>NC_040917.2:16860485-18060485 GCF_004126475.2 Phyllostomus discolor | reverse complement strand
GTAGCAAGTTTCTGTGCTACTGGTTAAATTCAAACCGGCAACAATTCACTGTTCTCTGCTCCAATGAATCTGTACAAAAAGTCCTACTCGTATCCAACGTAATGCCATCAGTGCAAACTGCACTATGGTTCAAAATAAAGCCTGCCGCTTCAGACGGGAGAGCGCTAGAAGAACAAGTCGAGTACAGAGTGGGGACTGTGCCCAGGGCCCTTCAGCGAGCCAGGCGCTGTGGGGGTCGGAGTCCCTGTTCCCAAGGACCTTTCAGACCAGAGACAGGCAGACCACTCTAACGCATACCGTGCACGTGTGAGCAGAAGCCAGCCAGATTCCGTGGGGCGGAGAAAACAGCGGGCAATGCAGGAAACAAAAATAAAAGCGACACCCCACACTAACCTTAGAGGCTTTTTCAGCCTTGAGTTTTCGAACCACCTCTCCCTGAGAAGCCACTTTGTCAAAAAGTGCTTTGGCTTCTGCTGTTTCGGCACCACAAGACTCAGAGCTCCCGGCTGGGCCTGAACCGGAACTTGCAGGGGATGGGGGCTGGCCAGGAACGTACTCCTTCCCGGTTTTCTCTTTATACTGAGCTTTCAGGGCGAGTAAGCACTCTACAGCTTCATTGACTTTAGCCTGGGTTAAAACAGGGAAAAAAAGAGAAGCATTTAATACTTTCTGCAAATTCCAAAGATTACTCGAAACTTAGTTGTATTACTATAGTATTCTTGTAAATAACCATCATGGGGAAACCCAAGCACAAAGGAATCCAATTGTCTAAAAGAACAGATCAAAGCTGAAGTTAAAACTGTAAATCACACTATAATGCTATATACACATCATGAGAATAAACACAAACACCCCTATGCATTTAACACTGACTTTCCATCTTACGTACTTAAACACACAAACCACAGAGCACCCAAGCACACTGTGAGCGTCCCAGCCCTGGCTCTGTGAGTAGGAGAGTCAAAATTTCTAAAATCGGAGCTCAGAGCACCTCAATGGCTCTACCTGTACAAACCTTATTTTCTTAATTTCTAAAAAGTAAACGCAACACTCAAAAAAACACAACACGATCTGGGCCCAACTACAGAATAGTTACATCAGGCTTTAAAAAAATCACAACGAAGCACGAAGGTGGGCTGAGGTGTTGGGTGCTCGCCTACATAGGCCACCCTCTGCTACACCACCATAATCACAGTGAAAAGGAGCAGAACAGCCCGAGACACTGGTGACCCCGGCACAGAAGCCGGCCACGCAGGTGGAGGACTCACGCCGGACTCTGCCCTGAACGGACGGCAGCGCTGTCCAGGCGCACACCAACACACCACCGGGAGCCACGGCACCGGCACGGCAGAGAGAGAGAACGCGCCTGCCCACGTCTGCCCGCCCGAGTTCTCCTGCCACATTGCGCCAGGGCCCCAGAGCACCGGGAGCCCCGCACTGGAAGCCAGGAGAGCAATATGGGGTCACAGGAACACAGGGAGCCCCGGGACATCTGGTATACCCTCGGCGACTTGGTGACTATGAGACAGTGGCCACAGTTCCTAGTGCAGTGCCTGTATGACAGCGCTTTGCTGCCCACAGACCCAGAGTGGGCCACCGTGGGCACCGCACGGAGGGAGGGCAGGGGAGAGGAGAGACCTCGCGCAGAGGAGAGGATGGGTGGTGTGATTCGTACTCCTGAGCTGTCTCCTGTTCACACTGTCTTTAGAACGGAGAGCACCTTCACAGCAAAATCTACCCGACCCTGAGAAAAAGGACATGGCTGCTCAGAACAGAAACGTCCATCAGCCATAAGGAAAAAAGGGAAAACTAAGGGGCACTGCCACCTTTCCTGCAACCATTTCTACAACAAGAGGCCTGTCTGAAGGAAGTTCCATTTTACACTACAAGTCGTCGCTGGAGTTTCATTTTGCACAGGAAAACAACCAGCAACAAAACGAAACAAAATCTTTGCTCGGCGAGATTACAACCTGGAACACTCACTACAAAGGAGACAACGTAGATGGGCAAGCCACTTCACTACTGGATGGGGCATTCTACAGACAGTAAGAATGGAATACAACTGTAAAGCTAGAGTAAGCCTCTGAACAGGGACGTCTGGGGAGCCGCTGGCCTTGATTCATGAAGTTTCCTCCTCCCCCGTCACTTGGCGCCCCCACATTTCTCAGGGCAACCGGCACCGCCAGGCACATGACCCAGTGTCAGGTGTCGGGTCAGCAGGTGTGTTTCCTCCCCAGCCCCTCCCCCCGCCACCAGGTGGCGCTGTGCTCCACACTGGTATCTCCAGAGCTCGGTGTCACCCAGCTGGTGTCAGCAAGCGCTGACCGCTAGCTAGGTCGCAGTGTCCAGGGGGACGGTCCGCACACACGTCCTACGGGAAGGTGGGTCTGCCCTGGCAGCCGGCCCCACAGGCTTCCGTACAACGTGGCCTGGGCCCCTCCCAGCACACTGACCTTCGGGGCCTTTTCAGCCTTCAGCCTGCGAACGACCTCCCCTTGCGCAGCAACCTCGTCATACAGAGACGCGCCGTCCGAGGTGCTCGCCGGGGGTTTGCAGGAGACACTCTGTCCGGTCACGGCCGGAGGGCTCCCAGGCTTGTACTCCTGGCCCGTCTTCTCCTTATACTCGGCTTTCAAAGCCAAAAGCTGTTTCACGGCTGCGTCTACATCCTCCTTCGCCGCCTTCCGGGCCTTCAGCTCACGCACCACGTCCCCCTGAGCAGCCACTCGGCTGTGCAGGACCGCGGAATCCTCGGCTACGGCAGCAGCGCAAGCACTGGTCGCGGGGGCCGTGGCTCTGTCCTTGGCAGGGGTCTTCGTCTGCGGAGGCAGGAACCAGAAGTCAAGTGATGAATTCACGTTCAACGTCTCCCCGCCAGATTGAATCAAACTGACTGCCGTATCATGTTTCAAGTTAACACAGAATTTTTAAACCAGAAACCACAGTTTTTCATCCGAGTAAATTAAAAGCTCAAGGCAGGACGCTCCTACTGTGAACAGTTTCAAACTCACACCGTAACCAACTTTCCTGCCTCTGCCTTCCCCGGCGCAGGTCACCTACCCCTTATGTAACCAGTCACCAAAACTGAACCAGAGGCTGCTGTCCCACCACTCTGCCTCCCGGGTCCACGTCCCGCCCCATCCCCTCCAAGCTCACCCCACGCCGCACCCACCCGCAAACCGCCTTCCTCAATGATGCCCCCTCTTCAGGGACTGCCTGGCTGCCAACACCTGTGGGTCCCGACTGTGCACCGGGGGGACGCCAGGTGCCCCGGAAATCCACAGGCTGCCCCGGGGTCCTCTGACCAGCAGGGGTGACAGAGCACACCCAACAGCTGTCAAACAGCACTAGCATCACGAGCTCGGGGTGAGGGAGCTCTACCACTGGGGCATGCTACATCCCTTTCCACGACATCACATTTCCCCAAGGCTGCGGTTGTCACAGCTGCTGTGTTAAGGATCAAGTGTCACGGAAAGTCACCGTGGAACAGGAAATGGTAGTGTCCAGTCTGAGTCCAAGGTTGAAGGGAGAAATGAAATTAGGAATTTTCCTTCAATCTGTATATCCTTGTACAAGTGAGATGAAATAGGAATAAAATTAAAATATTTAGCACTTACGCACAAAATACTTTAAAAATAAAATTTGAGTTTCTTTTCTTTCAACTTATACGTGTTATTTCTTGAAATAACCAGGAAGTTGTTGGAATGTATGTCTGGATCCAGCTGTCTGGACTAAACCACTCAACAAGGAGAACTGTCAGCAATGGCACGCAGCCGAGAGGAGCCCTGGCAGAATGGCGGAGGGACCACGGGTGCTGTGATCGAAGGAGCGTGGGGACCTCTGGCCCACACAGCGAACGTGGATCCCATAGACAGGCTGCCCCCACCCAAGTCCACGGCCCCGAGAGATGAGGACAGAAGCTGCAACCGCAGGCGGCACCCCTTCCAGACCGGGCCGGCCGCGCAGCTAGTCCTAGGGCAGCCCTGGAGGCGGAGAGGAACCCTCACGTCCAGGATGAGAAAGGACTAGACGAGGCGGCTGTAAGTTCTCCCAGCACCCACAGCACAGCACTGCACCTCCCGTCCTGCTTCTCTTCCCATGCCGCCCGGCCCGCCGGCAGCTCTCCTCCGAGCACTGGAGTTCGACAGAAAAGCACACCCAGGGAGCCAGAAAGCCAGGCCACAGTCCGAGCTGTTATAACCAATGTCACACGACCTTAGGCAAGGCTTGTTTTTCCCTTTTCACGCATAAAATGAGCAGCTAGGAACAGGGGGTCCTCAACAGGCCCGAGCCCCCCGCAAAGCTCCTAAGGCAGACAGGCTGTCAGAAAGGAAGGGATCTACTGTGACTCTAAAAAGGGAAAAAGAAAACCTTGCTAGAAATATTCTTTTCATCTAGTCTCTGACTTCTTCACATCAAATTAAATTTTACAAGTCTTGTTTCACAAGGTACTTTAGAATCTCACACGGAAGAACAAACCCCCCAGAGTAAGAGCGGTTGTCTCCTTCAGTCTCCACGGTGAGACAGACAGCCGCTGGCTGTGAAAGGCAGATTCTGAGCCCCAGGCTGTGGGAGACCCACGATGGAAAAGGCGAACTCACCTCACTCTTCACTGTCTCCACTCTGGTCTTCTCCTTCGACCCGGACGTGGGCATGTCCTTCGTGTGCCCGTCGGGGATGTATATCAGGACACAGGGCGCGTCCCTGCAGCTGTGGGGGCTGGAACGCACAGGGGGGCCAGGCATGGTCACCTGAACCAGACTATCCAGATAGCAACTACAACGGAGTTCCTACATCAAGTCGGTGCTCTTCCAAGCATAGATACATAGCCCCTCCCTCACTATTCCACTCAGAGGTCCTTTGGAGCAGTCTGGAAACCATAAACACGTTAGTGACAGTTGCCCGTGCTGACTATAAACTTGCAGTTTGTCCACAGGGGTGCACGTGCAGCCCAGGACAGAAGTGCGGCTGTGCCACCTGCTCCAGAGAGGGCGGCAGTGGGTGCTGACGGCCTCGCCTGGACGGAAAAGGTAGCCTCGGACCAATCCCACCCAGTCTGCTTATGAGCAGAGTAATTCCTAAACGCCATTCATCTTGTAAGAATTTCCCATTTCTTAGGGGAAGGGTAATTAGCAAAAGCCACTGCTCTAAGACTTCACGAGCCAAGAATTTCTTCAAATTTTGTGGTGAAAGCTAAAGTAAAAATAAAGACAGAAAGAATGTAGTAATAATAGGATCTATACCTCTTCAATATTTTTTAATGATAGCTTTGAGATGTAACTTACACACCAAAATGTCACCCTTTGAAAGCACACAATTCAAAGATCACATGAAGTGTGTGTAACCGCCACCACTGTTCAACTTAGGTCACTTCTGTCGCCCTAGAGAGACGTCTTGAACCCTTTATCACCGCCCAGCCCCCTGCCCTGACAACCAGTAAACTACTTCATCTCTGTGGATCTGCCTGTTCTGGACACTTCATAGAAGTACGCGGTCTGTTCTGACGAGCTTCTCCTACTCAGCAAGTGCTCCCGAGGGTCGTGCATGCTGCAGCGCGAGTCGGCACCTCCCTGTGTCCTACGGCTGGGGAACGTCCCCTGCGCGGACGGACCCTTTGTCTGCCCACTCCCCAGCCGGGGAACGCGGGGCTGCTCGCGCCTGTTGGCTATCACGAACAACGCGGCCGTGAGCCTCTGCACACACGGTTTCGTGTGAGCACCTTGTTATTTCTCTGAAGTGCATACTCGGGAGTGGAACTGCTGGGTAAAAGAGTAACTGTGTGATTTAAACCGTTTGAAGGACTGCCACACGATTTCCCAAAGCGACTGCCTCGTTTTACGTTTCCACTTCACATTTCCATTCACAGATCACAAACGTGTGAAGGCTCCAGTTAGACGTCCTCGTGGGCCGGGGCCCCACCCCGCCGTGGCCCTGACCTGCGTCTCCCCAGTAACCAAGGACGTCAGTTATTAAGGACGTCAGCCGTGCAGCCTTCTGTGTGCGGACTGACCGCTTGTGCACCCGCCCTGGAGAAGCGCTTTCCTGTGCATGTGGGGCACATCAAGACGAGTTACAAGACAGTTCGGTTTTAGGAATGAATTTGTTAGCACTACGTTGTTTCCGAGGTACCACTTATTAAATAAAGTCTGCAACATTAAATACAGGACAACAAAATAAAACTGAGTAGAGAATGGCCAGTGTTTTCTCGGGAGTCCCGTTTCTAAAACGTCATTTACTGGAAGAACTTCACTGTTTCGGAGCAGGCGCTCAGGCCCACGCGCGTACCTCACGGGCTCGTACGGCAGGTCGCAGATGAAGAAGCCTCGCCTCTGGAGCTGGATGATGTCGCCCTTTTTCAGGTCCTTCAGGCAGGGGTCCCCCAGCATCAGCTCCTCGTGCTGCAGGGACGACATGAGACGGAAACACACTTGTTTCCAAACCAGAGCCCCAGACTCAGCTCTACAGTGCAACAGTTTTTCTGGTAGCTGGGAGGTTCCTCTTTTAAACAAGCACGTTAGAAACTTTGCTACTTAGGTACACATAAAAAACAGAGAAGTACTAAAATAAATAACAATCACGTTTACTGTAATTTTTAAAGTTAACATTTGTAAACTGACCGGCTTCAGGAGACCTCCACGCTAACTTCTCCGGTGCCCCTGCAGATGCGAATGAGCCCCCACCATAAACGCGCACCCCAAGGCAGGCGGTGCACACAGGCCGGCAATTCGTGCGGACAGACGGAGCACGCAGGCGGAAGGGCTCTGGAGCCGGGACTCGGGGTTTGAATCCCTGCTCCCCCATTTACTGTCTGTCCTGGGGCAGGTTCCGGACCCTCACTGTGCCTCACTTCCTACCATCTGTACAACGGGGACACTACTCTCTTCCACCGTTTTATCAGAGTAAGATTCTAACCAATCTTTTCCATTTTATTTGAGGAACCAAGGTCTTAAAACTAGTTTTAAAAACTCTAAAGACGAGCTTACACAACAGGGGAAGACACAGTGCAGTCCCTCTCAGGTTACCTTGCTGTTCCTGTTGACGTACTGCTTGAAGTCCTCGTCCTTCCCGAGCACCGGCTTCGTGATCAGGTGGTCGTACGTGACGCACACTGCGGGGACGGGCAGGGCGCGGGCCGTCTCCGCGAGCCACGTGACCTTGGTGGTCTTCTTGTAGTCTTTGTTCTCCAAGTTCAGTTTCGCGTCAAGAGACACAATCTTCCCACTTGCGTCTCTAGGTGTGAGATTGAAAAGTGTCGTGAGAAACATGAACCCTAGCTGCTATGACAGCATCCGTAGCAAATGGGTAAGGAATTTTCTTTCCAAGACTTTCAAATGAGACATCTGAGCTTTTAGTATGTGTCAGGCATAACCTGGTTAAGAGATGAGTAAAACAGAATCCCTGCCATCAAGATGCTAATAATCCGCTGGGCAACAAGACCGCATCCACCTGGTGAAGAGCATGCACATATTTACACACTTTAAAGTCACCTGTACCAAGCACGGAAAAATTTAACATATTTAAAAATATTTAGCAGCTACTTAAAATCATATGCAATTACTGGACAACTAAAATGTCAGAGCTTATATAAATTAATCTTAGTACACTATGTTCCATTTATGTGATCTGAACATCAAATTAAGGTGCAGCTCAATATAATCACTGGGAAGTTCGTATTCGTCATTAAATAACTAATTTCAAAGCAGATTACTGGATAAAAAATACGGTGTACACATAAATTCTGCCCCAAGAATCCCTCCGCCAGCCAGCTATGGTGAGAAGTAGATGATGACAGAGGGCCCAGAGCACTGGGACTACTTTTTATGCAGGGGCGTCTAGATGAGGTGATGTTCAGCACCACGAGCAGGAGCCTCCCTGGTGCCCTACTAGGAAACTGGAACTCACTGTATTCTGCAGTGTGCAATGCACACTTCTTGCCCCAATCTTTGAGGGAAAAATAAGGATGCACAGTATACACGGGCATAATATTTCTATACCATAAGCATAACAATCCTGTGTATAATGCGCACAGAAACCATGGGTGCGCATTCTACATGACAAAATACGGTCTATGGAGAAAACTTTGCCCCCCAGAATTTGCAGTATTTGTGCCCGGGCAGACTTACTAGTCAGCCCCATGAATATATCAGAGCCCGGCAATTTTTAACCAGTGAATAAACACAAACTACTTTTCCCCCATATTTATTTGAAAACCGACAGAAAGTGCTTACTTGTGTATCTTGGTGATGTTGATGTTGCCCCAGTTGATAAACGTCACCGTCTCGCCCTCGGAGAACGTCTCGGCATCGGCGCCTTCCACGAAAACCCTGGGGCCGTACCACACGGGCTTCAGGCCCACGTCGGGGTTCTGAGCGGCGAAGGAGGGAGTGCTGGTTACCACGGCGACCACTTACCGACCCCACCGCGGGACCATGCGTGCTCCCCCACTCTCTGCTCCAGCCCGCGGAGCTCTCTGGGCGAGCTGGAACCCCAGCCCTGGCCGGGGGATGCCGGTGGAGTCAGGGGAGACCCACGGCGCTCTGGTTTCGGGGCCGTGTGAGCCAGCGCGTTTGTCACTCGGTGCCCCTCCACCCAGAACCTGCTCTGTCGCCCTCCGAACCTCGCCGCCGCCGCTGCAGCGGAGGAGGAAACACAGCCGCTCCTGCCCGGCGGCCAAGGTTACAGGAGGACAGGCGCCACAGCTTCGCAGGACACGGCGGGCCCTTCATGTTTTAGAAGATAAATTTAAAGACAGAAGGAACTACACGTGGATAAATAAATTCCTGCCGTTTCAGAATATATTACGTAAAGAGGATAAAGAGATCCGGAGAACAAAATGAGCACTGTATTTGTAAAATGTCAGTTTCTGCTTGCGAGAACTCAAAGGAAAAACTGCGCGAAGACCCTCTGAAATGAGCGTGTGGCAGACAGCATGTGTTCCACGACTGCGCGACACCGGGGCGGCACACCGGCAAACACGTGGCACGCCGGGCTCAGAGCAGAGCGCCGCCAGGCTGCGTGTGGGGCACGGGGAGGGGCGAGGGCGATGGGAACCCCGAGGACCCACGGGGTGAGCCCACCCTCGCTCTCAGTGCTGCCCCCGGTCAGCTAATTCTCGGGCAGCGGTGAGCAGTCGTTTCATCTACGTTAGCTGGCTGCACCGGCCACTTGAACAAACCAATAAGCACCGTTGGAAAGTGTTATCCTCACGCCTGACACTTTAAAACACTCAGTAAACGTCACACTCGAGCAGCGGGTGACGGGATGCGTCAGACACCACCGCCCACCTGGCTGAAGGATCAGATGCAGCAGAGAGGCAAGCTCAGAGCGGCCTCTCTCCCCTCCACCGTAGGTCAGGGTTCCCTTAAAACAACTCACATCTCTGAAGTTAAAAGGCAGCTAGCGCCGTGCATGGACGGCAATCACGAAGGCTACAACTTGGGATACTTGCAGCCCTTCCCGATGCACGGCACCCGAGTGTCTCCCACTGAGCAGAACAGCTCTGTGGGACGCACTACAGGTTTTCCCAGAGCAAGTTTCTTCAGAAAGAAACCTACAAGATACTTTCTCCAGGGAGTACCAGACCCTGACCAAGAACAGTGGACAGAAAATGGCCCCAAAGCCACACTGCAGCCACCAAAGCACACACTCCCTCTCTGACCCCGCCCCTCCCATTGCAGAGAACAGCGTGGCGAGTCTGCAGAGCGACCTTTGGGTGCTTGGCTACTTCCTTCATCTCCTCCTGCGCCTCAGGGATGTTCACGGGGACCACCTCCTTCTTCAGCAGCGCGACATACCTGGGCGCCACCGGGTCAATGACCTGCAATAGATGCACCCTCATGTTAAAGCATTCAGATGGTCTTTTACGTTTCATGAGTACAATAAATGTAACAGCACAGGAATGCTAACTGGCTTTCTTTGTTACTGCATTTACCAATTTTTTATTTGTCTCCCAACTCTCCCCACCAGCACTTCCGCTGTGCAGCAGAAGAGAAGCCACCGCAGGTGGAGACTACAGGAGGGACTGAGCGCGCCTTTCCCAGACCGAGTACTGACGGGTGAGAGGAAACCCACGGGGTAAAGCATCACGGAGAGCATCTCGGAAAGTAATTTTTAACTCTGGGATTAGAAAGGAAGGAAAACTCCCGTGGGGTTACCTATTAATCCCACAGGTAAATACAATTCTCAGTTCTGCACTGTTGGAAAAAGTCCGTTTTCAGGAACACAAACAGGTGTGTGCTTTGGTATAATTCTCTACGATCAGTTTTAGGCAACGTGTCACCACGAAGAGCAGAGCAGCACTCGGTCACTATAATAAGGCAATTCTGTAGGTCACAGGTGCAAACGACATGGCTCTACCTGTCCGCATGCTGCACGTTCAGGGCTGCTGCATGCCCAGCACCCGGCAAGGGCCTGGCGCCTACACGTGGTCAGTACATGCCTGCGGAGGAACGGACGACTCGCCCACCCACTACGCTCTGACCCACTCTCCCTCCGGCCGCCCGAGAGGACCCGTCACTACCGCAGGGTTCGAACGCTGGACAAAGCAAACGGAAGAAAGATGTAGGGAGAGGCGACAGTACGTGAGCGAAGAGGCAGAAGTTACTGCTTCCCACCAGATGGACGCAGGGAGTGGAATGGCGAATCCAACTTCCTGTGCTTTTGTTGTGTGCCTTCCCCCCGCTGTTTGCCAGGGGCTTTCTGTTTTTGGTTTTGCTTGCTTTGAGAGTATTTTTCACCTTTTGAAAACTGACATTGTGGAAATTCTGAATAAACTCAGAGAAGACGCCACCCTCACAGGATCGTTCACGACACTGGAAAGCGAGCTAACCGACCCCTGTCCGCCACTCACCCCCTTATCTTTCATGCTAAATCAGCACCAGGCTCTCTTAAGTTTACTGTGTCATCCGAGTCTTCCCTGTGACTTAAAGGCCCTTCTTACTGGTTAAGGGTTCTTTCACACTCAGAGATTTAAATTTGACACTCGGTTCGGTGCTGAAGACAGAGAGACACAACCGCTGTACAGGAGCTGAAACGAGACAGCCCGCCCAGCCTGAGAACCTCCCTCCCTTCCCTGTGGCTGCATTTCCTCAGCTGGCGAAGGGCCGAAGGCTGCGTCTCACATGCCTACCAACTATGAGCAACCACCTAGGGCACTGGCCAGCACACATCTTCAGGCGCCGAACCCTAAACGATTATGGCAGGGGTGTCCAGCCTGCAGCCCTCCGGCCGCATGTGTCCCAGGATGGCTATGAATGCGGCCCGACATAAAATCATACATTTACGTGAAACATTTTATGAGATTTTTTCGTGGTTACATGTTGTGATGTATTTAGTGTGTGGCCCAAGACAATGAAGACAACTGCCCTTCTTCCAGTGTGGTCCAGGGAAGCCAAAAGGCTGGATGCCCCTGGAAAGCTCGGAAATCAATTTTTAACAAGCATCCACAGGACGGTTAGGGTCAGACAAGTTCGGAAACCTTGGATTAAAAAATTAAGTTTTCCGGCCAACTCTAAAATTCTCTGGATTTGTAGTTTTCAAATTACTCCGAAGAGTCCTAAGGATTCCAAGGAGGTGCCCCCAACAGACAGAAGGGAAAGGACGGGACTGACTAAAGCTGACCCCCCCCCCCCCAACCAGGTTTCCCCCACAACAGCTACGCCTTCATTCCCTGGGATACACTCAAGAGCTTCTCGCTTAGGAAGACATTCCTCATTTGCAGGGTGGGGAAAGAAGTCTCCACATATGTTATGTGTTAGCTGGGGGCAGAGGCAACGGGGTTGGGATGAGAGCTGGGAAAAAAATACCCCCGAAACACTGACACGACTTTTACGGAAAGCAGTGAAGGAAGGTTGAGGGAGGCCAAGCGCAGCTCTTGCAATGAACACCTCAGAGCTGTGACTCTTCTGCCTTGACCGGAAAGTTTAAATCTTAACACTTAACATAAAACCAAGAAGAAAACTAGTGAGGCTAATGCAGAGTCAGGCACCAGAGTGCCTCCTACTGGTATCGAGGCAGATTTTTTGAAAAATTAAACTATGTAGATAGACTTCACTTAATTACGACACAGAAAACTAGGTGCTAGCTTCCAAGCAAGAGGAAGAGTCAGCCTAAGAAAACAAGGAGCACGGCATTTTCAGGGAGACAGAGAGACAGCGAGCCCCTCGCCCACCCCCTCCTCTCCTTCACCAGGTGTGATGTGCTCTGCAAGCACGGCTCTCCCTCCACAGCAGCGTGCGAAGAGCTGCAGCTCTCCTGGCGTCAGTGCGTGCGGCTGTTAGCAGGAGACGCTTCACAAACGGTGAGTCACTACAATGGGGATGGGTCGGGCCTGCCCTTCACGCTCGCTGCACAGTGCCCTGGCGCTACATTCAGTGCACGGACGCCTCACTTACAGTTTATGAGCATGAGACCAGGGAGAAAGTTACTTTTAAGATTCAGAGAACTAAAGAGAAATCCTGGAAGCGTGAGAGCATGAATGGAGAACTCAGAAAAAGGGTACTGAGCAGATCTACCAGAAAATACACTAAGGGAGAGAACATAAAATTAGAGGCTCAGCCCAGGAGGCCCAGTGTTTGCTCAAAACGGTTCCAGGGAGGAGCAAGAAAACATGTAGAGGAAAAAAAAGCCCCCCCCCCCCCAAAAAAAAGAAGAACAAGGCAATTTCCCCAGACCTTGAGGAAAGGGC
Organism: Phyllostomus discolor; assembly: GCF_004126475.2. Taxonomy (NCBI): domain Eukaryota; kingdom Metazoa; phylum Chordata; class Mammalia; order Chiroptera; family Phyllostomidae; genus Phyllostomus; species Phyllostomus discolor. Next base: position 18,047,800 of record NC_040917.2, on the reverse strand, counting down.
TTACAGGCGGAAGGCCCGCGCCCAACCAGTGGACAAGGATGGAAACGGACCCCAGCATGGTCCGGCACGGTGCCATGCCATTTCAGCGTGACAACGCCCTACACGAGGCCCCAGAGCTCTTCTTCACCAGGCGCTCACTCCCGGAGGGCACGGCCCAGTGAAGCCGGAGGTGCTAACGAGAGGAGGAAGAGCCGCCCCAGCACGGGGGGCGCTCCAGGCAGACGATGAGGGGGGACCGGGGAGACAGCTGTGCTGCTCACAGGGGAGGCGGCCGCCAGCCCAGGCCGGGTCACAGCAGCACAGACGACGTCCCCAGGGTGAAAGTGAAGGAATCCGTGCGGCACGGGAACAGACCCTTTGGTCGGAAAGACAAGACAATCTGTGCAGAGCCTGAGATGGAACTGGAAACTAAACACACACGGGGGTCAGGGAGACCCCCACGATCAAGTGCAAGAAAGCCAACGAGCCGCAACGGAAAGTTCTGAGACCTCCTCTTCCTGTGCGGGCAGCCCACTGACACCGCCTGAAACTGAAAACCAGGACGCAGCAGCACCTGTCACTTAGAGAAGTGGACAGCGGGTGCCAAGTGAACGGTTTAAAAGAGCCGCATATTATTTATCCAGGGAGAGAAAACGGAAGGAAGGAAGACAAGGGAATGTGCTGCTTGTCTTAGCAGACCTACAGAACTCGGTGACCACCCTGAAACCTATCTCATGTATCTGAACTATGTCCACACCTGTAGCTTTGTGAAAACTTAAAACCTTTAAATTTTGGATTATGAATAAGAAGCACACCAATTTACCTTTGCCTGTTAATGTTAACTTGTATTTATTATTATTAGTAAGTGCAGCAACAGAAAAAACCAATTAATAGTCCCTGTGTCGAGAAACTGACTAGACACATGAGACAGCAAAACAAATTCAAGACACATGCGAGACAAGCAACTACTTCTGGAGGCAAAGGCGTGAGCAGGCCCGGGCAGCAAGACGGAAAGAGCTCACAGAACACAATCACAGACACGGCGTTTAAAACATGGCACGGGGAGGATTTGCCTTATTATAGTGTCTAAGGCCCTGCTTCCAATCAGTCACGTTAACAGTGTCACTGGATGTCTGGTTAAGAAACTCTTTTCAAAAAGCTAGATCCAGCAAGATAACAGGAATCGTAGTAAGTGAACCTTTAATACAACTCAGTGGAACTGAACCTTTTAATACACCTCAGTGCGTAACTTTGAAACTCTGTTCTCTCGGCATACAAGGGAACAGCAGGGTGGAGCCAGCCAAATCTTCCCTTTGCCACTCAGAAACCGGAGGGCGCTTTCTGAAACTAGGAACAGGGCACCCCAGTGGGCCTGCAGAAGGAGGCCTTTTACGGCAATGTGATTGTGCTTCAGAGCCGTGCGACAGCTCGGGTTGTGGCAGGTAACACGCTAGAAGCCGTGTGCGAAGTAAGGCAAACGAAAGTGCTAAGGAATACCTTCTTACAGAGAGCTCGCAGCTTGAAAGCAGAAAAATGAAATGCAGAGTGTTCATAAAAGATTTAAGGAAAAAACTGTTACTTTTCCCCATTACTCCAAGTTTGCTTATTTGAATCATTGTTACTCATTCGGCAAAGTTAATAGACTTACTGCTCTTTATATGTTTAAAAAAGGAAAACATTCCATTTTCCTGAAAGCCTGCAAAATGGTAATATTCTTCACAAAATTTGCTCTACCATGAGTACATTCATGAAATCCACACGTAGGAGGTTAGGCATGAGAAAAGAGGATTAAGAGTCAAAAACGTGTACCTTTTTGTTAAATGCCCAAATTTTGTCCCATTCCATGTTCACAACCGAACGTGAGGAGCCCTAGAAAAACAAGAAAAAACTGACTTGAAGGAAAAACGTATTAATGAGAATATTTTCTCTGACTGACAGCACACACGTTAGGAAAAGAAGCCCAGTAACTCCTTGCGAGTTTACTTCTGCCGGAACATACACGTACGAGGCACCGGCCACTTCGGTTCCCTTCCCCAGGGAGAGGCGCCAGTCACACGTGGGCGGTGGGTGCACACGGGGCAGTGGCCTCTGTCCAGCCCGCGCTGAGGGCGTTCTCAGTCCTCTGTGCTTACAAACTGCTAAACATGCTCTTTTTAAACAACACTCTGCCCTCGCGCCATAAGGAACAAGGAAGGAAGAGAAATGAAGACAAAGGGGACAGTACGAGACACCTGAAAACGAAACGCTCACTCACCTGAGCAGCAATGAACTGCTTCAGGCCTTCCACGGTCATGCCTCTTCTCAGCACCCCGCGGACCGTGGGAAACCGCGGGTCGTCCCTGGGGAAGCGGGGACGTGTTTAAGTGCCCAGGAGAGCTCTGTGATGTGCCGACGTGCACACGCTACTTGAAGCAATGATACCATATTCAGCTTGCTCAGTGTCTGGGCTCCGAGCTGGCTGTAACTGGGTAGATCACAGCACCAGAGCGCCCAAGCTCATGGAAGAGGAAAACAGCTGACTAGTCAAATATTGCTCAGTCAAGTAAGAGCACTACCGGAAACCACAGAAGCACATTTCAGGAGAGACACGTGGGTGGCATCTTCAAATACGGAAAACCCGGGCGTTAAAACATGAGTTGATTTTACTTGACCAACACTCAGGGCCCCCAGTTCCACAGGAGACCAGGCCCGTGAAGGACCAAGGCGAGCACACACACTTCCCTATTAACCGTGACCCGTGCGGGGATGCGCCCTCGTGTCTTTCACTCCCACAGTGCACCGCATGTGTGCCGCGCTGAAGCAGAAGGGACAGGACGGACGCTGTGGGACGACTAAAAACAAGGACCAGGAACCCCACAGGCCACCGTGCCACCCCCTCCCCGACCCTCCCACCCCTCAGAGCAGCTGGAAAGCCACCTGCAGACCATGCCCTCAGGACCTCTCAACTGTGGGCAACGGGAAACGCACCATCCATCCACCAGGCCTTCGTTCACAAACCAGGTGAGTTTTCTCTTGGACAGCACTGTGTTGTTGAGATTCAGCCGACTATACTCCCAGATATACGGTTTCCGGATGCCCAGAGCTTCAATGATCCAGTAGAACTGCTCGTCCCGGTCGTGGTACTCCGTGGTCCGCAGGGCGTGCGTGACGCCCTCGATGCTGTCCACGATGGGGCAGGCGAAGTCGTACGTCGGGTAAACGCTGGAAAACACCAGCGTGGAGCGTGTGGCCCTGTCCACCTCGGGTCAGGCAGTGTACGCAGCAACGCTAACTTAAAATACGGTTCTTTACTAGTTGGCAATTTCTTGAAGACCAACGTGTTTTATGACTCACAATAACCAAAGTATATCAAAACATCACCAGGCTTTGAGAACAATGAATCAGTTACCGGCTCAATATTCAAACAAAAGAGCGAATCTGCAATTTCATCGGCAACTGGGTGTTGGCACTGCAAACCCGACGCCCATATTTCGGTAATGACCGATGCACATCGTGATAGGAAGCAATGTGCATGCTAATTTTGAGGGGATTTAGCTTTTTAATATCTTAATCCCACACTCAGGTTAACTGAATTACTTTTGTAATTAACTGCATGCAAGCACATCTATAAGAGAATAAATTAGGCAAAAAAAAACCATTTAAAATGGAATACTCCTAAAACAATTTTGGCCTAAAATGTACACAATGCATAAGCAGTTTAAATTTAAAAATATATATTACTGCATTAGGACTTCTAATTTTTGAGATATAATTTCATTAAGAGGCTACTACATAAGGCTTTGCAATTATTTGACATCAAAAATGTGGATGCAAATTCACTTTCCCAAATGTATTCAAAGTCCTCGGCTAGAAAAACAAGGAGCAATCGCCCTGTTAAAACTGAAGGACGTATAAACACACACGTAACCACACACACGTCAGCACCCTCGAGTTTAAAGAAAGTCACACGGGTTCATCAAGTGATCATCCCATGCACCAATCTCTTCAGAAGCTGTAACTCAGTACACGTGCGTAGTAGGTTTCTCCAAAGTACAAATAAGAAAACACATTTGATGGTTGCTTTGTACCAAGTAAATCAAGGAAGGATGGGCCATTTAAAGAAAAAAATCTATCAACCTGTAAACACACACAGGAAACCAACTGAAACTAGAAAAAGCACACAGCACTTTCTTTTATTGCTCCTGTTTCTGTAAACGTTCAGTTCCACCCCATCTATGAGCTAACTCTGCCCAGCAGAATCTGTCCCCAACAGGAAGACGAACCCCGTCACCTGAAGACACACACCGCAGCGCACCTCAGCAATGCCGACAAAGGAGCACCCACAGCTGCAGCTGACCTCAGGAGGGAGGCCGTGCGACCTTGGCGGACAGGAGGGGAACCGCCCCCGCCCCCCCCCCCCCCCCCCCCCCCGCCCCAGGCTGCAGGAAGGCGAGCGCGTCGTCACCCCCAGGGCGGTGGCAGCACCAGAGCGGCGGGCAGGCACCGGGCGGGCACCGGGCGGGCGGGCGAGAGGCAGGCCTTACTTGTACGCGCTCCCGGTCCTCGGGTGCGGCTGGGCTTTGCAGCGGTACAGCGTGGGGTCCCGCATGCAGCCGTTGTTGCTGCTCATGTCGATCTTGGCGCGCAGGCAGCAGGACTGGCCAGCCGGGCTCCCTCGTTTCATCTCCTCCCACATCTGCAGGTTCTTCTCGACGGCTACAAAACGACGGCTGCGTGAGTTTATCCAACGTATGACCAATGGGTCGAACTCAAATTATTTTAACAGTCTCACAATGTGATACAAACGTTCACGTTCTGGTTTTACATTACAAGCACGCTCCACCAGTTCAAAAGCACTGTAACAGTTCCAGTGACTGGTACCAGGTGTAAATACGTGGATTTTTAGGCAGAGGTCTCACAAAACACTTAGAAAATGCCCTCTTAAATGTTTCAGCAGAAGTCGACTCCGTGAATTCCACACGCAGTACTGACGAAGGCTGAGAGAGGAGTATGAGGCCTGAAGGTTTCTCTCGTCCCGAGTTTCCCATTTCCCACCAGGGCCCACCTCGCCGGCCCCGCAGCCACCAGCAGCCACCCACCGCGCGCCAGGACCAGAGGCACCCTGTTCCTGTGCCTCCTGGTGCCCAGAGGCAGACCAGCTGGCCCGGCCACGGGGCCCACAGGCGTCGGCGCTGCAGCCCGTGCCTGTCTGCAGAACACGGCTCGGGCTGAGAGCCTGAGCCCGGGGGCCCCCAAAGCCTCTGCTGCCGTTCCGGTGGGACGCGGGACATGTGTGGGCCCGAGAGACGGGAGATGATGGAGAGCAGAAGGCAGTGCGGTTTCATCCCAGAGGAAGGGCGCTGTCTCCCGAGGGGCTGTGGGTGGTCCCACGACACCAGGACATCGACAACCTGCCCACGGGGGGTGAAAAAGTCAGGCCCGATGATGACTCTCTGTGGCAACTACTGTCATGGACACATCACCGCTCTCAAAGGGGAACGTGTGAAAGTCCAGCTGGTAACTGAGCAATGTGGGACAACTTAAAAAAAAAAAAGGACTTCGGAACAATTTGATATTACTGTATTCCCCAAACGTGACACTCAAGATTTAAATGTAACAACAGTGTGGAGGTTCTGGCAACATAGTTACATTAACTAAAACAGCCCGTCTCTGAAGCTCGGGGACAAGTAATGAACAAGGAAGACGTGCGTTTTTGTCCAACGATATTTCAGAGACACAGGACGATACCGGGCTTCAATATTGCATTCACATCTACCCGCATGCTGAAAGGAAGATTTAGGCATGAACAGTACTATCATCAAACCTTCGAGAAAGCTAGTAAGTATTTAAATTGAGAAAAACACAGAACAGCTGCGGGAGGCATCACTCGGGTGCAATGCATGAGACGCCAGAGGGCACGTCGAGAGCGAGGCGCTCAGGGCACACGCAGCTCCCACGCACTCGTGACGCTAACGAAGTAACCAGGTAAAGACGACAGAGGAAGAAACAAGGCTTCTAAGAGATGAACTAACATATAAACCATATTTCCAAATGTATTTCAAACCAGCGCCTTTCATGAGAAACAAGCCGCCTCCCCCTAAAGGAGCAGGACACAGGAGCGTGGGGTAACCCGGGAGACGCTGCACGGGCCTTACAGTTCGCTCTGTGTCTGGACTCCACCCTCTGCTCACGCTCAGCCTTCATCTGCTCCGCGGGGGTGTCGTCCACGTAGGCCTTCCCTTCCCGAATCAGCTTCTCCGCGTACTTCATTATCGTCTCGAAGTGGTCCGAGGTGTACGTGAACTGGTCGGGCTTGATGTGCAGCATTGCGACATCTTCCAGGATGACCTGCGTGCGACGAAAACCCAGAGTCACCACCAGCCTGTCTTCCGCGTTTCCCCGTGCAGTTCCCGTCCGGGGTGCTGCGTTTGGGCCGACGCGATAACACACCGTCGGCCTTACTTAGCCTGGGAGGGGCTGTGGAAGCTGCATGATGTTCGATCAGAAGAGAAAAAGAAATGCACTACACGAGCCTCCAAACGTTCAGCTGAGAAGGCTGATCTCGGGGAGCTCTCTCTCCCCAACGAGGGAAAGCTGGTTACTGCCGAGCCCCCTGAGGGCCCTTCGTTCACCCTCTGGAACACACCGCAGTGCTTTGGGACCGAGGGAAGAGGCCGTGAAACCCGCACATTTCCCAACATCTGATTAGGGTCTGTTTCCATCAAAAACTGAAAATGATAACCTGCCTCTAGTTACCGATTCATTTAAGAAACGGGTACTTATGGCACTTGGGAAACTCCTACGACAGTTGAGGAAGAAAAATAAACGGAAGTTTCCGGTACGAAAGGGAGCTCAGTACTTGCTGGCTTAGGTCTCAGGCACAGAGTATGCGGGTGAAGAGAAAAAGTGCCTATGAGAACAAAAGTTATTTTCATGAATTAAATCTCTATCGACTTCATCCACCACGAAGGTATCAGGTCACCATCACTACCCCTTTAATTACCTTCTCAAAGTTTTCCTTCTCTTTTTCAGGGTTCGTGTCGTCGAACCTCATGATCAGCTTCCCCCTGAAGTTCACCTGGTAGTGCTGGTTCAGCAGCGCGGCCTTGGCGTGCCCGATGTGCAGGTACCTGCGGCGGGCGGCGTTCGCAGAGACGCCCGTTAGCACGGACTGGACCCCCCGCCCCACCCGCCCCAAGGAGAGGACCGAACACGACCCTCCGAGCTGGTACTGCAGCCGTATTGTATTTCCTAACAGAAACTACTGGGACCCCAAATCTGACCGTGACAGGAAGACTGCCACATTTATGAGATTACGTCACGAAGTAATTCCATGTGTAAAATCTCACAGAGAGACAAGTTATGTACAAACACCTACAACCCTAACACAATCTCAGTCTTCTTTTCACTTTTTCTTTTTACAGAGGAGTCGTCTGTAGTGTTTAGTGAAAAACTACTTCCAAGCTGTCGGTGCGACACGGCAGTGTATCCTACTAAACCCTGATGCTGCTCACAACGGGCACCCGCAGGGCACACTGGAGACGAGCACCTGGACTGCCTCTGTCACCGTGGCAACCAAGTGACAGAGCGCAGGGGACCAGGAAGCCACCAGGCAGCTCCTTCTGTTTTCTCTGAAGCCTAAAAAGGATGTTAACTGCGTGATCTGGAAGGTCCCGCCCAGTACCAAGGTCTCACCCCATGAACCAGTCTGTGAAATCACCGCTCTGTCCCCACGGGCAGCTGACAGTTACAAGGAATGAGACAAACCGGAGGCAACGCTGGTAACACCACACACGCCGACAACCCCCTGTCACTGAGGCGGGCACAGGGAGCGCCCTCCACCACCGCTGCTGAAAGCACAGCTCAGCCGGCAGCCAGCACGCGTGGGGGGGAGGGGGGGCCTCCCGGTTCTCACGGATTCCACTCCTTCCTTTCCACTGACGGTGGCAGCGGCAGCCACCCCGTTCCAAGCAACAGTCACCTGGCGTCACACACACCCCTCTGATACCGGCTGACATCAACGGGAAAGGAAACTACAACACCTTGTATGTCCTTTAAAATCAATTCCTTTTTCGGAAATTCATTCCGAGTTCTAGATCAATGATTCCATGTTTAGGAAGAGTTTACATGCACAGGTTAATGCAGAGAAGTCTGATACAGTGCATTTACGGTTACCCAAAACTTTCTGCATAAGACACAGGGCCAGAGGGGGTATCCCAGATGAGATGCTAGAACAGAGAAAGGACACCAGGAAACGCTAGTGAAGCCCACGAAAGGTGTGGCGTTTAGATGACGACGATAATTCTAATGATACATCAGCGCTGGCTCACTCGCTGTGAGGAAGGTGCTACAGCACTGCGAGACGTTCCCGCCGGGGGAAGCTGAGGGCAGGGCATGCGGGAGCTTTCTGTACGATTTCTGCACCGTTCCTGTTGATGTAAAACTGTTCTAAAATAAACGTTTATTAAAAGTAAAACAGAGAACTGAGTTTCAAGAAAGGAACAGGAATACTGTGTGCATTTTCACTAGAAGTGTCACACCCATAACGTGCTGCCCCCACAGTGAGCAAAAAGACTGACCATCACTGAATTTGCATGCGGGGATTCATTTAAGAGAGGTGATGAACGCAAACCATCATCTTATACTGAAAGATACTACTTGTGAATCTGAAATAACGTGTGCAGTTCCAATGACTCAAAACCTCCAGGAAGCTAAGAGGACTGTAAAATGCTCATTCACAAGATAACTAAGACAATCAGCTCAAGAGACAACCTGTTTCGGAACAGCTCAAGAAAGGAAGATTCGTGCCCCATTCCTCAGCACGGAGGCTGAGCTGGCCGCCTGCCGCACGTGCCAGACTCGGACGGGCACGCAATTTTAAGTCGTGTGGACTCCAGAGCCAGACAGTGTCGGTCTGAGTTGGCCAGTTATTAATGCTGTGTGAACTCGTTTCTGAAACCACCGTCTGTGACATGGGGGCAACAGCAGTGCCTTCCTCACAGGGCCATTAAGATGAAAGAGGTTACTGGAAGGGCTCGGTAGTATCTGCACAAAGAAGGCATGCATACATGTTAGCTGAGAATACGAGCAGAGGGCAAGGGCTGAGACTTCTGGCCTTTCATGCAAGACAGGAAAAAAGGGATCAAAAAAATTAAAGAATTCCTTAGCAATATAAGGAAATATGATAAAAAAAATACAAAAAACTGGAACACTGATTTATATTCCAATCCCCAAATCTGTATTTGGCCAAAAGCACGGTCTCTGAAATTGACATAATTCAGAACAAACGAGGAACTCACTATTTCGAGAAGTAACAGAAAACATAAAAAGATTCAAAAAGGACAAATGTCCAAGTGACAGACACGGCTGTCCACAGCCACTGCCAGGAGGGTGGCTTCCATCAAACCTCTGAGGCCACAGCCCAGCACGACAACCAGGGCCCCCTCACCAGGGACCCAGGACATACACGGGCACTGAGCCACGGACGGTCGGTACTGTTCACGACTGGTTCCACCAGTCCACGACCGGCCAGTCATCTGATGACTCGGTCTGTGCACTTTCCGGAAGCACCGCTTCTCTTTCATCTCCTCTACGCACCCCTTTCCACCGCCCAAGTCGGCAGACGCAGAGACGCAGAGAGAGCTGTGGGGGTCTGAAACTGCCCTTGCTATCTATCTCTGTTCCCGGCGCTGACGGAAGGAGTCGCTTGCGAAGAACTGTTAAGACGGCTAAGACACAACAGCTCAGCCGCCGCTTCCCACTGTCCGCGCGCTCCAGCCCCCACAGGTGGGTAAGAGCGGGGCTCTACGACACGAACTCCGAGGGCACACAAAACGTGGAAAACAAACAGCCATCCCATCTCATCTACAACATACGGCACAATGCGTCCCTCGCCGCTAAGTGCCTGAGGCTGACGCTCCGTCAGAGGCGCTCTATGACTTCTATGGCCCTGGCACCGTGGGAGAGGCTCTCTACAGCCTCGCCTCCTGTGCCCCAAAGGGGCTGGCAGCGGTGTGGAGGCCGGGGCCCCCGGAGCCGGTGGGGTGGGGGTGGGGCTGGGTGCCCGGCGAGGCTGGAATCAGCCCCCAGAGGCCGACCCCCAGCCAGTCTTTCCCCTGTGGGCTATGGGACTGTCGTTATTTCCTGTGGGTGCCAGGAGGGACAGGGCTGGGGAACACTGCCATAATTTTCAGGACTCCCCTTCCTTTCTTTGCAGAAAAAAAAAATAAACAAACTTAAAATAATTCCACCATGACTTCTATGGCTAATGAAAAAATTGCTCAGGGTACAAATATAAATCCTTATTAAATGAAAACCTAAAAATCCCAAAATGTAAATAAAACTTAAGTCTTCCTGATTGTGTATATTTTTCAATTATAATTAAAATTCTGTCTAGGGTAAAATACAAATGCTGTCTCTCCCACTGAAATAATAAATTAAAACTACAAATTTAATACATTAACTGTTAATAATTAAGGATCAAGATATTGTAATTTTCACTCCCACAATTAAGATCTTTCCTTCTTTATTTACCTAGTAACAATATTTTATTGTTACTAATTACCCAAGGATTTCCCACTAAATATATTTGATCGTGATGTTAACTTTTCTTACCCACTAGCCTCTGGAGGAAATCGGACAGTGACCTTTCCCATCTCAGCACCCGGAAGCTCCACAAATTTCCCAACATCTTGCCTTTTCTGAGGTGCCTGAAAATAAAAAACAACCAAGTCGCTAAGTGGTGCAATGTCTAAGATACATTCAACTGGTGCCCCCGCAGGACTGGCCAGAGGCCCCGCAGAAGCCCCGCCCGTGACGGTCTGCGGTGCAAAAGCCAACGAACAGGAGACGTGGGAGGAAGAGGAGACGGCACAGCTAAAAATAGTAAGATCTTAGTTATGTGGAGTTTGGGCTTCCTCAGAGACACACACTCTATGATTAGGATCTTTTAACGTATAATTATGTAGATTAAGGCTCGACGTGGTTCAGCAGCAGCAAAGGCAAGCCAAGGCCTGCAACAGCAGACTCATCCAACAAGAGCCTTTTCTATTCACAGAAAAAAAAACCCATGACTAGGAAGAGTCTTCTGTTCAAACTTGGGGTCTCCGACAGACGAAGACGTCAGCATTACAAAAAATCAGCAGCACTTACCACCTTGGCCTTGGCTGCTGGACCGCCGCCCCACGTGGTGCCGACGGACCGGAAGGCCTGCTGGGCTTCCAGGAAGCCAAACCAGCGCTTCACGTGAACCGGCGCCCTGCTCTCCGTCAGCAGCTCCTGCCAGGCCTCGCTTCCTGCCAGCAAACACGGTCACAGACCCATCAATACACCCGGCAAGTTTGAAAGCCAAGTTCCAGCCGAAGTTCACTTCAGCAAAGGAGCTGGCTTAAAGCTTTCATAGTGAGTGGCACCTGGGTGTATATGCACACGGAAACGTGTTCCAGAACTTAGTCTACGTGACGGAATTCAGAGAAGTCCATCCGAAGTCATTTTCCAGTTCGAGTCCCAGAGAAACAAACGCTCGCCCTGCAAGGCCAGCACCGCACTGCGCGGCTCCGGGAAGTCCGAGGGAGACCCCGGAGAATGACTCGGAAGGTAAGACCAGGAGGCAGCCCATCTCTCCAGAAGTGACGTCTAGAGTGGGCACTGACGCAACTGCACCCAACTTGAACATCATGAAGTTACAGTCTTAAGGTAGTGCCTTTCTTTCACGAGCATCACGTCGAAAAATCAAGAGACAAAAATGTCTTGAAGCCTATAGATGAACAGCTCCAACTAGAAAAGGCTCCAGTTTATGCTGGTTATCATTAGAGCAATTTAATGTGGAGAAAAGTTTATGCCTCAGACAAGTATAGAAAACATTTTTAAAATCCCACCTAGTCCAGATTTAAAGAATAAAAAAGCATTATGGCATATTCCCTTCAGGTGTGTTTTTACAGAAAATGAATTAGCAAAATTCAAGTCCCCTTTGCATCTCTCCTCAATCCTATGTCCTTATCTCTTGCAATCCAGTCGCAGGAGATGGAAAACAAGCGACCTTCCGGAGGGACAGCTCCAGCCAACCGCCCCTCCACCCCCACCCCATGGAGCAATCAGACACGACAGTGCCGGGGGTAGAGTGATGGCTGAGCCAGGACAGGTCTACCCTAACGGGACGAGGGCTTCTTTAGCAGGAACACGGCCAACTCGAAAGGCAAGAGGGGATCTGCGGCGGTGAGAGAGAGAGACGACCTCCAGGGACACGGAGGACACAGGACTCCCGTGACTGGCTAGGAACAAAAGAGCTGGGGTCTTTTCTTTACGAGAAAACCCTAAGTGACTACCGACAAATAAGTAGATAAATGGATGTCCGTTCGGATACAAAGAAGCATGCGTACTTCTTATCCAGCAAAGCATTACGTAATCAAAGCACAACATCAGCAAGAAGCATTACTGATACCTTTCAGGGCGGCCCAAACACACAAATCCGCCAGGCTCAAGGAGTTTCCGACCAGGTACGTCCTCAGGGACAGGCAGTGGTTGAGCTCACTGACCGCAGGAGGGAACAGACTGCACGAAGACAGCTTTGTGGCGCTGAACTCCAACCAGTGGTCGATCTGTGAACACGAAAGAGAAAAGAAGTGCGCCCGGAGTTTAAGTTTAAATACAAACAAACAATTGTTTGTTTTTAGAATCATGCCTTTCCTGTAACAATGACAGAATTTACCACTGTATGGATTTAATCCTAATTGCCTGGGATCTAAAACGGCCCTTACATAAACACATTTTGTTGTTACTTTTCTGAGCTTTCTTTTCTTGCAGGGGCACTGAGGGGCACGTCCAGGGAAGAACAAGATAAAAGTTACGCCAACTGGCAGCAAGGAAGAATATCCAACCTGACTGAACCGCAGATTCACCCACTTGCAGAACTGAAAAGTAAACACTTGGAAACTATTACTTGTACTCTGAATTTTATAAGAATAAGGAAAATTAGAGCTGTGTACAAACAGCAAAAATAAAAAAGGGCACCTAAGGTGCAGTACCGAAAGTTAACCTTCTACTGCTGTAATTAATGAGGTCTATACACCGGAAGGAGAATGGGGTCCGGCCTATGTGTGTGACCCTGGGTACACGTCTTATCTTTCACTTCTCGGGGCCTGTTGCCTCATCTGTAAAGTAAGGGAATTGTGTAAGATGATCAATATGCTCACATCCAGCCAGGAAATTCTAGGAAGAGGAAGACAGCATTCAGTAACCCAACAGGGTAGCTGAAATAGGGTTAGAGGTTCAAAGTTAGGAGCTAAGCTTTTTTTTTTCTGAAAATAAAAACAGGATGAGAATTCTTTAACTTGGTCTATAACAAACACTCTGTTAATATCCTTAAATAGATTAACAGCACACAAAGCCAACTATAAAATGAAGTTCTCAAAGGAGCAGAAGCAAAAACCAAAACACCTCACACCCACGAAAGCGTGCACTGCGTACCTCGGTGTGTTCCATCAGGTTAGAGCCATACAGCCCGGCGGTCGTGGCGACTCTGGCCAAGTAGCGAAGTATGGAGTTCACGTCTGTGAATGCCACATTTCTAGGACATAATAAGCACGAGACAAAATGTTACTGTGGCGCTGGCATATCTGTAAGAGTCATGAGACTTAGGAAGAAATGTAAAAATAGAACTCTTCTATGGACCACGTATTTTCTATTACAGCAAAAAAAAGTAGTAATTTGTTCTTTGCTGTTTCTATCAAACTCCAATTTGTTCTGAAATGTTCAGCTGAATCCAATAACTGACTCCAGAGTATATTATCTGTATGATGTATCGTCCTCCTAATTATTAGTTTTTACACATCAATTCGGCGGTGAAAATATGAAAATGTAATTGGGATATTAAGAATAACTGGTTTAAAATAAATCAAAGCAACCAAGCCAAGGATATGCTCTCATAGAGAAGCTAGTTTTATCAACTTCCAGTTAAAGATAGAAGATCAAACCCCATCAAAATTGTTCTGTAAAAATTATTTTTAAAAGATTCAAAAGCACTTACTCAGACACATGAAGAATATTCTCTTTCCCTTCTTCAACAGAAATGTTGACATTGTCTTTCACGTGTTCTACTGCCAGCAAAGCACCTAAAAATAATATGAAAAGATTTCTCTTTATGAACACTAATATTTAAAACTTGAACCATAAAGCAATAAGGATGACTCAACAAACCAATATTAAGGGTAAGCGTTTTTTCCTGGTAGTCTGTAAACAGAAAGTACTAGATTCTTCTGATCTTGGAGAAAAAAACAAATCAGAAACCATTCATTCATTGGCACAGTCCCACTGCTTTTGAAGATGCTCAGCTTTCAGTCAGGGACTCTGAAATTAATCTTCTCCCTCAGGAGACAAGAGGAAATTAGAATAGCGCCTTGTGTAACAGCTATCGTTAACAGTATTGAAGTGATTTCTATGTGGTAGGCGCTGTGCAAGATGCTTTGCAGTCATTACAATTTTTAATCTTTGAAGTCATATGAGGAGGTAGACACCTTTATCTCCATTTTACAGGAGAAGAAACTGAGGCTTGGAGGGGTTCTAGTCCAAAGGACTTGACTAAATATGTGGCAGCCAGGATTTGAACGCAGGTCTAGGGCAGTGCAGAATTCAAAATCTAAAATGCAGTACTGCCTTCTCAACACATATTTAAGTTTACTGAATTAATTCATTAATGCTTTGTCCCTCAATTCTGGCACCCAATCCTGTGGGGAAGACATCATTCCTCCTAAGGAAACTGTGTAACACCAAATCAGGGATTTGCCACGACCCACAAGTAGTAAGTGGCAGCCAGGATTAGACCCAGGTTTCACGGAACCAATGCCTTTGCTCTTAACCATGAGCCCACCCTGTCTAGTGCTTCCCAACCCAAGAATCAAACCCATTTCTTTTAGAGTTCATTGATTTCTGTGAGGTCAGCCCATAATTACTGGAACCCGTATGCGAAAACATAAGTATTTTAAAAATGTTTAAAGTTGCTATTAAATTGTGGTTTTTGTTACAGTACACTCAGAACACCGCCCAAGTTGAAAATGTAATGCATAATTCATCAGCCTTATGTAGCCAATTGTGTCTAAGCATTTGGGCTTCTTGAACATTAGAAAAGTATCCGTGTGTCTGTACTACACATATGCATTAACAAACACACGATCAATAAACTAAATTATCTCGTGAAACTTTTCCAAAGCAATAAACAGGCAGAAGTTCTAAGCTATCTATCCACAACAACCTTGGCCACGTTAAAAAATGCAATTCCAAACTGAACTTGAGGCGGAACCATAAGATGAAAACTCCCACGTTTCACTGACATTTACTACATCTACGGAGCGAGTAGTAAGGCAATGCCGTCAGTCCGCAGTGCTCGGGCGTTCCCGCAATTACCCTGCCACCTTTGATTAAAAAATAAACGCAACTTCAGTTGCAAGTTTAAATGCTACTATAATCGTCTGCCTTGGTCCCTTTGAAACCAAGGAAAAATAAAGAGAAGTCAAGGAAAGTGGATTGAAGATCTTTTCTGAAAACAGGGAAGAAAGGAGGAAGGATAAATAGACTGAAAGGGGAAATTCTAAAAGAGGGGAAGGGGGGATAATGGGATTTTAAGTTTTAAAGTGTTGTGTTCTGCGAGCAGCTCTCGGTCTCCCAAGGAAAACCATTTCAAAGAGGGTCCGGAGCTGAGCCTAGTGTCGCCCTGCTGTCCGGCTCACACTGCGCTTCCTTCCACGCCCGAAAACACCGTCTTCAAGAGCCAGGAGACAGAAGGCGAGGAGCGCGGAGCTTACCCCGAGGAAGGTCGGGGGACACAGGCAGGTCTAAGGTCCGTGGCCGTCACGGCCACTGCGCCAAGCCAGGGCGCGGCGACTTCCCGCCCCACACCCTTCCCGGCTGATGCAACCCACAGGGGTCGGCGGCCTCCGCCCCTTACCCAGGGGAGGGTCTCCTGAATTCACGGTCAGACACAGTGTCGCCATCTCCACCTGCCGCTGCACCTGCTAGAGCGCCTGCCCGGGTGCCACAACCAACCCCGACCCGCAGACGAGGAAAAGCTACAACGTGTGCGCTCCCCTGACGCTGCCGCAGCCTTCGCCCCGCCCCTGCGCCGTGGCCGTCGCGTCTCGCGCACACCAGTTACGTCACCGCTGCGCGACGCCTGCGTCCGTCGACCCGCCCCTCGGCGTCCCGGGATGGAAGGGTCTGCGTGGCGTGCCTCGTTGCCATGGGAAAGACGCTGAAGCAGTCGGCACTTACGACGTTTCGTAAAGCGAGGAAACACCACGTTCACCTGAAGCTCCAAATGACACGCGCAAAAGTGTTATTTATTGTTGGGGGCTCCGTGTGTGTGTGTGTAAACAGAGCGAATCCTGGAAGCAACACCGAGCCGACAGCCGTGCTTACATTGGGGAAGCGAGAAGCTTGTCTCTCGGTTCCTTTTTTCTAAAAAGAGAATGTAGGTACTTTTCAGGAGTTTTCTTCGCACGTGAAAATAATGGTTAAAAGAAAGGATCTGTTGGACTGGGTTAAAAAAGTGATAGGATTAAGAAGTACAAGTTGGCAGTTCAAAATAGTCACGGGGATGTAAAGCACAGCATAGGAATACAGTGAATAATAACAACTATGTAAGGTGCCAGGTAGATACTGCAAATATTAGGAGGAACACTACAAAGTATGTGATTGTCTAACCACTGTGCTGTACACCCGAAACTAATACAAAATCATATTAAATGTGACCTGTAATCGAACAAAAGGTAAAAATTTTTTAAAATTTTTTAAACTTTAAAGCTTTATTGATAAAAGGCATTACTTCTAAAAGCCCCTGCCCTGATTTGTCTTGCCGTTGTTTGCCCGGACTGCCTGAGCGTGCCTTTTACAAGATCTGATTCCTGATCCTTAATCTTCAGTGACACTGTCTGTGTGTCTTTGCTCCCCCCGCCCCCCATGTGCGCGCTGCAGGCGTATTTCAAGGGCTGGTAGTCAAACTCAAGGGGCCTAGGACTGGCTGAAAAAATCAGCTCAACCTCACCACCACCCCCACTTTCTCCTAGGCTGCCAGAGTCATCCCTGTCTTTACTAGAGAGTGCCACTTCAATACGGGGCTTAGCCGGCCTCGCGAGCTGGGAACAGCACCTGCGTCAGAGCGAGACTTCCTCCCCCGCCCCTGCCTTCCTACCAGAATCTCCAGGGCTGGGGAACATACCCTCATTTTATGAAGTTCTCCAGGTGATGCTGTGCACACCAGACTCTGCCTTTCTACCTCCCTTTGTTCTA
This sequence comes from Phyllostomus discolor, assembly GCF_004126475.2. Lineage (NCBI taxonomy): Eukaryota > Metazoa > Chordata > Mammalia > Chiroptera > Phyllostomidae > Phyllostomus > Phyllostomus discolor. Next base: position 18,030,565 of record NC_040917.2, on the reverse strand, counting down.
AGTGATTTCTGCACACCCATCTAATTCTTAAGATTCTTGTTTGCTAAAAAACCTTTCTTGGACATCATACTGAGTGTCTTCTACCATATACAATACACTAGGGATACAGAGAATCCTGGAATTGTTTATTCAACAAGTGAATAACCAAATAACCTGTTTGAGAACAGCTTTGGTGATGAGGAATTTAATACTGCTTGAGACAGACCCCTAGCCCTGGCTAGCATAGCTCTGGATTGAGCGCAGGCTGCAAACCCAAGTGTGGCAGGTTCAATTCCCAGTCAGGGCACATGCCTGGGTTGCAGGCCACGGCCCCCAGCAACCGCACATTGATGTTTCTCTCTCTCTCTCTCCCTCCCTTCCCTTTCTAAAAATAAATAAATAAAGCCTTAAAAAAAAAAGAGAGACCTTTCTGTTTCTAAACACCTGTTACTATGCACCTCCTCCTGCTTCTCTGTACCCCTGTCCACTGTCCTCTGAGGATGTCCAGAACAGGTCTAGGTGCCTCCACCTGACACTCAGATGTCAGAGGGGTCATTGTGTCTCCCATGCCTTTACTCCCTAGGCCAGCTGTCTCCGACCCTTTCCACAAACCTTCAAATGGTAGTTTTAATCTATTCCAGCTGCCCTTTTCCAAACACACTATTAGTCAATGTGCCCTTTAAAATGTGATACTCAGAGCTGAACAAAATGTCCCCCAGCTGTGGTGTGATCAGGCAGAGCACTTACATTGCTCATTATAATGCTATTCATGCACAGTAGCACTTTGCAGCCACAGTGAACTGTTGACTCATCTTAAGATTGTAAACAACTAAAAGCCCCAGAGTTCCCCATTCTCATTACCAAAGGTGACACTACATGTATTAATGTACCCTCATCTTGATCCATACAGGATTTCATAGAGCTAATTTTCACATTCTAAATATTGCCACTTTCTAACTTTGGCGACTAGTTGAATCTCCATCACTCAGTGCATCCCAGTCTCCCATGTTGCGTGGGTCACCGGCCAGCAGTGACCACAGAACGCTACGGATGGCTCGATGATAACACGCGAGAAAAAATATGCAGAGACAAGACTAGTTTCTGTGGGGAAGTAGGGACGAAATGGCCACCCCCCCCCCAACGGGGAGGGCGCCGATTTATGGTCTATACCTGCTTTTATTGGGCTCGTTTTGCATAATAATTCAGGTAAAGTACAGTACTCATCAGGGGAAAGTAAGGAACTATAGAAAACAAGGAACTCTGCTGGTCTATTTTGAGTTGGGGTAAAAGAGCTGTAAGACTTTGAGGAACAAACTAACTTCCTCCTTGGACCCCTCTCATTCAACTGAGAGCATTCTAAACAAAGAAGGTTTCACAGTAATTTACATATTCTTTCTTAGGCCTGATCACCTGGGGAATCCGCCCTTTTCAGCACAGAGCTGCACCACCCTGTCATTGTTTCAGGCTTAGGTGGAGCAAGGGAACTAAGGCAACCAAGAGATAAGGAGATTTTCTCCCAGACGCTGAGAACTCAGGCTATGTCAAAGCCGAGGACCGAGGGTCTATCACCCCCTTTTGCTGCAGCCCCCAAAGTCCTTCTTTTGGGGGGCCTCCCAAGGTGATCATGCCTGTCTTAGGTCGTTCCCCCCTTGGGGAATCTTACCTGTCTTTGGCTAACCGACCAAGCTTTTGGGGGTTCAGCAGCAGAAGCAGCATCCCTGCCAGGGAGATAAGCTTTTGTCTCCTTGCTGGCTTACGGTTCCAAGGGCGTTCCCTTAGCCTTAGCCTAGGTGGGGGTTTCAGCTTCTGACACCAGTCAGGGCGGTTCCCAACACTCCCATCACTGTTGACTTTGAGAGCATGGAATCAAGAAAATGGGTGTCATCAATGACTTTTGATTAGAGTGTGGAGCTGTGGCACACACACGGAAACCTGCTTTCAGGAAGGCAAGGTGTGGCGGCGAGTCCTGGTGTCGCCATCGTGTTGGATGCTTTTATTAGTTCCAAGGGTGTTTTTCCTTTTACTTGGGTCGCATTTTCTAGGTAGCTTTTTCTGTTTGGTGTTTATCTCTGATATGTCATCTTTTATTGTTTAGGGTTTCAGTCTAATGTTGAGTAGGAGCCATGAAAACGTTTCTGCAGTGGATGTATGGGATCCGAGCTGATGATGCTGGAGGAGGAAAAAGCCGTAACATGAAGAGGTTTATACGCTACTATAAGGAACTTGGGTTTTATCCTGAAGGCAGGTGGGTTTAGGAATGATCAATTTCAGCCACTTGCTTAACCTAGTCACAGGGATTTCTTTAAAAGCCCTGGACAGTCAGATGGGCGCTAGACTAACAAGGGTGATCACTTTGTAGGTTACATAAATGTCTGATCACGATGTTGCACACCTGAAGCTAATATAAAATTGTATGTCAGCTGTAATTTAATTTTTTAAGAAAATTCAAACAAAATAAAATAAAAGCACTGGGCAGAGACCAGGTAGAATGAAATAATTTATTATAAAGAACTTCTTCCATAAATCTGTTTCATTGACATACATAATGACATTTCAGTTTGTTCATTCCTTGAAAATTTTAAAAATTACTGTGAAAACAAGGATGAGATTAACAACTTGTGCTTCTGTGCCCTAAAGAAATCTGGTTTATACGATAGGAATGTTGATTAAAAACAATTGACTGGGATAGTGAGTTGGAACAAAACCTTTCTTTCATTTCTCCAAATAAAAGGAGGAAAAGAAATATGACAGACTTTATAGATTCCCCAGATGTCCAAACTGGTCTGGTTAATTAATTAATCACACTTTTTAAAGATCTGTTTTCTACTCCTAAGCACCTGAAGATAAATAAGTGATCAACATGGAAGAAAGTAGAGGGGAGCCTCTCATTCTGTTCACTTCGTTTTAAACTGTGTTACTTTGAGAACCACGTCCTTCTCCTGGCTAAGTAAATGGGGTATTCCTTTCAAGAATGAGTGCATTTTTTTTTTTTTTAGGATGCCTGAGGTTTATGGATAACATCATACCACCGGAGAAAGATTCCAATGGCTCCATGCGGTGTTCTGAAATTCACCCCAACTGCAGGCCGAGTGACCTGCAGGTTGGACAGACTGCACAAAGTCCAAGAGCTTCGGCATCTCCTCAGTGTCAGGACCAACTGTAGTGATTTCCGGAGCAGGGCCAAGACCTCAGGAACACAGCCGTCGTCCCCCATCTCTCCTCTCCCTGCAGCTGTCCCTCTCCAGCTAAGGAAACGCGACGTTCCTCTAAGGAACGAGTGCGTTTTTAACGGATTCGGGAACTCGGCTTGCGTAGTAGTCGTGGTTCCTCAGAGTGGCCAGGACCCCGGCGGAGTTCATGTGCTTCACTTCCCTGTTGTACTGAAGGGCGTTGCCGTGGATGTCGGTTAGCTTGCCTGCAGGAGAGAACACCAAATCAACGTGAATGGCTGGTTCTGCAATTATATTTCATTACTTTAAGTGCCTCTTGCTTCCCTATGCAATAATATCCAATTAATTCTGGATAAAATAAGGAAAATGATGGTTGTTAATTTACTTGAAATTTAAGACTAACAATCTTAACTACCTGAAGGGTAGAACATTTTTTAAAAAATTTTATTGACCTTTTTTAAGAGAAAGGAAAGGGGCGTGGAGAAAGTGAGAGAGGGGGTGGGGGAGAGAAAGAAACACTGATTTGTTGTTCCACTTATTTATGTATTCATTGGTTGCTTCCTCTATTGGCCCTGACCTGGGATCGAACCTACAACCTTGGTGTATCAGGACAACACTCTTAACTCACTAAGGGTTCATTAAATTGATTGCATGCAGATCAAGGTCCAAAAAGAAACTCTAAGAAAAATGAACTGGCTGCAAATCGACTCTCTCACATACGAGATGTGGGGGCTGGACTGGGCACTCTCTAACTGTCTAGCTTTTGTACCCTGAGAGTGTAGGTAGAGGGATATTACTGAAATACCGTCTCAGCATAAAATAAAAACTGTATGGAATCTGTAATCCTCTCAAACCAAACAGACTGACCTCCCACGGCATGTAAAATAACTTCCGGGGCACAAGTATCCCACTTCTTACATCCAGGACTTGCAAAAACATACGCAGAGGCTTTGCCTTCAATCAGCTGAATAATCTGTAAAGTTAAAGATAATGATTATCCCTCGATCGTGAAATGAATGAGGTATAAATACGAGAAAATTGCTTGTTTCTGTTAAACATACTTCAATTCCTCTGTTAGACTCCACTTAGGTTAAAGCCTTTAGCGGGTTTACATTAGAGTGTTATGAAGAAATACACAGAAAACAGTCAAAATGATACCAGAGGGGAAAAGTGGTCAATGAACTGACTACAGGAAGGATATTGGAATAGTCTTCATATTCCAAGTTAGGTAAAATAGTTTCTCTCTTACTGTAAAAGCAATATATTATTTGCCACGGAACTGACCACTACCGCAGAGAGGACGGAGCAGTGTCCACCAGCACAGTGGCGTGGAAGCTGCAGCGCGTCCTAACAGACGTGCGACGCTGTCTGGTCCGTCTCACTCGCTGCTGGCTGCTGGTCTTTGGGGCCGAACCCACTGGTATTTGCATTACCAAAACAGGAATTTTTAGACCGTCATCTTAATAATTCTTGTCCCATTCATGGAGAACTGAGGCCACTGACAGAAACCGCATGACTCAAAACAGTAACTTGCTACATCAAACTTTGGTTTGTCCCTTGGTTTTTCTTCTGGTTATACTGCAGTACTGCCAAGCTCAGATCTCAAACAGCCACACTGGGAGGAGGAGGAAAATGTCAGCAAACACGACATAACCAACAATTCCCTTCAGCGGCAGCATCAAGAACACCTTCCAGCGATCAAACCTTGCTGTAGCTTTTGTGTAAAGACTTTCCTTCCATGTACCAAATACCCGTCATCTCATTATGTGCCAGGAACTGTGCTGGGGGTATTTGTGAGGGGAGCCGGGCTGTAGCCTCCATTAGATTCTGAGGGGTCCTCGATGTGAAACAGTTAACAGGCGCCCAAAAAAGTCTTTTCACAAGAGGCAGCAGGGAGTGGTGCATGATGGGGACCAAGAATAATGGTGCCCCTGGGAATAAAAGCGGGAATGGGGTTCTGTGGTTACAAAAATAGGGGCAAAGAGGAATCACATTTCAGTGAGTACTAGGAGTATATTTTCACTTTGAAATGTTTCAGATTTTTTTCAAAATAGTATTATTTTCAAATTCCCATTTTCATCCTCTTATTAGTAAGTGCTTTTAGAAATTTAAAAGTAGTTGATTATTGCTTCCAAAAGGTAGGAGGAGAAATGAATTCCATTCAGTTCAATACACATTACTTGCCTTCCCTGTGCCAGGCACCCAAGTGTGAAATGCACACTTGATGGGTGCACTTCAGTATCAGTGAAGTCTGAGTGTGACTGAGGGAGGTGGGCAGGGTATGAGGCTTGGGGGTGTTTGGGGGTCAGGACATAGAGGAATTCACATTCTATTATTCTCAGGCTTAACGTTTTGGTTTTTTTTTTTTTTTTTTTTTAGATTTTTGTTTATCTTTAGAAGGGAAGGGAGGGATAAAGAGAGGGACAGAAACATCAATGTGTGGTTGTCTCTCACATGGCCCCCACTGGGGACCTGGCCTACAACCCAGGCATGTGCCCTGACTGGGAATCAAACTTGTGACCCTTTGGTTCACAGGTCCGCGCTCAATCCACTGAGCTACACCGGCCAGGTGGTTTCATAGTCTTAGATTTTAAATGACTGTCAAGGGAAGTCGTCCAAGGATTTGGGCAGGACAGTGACATACGCATTTCTAATTGCTCTTGTGGCATTATGGAGACGCAAGTTTATCAGGGAGACCACTCTGGAAGCTGCTGTGAGGTCTGCTGAGGGATGGTGATAGGTGTCAACTCGGGCCCTGGCAGTCAAAATGGACAGAAGACACTGGGGCAGAATTAGGATCTACAGCCAAGCCCAGACCCACAGGACTGAGGAAAGGAGGGGTCTGGGATGACTTGCAGGCGTCAGCAGGGGCAGCTGGGACAGTGGTGGTGCCGCCAGCCAGAAAGGAAACAGGGAGAAGCACATGGCAGGGGTGAGGGGGGCAGGAGGAGGAAGATGAGTTCCACTTGGCAGGGTGAATTTGAGAGGCGGAAGGGCGTCATCACGATGGCACCCAGGGGCAACCAAATGAGAAGGGGTCAAGGTTAGGGACGTAGATTACATTGTGCTCCCCATGTCCCCCTTTTCTCAGGAGGACGGAAGCCTAGACGAAACCCTTGGGGAAGTACCCGGGAAGGAACAGGTAGGCCCACCCTTCGGTCTGCAGGAGGGAGGTCTGGGAGTAAGAGGGTCCCTGAGGAAATGAGGGCTGGCAGGAGGCATGGGATCGGATCCTACTGATGACATATGACACATTTTCACTGAACTATCTTTGGTAAAAAGAGACTCGAACCTTCACATCTAAAGAATTCAAATGTTGCCGAAATGTGCTTTCCATGGCAAATTACAATCTTTAACCTCTCCTGCCAAATCCGTCTTTGACATTTTCTGAAAGCTCAGCCTTTCCTTCAGCGACGCCACCGCATCTCAGAGTGGGCGGCACCTACCTTGTTCCCGGCGCCGCCCACGCGCAGCACGTGGTCGGGGCTCATGGCGGCGACGCAGTCCGTGACCAGCTTGTTGCTGTGGGACCGGGTGGTGGTGATGATGTGTTTCCCGGCAGGCACTTCTTTCAGCTGAAACCCGAAGGCTCCTAAACCCAAAACGCCCCAGATCGTCCTTCCCAGCACAGCGTCCGGTCCTGCCTACGTGAACGGGGGAACGAGCAGAGCCCACGGTTACTGGGAGAAAAGCGTCAGCCACAAGTAGATGCTCAGTTGTCTCGGCGAAGACATGATAGTGCGTTATGAAGCCCAGAAACAACAGCATCGACAACAATTTTCCCTAGAGAACCAACGAATTATCCTGGTGTTTTGGTTAACAACTGGGTTTCGAAGGTACTGAAGGGGAACTTTTGGTTATTCCCCGGGCTCTTCAGGAAAGGAAACAGCATGTGCTCGTTCCTGTTGCTCTGAGTCACAGAGTGACCTCATCACTGCGCATAAAACACCCGCTTGCAAAAGGTGCTGAAGTCCGCAGGAAAGCAAACACCATGCACTGGGTGCCACCTGTCCCTATCTGAGAAACAGTAAGGATATGTCAACATGGGAACGGTAATGGTGACAATGCATTTTGCTGCTACGGAGACAGAACAGCTGAATAGGCTAACACTAAAGAGGAGCCATGCATAATGGGGGTCCAAGTCAAAGATTTTATTGGCCACTGTGGTAGTAAAATAACAATGAGAATGCAATCTTAGAATCCATATTTTCTCAAAGAATTCTGAACCACATTGTTGTAAGTATGCAGCTCATGTGGAAAAATATAATCTGTGTTTTATGGAAAGTAAATCTGATGCATAAAATAATTCAGACAAAGTCATTAAAATGCCATTATTTAACCTAACCTACATATGTTACAGACACACAGACGTGTTTTACTGAACACTTAACATGCACCACACTAAGTGCGTACATGTATTATCTCATTTAATCTCCAAGCCAACCCCACAAAGTAGGTAGTATCACCCTTATTTCACAGATGAGAAGGGACTGGAATGCTTCAGTAACCTGACCAAGGACTCCAGGGAGATCGCAAGCAAACTTAGGGTCATCGAGTTCAAAGCCAATGTTCTTCCTCATCAGACTAGCCTGCCTCGTTTACTTGCCGAGTGCTTTCACCGCACCAGCCAGTCTGCCCCACGGCAGTGCCCGGGCACCGTCACAGTGAGGCAGGCTGCACTATGGGTGGAGTCCTGGGGCAGCAGAAGCTGCGGGGGGGGGGGGGGGGGGGGGGAGATGTTTCCTGGAGAGTGCCCTTGGGCTCCACACCCATGGGCAGCAGGGAAGGTGGCACAGGTCGGCAGAGGGAGACACAGAGCTGTGAGGCAGAGCCACCGACAGCTCCCGCCGACCCTGTGGGGAGCTCTGGAGCTACAAGGGCCTGCAGTCTGTCCCCAGTTGGGATGACACGCCAGGCCTTCACACCCCCGAGATGATCGGCTGTCCCTGGAAAGGGACCGCCTCGGGAAGGAGCGTGTACTGGGGAGGCAGCTCTGTGCGGGGCGGCAACCCCTGAAGCAGCCGGCAGCTGCAGGCTGTCGGCCGACACCGTTCCCTGCAAGTGGGGCCCCCAAGGGCAAGCCCTGGGTGTTCCGTGTATGTTCGTGTGCTCCCCCTCTCCTGTTCCCTCCTGAGTCCGCACGACAGGCGGGGCCGGAGCTGGGAACGCACACGTGGGCTGGGTGCGCGCTCACCAGGCTTCCGATTGATTGATGAGACTAAGTTCGTGCTCTCAAGAAGCCTCCTCATTTTGCTTTCCAGTTAACCCGAAAAAGAAAGGAAAGCCATACATATAGTGGACACGGGTACTCTGGTCCTGAAAAAGTCACACGAATGAATGTGGAGGCCAAGGATATGGGACCAGGGAGCCTGGCATCCGGTGGGGCGGCGCCAGGCAACCCCGTGAGGCAGCCGGCTGGCTTCCTCTGTGCTCCGGACCTCAGGCTCCCTCGCTGGCTCTCTCCTTCCAAGGCTCCACACCAGCTTTTGGGGTAATGAGGGTAAGCCTCATCCTCCTGATGAGTTAGCCGGGTCTCCCAGTGGTTACGCAGCCAGCTCCAGTGTAATGGTAGACAGACCGCATGTCTCTGCACTAAGCCACACTGTCTCCTTGAGCTGCCCACCAGCCTCAGTGTCTCGAGAGATCGATACAGAATAATGCACAGGAGCTTGGACGGGGGTTCCAGCCCCGGGCCTGCCAGGGACAAACGGGGTGACCTCGGGTAAATTCAGCTTTGGTTTCCCTTCCTTTAAAACAGGGGAAAGGTTTCCTAAAAGGATGAAGGCGAGGATTAAATGAGATAGTGCATGTGAACCCCGGAGTCTGGCAGTCTGGCTAGATAAATTTTAGCTACTATGGTGACAACGCCGACAATGATGTAAAATTGAATGCTCAGCCTTGAATACCACCGAGAGAGCTTAGCAACTTTCTACTTGTTGCCACATATTTTAAGGCGTAAGCGAGAGAGAGGAGGAAGAAAGAGGGTAAAGCGCGTGCACAGAAGGGGACGTGGTGGAGGGACAGGTGGCGCAGGGAGAGACAGGAGGAGGGGAACTGGGACGGGGCTCGACGAGGACCAGCTGGTACCACAGGGTTCCTGCCTCTCTGCTCCCAAGCAGCGGAGCCCAAACCCTACCTATTTTTCTCACCTTCACTTCGAGCCTGTGTTCCCTTAACTTCTGCTTTTCATTGTTCTGTGAAAAGTGAATATAATTTTTCTGATTTCAGATGTGATGGAAATTATTAACAACTTCTAAGCACTCATATCCTTTCTTGATGAAAAGCGTCATGCATTACAGTGTCATCTGTGAATTACATGTCTCTCTCAAGTAACAGTATGAACTTATTTCAAGGTTTGCATAATAGCCCCAACTTCTGTCTGCCTGTAACACTATACAAACACTTAAGTCACATTCAAAGAATTCATGGATACTTAATGAGAAACTTTCCCAATAAGGCATAACTAGTTTTGCTTAAATAATACTCAGAAGCACATGATCATAAATAAAGTTATTATCATACAAAAGCAGAAGAAAACAAAATTGCCTTACAAGAGATTACTCCTGCTCTTAACTGAAATTGGAAATTCAGAAATAACAGTCCTCCCTCTGGTTATTTCTCCCAAATTCTATTGAGGTCACACTAATGTATATATCTTAAGTATCTCTCTCAATAATTCCCTTTAAAGTTTAATGTGATTAATGACAGATTTCTGCTTTGGAATGACATTAAGCTGTTTCTGAGGAAGACAGCTGGCTGGGAGTACAGGAAAAAGTCAAAGTAGAACAGAAAGAGAAATAAGAAAACAAGAGTGCAAAAGCAAACTGAGTTCTGCTTTCTGCTGACTATGCGGTACGAGGCACTATGTCGTGTTACCTGGACAACAACATGGCTAGCATCTTTCTTGCTTGAAATGGCTCATTTCTTCAATGTGCTTGAAGAACCACCTGTAAATCAGGTGTCTCAATGACCAGACTAATCAAGAACCAATTAAGAATTCCCAAACTTCTGCATTTGAATCACAAGGCATACATAAAAAAATACATGTAACACACTCAGTGTATTACATTCACATCCCTGGGATCAATGCCCCCAGAAGTGCTGATTCAACAGGTCTCAGCTGGGAGTGGGAACCTGTATTTTGAAAAGATGAACGCATGTGTGACCAAGCTAGAAAACACTAGAACAAATTACATCAGGAAACACCTAACACTGTGATTATTTATCTAATAAAATATGTTTGTGCTAACCCCTTCACCTCCCTGCCAGTGTGGGCTGCCATTTCTAGGTACTACCTCCAAGCTCCCCACAGCCATGTGAGGAACCAGGAGAACACAGCCAGGTATACGGTGAGGCCTCCATCCTCACTGCCTAGGGGTCAGAGACGTCATTCCTGACACCTGGACCCCCCGCAACCTGCTCCAGTTGCCTCACGTCTGGATGTCTGGCTTCCCACACAGGATGTGACCCAAGAGGGGAAGAAATGTGAGTGGGCACCACCGAGGTTCTGAGCTGCTGGAACATGGCTCAGTCATTGCAACATCAAGGATCAGGAGGCTGAATCGAAAGGTAACACGGAGGAAAACCCAGCAGACTCCAAGAAGTCCCCACTAACGGGAGATGACGCCTCGGATACCGCGGCAAGGCGGAGGGATCGGCGCAGGAGCCCTGCGAACACCGCCCTCTGCGCCACGTCATCCGTGGCCTTTGTCGGGTCGTGGAACTGTTTAGTTCCTCTCCCTTTGCACAGAAAGCTCCCTTTCAAACTCCTTCAAAACCATCATCTCTTCTGCCTCAGGAGGCGGGGCTGGGTCTTCTTCCTGTCTCCTCCTCTGGCTGCCTCTCAAAACAAACTCTTTCCTTGTTGCATTGAAAAAACTGTCAGTTAGAGTGGTACCTGGTAGTTGTAATACGGCTGGTTAATGACGCCTGCGATGGCTTTCCCTTCGTAAGCAATTCCGATGAGAACAGTGACGTTGTCAAGAAGACCTACAAAGAAGGAATGAGTATTAGTTATTATATACCTTCTTCAGGTTATGACTCATCATCAGCACATGAATTGCTCCAAGTTATTTTTGCAGTAAAGGTAAGGAATTTGCGATGATTCGTCCATGAGCAATTCAACTCCTGGCAAAATGTGCAATTTTTAAGAGAGAGTCATTGCAAATCATGGTCTCATGCATACAGTCTGAAAACTGATTAAATGAACTGGCCTCAAGTCCACAGCCATTATCATTACATCCCTCTGTGTCCCCCTGCCACCGCCCAACTCACTCCTGCCTGCTCGGTCACTCTCCACTCCGCGATCACTCTCTGCACTTGCACTTCAAGCCTCTCAAGGAAGGGTTCTCAAAGTGGGGTCCAGGGACCATCAAGCAGCACTAGATGGAGCTGGCGTCATCTGTATAATGCAGGTTCCCAGGCTCCTTCCCAGAGCCGGGGAGTCCGACTCTTGGGAGTGGGGGGCGTGCAGACCTAGACAAGGCGTGTAGGTGCTCTACGTTTGCTGAAGCTGTATGGGGCTCGCCGTTTCTCAGTGCAGATGTTTTCTGGGCACACACACATGCACACACATGTGTACACACACTCTGCATGACCCTCTCATTACGGACATGTCTCATCCAAGGACACAGAGTTTTCGCTAGTAATGTGAGACATTTTCTTTTATCAAGCCACGAAGCTGAGAACCAACATAAGAGAAACACATGTAGATCTCTATTTCATACATAAAACTCAAAGCTTATATACTCTGCTCCTAATGCCTAACACTCTGGCTCTGAGCCTGGTCTCTCTTACTTTAATGACGCCCATTTTACTTTAATTTGCTGCTTTCTTCTTTTTCTCATATTCCATCATTCCAGAAGAGAGAAACGTTGCACCGTTTCCAAACTCATCTTTAAAGGTGAGGCCACAAAGAGAGGAAGCAGGTCACAGATGAGGGGCCAGTGAGCGGGAAGGGGGCAGGGGCCCGGGGTGGCAGAGGAGCAAGGGCAGAGCGGCTGTGCTTCTCGTCGGGGTCCCACCCCAACGAGGCTGGGGCTCAGTGTGGCAACACTGGTTTAACATCAGTTACTGTCCCGTGGGTGGCATTAGAACTGTGGCGCCGGTAGGCTGTGTGTGGGGAGGTCCTGCAGGTCCCTCTCTGTCTTGATAGTCACTGATGTGTGACAGCAGTCAGCTGGATGCACACAAATGCAGCTTTAGGGCCCCGACATAAAACGCAGTATTGGCTTTTTGTACAACGTACTAAGTGTTTACAGCCAACATCACGTACTAGTCCTACGGCTTCAAATACAACTACAGAGAGACACCAACCTTCAGTATATTCCTTGGTGCCATCCAGGGGGTCAACCCAGACCACAAGCTAAAAAAAAAAAAAAGAAAGATCCAAATTAAGCATATAATATATAAAAATAGACTTAAATAGATTAACTAAAACTACCCTTTCTTTCACTTTTGAAATTATATTATGGATGGCTCACACCAATATCATCAGTTTTGTGATAGTAAAAAAAAACTTCATTGTTTTGTGATCATGGAAAAAGTCCTCTTAAACTGGAGAAAAGTCTGATTTAAGAATCATAAAAATGAAGTGCTAAAGTGACAAAAAGTTTATCGTCAGCTGAACGCTAACCACAAATGCCACGAACACACTTGGGGTCTGGATGGTGACACGGGGAAAACTTTCAAGTGCCACCAAAATGCCTTGATCAATGTGTGGCTGTTACGTTATATGTACATGCTGACTTAACGTAAGGTCACTGTTTATACGTGGCAAATACAAACAGTTTCTGCAACTGACAGCAGACTGTAAAAGTCCCTTCCACTGAGGACTTATAACCACCTGACTCAGGACAGACGGCACGAACCACTAGATTGTAACCCTTGATGTGAACTTGTCGGAAAAGGCACACGCTCCGGAAGAAAGACACAGGTCTCGTTCCTTGGCATCCTTCACTCCCCAGAGTGAAGTGCCCGGACCCACAGTTAAGTGTTCAATGAATGTGTGCTCAACAGGGTATAATTAGAAAATTAAAGAAGTATGATAGTTACCTGAGGTCACAGATTTAAGCAACTAGAAAAGTGAGTTGATTTTCACGGCCTTCCAAGAAATATAAAGTAGCCATCTGCTTCACCTCCTTCCAACCCCAATTGCTATGAAATGTTTTGCCACCAAATCTACTGAGTAACAAATTAGGTTCTCTCCCTAAAAGCGCTGCTAATAATAGTGTTAGCATGGAGAAGACACCAACGGCGGGAGAAACTGAACTCTAACTTAACAGGCCGAACATTCCACGTGGTTGCCTGGCACTCTCCATCGGCTCTGAAAGGGTTGGAGTTCCCGGTTGCCTCTATTTCATAACTGTCAGCTTTTCGTCATTATAGGCAAATTTCTATTTCCTTTACTATGAAAAAAAAACCCCAAGCCCCAAACAAACAAACAGATTAAGAGAGACTTAAGCAGACACAGGGGCCGTACGTCCTCCTCTCTGACGGCGCTGTACTGTGATGGGCACGGCTGCCGGAGTATTTCCTCCCACTGGCCGTCCTCAATCAGCTCCTGGTCCACGTCCTCACACGGCAGGTCCTACGGCAGAGAACTCGGTCAGTGGTGCCGCTGAGCGTTTACCGAGCGCCTCCGTGTCACTAAGACAGGAATGCAGCATCCCAGTTTTCACCAGTCCTGCCATTTATGTTAGGGCTTCAGAGCAAACCAGATAGAACTGCAGCCCCCACCAGATACGGCGCATCAGAGCTGACGACAGAGTCCCGACTCAACTATCCTGAACCGTTCAGAGAGAAAAGAGTTTGTAAGTATTCCAAACTTTTCAAAACAAGTGGTGCTGACATCAGATAACTTCTCTCTCAGTTACATGAGAGGCCAATTCCTTCACCTTCACAGTGTTACCATCTTTGAATTCCTGTGTCAGGAAGCCTAATTAAAAAATAAAACAAAAACGGAAACAAGACCCATTTTATTCTAAAGTTCTAGAACTCTGCCCATCTTTTAGCTTGTATGCTGCACATTATTATCCCAGTGACCACATCTCGGATGGTAAAGAATTGAGACATCTAGGCCCTGGCTGGTGTAGCTCAGTGGATTGAGTGCGGGCTGGGAACCAAAGTGTCCCAGGTTCAATTCCCAGTCAGGGCACATGCCTGGGTTGCAGGCCACGGCCCCCAGCAACCGCACATTGATGTCTCTCTCTCACTCTTTCTCCCTCCCTTCACTCTCTAAAAATAAATAAATAAAATCTTTTAAAAAAGTTAAAAAAAAAAGAATTGAGACATCTGACCTAGAAATGGACCACAATATTTCATAATCAGACATTTCCTTCAAGTCCAAAGAATACAATTATTTTTTTGCGTTAACATACTGGATATAAGGCTTGAAGTCATAACAGTGGTGTGTAAATCATTCAAGTGGCAATCACACATCCACGCGGTACACGGGCATCACAAAAACACTACAGCGGGTCCCCGACGGCCTCACCTCTTCCCCGATGATGGTCAGCTTGGGGAACTTGCGGGCCAGCGAGGAGCATATGCTCAGCTGCGCCAGCCGGTCGGCTCTGGTCTGCAGGTCCGTGGCGCATGTCTGCCGCAGAGAAGGGGCTGTTAGCACAGCTGGTAAGAAACGTCGCCCCGACCCCCGAGGCATGAGCGTGTGTATCATCTGAATGGCACTGTCTGTTTTTAGACTCATGGGACTTAACACCAAACGAGTCCACCCCTTTCTTGGCTTGGTTTTTCTCACGGGATTTACACTTAAAAGTCTGGAAAGGAGACTTTATATTATGAGGACATTTTCTTCACAGTTCAGAAAGTGCTTTCATAAGACTTCTGGATCACTCTGTTGCTTAAACAGCTTAAGAGACATGAAATTCATAACTTATTCAAGTCAAAGCTAAAAAACTGTATCTGTAGTTATCTGAAAGGTATTCCTTCTATGGATTCTTCTATAACTTTTACTCATTAATCCTAACTCTAGTAATTCAAAGGGTCTTCAAGGCAATTCCCTGGGGTACAGAATAAATTCCCACTTCTGAAATATAAAAACAAACAACCAAAATATTTAATATACAGCTCGCCTATGGCGCGCACTCAATCTATATAAGAGGGAGTCATTCACGCTAGTGAAAGCCAGTGGAAAGTCTTGGAATCAACAGCTGTAACCTCCTTCCTTAGTTGCTTTCTGAGAATTGTGACATGTTATAATTTACATGTGCCTAGTGAGGTCATTTACAGATTACACTAACTGAAACAGTGGACTTTTAGTGGATTTCATAGTGTAATGAGGTAAGGAATGACTATGAAAATCCACTCTTTTATTATGCCACCCTGAAGGCTGCTGCCTGTCTCAATGCCAAGGACTATTCTGCTCGAGGGTAGCGCCACGCAGACAGAGAGCCCGACCTCCAGAACAAACACGGAGCTGGCGTGGAATTAGACGCAATTTTCAGTACCTTCTCCACGATGCCCAGGTCTCCTTCGGCGATGACGCGTCTGACGATCGCTCCTGCCTTCTGGGCAATCGAGTACGCCGAGGCCACCAACCGCATCAGCAAGGTGGGACCGGAAGCCATGGCAAGTCCTGGAGGGAAACGGAGGGAAAGGCTTTGTAACTTGCAAAGCCAGCTACTGCTTTCATTTACTTGAACCCAACTCAGCGTGCACTTCTCACGTGCTTACTCGGGACGGCCCCAGTTAACAGTACAGATTCTTGAAGGAGACTTGGAAAAGCCTCCATTTCAGCATTCCCCCTCTCTAATAAAGTCCTTGGTTTCATTTGTCTGCAGATGGGACACTTGAAGCATCGGGGAAACTGGCCCACACCCTTGAGCAACGTGAAGAAGTTTTATGCACGAGGTGCGTAAGGTGCAAAGACTGTGGGAGGCGCCTCAGGGGCTGGAATAGACAACGTCTGCCTTGAAGAGCTCATACTGTGCTGGTTTGGGGGTAAAATGTCAAAACCCGAAGTCTGTGACACGAACCTGCTAAGTGCCGAGAGGTCTGGATAGCAGAGGGGATGCGGGTCTAGGTGTGGAGTAATTAAAAAAGGGGGGGACTGCATGTGATTACAAGTAATTCATGGGAAACCAATGAATGTTTCTTTAGAGATTAAGTAAAATTTAATCTGACGATTCGCTGCCACGCTCATGGCAGCCCCACAGAGAGAACAGGCAGGATAACTAAGTGGAGGGAGGACCCATCAAGCAGAAAAGGAGCGACTGTCAGAGGAGTTCCCGGCCCCAGTGAAACGAATGTGGAGGGAGCGGCCTCCGGGATCAAAGACGTCCATCTCTGAAAACACAGGTTCAAACCGAGCCGCGTCAGTGGCTGTTCGGATGCTGGCACGCACCCCCCCAGATCCCCTTGGGGGCTGAAGGATCTACTTTCTCAGGCGCTGGGTGTTCCCAGGGCGTGGCCTTTAGCTGCCAGCTTTTTTGGGGGTGGTGTTCTCTGCTGCCAAGGGCCACTTTACCTGAAGCTGGTCAACAAAGGGACAGAAAGGCCGCCCTCTACCGCAGCTGGGCTGCTGCCCCAACCCCGAGGGGCCGTCCTCGCTCCTAACGCCCAGTGCGGCCAGCTGAGGCCTTAGGGGGGACTCACCACTGCCCAAGGTCTCCCCTCCCCCGCACATTCCTAGCTCCTTCCCTTCCCTCCCACGAGTGAGCCCAGCACACGCCCCAACAAGCCTCCTGCACCGGATCTCTGTTTCAGAGCACTTAGGGGGAACCAACCCAGGACAGAAAGTCTCCCCGCTCTACTCCAATCAAGTCGGCATTATTTCAGTGCCAGAAGGGAACACGACACACACATCACAGACCCCCATTCAGCAGTATTCACCATCCTACCACCCGCTTCTGACTGCCCGTTTGATGTGCTGTGCTGTGCTGTGAGCCTCTTCACATCTCTTTACGTTCATACACATTCTAGCCACAGGGATCACAAATACCATCAATGAGACAATAAACGAGACAAGTGCTTGAAACCCTGCAGCAGGAAGACAGAACTGAAACGGAAAGGCAAACTGGAAGGTAAGGAGCACCACTCCGTGACCAACCGCCATCTGGAATTAAGATGAAAATGAAGTGGGTTCCCATGTATTGGAATTGTGCATCTTACTACATCAGGATCGGGCTGCATTCATTTTCTTGACATACTAGGTGTTGCATGTGGAAAAACAGGGTATGATAATTACTATTTCAGAAACACCTCAAACAGAAAACAGAAGGCCTCACCTGTACTCCCACCTGTCCACGACCAGCCACATACCTGGTTTGTTCTGCACTGGAAAAGGCAGTCTTCAGGCAACAATTCTGTACCATCCGCGTGTCTTAACCACCGGGGCTACTGTAGCGTGTGGCTGGGCACACCGGCCCCCACCTTACACAAGACGGTACCCGTGAACGGAGGGTCAATTTCCCTCACTGTACGGTGTTGTTCTGACTGTTCACAGGTATCACTTACCTTTGAGCTGGTTGAGTAATTGCCAGAGCCGAGTCAGGTTTCCTATATGACTAAACCACTTCCCTTTACGTTTGCTAAGTCCACGGTATGTTGCCCCCGAACAAAAGCTTCTAGGCTTTGTCTTTCTGCCACATCCTTCATAAATTGTGTACTATATTGATGGACCACCATTGAAAGTTAACATCAGTGTTATGTGAATGTAAAAAGTTAGCTTTGGTGCAAAGCACATGATGATTCATAAAGAGATCCTATAAGTCGTTTTGAGTTGGCAAACAGGAAAATTTTTCTACCATTTTCTCTGAAGTATTTCTTCGGTCCAAGGTGAATCGGTGATGAAATATTATTGTCACCTAGCCCTACTCCTTTTCTTACACGTTTTCAACAAATGAATACAAGTTTGACTCTTTGTATAAAGAAAATGTAGTTAATCATATTATTGACACGCAAAATCTGTGAAAAAAAAATAGTTCCTATTGGCCTTTTTGTAACCCTTCCCCAGACCCCAAATGAGAATTACCTGTTGCTAGTACAGGTGGACACAGAACAAGGCCAAAAGCTATCTGCAAGTTCACTTCTTTACACAGTTCAGATTAAACTCACTGTACTTCCTTCTCTACCACTTTTACACCTCTGGGTCCTAAAACACTACCTCCTGGTTCAAAGGTAAACGATACCTGCGAAGCACTGAACACCACCATACAGGGAAGGAAACTGATCTGCCTTCTGCAAGCTTCCTCAAAACACAGCATAGTAGTTAAAGGCAGGCACAGGAGCCAATTGCCTCTGTCAGCACCCCAGGACATACTAGCTGTGTGATCTTAGGAAAGCCGCTTAAATTCTCTGTGCCTCCATCTGTAAAATGGAGCTCCACCACAGTCCCCACAGCACAGTGGTATCATTATTAAATGAGAAGCACACATAAAACACTTGTGGCAGCCTCTGACCCAAGATAAGCACGGGATGATACTGGCTAAAACATTGCTGTAGCTTTTGCAACGTTACTTTGACCTTGAGGATGTATTGCGATAACCAATATGATGCTGATTCACAGCACAGCTTCTTTCAAATCATATTCTGGGCTTGGGGCTTAGAGTACATATGAAAAAAGGTTGGATAACACTTCTGGCAATCAACCTACCATCCCATCTTTTGAGCAATCTTTACAGCCACCAACATGACTCGTTCAGAATAAACACAGCAGAAATCCTTTTTTTGTTTTCATAGCCTGGGAGAGGTATCTTGAATTCAGTATAAATGTGGTGAGCATATATAGATTAATGAGTTTAAGATCAAAATAGTGAGATTATTTATCTTTGGAACCTGACTAAATGATGTCAAAGTTCAAGGTCATGTGGAAATATAAAATTGTGAGCATAACAGAGCAAATTCTGAAAAAGACCAATGAGCAGAGATGCCTCCTTACCAGTTACCAAAATATGATGTAAAATTATAGTAATTAAAACAGTTTAGCCCTGGCCGGTGTGGCTCAGTGGATTGAGTGCCAGCCTGCAAACTGAAAGGTTGCCAGTTCGATTCCCAGTAAGGGCACATGCCTGGGTTGCAAGCCAGGTTTCCAGTTGGGAGTGTGCGAGAGACAGCTACCAATGGATGTCTCTCTCCCATGGTGACATTTCTCTTTCTCTGTTTCTCCCCCATTTCCCCCTCTCTCAAAAAATAAATAATTAAAATCTTTAAAAAACAAACATAACATTTTAGTTCTGTGGAGAATTAATAACAAATTAATGGAATCAAATAAATTCCAGAGATAGATCCAAACACAATAAAGCTGGTATTTCAAGTCATGGGGGAAAGTTAATTATGCCTAAATAGTGGAGAAATCGATAATTTAAAAAATGTTAGGTTGTTTTTGCATTCTTCGTATTAATATAAATTCCAGATCAATGTGTGATTTTAAAAGTAAAGGAAGAAAGTATAAAAGTACAGGAATAAAACTTGGGTTACATTTTTATAGATTTGGTAAAGGAACTTATAAACATGACAAAAACTAAGACTCCATAAAAGGAAATACTGATACACTTGACTAAAAAATAAAATTTCAACATCTATATAGTCAAAGTACCATAAACTATGAGAAAAGATGATTGACAAAAATGAGGGCAAAAAAAATGTGTGCCACATACTAGACACAAGCACATTTTTGTTAGGTAAAAGGGCTTTTATATATCCATAGGTAAAAGATGAATAACCAAATACAAAAATTAGCAAAAGACAGGAGCAAGTAATTCCACTAGAAATTGTATTTACCAGCCATCGCTAGAAAAAGCAAAGCGATAGCCAGTAAACACATGAAATGCTCAACTTCACTAATTATGAAAGAAATGCAAACTAAAGCCACGAGAAATGAGTGTTGGTTTGCGAGATTGGCGCCGATAAAAGTGTGCCCAGATCTACCTAAAGTGTGAGGGCGCATCGTCCTGAGCACTGTTACAAGGCAAGTAAAGTGGTGAAACCTGTTGGAAGGGTTATAAAAATCGTATCAAAAGCAAAATGCACACGTTTTGCACTAGCAAATATTATGTATATTTTCAGGGAAACGTAAATCAATCAAACCTACAAATATGCAGGAAAGACAGGAAGAATGTCTGCTGTTCTAATGAAATTTAATTTTAGGTGTAAGACAGTCCCCAAATTTGGGTGCAATAAACCCACTGTCCAGGTTTGGCTTGTTATTAATATTTACACATGGTAGAGCCATCAAGACCTTGGAGCACGAAAATAAAATCACAGCTACACAATGAAAATGTCGACACTCAGGAATCTAGGTCCGAAATGGGAATATCTGGAGACGCAATCAGATTCACGGTAACCTGTTTGGAACATAAAATCCGTGGAATCTCTGAATAATCCTTGCAAAGGGGTGGAGTTAGGGACCAAGGAACGACTCGGATCGGTCCAGGATCTGCCCTTGCCTTGCCCCGCAGGAGAGAAACTTACGGTGACAGGCCAGGAACAAAGATAGCAGAAAAACACACCTAGAATACGCCCCCCAAAGCGTTATTAAGCAACAGGTCCCCGGTGGCGTCCAGTACCGCTTTCTCCCGGCCTGTAGGACTTCTCTCGACGTAGGGCCCACCTTCCTCAGCTACGGCGCATGCGACAAATTCGGTGCGGGCGCAGAGCAGCTGCGTCACCCCGACCCCGTCCGACTCCAGGCCCGCCTAAAACTCCAGTTCTCCGAGTTTTCTTCAAGCTCTCGGTGGGCTCTAGTTACCTGCAATCAAAGTGGAGGTGTGTCTTCGCATCTGCAATTGTCATATTTTTAAAGGGGTCTGAGACCGTTTGTGTTTGCCTGCTGAAGTCCTTCCTGGCTAGGTGTGCCATATTAATGGGTTATGTTTTTTGGGTTTTTTTTTTTTTTTTTGGCTTGATACACTGCCCAAACTAAAAATCAGCAAAAACAAAAATTCTTTTTTTTTATTCACGTAGGCATCCACCGTATATTTAAGGAGCACATTTTATGCTGCTTGTGTTATGGGTGCGTGTTGGGGACAGGCGTGCAAAATAACAGCAGAACGAATAACCAAAGATTTTTTTAAAAAATTAAAGTGCAAGGCACTGCGGTTAGAACATAACGTAAAGTAACGAAAAGTAAGGTGGCAGAGCTAGTAAGAAACATAGCAGTTATAACAGTAAATGTAAATTGCTTAAACTCCTCCATTTAAATACAAATTCTGCAATTGGTTAGAAAAACAAATCTGCACAAGGACTTGGACAACCAAATAGCAGAAGAGAAATGGGAGGTAACAGGGCTAGAGGGAATCTGAAAAATAGGTGGATTTACCATATTGCTGTGACCTTTGAACTCACTAAAGCAGCGCTGCCCCCGAAGGCAGTCGTCAGCCCCGTGTGGTCGTGGACCCCTTCCTCGGCCAGTCACTAGCGCGGACTGAGATGTGCAGTGTGTGTACAACACGTACCAAATCTCGGAGACAGTGTGCGAAGAGACAGAGTGCGAAGTATCTTATTTATAATTTATATAAATTACAGGCTGAATTTATATCATCTCGTATACATTGGGTTAATTTATATAAGTGTATATATGTATATGTGTGTGTATGTATGTACACACACACACACACACACACACACACATATATATATATATATATATATATATATATATATATATATATATAAGCAGAGTTGTGATGGGCTTAAGAGCCTCCGCGACAGCCACACCTGGCCCCGCCCCTCGGACCCGGCCCGCCCCAGCGGCTGCAGCCAAGACCCGGAACTGGCTGCGTCTCCCGGACGTACCTCCCAGACTCGGGAGGTCGCGCTCCCCGCCCTTCCCTGCGCGCGCGTGCGCACTCCCACTCTGCTGGGAGTTTTGCTCTGCGCTCCCAGTCTCTTCCCGCCCGGGTGGGGGCCGAAGACCCGGCGATCGAGGGGAGGCTGGGGTTGGCCCGCCATGCGTTGGGGGCTGAGCCCTCGCGGCCCAGGCCCAGCGGCCCTGGCCGCCGCCCGGAGTCTCTGGGGACTGCCCTGCTTTCCCTGTTGCCCCCGGTGGCGGGGGACAGCTAGGCGGCTTTTGGTGCGATCAGTCACCGGGGCCAGTAATGAGCTGCAGAGCTCGAGTAATGGCAGGTATAGGGAGACGGTGCTACTGCCCCAGACCAGCTTCCCCATGAAACTGCTGGGCCGCCAGCAGCCGGACTTGGAGCTGGAGATCCAGCAGGTGCGGCCCCGCCTCTGCGCCGCACTCGGGAGGGAGGCCGGACCCAGCCGGGCGCGGGGGAGACGAGATGTCCCGGGAGCCACGCTGGGCGGGAGGGGATAGGGCCGCGGGCTCCAGGCCCCTTTGCGGGGGGGGGGGGGGGGGGGCGCTGTTGTGACCCGATGAGTGGAAACCAGCCCCTTGCCACAGGTTTTACTCTCTGAAAACTTAAGTGAAGAGTTCTGGAGGTAAGTCCCTAAGTGGTAGCGGGTCAGGAGCGGAACATTAAAGGGGAAACTGAGATGCTCAGATAGCAGCATGGTTAAATTTAAGTTCCATTTTTAGCTTAGGCAAAGCAGGTCGAGTAGGGGATACTTTTCAGTGATTTGTGAAAAGTAAATTAACATGTATACATGTCAATAAAATTTTGTTAATGAGGGCAAGTGGAAGCTCACCTTCGTGGTATGAGTCCGCCCCTAGCTGGAATTATGACTCGTTTGCAGGGTTTCCCTTCCTAGACTATGCGCGTACCTATGGCATTAGACTGGATTTTCTAAGGGCGGAGATCCACTTGTCAGCTTCTCTAATTCTGGAGTCTTTAAAATCCCTGACACTCAGGATATATCGGTTAAGTAAATATGCTGACCTTAAATATGACAGTCATTTGAGTTCTAGACTCGTCAACCTGTTCTGGCCATCTGAATTTTTAAAAGTGTTTTATCCCGTACCGCCTGCATGCCAGGAACCGGGACAGTTTCAAATGTTCTCTCATTTCATCTTCACACCAAACGGATATTAACATTTGTTCAAACGCAGAAACAGGCCAAGGTCACACAGCAGATTGCACTGAGGGTTGTTTCCGATTTAGAGAGTACCAAGTGTTTAGATCAAAGGATAGCAAGTGGCGGGTCCGAGTGTGGTGGGGCATGCTGAAAGCCTGTCTGAGAATTTAATGGTACTGAACTTTTGTATGGTCCAGGGTGCTGTTGAGAGCTTACATTTAATCAAAAGTCTATGGGGGAGACTTGAAAGGTTTTCAAAAAAGAGAACTCAGCTGTCTGAGGGGAGGGGTTTGGGAGGCTGGATGAAAAAGGTGAAGGGATTAAGAAAAAAAAAAACTTAGAAAACAAAACCAAAAAACCCTAATGGACACAGCCAACAGTGTGGTGATTACCAGAGGGACAGGGAGGTTGGAGAGTTAGAAGAGGAAGAACCCGGGGGGATAAGTGGTGATGGAGGGAGACGTGACTGTGGCTTGTGAACATGCAGTAAAATATACAGATGCTGTATTGTGGAATTGTGCACTTGGAACCTCTATAATCTTACTAACCAATGAATTCAATGAAAATTAAAAATATACTCATCTACATTTCAGAAATGTCACCATTTGTGTTTACAGTTGAGTATACTGAAATGAGATAAGAAACAACTGTTGGCTGTTATTTACGGTAAGATTCAGGAGTGTGTATTTATACAATGTTCAGACATTCTTGCTCTTTTTAAACAGAAATGTGGATTTTCGGAACTGTATTCATGGCAAAGAGAAAGGAAAGTGAAGACAGAATTTTGTCTTCATGATGGACCTCCTTATGCAAATGGTGACCCTCACGTGGGACATGCTTTAAATAAGGTAATTTTAATGAAGTTTATAAGTCTTGGGGAAAAATCTTTATTACATATACTTTATGGAAGAGTATTCTAATACAATGACAAGTATGTAAGTTCGCATTGACACATAAAATAAAGGTCTTAATAGAAAGCAGCAATAAACCATTTTAGTACTACACGAAAAATAACGCTGCTGGCATTTGCTTTGAGTTCATTATTTTACATTACTAAATTTCATTTCATCCAGTGACTATCGAGCACCTACCATGGGCCAGGTGTTGTTCTGGATTGGTCATGTCAGTGAACAAAGGACAGATAACCCTTGACCTTTTGCAGCTTATGCTGTAGCCAGGGAAGACGTAATCAGATAAATAAAATATGTTCGAGTTGCTACAGACTATTTGTTTCTTCTCCCAAATTCGTATATTGAAACCTCGTAGGCCATTGACCAGGCCCTCGATTTTACTATGAGTGTAATCAGGAGCCATTGGAGGGTTCTGAGGAGAGGCATTCACAGTCTGATTTCTGTTTTAATAGGGTCGCTTTGGGCTGCTGTGTTAGCCTGTAGAGGGAGTTTGGAAACAGAGAGGCCAGAAAGGGGACTATTGCAATAATCCAAGAGAGCGGGGATGGTGATTTTGGACCAGGGCTGCAGCTGTGAAAGTGGGGGGAGAAATAGAAGATGCTAGGTGCAGTTTGCAGGGGGAGCTGGCAGCAGTCGCTGGTGGGTCGGTGTAGGGTATGAGAGAAAAGATGGGTACGGTGTAGAGAAGGAGAGGAGTCAAGGACGCTGCCAGGGGTTCTGTCTTGAGCACTTAGGACAGAGTAGCTGTTGCCTGAGATGGAGAAGACCCCGGGAGGATCGTTTTGGGGAGGAAGATCAGGAGTTTGGGTCTGGGTGTGTTAACTTTGAAATGAGATGGCACATTCAGGGGGAGATATTAAATAGCCATTACTTAATATCTGTTATTAAATAGACATTATTTATAATAAGTATCTATTATTAACTAGGGAGGGGAGAGAGCTCATCAGCCTGTAATGCCCAGGGCTGGTTTTTTGCTTTTGAGGAGTGGCTAGTATGTTGGTTTTAAATAGTGAATGAGTTGAGGAAGAGCTGTGGGTCCTCCTCTGAGAGAGTTCACCTGACTTCCCTGTGTCTCACCGAGGTTTTCTCTCTGCTTTCTACCGTGAAGGGGAAGAGTGGTTGTGGTTTGCTTCACGGTCACCCCGGGGTTCTGGCAGTTAACTAACTGGTCTGTTACCCAAGGGACAAGTGTTTTCATTATGGGCTGTGTGTGAACTCACCTTCCATTACTGATTCATTTTTCTCACCTATATTAGGCTAAGTGATCATCATATGTTGCTACTCTCCTTGAGTTTTTAAAAAAATTCATTTGGCATTACTCCCCCCACCTGCCCCCCCAAAAACCCCTGAATATTGAATTATTCATGTTAATTATGTTTTTCACAAGACTAAAGCAAGTTTGTAATTGACTCTCATTGTTAGAAGGTTAAAATTATTTCTTTAAAAATTTTTTTTCAATTACAATTTACATTCAATATTATTTTGTGTGTTACAGGTATAGCATAGTGGTTGGACAATTAAAATTACTTCTTAAACAGGTAGGATAGGCTGCTTGTTTGCACATGCCAAGCAAATTAATAATTTGAGGCACAGAGTTTTCCACTTTGAAATCTTATATTCTTTGATTTCTTTTGGGAAGCTAAGGCATTTTAAAACTTCAAATATCAGCTATTCTTGTATTTATGTAGAACTCGAATTAGGACATTTACTAGGTTACTGTATATAAACCCTTTTAAAATTGGGCTTTCTCGGTGTTTTTAAATATTAATAATATAGGTTTGGGGGTACCTGCTTCACACATGAAGGATGATTAGCATTTTCTTTGCAGATTTTGAAAGATATAGCCAATCGATACCATATGATGAGGGGTTCCAAAGTACATTTTGTGCCAGGCTGGGACTGTCATGGGTTACCCATCGAAGTAAAAGTACTGTCAGAACTTGGTGGAAAAGCTCAGAATCTTTCAGCGGTGGAAATTAGAGAGAAAGGTGAGTAATCTGTCTCTGTTTGAAAATTATATTTATAAACACTGGCTCCTTGGAAATGTCTGGGCTTTCTCAAAGAGACCTGTTGTATTTTGTAATTTTTTTTGTAGTTATAATGAGGTCTGTTGGAAACCACTTTCTGTCACAGAAAATTCAGATTTTTTAAATTGCCCTTTGTGAGGATTTACAGTCAGTGATTAAAGGAAAGATTTGTTAACATTTCCAAGTACATTTTTTAGTTCTCCAGTCATTAAACTTTGTGAAATTGTTACTTTGGTCAATGTTTTTATTTATTTTCCTACCTAGGGCCGTTAACCTATTTCAGGTGATAAAACAAAAGTAAATTCTAAACTACAAATATAGTTTAAATTAATCTCATTGGATTTTTCAGTAGATTGGGTTGGCAGGGAGTGTTGTATTTGTGTATGTTTAACTATTGTGTATTAGGATACGATTGTGGTGATTTTTTACTTCCTTGTGAAACTTTTTGGTATTGACTACATAGTACTGATTGTTTTGCATAATGAGATATATTCTCTGATTTTTTCTTAAATGAAGACATTTGAAGAGTAATTTTTCCAGTGTATTTTTTTTCTAAAAGCAAAGTCATTGCATAAAATCTGGAAAGTAGAGATAACAATTTTAACTTTTGAAATTCTAGTTCATTTTAAAGTTTGAGCACCTTGAACTTTCCAAATAACTTTCCTACGAAATAAACTTTATAGTCTAAACTGTGTACCATACCTGCATTTAGAGAGATCCATGCCAAACCACGTTTAAAAGTTTGGCTTTACTGGTTTTCACTTCTTTTTCCCCTTTTATTGTCTTGTTCAGCGAGATCATTTGCTCGGGCGGCCATCGAGAAGCAGAGGTCAGCGTTCATTCGCTGGGGAGTGATGGCGGACTGGGACAACTGCTACTACACGTTCGACGGGAAGTACGAGGCCAAGCAGCTGAGAATTTTCTACCAGATGTATGAAAAGGTGACGAGGTGTCCTTTTCTTCACACGTGTTAGACTGTGCTACAAAATTCCAGCTTTCATGTATCTGTCTTCTTTTTTTTTCTTTTATAGGGCCTGATTTATCGATCTTACAAACCGGTGTTCTGGTCTCCGTCATCCAGGTATTTGTGTGGTTTTGCTCACTTGTGGGGAAGGTCTGTGAGGCTCCCACATGTTCAGGTCTAATGTCCTTGCACCCCAGGACCGCGCTGGCCGAAGCGGAGCTGGAGTATAACCCTGAGCACGTCAGCCGCTCTGTTTACGTCAAGTTCCCCCTCCTGAAACCTGCTCCTAAGCTGGCGTCTCTCATAGGTACGGTGTATTCGTTGCTCGAGTCGATTCAGGTTGTGGAAGTGTAACCCTTGCTAACATACTTGAAACTTTATTTTTCCACAGATGGTTCGGCGCCTGCTAGTTGTCTAGTCTGGACCACACAGCCCTGGACAATCCCGGCCAATCAGGCTGTTTGTTATATGCCAGATGCAAAGTAGGTATAGGACTGCAGGTTTTCTTGTTTCATCCACACGAAGGGTCCGTTCCATCTTAAGCACTGTTTTGTATTTTATCCTTATTACCCTCTTAAAAGGTAATGAGTTATAACTTAACTGTGCTCATACAGATTTTAAGGTCTTATTTCAGCTTTTCGGGAAAACAGATGTAAGGGATGAAGTCCTTTGAAAATAGTACCTTTTGCCCTGGCTGGTGTAGCTCAGTGGATTGAGCATGGGCTGCGAACCAAAGGGTTGCCTGTTGAATTCCCGGTCAGGGCACATGCCTGGGTTGCAGTCCAGGTCCCCAGTGCGGGGTGCATGAGAGGCAACCACACATTGATGTTTCTCTCCCTCTCTTTCTCCCTCCCTTCCCTTCTCTAAAAAATAAATAAATGAAATCTTCACAAAAAAAAATAGTACCTTTTTGATATGGAAGTTGGTTTTTCTGAAATGATATAAAACATTTTAAATGTGGCTTTTCTTTGCTCGTTGTTAGTAATTTTATCCTAAAATTTTATTTCAGGTACGCCATTGTGAAATGCTCCACATCCGGAGAGCTGTACGTACTGGCGGCAGATAAAGTAACGCCTGTGGCTTCTGCTTTGAAAACAACATTTGAGGTTATTTCAACATGTTCAGGTGAAGATCTGTAGACATTCTGACCATCATGGTCATTAGAATACGGGTTGAGTGAAGTACTTCACTGAACACTGCTCATTCTGAATCAAAGCAGATAGTGGTCCCTGCCTCTCTAGAATGTATTTTACAGTGATTCCACAGAAGGAGAATATATATTAAACGTGACTGGAGCGTAGAAAAATATGAACATTGCCAAAGGTACAACAGATTAGAAAATGTTTCTGGCAAATATCCAACGTGAAATTGAACAAATATTCGTAATGGGTTGTAGATGGTATAGATATCTAAAATTAAATTGCTAAAATTCTTTTTTAGCAATTCTTAGGTAATCTAAATTCTTAGGTAATCAAAAGAGCAAGGAAGGAAGTAGCTATGCTTATTTTTGGTATATGATTTCATTGAGGAAATCGAATAAATTCTGAAAATCAGTCCAAAGGTGTTGCTTCGGTCAAAAGCACCTTTAGTAGGCTACAGGGCGGGAATGGTTTTGAAATATAGCTACGGAAGTCTAGGAAAGTTTAGAATTACCTTCGATCCTTACGGATGATACATCTGTGAGTTTCTTACATTAAAAAAAATTAGTTTGCACATGAGTGAGATACCCCAAAATGGAAAGGCTGCCTAATAGGGAAGCGCTCTGAATGCATCAGTTCAGCTCCAAGCCCATTACAGGTCTAAACAGTGATTCTTACTTGTGGTTCTCTTTGCCCACAGGTGCTGACTTGGAAAACGGTACTTGTACTCACCCCTTAATTCCCGATAAAGTCTCTCCTCTCCTACCTGCGAATCACGTGACCATGGCCAAAGGCACGGGGCTGGTGCACACAGCCCCCGCCCACGGAATGGAAGATTACAGTGTGGCCTCCCAGCACGACCTGTCCATGGTACCAGTCTTCTTTTTCCTTTTTAATTGCTGCTTCTGTGTAATTAAAGTGACATATCTAGCTAACCCCTTTATCTTTTGATCGTAAACAATCATTTTTGCCATCCTAATTGTGAAATGCTGAGATTGGTGCCATTCCCTAAAGCTTCACTAATTCGTACCTAGTTGAGAAAGATTTCCTAGAATTCACACAACATCAGCGCAAAGTTAAAATTGAAGAATATATATTAAATGGGGGCATCTTTTTTTTTTAAATACGAAGTCACATAGACAAATTACTTTCACAGTCCCTGAAAAATGGCAAGTGGATTTTATGAGCTTTACCAGTTGAAAAGAACCTGTTTTTGTTTTGTTTTGTGTTTTGAATTAAACACTCCTATCTAAATTTATTGTGCACACATCCATACTTAGCTAGTTTTCCACTGAAAGGCAAGTCTCAGAGTCATCACTGGGTATGTACATTCCCATAGATCCATAAAATAATAGAGACCAAGTTAAAAATGATATTCAGTGTGTATTTTTGTTACTAAACTGTAGGGCTCTGCTTTAGTGCGATATCTTGCTTTTGGCCATGTAAGCATGTAAGTCTACATTTCCTAGTAACTGAGTCCCCAGATTTTCAGTGTAGTGAAAGAGCTGTTTTGTACTGACTGTGTTGCCAGATTACTACTGTCATAAGGTAAAGTGTCTTGATACTTTAACTGTTCACAATGGCGCTGCAGGACTGTGTAGTGGATGAAGACGGGGTTTTCACGGACGCCGCGGGCCCTGAACTTCGGAGGAAGGCTGTCCTCGAAGAGGGGACCGATGCAGGTGAGCGCTGTGTGTGCGTCGGTACCGTAGTTGGCGTTTTCTAGGAGGTAGCCAGCAGTCAGTCACCTTGCCTTAGGCTTGCGTCTTATACCTTCAGCATAACCAAAGCTAAAATTCTGTCTTCTTTTGCCACGTGGTTTAGAACGGACGGAGCTGGGGAGCATCTCCTCCCTGGCCTGGACGCGGCTCTGTTTGGGCAAATCCGGGCAGCGAGCAGGGAGTGGCGTTGCGTTAGGGCTCCACAAGTGTGCAGCGGCAGTCTCGGTTTTGTGGAGGGCAGGTGGCCAGCTTGGGGCCGATGCTGACTGTGAGCCAGACAAGTGCCACTCCTTCGGTGACCTTTGTTGAGTCACTGACCCATCCAGCACAGTTTATGTATTCTGATCTTGGGGGCCCTCCCATCGTAAGCTGCCTTTCCGGAATTCTGGGTCCAGGCACCAGGCGCTGTGACACCCTCCTCTGCCCACACTAAAGACTAGAGCTGATTAGACAGGGTGTGTTCGTCTCCCGGGTCTGCTACAATGTACAACCATACAGTTAGTGGCTTCCAACAAGGGTGACCCCTCACAGTTACGGGGGTGGGGGGTCTGAAGTCAAGAGTCATGGGCCATGCTCCCTCCGAGGGCCCTGTGAAGAACCCTTCCTTCCTTCCTTGCCACTCCCTAGTTTCTGGGGGCTCCTGGTAACCCCTGGAGGTAAACCACTCTGTGTTCCCCCAGCCGCTGCCTCCCTTGTCACACCTCCTTCTCTGCTCTCCTGAGGACTCCGGTCATTGGATTTGGGGCTCACTCGAATCCAGCGTACATCTTCCGAGACCCCGTTTCCAAACGAGGCCCCGTTCACGTGTACTAGGAGTGAGGACTTGAGCGTATCTGTTTCGGGAACAAAATTCACCCACTCTGCCTGGTTTCTTCTGGAAGGCATGGGCGCCACGTAACAGCCTAGGTGTGAAAGATTGGGACTCTGAATGTCAGATGTAGAATTCTAAGTGCATCTTGTTCATCTTTCCTTTGAAGTGAAGGGAATGGCATACTTTGGATTCTGATTAAGGTTTTGCGGTCCCTGCGTTTTCTGCCAGGAGAATCCCAGGTTGTGCCTCTGATCCCCGGTGGGTGGCCCCCCTTCCCGACGCCTGTTGGTCCAGAGTTAGGACTCCCAGGGAGTTTAGAGCGTTGCTAGGATTTTCGTAGCACTTTGAAATGATGTCTCATGCAGACTGTTACTGATTTTTTTTAAGTTATAAAGATGCTTCAGGCTTCAAAGAATTTGTTGAAAGAGGAAACGCTGGTGCACAGTTACCCCTACGACTGGAGGACTAAGAAGCCGGTGGTTATTCGTGCCAGCAAGCAATGGTTTGTTGATATCACGGACCTTAAGACCACGGCCAAGGTAGGGAAGGCGCCTTGCCATGAGGGCTGGGTTTCAAGTTCTCAGACAGGAAGGGCTGCGTGGGCGTCAGGGAGGGTTTGGGGAGCAGAGGGAATCGCTGTTCTTGGATTCGTAAAATCGTAGAATTTGAGATCTGGAAGGACCTGAGATTTCTATTCCTTCGTTAACCACGTGAGGGGCATCAGGCCAAAAGGGGTCAGGGGCTGTGCCGCATTTCCTGCCCAGGGTGGTGACAGTAGCCCAGAATTAGGACAGAAGGGGATTTGGCAAGTTGTTTCACCTCTCAGAACCCCAGTTTCCTCATTATCTGCCTGCGGGCGAGAGCAAGGCCTGCCTCAGGGAGCAAGTAAAGACAGGCCCCTGCATTCAATAAAATGCTCACGGAGCCCTTCGCTTCCTTCAGATGGGAATTCAGTCCATTTGAAAAGTTGTTGCTTGGCGTAAATACTTCAGAACAGATCATCTAAATATTAATATGTATTTGAGCTCTTTCATTCAATCACATGTGTGTGTGTGTCTCACAAACAACTTGATTCTCCTGAATGAAAGAGCTCACATACGTATTTGTTAACCAGGCTGAACATTGGACGTTTTGGTTTACAGCTTGCATCGAAGGTATTACTGTGTCTTACCGGTTCCTCTGCTGGTGTGGCAGTTGGGGCCCTCGGCAGAGCTACGCGGAGCAATGTGCATTGTCTGTGTTTGTACTCAGTGGACCACGTGACACGGACCGGGCCTTTTTAATATGCTCTCCATCAAAGCCCTCACTTGTGAATGTTAACATTTGTGACTTCCAGCTCCGTACAGATTTGGGTGGCAGGACGTCTCAGTCTGCTGCAGTACACTGAAGCCAAGTTTTTAAACTGATGTCTTTTAAACTGATGTCTGGAAATTGCATAATTTCCTGTTGCTTTTTGTAGAAATAGAATAGAGTGATATAGTCATGTTTGTCTCACCCAAGTTCAATAATTATCAACTTAGGGCCGATTTTGTTTGCACCTGCACGCCTCCTCCCACTCACTTTATACTCCCTGCCCCCTGGACTACTATGAAGCCCATTTCAGGCACTCTTTCTTCCATAAAAATTTCAGCATGGAAGTCTGAAAAGATATAGACTCTTTAAAACATCTTTCCAGTGCCATTCTCACCACCTTAAAAAAATATTAGTTATTCCTTAACAGAATGAAATATCCATCAGTATTCCCATTTCTTGGATTTTTAAACCAGGTATTAATCAAATTGAGTTGCAGATACCACCACTGCCAGTAGGGGGTGCTGCAAATGGCTTTGGGGGGGCAGTTCAGATGAGTGAGGAAACTGTGACCGTGAAACTGAAAATATAAAGATGCTTTTATTCGTGCATAGAAAGATTTAAAAGATGAAGTGAATGTATTTTGGGCCTTTTGGAGCTTATTACCAAACACTTTTTCTACATAATTTACCTTTTGAGAACTGACAAATGCAATGAAATGCAATGCTAGTGATTTGCAGCTCTTGCAAGATGGAAGGAGGGAGGGTTCCTGAGACACAGTGCGTCCAGAGGGAGTTCTTTTGAGAAAGGGTTTTTGTGTCTTGCACCATACTCTATGTAAATTAGGTCCTGTTGCTGTCCTTGTCAACTTATGGCAGTAGCTTCATTTTAAGCCTTTAAAAAATGTTTGAATTCAAGTTTGGATTGATTTGATCTGTAGTTTAATGAAGTATACAGTACTTCTACTAAACCTGCTATTACTAGTTTTGACCTAGGGTCCTGAAAGTTGGGACCAACTGTTATCACATGCTCTGGAGGTCACGTCAGCTCTTGATGTTATTTACTAGGACCTTGTGGCTTTGTTTTAACCTTGCCTCATTTGCTCTGAAATCCGTAGTGTTTTAGCTTAGGTTTGTTTTTGTTTTTCTGTGTTTTTTTTGACGGGGGAAGTTTTGGGGGGTCGTGTGAACAAGTGTAAATATCTAAAGTAAAAAACTGTATTAGGATAAATAGTGACAGTTTCTAGGAAGCTTCTTCCACTCTCTCTCTCTGGACTTGATTTGTGAATCGATTGCAGGAACTGCTAAAAAAGGTGAAATTTATCCCCGCGTCAGCACTGAACGCCATGGTGGACACGATGGACCGGCGGCCGTATTGGTGCATCTCCAGGCAGCGAGCATGGGGGGTTCCCATCCCTGTGTTCCATCACAAGACCAAAGACGAATTCTTGATCAACAGGTAAGAACTTCCTAAAACTTCTCACCGTTCTAAAGTGAGTTGTATTTGTTTCGGAAATGGAGACATAGTGGATTGTGGAGAACCCCTGATATATGTTGAATAAAATGTTCTAAAATAATGATCTTTTGGGGAGGATGAAACACAAACATCAGAAAGAAAGGTCCTTTCGTATGACAGCACTTTTGACAACTGTGGTTTCTCACTGTTTACATGAGAAGCGGGGCTCTCTTTTTCTGTAGGAATTCCTTGTTCCTGTGTGTCAGGGCTTGTGCTGGAACAGGCTGTCGGGAACCCAAAGATGGGCACTCCTGGGGGGGGTCCTGGGGTGTCATTTTTCTTTACGAATGGGAGTCGCTCCCTGACTGAGTCCACCCTCCCCTTCAGCGGACGCGGCGTCGTGGCCTTGCTCCGGTGTTTTCAGACTTAAGAAACTGTAATACAGTTAAAGGTGCAGAATGACTTTTATTTCAGTGATCACATTCCCAATTTTTGTTTAAAATTTGGAAAGGTAACCCAGGGACATAGTTAACAATTCAGAGCAGAAAAGCTTGTGCGGTGAGAAGAGGTTTCCCAGCCCAGACACGAGACCCCGGGAGGCAGCCCACGAGACTGCCATGTCCCCCCCACCCCTCGTGAGGAGAGGGGGGCCTGGCCCGTTTTCCTTCTGGCAGATTCGGGGGGCATGCAGTCCTGTGCCATTGTCAGCGGAAGTGGGAAGGGCAATGTTAATCACTCCTTTTGGGGGTAGGTTTTTACTTTTTTTTTTTTTTTGAGTAATTTGGATTTAATTTGGTTGCTGGAATTTTTACTAAATTATTCTTCGAGGTGAGTGAAACATTGGAGCTTGTTTCGGTAAATACATTCACGTTTCCTGGGCGTCGGGGGAGGTTGCTGAGGGCACGAGGCCCTCAGGTGCCCGGGGGTTCAGGGGACTGTGAGCACAGAGCTGAGCGGCCCTTCGTGGGAGCTCACCCCCGTCTTTGTGAAGAGGTTCTCCTTTTCATCGTCAACACTAACAGTGTTTCTTTAGGTAGCACTTCTTTGAAAACGTGTATTTTTCATTTTTCAAAATGTTATTTAAAGCATTTTTGTTTTGGCTTGTTTTAACCGCTTATAGCCACGGTAGGTGTGAAAGCTTTTGTCCGTTTGAAATAGGCACCGCACCGCTTCTGCCTGTGTCCCTGGGGGCTCGGCACCCCAGGCAGCGTGGCCTGGGGCAGGACTGGAGGCTGACCCCGGGGTGCACGTGGAGCCACACAGCGGCTCCTCCACTTGGTTCCCCGAGGATGTGGTACCTGAGTGGGGCCTTGCAGACTCGGTGGGAAGTGTGGGGACCAGCTGGGGTCAGCAGGAGCCCAGGAGCTACAGGGCGAGAGCGTAGCACGTGTAGGAACTGTAGTGGACGGCAGTGTTCGTGGGGCGTTTCAGGAACAGACACGGGGAGGGGTTGGCCGGGGCAGACGGGAGTGAGCCCTGAGTAAGAGGTTAAGTAACTGAAACGTTTAAGTAGGCTTGAGGAGTGAGAGTGTGTTTTAGGAAAGGACACCAGATTCTAGAGAGCAGGGAGTCATGGTAAGGCTTTTTCCTGTAAGTTTATTACAGTTGTAACCTGATTAAAATTTGGAGCTAAGGCCCTTTCACCTAATTTGTTATGTTTTTTTTTTAATTGAGAGCTTGATACAGATATAAACTGATAATATCTTATTACCTCTATTAGGAATTAAAGTTAAGATAAATGTATATGAGCATTTAAAATTCCACACTGGAGTGTTTTCTTTTAAGGAATGGTTATAAGCCACTGTCATTGTTTCTCATTCTTTCCAGTGTTTACAGAGCAAGTTTTTAAGGGAACTTCCGTGGATTGATAGGGGCAGACCGTATGAAGTAGGGCACACTGGTTTATTTGATCATGACAGTAAAAGGGTGCATAGGTAAGCCGAGAGACATAAATGTGAGCCTCATCAGAAAAACTCCAAACAAATATTCCTTAGATCACATTTATGTTTTATTTATAGTCAATACAGTCACATGGTTGTGTTACAGATTCTTTCCTGTGTGGCTTGCATGGTCTCAGCTGGTTTCTGATACCGAAGCAGTAGAGGCATACAGAATATTGGCCTCAGAAGTGACAGACACGCTTAGCCACAGTCTGTCAATTCATAGGTCATTCTCCTGTGCACCGTCTGCTAGTCCACGACTCCACCCAACGCACAGAGGGCAGGGAGAGCCGGGAGGGAGGGGCAGACCACTCCGGATGCGTGGGTGGCAGGTTGAATGAGCAAGGGGGCTCGACTTGGATGAGAGTCACAGGGACCATGACTTTCTGTCTCCTCGGATGTGCCTTCATACTGTAGCGAGTTGGAAACCATCGAAAGTAACAGCATCTCCACTGGAAATCGGTACGCAGTCCACATGGAGTTGCTGTTACACTCGATGGCTCCATGACGTCTGTCACGAGATTCCTGCAGCTTTTCCTGATGTAGGTCTACAATAATCCCTGCAGTATGCTTACTTTACAGAAGGAAGCCTTCATGCATTCCTATTCTAAACAAACTTAGCAGCTGGCGAATTTGAAACTCTGATGTTTAATTTTGGTTTGAATTAGTGTTCTCATCGGTACTTTATATTCACATTTGTATTTTCTCAAGTAATTCCATTTCTGTCTCTAACATCACTGGTCATTTCCTTAATCTGTAATCTGATGCTGCTATAGTTTAGGTAGAAATCTATTTCTAGTTAATAAAGACAAAACAAATACATTTTAGCATAAAAAAAGATAAAATAGAGCAATACTGGCTACCTAGAAAAGAAAAGCAGTTGTTACATTTCTTTCACCATTTCAGATGATTATAATTAATTTAACGATATTAATGGTATTGTTAACATGCATTAAAGGAACTTGGCTCTCATTACTGGAAATCATAAGAAATTGCCTAGAAACGGGCAGGGAATTTCTAGTTTAATTTGAGTGTAAGCTTTAGATACTTCAGATTTTTGCTCATGTTAATGCTCTTTTGGTGACAAGTAAAGTACGATGTTTAATAAATAAAGAAAAGTCTCCCCCAAATTGTTTCCTGTTAACCTTTCAAACATAAGTGTAGCATTAAGTTAAAAATAGTTTCCTTCTCAGATTTCACTGTGGTTCTAGAATGAAGTTTAGTAAATGTATAAGAAACAGGTAGCTTCTTACCTCGTTAGCCCGGTAGCCTGCAGGAGAAGGAGGTGCGGAGTGCGCACGGCTCTGCCTGTGTGAAGACCGAGCTCAGGGAGTGCCGAGCTCAGGGAGTGCCGGGAGACAGCGCCGGTGCCTCCACGCCGAGCGACCGGCCCCAGTGCTGCTGGATGTCCAGGAACTGGCTAAATAGGCTTTCGGCCTGCTCCATATCAGAGTGCAGGGTGATTGGCTGCTGTTACAGTTGCTCTACTACCCAGGGATTTTCGCTGATTAACCTGGGGACACGTCCTGCGGGTGTTTAGATAAAGCCCTTGAGTAAAGTACAAAGTTTTATGATGATGGGCTCATTGCTTAATGAAATACAGCATGAAAATGGAAGTATATAGGTTATGTACTGATAAGCGGTTTCACCCACTCTTGTCAGCAGCAATTGACACGGGTCTGTGGGTTATAAGTCAACTGTATTGGATAGCATATAATATTATTAGTATAGGATATACTAATAAGTATAGGTATAGGCTATAGGATAGGATAGGATATTAACAGAGTGAGGAAATTCTTAAATTTTCAAACAGAAATTTTGACTTCTTCCTTGTACTTTTGTGAAGAATATTTATTATCACTAAGAAACGCCGATAAAATGTTCTAAAAAATTTTAAAGCATGATCTCCATTTTGTTATAAAAACGTGCCCTTCCAAGCATCCTAGGGAAATGAGAGGACTCATGGCTTGCACAAAGACAGTATAAGGATCGCAGTTTACAAAGGAACACGATGATATAAAAAAAGAGATCACGCAGGTCAATTTCAGAAGCATGAATTCACAGCGATTAAAAACGGCAGCTCGGTGCTTACTGGCTGCTTTCCCTGTCTATGGAAAGCGTGTAAACTTAGCCCATCCAACATGTGGCTGTTCCTGGGTTTTTGCTGCAGAGCATTAATGAGTGTCTTTGGGGTACTTGTGCAGGCTTGGCCTGTATTTCTTTTCCCAAACCATCTTTTCAGATTTAGTTTGAACATTAAATTTATTTTTATTTTGCAGTCTAGCCAACTTTGTTTGCAGACTGTATGTGTGTGTTCATTTTGATTGCAAGTTTTGTTTTTAAAACTCAGTGCCAGAATTTCTTGGGATCATTCAGACCACCAGAGGACAAATCCAGAGAAAGCTTTCACTGTGTGATTCCAGTTCTGTCCACTTAAATTTTGATTTGTTTGGAATGCGAGGGTGATTTTGTCCTTGAAATTGGCATTCTTACATATCATTTTGTTCAGTTTTTATCCTCTGATTCCAGAATTGTCTATAATTTGTTTTTGTTTTAAAAATAAATAAGTTATATAGTTGTTTAAGATCTCAAAATATAACAGAAAATATAGGAATTAAAACACAAATTTTATTTTGACTAGAGGTGGCGGGGTTTTACAGTTTCTTAATAACATGCGAGCTGCAAAAATTGGAACTTTTGTTTGGTATTTTTATTTACAGACTCAGTAGATACTTGCATATAATGCAGTAACGCTTAAAATATAATATTAAGTCTTCATTGAATTATCTGCTCTTTAGGATACAAAAAAGAACTCAGGTGAGTTGACTTTGAGATTCTAGAATGCGTATGTACCTGTACATATTCTCGAGCTGGAAGAATCTGTATTGGAAGTTACTAAAATATTAGGCCTCTTCTTTTCTAAGGATTAAAATGCCTTACACAGCTTTCCCCAGTGTTCACAGAGAATGAAGCTCAGAAGGAGAGTCTGGTGGGTCCTGGCAGCGTCGCGGAGTCGCAGGTGGAGCCGCAGGTGGAGCCTGGTCTTTGGACTCTGGCTCTGCAAACACACAACTCGGGAGACTTCCTGGGGCCACGCCTCCACCTCGCCCCGGTTTCCTTCCACCTGGCTGATAAGAGTCTTTCTGCCTTTGCTCAGCAAGCCCGGGAGACAGTGGTTGTCTTTCTAGACCTGCTCCAGAGGCTGACTGGAGAAGTGCAGACGTCTGGACCGGGATTTAGGAGACCGGCTGTGGAGGCCTGGCTTTAGCTCTGTTGCCTGCATGGGCTCGTGACTGTGACACAGCCACAGACAGAGCTGCTCAGTGTTTCTCTGTGACCCCAGTGAGGGCTGAGGGCGTGCTGAAATGGGGCCTTGGAAAGCATAATGTGTGGCGTGCACATACTCGTTTATTGGATTGATGATAACCTTGATCCCCAACATTTCCACCTTATTTTCTAAATGCATATGAAATTCGAACCATTGGCTTTACTTTTCAATCTGTGTATTGCCAACACCTTCAAGACTGGTTTTCTATTTTATTTTACTGTTTACCTGAAATTGCAACTCCTTTTTACAGTGTAACTGCTGTACTTTTAGATGTATAAGTATACTTTGCTAGTATTTCTTTTTTGTCAGGTTTATTCAGATTTTTTATGATAGTGTGTTCATATTTTCTTAACTGATAAAATGTTCTGTGCAAGCTGCATAAAATAGTAATAAGTAACTAAATATCATCATGTAGTAATTAGATAGTTATTGCACAAAGTTTTTATGGTCTCATCACAAAAGTTTATCTTTACTGTTAAAAGTCCATTTACAATGGGCGACCCTATGAGCTATATGGACTTGTGCCCATTTTAACACTCTTGTTATTTATAATTTCTTCAGAATGGATGCTGGTAGCATTATACTTTTCAATCTTTTAATGGCTCATTTTGCTTCCTGGCGGTATTTTGCTATTGTAAGGTCTTTCACATTTCAATGTGTAGAACATACTTAATTTACATTACCCATTTGGTTTTGCTTCCCATAATTTTTTAGACAATCACTTCATGTATCAGTGAATTATGAGACCCAGCAAGTTAAATGGTTTGCCCTGCACAGTCATGACTAGTAGGCAGCAGATCCAGATTGAGAATTTAGAGCTTTCTCTTACCCACTCTTCCCATTCCATCCGCTCTCACGGACCTACCGCTAATCCTCAGTTACTTGCGTTGGTGGACTGTGGTAGAAAGGAGGATAGTAGAAAAGTTGGCTTTAGTGTCTATTTTAATTAATTAATTATTATTATGGTATATGTGCTAATAGTTGGTCAACAAAATTAACTGTCTAAATTTACTTAACTTTAGAGAATTCATTTTGATAATAGCTAATGCTTATATAATTCTTACTAATGGGCACCAGACATCCTTCCAGGCATTTTACATATAAGCTTGATTAATGTCCAGAATTGCTGGCTTAACGACACTGTTTTATCTGCATTTTACAAACGGAGGTGCAGAAATGTGAGGTGCTTTCGCCAGCGTCACCCAAGTGGAAACCGAAAGAGCCAGGGTAACCGGCGCCGGCTGGGTCCAGGGTCCAGGCTCCCAGCCCTGAAACGCACTGCAGTTCAGCGGAAAGTGCTAGAGGAAGTCATAAAGCCCATAAAGCTGTGATAACAAATTAAAAGCATGTTGTCCCTGTGAGAGAATTTAGTATAAATTCCCCCCAAGTTTAATTTTCAAATAATTTATAACTCTGTATCTTCCCCAACATAGGGTCAGTTTCAGTAGTCACTGATGTGCATTTCTTGGCTCTCTGTGGTGTGTTTGGCGCTGTGCTCAGTTTTGCATGGACCCACGCATCCAATTTGCAGTCATTCTACGGGAAGTATGACGGGTCACTGAAACACAAGTTCATTCGGGCAGGGATCTCACCTGCCTTCTTAGCTGTGTTCTCCAGGGCCTAGATCCCTGTCTAAGACAGTGGAGGTGCTCAGTAAGTGTTTTTGAATAAGTGCATTTTATTACTCACAACAGAGACTTGGAGAAGGCTTAGTCCTTGCGCACAGTCATACATATAAAAGGTGACAGTCGGGACATGAGCCTGGCGACCTGTCGTCAGAGGGAAGCACGTTCTGGCATGGCGTTGCTCCTGTGCGCGTGGGTGTGGACTCGGGCCTGCAGGCTGCAAGCGGGACACTGGACGATTTCGGGAGGGGATAACTGGTGTGACGAAAGCAGTTTCGGGAGTGCATTTTTCTCAAAGATGGACCGTGAAATCAAAGGGGTGAGAATTGGGGGAAAGTCCGACCATTGCATCAAGCTGCAGTAGAACTGAGGCTGTGAGGCTGGGCTAATTCAGTATTACTGAGGTCAGAGGACCAGCCTGCATACTATTTCACAGGTGGGAGTGGCACAGTGTGCTGCTTTATTTGGGGCAGAAATTGGGGGGGATAGTTACGAGGTTTTTCAATAAAGGTACTTGGATAGAAAATGGCTGGATAGAAGTAGGGAAATGAGTAACTGAAACAGAGATGTTGGGAGAAGTCTTTTTTCTTCTTGTAAGGGGTACATAGGACTTCATTTTATTTCATAGATACTGTTAATACTGATCATATTTTACGTGGAATTCAGATGACAGCCAAGGAGCAAGTAGCTGAAGAGAGTGCCACTGAAGTGTGGGGGGCAAGATAGGAAAATCTCCTGCAGATAGGAAGAGACATTACTCTTCTTGAATTTTAAAATGCGTGGCATCGATCGCAGTAGTTAAGTGAGACAACTCCGCCCTGTCCCCCCGACACAGCCAGACCGTGGAGCACGTCGCTCAGCTCGTGGAGCAGCATGGCAGTGACGTCTGGTGGACCCTGCCCCCGGAGCAGCTGCTTCCCGCGGAAGTCCTCGCTCAGGTGAGGCCCTGCCTGTGCTTCCTGTCTGTGGTGCCTCGTGTGCGCTGCAGGGCTGGCTGACCACGGAAGGGGTCCTTGGGAGCTAAAGAAGTCGGCACGTTATCACGTAAACCGACTGAGTTCGTGCACTAGAAACGAGAATTCAGTGTCCTTTGAGAGTAGCTGTTTTTGGTTAGCTAGAGAAGCTGAGTACTTAATATAGCAGTAGTGTGTGAGGGTTACCTCATCAAGGGCCCAGGTGTTAACTGGTGTGGTTAAGTAGCTGTGACTGTGAGACCAGTGCCCAACACGGGGACAGCAGGACTCTGCAGGACCCGAATTAGAGGTCACCGATTGCATCACACCCCAAAAATCCAAACTGGGGGATAATCGCAAGAAAATAAAAACGAAAACAGTTTATATTTACATTAATAAATGTATAAATTAAGTGGCCATAGTCATTTTACGTGCAAATGAGTCAGTTGTCATGAAATTGTGAAATATTTTTAAATATTTTAAATTTATGTTAAAATGTGAGTTTAATGGTTCTAAGTGTTTCATCTTCTTCTGATGTTTTTGGGTATTTATTGTCTACATTTTTTAGTGCAACGGAAATCCTTTTCCATTATCTTACTAGGCTGGTGGCGCTGATGCCTTGGAGTTCGCGCCGGGCCGGGACATTCTGGACATCTGGTTCGATAGTGGCACTTCGTGGTCTTGTGTCCTCCCAGGTAATTGTGAGCAACAGTTTATGTGCCAGTCAGGCAGTTTTGAGAATATGGAAACATTGCTTCGAAGAAATCTATAACTAACAGTTCTTTTTGCTTTATTTGGAAGATCTGCTCTAACGTAATTTTAGATCTGGAAAGATCCTTGGAGATCATTTAATCTAAAGATTCGTATACTTTTTGTTTTTCCAAGTGAGATTTCCAAATAAGATGGGGAAAGGGGGGGTTTTCTCCCTCCTCCGTCCCACCCCCGGCCCTCCGGGAAGCCCCGAGGCACCGGTTCTATGAACAAAGTTGGGACATCACCCAAGCGGCCCGACCCCATCGTTTTTCAGAGGAGGGACTGAGACTGCATTAGGGGCAAACGAGGTGATGGTCACAGAACCTAGAGTCAGACCCAAGGGCTCAAGCACCCTGACTTTCAGTTAGTTCTCATTCTTCTCCACTACTTGGCTTTTCCGCCACTTCCCCTCCTCTGCCCCCCCCCCCCCGCCCCCCACATACAAGCCACTGCCTGATTTTCTACCTACTCACAGTTAGGGTGGGTCTTGGGAAGAAACGCCCTTGCGGATACTGAGTGGGAGGTTAGCGTGAAGCCTGTGGCTGGTCCTCACCGTGCGGGTCAAGTCGGGGACGAGGTGCCGGGGAAGTCGCTGTCGCTCCCACGGGCCCTGCACTGCTCCCGAGGGCCAGCTTCGGCCCAAGAGACCCCGTTTGCTGTCTGGAGCAAGGGGGCGAGGGAAGGTAGCTTGTGTGTACGGAGGCCGTGGTGGGCGGGATTGAAAAGGACCGTCCTCAAGTTTGAGCTGGGGTGTACGGGCCCCACACCTCACTCTGGACAGGAGGGCAGCGTGGCTGCTACAGGTACACGCATTCCTTCATTCAGGCCTTTGTTTCAGCTGAGGACGTTTGAAAGGTAGAATGCACAAGTCAATCCATGTTGACTTTATATTATAGCTAAACTATACGTAATCATGTCCAAAGGCAAGTTACACATTAATAAAATATTCATAATTTCTATCTAGTAATTTTCAGAATTATTATTTCGTAAGTTTCACCGTATTTAAGAGAAAATATTGCCAGTTCAGGTACTTTGTTTTCCTAAATTACATTGAAAATGTAGGCAAATAGCATTGCACAAGTAGGTAAGTTACATAGCGTTGTAATACAAACAGGAAAAAGGGTTACTTACTGCCGCGTTTGGGACAGCAGCCTGCATTCCAGGAGCATGCCATTGTGTGAAATGTGCGTGTATAGGATATTTCAGAGCTCGTTAACTGCTTGGGCCTCGGTGGGGATTGCTGCTACTAGCATTGCTGCTTTTTAATTTCTGGAGCCGCTTTGCAGTACCAAGTGCAGCACGTGCAAGTTGGAGCCACAGACAGGGTTGAAGACCCAAAAGGGCCTTTAAGGCCCCTGTGCCGCTGTCCGTGGTGCTGAGAGCGGTCGGGTCTTCCCTGCCTAGCTTGTGGCGTGCTCAACCGACCATTTCTGGCAGAAATATTTACTAGCTTAAGTTAGTGATAAGAGTGCACCTGGTCAGCAAACCCTCCTTTCCTTTCCTGTCACATTTAGGTGATTAATTCAAAGAAAGGAAGTTAACTGTTAAAGAAGCATGTTGCATGCATAGGGGCTGTCAGAAC
Source organism: Phyllostomus discolor (assembly GCF_004126475.2). NCBI lineage: Eukaryota > Metazoa > Chordata > Mammalia > Chiroptera > Phyllostomidae > Phyllostomus > Phyllostomus discolor. Next base: position 17,986,982 of record NC_040917.2, on the reverse strand, counting down.
GTAAACTACCTTTATAGATAATGCATGAGCCAGATTTTAGACTGTAGTTTCTGCTTTTCACTCAGATCTCATCTTCCCCCTCAAAAAAGTAAACTATCAATAAAAATTCGATTCATTGGCTAATATTTTATCCTATTTACCTCCCTGTGATTCTTTCGTGATTTAAAAAAAAAAGCTTCAAAAGATAGGTAGTAGCAAGTGGTAGTCAAGACACTAGATGAATTCATAGTTTAAAAGCCATAAAGTGGAGGTGACTTGCCTTAAAAAAAACAAAAACAAGAAGTCACCTACTTTCCTGAGAAGGTTTATTGTCCTTCTTTCTCTTTCTCAGGTGGTTTGTATCAAGTCCAATATGAAATGGTTTGATGTCAATGTCTGTCTACTTCCTTGAGAGTTATTTATTGAAAAATACAACCAGCTTGATTTTGAGCTTAATTTTAGATAACAGACTTCATCAGTATCTACTATTACTTAATGAGATGAATTTGGTGATTATTTAATGAGATGGATTTGGCTCGATTTTTGCTGACAGATTTTATAGCAGTGAAAGAGACTTGGCTTGTGAATTTTAATGCCAGGTCAAGTACATGCTTCATTGTTCAAGGTCAACAGAACTTAAGAAATTGAAACTTGAAAATTTCTGAAAGGGAGCAGCATTTGTAAGTGAATCACATGTAGGTAAATACGCCATACCTGTATTTCTAAAACGTTCTTTAAACATTGAACAAAGGTATTAATTATTGCAGTGATTTCTAAGCAAAGCCATGAATTACTTTTATATTTTAGATAGACTTTATTCTGTAGAGCCGTTTCAGGTACATCACAACGTAGAGTGGCGGGCAGAGTCCCCGTACCCTCTGTCCCCCCCCCCAAAGTCTCCAGTCAACGTCCCACACCTGAGAGTCCGTCTGTGACAGCTACTGAACCTACTCGGACCCATCATATAATCACCCAAAGCCCACGGTTGACACGACGGTCACTTTCGGTGTTGTGCATTCTGGGGGTTTGGACGGATGTGTAGTGACAACTGTCCTTCATTACAGCATCACAGAGCATTCTCAGTGCCCTAAAGACCTCTGTGCTACGCCGTTCATCCCAGCCACCTCCCGCCCCAGCCCCTGGCTCACGTGGCTTTTTTATAATTTGCCCATCTTTTGACTGGGCCCTTGTCCAATTAGAAATTAGTAACTCGCCCTTTATGAAGACATTTTGTCCAGGTTTCGTTTCTCGGTCAAGCACATGCCCCCCAGACTGTCCAGGTTCACGGTCCACACCTACTGTTGCTTCTTATCTGCGCAGCCTTGGAAGGCAATAAACCCTCCGGGGGCCCACGCCCCTCGTCTGTAAGATGGGGAGGTGGTAGTGCCTGCCTTACGGAGGAAACTCTGCGAACCCCGGGAATTAACATATGAAGTTATTGGGTCCTCAGCAAGTATTTGCTACATTGATAAAAAATAGTAGTTTGTTCTCATAAAATTATTTAACTGGTAATATTGATATTGATCATTATGAATTGGACCCTAATTTAGATAGTCTTATAACTACCTATGGTTTGGAAGTTCATACTCCAAGGTTTATTTTCTTTATCTTGATTGGTAAATTGGCAGTGAGAGTAACAGCTCCGGTGAGTGCAATCTACCCACTGGGCGTAGCCTGACGCCTGAAATAATGTAATTGCTTTTACCCTTTTTGTACTGTAATATGTGTTCCTTTCTGTTTTCCGAGTTTAATTACACGTCTGCCTTTGTTAACACTTACTTTGAAGGTACAGACCAAACAGCAGACTTATACCTGGAAGGAAAAGACCAGCTGGGTGGTTGGTTTCAGTCTTCCTTGTTAACGAGCGTGGCAGTGAGGAAAAAGGCCCCTTTTAAGTGAGTATCGTGCCTGAGCTGCACCAGTCAGCACACCCTGAGTGTGTCCGCTGGGCACTTGCCAGGGCGGGGACCCTGGGCTGAATAATATGTACATGCAATCACCACCTTTTGTTAGCCTGCGGTCTCATGAGAGTTTGAAGTGTGAGAGAGAGACAGAGAAAGAGAGAGAGAGAACGGAGGTAACCGTACAGAAGAGGCTCGTCCTAGCTGAGTCAGGTCGTAACTCCGAGCAGCAGGGGCCAGCACGGACCACGGAAGTGGGGAACCTGCAGAGCGCCGGGTCCTCAGTCCTGGTCGGACTCGGCTCGGAGGGGTGCAGACGAGGGCCTTCGGGGTCGGCTGAAGGCAGCCTGCGGGCTCGGGGTCCTTGTATTTGGAGTGTCCTGAGGTGGCGAGGGAACTGAAGCATCCCTTCAGTGAATTTTGTTACATTTGGGGCTCTCGGTGGTAGGTGATTGCTTTTCCTTATGCACATGTGTGCACAGAGGTTCTAATCCGAAAGATTCTTAAAAGAGCTCAAGATTTTTGCTGTCTTACAACGAAAACCCACTCCAGAACAATATAAATGTTTGTTTCTTGTATAATGTGCTTGTTTATAAGCCAATAGGACAGCAGATGCTTTTCTCTTAAATTGTCATTTTGAAGATAATTTGAGGTGATAATCTGCTCTTTTTTTTTTTTTTAAGACATACACTTTCCTCTGAACCAAAGTGCCGCAGGTTCGATTCCCAGTCAGGGCACATACCTGGGTTACAGGCCACGGCCCCCAGCAACCGCACATTGACGTTTCTCTCTCTCTCTTTCTCCCTACCTTCCCTCTCTAAAAATAAATAAATAAAATCTTAAAAAAAAAAGACATACACTTTCCTGGCTAGTTTTGATCATCAAAACCAACGTATAATAGATGTTCGGGAAACACTTGTTTAGTGATTGCAAACATCAAAATTTTTTCTGTTTGTAAGCAGAAAGCTGCTAAAATTAGACTTTCGAGAAAAGCTTTCGTACACAATTGGTCAGGAAAACTCCTATTTTTGCGTCAAACCGAGACACCCCCTCGAAGCTGGAAGCCGGCTTCGGGAAGCCCGTCACGACCGCCTCACTGTACTCGCCGACTTGCCTCCCTAGGACGGTGGTCGTTCACGGGTTCACCCTCGGGGAAAAGGGAGAGAAGATGTCCAAGTCCCTGGGGAACGTTGTCGACCCCGACGTCGTCGTCAACGGAGGACAGGTAGGTGGCTCTCTGAAACTCAGCCTGTTCTGGTTTTAAGGCTCTTTACGTTGGCAGCCAGAACCCCTGATATAATTACTTCTGTGTTTAAAAAAACCAAACATCTCTTACATGAACAGCAGGTGCCCTGCCATGTCTTAAACTGGACTCTTCGATGATGCCTGGTTTGGACGGGAAGGGAAGGGCTGGGCTTGGGGGTGGCCCGTTTCAGGTCTGCATTTCCACGTGGGTCCCGAACCTTGCTGCCCCCCCTCTCACTGGAACTTGAAACTCTCCTTTTACATTTAAATGGAAATGGCACGAAAAAAAAAATGAGATTGCAACGTCTAAATGCCCATGTCTTGGAAATCATGCACTTCAAAGCATGTCCTTAATGAACGTCAGATCTGGGGCTGCTGATAGTTTGGGTTATTTTGAAGCTGTTTTGAGAAAAGGTACCACTTATCTGTTACTCCTTTGGCATCTTACCGTCCTCCTCCTGTCCAACGGCCATTTCTCTGTGTACGGAGTTGCTAGGGGATGTGCAAGGGAAGGGCAGCACCCTCCCCGCCCCCCAGACGTCGGAGCACCGCTGTGTGTCTGAGCAGGAGCTGTGAGGGACGCACAGACGTGGCCAGGGCGAGGTGGGGTGCTGCGCACCCCCCAGACGTCAGAGCACCACTGTGTGTCTGAGCAGCAGCTGTGAGGGATGCGCAGACATGGCCAGGGCGAGGTGGGGTGCTGCGCAGGATCACAGCACAAGCTCTTTCCTCAGTGTTGTTTTTTCAGACGCAGCCTGGACGCTGAGATTATAGCCCCTATTTCAATGCAAGGCGGGTGTTTTTTTGTGCTCACACGTTGTGGAGTCGGACTTCCTGAAAGATTTGTTCTCCTCACTGGAACTGAAAGCCACTCATTCATGTATATGTTTTTGGTTTTTTTCCCTCATCGAAAAGGATCAAAGCAAAGAGCCTCCTTATGGTGCGGACGTCCTTCGCTGGTGGGTGGCTGAGTCCAACGTCTTCACCGAAGTGACGATCAGCCCGTCCGTGCTCAGTGCGGCCAGAGACGACATCAGCAAGGTCAGTCCTCGTCCTTCCCGCGTCTGGGCGGAAAGGTCACCGACCCACCGTTTGTAAAGAAGGGGCACGTTTTGTTTGGCACCACAAAACTGAATGAAAATGAGTTCTATACGTGTGAGCATTTAAAAAATCCTACATTATGTCTTTCAAAATCAGTAGTAATAACTTTATTTAATAAAAGATAAAAAGAAAGTATATAAAGAGCATACATGAAATTACACACACTTTGTGGAAGCTGCAGTTTATTTGAAAGTCCACCCATGTTTTGCTAACGGACATTCTAATATTGCAAACAAACACAGGGTCCGCCACGACAATGTGACAGGTAGGACTGACCCACACAGAACCGTGCTCCTGCCTGTTAAGGCGTGTTCACACACGGCACTGATCAGCAGTCCAGTTTCTGTCTTTGTTAACTGGACTCTTGGCTAGACATGAACTTTAAAGATGTTATTTCCCCTTACGTAAAAAATACGTGGTCATAACATGCGCCAAGCAAAAGGCTCAGAGATTTTGTGCCCTTCCCTGCCCCCATAACGCCTCCCACAGTTCTACGGAAAAGAAGGAAAGTCTCGAAGTGCCAGCAGCTCCTCACTTTCACCTGGACAGGCCTCACGTCAAACGGAAAACGATGACCTGCCAGGCGCAAAGCAGCCAGGTCCCTTCCCAGGGCACTAGGGCCGACTTTGTGATGCGGTGCTTTTCCAAGTCAGGGAGCTGCTCCCTTGCTCCCTTGCAAATCCCGGGCACAGGATCGACTGCGAGCATTAGCGCGTTAGTAGTGCTTCCCATAGAGACAGAGCTCTTCAGTGATTCTGACCCATGGACTTGCCTTCCAGAGTGTGGCGCTCTCGGTGTCGGCTGAAAAGCATTCTGAATCAGACTCATCCTGTGCATAAAAACCAAACATACCCCATGTGCCGACACTCACTTTCATACGGAGGTTTTGATACAATATTAATGTTACGTATCAGTAATTATAGAGAAATGCAAATACGTAATGTCTACGGCACTGTTGATTTTTTTTTTTAAGTTAACTCTAGTTACTGTTCTGTGTCTGTGAGGACTAAAGAAGAAAAACATTGCGTAATTAAGCATATAATATGTGAAATACTGATTTTCTATACTTTTAAGATTTTTTCTTTATTTTTTATTGTTTATGCTATTGCATTTGACAGTTTTATATACTTTTTATGTACTCAGCGACCTCTCACATTTATTCCATTTAGCCTTTGCACCTACACAGGTGAGCAAATTGGGTTGCTGAAAGGTGACTGCCCCTACAGTTAGAAAGAAATGGAATGAAAATGCCCTCTTCATGCGCAAAGTCCAGGGGTTGTTTCATCACCTGGGCTGTTAAAATGAATTGCATTTTGTTTCCTTGTTTTGCATTGGTAGTCTCCTTTAGGGATGTTGTTTTAAAAGTTTCCCATTAAGAAAGTAACATGAGTTGGATAAAACCTAATTGTAGAGAAATAAAGTAACTTTGCAGAACTTCCATTGTAAATTTTTTTTGACTGCCTCTTGTTTTGTTTTGTTTTGTTTTTTTCCCCAATAGCTTAGGAATACACTCCGCTTTCTTTTGGGAAATGTGGCTGGTTTCAACCCAGAGACAGACTCCATCCCTGTGGACAAAATGTACGTCATAGACCAGTACATGCTGCACTTACTGCAGGACCTAGCGGGCAAGGTACGTGGGGACCAGCGGGCTTTTGGGAAGGGGAGAGACCGGCACTGCCCCACGCTGAAATGTGATGTGCGTGCGAGTGGAGCAACCGCACTGGGTTAGGAGCACATTTAACTCTACTTGATAGAGCCCTACTTGATAAATTCCACATGTTCTGAGGTTGGGCTGAGGTTTCTTTCCCAGTTTCTCAGACGACGAGAGAATTACCGCGTGGACACAATAGGCCCAGCCTTTTCAGACCAGGTTTTCTCTCAAGATCAGCTCCATTATTGAGTACTTCTCCAGCCCAGAAGGAGTCGAGGTGTACTTTACTTACCTGCAGATATACCCGGCAAAGTCTAGAAGTAACTGAAATGAGTATTTCTGTGTCTTGTAAGGTATCTGGTCACTTACATGTAAACACAGATCACTTGCGTTACTCAGGAATTAGGGCTGTGGTTGCTTCCGTGTACCCGTGAGCCAGAGGCGGACGTGCGGGTTTTCGGCCACTTTTACTCCCCAGGCCTGAGTGAGGCAGCAGTGGTGACCCGCCCTCCCTGCTGCTCTTGCACGGTGTGCTGTCATCAGTGACAGCAGGTGCTTTCCTTTGACGAGTGTTCTCCCGTAGTTTCCGGAGCAGAACGTTCAGTGTGTCCTTGAGGCTGTCGAACTTGAACCCCAAGTCAAGTTTGGGAAACGTGCCCCCCACCCCGGCCCAGGAGCTCTGCCCGTCTCACCTGTTTCGTGTCTGTCTGCCTTTGACCTGCGTTTCCAGAAGGAACGTGTTTTGCTGATGACGACTTGCCTTCCTGTTTGCGCGTCCCAGCTTCCCAACCCATCTGTCTTTGTTCCCTAGGTAACCGACTCGTACAAGCAGTACGATTTTGGGAAAGTCATCCGGCTGCTGCAAGCCTTTTATACCCGAGAGCTCTCCAACTTTTATTTCAGCATAATCAAAGATAGGTGCGTGTGGCTGGACAGGGAGGCCCTCGGCACGCCTTTCCTGAGTGTCTGCTCTGCTGGGCACCCGTCGGGCGTCCCGCTGTGAGCCAGGGGGCGGCCGGGCGGGCGCTGGCGTGGGTTCTGGAGTGAAGGCTGATTGTTTTTGCCCTGCCTCTTCCTGGCTTAGGATTTGGGGCAGCTCATCCTGCAGTCGGTTTCTTTACCCGTGACGTGGTACAGCTAACCCCACCCCAGTGTGGTTATGAGAAGCAAAGGGGTATCAGTAACGTGCTCTGTGCTGTGTGGGATCAAGTGTCCAGTAGTAGGGGCTAACGAGGCATGAACAGAGCATCTTGTTTGGGGAGTTTGTGGGGCCTGAGGAGGGGGGGCACATTTAAAGGGCAACTAACTTGGTTGTCCTTTGACCCAGGAGTTGGACTCCGTTAGCTGAAGGTGGAATTTCAGCCCCCAAGAAGTTTTTGAGGCGGGGCGGGGGGGAGCAGGTGCTGGGGGATATATCTGGAAAGGGGAAAGGACAATGGAGGGTCTATGATAGAATGTCTCATTTAATCGGAAGATGATTAGGCCCATTCAGTGAGCCGCTATAATGTAAGAACAAGCGCGACCGCAGACGGGGCCGCCTCGGCAGTCAGTGTACGGTGCTGTCGTCCGTCAGCCGCTGAGGCAGGTGCTCTCGTTCAGGCTCTACTGTGAAAGCGCAGGGGACCCCAAGCGGCGCTCCTGTCAGACCGCGCTGGCGGAGATCCTGGACGTGATGGTTCGTGCTTTCGCGCCCATTCTCCCGCACCTGGCTGAGGAGGTGTTCCAGCACATACCTTACGCTAAAGGTAAGAAGGCTGATTTTTCTCTGAGTGGGAAGGTGACAGTGAGGGTGCAGCTTCTGATTGTATGCTTGTCATATAAGGGGCACTTACTCGTCTTCCTCACCTGCAGTGAATGGTTCATGGGATGCCCCTCAGTCCCTGCCGCACCTGTTTGCAGAGGGTGGGTCTCAGGGCCCTTCACGTGCTTTCTGAGATGCTAGCAGCTGGGCCGTATTGAGAAAGCACTTTTTCTTAAGTATTTATAAGTGTCAGAAATACATTAAATTTTATTAAAACAAAGTGTAGTGCTTTTTAGTATTTTTATGATAGTTTTTTTCCCTCTGATTGTACGGAGCTTCCAGAAAATCAGACACTACAGCAGTTTAGAAAGAGGAGGAAGAGTCACTTACTAGCGTCACTTTCCAGTGCTCACGTGCGTGTCTGGGAGCATTTAGGGTGGCTCCGCGGTATTTCGTCCCGGGATTACCTGCAATGACAGCTCTTCCCTCCCAGGCGCAGTGAATATTCTGTGGTTAGAGCTCTGTATGTAGGTTAGAATGCATGTGAACTCCTGGGGCTTGTTATCTTTACCTTGAAGAGCCCAGGAGCGTTTTCCGCACCGGCTGGATCAACACGAGCTCCCTCTGGAAGAAGCCGGGGCTGGAGGAGGCGGTGGAGAGCGCCTGCGCCATGCGGGACAAGTTCCTCGGCAGCATCCCCGGCCGGAACGCCGCCGAGTACGACGTCACCGTTGTCATCGAGCCCGGGCTGCTCTTCGAGATCATGGAGGTCGGCGGCCGTTCGCACCTTTCCAAGGGCGTTCGTATCCACGGTCTCGCTGGAGATTGTCTAGAAACCTTTGTGGTGGGGCAGGGGAGGTATAATTAGGTTCCAACTGAAGGCAGGGCCTCAGGGCTGTTGGGGTGACATGTGAGTCCGTGGGAACGGTGCTAGGGGGCATGAAAGCTGGGAGTTTTGTGTTAAGGGTGTAGTTTTCTGCGAATTTTGTCCGTCTGGACCAGATTCGAAACAAATCCAAAACAAGATTTCCATTTCTTTTCTCGAGTTCTGGAAAAATTCATTTGCTCCGGCAGATTATCATGTGATCTCAAGGTATTCACCGTTTGTTTTTTTTTTCCTCCAGTTCCATCGAATATTTCTTCTTGGGATTTAGAGGTTGATTGGCCAGATGGGCTTAGAGCTTAACTTACTGACTCAAGATTTTTCTGTAAATTTAATGCTTAGAAAGAATTGGCCATGAACATATTTTACGTTTTACTGGTGTCGTTCCCCCACCCCGCAAAGTGACCGTCTTACTTGGTGGGTAAGCTCTATGTAATTGGTCAAGATTGGAGGCTTGAAATAGCTAGTAGATATGAGACTGTTAATCAGACAAGAGAATTTCAGTCCTATGTTAACATTTTCAAAGTTGCACTTGGGGAGCCGGGAGATGGCACCGCAGGGGCTGTGACCCCACTGAGGCCAAGCAGCCCAGCCCCGGGTTCCCCTGTGAGTCCTGTTTCCTGTGACCTCACGAGCTCTGAGCAACGAGCTGGAAAGAATGCAGCTTGTGTCGGAAAAAATGCTTTCTTAAAAATGGAATGCCTTTTCCTTAGGAGTCACACTAGGTAGCTGCCAAATGGAGCCCTGGTTCGAACACTTACGAATTGTATGATCTGTTAAAACCAAATTAATCTCTGTGAATCTGCTTTGTGAGTTCTTTTTTAAAGGGATATCTGTATGAGCTCACACTCATTTTAAAGATCAGAATTACAAGGGAAAATGTGGAAGCGCCTATCAAACACCCCAGCTCGCCGTCCTTCAGATGCGTCCGTGCCTTGCTCAGACGGCCATTCTCGTGAGGTGGCGTCTCAGCCCCTGGCCGAGGGTCAGAGGCGTGATCCGGGAGAGTGCGGGCCTCGGGGCCGACAGCCCCGGGCTGGGTGGCGGCTGCACCACGGAGTGGCTGAGAAAGTCGGGCAGGCTAACCTGCTCCTGGTTCTCCCTTTATAAAGGGGGGCAGTGAACACCCTGCAGGTGTTTCGCAGCAATTAGAAATCATGGGTGTTTATAGCATCCAGCAAGGCGAAGAGCTACTAGAGTCGTCTCAGTAAACACCACCGACTGGAAGTTCTCAGTTCAAACCTTGCGAACTAGGAAGAACTGATGTGTTTAATAATATTATATCAGGAGGGAATGGTACAGAGGGTTTCTCACTGGATACGAGAATTTAGCGTTGATAACCTCAATTTACGGTGAAAATCTAGCTCAGGTGGTAACGTGCACGTGCTCACTGATTGCAGATGCTGCAGGCTGAGGAGACTTCCAGCACCTCCCAGCTGAGCGAGCTCATGATGGCTTCCCGGACCACGCTCCTCTCCCAGGAGCCACAGGTGACGCCTGGGGATGCCACCGAGCACACGGGGACCTTCCTCATCAACCTGGAAGGTGAGCAGGGGGGAGGCGAGGAGGTGGGGCTGGGCTGGAGAGCCGAGTGAGGACAGTGGGTCGTCTCTGAGGGCAGCTTTCTGTGGACATGGCTCCCAAAAGCGTCCCACCCAGTGATCTTGGGGACAGGTGCCAGGGCTGGAAGAGGGGGTTCCGTCCTGTGCTGTGAGAAGTGGTTGTCATTGCGTGTGGTGCCAGCTGCCCTCACTCCTGCTTGACTTCCGTGGCCCTCTCCTGGGACACCCTTTTCCCTAGTACTGCCCAGGCCTACCCACCCTCCCCAGCTGACTCTGAAATGTCTTGTGTAGACCCCGAACTGAAATAGGATTTAGCTACTCCGAGGAAGGAGTCCCGGACCACGGGGCACGAACTCAGTCCCTGCAGCGGCCCCTCGTGAGCACGCCTCTCGCAGGCGTCTGTCGCCCTCACTCGTTCTCACCGCTGGACTGGAGAGAGGGGCAGGCAGAGGTCCCGGGGACAGGGACGCTGCCTGTGTCTGTCAGAGCAGCCTCAGGTCCTGGTGGGAGGGGCAGGCCTGGCCGCTTGACCACGTGGTAACCCTCCTGGCTTAACGTGCTCCGGAAATGTGAACGTAACATCTTTGCGCGGGGACTAGAAAAGAATTCCCTTTACCACGTGTTACCAGCCCGAGGTCTAGGAGTGCAAACGGTGGGGAGAGTCTTGCTTCCTTGTGCACACACCGAGACGTTTTAGGGGGAGGCACTGCCGTTGTCCTATAATTTGGCTCTTTTGAAAGCTCGTAAGTTACGCTGCCTCTCCAGCTCCCCTCGCATCAGAACGGGGCTCGGATCGGGGGCTGGAAGGCCCGCTGTGCGGAGTTAGGTGCAGAACCCAGTCGGGGAGAAGTCAGGGCATCTCCCAGGGCCTCGGCTCCCCCGGCTGTCCACCGAGTCGTGTGGTCCCGCTGTGACATCGATAATGTAACCAGCTTCGCCACGGCGGGGAGGAGAAAGTCTGGAGACGCACCTGCAACACGTGGTGTTTTCACCCACAGGTGGTGATATCCGTGAGGAGTCTTCATATAAAGTGATCGTCACGCCGACCACCAAAGAAAAGTGCCCTCGTTGTTGGAAGTACACGGCCACGTCCTCGGACACGCTCTGCCCCCGCTGTGCAGAAGTCGTGGGGGGGACGTAGCACCACCCCCTGGCGCCGACCGCGGCTCCGGGCAGACCCGGCGGTGCTGACTCGGTCTGGGGGGGCTGTTTACCACGCTGGGAGGGAACCCCGACTCGGGCCAGGAGCGGGAGAGGGAGTGGTGGAGGGTGGGAGTCCGAGTAAGAATGCTAAGGCTTTCCTGTAACTAGATGAACCAGTGTGCACATGTATGTACAGACGCGCACACGTGCGGACGGATGCTGCTCCGTCCACGACGGGCCCGCGCAGACACGGAACGTGCTGGCCGTCGACTGTGGCTGAGCAGGAAGTGTTTTGTATTTCATAAGCCCTTCTGACGCCGTAGTTACGTTCTGCAATGTTGAGGAATAAAGGCGTTTTGGAAAATCATGTGTGCTGGTGGTGCGGCTGTGAAGTGTGGTTCTGTGGCAACGGTGCATCCAGGGGGTGAGGGGGTGACGGGGGGGGGCCCACGTTCCTCCTACCGGTGAACACCAGCCCCTTCAGAGCAGCTAGTTCGTTTGGCTGAATCAGAATGAAAATACCGCTAAACCTGCTGTTCTCAAACAAGAGGGGAAAAAACATTTAAAAAATGTATGTACTTACATTAATGAATGTTAAGGAAGCAAGATGAAAGCTGAAAATTTATTCCACTAATATACATAAATTCACAACAATGAACAGACACAGAGAACAACAGTATATACAGAATTTCACTACTTACAGTACATTACATTAGGTAATAGAGGATTTATAAACAACTTGGTATTGGATGAACATCTCTCCAGGGATAGCTAATTCTCCTCAGCAGAAATCACACTTTCGTAAGTCCCACAAATCCGTTCCTGCTGGGGTGGAGGGCTTTCCCTGTTGCTGTCGGCACTTTAAAAGTGTTTGTCTCTTAAACATTGAATGAATCACAGCAACTGCTAACTGAATGTTACAATCCATGTACGCTTAGTATTAAGTCTGAGATTTCTGAGATTTTAAATTGCAAGTAATCACTTTTCCTTAAAGAATGCAATTTAAAATGTAACAACGTTTACTGTGACCTAAGGTGAATTTTTGTAACTGAGGTGCAGTAAGTCTTTCTTCCACTTACTTTTTTCTCTGTGCAAAGGCAGGAAGCGTTCAGAAGCCTGGTGCCGTTCCCCTTCGTCTGCGCTTGTGCTGACTCGTGGGGGTCCACGTCTAAGCCCGGCCTGTGACGTGGCGGTCACGACTGTGGGACACTTGTCTGCGTTCCGCATTAGACGGCGGCGTGGAAGGGGCGGCCCACGCCTCTCCACTGCCAGCGAGGGACTCACTCCTGGTGGCTGGCCTCCCAGCAGCAGCTGCAGCAGCGAAGGGTGGCAAGCAGGCCCTTCGTTTCAGAACGAGCCACTGGACATCACACCTGACCCCTGCACCTGCAGCCCCTCCTTGTTACCGGCCGCAGGCGGGCAGACCCCCGAGGCAGAGCGAGGGGCCCGCTGAGGTCGGTCTCCGTCACTCCGCGGACGGTCTTGCCTTCCGTGTGTAAACACTGGCGTCCGGCGTGCAGTACAGTGAGGCCTGCCTGCACAGAGCTGCTTCCATGCCTTCTATTGGATTTCTAGGTTTTTGTGTTAAAGCCCTTGGTGGAATAGTAAAATATTTAGCTGTTTCTTAACCCTATGACTCAGAATTCAAATTTAAAATTGTATGAGCGGTAAACTTTTTAGGATTACTGATCTGCTCAATGGAGACTCAGGGACTTGTCCCAGTTCTCTGCCCTTTGTCCGCTTACTCTCCACAATCCTCAGATCTGATTGTGCGTGAAACCAGTTTTATTAGCTAAAACGTTGATTAGGTACCCCCCAAAATGACATGGAATCAAAGTAGGATTTAATCTTTAGAAATGCCTATACTTCCATGCTTTTGAACCACCGTCCAAAATTTATAATTACTTTCAGTGTGGAGAGAAATCACAGAAAGAACCAACCTTTTAGAGTGTCTATGGCGAGTGACTGTCTGAAGCCAGATACGTTCACAGGAAACCACACGAGCGTCTCTGGGGGGGGGGGGGGGGGGGCGGGCGGGCAGACCCGGGGCAGTGGCTTGGGGTGGAGGCCCGGCAGCCGGCCCTGCACCGTGTGCACCTCCGTCAGACGTAGGGGCCCGCATCCCAAAGACCCAGGACATCCTACACATTTATTTTATGCTAAAGTAAACAGTAACTCGGTTTTAGACAGGGAAGTCCTTATTCGGATGTGACCTTTTAGCTAAAAAGAATTTACACTGGGATCTCCTCATTTTTTCCTGTCTCCTCAACTCTGTACGACTGCCGGAGTCGGCTTCTCCCGAGGGGGTGCAGACACTGGCTTCTGTGTCCCAACGAGAGACACCTGCGGTCCCAGACAGGTGGCAGTAACTGCACTGCGTGGCTGCATTCCACAGATGGACGGGGTGAGTAGTTGGTGTCCGTGGAGCTCAGAGCACTTTGCAGAGTTCTGGTTAGTTGGGTTTTAATCGCATCGCCGTCCAGCACTCGGACCGCTCTAGGCACCCTGGGCTGTGACAGCGGCTGCAGCCCGCCCTCGCCACCGGCTGTGTGCAGGTGTGCTCGGGCTGCGCCCACGAGCACAGACGCGACCCTGCCAAATCTCAGAAGCAGATGCTTCGAAACGCTTGTAGGAAAAGTAAAGTTAGACTTAAACTTTTAGCATCTTTGCTCCTTTTTTTAAAACATAAGTTTTACAAGATAATACATTTTTACAGTTCATTACCTGATGTGGATACAGCTTTGAGCCTTGGCAGGAAAACAAGTCTTACCTTGTGTTATGACTGATCTGGGTGTGTCGCCTGCACCTCAGATTCACAGTTTTGGCAAGTACAGACGGGTGCTCGGGAACCAGGCCCAGGGTCCTAGTGCATGTCCCTTCTGATGCCTGGTGATCTTGAACGCGTTCCTTCACGAGGTCCCTGTCCTCTGACGGCAGCTGCACGCCCTCTGGGGAAGGACCCGCCAGCCCCCAGAGCTCCAGGGGGCCGCCCAGCAGGGGAGGGGGCCGCCCAGCAGGGGACGGGGCGGGGCGGGAGAAGCCTCTTCCCGACGGTTGTGCCGGGGAGCGGGGTGTTCCTCTGACGTGACTGATGGGGCTGTATTTACAGGACCACACTGAAACTTCCTTAGAACAGTAACACTTGAGTAGGAAATACAGAATCTGATAACAAGAATGTAATCCGTAAATCATAACCAAGTTTAAATAGCAAAATTCAACAATAAAGCTACGTTAGTGTTTGAGTTAGAAATGGACAGTAGAACATCCATATGAGTAGTTAATAGTATAACTGATATCTGTTTATACTTTACCAAAGGAGTGGAATTTAACCAGGACTGTATGTTTTAAAAGTTATATATATATATATATTTTTTTTTTAATTCATTTTACAAAAGGAACAGAAAGGCATCCCCCTCCATGAAGCCCAGCCGCCGCTGTGTGGCCACCACGCGCTGCCCGGTATGCCAGGCCCGGGGGGGCGGGGTCATAGGCGGGGCCCTAGGGGGGGGAAGGGTATGGCTTCCACGGCCTCGACGAGGTGTAAGGCTAAACTGTACTGCCCGTGGTTTTCGGGCAGAAGCTCGATGACTTTGTGGACTAGTCTGGCTGTTGTTGCGATGGGCACTTCTGTGTTCTGAAGATCCTGGGGGTCCTAGAAGCAGGACACGAGAACGACCCATCAGTTACACGCACCGAAACAGTAACTGTTAACCAGAGCGAAGTAAATTAAACCATGAATAAAATGCCCTCCTTCATTGCCTCTGACCGTGCACTTAGGGCAACGCAGTGACCTCCGGGGTCCCTCACGCCATGGCACTCCCCACCGCACTCACCATCGCCTTCAGCCACGTGCAGAGCGTGGGCGGCAGCCGGGCCAGCAGCTCCATGCCCTCTCTGGTCTGGGTGCGGAGCAGCGCGTGCGCCAGCCTCTGCCCCGTCACCATGAGCAGCTGGGAGGCCATGACCTCCTTGTCGTGGACCTGGAGGATGGCCTGCGGGGAGGCAGGGGACCACTGTGGGGTGGGGGCTCAGAGGCCGACAGACCCCAGGAAAGGCACCCCCACGAAGGGTCGGGTCAGCGCTGACCCGGGGCCGTGGGCACAGCGGGCCCCTGAACGACGACGTGGCACTGAACTGCATGACTCCACGTGCTTACACACAGATTTTCCCAGTGAGTGCTGTACGTGTGTTTTCTCTTACGGTTTAATAACATCCTTTTCCCCAGCTTGCTGTACTGTAAGAGTGCAGCACGGAGCACAAGCAATACACAAAAGGCGCTGATCAACTGCTTGTTACCAGTAAGGCTCCCGATCAACAGTCGGCGAGCAGTGGTTAAGTTCTGGGGAGTCAGAAGTTATACACGGATTCTCAACTGCGTGGGGCCAGCTCCTCCAGCCCTCACGGTGTTCAGGGGTCCACTGTGCATAAAATATCATCCGAGTCAAACAGCATTTAAATTCCAAGCTCTGCCATCACCTAATTGTATAACTCAGCATGAGTGTGCCAGTCATCTCCAAGCTTTTGTCTGTTCTGCTGGCTGCTAGGCCCCTCTGCGGGCAGGAGGACAGGCCTGGCACACTGGAGCTTTGCTAAACGTTGAACAGGACATTTTATATTTCAGCATGCCTCTATCTTTGAGCCTAGAGGTTCTAACAGAAGGAAAAGCAAAGGGCTTCACAGGCTCCTGACTCCCGCTGCCAAGCCCGGAACGACCAGGCCCGGCTGCCCTCCCGCCGGCGGTGGTTACCTCTTCGCCCAGGTGGTCGGCCCCGTAGTTGTAGAGTTCTTCCACGTGGTGCCTTCTCACGACGTCCTCACTGACTTGAAGGTGCTGGGCCAAGTCCACGGCCAGGGCGGGCCAGTCTTGGTCTTTCCCAAAAGGAGTGGCTGGTGCCTCCTCCGAGGTGCCTTTGTCCTTCGCACCTGCGTGCTGAGACTCGACGGCCGCGCTGACGACCTTCAGCAGGAACTGGAACGGGGAGAGGGAGACGCGGCAGTGTCACGTTAGCATGTCTCCTCACACCGGGTCTGATGTGTGTCACGTTAGTGTGTCTCCTCACACTGGGTCTGATGTGTGTCACGCTAGCGTGTCTCCTCACACCGGGTCTGATGTGTGTCACGCTAGCGTGTCTCCTCACACCGGGTCTGATGTGTGTCACGCTAGCGTGTCTCCTCACACCGGGTCTGAGCTGTGTCACGCTAGCGTGTCTCTCACACCGGGTCTGAGCTGTCAGCTTTCCTGCTGGGGGACTCTTCCGATAAAAACGCGTAATCAGACTTCTGGCCAAGACGGAGGCCTAGGTGGACGCACCGTACCTCCACACACAACCAAGACTGGAACAACAACAATTTAGAGGCAGAATAACACCCAGAACTGACAGAAAATGTATCTGAATGGAAGTCGGACAGCCAAGAAGTTGAAGTAGACCCGTTCATCCAGACCGGTAGGAGGGGCGGAGAGAAGCAGCCGGGCGTGGGTCTTGACTCAGAGAGCAGAGAGAACTGGGCGCATAAGGCAACTGGAGTGCGTAAGGCATCTGGGGTGCGCAAGATTGCAGTGGGTGGACCCCGAGTACGCAAGCGGCAGCTGGCAGACCCAGTGAGGCAGCATTGTGGAGCAGGGCAGAGGGCGCAACCCAGGATGCCAGAGAAGGGACTGAGGTCCCATGGAGAAGGGAGCTACCCTCATTGTTCCCTCCCGACCCCCGCCCCCACATACAACATCACAATCTAGCAACTGGGGTGCCCACCTAAGGCTCCGCCCCTCACCTTAACAGGAGCGACCAGACCCAAAAAAAAAAAGAGAGAGAGAGAGATGGCTCAAACAGAAGAACAAATCAGTGCCCCAGAACTCATCCTATTGAGCGACTAAGAGATAGCTAACCTATCAGATGCACAGTTCAAAACACTGGTGATCAGGAAGCTCACAGAATTGGTTGATTTTGGTCGCAAATTAGATGAACAAATGCAGGTTACCATAAAAGAAATGAAGGAAAATGCATAGGGAACCAATAGTGATGGGAAGGAAACTGGGACTCAAAACAATAGAGTGGACCAGAAGGAAGAAAGAAACAACCAAACAGGAAAGAATGGAGAAATAAGAATTCAAAAAAACAAGGAGACGCTTAGGAACTTCCAGGAAATCTTTGAACGTTCCAACATCCGAATTATAGGGGTACCAGGAGGAGAAGAGGAAGAGCAACAAGTGGAAAAGTTATTTGAACAAATAATAAAGGAGAACTTTCCCATTCTGGCAAAGAAAATAGACTTCCAGGAAGTCCAGGAAGCTCAGAGAGCCCCAAAGAAGTTGGACCCAAGAAGAAACACACCAAGGGACATCATAATTACATTAGCCAAGGTAAAAATGAAGGAGAGAATCCTAGAAGCAGTAAGAGGTAAGGGGACAGTAACCTACAAAGGAGTGCCCCGAAGACTGTCAGCTGATTTCTCAAAAGAGACCTTACAGGCAAGAAGGGGCTGGAAAGAAGTATTCCAAGTCATGAAAGGCAAGGACCTGTATCCCAGATTACTCTATCCAGCAAAGCTTTCATTTAGAATGGAAGGGAAGATAAAGTGCTTCTCAGATAAGGTCAAGTTAAAGGAGTTCATCATCACCAAGCCCTTATTTTATGAAATGTTAAAGGGACTTATCTAAGAAAAGAAAATAAAAAAAAACATGTATAGTAAAAGGACAGCAAACACAATTATTAACAACCACACCTAAAGCAAAACCAAAAGAAACTAAGCAAACAACTAGAATAGGAACAGAACCACAGAAATGGATATCACATGGAGGGTTAGCAACAGGGGAGTGGGAGGAGGAGAAAGGGGGAAAAGGTACAGAGAATAAGTAGCATAGATTGTAGGTAGGAAATAGACAGGGGGAGGGTAAGAATAGTATGAGAAATGTAGAAGCCAAAGAACTTATAAGTAGACACATGGACATGAACTAAGGGTAGGGGGGTAAGTGGGTGGGAGAGGGTATACAGGGCGGAGAGGAGTGAAGGGGGGAAATGGGACAACTATAATAGCATAATCAATAAAATATATTTTTAAAAATGAAAAAAAAACTGCATAATCACCCACAACGAACACGTACTTCACACGCAAACTCGCTCTCAAGAATACTCTGGAATGGCCATCCTCTGAAGGCCAGCTAGATTTTTACTTGACTAATTTTTTTCCAAGAAACAAAACCTAGTAACTAATTTACCTGCTGTCGTACAGAAATGAAGTTGGGATCCATTTCTCCACTAGGCAGTAACTGTATTGAAGTTAGGTCTTTGAAAAACGCATTTTTCCCCTAAAGAGAAAGACGACACCAAGGAAACATGAGTATGGATTATTACTGGGGGGAGGAGAGAGATTAAAAATCACTTAAGAATATCTCATGGCTCATTCTTCCCCCTCCTTGAACAAGAGCATTTTAGGGTTTTATTTAACCATCATGGAGTTCGGTAGGCAGCCTTTACGGGGGTCCCCAGGGAACCCCTCCCTCGTGTGTGGGCTGGTGGCTCCCTGCTGGCAAAGAATTAGGCCGAGGTGACGGCAAGCCACTTTCAAGACCAGGTCACAAAAGGACGGTGGCCTCTGCCCTGTGCACTCGCTCACACTCCCTCCTGTGCCCAGGGGAAGCGGGGCACCCCGACCCCCACCCTCGCTCCGGACTCAGGAGAGACACCCAGGTTCTCCACCCACAAACATGGGTACAAACTCTTGCTTCAACCCCTCAGTTTTGGGGTACTCTGTTATGCAGTAAAAGGTAACTAATATATAGTATGTACTCGACCCTTTTTAAAATACCGAAGTGTCTAAGACCACCTCGTCGGAAACTAAGTGTGTGTCCGAGGAGCCAAAGCAGAGTGTCGGGAAATGGGGCTGGAGCTCCTGGGAAGCGGATGGGAGACAGAGCACACAGCACCGGCCTCTGCGGTGGAAGCTCCGGCTCGTCCCAGGTCCACCCCGGCACCCAGGGGCTGCGGCGGGGACAGGGAGCCCCAGCCCCCGCCTCAGGGCAGCTGCCCTGCGCACGCCCGCTAAGCACCCTGCTCCCACGGGGCCCTGGAACCCTCGGGTACTCGCCTTGCTGTCAAAGAGCGACAGTGGCTTCACAGCCTTCAGAGAGAACCTCATCACCGCGTACAGGATGGAGCAGAGGACGGAGTGGTGCTCCACCAGCGGGTAGTGCACGTGCTTCTGCTCCAGCGCCAGCTCCACGATCGAGACCGGGCCCTCGGCAGCGAGCCAAGCGTCCTCGGTGTCCAGGACGGGCGCCTGCATCTCGTCCCTGCTCACGTCTGCCTGCGCACGCGGGAAGGGAGGACTGGTCAGCACCGGGGGAATCACGGCTTGCAGACAGACATCGTCAGTAGTAATGAGCTCACCGGCAGCAAAGGACAGACCTCTCCGTGTCCCCGCCCTCCCATTACAATTTTAAGGAATCAAATTCTGATAAGAAACATCACTACTTCTAGGCTTAAGTCAAAACTCTGAAGTGAGTAAATGAAAATGTATCTGTGGTTCTTAATTAAGTCCAGGGAGTTTTCAAAATACGTGACAGCGCAGAGCGCTGAGAAGGAAAGCGCCCCACTGACCTCCATCAGCGTCTGCAGGAGATCCAGGCAGGAGCCGAGGAAGGAGGTCAGCGCCGTGTCGCTCATGCCCACGTCCTGTTTGCAGAGAGGAACAGCTTTACTTTCCACGGCAGAACTCTGTCATCGCCATGGGGGTGGGGGACAAAACCCTGACTTTCTACACGGAATAATAGAAAAGCAAGAATTTGACAGTCAAGGCATTAGCATATTTTAACGCCTTTCTTGAGATTTAACTGGCTTTACAATTAAGCTTTAAAAAAACATGGTACTATCAACTTTTAGAAATTAGTGTCCCGGAAGCACTGGAAAGATACCATGTCATCACCCTTCACCACAGGCGGCGGCACGCCACCCCCGCTCACTGTCCCAGAACGCACTGGGGACAGGCCGGCGTAGCCACACAATCATGGTCTGATGTGGAAAGTTCTGGGAAAACCACCTGGTCTGGCTGCAGGGCATCCTTCAGGGACCGGCCTGAGCCCTCTGACCAGAACTTGAACCCTCTGAACCCCAGATGCTGCCGTGGGCAGCAGACAGTGCGTACTGACCCCCTTTAAAGGGCCTGTCCCAGGGGCCACCGTGTTCACCCACGAACTTCTTTAAACCAACAGCCAGTGAACCAACCCGACACCCCTCAGTGATCAGCCTGAGTGTCTGTGACGGGCACATGCATGGACCACAGTGGCAGAGACACTCAGGCACACACCGGAAGTCTTCAACCGCGGGGACGTTTCAAGACTGAGGGTCTGTAACAGCGGGGTTTGTGCGTCCCAGTGTTAACATATTTGTCATGAGCACAGGTCAAAGTTTTGGGCAGAAGCCAGTTGCCTGGACTGGAATGTTATCTCTGACTCTCCACACGGGTCATCACACAAAGGCAGATCAAGTTCACTACCCATGCATCTGCTTCAACTTGATGCTGGACGGCCCACCACGCATTTCTCACTTGAAGGGCAGCAAAAACACCGAGTGACGGCACCGCGTCGCCCTCCCGCCCACGGCCTGAGTGGAGGACGTCCGGTGAGAACCCGGCTGAGACGGGCTATCTGACCGGCTGCAAAGGTCAACACAAACTGGCCACAGTTCCCGAGCAGTTTCCCTAATGCAGAATTCTCTTTCCATTTTTCTTATCTTCTGATACGTTATCAAAATGGTAAAAGGCAAAGTTCACGGCTGTGGTTAATGAGGCTCTAGTTCAAGTGCAAGATCAACAGCTATGCCTGGCCTGGATAAGGAGATCCGCTTACCCTTCGGCACAGCCTGTCCTTGGGTGCCTTTCCAACCTAAGGCGAACAGAAAGGGAACGGTGTATCTAGTTAGTAATTTAAACCAAAAGGCATCATGATGGTACAGGAAGTAAAAAGTAATTTTGTAAAAAACAAAATTCTAAAGACATAAATACACCTAGAAATAAATGTGGCAACCAACCATAACGTAAGGCAAATGATTTTGTGGTGGAATGTAAAAACATTATGAAAAAAAATCAGTCTGGGCTCACAAACAATCCTTCTCAAAAGTAAATATTTTTGAACGACTAAAACAGAAAACTCAAAACTCTGGTTCTTACTTTGCATAATCAAATAACTGGGTGGCCTTAAAACTCAAAAGGTCCCCAGTAGGGGGCGCATGAGAGGCAACCACACACTTAAGTTTCCCTCCCTCTCTTTGTCTCTCCTGTCCTCGCTCTCTAAAAATAGATAAATGAAATCTTTAAAAACAGAAACAGGATCGGGAACTCACAGGCAGTGCACTGTGGGTGAGGTTTAGGTAGGAAAACCACAGCAGAGCTACGATCAACCCCTTTCCAAGAAAAGATCTTGGCCTGACCCCCCAAGCTCAGTGAGGAAGAGCACGCTTGTGGGTTTTAATTAAACACAAAGTGCCAATCCTTGCTGGGACCAGCCTCCGGTCCCAATCTCTTCGGGGGAGAGGCCTTCACAGTGGCAGGCTCCATGTCGAGGGCGTGGGGCTCCTGCTCAAGTCACCAGAAAGCCAGCCACGGGAACCACAGTTCACTGAGCCGGAGTCAAATGTGTCAAAAAAAAAAAAAGCAAACCAGGCGAACAAGGCCCAGTGTACACAAGCTTCCTAATATCACATCAGTTAAGGGAAGCAAACCAGAAGCCAGCACATGAAACATAAAATTACCTTCTCCATCAAGTACGTAGCTGCGGAGAACCTTTTGACCAAGAAGGTGTTCCACATCATCAGCGCGACGCCTGGAGCAGGAGAAGGATGAGAGGGAGAAGGATGAGAGGGAGATGGAGGCTCACGTGCTTTCTCTTTCGTCGCGCGAACAAATCACTGTCCTCCCCAAGCTTATAAAACTCTACGGCTGTTTGCTTAGTAGTGATTATAAAACTAATAAAAACCTTTATTCCGTAACAAAAAGCAGAACTGGTCTGCACAAGAGGATACCCAAATGGCCAATAATCATAAGAAAAGACTCACATCGTTATGAGAGATGAATTAAAATGACAAAGATACTGCACAACCCACAGAAAGGCTAAGTTGTAAAAGGTGACAATACCAAGTGCTGACGAGGATTTGCCAACAGCTGGCGAGCACGCTCCTGCAGTGCTGGCAGGACAGCAAACCGGTGAGCCCACTGGGAAAACGGGCAGCACGAACTGCAGCTGGTCACGCCCCCACCACACGCCCCAGCGGTCCCGCGCGGAGAGGGATACAGAGCTACGGTCAGGGGTGTGGCGACCAGCTTCGTCCACAGCGGCCAAACACTGGAAACAGACCCTACGTCCCTCAGCCGATTTAGCTCATACAGAACATCCAATACAGCGGTAGGTAAAAAAAGATACAAAAAACCCCACAAAATACAAAAAATGTATTTAAAAATGGGGTTATATTATACTTTCGTGTTTAATAAACCATGGCATGCGGATGAAAACTTCTGAAGCAGCTGTGAACCAGGCAGCACACATGTGATCCTTCACCTGCAGCTGGCGTCACCCACGCAGCTGGCGTCACCCACGCAGCTGCCCCTGCGTCCAGCGGCGGGGCTGGGAGGGGCCTGCAGGGGCCGGGAGGGGCAGGGAGGGGCCGGGAGCCAGTGTCCAAACTGGGCACCGAGTCTGAACGGGAGGGACTCCCTTTGCTGCACTGGCCAGAAGGCAGCAGGTAACTTAGTTTGGTAGGTAAGGACAGAACACTCTGGAGGCCAGATTTCCCTAATGAGTCACTTTAGAATCTTATTTCCTTGGAAGAAGGTGTAATCTAAAAAGATGAGTAAAATAATGTTCAAGTTCTCTTCACGTAAAATGAGACATTTTAGGATTTCCGCAATTTGACTTCATGCCACCACAGGAAGGTGGCCCAGGAGCAGAAATACGTAGCTTTTCTAGAATTTATCACACGGACATAAAGGCGATGCTTCCGCCTACCCCGCCCCAAGCCGAGCCTCAAAACCTAGTAGGACGATGACTCGCCCCGCAGGGCTGAGCTCCTCCGTTCATTC
This sequence comes from Phyllostomus discolor, assembly GCF_004126475.2. Lineage (NCBI taxonomy): Eukaryota > Metazoa > Chordata > Mammalia > Chiroptera > Phyllostomidae > Phyllostomus > Phyllostomus discolor. Next base: position 17,963,710 of record NC_040917.2, on the reverse strand, counting down.
TCACAGGGAACTCGTGCAGCTATTACATGCAACCGGCAACCTGTTGACAACTTTCCACAACATCTGTCACACATTTTTTCAGGGAGACTCCTGCAGTCCCCATGGTACAGCAGCCCATGGGGAAAACAGTCACATTTATTAACCAACTAACTGCTTAATCAGGAACCAGAGTCCTGAGCGGCCCGCCCTTACTCCCTTACCTGCCTTGAACTGAATATGGAAGGAGTAAACCATGGGCGCATAATAGTCTCCTCACTTCCACCCAGGAAGGGCAGTCAGCTTGGGGGAGGGTGGCGGGGGACACAGGTGACCATTACTGCCACCCCCTCCCTTTGCTGGACAGCGTTCCTCCACACAGTGAAGAAAGCCAGTACTGTGTGCGTGTGTGGTAGGACCACCGGAGTGAAGAAAGCCAGTACTGTGTGTGTGTATGTGTGTGTGTGTGTGTGTGTGTGTGGTAGGACCACTGGATGAAAACGCAAGAGGACAGAGGTTTGAAGGTTCTTGCCTCCTCTGAGCCAGAGCGTGTTTAGCGCCTGCTGCCTTACCGTGCTGAACATGCGCGTTGCCAATGCGCTGCAGGTGCTCTATAGACCTCACGAAGAAACGTGCTTCCTTACATAAAGGGAGAAAGAGAGAAACAAAGTATCATTTAGCAGGTGTTTCAAGTACAAACGGAGACTTCTTACATAAATTTCTGTACAAAGCTACATAAGAACGTAGCAATAAGAACATGAAAGTGTTACACAAGAAGTAACTTTTCATAAGATGATGTCATGGTCTCCCTTAAATTCACGGCACCTATAGATGACTGATTTCCAGAAACTTCCAGGTCATCTGTGCTGACGTCTGAGTCAAAGTTGACTGTGACTTGTGCATTGCGGCTGCGCTCTTTGCAACAAATACCTGAACTTCACACAGGCATGAAAACCATGGATTTGCTTCTTTGCAAATTATCATTATTCATTGCTGAACAAATATTTGTTGAGCACCTACTATGCACCGGGCTGAGGCACCAGGAATAAAATGGGAACAAAACAGACCCAAATCCTAGCCCTGGGGTTACATTCCAGTGAGGGGCTGGGCCATAAGCATCAGTAAACGCCGCGGGATGTCGGCGATAAACGCCAAGGAGCGAACACTGAAGGGGGAGGGGAAACCGGGAAACCAGAGGGCACACCTGCAGCTCCACCCCTTCCAGCCAGCGCAGTCCACACGTTAAAACTCAGGCCCAGCAGGCAGACCTGCCCAGAAGCTCTCCGGACCTCTGCGAAATAGCCCGGTGCCTGTGCAAAGAGCGAACCGGCGTCCTGAGCCTCGCCAAGCCGCGTGCGTGAAGTGGAGCTGGGATGGGGCTGGAGGGGCGAGGAGAGCCACGGCCGACAGGAAAACACCCGAGCAAGCAACAACAGTGGCCACTTACACCGTTTCACATCCCCCGGTCGTAATAACTCACGGACGACGACACCAGTCACCACGTGAGGCACTAGGCGAGTCTCCTGTAGAAACTGCCACAGCCTCTGAGACGGCCACTGTCAGGTCCTCGTCTGCTTTCCGGGGACACTGGGGACCCAGGGCTCCAGAGGTTCCGGAAGGCCCCGCAGCTGCTCCCTGGCAGTGCCGGGGCTTGTACTCGGCGGCTGTGCCCGCCGCGCCCCCGCCTCTGGTTTGTCAGTGAGAGCTCCTAACGCAGGGGTTTCCCTTAAATGTCCCTTTCTTAGACGGGGGCCTGGAAGGGAGTCCTTCGGATTTTTGACATCATGATGTCCTCGTTTAAGCCCTAACATGCTTTTTTCACAGAGAAAAGGTATCCCGTGTGAGTGGCGGGCCTGACTGTGATTAGGAGGTAGTGGCAGCAACTGAAGAGCCCGGGGCCAACTCTGCAGTCTGGCCTCCCTGATTTTTCTCCTGAGACAGACGGACGTGATGAGCAGACCCAGACACACCTGACCTTCAGGCCCTCCGCCGGCACCAGGCGGTGCTCTGGCTGTTACCATGACGACAACCCTACTAACGATGTTCTGTTAGGTAGGTGCTATTCCACACAGGAATTGAAAAGGCAGTGAAAAATACACTCATCACGACCCACCCGGGAACAGGAAACCGCACTGGCCTCAGATCCCACAGAGGAACCCGGGCTCAGTCCCAGCCTGACAACTGCATCCGCGGTGCGGCCTCAGGCCACAAACACTGCCTCTCTGAGCCCTGGTTCCACAGCGAGGACAGGGAGGACCCCTGCACATTGGGGTTCGCTGTGCGGGCTGTGAGGGATGATGGACGGACGGACGGAAAGGCCGAGCATGGCTCAAGGAGAGAGACGCCCCAAGGGGGAGGTCCCCCGTCCCTCATGAGTTATGTAACAGCAGTGTGCACAAGAAGACGGGATGCACCCCGGCCCCGCCCCCACCTCCACCCCCAGGCGGCACGCAGCCTCACCTCCGGGTCCTTGTTCCACTGGACCACGCACTCCCAGCAGCAGTGCGCGTGCAGCGTGTCCGGCTCCAGGCTGCACGGGAACTGCTCGTAGGCGGCCCGCAGCAGGTCTGCAAGGCAGAGACAGCGCCCCCTGAGTCCCGCCTCCAAAGCCCCGCCAGCCAGCCTCCTGTCCGAGTTCCCGAGCCTCCGCCTGGAAGCGTTACCTGGGATGGCTCCCAAGTCCATGTCCACTGCTGACACCTCCAGTGAACCCCTGTGAGTATCTTCTGTGGGTTCGTCCAGGTTTTCTGCATCTCTCTCTCTGTTAGCCCGTTTTAACACTTCGGGGCTCAAGTCCTGTTTAAACACCCACTTGGCCACGCTGTCTGCAATGCCGCCTACAGTGTGCAGACGAGAGAGAAAAGGAACACGTGTGGTGACCGCAGAAGGGAGCCTTTCCCAGGACGAGACCTAAGCGCCAACGTTCAGTTTGCAGCCTGAAAGTGACCCCCAAACCCACGAGATTCACAGCGTGTTACCCCCTACCTACCGCTCACCTGGGAGGGCCAGGGAGCTACCTGCTACCCGAGGGCGTCTTCCGCCCTCGCCTACAATATCCAACACACAGAGATGCAGACACACATGTGTCCGGGTTCCATGTTCGTTCTGCACTCACAGCACAACACAGACTTTACCCGACACTGACAAAGGGCGGGCGCGTCTTTAAGACACTTTCATGTAAATAGGAGTGAAAACAGATGGATGGGCAAACCTGCTCAGGCTTCTTCGGGCAATGTGTTACTTTATTCATAGTTAACTAACTAGCCTATCTGGACTAGTTAGGGGCATAATTTAGCCATAGTTCACCGACAACATGATGCTGTATTCCATGTTGCAACCAACACAGTCCAAAAAATTATAAATGCAAACAGGACCACTTTCAAAGTGAAGAGTCCTGTTTATTACCCACAACAAATTATACATTGTCTGTCATTTCCCAGATGGTTCTCTCAGTCTTTCTGCTCTTTCGACTCAACGTAAACGTCTGCACAAAAAGGAGGACTCAGGACGCCGCAGGGACCGGGAACACAGGGGAAGCCACGTGCCGGGCAACCTCCTGTCTCACGTGGCTCCCCCGTCGCCGGCGGGTTCTCAGTCCAAAGTCAAGGCCCTGACGATGCTGCCCCCGCTGGTATGAAAACGGAGTCCCCTTCCTTTCACCGGGTGGCAGCGTGGGGCACAGGGAGTTTACGAGGGAATACCTCACATCTTACAAAGGACACAAAAACGAGTCAACTAGGTAGAAACCTAGCTTCTGGCTGTTCATAAACCCGGAAAAACGGTCAGCACAGCGTCCCACGCCGGACACAGCTGCTGGGAAGGAAAGGGCGGCCGCCGAGCTCACACGAGGCGTGACACGCCCACGGTCCCGAGAGACGGGAGCACAGCAGCCCGGTGACCAGGACGGCAGGGACTCCTGCGTCGGACAAGAGGGACCGAGCTCCGTGGAAATGCGGGGGGAAGGGGGAAAAGCTGCCGTCCGTGCTTTGAGAGGGGTTCCCCGAAACGGGGAGGCAGCCCTGGAGCTGAGCAGGCTTTGGGACTGGGAGGTCCGGGAGAAGGAGTGAGAGTAAGCACGGGGACGCGGGGAGGAGCACGCATGGGCTCAGACCCGGGCCGGGGATTTGCAGGGCAGTCTAGTGAGAGGCAGGAAATGGAGACGTGGGCTGGAGTCTGAGCCAGCAGTTCCTGGAGGGCAAGCTTGGGAATCTACACCGAGTTCCCTAGTTTCTGAACGTCTTAGCCTCAGCTTTCGTCCTTTAAATGCTTAAAAACTATGGAGAGCCCCAAAGAACTTTACCTTATGGGCTATATTTTATCAATGTTTATGGTAAGAGAAATTAAAATGGAGAGATTTTTAAAAAGTTTCGTATATTCACTTTAAAATTAAAATCACAGCCCCGCTGCGCGCTAACATTCCACGACAGTAACTGTGACTCCCCGAGCCGACCAGGCGCTGGGGGAGAGGGGCACCACTCGCTGCAAACCCCCCACGCCCGGCCCGGCTGGAGCCCCCGACGCGCTCCTGCACCCCATCGTTCCCCAGGCTCCGCTGTGCCGGGCGGGGTGTGCGGCGGGGAGCAGGGGGATGTGGCCTCACCCAGACACGGAGTGGGAAAGGGGGGGCCGTGGAGGCCCTCGGACCGTTGTAAGGCCAAGGCCGTGGGGGGATGCGGGTGGGGCCTGCTGAGCAGGGAGCTGGCAGGAGCGGACTCTGAAGAGATTGAGAACAAGCATGTGGTGGGCTACATGTGTATTTAGAAGCAAGCGCATCTCTCCCTTACTCTTCCCGTCATTTCTGGAAAAGAAACAAACGGGAGCGCACACCCCCAAACACGGCATGTCCGCCGACTCCGGGTTACCTCTGCCTCCCTCGAGGAGCTTCCTGACGGAGAGCCTGGGCAGCAGCTCGGCGGGCAGCGCCGGCGCCCGGCAGGCACGCGGGCCGGCCCTGCCGTGCAGCAGCGTCTGCAGCACGAGGCAGTCCTCCAGCTGCTTGAGCAGCAGCTTCCAGTACTCGGTGTCCAGGGAGAGGGCCTCCCAGGAGTCCGTGAGCGCCTCGGCGTCCGCGCCCGCCGCCGCCTGGGAAAGCTGACAGAGAGGCCCCGGTGAGAGCCTGGCAGAGCCTCTGACCCCCCGCGACCATGCATGAGCCTGGATCTCGAAGGCTGATGGATGACAGTCAGGGCACATCGCGCAGATGTCGGTCCGCGAATACCGCTGCTCGCCTGGATGGGGCGTGAGGGTCAGGAGTCGGTGGGAGGCTCGGGGGCAACGAGGATGGAGTCTGGGCATCCCCAGGAGACCTGCGGTGACCCCCGAGTCGTCAGGGCCACGGTATGAGGAGACTGGTCTCTTTTCAGAACACACCAACGTGAAAAGTGTGTCTCACACTTCTCTCTGCATGATCATGAATACTTCAAGCTGGTAACGTTGAACTGGGCCCCATGAACTACTGACCACGATGTGACGTGACTCCCCACAGCGCCTCGTCCAGTTTAATGCAGCAGCCCCACAGGAAGTATCGGAGCTACCTCGCACTCTACGGGGCGTCAGACTCTTTTTTAAAGAGCCTCCAAGAGACGAGGAAAAACCACACGGCAAAGGGCCAATAGGACCCCTTTCTGTGAGTCCGGCCATGCAACGTGGCCCAAACACTCTGTTCATAAAAGGTGGGGGTGTGAACACAATCGCTGGATTTTTAGAAATCGGAACAAACCTGAGAACTAACGCAGCCTGTCCCCGACCTCTTTCAGATGGGAAAACTGAGGCCACGAAACTCATTTTTAAGGGACTCACCACCGACCCCCAGCCATTGGCAGAGAGCAGGGTCAAGTTCAGCACTCCCCTCCCTGTGCCGTGTGGTGACGGCCAAATTCAAGTGTGCGTGCCGTCTGAACAAACGGAGTAAGGGCAGCACCCCTCCCCGCCCCCGGCCCCCAAGAAAGGCAAACAAGAACCAGCAGGCACACGGCTGGGACCCCCGACACCGCACAGCGGGAAGACCACGCGGCCCACGCAGGGAGGAGCGGCCCCCCCACCCCCGCAGGCTGGGCCGTGCCCCCACCGACCTTCCTCTCGGCGCTGCCGTTGGACAGCTGCGCGGCGACGGAGTGCCCCACGTGCGCGGACAGCAGCGCCGCCCCGTTGTTCTCCGACTGGACACACGCCGTGCGCATCTGCTGCCACCACGGGGACACCGACTGGGAGTCCCACGAGTCGTCCATGGCCACTGCCAAGGTCACAAGGAACCCCCTTAGTTTCCCAATTCGGGGCCCGACCTTTCAGACTCAGCACGGTGTTAAAACTCAACTCCCCAGTGGTGTACTCATCGACTTCCCAACGAACTGGGGAAAAATCCTTGGTCTGTTTTAGCCAGAACGCGTGTACTCCATTTCCTCACTCTTCTCAGCCCACTGTAAATCTCTGCTTGGAATAACAGTTCATCGTTGCAGAGAACCACTACTAAATGTTTCGACATAGCAGATGACTGTTCTCATCAGAACAAACCTGAGAAAAATAATAACCTCCACCCCAGACCACTTGATTTACCTGAATTAAGCAAATGCATTATTCATTATGACATGACTGTTGATGAGAGCACATACTCATACATTTCCATAGAGCACACCTGACGTGCGTTAAGAGCTTTCTCCGGAAACATAGAAGAGCTTCCAGAGTGAAATGCTGGGCGGGCTGTCGTCTCCTTCGTTAGGAGCTCCCCGAGCTCCCCCCGCCCCCGCCCTCCCCCACCCCCGCTTCAGTGGCATCTCAAACACCAAGCTTTGCCTCCCAGGGCAGAAGCCCACAGCTCTCCCTCGGATGCCGGAGCCCGGCGTCCCAGCATTCCCAGCATCTCACCTTTCATCCTGCTCAGGAGAGACAGCATCGCGTGAAGGTAGCAGACACACTGCGGCTGCTCCAGAACGTCCTTTTCCTTGGAAAGCCAGACACTCAGGAGCAGTGACTGAAATCAAAGGCAAACCCTTCTCAGCCTCACAAACTCTTCACGTGGACAAATCCTTGCGCTTCTCGAGAGAGCACTCGTGCGTGTCCGAGTGACTCTGTCTTCCGGGCTGGGAAGCGAGTGGCTGGCTGGGACGTCCCGTGACGTGAGAGCGGAACAAGGTCCCCTGTCCACCTAAGGGGTTCCTCATCACCTGCCAGGATCTTCCCCCCACCCCCCACCTCTCTGGTGTAAGCACCGCCTGCCAGTCGGAGCCTCTACGTAGGTGCATATCACAGTGAATCCCGATGCAATGTCATCAATGGGGTCTGGGGTCTGGGGCTTGGGGTGGAATAATGCGTAGCAGCACCAGCTCGGTCACAGGCTGGCTCCCGTACAGACAAGCTAAGTCTGAGCGGCAGGAGGCAATCTGAGGGCCCGCTGGGCCGGGGAGGCTGCTTGCTGGCTCTGGACCTTGCCCCGTCTCCCCCGTATAAGGCGCTACAGCAAAAGAGTGACTGAGTCAAATGGAGGTCTCTCAGAAAACTCGGTGGACGCAGCACATTTAGAAACCTTTGCAAACTTAAAGATGTGTACAACCTACGTGGTAAGTGCCCCGTTTCTGCAGGAACACAGTCCCAGCAAGATCACAAGGTTCAGAGGACACACGCCCCCCACTGCGGGTTTCCTCGGCCCGAGGGCTCAGCAAGGGCTGGGGGCGGCTGTCATTTCCTCCCACCGAGGTGACCACAGTGACCACGCAGGGGTTTTTTTTTTAACAGTTTATCTTAATGTGGACTCAATTTCTTACTTTAATTCTTGGGCTCTTTTTTTTCTTTTTTTTTTAGAGAAGGCCCTCCCCCCTCCCCCTCCCCCGCTGGTCCGTGTGTGCCAGGGCTGCGTCCGTGTGCAGGTGGGAGCGGCAGCGGGAGAACTCGTGATGGGTTGCGGGGGGTCTCCTCGCTCATCTGAGCGCGAGCAGACGGAGCAGACGTTGAGAGCTGCGGCTCGCCCGCGGGGTGGCCCTCGCATCTACATGTCCTGCGCCAGGGAGGCTAGTCCCGGCACGCGGTCCACGCTTGGGAGCGCCTGACAACCCTGCACTGCTGCGGGGGGTTCGTTTGCCCTCTGGGCCTCTCTTCGGGCTAGCATGAACACTCCTACTGCTGGTCAGATGCTGCATCTGTTTTAGGGCAACCACGGAGCCTGCGTGTTACAATCTACGGGGGACGGGGAAAAGAAAATGCTGTTGATTAAATACGGGGACTATACATTTCTTTGGCCGTTTTTGGAAGGTTTTTCATGTATGTTCTGTGATATACGTTAGACAGTGGTAATAGGCCATTTTTGGAAAGTTTTCGTGTATGTTCTGTGATATATACATCAGACAATGGGGGGAAATAAAGGATAGTGGATAGTTCTGGCCAACGAGAGCAAGGAAGGACAGCACCCAGCGACGAGAGACCTCACCAACAGCAGCTGGGGGCTCAGTCCGGCCGACTCCAAGGTGCGACACACGTCCTCCGGGGGGCTTTCGCCTTGCAGACACTTCCAAAAGAAGAAACTGCCTGGGAAACAGAACCAACCGCGTCACCCAGGGACCGCGTGCCACGTGGAGGCCCTCCCTGCGCCGCACCCCAAGCCCCGAACAGCAGCACAGCCGGGGAGGACAGGCACAGCCGCTCCGTTTGCCGCACTTGGGAAAGCAGGAGGGCAGCACCGTCTTGTGGGCGCACCCGTTCGGACAACACGGCTTTCACGACACGGTGCCTGCCTGTCCAGGGCGTCTCCAGCTGGCTGAGAGACACACGCTCGGCTCTCCGGTGGATTTACTCTCAAACGAGCGGCATCCGTGACACGCCACCAGCTCCTCCCAGGCGTTGTTCTGCAGGAGGAGGAGGCGCTCTCGGAGCAGCTCACCCCTCGACCTACCTAAGGCCACGTACTCCTCCTCGCTCATCTTCTTCACGCTGACCGCGTCCTTCTCACACTCCAAGTGTTCCAGGAATGTCTTCACGGGCCACGCGCCGTCGTCCTCGTCGGAAAACCGCACCGCAGTCCTGGCGGTCTCTCGCTTGTACTTCTCTAACAACGCCTGCAGCTTGAGGAGCTCGTTCTCGTCAAGCCTCAGTAGGACGGCCAAGTCCTTAAAAACAGGGGGGACATTGTGAATAGACCGGGTCGCTTTCTCCAAACCTTCCGCATGCGTCAACCCCAGCACCTGAAATGAACGCAAGGCCATCAGCCAAAGACGGATTTTAAGGAATGTGATCGCTATAACGTCCTCTGCTTAAAACCCAACTCTCAAATTGCTCTGCTTGCAACTCGACTCACGTTCAGGAGTAGGAGGTTTTTAAACACAGTAAACCCAAGTTCCTTGAGATGAGACTTTTAAAAAATTCACATTTTAATAAGCGTGTTACTGTGTCATCAAACAGAGATTTAACTGTGTGTCACCTGCCACTCCTGAGCTTCTGAGGCCACTAAGGAACTAGCCCGTGAGACACTGCATGCTCCTTCGTGAGGCAGCGGCAACACTGTGCGGACCACGGGACGCAGGCCTCGCGGCGGCGTCAACACACACACCCTCCTCCACGGGGCTCCCAGCGACACAGACACTGGGAAGTCCGACACACACGCGCTGCCCTCTCCAACTGCTCTCACCTGCTGCGTGTGCAGGAGACGGCTGCACCTCCTGACACGATGATGTTTCTGAGTTAGAGAAAGTGTGCACGCACACATACACACACGCACTTTAAAGATCATAAACCCGACAGATAAAGCGAAACTTTCTCCCCCCAACACATTAACGGGATGGAAGCCGCATCCTTCAGCAAGGGCAGCTCCATTTCCTCGCTGAAGGCTGTCGTCTTTACAGCCAAGTAGAGACATGCAACGTGCCCCCGAACACAGGCCAGCACTGCAGTGTGGCGCTGAATTTCTACACGAGCTCACACGAACTATGCCCCAGAGATGACAAAAATTAGTTCATTCAGAGCTGAATTGCAGTTTTGTAGGTGCAAAATTAGCCATTTGGCGTAGAAGTTGTGAGTTTTGTAAAGGGTCCAAACACGTCTATAGCAAATACGGTTTTAATTCTTAAAGAAGTGCTTTAAGAAGAAAAAACTAATCTGAAAACTGATTTTTAAAATTTTGTCATTCTTTTATCTTTGCACAGTAGGTTGGGGCTATCAAATGAAAATGAGTTCCACAGGGGACCAGCAAAGCCCTACATTTAACTTTCTGTGGCAGGGTGTGAGACAGATGGGTGGGTTCTTATGAAAACATTAGGTATTGAGGAATCTGTGAAATGTGTAGGCAATCCTACAGACATAACAGTCAACTTGAACCTTCCTGTTGCTTGAAATAAGTCCACATTATTCAGGAAGTAAAAGGCAAAACAAAAGATCCGGAAAAAGGGGGCTCTGTCATTTATCATGGCAGCCGTCACAGGTTACTGTGAATGGATTATTACTAAAATGCTTTATAAGGTCCATCTGTCATCCTAAAGATAGACAAGATGTTAAAATGTGTAGGTTGTTCCTGTTACAGAAAGAAAATCTTGTCCAATATTCATGCTGAAGGAATGTTTATCCATGTATGTGCACTGAGAACAAGAGGCTCCCACTAACTTCCGGAGACACCGGGTGATTTTCTTAAGAGCACCACCAGCGACCTGGCGCCTGGTGGCACCACTTCCTGCAGGTGAGCGGGAGACCCAGGCACCTGGCCAGGTCGCACAGCGATCTGAGGGGGAGAGAGGGCGCGTTTCCCTCTGTTCCCCATGAAAGACACTTCGGTTCTCTGTACGGACAGTGAGAGCTGTTATAACCAGCCCTCGGCGATGAACGAGAGTGCACCTGAGTAACGATGACAAGGTGCACTCCCTTCTTTATGTGTTACAGAGTGCAAGCATGGGACACTCACTACAATTGTTATAAACACTTGGGTGTGAGACAGAATCGTTTACAAATGCATTTCCCGTGCAGCACACCACAGAGAAGTGTGTACGAGTTTGTTAACTACAACACAGAGAAAGTGTTCTCATCTGCTTGGCAGAATCTTTTTTTGTTGTTCTCTAAAGGAAATTAAAGTTTTGCTACTTCAGTCAACTGCTATATTTTAACTGGCAAAGGGTGTCCAGAAGTTATGTTATATGAAGTAACCTTAAATAAAAAGTGAGTTGAGAAAAACTAGGTGCTTCTAGGATAGTGAAAATGGGTGAAAAATAAAATTTAATTTTTTAGCGTAAATCATACAAATTTAACAGCAAAGCAGAGTAAGCCAGCAGGGAGTCTTACAAAGAAACTATACCTTTATGCTTTAGAAAAATTCTTAATCTTCTACATCATTACTACCACTTTAAAAACGGGAAATAGATCTGCACAGCGAGTGACAGGCAGGGTTACTCACGTGGTCAGAGGAGGGTGCGTCCGAGTGAAAACCCAGGGAGTTTAACTGGCGGACAGACTCGTACAGATGGAGCAGTTTCAGTTTGCTGGCACAGAACTGGAGCAGCCCCTCGTCAACAGACTCCAGTTCTGAAAGGCAGAAGAAAAAACATATTAAAAGAGATACATTGAACAGGTTCAGAAGAGGCCTTTCTTCATTAAATCTCTTAATATTATAAAATTCCCTGTTCTATTTCATCAAATACTGGGATGTTTAAGCTATAGCGGGTTAATAAGGCAAAGATGATTTTTCTATCGTAGCAAAATTATCTACATTTTTAAATGAAGTAAGGTACTCTAATAGTAGGGGTAAAAAATAACTAAAGAAAAAAGAAAGGAGAAATATCTTAGTCTAATACTGAAATGTAAGTAGATGATCTGGAAACAGCTTTAAAAATGTTAACTAACAAGCAAAACAGAGACAGGCTCAGATACAGGAGCAGGCTGACAGCTGTCAGGGAGGTGGGGGGGCAGTGTGGGGGTGGAGGGATTGAGCAGAAAAGAAAAACAAGGGAAAAAACTCCCACGCACAGACAACAGTGTGGTGACTGCCGGGGCGGGGGGGTGGGGGGGCCCTGGGGGCAGAAACATCGATGGAGGGAGGCCTGACTCCGGTGGTGACCACACAGGACGTGCGTGCAGATGACGTGCTGTGGACGTGTGCACCCGGAACCTGTGTGATTCTGTTCACCAGCATCACCCCAAAAAATTCAGTAAAAAGGAAAAAAATGTTCCCTCTTAGCCCCTAACTCTGGGCTGCCCATGCACAGGGCTCACACACGGAACAAAGACAAAGCTCCAGCTGCCTGGCTCTTTCTGCCGTGATGCTGGTCAAAGACACTGTAATTCAGCCAAACCCTGTGCGTGGTGACAGACATGTCTTCCAGAGAGTCTGGCCGAGACCAAAAGTAGAATCCTACTTAATATTCTCTATCAGTGAGGGTTTTTTCCTAAGATTAATGCTGAAAAAATACTCACTATATAATACATTCCTATATGATAAATTGTTTATATATAAAACAAATATTTATTCCTTAAAAAGGCAGACACTGAAGACCCCCAAAAACTCTTACTCAGTATACAGTCACCAGGAATGTTGTCGAAGTTGGTACAGCCACAGTGAAACCCAGAATTCTAAATCCCTGAAATTTCTGGGACTCTCATCTATGGGTAGAACTTGGAAATAGTGATGATTTTCTGAAACTCCGACAATGAATGGTGTTTGGTTTACTCCCGGCCCAGTGCAAGGTAACTGTTGGTCTAATAAATTTTGGATGCTTTGTTAAAGCTCGGTGGGGGGGAAGGGGGCATTGTAAGCGCGCTGTGTTTTTTAAAAAGAAGAATTTTTATCAAGTTTGGGCCATGAACGGAGGCCACCGTGCACCCAGTCCGTTTTACGTGTGTGTTGAAAAAAGAACCTCAACAGAAGGATGCTTCCAGTCCCAAAGGGGGGGGATGGCGATTTCTTGAGTGAGTCGCTCTGACTCGCCTTGAACACGACTGCCCTGAAACTGGCTGCATGCGGCGAACTCCACAAGCCGAGAGGCACGACCAGAGGAGTCAGCTCCCCACACGCCGCAGTTTCACTGGTGCCAAATCAGAACACGCTGGACTCCGCCACCCGAGCTGGACGGAGCACGGAGTCGCAGCCCCATGGCCGCAGCTCCACCTCCTCACCAAATGAGTTCTGAAGGGTCAACGACCAGGACCCCCAGAGCCAACTGCTGAGTCAGAGCCTGCGATGTGCGGATCGCTGGCTCTGTTCATGAGGGAAGGGCTGGGGAAGCGTGGCTCCCAGACCCTAACAGAACCTTCGTTAAATCATACATGTTTTTTATCATTATCCCGATCAAAACGACGTGAAAGGATTCCCATCTCAGAAGCCTCTCTCCTCTCACGAAGTTAAAAAAAAAACAGCGCAGTGAGCCGCACCTCTCGCCCACGGCTCTCAAACGGTCTACGACCGTATCAGAACAGTCATCCGTCATTCCATGCTGGTATTTCCTCACGGCGGGAGGATGAAAAATAAGTATCTACAGTAAGAAACTGAGTCACCGCAGTCAGAGAAAGCTCAGGCAGAGAGCACTGCATACAATGGACAGGGACAAGAAAAGTGCCCAAACCCTAAAGGCAGGAAACGAGTTTCTCTTTGCCTTGTGGACATTGTGCCCACATTAAAGGAACGGGATTGTGTGAGCCGTGGACGGCTTTCCACAATCAGAGTTCCACGACCTGAGGTGAGTCCGTGACCACCAGTCGGTACAAACCCATTACCTTGATTTTTCAAAGTGTCCACCAGAGTCTGGGTGACGTCTCTCAGGCAGGAGAACGGTAAGCGCTCACTCGCCAGAATGCTTTCCAGAGCCTAGAAGAAACATATTGAGCAGTTCCAGTAATTCGAAGGCAAGGATTTCGTTTAAAATTTGACACTTGTGTCTGTACTCCCCCTACCCCAAGAGGGATGCTCCATGTTCAAGATGCCTTAGGATACACACCTGTGCATCCTGTGCAGTACAACAGGAGGAGGGGAGTAAGACAGTCAAGTGTCCTTCGGAGGGGCATGTGACGGCCACCCAGCCGGGAAGTCCACGTGCACACTCACCTGCTTTTTGGTCGCGGGGTACTTAATATCAAGAATTACTTCCTTTATTTCTCTTTCCACCACATCTAGAAAAAGAAAACCAAGCAAAGTGAAACTTTCGTTTTTACTGCAGGTCAGCTGTATTCTGAAAGGAAAGTGCACGTATCTGCACGACCAGTCAGTCCGAAGGGCCCCAGGCTGTCTCCCATCATTGGTGCAGACGCGAGTCCGTGCGGACAGAGCGAGTCCGTGGGAGAGCCCACGGCCTGCAGCTCACCTCGTTCCGAGAAGGGGCTGCCCTTGCTCAGGAAGGCACTCGAGCATGGTGAGTGCTCCATTTAGAACACACTGGTGAGTCTGCAAACGGAGGCGGCGGCTCGCTTATCTCACGAAAGGCCACCTACCAAGGCTGGGAGACTTGGTCTTCAGCAGCTCCGCCAGCTTCTTCACTAGGTGCATGTCCTTGGCGCGCTCGCTCTTCTTGTCGCTGAAACAATAAGCACAGCGAGTTCTTACAGAACGTGCAACCGCTTTCCTTCTGCTTCTGACACCCCGGCTGCTTTCTGTCCTGTGTAGTCTTCCTACTTAATTCTAAAGGTATCGTTCTAGTAAGAAAACAAAATAAAACAAGAAAGCAGCAAGTACAGGACAAATACAAAGTATGGGATGCAGAACAGTGAGCGGAGGGAGGCCGGCGAGCAGACGGGCGACGGTCTCACCTCAGCGCCAGGTGGAAGGGGACGGTCACTGTCTTCACACTCGCGGACACGGGGTCGACGAGGCAGATCTGGTACGTCTGCGGCTGCCAGCTCTGACTGGTGACGTTATTTAAGCCCATGATCTTGTAGCCGGGATACAGAAGCCTGAGGGAATCACGCAGCAGTAAGCGAAACCACCAGAGAGCGGACCGATGCCAACCGGCGCTCCGGTTGGAGCCAGGGGCCCCACGTTATCGGCGGTTCCGGAGCACTCGGAGGGCAGGTAAACAGAAACCGACACCAAAGCCAGAGGTGAAGCAGGCTGGACCGGCAGCACTCTGCCCGCTGAAATGTGCGCGGAGATGGCAGGAGCCCGGGCCTGTGCTGCAACAGCGGGCAGCACTCACCACACCCACCCTCTGAAGGCGCCTTCCCGTCAGAGCCTGCACCAGGTAAGGGACAGGACAAGTGGCAGCAGCAAGGCTAACCGTCACTCAGGAGCACAGCACGGCCTTTTCAAAGCTCTGGGTGTCACCAGACATGTGCGGGAAAGGCCCTAATAAAGAACATCCCCCGTCTCCAGCAGCGTGCGAGTCGGTAAGCAGATGGGATGTAAGCTTTCCTGGGAGAGAGCCGGCCTCTCCGTGGCGGGGCGGCTTACCGGCAGTGCTTCCCCACGTTGAAGGCCCCCACTCGGGGCCCCTGCTGCGTGCTCCACACCTCCAAAATGCCCCGCCTCGGGGCGTAGATCACCAGGAACTGAGCTACTCGGCTGGGACCCTGGGCATTTCCAAAGGGGGACGAATCCACCTTTTCGGGGACTCTTTCGTGGAGGTCCTCTACAATCTGGATCCAGCCAATCTGGGCGTCCCGATACCCTTAGAGACAGAAGAAAGAGATGCCAGTTAGCTAATTAACCGAAGTTTAATAGTAGCCTTCTGAAGCACTATGGGATTTGGGGGGGAGAGACTTAAGAAAAACCATAAAACTTTATTGCTTTTAAAAGATGAACAAGTGCCCTGGCTGGCGTAGCTCAGTGGATTGAGCGCGGGCTGTGAACCAAAGTGTCGCAGGTTCGATTCCCAGTCAGGGCACATGCCTGGGTTGCAGGCCATGACCCCCAGCAACCACACATTGATGTTTCTCTCTCCCCCGCCCCCACTTCCCTCTCTAAAAATAAATAAATAAAATCTTAAAAATAAAGATGAAGTATCATAAACACAAAATCTTAATAATTATAATAAATACAGAATTAATCATGAAATTTTATTATCTCTTAATATTTTGCTCTATTTGCTTTACATCATTTAAAAAAAAAGAAAACAGGTGTCATTGCAGCCTTGTGAGTGCCCTCCCTGGACCCCATTCCCGCGCCTCCCTCTCTTTAAAAACCTCTCCCTTTAAAGCATGCTGGGGAGGTGATCAGGTTTGGATTTAAAGTAACAGTCCAATTAAAATGTAAGAAAGAGATCAAGCTGACTGATTTCCTGCTACTCGAGTCCCCTTGATGGTGGGAGACCGGGCTGACAGACTGAGGGGCTGCTGGCACATTTCCCTTCCCGGGGCGCCCTGCTCACGGGCGACCGATGCCTCCCTTCCCAGCACAGGGAGGAGAGCCGGCTGCACCAGCGGCTGAGAGGCGAGCGGGAAGGCCAGCCATCGGAGCGCCGCCACGGCTTGGGACCGGCTGCTGCACCTACAACTTCTACATTATGGGAAAGTCCCACTGAGAACACACGGCCGATGCAGCTTCAGAAGACAAGCACAAGGAGAAATGGTGCATCTCAGCGCCGAAACCTATTTCCACAGACGCTCAAAATGTGGCAGGTAAGCCCTGCAGTTCTTTGGCGACACGCCGAGAGTGGACTCCACTGCTCCAGAGTGACTTCATGTCCTCGAATCCATTACTCCTCACAGTGTGAAGCGCAGACCAGATTGCACCGTAAGGTGTTTTCCAACCTGCGCTGACATGTGACCATTCCAAAGGATCCCAAACGATGCACTCTCCACCTCTTCCTTAGCCAAAGACACTTCACTGTGTTCAGGCTGACAACGTGCCTTCACAGCTTCAAGTCTCCCTGACAGTGAGGTAAGGCCATGTGACTAAGTCCTGGCTAATGTTTCATAGAAAAAGAATGGAGGGACTTCAGAAAATATCTTTGAAGCAGACTGACTCAATTGGCAGTTCTTCCTTTCCCCTTCGTCCTTCCTGGGATAGAGGTAAGAAGGCTGGAGCTCCAGCAGCCATTTGCACCATGAGACAGCCTTGTGTGGGGAAGCTGCATGGAAGCACAGTGGGTTCCTGAGGATACTGTGGTGATTTCCTATCAGTCTTCTACTTGAGTCTGTTATTAGCAGTGAAATGCAACTCCCAACTGGCATAGTTACCAAGAAACTACGTGAACGGACCCAAGTGTAGGATGTGGAGGTCAAGTCAGCAAAGATAGACTCTGTGAGATTTTGCTCTTAAATCTGAAAAAGTTGGCATTCTAGATTTGGGAAGAACATGTGACTCACGCTTGGCCTTGTGAAGTGGAATGAATGCAGCAGGGGCAAAACGCTGAGTTCAGGAATTGCAAAGAACATGAAAAAGGGGTTGGAAATGCCTATGAGTCAGACTTAAAGATACACCAGTTGGACTACCGGGTGGAGAAGTGCATGTTAAAAAAAAAAAAAAAAAAAAAAAAAACCCCACAAGGATAAAGGATTAAACAGTGCCATCGACCAGGAGCAAAAGGATGATAACGCCGCTCCACTACTACACGATATACGTAAGCAAGCACCTTTCCACATGCGCGTGGCGATGCCCTGGGCCACGTCCAACAAAACGACTCTGCCGAAGTCGTCCGTCACCGCCGCCAGCGTGTTGCACGGGGACACACATATGCTCTCGCCGTGGCGTCTCGAGTCTGGGAGCCCAAACCTGATGGCCGAAAGGAAACAAAAGCTCCCATCATATTCCAAGCTGGACACATACACCATGAGAACGAAATACGTAAGTGAAATAGGCTGAATCTGTTTTTACATAAAGAAATAAGAACCTTGCATGGACTGATGATTATTTATGCCTGACAGTTTGCACTATAACATACACAAGGAAGTGTCTTCCATTATAAAATAAAAACATCTGTCTCATGGGTTTTCTATATAAACACCCACAACCTCCTGTTTTCAGAGAACATCGAGTATATTATATATTTCCTTGATCAAGCATTATGTCGTAGAAAATGATGCCCTCACAACGAACTAAACTTTAGAAGACTTTGCTCTTACACAGTCATCTTTTGCCTATTTAAGTTCTTATTCCTAATCTGTTCTCTTTGGATAGATTTCATATCTCCCTGATACCGGTGCTACGAGTCTAAAGCGAGAACTTCCCTTCTTCTACAGAGTTCTCCAAGCTGCTCTGGGTCTACAGTCAATCTTACTAGAACTGTGAGTAAAGTTAAAGGAAAGAGGTGCTGAGAAAGGACCAGGAGACCTCACGATGACCACAGTCCCTGAGACGAGGTGCTCAAATTGGCCACATCTATTTGGATGCACAGGGCCATCGGGCTTATTTCTTCATTCTTGGGTGGATTTAAAGATTTACATAAGATATTACCTTTTAAAATAAGGATGAAAAAACCTTAGAAGATAAACTTCAATTCATTTTGATGACAGTTGTATCTCTTTATGAGAAGATGGACAAAGGGCAGGAGGTCCTACTCCCCTTCACGGTGGTACTCTATGTCGGGTAATGCTACACTGTCCGCATGGGGTTCGAGTTCCTCAGGGGAATGGTCCCAAACCCAGGACTCCCCGAGGCTCCGAAGACCCTCCAGAGCTGCGCGCACTGGAGGACCGCCCACCTCCCAGCGCAAACACTGCACACGTAGGGCAGACTTGCCTGACAGCCAACGGGGTGGCTGGTTCGACCTTCGGCTTCTGCTTTGGGGCAGCCTCTTCCTCGTGCCTGCTCTTCCAGCCAAGCCAACCACTGGAAAGGGGAAACGTGGAAATAGAACCGAGGCTTCCAGAGGGCCAAAGCGCAGCCACCAAATCAGAGGCCCAAACCGAGCTAGACAGGAATCAGAGGCGTTTCCATGCGATGGCCGTGCAGTTACCTGGCGGCGTTAAACAAGGCGGAAGTGAGCTTGCTGGCGACGGCCAGGGCCACGTGGGACAGCAGCGGCTGCGTGCTCCCCTGGAAGACAGGGCAGTGGGGAGCAGGCGTGAGGGCTGCGCGGGTGCAAGGCACGCGCTCCAAACCAGGCCCACCGTAAAAGGTCCCAGATGCTCTAGAGCCTGGACCGGCAAAACTGTGCAGCGTCTTCCAGAGGCCGAGGTGAAACCTTCATCGTAGGAGGGGCAAACGGCATCAACAGCCCGGCCCTACAGTACAAATGTCAAAACCACCGGCGGTCTCTCTCATCTGCAGGAGCCCCTTTTAAGTTGTAGTTTAACTGAAGCTGTTGAACGAGGGCATTAAGATGGCATTACGAAGCAGGCTGTGGATTTCCCATTCCCCTCTTTTTAAAACAAAACACGTTTTTATTAAAGTGAAAAGGTACATCGGGCAATTCTGAGGAGGCTGCTTTTCAAGGGAGAAAGAAGAGCTGCCACATCGGACACCTCACGCTCCCCGCTTCCCTGAGGCAGTTTTCACCCCCCCATGACGACAGTGGGCAGCCTGCTCTGGGCGGATGGCTCCTCACTGACGTGCGTCCCTGGCAGCCACCCCCACAGCCCCGTACCGCTGACCACGCCCCCCTCTCCGAGGGTGGCCCAAGTGTCCAAAGTGTCCAAGAGCTCGGGGCATCAGAAACAGTCGATTCTACCCGGACTTTAGTTCCTTTTCAGGGGATTCAAGAATTTAGAAGAAAGTGAGCTGAGATCCATCTGCATTTAAATGGACACTTAAAAATGGAAACTGCTTAATTTTTCTAAGGCTAAGGTACCACGTCCACTCTGCAGACCAGGTGAGAAGTCAGCCTGTGGCCGTGCTCATGCCCGGGGGCGGAGCGCTCACCTCCAAAGCGTAGAAGAAGCCGGTGAACGGGTTGGAGCCCACGGTGATGTACTGAGACATGGCGGGCGGGCTGTTTTTAATGGCCGCGTTGAACCCGCCTATGTTGGAGGCCGTCTTCATCTGGTCGAAAGGGGACAGCGTCATAATGCCTAACGACAAAGCGACACGGTTTGAATGCACTGCAATGATGCTGCCACCGTAGGTCACTGAGTGCTCAACTCCATTCAAAGATACTAACTTCTCAATTCTATGCAGCAGGGAAAAGTCACTTTCAGAAGCTACAAAATTAATACTATAACATATTTGTGAGACCGAAATTGCTGTCTATGATTCCTCTACGCCACGAGATGTTGCATCTCGTCTTTGCTGCTTCCTCGGCCAAGAACACCCTTCCTGCCCTCTTCCAGGGCCAGCCCCTTCCCACCCTTTGTGCGCCGTCTGAATGCCACTTCCCGGCGGAGGCCTCTCCTCACAGGCCCACCTGATGCACACTCCACCTTTGTCGTAACTCGGCTGCTTTTTTCCTGATGCTCACCGACATTTTAATACTACCATATTCATACATCCGGTTTGACTGTTTACTGTTTGTCTCCTCACCGCCGGAATGTGAACTTCAGCAGGGCGGGGGCCTGTCTGCCTTGTATTTCTGGCACTAATACTAGTTCCTGGGACGCACCAGGTGGTTACTCGTTCATTTACTTGTTGAATGAACTGGTCAGAACCTTCCACTGCACTTTCTGTTCGTTCTGTCGGCCGGGAGGTGAATGAACAGAGACATGCCCTCTATCCAGTCGTTTCCCCTGGCCTGTTTCAGTGTTCCAAAGCTCAATTACCAGACCAGGGACACCACCCTGGACTGAACTCAACACTTTGGAATTTTGTAGCATTTTTACGCTAGCAAAAAAGTAAAGAGAACCTGAACGTCTACCACCAGGGTGTTTACTACAGAGCGTTCCACATGATTCTATGCAACAGTAGCCAGGCGGTCTGTGTGCCAGACAGCGTCTGTCCGCGCCCAGACTCACACTCCGGCCCGTTCTCCCTGCCCGCCCCCCCCCGCCCCCCCCCCCCTGCCCCGGCCGGTGGGTAGGTCATGTGGGCTTCCAGCTGGGGCCAGATGGTTGGGAAGCCCCACCCGGAGACCAAAGAGGGTAAGGAGAATGAAGTCAGGATATCTATTTCCCCAAGACCACTGAACGAAAGTCCGCTTCTCTGCAAGGGCAAAATGCATTCACATCTGTCCACACTCTCCACTCCGGCCCGGCCTCTGTCTACCAGTGAGCCTGCAGTCCTGTAACTGCCCCGTGTGTTCCTGTCAACGGGACTCAGCTTCCTGAGAGCGGGGACCGTGCACGTCTTTCCGTCCCTGGACTCCTGACGCCCAGCACAGCGAGCCTTCGAACCCTGCTCCCAAGGAGAAACCTGCTTTACCTGCAGTCCGCCGGTGTAAAGGGTGCATTTTGAAAAGACTAATCCCTATGGTAATTATAGGGACTGACCTTGTCTGCAGAAAAAGTAAGTCAAATAGTGAATGGCTTCACGCTGTCCAGTACTGCTGCTGAGGGCATAATTATTAAAACTTAAAGACAGAAATCTATGATAACCCATAAGTCAGAACAAACTTCCAAGTGTCTCACTAACAGCAATGCATTTTTTCTTCACATAAGAATAAACCTACAACTCTAATCAATGAGGTGCTTCAACTGAAAAGCACAAGAAGTAAATTCCAAAAGAACTGAACGAGTGATGCTTACCAATACTAGCGTGATCAACAATAGTGTCAATATCTTGTAGACCCCACTTCTTATAAGCTAATGGTGGTGGCTGTATGTTCTCATTGCCTGACGCGGCAGCTGTCAAAGATAAAAATCAGACAAACCAAGCTTAACTGTAAAGGACAGAAGGAAGTTTTATTTGAAAAAAATCACAAACATGTAATAACTTATTATTCTAACGTTTCAACCTATAGTAATCGGCAAAGTAATCTTAAGGCGTAAAGCAAAACCCAGTTATGCCAAGACAACGCGCGTAAAACGTAAACATTACAAGGGCCCGCCGGCTGTCACGAGAGATTCTGGCACACTCCAGCAGTCAGAGACGACTGTCAACAGTTCTAGACTATCACTAGTAGCCCAGGCCGACCCACACGGCAACTGGAGCCGAGTGAGCAATTTCTCCCCGGGGAGAGACGGCGGCCCTGACCGGGGTGGCACAGATACGGGTGTTCTGGCCGACATTAAGGCTCTTCTCCCCGCTATTTCACCACCTTTAAAACCGGGGTGTAAAGCTGATGGGGTGTCTTTCACTGGCAGAAGGCTGGCCCAACGGCTGCTGACCCAGAGAGCAACCTGGTTGCTCAGCTTTAACTCAGGGGCGAATCTCTCCCCTAACCGGCCAGGACGCGCTGCCGAATTGTTCCTGTGCGGGGCACGCTCTCCAGGGCAATGTGTCCACGTTTCAGCCCCACCTTTAGCGGACCGGGCAATCCACCAGCAGCGTCCGCCCATTTCCACGGCAGCAGGGTTTCTCCCGTGAACCTCGTTTTGGAAGGCCTTTCTGATTTAGGAGACGCATTTAATTGTCTATGTAGGCTCAGTTAAACAAGACAATCATCGTCACAAGTTTGTATTCCTTGCCAAAAAATCACCTTTTGCTACTTGGTTTCGACAAGCACGGAGAGACTGAAAGAGGCTAAACCCGTCGATGGTCACAATGGCAGCTGGATATAAGATGCTCAGCTCTTCATTCTGCCCGAGGAACAGGAGAGAAGAGCATAGTCATTGCCGAATTAGCGCATCCGCTTTTCCATTACAGCCGAATGCCCTGACTCATGCACAACAAAGAAACATTGGGACTAAGCAGCTGTCGGCACGAACGCACGGGGCAGTCTCAGGCAGAGGAGGCGTGAAACCAAGTGGGAAATTAACTTCAGAATGCCTGGTCTGGCCGAGCACGACCGCGAAGTGAAGCCCCCCCCCCCCCGTCAGGGGCTCCGCACACAGGCCCGCCCCCACTACCTGCTCGGTCACGCCGGGGTGCCGCGGGATTTCGTAGGTCCTGCACTTCAGCTGCAGCACCGGGTCCTCGTTCAGCAGCTGCGCGAGCAGGAGCACGCCGTTCTAGGGGAGGCACAGAGGACAGCTGGCCTGTTTTCCCGCCGTCACACCCGAACAGGCACGGCGTCTCCCCATCAAGTCTCCCACGGCCCCCAGGTCCCCTCCTCTCAGAGGAACACAGCTTCTGTTCTGCACACCTTCCCCTAGGGCTCCCTGCCACCACCCCCACCCTGGGCAGCCTCCATCGCCATCAAGTGCCGCCCACACGGCCCAGCAGTGTGGCAGGGGAGAATCCACCAGTGAGCGCAGCGGGGCTGCGAGCCTGGGTGTGCCAGTCAGCGGGGCTTTCTGGTGGCCGGGCCCACTCACCTCCGTGTAGAAGCGCACGGAGCCGGAGGTGAAGCCCAGCACGGTGCAGGTCCAGTCGGGGCGCCCGGTGGAACTCCTGCCACAGACAAAACTCGTGACCGCAACAGCCCGTGAGCAGGAGCCAAGCGAACCAACACCTCTCATTTACCCTTACCTCTTCTGGCTGGCCAGGGGGATGCACAGCGCACTGGTCACACACTCCCTGAAAACAGAAACAAAATCACGTGCTCGTCCGAGGGATGAAGATGCCCCCGCCCTCAGGCCTCCCAAGGTGTGTGCTGCGCACGCGCAGGGGTGGAAGGTGCGCTCCGAGGGTCAGTCCGATTCAACGCCCAAGTCTATGCACCCGCAAACGCCACCGCCCTACGTCGGATCCTAAAACTCATTCCCACGAAAGGCCACGTCACATCCACTTGAGGTTAGGGGAAAAAAGAAACAGTATCTTTCACTCTGCATTGTCGTGAAAGGCACGAAAGGAAAGAGCTAAACCTGACCGCGCACCGATTACGGACACAGAACTGAGCAAGTATCGATGCCCAGCACAGCCGTCACCGCCCGCCGTCCCTCTGCTGCAGGTCAGCGGAGAGCACACCGTTCCGGGGACCCACTGTCCTTCCCGGGTGGGCTGCTGCGCCTTCCTCTGCGGCAGAGGCTGCCCCCGATAACCTGCTTCTAAGCTCGTGCTAGCCCGGCTGTTCCCTAGAGAGTTCTCTTCTGACACGTAGACTTGAGCAATTTGTCCGGAGCTCAGAGACCAAGCCTCAGAATTAAAATAACTCCTTGACTGACTCTTACTGAATCAGTCAAACTTCAGGACCATCACTAGCTTATGCAAGAAATGAGTAAAAAACAAAACAAAAATAAACAAAGAAAAACAATAAACACTCTTGCCCCATACATCCTAGTAGGTAATCACTGAACACAATCTTTTTGCTTGTATTCCTTCAAGTAATTCAACCATTACATTTGCTTTGCACTTGTGACAGAAATTAAGTGTCTTTAAAATGCTTTAGACTAAATGACAAAGAGACGTATGTTCACTTTTGATACGAGAAGACATTTCACTGAGTATCTACAATGTGCCAGGCTTGCACTTGGGAGTCTTTTGTCTAAATTCAAAGTCTGAACAATCCTATTCATTCTCATCAGAGAGCTCTGAGTCATAAAAATTTAATTCAGAGCAGTTTTTGGCTCCAGGCCCCAGGCCGGGCTCCATCACGTAACCACGCTGGAGATGCGATTTGCAAACTCTTCCTGAGTCAGCAGGACACTTGCTTTACCAACTTGCATTTCTGAAGCGTTTCTGAGTTTTAAGAATTACTGTAGCCTTGCGCTGGTGAACACACAATATACAGATGGTGCATTATATACTAATACCCCTGAAACCTATGTAATTCTATTAAGCAATGTCACCCCAATAAATTCAACAAAAAGTAGAAAAACAAAAACAGAAAAAGAATGAATGTAGCACTGTCCTCTTTAAGTACAAGCCCAGTGCTAGGAAAGCAGATAAGATACTTACTGCCCTTGAATTTCTGGCTGAATAAAATTAGTAATGGGAAACAGAGAAACAGACGAAATGTAGGAAGGATACTATAATATTTTCTCTGAGTGTTTCTTTAAATCCTCTCCAAACAGCTGCTTTTTTTCTTAATCACATGATGAGTAAAATCAAGGTGTGGAATGAACATTCGTTCACCTTCCAAAAGATGAAACTTCCCAGCAGACTGACTCACAAGGCAGACACGTCCACGCACACATTCCACACACGCAGACACGAGACAGCTGCCTGGTACCTACCCTTCTTCAACGTGTAAAGAGCCACTCCAACCAACAGCAAACTGCATTTCTTCCTTCCCTTTATCACCATATTTCCATTTTGCTGAAAATATTAAGTCATCATATAAAATGACGTTAACTATTAGTATACTAGAACAGCAATTTATAAATTTGACTCTCTTTACAATGATGAGCACAAAATTTAATAGTTCTGTATTACAGATTTGGACCTTAAATGTAAAATAAAGTTTTGAAATTTTGTAAGACTTTTATAAAACTCTACCCTTATTCTCTCCTTCCTCCAATTTTAATCCATATAATAAAATTATTCATTCTCATGTACCCCTACCTACTTTATTTATAAAAGGTTAGATTTATGCCACTGAAGGCTAAATTTGCTTTATAAGACCGTTTCATAGCCAGTGACTGTATGCTCTCACTGTGATCAGTGAGGTTTGCATGCCCTGCGTAAACCCAAAACCTCAATCTGAAGTGGTGTCTGTCCGGCACTGGCTTTGACATGCCAGAAAGAGATGGCTCCAGTGTCTGCAGCCAAGAAGAAAAAAGAGACAGAAAAGGAAAAAAAAAGAGAAAGAAATACAAAAAAGGAAATAAAAAGTTTATACAATATAGAAAATAAGCTATAGAATGCCACCATATAAGGCATGTGATAGAAATAAAGAACACTGTTTTCCTTCCAATACATTTTCTGTTGTAGTCAGTGCATTAACATTAAGGCCACTGGGAAACAACAGATACTCACGCACTAGAAATACAGCTTTTTGCTCCCGGGCGATAACCATGAGATCATTGGTTGGAGATAAGGATAAAACACAGTCTTGAAGCCAGGAAGTTTTCTGTGTCTTGCAAGTATTTCCTTCTTCTTCCTGTAGGTACAACTACAGTGACTGTACATGCGAAAATATTGAGAGTATCTCATTTCAGCTTGTCTCCCTTAAACTGCGAGGGGAAAGGAAAAGGGGAAAAGAAATTTTCCCAAATCTTTTATAAAGTCTCCATAATATTCCCTATCAAAATGTGTCAAACATGACCAACAAAGTATCCACTACGAATACCTTTGAATACTGATGCAAAAACTTTAGTGTAAACAAGTACAAACTAGAAAGACATTAAAAGAATATCACACGGGGATCACTCCAAAATGATTCAGCACTAAACGATTTCGTAAAAATCCCATTCTGGAGAAATGGCTAGGGGGTCTGCAGCTAGGTAGCAAGAAAGAACCGTCCAAGGATTACGGCTGTAGGGTCTGTGAATTATTTGATAAATTTGACGCTGTTTTCTTTTTATTTGACCTGAAAGGTTTTTCATTTTTTCAAATGAAAATCCACTCACTGTGCAGGTGAATTCCCACGGTTAACAAAATCGACAGCCCTACAAAGGTGCTGTCTGGAGAGCCTCTCCCAGTCCTGTACTCCGGCCGCCCAGCTGCCCCCTCAGGAGACAGCGCGGGCAGTGGGTCCCCGCGTGTACTTGCAGACCCTCCTGCTCACACGAGGACACGCATCTACAGCCTGCCCCCTTCCCAGCACAAAGGGCAGCACACTGTAGGCAGGGACTGGCAGAAGTCGGTTGGTTCGCAGCAGACGACAAATAATGCACTAATTAACAATGATACAAGGAAACACTCCATGTTTCAGGTCACAACTGCAAAACCTGCTTTTGCCCGCCCCTGTACACACTTCTAGTTTTTTTTTCTCTTAACTCTTTTTCTCTAATACCTGAATTTTCCGTAATACACATGCATCATTTAAAAAAACAAAGTCATTACTTGTAAGAAGTTCACATCAAATAAAATTCCAACACTCCAAACCTACAAACTTGTGGGAATAAAAACCACCCTGAGGTTTTTACAGTTTTCTGCTGGACTCGGCAGCAGCCGGCCGGCCTCCGGGTCAGCGGGCAGGGGCAGTGAGCCGCCCCTGCCCGGGGCTCCTCACCACACCACCGCAGCCCTGCCGAAGCCCCCCAGCACCGCACCCTCTGAGCCAGGCTAGCAGAGAAACAGCTCCTCTCCTCCGCCGGCCATCACAACCACGGGCCAGTAGGGACTGGTGGGGAACCCACCCCCGTTTTCACGCTGCAGTACCTTGATGCTGAGGCAGGTTAGGAAGATGCCAGGAGACCTCCTTGACACGGAAGGAGCAAAACTACAGCCAGAAAATAAACGGCAAGGTCTTCTCTTCCCTAACCAAGGACACTGGGGAGCAAATGGCTTACACATTCCGGACTGTGCTGGGGTGACCCTGGGCCTGGTGACAGGCCCTTTTGGGTGGCATTGTTGAAGGTGAAGCTGACCAGAGAAGGACCTGATTCCTCTCTATGCTCATTTGGATGCATCAGCATATCAACAGGCACACCTAGAAAGTTGATGAATATTCTGATTGAGATGTCCCCTGAACTCCTGTCTTCAGAAAACAGGTAAGAACCCTCAAGACAAAGGACTCCTTCACTGCGCCCTCTCCCTGGAGCAGGCCCGTGCCCCTCCCCCACTCCTTCCTTGGCCGTGTATCTTTGCTCTAGTTCTCCCAAGCTCTGTATGCTCCCAGGAGACTTGTGACCAGGGGAGCGGCGGGCAGTGGCAGCTTGTCCCGGGCGGATCCCAAACCTGTCTCCAAGGGCCTCCTTTCGCCCCCGTAAATTGTTTCTTGAGTCCCCACGGTCCGGCGTGCCTCACTTCTCCCACCTCTGTGGCTTTCCTTCTGAAGGGCCAAGGCAGCCCTGCCAGGACTCACTGCCGTCGCTGCAATCTCACCTCTTCCATCGTAAGCCCTTCCTTCGTTTCGCTGTCCCCAGCTTTAATAAGCTTCTCCCAAAATCACCCGAACTTGTGTCAGGAAATCTTTCCCGCATAAAGTCAAGAACCCGCACATTCCAGACCCTGCTGGGGCAGGTCCGCCTCGGTCCTGGTCCCTTTCCGGTCACAACGCAACCAGAAACTGACTTGGAGACATTTCACCTCTTCCAGCACCAGCCTCCCCTCTCGTGTGGACGAGACCTGCCAGTGCGGCTTGCGGGGAAAGCAGGCACTGAGTTCGCCAACTGTTTCTATTCTGACTAGGCGGCTACACCTGTTACCTTGACTACGGCATGTACCTCTGTGTCTCATGCATCTGCCAACATTTACTCGGGTTCCTGTTGTGTCTCTGGAGCTGGCTATGCCTTTGGAGTTGCTCATGATCACAGACCGCAGTAGCAATAACAGGTATCTACTTGGTGCTGTTCGGTAAGCACAAAAATGCCCTTGACAAAGATTTTAAAATGTCAGCCTAACACTGAAATGTGTCACCGTCGTTGCAAAAGGACAGTGCCGCTCCCGGAGAGCAAGCACACATTTGGGAAGACTCACCGGTTCCTGGGGCTCGGTCTCCTCCCATGCTCCCCAGCCATCGTCCTCCCAGTTCGCCGATTTACCTGTTTTTTTTTTTTTTAAAGATAAAAAGTACTTCCATGAAATAGAGAGCCTAAAGGATTTTAAAACATTTTCTCTAAACATAATAAAGCCAACCCCTGATACACAATAAACATTATATAAATACTATGCTGATGTTAAGGAAGAAAATAATGGTAAAATACACCGTACTGGGATACTGCTCATGTAGTAATAATCAGGAAACATCTACCTGGATTTCCAAATCTAAGTCACAGTGGAACTGTGCAAGTTATTTGGATCTCAAGATACTGGGCTTCAAGGTTATCCACGTTTAAATCAAACTGCAAAGGTGACTAAAGAAACCTCAAAATGACAAATATTTGTTTGTTAAGACATTAGACAAATTAAATATACATAGTGACGAGAACACTTAAATTTCACACAGACGTCTTAAAAAGTGAGTCGTTTTTTGAGAAGACAAGGCCTCCATGACAAAGAAAACCGAACACCGAAACGAGGCAGATCTACTACTCTCCCCTTTTCTGATATTCTGTGACTTCTTCCACACGAGGATATTTCTGCGGATTAAAATGAGACGTCCAACAAGCACTGTGACAAAGAAGTAAAAGTCCGTACAGGTCTGGAGAGTATGATTCCCTGCATTGCTCATGTTCCTTGTTTTTATACAATATTTCTGAATTTATCTCTTATGGTATCACATCAGAAAGAAGAAAGAAAAAGTATCATGTTTTTTATCATCTACTCTGAGTCAAATGTTAGCTACTTTAGATATATCACCTCAAATTAAGTTAAAAAAAAAAACAGATAAAGTTCAAATAAAATGTGAGAAGAGCAGGCAGTTGAAGGAACTGCAAGTTTAGGCCCCAGATGCCAATGACTCAAGTTCACAGCCTGGACCCAGCATCTACCAGCGCTGTGGCCTAGAGCGAGTGACCCCACAGCTGTAAGCTGTAGTTCTCTCGCCATAAAAGCGTGTAACACAACTGCACCTCCGTCTAGTAGGGTTGGAAGAGGATTTGAATCAGTATACTAAAGTCCTCGGTGCCTGACACGTCAGCTTGCCATGCTAGTCATCAAGATTTAGCCATTAAGATACTACAGAATATAAGTAAAGTATTATATGTAAACCAATCAGTTTTAAAATCTTGGTGGGAGGTAGTGTGAGAATCAACTACAATGGTGGGACTGAACCTGACACCTAGGACACCTACAGTAGACAGGAAGGAAAAGATCTTTCAGACGCACAAGGTTTTACAAGCTGCTAAAATCAATTAGATGCAGATGATAAAGAAACGTCAGTCTAGGATCTGGAGCCACTGTTCAGCTGGCTCCACGGTGATGCATTCTCCTAAACACCTTTGTATTCAAACACCGAACAACTACTTCCTAACACGCAAGCCTAGTGTCAGGCCCTAACAGCGCACAACCATGTGGTAACGCTGTACAACTTACAGAAGACCCCCATACACACGTCCATCAAACTACTGAACACGTGTTCCGTTAACACCACGAGCGTGCGGCAGGAGCAGAGACAAACACAAGCACGCTCCTTAAAGAACCTGCCATGTGGCGTAGGGGACGGACACGCAATGGAGGTGCCTGGTGACTGCGGCCATCGACTACTCTGGGAACTCAGATGAGGCAGTGCGAGAGGCGAAGAAACGCAGTGAGGAAGCACCTCACACTGAGACCTTAAAAAGGGGCTGGGAACTCCTCAAATGTACTAAAGAAAAAGGATGCAACGTGCGCAAAGGCAGAGAGGCAAAAAGGCGCAACGTGCACAAAGGGTGGTGATCACACGACCACGTGTGTGCAGCGCTTCTGGCCCCCGGGTGCTTCCCAGGCTGTAGCTCGCTTGAGCACGGCACAGGTCCTGTGTCTCCCCCTTTCCACAGCGAGGAAACATCACTGAGCTCACAAAACCCGACCAGGGCCACAGAGGACGAGGTGGCGGAGCAGGTTCGAGTCCGGGGAACCGAGTTCCAGAGCCCATGCCTGTCCGCTATGCTCACTCCTCCTGTGGCTGATGAAGACGCAGGGAGGAAACGGTGGGCCTTGCAGGTAAGGTCAAAAGGAAGGTCAAAGGGAAGAACACTTGTTATTTTAAAATGAAACATTTCCTTGCTATTGAGATTGGGAAATTTTTTTTGTGTGGCTTGGAAAATTACAGTTTGTTCTTTGGCAATCTAATTCAGTTGGGCAATCTCTTTATTCTGCTCATTTTTCCACTGCACCACAAACTGTCTCATCGTGGGACTGAGGGCAAACAGGCCACCCCATTTACAGTTCTGGAAAACACACCAGGGCTCCTATGAGAAAGCCGAAGAACTACAAAGGGCCATTACTCTAAAAACCACCATTCAACTTTAAAATTGCTGTAAGGATAATGTATTTATCAAATCACCACACTCTCTGAAAACCATGCAGGATTTACAGCACGTCATGAAGGCTGGCTATTCATTCACTCATTAACCCATCCACCCATTTATTCACTCATCCATTCATCCATCCGTTCATCCATTCATTCAAGAAATCCTGTATCTTTCCTGTCTTGGGCACTGTGCTAAGTGCTGGAGATACAAAAGCAAATAAGCCTTCAAAGAACTTAGTTTGTGCACATAACCCCTCTTGAATGAGCACAAAACAAAACCATGGAAAACGTGTTATTTCTCCTCCATATCGGTAGGTATAAAAAGTCTCTGACTCAATTCACAAGTGACTCATACGACCAAACAGAAGACAGCAGCAAGTCGGACTTCCTGCCCCTGCAGAGACCCAGTCTCCCTTTATGCCACAGTCCCAAATGGCCAGGAAGAGGAAGACCTTGAGAAATGCTTTCTTTAAACAAGGCATTTGTGCTGATGACAGCTTGGCCACTGCTCAGTGCCCCTGACTGGGGGTTTCTGTTGAGAAGAGGGAAAGGACTCATCAGGCCTCTCCTGCTGCCACGGGGGCACATTTTCCAGAGAGGCCGTGGTGGTGTGCGAGCAGAGGTTACAGGAAGGTGAAACAGAACTATCACTCGGGTAGGTTCAGGACGCTTTGAAGCTTGGTCTGGAATCCTAAATCTCTTCGTAATTCTGTAAGAAAATGCATTCCAAAATCTAGTCATCTTAAAAATGGGAAACGTTTAAAAAAAATCTGCAAACTGCACTACCCTGTGGCTACTTCTGTGCGGCGCCAATGATATAATTTCTGCAGCCTCCTGACTTCTGCTGAAAATCATTTGACGCTGTTTCGCAGGCTGCTGCCTGACAGCTATTTTTGGCTGTTAAGAAAGTGTCAGAAGGCCAGCACTTTACCAAGGTTATTTCTTTGGCCTCCAAACCATGCAAACTCTGTTTTTTGTGTACTCACATCCTGTACGTTATAAACTCATTGCTTTGCTTATCCACAACCTTGGCCAATGACCAAGTGAAAAACACCAATAGTGATACCGAATGAAGACCACCGTCCTTCACAGAAAAGCTGCCAGAAGGAAAGACTGCCTGAATAAACCCCTTTACACGAATGGCAACTTTATTAGACATTAGCTAGTAGACATCGGTAGCTATTTTTCAATGTAAATCATCACTCAATTAAATGTGACTCTCAACAACCAAATTTTTTGGCCGGCTAGAAAGAACAAAGAACGCCAAGTTCCCAAACCAACACTATACCCCTTTACAGGGGGTGGGGTGGGCTGGGGAATGTCCACAGCAGTCTTCAATGGCGTCTGTACTCTATTATGCAAATATTCTTCTTGCCAGTAGTGAATACAACGGGTTACACAAAAAACAGCTGAAAAACAGAAAATATTGGCTATTAGGGGAATGGAAAAACAGATCGTGAGAATGCAGCCTCGCCATGGGACTTCCACGCTCCGATTCACCTGCAGATGCTGCTTTGGGAGCTGGCATTTGACAACAATATTAATGCCGGGACGGTGCCTGGACGGGGCAGAAGATACTTCCGAGGCTCATGTGTTAACTGGGGCTTCCCCCCTCATTTCCTGTACCACCTACTGGGGGAAAAAGGCATTTGCAGGGAATTACATATTTCTGCTTAGTTATAAGTCTTTAATTTGGGTGCGGGGCAACCCTCCTTGAGGGGTGAGCTTCCTCTCAAATCTATTCTGTTCACATTCGTAGCCATCTTTCCTTAAAACTCACAGAAAACCAAGGACTGCATGGAAGATTCGACTGGAGTCGTTCAAGAAGAACGTCCACTTAAAGTTTTCTGTCAGTCTTCCTCCTTTGCAGAAATCCCCCTTACTTCTTGGGTCACACCACATCTCGAATCACAGCTGCTCTCCACCTAAATAAAGTTCATAGGCTGGTCTCTACCCAACTTAACGAAAAGCAACGACCTCTTCGCTGACTAATAATTTGACTTTTCAATCCTTAACATTTTAATGCCCATCACTGAAGATGACGAGTTTGAACTGTCTAGAATAACTGGTAACATAAGCATGGACCCTTGTTCTAAACTTCATCGTGTTAAATGTTTTGCCTAAATGAATGAAACAAATGACTTCAAAATATAAAATGTAGCTACAACTCCCTCTGGAGAGAATTTTTTCCCTGAAGAGATTAGACTGTACTAGTAGAAAACAAAATGTTCAGTCTCTCACTTGATAAATGATATATACTCACGGAAACCTTCAAACCACTGAGAAAATACATTTAGTTGGACCATCAAAAAAAGCTGCAGATATCTTTTTTAGGGTTATTCCCAATGAATGAATTATTCTACCAACAAAAACTTCAATAAAAAATTCGACTTCTACTTTCCATAGCTCTATTTAATTCCAAAAATACATTATTTTGATTTACTGTTGAACAGTCTGTCCTCATAAACTGAGTATATATTTCTCATCTAAGAAGAACCTGAAGCTAGAAAGGAAATTAAATTCTAGAAGCAGGCAATTAATTTGACGGTATTTGCCTTTTCCAATATGAGTATGTCAAGATCAAGAACTAAATGAGAAACTGAAATCATTAAATGTTAGGAAAAAGAAAACTTAATTTAATCTCCGTGGCCGAATAAAGATCTTATTAGCACAGAAGCAAATTCATTTCCTTCCTTCTGAGACAAGAAAAAACAGAGATAATGTACTTGTTTCTATAAAGAGGAAGAACCTCTGGAAGCTATGACTTATAAATAATTCAGGGTACCCGACAAAATTTAGTGGGGTCTTCTTGGCCAAAGCAAGAAAAAGTAGCACATAACAATACAAAGTTAAAAAAAAAAGACTAAATAATTAGAGAATCTGCTGCTTAATTTCCTACGCCTCAGAATTATTCATCTTTTTCTATTACTAGGGAGATGGAAATGGGAAAATAAATTTCATAAATAAATAGCATATTCCTTTCGCCACATTAAAAATACGTCACAATCTAAAATTAGGAAGCTATCCCATTTTCAGCAGCAGGGGTTTAAAGCTTTCAAATTCCCATGAGTAAATCAGCTGAGATCTTTAAGGTCCCTTTTCAATGATGAGTGTTGCCAAACAAGTGACCTCCTCCATCACGTCAGGACACAGGTCCTGACAGCCAATCCACAGAGTGACAGGGCTGAAAGCATCTTTCGGCGTACCCTCCTGCTCCAAGAGGGTTACTGAAGAGGCTCCCTCCCCACCCCCCAAATAAACCTAAGAAATCTTCTGACACGACAAAAAAACAATAAGACAAAATAATTTATGGACTTCAAGAAATTGAATATGCCTATGCCACTTTCCGCTATTTTGTTTTCAAAGGGCAATGATATAGGATGTAATTACAAAGAACTTATACATTTCTTATAAGTGTTTCCTACAACTTCCTAAGTTGATTTATTATATCCAAAACCGCAGAAATAGACATGCATAGCTAATAAGGTGAGGGAAGGCGGGCCACTATGAAAGGTAGCTGACGGTATGTGAACACTGCCAGCTAAAGCTAATGTTTGCATATTCTAAAGAAGCCAGTTTGACACCTTCCTTATTAAATCCATTTTACTATTCTGTCCCTACAAGAAATCTTTCCTTAAACTAAATTCTTCCAATACCAGCTTAATCTTGCTATTACTTTCTGCTTTAAAAAAAAATACAGATGAAGTTTGATAATGATCTTAATACCACATGAGAACCACCTTTTCATTTATTAGAAGAGCAAAAGTCAAAGAAGATGACATCGAATGATGACAAGTACGTATATACATTGGCATACATACCATGGAAAGGAATACCATTTTGAGTTAATTATTGTACATGGTGTAGGATAAGGGTCCAACTTCATTCCTTTGTACTTGGACGTGCAGTTTTCCCCACTGAGTGGTCTGGCATTCTTGTCAAAGATCCTTTGACCAAATATGCAAGGGTTTGCTTCTGAGCTTTCTATTCTGTTCCACTGGTCTATTTGTCTGTCTTTATGCTAGCACCATACAAGTTTGATTACTATAGCTTTGCAATATGTTTTGAGATCAAGAAGTATGAGTCCCCAACATTTTTATTCTTTTTCTAAATTATTTTCACTATTCAGGGTCCATTCTCATTTTTTTATGTATGCTATGATGCAAAAAAAAAAAAAAAAAAAAAAAAAGGTTGGGAATGCCTGAGCCCCATAGAAGAATGTCTTCAAACTTTTGCTTACAGATACCCCCAAGAGTTCTTCCCTAGTATGTACCCTTGCATAAGAGATGTAATTTCTTATATACTATGAACACAGACATTTTAATATACATTTATAGCATCCTTTTAAACTTAGTGGATTCTGAATACTATCAGGAAATGACACCACCCACATTCATGAAGAAATATGATGATCCTCTATAAGAGTAATTTTATAACATCTTATTTCTCCTTCTGTTTCCCACTCCATTTCCTGCAAAGAATGCTATTCTAATGTAACACAGATTTTTATTACCAGGTCAAACATTTTTCTGCAGCAGAGATATGAACTGGAAAAAAATCATAAAGCTTTCAGTGTTACAATCTGTCTTCTTTCTTGACTTGCTGTAATTATGTTAGAAGCAGATAACGGAGAAAAACAACACACATCCGCCACAAATTCTGACAAAAAGCTCTTTACAAAACCTGATGTTTTGTAGAAGGAGTGACCACTGGAATCCATGGCCCCCGCCATTCCTAGAATTCCAAGTAAACTATCCATGGCCCTAGCCATTCTGAGAATTCCAAGTGAACTACCTATAGCAGGACAAGCTATTTTACTGACTTTCATCTGTAAATTAAAGCACTGTTTTCAGTGTAAAAATACAGGTTTGGCAAAGGGGCTTACTCATTAAGAGGTTCTTTCTCTATTTATTTTCTACCTGAATTGATGGTAGCCACAATAATACCAACAAACATAAACCTAAGAACTTGATTTAAAGGAGTAATAAATTGAATATTTGCAAACTCATAGGCATATTGCAAATCAGCCTAGATGTGTGTGACTATATTCCAATGCCTGCATTGAGTTCACATCCTAAGGCTACCCTTCTCTGTGTGACCCTGGACAACTATTCAATCGGTATATGCCTAAATTTTAGCACCTCTAACTGTGCCATACAAGATGGTAGCCATTGGCCACATTTGGCTATTTAAACTAAGTACAATTAAAAATTCTTTTCCTCGGTAGTATTTGCCACATTTCAAGGGCTCGCCAGCCCAATGCGGTGGAGACTGCCATACTGGACAACAGACATAGTGATGAAAATAAACAAGATGATAAGATAGAGAGTAACAGATGAGGCCCAAGGAGGCGAGAGTGACTACTTTAGATTAGATGGTGGGAAAGGCCTCCCTGAGACGCTGACGTGTGAGTTGAGACCTGCAGGACAAGATGCAGCTGGCATGCCAAGACCTGCATAGAGCATCCACGGCAGACACAAGGGCAAGGACAAAGACCTCAGGTGCAAATGAGCTTGGCTGGTTTGACAACACAAAGTATGTCTGAAGCATAAGAAATAAGGGAGAGGAGCATGCAGTGCCGGAAGCGGCAGGAGGCAGGGCCTCAAGAATCTTATAAGGCAGGCAAGAATTTTGGATTTTATATTAAGCGCACTTGCAAGCACAGAGAGTTATAAAGACGGGAATGCTGTGATCTACACTATCTAGGTCTTTAAGAGTTCACTCTGACGGCTTTGGGGAACGAATTACAAGGAACCAAGAGTGGACACAAGAAGACCTGTAAGAAGACGGTGCCACTGGCCAGCGGAGAGCAGATGGTAGCCCGCACGAGGGCAGCGAGACACACAAAATGTGTTCCTTTTCTCTGCATCCCCGTCTAGACTCCCATATCCACTATCCTTCACAGCCTGGATCCTTGAAATAGTCGACTGCATTAACTCCACAAAGTGCTGCGAAAGTGCTTTGTGCGCCCACCGTTCCACCGGAACTGCTCTGAGCTCCCAGTCACCTCCACCTCCCCAAAACCCACGAGCACATTTCTGTCCTCATCTTAGCTGACTTCTGCTGCATTTGCCACCGCTGGCCACTCTTGTCTTTCATCAAAGTCTCTCCTGCCTCAGCTGCGGGGGCGAGATGCTCACCTGGTTTTCCTCTGTAACTCTTTCTCCTTCTTCTTCCAATTGGCCTCCACTTGACTCTTCACACTTCGGTACTCAGTTCATGTCACTATGCAGTCACCCACCGCAAAAGTTGTTTCCGTCAATGACAGACCCCATATATGATGGTGGTCCTGTAAGACTATGACAGAGCTGGGAATTCCCATTGCCTAGCGACTCTGCAGCCATCTTATGTCACAGCACAGTGCATTACTCACAAGCCTGAGTAAACAAACTCCCTGCACTGCCAGTCGTATAAAAGTGTGGCGCACAATTACAGTAGCAGGCTGTGCCATCCGCGTCTGTGCAAGAGCCCTCGATGATGGTCACACAACAATGCACGGGGCATGACTGTACACATAATCCTTCAAACTGATCTGACACCTTTTGCTGGTAACTCTCAAATTAACATCTCTGGCCCAGGAATCCTTATTAAGTTTCAGGCCCTTTATCTGGTGTTCGACTGGACCCCCCTACTTGGACATACTACAAACATTTAACATGCAAAAGGTCCAAAACCTATCTGCTTCCCTCCTCCCTCTCTCTCTCTCTGTCTGTCTTCCTTCTCCCTCTCTCTCTCCATACCCTTGCTCAGATCAGAAGCCCAGAGGCATCCTTAACCCCCTCTCACTCACCAGCTGTAACAGCCCCCACCACCCAGTCTCCCCTAGGTCCTGCAGGCTCTACCTCCTTAACAGCGCTCTAATCTAGCCCTGCCTTTCAAGTCCTGCTCAGCCTATTCTAGTTCAAGCTCCCATCCCTTCTCGCAGGGATTACTGCAATTGTCTCCCACCCTATTTACCTGCGTCCCCACTTCTCCTGCACACAGCTGTCAAAGCACACAGTAACAACTCAAAAACTCGACTGACCGCACTGAGTTCCCATCTGACCGTGTCATTTCTCGGCTTCAGGTGCCTCAGGGGCACCCCACTGCTCTCACAAGGTTTCTCATGATCCAGCTCCCCGTTCTTCTCTTTCAGGTTTTCTCAGGTCTCTCAATAACACGCCAGGCCAGGCCCCCCTTCCTCCGCACGTTATCACCTCTCCCTTATTCATTTCACTGGCACTGCGAGGCAGGCTTAAGTAGCGCCACTTCCGGGAAGTATGCCCTCGCGCCTCACATAAATATGCCTTTATTTATACATGCATATTTGTATGTAAATATGTAGTATGCATGTTTATATATGTACATATCTCGGTCGCAACGCATGGTAGCTGCTACTGTATTTGTCCCAGTAAATTAGAGGCTGGTAGAGGGGCAGAGACCACCAATCTTATTTGACTTGTAGCACTAGAGTATACTCACAGATAGCTTTGATTTGATAGCTTCTAAATTTAAGAAACAGGGAGGAACTTATGTAGTGGGCCGTTTATCACCAGTCCAGCAGAGCCCCAAGTAACAACGCGGCACTACAAGGCTAAATGTGCTTCAGATCGGAAATAGGAAAAAAAACGAACACAAAACACACACACAACCTTTCTTTCCGTAGGAGACCCGTGAGACATTCTGAGGAACTAGGCAGGATCTGATAAACCAGACTCAGGATTTTATACTCCGTGGGCCAAGGCTTCACACTCTTTGATGATAATAATAGGTGGCAGGCTTCTCACCTCAATGAAACACCAGAACTTTTCATGGCCGCGTTACTGTAATTTACACGTAAATGACACGTTTCGTGTCACCGTAGTTCTTGCTGTAGATTCTCACGCACCTCCTGACACGTTATTACCCTGTTTTAGAAGCCGCTGAACCCACCACCTTAGGAGTCACTCGCCTGTCTATCAGCCATCTACTCTCTAAATCTGGAGGGGGGCAGGGGAAGGGAATGGGAGAAGAGAGCTGTGGGCGACGATAAACCCTTTGGGAAGGGCAGGCAGCCGAAGGCCACAGACCCAGGAATGGAGGAGCCGGGGTGAAGGCCAATATCAGGGTGCAGCGCCCGCCGACAGCTGGCAAGGAATCCCCGGGGAGGAGAGGCACAGGCAACACCGGGTGGGAAGGAAAGGGAGACCGGGCGAGACGCGGGGACAGAGCTAGGAGTGGGCAGCGACAAGAGGAAGCAGGACGCAGTCTCTGGCCGGAGAGCGAGGTGTTTTGGAGAAAGCTGGGGCGACAGGAAGGCGACACCGACTCGGCCAGGGCGGAGGGGGCTACAGGATGAGGACAGCAGGGCATCATCGCTGGAAGGCGTGGGGGGAAGCAGAAGTCCCCCGGGCGGAGGCGGCCGAGCCGGACGGAGACCCGAACCCGCCGGGAAAGGGAGCGGCGAAGCTGGGGGGCACTTACTGGGGTCCCTCCGCAGGGCGCCGATGGGGGTCTCCTCCCGCAGGTGAGGGAAGAGGAAGTCGCGGGCGGCCTGGAGGTCCTGGAAGGAGCAGAACTGGACAATGGAGCAGGCCATGGCTCCGGGGAGCCCTGCTGGTGCACTCACCTCACCTGACCACGCCCTGCCCCCCCGCCACCCCTCGGCCGCCACAGCCCGGCCCCCGACAGCTTCAGCCACGGAGGGGCGGGGAAACGGACCGGAAGCTGTCAGCGCACGCGGGCCCTCCGCCCGGAGCACTGCGCGTGCGCAGAACGGCCCCGGCGGACGCGATCCGCGTCACGTGACCAGCGGCTGCCCGCGGG
The DNA here is from genome assembly GCF_004126475.2 of Phyllostomus discolor. Lineage (NCBI taxonomy): Eukaryota > Metazoa > Chordata > Mammalia > Chiroptera > Phyllostomidae > Phyllostomus > Phyllostomus discolor. The sequence goes on along the minus strand of NC_040917.2, from coordinate 17,924,273 downwards.
GGCCGCAGACGTGGAAGCCTCAGAGCGACTTCGGTCCGGCTTCTGCGCCTCCGCCCGGGATCGAGCGCTTTCATTCGCTGTGGCTTTTAGCTAAAGAGCGTCTCATTGGATGGTGTCCACCTCGGCCTTTGTCGTTTGACCAGTCTATTGATGCCTTGCTGTTGGCACGGTCCTGATATTTCAGAAATAATCCCTGTTAGACCAGTGGCAGGCCAGTGGGGGATGGTGTCATGCAAGTGTCCGAGTTTGCGAAGATTAATTTCTCCTCCGTCAAGCTTAGCTTGAAATGCCCACCTATACATTGCCGTGGTGCCATGCACGCCTAACACAGCGCGCGCCGCGCTGTGGCACACATTTACTTACGCTCTCTGTCGACCTGCATTTGATTTTCCATTCATTCACTCATCCAACCCATTCAACAACTGTGCTGCTCGTCGTTTCTATTCCAGACAGGCGAGGCATGGAGCATAACGCAGAGAACAAGAAAGATTAAATGCTTGTTCCCACGGAGCTAAAATTCTAGAAGCAATTAATTACCCAACTATTTAACTGAAACGAACAACCTATATAACTGCTAATGGTAAGGAAGAAGTACAAAGTGCTATGATAGAATATGACAAGGAAACTTGCCCATTGTTTTGTTTGGTTTTCTTTTCTTTTCTTTTATTGGGAGGTGGGGGTGCACAGTTGCCAGGATCGGGTACAGATTTTGATGTAAATTCCTGGAAGTTGGGGTGTCATTTAACTTCTTCACTTTATGTCCATAGCTGTCTAGCATAGGACCCGGCACATAGTGCTTAATAAATATTTGCTGAAGGAATAAATGGAATGGGATGTGTACATACTGTAAACAGAATTACCCCTTCTTTTATAAAGTACTTTGTTTTTTTAAAGTAAGTTTCTATACTTTGTCCAGTTGGATAGTCACAGTGTCATCTAGAAAGTGTGTCTTATCCCAATTTTTAAATGAAAAAATTTAAGGGTCTTCAAGAAGACTCTCGAAGTTCATTTAAACTATTTTTCTAAAAAGTAAAAACCAAAGAAGGAATTATTTTAATGTTAGCCCAAAGCACTGTAGACACTCATATACTTGCCTAAAGAACCCTAAAGTGGCCGTCCACTTTGTATGGCAGAAAATGGGATAGAAATAAACTGAAGGCATGTAGATGAAGTCCAGAGCCTTTATGTCTGTCAGGGCTGTGTGTACCAATTAGTCCTAATAATATAACTATTACAATTTAGTGCCCAGGTTCCTATTTCAGTAATTCCTGTTCTTAGAATAGAACAAATTCCACAAAACAGGATCGGTAATTCCTATGTTATCAGGTCACCAGGGGTCAGTTCTTCCCCTATAAAACAGATGCTTGCATTAGGGATGCTGTGAGGTTCCTTACACATCAGAGACCTGTAATTCTGTACTCAAAGCTTGCAGAAAAGGTGAGCTTTCAGGGCTCCCACTTTCCATCCCTGAAAAAAAATGCCATGCTTCCTCAGATCATCCAGTCCCGGTGATTTAGCCCCAAAACATGACCGTAATACCAAAATAGAGTAATTTAAATTTAGACTCTTAAGCTCTACGGTATAAATCAAGAACACATGACACTTTGGAAGCACACAGTGTCGTTGCTTGAAAACCATTCAAGTTCCTATTCAGGTAAATGCGTTAGTGGAAGCGCCTGCCCTGGCTGATCCAGCTGGCTTTTGTTGTGTGCCAGGGTATTCATACATCTCTTGTGTGGCGGCTAGTGAATTTCATTACAGCTCGGTTTCAATGGTGAAATTCCTGACTTCCGTCCAAGTGGTATTGAAAAGGCTCATTCATGAATGCTTTTAAGGACTTCAGATACCCTTCACAGAAATTACAACACATTCATGAACTGAACTCTTCCCCCAGGAAGTTGTAAAGCTGCAGGGGATGCCTGCGGAGTTCTGCTGCCATGGTTTCCGAGGAGGGCGGGAGGACTGTGTTAAGACAGTGGATGTCGCTAACTGCACAGTCCTAAGAAAGCACATTGCAGGAAATGCCCAGGCTTTCCACAGCCCAGTATAGACACCGCCTCTCCCTGAGCTGTGAATTCAGGAACTAAGAAAGCGATGAGACCAACATAATCGCAGGCGGGTACTAATGTAAACTCTCTCCAGTATCCATCATTGTGAGTCAGAGCACTGGTAACTGTTGCTAGGAGAAAGATGCTTACTGAGCAGGGTTAGCAGCAGGTCCTTGCCAGACTTCACCAGCAGCCTGAGGCTGAAGACGTTGAGGTGCAAGATGGCAGCAAAGTGTGAAAGAAAGAGCAATGGACACGGAGTCAGGAGACAGGTCTGTCTCAGAGAGACCACTAATGTACCCACATGAACTTGGCCAATTCATGTCCCCTTCCTGGACCTTACTGTCTTGATCTAGAAAATGGAGAAACAGAACTCTAAAGTCCATCTCTGGAATGCGCGGGTTTTGGTGAGAAACTGGGAAGGCAAGGGTCCAGGAGTTGGAGTCGCTCCAGCGGGGCGGTCCGTGTCGGTTTCCCAGCAAGCAGCCTGGGTGCGCAGGAGCGAACGTGAAGCCCAGAGCCTCTCTAAGCAAACAGGGGGACAGCATTGGGACTCGGGAGCCTTAGATCATAGCTGGACCCTGGGTCATCCTTGAAGTCTGCAGGGAAATGTGAACAGGAGCAAGGTCTATAAACAACCAGTTTTACTCGACAAACATCCATGGAGGGTGGTAAACATTTGTGTTATTACATTAAAGGCGCTGTGCGGAGCACAGTGGAGACAGAAGGACTAGCTCACAGAGACTCACTACTGCCCAAGAGGACCACACAGACACAAAGGACGGACAAACAGAGTGTGAGGAGGTGGACCTTTGTGCTCAGAAAGGGCTGTGGGAGAAATAAGGGAGACGTTAATTTTGATCGCTCACCTTGTCCTGAAAAAAAAAAAAAAAGGGCTCATTGGGAAGAAGTATGAAAGATTAACTCCAGATTATAAACACCCTCAAAATTTGAATTTTATTCTGTGCGCAAGGTATAAGCCAAATGAAGGGGCTTTTGTTTTGTTTTGTTTTGTTTGTGTGTTTTTTAGGAGGGTTGGGTCATGACGGGGGAAGCAGTACGTGGTCTGACTGGAGGCAGAGGGACACTTCAGTTGTCATCACAACATCCTCAGTGGGAGGTCATGGCAGTGGAAGGGCACTGCCGCCCGGAGGCCGAGCCAAGTTGGACGGTTGAACGTGTGATTACGTGTGGATGGTGGGAGGGAAGAGGAGGACCCAAGATGGCATCCAAGTTTTGTATCTGAAGAGCCGGAGAGAACGCCATGCCACATTAGAACCAAAATGAAGACTGCAAGAGGAGGGAGTGTACTTGGGGACCAACAGGAATAAGATGAATTCGGTATTTGATTTGTGAAATTTGAAGTGCCCACGGAAGAGCTAGATTTTTTAATAGAGTCTAGAAATACAGAATCAATGAGGCCAGGCTCCTGACGATGCCACCCGCAGAGGTTACGGTGAAGGGCGGGGATGGAATGACACTGGTCCCGTGGAGTAAGAGAAAGGACCGGCCTCGCAGACAAGCTGGGAAGACTGGCTTGGTTTGTGTTGGCTTGCTTCTGGTGTGGATGGGGGAGGAAGTGCTAGTAAAGGGGACCGAAAGGAAGCAGTCAAAGAACTAAACCACACATAGTAGGACAGTGTCACAGAGGTCAAGGGAGGGAGAAGAAAATGTCATAAACAGGTGACGCTGTTGTATGGCCGTCAGCAGAGAGCTGACAGGGGGCGAAGGCTACTCAGGTGATTGTGTGTAGCAGTTGGGAAGTGTCATGTGATGGCCCAGCTTGAAGATCAAACTGTCTCCTTGAAGATAGTCTGTAACTACTCCTCGAAAGAGGTCATTTTTCAAACGGCCCCGGAGGCTCGCTATGACAGGCTTTGCCTTTCACTCTGACGCAAGGAGTAACATTTTAGAGAGGGACAGCAGAGTGTTATTTTTACACGTGTTCACCAGCGAGAAAGACAACTTCGCTAAGTGTTGAGTGTTTTTGTGAACACAAGAAACTATATTTTCCAATATTTATTTTGGCCCCGAATCTCTGTAATCCAGGCCCTCATGACCACTTGCCTGGGCTGGGTTTTTTGGGGTTTTTTTTTAGGGCCCTGATTCTTCTGGCTTCTGATGCTGGTGTCTTTCCATTTCAATGGCCCTCCACAGGGCTGCCTTCTGAGGCATCGGTCCAACCGTGTCACTTAGTAAATCTACCAGTAACACCTGCCGTAATCTTTCATTTGTTCATTCATTTATGAACACTTTCCTGGCTGCCCATTTAGGGGCCAGGAGTGGCCAGAGCCCCTATGAACGTAAGTATAGATAAGACCCAGTGCTGGTGGAGGGGCTGGGTTGCCAAGACACAAGCAAGTAAAACCAGCAGAGGCACATATACAGCCTCAGGGTGCAGATCAGGCGTTTTGGAGGTAGTATTTGAACTGAGTCTTTGAAGTGGAATCGATTTTAGCTGGATGATGATGGTAGAAGGGAGGGGGGAGAAGGTTGTCCGGCAAAAGAAATGACATCACGCCCTGGCCGGGTGGGCTGGTTGGTTGGAGTGCGGTCCTGTGCACCAAAAGTTGCAGGTTCTGTCCCCGGTCAGGGCACATACAGGAGGCAACTGATGGATGTTCTCTCTCACATCCATGTTTCTCTTCCTCTCTCTCAAACCAATAAACATGATTCTGGCTGGCGTAGCTCAGTGGATTGAGCGCGGGCTGCGAACCAAAGTGTCGCAGGTTCGATTCCCAGTCAGGGTACATGCCTGGGTTGCAGGCCATGACCCCCAGCAACTGTACATTGATGTTTCTCTCTCTCTCTATCTCCCTCCCTTCCCTCTCTAAAAATAAATAAATAAAATTTTTAAAAAACCAAAAAGCATATTCTTGGGGTGAGGATTATTTAAACAACAACATCACACTATACCTGAGAGCAGCAATGACCCGTGTGCACAGAGACACCCCAGCTGCTGTTTCTAGGATGGGTAGCGTGACACTGTGAATGGGACGAATCCAAAGAGGTGGCCGGAGAGATGTAAACTTCTTCACATTTCATTTCCTCCAGAAACTGAGGACACATCAGCCTTTCTGAACTTGCATAAAGGGGAGAAAAATCTTTTTTTTGTTCATTTTCTCCACAAATACCATTTTCTACCATCTTGCTTGCAGTCCAAAGGGCCACGGGGAGGGGACAAAGTTTTGAGGGTTGGGGTGATGGTGTGTTAACATGACCCAGCTCCACCAGACACGCTGTGCCAGCTTCGGGAGCGGCAAGGCTCATGTGGAACGGGGGGGGGGGTGGGGGGGTGGGGGGGCGGGGGGGGCCGTCCAGTTCCTCCAGGGCCGCAGACCACGCCCTAGTCAAGGCACCTCCCCCCTGTGCCCAGAGAACACGCCCCTCCTGGCTCTTGATTCCTCCTCCTCCGTGGACTGGCACGAGGCAATCAAGTCTTCCACACTTGCTGATTGGTTTTCTTTCCAGGAGCTCGCAGTCAGTGATAATTGTCCTGCTGGCAGCCGCTGACTTGAATATGTTTGACACCTGCCTTTTTGATTCATTTTTGCAAACACGGTCCTTCCCACTGTCCTAATTAGTAAAACCCTTTGTCTGTGGCCCTACTCTATTCTCTTCTGTCTTGCCCAGAGAGGCATCTGGAAGTTTTGGCCATTGAGGATTATAGACGCATGCTTGGAACATCTCTCAAGCCGCTAATTACTGGGCAGCTGCTATGTGCCTCTTCTCTACCCAGGAGCCTTTGAAAGTCTTCCAAACCCGGCTCCACTAATCACCTGCTTGGTGAGGGACCTGCCTTCCCCAGGTGAAACTGGTCACTGTGGACCCCCATCGTTTTTTGCTAGGTAGCTATTTGAAAACTTAGCACCTTGATTGTGCTCTATCCACATTTTTGTCTCCCCCACTAGGTGGTGATGTCCTCAAGGGCAGGGATGTGACCTGTCTACCTTTGTGACAGCCCTTCATCCGTTTAGTCACTCATGTAATGCGTTTTGTTAAAAGCCTATGAGGTACCAGGAGCAAAACATAGACATGTCTCATACCCAATACACAAAAGACACACACACCCCTGTGCTAATAGATACAGACTCCAATGACAGACTGGGATGAACAGGCAACAGAACTCCATTCGGAAAGGGCACTGGCAGGAGCAGCACCAGGCAGGGAGCATGTACAAAGGGCCCCTCACATTGGGGACCCGGGGGGACTTCCTCACTGCACTGTCTGAGCTGAGAGTGGAAGGACTGAGCAGGTGTCCGTCAGGGACACACCTGATGGAGGCCACGAGACAGCTTTGCTATTATCACCGAATGCTTGGAGAGTGATGATCTATATAGAAAAGGAGCAAAACCAAGAAATGTTTATTATTCAGTTGATGCTGTGTATAGCCCTAGGAGTCTCATGCACCAAGTGCCTTTCTTGGCCCTTGAGATGAGGAAATGACTTGCCGGCCTTCGTTTCATCAGAAAACAGACTCTGACTCTGTGGTATGTATAATAATCGTCCATTAAAAAATTACGGTCGTTAATGATGGTATGGAATCGATATAGAGTTTGTACGGAAATGAGCCACCCACATTTATTCTTTAAAAGTAAGTGTCATCTCATCTTACACTGTATTAACTAATGTAGCCACATACGATTAATCCTTAGACATTCATTTGTGTTCTGTTTCCACTTGTCTGCTCTGCCCCCCCCCCCTCCTTTCCCCATCACCACGATGTCTCCACACACCAACTACATGCTCGCTGGGTGCAGGCTTGGGAAAACTCAGATTTGGAGAGAACAGATTTTTTGGTATTACATGAAGTTCTGTAGACCTGGCAAAATCCATCTTGAGATTATTTTTTTCCTAAAGAAATTAGCATTCCAAAGTGCTGAGATGTTAAGCAATGAATAAAACAAGGGAATAAATAATTCACTGGTGTATTAATAAATATTTCAGGGCTGAGCAGAGCCCTGGTTAATGCACGTTAATATCTTGGTAAGTGAAACTCTTTGAATGCTTTATATGTTACAACTTCAACTATTTAGCCTTATTGGTCATAGATCTATAGATAAAATATTTAACAGAAGTCAGTAATGAATATGAAAAGAACACTTTAAGTATGTTTTAATAAATGAACTCAATAGCGTAATACATTCAAAGAAAAAGATATGTATTTATCATACCTTGCATCTGATTTTACTGTACTTGTTAGGATTCTTCTCACTTACAATAGATTGCCAAGGTGCATTCTGAACACAGACATTAAGATCATTGCCATTTTACTAAACTCGTAGCCTCTCTCTTTATGTTGCAAACATCCTCAAGGTCCATCCACGTTGTTGCAAATGGCACCATTTCATCTTTCCTTGTGGCTGAGTAGTATTCCATTGTGCATGTAACACATCTTTCACCAGTTGTCGAAAGATGTGTCATTTGTTTCCATAACTTGGCCACTGTGAAAAATAATTCTTCCTTTACACGATGAGACCTCTCTCTCGTGTGCTTAAAGTGATTTCATTTCCAACATATGCCCCGTCCGTCTTTGATAAACGTGCCGACTCAGTTCCGTCCGAGCTGTCCACTCACTCGCGAGAGCCTGCCTTTGTTACACACTCACTCAGAAACCTCTCTGTGCGAAGCATGGACCCCACACCAGCTCCCGCCCTCTCCCTTGGATCTCTGTACCCGTGGGCACCACACATTCGGGACGGATGCCACAGACTAGGCCGGAGGGTCTGAAGGAAGCAACTTCACTCATGGAGTCGTCACCGACCGAGTGCAGGTGTGCCGTGCTGGGGGTGCGGCACTTAATACGCAGCAAGCCATCTCGGACACATGCCAACGCACCCCTCAGCTCTCCCGGGGGGGGGGGGTCACTATCAGATGCATGGCTAGAAAAGGCCAAGTTCCTAAAGCATGGCGATCACGAACACACATGTTCCCTGTTACATCCCCCACATTTCTACCAAAACCATAATTACCCCCAGTTTGTAACCACAGACCTCTGGAAACCCAGCTACTATCTGCCCCAAACCCTCCCGTCTCTCGTCCACCGACTGTGGTCTGTGAGGGCAAGAATTCTGTATTTTATTCATCTTTGCATCCCAAGAGCACAGAATGGGACGGCCATTTAGTGTGTTACGATTTTTCAATGAACTCTCACAAAAATTCACGCATTGTTGCCTGTTGACTACCTACCCCGCACAATCTGCCTGGACCTGCTGGTGCTCTCAGGACTCAGCTTCATACTCGTCTCCCGGGGGAGACCATCTCTGACGCCAAAGGCAAGCTCTGGGCTCCCCGGGGTGAGCTCAGAGAAGACCCTAGACTCCCACTGTATGGCACTTACTTGCGTTCAGGTCCTGTTTGTGTTCTCTGTTAGAATATAAAACCCGGGAGGGCTGGACCTGTACATTCTCTTACCCTCAGTGCTAGAGCTCAGAAGCAGTGCCTAGGACACAGGAGATGCTCAATAAACATTTCTGGAACAAACGAGTTTTGACCAATAGCATTTGGGACACTAACCTCTTTTCCTCCTCTCTTGTCCACAGAGCTATTTAACACTCTCCCCCAGTGGGTCCCCCCCCCCCATCTTTTTCCTATTTCTACTGGATGGACGGACACATGGCGTTCCGATGAATGGATGCCAGGGTGGCTACAGTGTATCCATGCTGAGACAGGTCTGTGTTTTTGCACTTCCCCGGGGCTTGGATTGACAAAGCAGTGGAGTCCTGCTGCCCCCAACACTTTGCCCTTTAACCTTGCTCCAGTGCAACGTGCCTGTCGGGCTCTGTGGAGGAAGTTGTTGCTCTTTTTTGGAACTGGGATACTGGGAGCGCTGGCCCCGCTTTAAATGAACCACTAGAGGGGGCAGTGACACGCTCTGTCACAGCACCCGAACTGCACCTGCAGGAGATTCTAGCTCCAAGGATCGCTGAGGTCTCCTGGGCCTGGGTGTTTTATAAACACTCTCAGAGATGACGGGACTTGCCTACGGCTACAGAGTTGGTCAGTGACAAAACCCAGACCTCTTGCTTTTTCTTCCGGAACCCTTCAGGACAGCACGTGGTCCCCTGCCTGCCTGTTCTCGGAGGGTCCTGGCAGGGTCCGCGGATATGGATCGGGTTTGACAAGGCTGATTCACGTGCCAAGAATTCCTCGGCCTCTCAGTGTCATCACCCAAGTTTATTTATGGGTGGTCCATAGCGATGCACGTGGGCGGAGGGAGGAGTAGCGTGAGGTAAGGACAGCTGTGCTGGATTCCAGCACCTACAGAAAACAAGGCGTAGTGGGCGGTGCTGGGTCTAGTCTTCAGGCTATAGAAGCAAACTTCCCTATGACCCCTTATTCCTACACGTGTCCTTCCTCTCCCTCCCCACCCCAGGAGCACCAACCAGCAATACCAGCCCGGCGAGTCACAGCTTCCGGCTCCTCCCAAACACAGGGAGGGGTCAGCAGAGGGTAGGAGATCCGGCTGGTCTCTCGGGGTCCTGCCCTGGAATTTCTGAGTGGGACATCGGAGGAACAGCTGTCTCGTCTCGGGGCTCACGGTGCCAGAAGGAGGTGAAGTCAAGTGACTGCGGTCATCTCTCCGCCCGAACAGAGAAGGCGTCCCTGGAGAGGAGGAGAGCTACACGACCAGGGAGAGAAGCCGGGTGGAGGACGGACTCCCTACCCCGGCCCTGCGGCCCTGGCTCTGCGGTTTCGCACATCCCTGGAGCTGCCCGGCCGGGCTGGTGTTCCAGTTCCGTGAGCCTGTCAGTTGCTTCGTGCTGTTTTCTCTGAAGGTAGTTCGAGTTGGACTTTTGTCCCGATGAAGAATTTTGACTAGTATGGAGACAGTTCCAACTTGGTGTAGGGTAGTATCTCGTTTCCTCTGGCTCTAAACTAAGGGCCAAGCCAAGAGTCCATCTTCCAATACGGGACTCAGTGGTGAACAGTGATTTCATATGCACATTATGTCCCCACTGTTGTCTGTCCTGGTTAGCTCAACCACAATGAACGCGTTGCTAGTGTGGCCAAGAGCCCAGGTCATGTGGTTCAGTTGGGTCTGCTCTGTCTGTAACAAGACCTGCCTTAAAGACATCCAGCTGTTTTGCAATACGTGACCTTGGCCCTGATGTGAACTAGAGGGGCCAGTGTACCTCTGCACTGGCTCAGGAAGGGAGCATGAGCTAATGGAAACCCCGCCAGTCTGACCCCTACGCCATGATGGGCCAGTGCCACCTCCATCTTTGCCTTACCAGGACACCCCCAAGTGCATACTCTAACTTCCATTTAGGAGGTTACAAAAAATGTGATACTTGAGCAACACGATCCGAAGACCCAGTCTGGTTCTAAAATGACATCACTCTCAAAGGACAACTGAAGTACATCCTCTGTGAATGGCAGGTCCAACTACCTGCTTTTGTACCACAAAGATCACATTTAACCCTACTGTTTTCTCATCAATTATCAGGGCAAGCTGGGTAGGAAATCATCACGCATATTTCCAATAGAAATCTCTGCTTTTAGCCCCAAAATGCGACCCTGCTCTCCTTGGTGAATGATGAGTTCCCCTCAGGACTGGCCAGGGAAAGTGAGTCTCCTCTTCTGTAATATTAATGACCATGGAGGAGCCTTTCTTTACTTCAGGGGGCTGGGAGCAAAGAACTCTCCCCCCCCCCAGTCTTTCCTCTGCCACTTCCAAACTGAAGAGCTGAGGGTTGCTAGGCAACGGGGCTGAGGGGGCCGGCAGGGGTCAGTGGGCCTCAGCTCACTGGGGAAGCTGGGAGGGGGAGCCCAGCCCTTGAGTAAGCAGAGAAGCGAATACTTCCTAGACTCCTCATCTAGTTTTACCGCATGGAGTTCAAGTACAAATAGGGCGGGTTGGGAAGCAAAAGGAGCAAGTTTTGGTGAAGAGCTTAGCGTGAAGAGGCAGAGAAGCCGGGTGAGGCGGTACATGAGCCGCGTGCCACGTGGGGCTGTAGAGACGGCACAGAGATGGGAGGCCTGCTGCTCAGAGACGCAGGGGTCATTTTGATTGACACTCCTGGTGAACTGGAGCGGGACCCGCCCTGGTGGCCGAATGCCTGCAGGACAGCTAAGATCCTTGAGACTGAGGCCCTCCAGCTCAGCATTATCCTAAGGAGGACAAAGGTCAATGGGACCCTGATGAGACCCTGATGCATCCCCCCGGACGGACACCAGGTGAAGACCACTGTAAGGCAAAGAGCGGTTTGGTTAGGTGGTCATGCTGTTGGCAGAATAATGAGCTTGCCTGACACGTGGTAACCACACCTGGCACCAGGTAAGAGCCCAATCAGGGATTGTAGTTATTCCTACTAGTGTACTTACAGTTGCCCTTACAGATGGGCATCAGGTATTCAGATTCTCCCTCCACCCCCCGGCTGTGCCTCTGTAATCACTTTGAGGTGATTATGGATTCCAGAGGTCTTTAGAGCAGGCCTTGACTTCTTTTAACACCCCTTTAGAGGCTCCTTATCCCATTCTGGGCTGCACGAGACAACCCACTCCAACCTCTGCCCACGTAGCCCACACCTGACCGACCAAAATACCCGTCTCAGCTGAACGTGCACCACATGCTGCTACGTCTCATCGGCAAAATGAAGGTCATTTTTGACCTTCAGCTGTGGGATGTCTGTGCGTGTTGACTGTGCTGTGTGGCCTGCCCCAGAAGTCACTCATTTTGGTGGGTGGGGGGAGTAGGGAGCAACAAGCCCCTCAGGCGAGTCTGCTGCCCACCTCGCTCTACTGCGGACCTGTGCAAAGCTGCCTCCACCTGAGGTGGTGGCTTGTTGCTCTCGGTGGTGGTGGCAGCAGCAAGACCTGCACAGGACAGGGAGCTCTACAGCAGATGGAATCGTGTCCTGGAATGTCGTCATGCTTCCGCAGGCTGGGTGGGGGTGGGGGGTCACGTGGGATCTGACATCATTGTCTGGAGGTGGGAGCTTCCGGGAATGCTGCTGCTAGCAGCTTTGCCGGGCAGATACCGATCATCGCTCTTGCAGAAGACAGAAACCCAAACGAAGCAGAGCAAAACCGAAGCTATGTGCCTGCTTCCAAAAATCCGAGTAGTCAGATGGCCAGGGAGGAGGAAGGGAGTTGTGATACTTGGTCCAGAGACTCAACGCCCCCCCTGCTCGGCGTTCAGGTGCCACTGACGATCAGGAGGAAGGACCTTGGGAGGTCTCTCTGGTTCAACCATCTGCCTCCAAAGAGGACCACAGCTGGAACTCCAGAGCTCTCCGGGGCAACGACGGGGCGTAACCTGCCTTGGATGAGTGGCTCCAATGCCACCCCCGACAGAGCAGTGGCTCTCAGCTGCGCCAGCTGGGTGTCCAGAGCAGCAGTGAGGGGGGAGCACTGGGGCATGTCCCCCCAAGAGAGATGCTGACTCACGCTAAGTGGGCGGGGAGACAGGACTTCGGGGAGAGGTATGTGGTCAGTAATGAACCTTCTGCAGATGCCCTGGATGGGCTAAGCAGAATATTCTAAGAATATAAAGCTTCATCTTTATTAATCATGATGATATTTTTAATTAGACAACTTCAAATATATCAAAAATTACAGGACACTAAAAGAAATACCTATATATATCCTTCACCTAGACTCACCAATTAGTAACATTTTTCCATATGCTTTATTTTTGCCTCTCTTTACACACACACACGCTATCTAAAAGAAAAACAAAACTATCTATCAATCTATCTAGTATATCTAATTTTTTTTAACAACTGTGACAAATTATTTGATTTTCCAACAAAACGTCCCTGCTTCTTCCCCTTCTTCATCCTCTCTCTTACAGCAAGAATTTCTTTTTAGAATCAAGAAGTTTGTCCTTGCGTTTGGTTCTCTCCCACTTAAAGATACACTATACATTTTTGCCCCCTCCGTATGCAAAGAAGGTGCCGTCTGTGCCGCAGACCCCCCCGACTGCCTCCCAACTTTTGCCAGAGAGGAGAGGGAACTACCAGGCATTTAGAGTGACTTATCCGGTCCCGGCCAAACTGGATAACGGTGATGGCCAGGATTCCACTGCATTCCATGTCCACTTGTTTGTACCAACCGCCACCGAGCAAATGTGGCTCTGTGACATTGACCTTTCTATTCTGTCTCTCACTCAGCAGAGGTCCCAGGAGGAACCTCACAGGCAGAGACCCTACCTGCCCAGCGCAGAATCCTCCAGTCTCTGCCCGCCGTCTGACTCTATGTGCGGCGTTTTTAACATAAAAAGATGCTGTAAGAACATCTTGCTGCTGGACCCCACTTAGCCTCCCACCCAGTTTCCCCGTCTCTCCATACTATGTCCTCAAACATCAGCACACTCCAAATATACACAGCAGGTCCTCACTTACTGTCGCGGCTGGATTCTGTGCCTTCAAGTGAAATGGCAGGTGACACAACCAATTTTACCATAGCCTGTTTCATACAAACCAGGGTTAAGTTCCTACAGCATCCCTCCAACCTTACAAGGAAATGACATCGAACAAGGTGCCATCTTGGGGGGGCCCTCCTCACCGCAGGGAACCACTCGGGTCACGGTGGTTGACTGAACAGCTGGCTGTGGAACAGGGGGAGGGCTCGCCATGATCTCTGCCCTCAGGGAGTTTGTGACCTGCCAGAGAAAAGAGACACGAAACACATCATTTCATTTGTGAAACACGATATGTTAAGGGAAGCACAGGTGTCCGGGGGGGACCCTCCCAGCCTGAGAGACGGTGGAGGGCTGGATTCCTAATCCTCCAGGAAGGCAAGAGCAGAATCTGCAGGAGTGTGAGGGCCTTCCAGGTCAGAGGAGCACAGACTCACGGGGCTCCATCTGCCGCTGCGAGAAAAGGGCCTCTGCTATTGTTCTGAGGCACAACGCTCATTAGAGTTTGAATGAGTTGCCTCCTGCCTTCAACATACTGTTTCCCATTGCCTGCTGGAACTCGCGTGGTCTAACAAACAGTTTCTGTTAGCTAAGGGTTGGAATCACAACAGAAAATACCTCTGTGTCTACCTAGGGCTGTTGAATGACATCTCTAAAATAATAAATGAATAAATAAACTATCAGCCCAGGTGTCTAGATCCAGGGAAAACAGGCTTCACAAGTGAAGGCAAAATAAAGATATTTTCAAAACAACAAGAATTGAGAAAATTCAGTACCGAAAAACCATCACTATGAGAAATGTTGCTGCAAGTTCTTCAGGCTCCAAGGAAATGATATCAGAAATTCTAAATGTGGTGTGTACTGGAAATCATAAATATGTGGGTAAATATTTTTGAAACTTGTTTTGTGTCTTAAACATAAACAAAGGTAAAACCAAAAAGGCAGTAGAGACACAGCTGAATACCACAAGTACCCAATCCAACTGATGGCACGAAGGAGGCAAGGAAATGTCAAAGAACACACAGGACAAAGAGACAATAAATAGCAAGACCAAAACCCAACCATATCAGTGATTACATTACATGTAAATGGGCTAAACCTGTTAGAAGACAAAAATTGTCAGACTGGGTAAAGAGTAAGATTTTACTCTCTTTGTTCATAAGAGATGCACTTTAAATAGAACGATGCGGGTTAAAAGTGAAATGATGAGAAAGGATACATCATGTAAACACATTACGAGAAAGGAGAATGCAAAGTAAAAGCCACGGTTAATGAAACAAAACAGGAACAAGAAGACAGGCAACAATCTAAGAAGTGCCATCTGTCATTAACAGTTTTCCCAGATGAAGAGAACAGAGACCATGGAAGGAAGAAAATGATCAAGGAAAAAAATATGAGAAGGTTTCCTAGACCTGAAGGACATACGTCTGCAGATTAAAAGAACCCTCGAGTGCCTGGCTGGCGTAGCTCAGTGGATTGAACGCGGGCTGCGAACCAAAGCATCGCAGGTTCGATTCCCAATCAGGGCACATGCCTGGGTTGCAGGCCATGACCCCCCAACAACTGCACAGTGATGCTTCTCTCTCTCTCTCTGTTTCTCCCTCCCCTCTCTAAAAATAAATAAATAAAATCTTAAAAAAAAAGAGCCCTCGAGTGCTCAGTGCAACACAGGAAGAGCCAAGGCAACTTTTAGAACACCAGTAGAACACGCCAAAAATTCCCGGAGAGAAACACAGAGCATATAGGCGAGTTCTGGGATAAGAACGACATCAGACTTCTCAGTCACACCATTGGAAACTGGATGACAATGCAGCAACGCCTTCAAAAGCCAGCAAATATATATTTGTCAAATACTTATATTTAAAAATATATCTATTTATAAATTAAATACAATATATATAAAATAAACATATTTTGTCATTGATCTAGAAGTTCTACTTAGTCATCAAGATAAAAGTTCTTTTCAGACATGTAAGATCTCAAAAATGTACCACTCCTTTTCAAAAAGCTACGGAAGGATGTGCACCATAAAAAGGGGGAGGGAATCAACTAAGAGCTAAGCATCCAAGAAGCAGAGGGCCTAACCCAGGAGGAAGAGGAAGGAGCCCCCGTGGGTGGTGGGAGTGGAAGTGCGCCTGGTCAGGCTGAGCATCAGGCCCAGGGCGCCTCCCTCTGGGACCGGAGAAAGGCAGCAGAGCACACCGGGAGGGTGTCTCCAAGGAGGCACCTGGAGCTGATAGCAGATGCAATACATTTGCACCAGAAAATCACAAGGAGGACTCCCCAGGTTTCCTTGGCAATTAGGAATAAACATGTAACATAATTCTGGTGAGTGAGATGCCAGCTACGTTCTATTGGGTAAAAATGCTACAGAAACGATTGTTTTCCATTGAAAGACCAGACTAGCTGGTACACTCACTCTGTTGTTGTCCTCACGCCTTCCTCCTACCAGGAGCGAGGACATGGAGCAGCCATCTGGAGACCACAGGAAAAAAGCTACATGGAGGATTTTGCAGCATAAGGAGCAAGGATTCTGCAACATGGGTGACACAAGGGCAGAAGCAGAATTTCTCGAAGTGTGGTGGGGAACCAGGTCATTGCAAGTGGAGCTGTATGCAGATTAATATTAAATAACGCTGACTCATGCACACCAAAATTCAATCATTACTGCTCTCCATTTCTCTTCTCTGCAGAAATGACCGGCTTGCTTAATGCACAAATAGCCCCAGCTAATTATGGCCCCCACTTTAGAAGTAAAAGCAATCTAAAGGTCCATTTTTTTCAGAAATCAAAAGGCAAAAATAAAGCGTTGTTGTGATAATACAGGAAAAATATATGGTAGATAACTGAAAATAAAAATGTATTGAAAAGTACTGCTTAACTAGTCACAGCGCTAGGAGAGTTAGGCAGAGATGGGGTAGGATGAAAAATAAATTTTCATTATGACTTTATTACACTCATTATCATGTCCTTGTACTTATAAGGGAGAAACACAAAAGAAATTGCAGCTACTCCAATTCCAAGAAAACTATTTTATCACAGGTAATCCTGCTTCCCAGTACTGAAAGATAAAAATGAGATCCTTTTGCCTCATAAATCTGGTTACTCTTTCTAAGTTCCTCCCATGCACCTCTTCCCCTGCCTCATAAAGCCTTTGAGAATAAATGAGCTGAGACGTCGTATTATCTCTCCTGGTCTCTGTGTGATTTTCATATCTAGTGCTTAACCCCAGCCCTGGGGAATCGAATGTTCCTCCCCCATACGATTTGATGGAACAGCAAGAGGTTTTCAGGGAAATACGGAAAACTCCACCAGGCAGCAACCGAAACAAAGATTCCACTTGGAGTTTTCCAGATGTGGGTGAATTCTGCCCACACAATACCATTTAAAATTTCATTTTAAATCTGTTGGGTTCTTCCAAAGAAGATGTTTAATGAGCTGTGGGAGCGGATGACAATTTTAATTATTCACAGCACCCTTTTCTTAGCGGCATGATTCATGCTTCCAGAGGGGGAAGGGAAAAGACCAACAATTCGTCAGGCGCAGCACCACCTTGAATTCTTACAGTCACCTTGAGGAATGGTGTTATCACGGGCGATTGAAGTGGGACTCCCAGCAGTAGGTAACCTGGTCCAATTGACTTAGCCATTGGGTGGCGAATTTGGGATTGAAACTCAGATGTACTTGACCCTACGCTTATTTACTTTTTTCTGGCTGTTGTTCTGTACTGGGAACCTCAGCACCTTCGTTGCTGTGGAATTTCACCCGGTGGGCTGCCAGTCCTTTGGTTAAAAGATGGACCACATGGGGCTTTTCAGAACAGACCATAGAACTGATCATCTTTGCCGCTGCTTCTTAGACTTGCAGGTTGACTGCCTCTGTGTTCCGAAAGCCCTGCACAACGAGGAAGAAACAAAAACACTAGACAGAGCCTTCCGCCACAAGCAGTCAAATCTAAATGGAGGAGGAGAACAAGTGAAGAAAGGCCATTTGTCTTGTTCGTCACCAGATACTAATTAATAACCCTGAGACAGACCGATCGCTCACTTAATTTTTTTCTTATTCTAAACATAATAATGACATATTGTAGGAAAAACCTCTATTCCATCATTTGATCTATTCTTTTAAACTCTGTTTTTCAATGCAAATATGTGTATATTTTTAGACATGTAATTGAAAGATATTTATATATACTTGTATGGGCTGTTTTTATTCAGTATTGTATCATGAATATTTTACCATGACATTAAAGATATTTCAAGATATAACTATAAATGGCAGTACAATATTCATAGTATTATAATTTATTTGTTACCTATCCATATCCAGAAGTTTGGATTATGTCCAATATTTTTATTTCGTATACATAATATTATTGTATTGAACATCCTGGATCACACATCTTTACCTATGTCTCTACTTCCTGAGGGGCTGAGGACACTCAAACTTCTGTAAACAATTCTTCTGGTTTAAAGCAAACCCCTGTGAGCGACGGGAATGTACAGATGGTGGTAACGGCAGGGAAGTGCAGCTGTGGCCTCTGGAAGGGGGAATCAGGGAGGAAACCTCATTGCTGTGTCCACAGGGTAAAGCTCCCTAGGAGCCCAGAGTCACACAGGTGCTTTCGAGGAGGGGTCCTTCATCAGGAAGATCGGACCGTACGTTCCCGTTGCTATTCACAGCGAGAGCCACAACAGACACCGGGTACAGGGCACTTCACAATACTGACCTCGTTTAACTCTGACAGCAGCCCCGACAGGGAGACACGAGGGTTCCCATTCTCCAGGTACAAAACCTGAACTACGTGAAGGCAAATAACTTGCCTGAAGCTCCAGACCTAGTAAGGGGCAGAGGCAGGATTTGAACCAGGTCCAGCAGCCTTAAGGAGGAACTTAGCACCTCCTTCCACAGCCTCACACCACCTCACTGGACCCTCCCTTCTTTCCCTGCTTTCGTCCACTCCCCAGGACTCCCTCCCGGACTATGACCGGAAAGTCAAAATCCTTGTTTCTGTGCTAGGAAAAGCAGCAGACCCACAAAGAAGCTCAAGGCCCCTGTTCCGTAGAAAGCAGCTGTGGTGGTTTAATGCACACGCATTAACTCGATATTTGGAACAGCTCTATGAAATGGGTACCAGGACTCCGCTCTCCAGGAGAGAAGGCTGCGCCCACTTGCCCAAGACGGTACTGTTTTTATCGCAGGAAGTAGAGACAGAATTTTTAATCACAGCCACCTGACTCCCAAACTACCATTCCTCCATGTCATTCTCCTATGCTTTACCTCCAGGTGTGCCCCAAAGCCCAACATCTGTATTCCTAAACCAGGGTTCTCCCAAATGACTCCCAGCCCCGGGAGCACCACAGACACCCACTTTCAGACCACGTGCCCTGAGTCTGGGTCAGGAAACCCAGGTCAAAGATGGGATGCCTTGGAACGAAGGACAGGAATGAACCTGGTGACCCTTCCTGTTCTTTAGCAAGGCTTTCTCAGCTGGGAGGTGCCCCCCGCAGGAGGGACAACTGGGGGACAGGAGCAGCCTCTGCCTGTCCGAGAGCCCGGCTACTTGCGGCCCTCCCTGAGGGAGCAGAGGGAAAAGCCACCGAGGCAAACAGCAGCTGCTACTCGTCATTTTTCAGCCGCCCGGAGGCTCTACCAGGAGGGCAGGACGCAGGAAAGAGACAGTATCCCGGGCGTTAGTGGGACCACAAAGTCGCTTCCAGTCCTGGCATTTCTCTCTTGCTGTTTAGCTTCTGCTGTCGGACTCTCTCCTCGGCCCAGAAGCCTGGACTCCGAGAGGATTGCCCGTGAGCACGGCTGGTCCTCGGACACTCTGGCCGAGGGGGAGGTCCACCTCGAGGACACGTGCCTGTGTCTTGTGACTCCCGTGAATGCTGCCCGCCAGACAGGATATCAGCTTTTCCAGCAGGCTCAGTCAAGAGCTTGTGCTGAGAAATAGCTTCCACACATCCAATGCCACGTCCAGCCCCACCGAGCACGCCTTCCCTTCCCGGGTGCCCCTCCTCGCCTTCCTCCGGATCCAGAGGAGCCGGAGAGCCCGTCAGCCCGGGAGACAGCCCCTGCTCCACGAGGTTCCTCTGTTTGGTGATTAGAGGGCTGACACTCCCAGGAAGGATCCGAGAGACACCCGGCCGCTCGGTGCGCCAGTAATCCTACTGTTGTCGTGTGTGGTTCCCACTTACTAACCAGGAACAGCATGCTCCACTCGGTCTTCATCTGCCCCCCTAACCTATGTCTAGACTGCATAGGCAGCTTCAATATGTGCTGTAAATGCAACTTGGGCTCCGGGTACTCGGCTCACGCAGCCCTGCTTCCTCTACAACGTGGGTGAAGCAAGCAGAAAGCATCTAACTGGAGAGCTAACTCCTGGGAAGACAGAGCCATCCGGTGCGTCTGTCTCAGCATCATCACACTGGGGGCGTTAAGGGAAGAGATCCCCACTTGGGCTGGAACAGGAAGGGGGCAGACACTTCTCAAAGGCGACATCTTGGAAAAACAGTGAGAACCTGGGAGCCGAGGGAGACACCCCCTGTGACCCCATCTCTGCAGAGAGGAGACGCGGGCACCGGGTCCTTCAGTCTGGATTCCTAGCATGATCCCACCTCGGTCAAAGGCGACTCGTTTCAGGAAAAGACATTCACGAACTAGGGAGGTGACGTGTAATCTGTCTTCACAAAAACTTTCAAACAGAGGAAGACAAATAAAAATTTTTTTTTTCTGACCCGAGCATGGCAGAGCAACCCAAGTCCACAATTGGAAAAGAGGAGTCGTCGTGGGATGTCAAGTCAAGGAAACCTTCAAAAACAGGTTCCACTACATATTTTGCAAACCAGGGCAGTCACAATTAACAAAGTAAAAGACACATTTTAAACGAAATTGGGATGTTTGAAAAACAGGGAAATCCCAGGAATCAGTCTGCAGGGCCAAGGGGAGGGGGCCTCGAGGGGGGAGGACGCCTTTAAGAGTGTTATTGATGAGTTCGGTTAGCTTATGATCGATGAGCCCTGTTAGCTTGAGTGCCACAATGGGGGCAAATCCTTCTCTCGTCATCCCCACCACTTTGGATGTGGAAATCCACGTGTGTGGCCCTGCTGGTCTATTAAGCTATAATTACATCTTTGCAAGGTCTGTGCTCCCGTCCAGGCGGGAGACGCTGGAGGGCCGTTACCTGGCGAGAGGCGGGGAAAGAGGACCCCTGGGAAGGCAGCTGGCTGCAGCCTGGAGCGGAACCAGATCCACACTCCTGGTCCCAACTCCCTACCCTGTTAAAAATAGACCGTGTTTTTTTAGAGCAGTTTTAGGTTCACAGCAAATCTGACCAGAAAGTACAGAGGGTTCCCATACACCGCCTGTCCCCGCAGACACAGCCTTCCTCACCGTCAACGAGCCCCACCAGAGTGGGATGTTGGTGACAATCGATGAGCCTGCATTTCCGTCAACGTCACCCAGACTCCAGAGTTTGCATCAGGGTTCACTCCAAGCTCCTTACCCCACCCGCCTTTGTGAAGCCCTTACACTTGGGCCAACAGGCCCTTCAGGGCCATGCCCAGTGCTGTCCAGGGCTCCTCATTCTGCGGCTGTAATGTCCGAGCAAGCCCAGCGCCTGGACTCTTCCTGGCTCCCTCCCCACATCAGCACTTTGAATTACGCCTTATTTCCCTGGGAGGAAGTTCAGTGCTTTTCAAGGTCATGTGTGGTTATTTATACCCAAATGTGGGCTAAGGTGCTAATGAGCGACACTGCAGGCAAGAGAATGCTACAGGAGGCGATGCTCACCCCAAGGGAGGACGCTCACGTCCTGCAGGTTCCAGGCAGCAGCAAGCTTGGGCAAGCCGGAGGGGCAGGGCGCCCTGGGCTGTCACTCCGGAGCGCCTCTCGGATCCTCCCAGGTCGGAGGCCGCCTGCCCTACCTGTGCCGAGAGAGAGCCCTGGGTTTTTCCCATCTACGGTTTGCTCCACTGCTTTGCATACACTGGAAGAAGGAGAGTTAGTTGTCTTGGGCCATACATTAAATGCACAAACACAAATGAAAACTGATGAGCAAAAAAAGGTTTTAAGTAATTTATGATTTTGTGCTGAGCCACATGCATAGGCATCGTGGGCTGCATGCAGCCTGTGGGCTGCAGGTTGGACACCCCTACTCCCTCCCTCCATTCCCTCCCTCCGTTCCCTCCTTCCTTCCATTCCGCAGGTGGGGAAATGAACAAATGTCCCCCTCAGATCTCCTAGCGTGACTGACCTTCAGGCGGTGCTATGCTGGTCATGTTTAACAACCGGCTTTCTGAAAAAAAAAAGAATTTGGTTTATTACTAATTTTATTGATATAAGGGGAGTATAGAATACAATTTGCAAATAATAAAATATACAACACACCTTATTGTAATTTCCACATAACCACTTGGGCCTCGCAAAAATGCTTTGCTGATTTCTGCTGAATTCATGTAGCCAAACTATAGTTGCAGATCAGCCACGATATGACAAATAGAGTTGCCTTCCAATCAGCTAACTCTTTTCCCCGAGAAATTACATCTGTTGTGCAATCTGCAGTTTACTTACTATTTATGACCCTTGTACGAGTTACAGTTGGCTGTCTAGCAGTGTGGAGTTAGAGGTGCTGGATCCCTGTACAGTCGAAAATCCACACACAACTTCCAACTCTCCAAAAACTGCTAATTGGCTGCTGGTAACCAGAAGCCTTACTGACAACTAATAGTCGATTAACACAGACTTTGTGTTATTATGTATTGTATACTGTATTCTTACAATAAAGTAAGCTAAAGCAAAGCTTATTCAGAAAGTCGTAAGGAAGAGAAAATATATTTACCGTATTTATTGAAAAAAATTTGGGTAGAAGTGGACCCGCACCATCCAGACCCGGGTTGTTCCGGAGGCAACTGCACGACCACTAAACCGAGAGCTCTTCTGGCGCTAGTTATATTTGTAATAGAATTTTTGTAAACAATGCTTTCGTTGAAGAAGAGCTGGCTTGCAAAGTTCCTGCAAGTTTAACAGTGGGCTCCCGTGAGCCCAGCCAGCTCCAGTCCCCCTCTGCCTGGGGGGCTGCGGCCACCTGACTGGATTGTCTTCGTACCCTCAAAGCAGGGCTGGGGGCAGGATTCCACAGTCCAAAACACCAAGCGTTTGCTTTCTGCGGTGCTGGACCAGGGAGAGCCTGCTGGCGTCTCACTGATGTCACATTCTAACTGCTTGGAAGCCATTGAACAGAGCAGCTTGGGGTTCGGGGGAAGGGTAGCAGCTTCTGTATGCAGCCACACATCCTCCGGTCAGATGTACCCTCTGTCTCTGGGCTCTGGCAGAGAGGGGACTGCAAGAGTGAGGTGAGGAGGGAGGGCAGGGATTTAAAGCAAGTGTTCTGGGCTCTATTTCCTTGAAGTCTCGAGCCTTGCTACCCACCTGAATCCGTGACAGGGACAGGGTGGCTATGTAGGGATCAGTATGACAATCCCAATCCAAGCCCAGCTCTCCTCCTGCCTTCTGGGTACCCTGCTCTTCACTGTCCAAGTCTGGTTTGCCGCAAAAGCTAATTCTGGGCGTAAGATTTTTTTTTAAATGATCACGTCTTTAAATAGCACCAACGAGCACTTGGCAGGGGGCGGGGGGGGGGGGAGGTAGACAGGCCGCAGGTCCGTGCATTTGCTGTTTGTTGATTGATCTCCCGTCCAGGAACCCGGAGGTCTGCGTCCGCTCCGGTGGCAGCCTGCTGTCCCCTGAGACTGGCCTGAACAGCACAGGACTTTCCCTTTCCGATTTCCTATTGATTTGGCAGCCAGTCGACTGCCCGCAAGTTGAGTCGTGTGTTTTTCTGCCAGTCTGGCTGCAGCGAGCAGCGGTCATTTCTCCTGTTGCTGACGCTGCCATGGTTCATATGCTGACTGCAGGAAGGATGAGTAGGAGACAGAGCAGGAATTGGCGGCCACCACAAGCCAGGTGGCCACTGATATTAGGTTGCTTTTCAAAAAAATGCCAAAATGTGTTTAAATGGAAGTGAAATTCATGTAAAAACCACCATTTTATGGCGTCATCCCCAAAGGCAGCCCTGTCCTCAGGAGACAGCAGGCACACACCCTGGCAACCACGAACCTGCTCCCTGTCCCTATGAATGTGCCCACTCCGGACATTTCATAGCGATGGGATTACACAAATTGTGGCCTTTTGGGTCTTGCTTCTTTCCCTCAGCTTAATGGTTTCAAGCTTCATCCATGTCCTTGCATGGATCGTAAGTTCCATTTGCATAAAATAAATTTTAAAAAAACAGGAGAAAAGCAACAGACCCACCTCGCCTGGCTGGGTGCCCCCTTTCACCCGGTGTACTCGGAGGTCCAGGAGAGGAAGAACGGCCCTGGCGAACCTCTGGTTTGGTGCCCTGTCCAGGCCTCGAGGAAATGACAGCAGAGGATTCAGAGAAAGGACGTCTGTGTGTCCTGCATGAAGAGCTCTTCCGCCAGGGCTGCCGGGTCAGCTATTTAAAAAAAAACTTTTGCTCATATTTTGGGGTGTAGTTCTATCCACTTCTAGAGTGTTGTGTTCGAGTAGTCTTGGGTGAGGAAGAACCGACCTGGTATACTATTTTTAAATTTGTTTTATGTTTTAACAGCCCTAGGGAAGTAAAAGGTAAAACCGTGGCAATGCATACATCAGGTTACAAACAGACACCTACGAGCAGACGACGGGGGGAACGTGGGCGGCATCTCGACGGCTTCCCCACCGTCAAGCGAGCCCCCAAGTCCTGGCTGTCCTGACAAGAGGACAGCACTGAGACTCTTTGCTGAAACCTTTCCTGGCGGCGCTGTGCCCCATGGCTAGTGTCTGCAGTAGAAAAACGAAGACATGTTTTGGCCTCTGGGTTTCCTTCTACGGTCACATTTTTTCCTAAAACCTCTTTGTGGACTGCGAACTCTTTCTGATTCATGTTTCTGTAACCTGAATGTCCGACGGTTCCAACGAATCTCGTCCGTGTAACAGGGCTCCGGACATTGCTTTGTGTTGCCGTATTAGTCAGAGTAATTAATGCGAGCGGCACACCTTGAAATCCCAGTGGTTTAACACAATAAATGTTTATTCTTTGCTTGCGTCACCACTCAGAACAGGTCTGACCGAGCTCCCCCGAGTACTGACTCAGCGATTCCGCCTCCTTCTGTCTTTCGGGCTTGCCGTCCTCTGTGGCCATCTCAGAGTCCTCTGCCTGTCGCGTGACCTGAGCTGACCAGCAAGCAAGGAGAGATCAAGCAGAGGACACCATGGAGATGTTAGCGGCCAGGCCCGAAAGGGGCCTAAATCACGTTTGGTCACGTTCATTGCAGAGGGTCTGGGAGATGTTGCCTTCTGTGCGCTCAGTGGAAATAACAGTGTCGCCACCGAGCCAGTCTCCACCGTAGTCCTGCTAACTCTCCAGCACGCTTGAATGGAGGAGAGTGGTGGAAGGTTGCCTCATGCCGGTTCCCAGGTCCGTCACGCCACACCTGTGCCTCTGCTTTACCCCATTCCCGGTGCGTGAACTCCACTCTGCCATGGGCCACCAACGCCTTGCCTGCTGGCCATTTTCTGCAGTTCTAGAACCTTCTGCCTCCCTTCCATCAATGCTGCTATCATGAAGCCAACCTCAGCAGGAGGAAAGTCTGTTGCACCTTTACCATCCCACACCGATCCTTCCCTTACCTGCAGCTGAGACAAGCCCAGGCTGTAACAACCAAACTTTGCCAAAGGCTTTAGTATCACAGAAGGAAGTTACAACAAGAGGTTGTGGGGCCCTCCTCCCACAGCCAGTTGGTCAGAGGCACAGATGGACTTGTGGCTGACATCTGAAGTCTTGGGGGGACACGGAATCTGACACCATCTCCAGAGAGAGTGTCAGAACGCAGTTGAATGACAACACACCCACTGGTGCCCAAGAATTGCTCAGGGAAAAATCCACGTCAGAATTGGTATCAGAATTGAAAATGGCCTTTCCTTGATACTTGAGGTTTCCAGAGCAAAGGAATCCTTGTCCCAAGATCATTTTATTATATTTTCTACTGCCTGTAACACATAACAGTGCTTAAAAGTTTGATACGAGCTTTTCCTGGATTTAATCATCTTTGTCAGAATGTCCAGGGTCATAGGTTCAAGTAGCGGTCAAAGCTCAAATTACGTGACACTCATCCCTGTCTGTGGCAGGAATTCATGCAAGAAGGAAAAGTCTGCCAAGCCCAGGGCCTGAGAGCCCAGGCCTGAGACGGCAGCCAGAGAGGTCTATGTCCCCCTGGAACCTGGAGCTCCAGGCGCCCGGGTCCTTTTTCTTCGCAGTTGTGTCTACCACGGGCCCAGGGGCGGTTTTTATACACAGTCGTCCCTCAGCGGATAGTCACTGGATGAATGGGTCACCAGCTAACCCATTTGAACTGAGGTCTGTTCCATTTTCTGGCTTCGAGAAGAACTGAATGGTACATAGTAGTTTGTTCGATGCCCCAAGCATTTTATTTTTCTTTTCTGTATCATGAATCCATGGACTTAAGCTGATGTTTTATGGTCCTCGGCTTTTTAAAACTGTCCTAACTCGCCTGACAGGCAGAATTCACTATCACTTCCTCTGTGCTACTACAGCAACTAGTTTATGTTGTTAGTAAACCATTTGTCACGTTGAATTCCAGGTACTGGCACCCAGGTCTGCCGATCCAACTAGTGTATGAACTCCTAAAATGTGGGGATTCTCTTTCTGTGTGCCTGGCACATGCTAAATGCCCAAGGGATTTCTGAAAAGTAAAAACCAGTAGGGAAGTGAGCTATCTTTACTGGGTATACCAACAGCCTTATTGGGAAAAAAAAAACTGAGTCACTATAATGATTATCAATTTTTCTCCTGATATGTCATCTTCCCACTAGATACCCCTCCAGTTCCAAACAGATTATTTCTATTACTGCCCAGGGATGAGGATGGCATGTATTTTCTTTTTCATTGATTCCCTCAAACATATTTTTGTGTGTCTTCTAGGGCCACACTATATAGCAGGCCCTGAGAATACAGTGATGATGATGGTGATGGTGATGGTGATGATGATAATGACGATGATGGTGATGAGTGTCTGAGAGCCTCCATAAATAGCATTTCTCTTCCACGAGTTCTGAAACCATCTAGAAATGGACAAAAGGACCAGCATATAGAGTCAAAGATATAACATTAAAAAATTTTCTGATTAAAGTTTATATTGAAGAATAAACCTTCTATCCATGGACAAGTAGGCTTTAAAAATACTAAGCCCCAGAATTAAGTAGATTCACCCACGCAGTCACAGATGGCGACTCTCTAGTTGGTCCGTCCCTATCAAATCAGCCATGGGGAAACAGAGTGTGTCCTCTCCAGGGGAAGGCCAGCCCCGGAGGGCAAGGGCAGCGAGGGGTGCATTGATGGGAAGAGATCTTCCTGGTAATCGCATGGCTACTATGAATCTCCTGCCATTGGGAGTCGGGCTCTTGTTGATGATCTTCCTTATCATCAATACTATACGGTGATAGGTCTGCTGGCAATATGCCTGGAAGAAGCCACCACGGCCGGTGCCCATCAAAGGCCCTCCCAGGGCTGTGAAGGCCCTGCAATGCCCGCGCCAAGGCTGCTCGTGCCCGGCGGAGATGATCATGTCTGAGCCGACTCCCGCGGTGGCTCAGGGCACCCAAGTTGCTGAAGAAGTTGCTTTTGGTGCCAAAAGGTTTGCGAGCTCAGCGTCTCCCGGACCTGATGGGTAAAGAGCTCTTGTGGTTTCCACGGGCTCTTTTTCTGCAGCTCCCCCTCCCCCAGGCGTCAGACTCAGGCTGGGCCGGGGAGGACGGAGCAGGAGGACAGACAGACACAGCCACCTGCAGGCCAGTCGCGGGGATGACTCCAGACCAGGTCATTGCTACCATCTCGGAGATGCTGTTCGACTCACTCGACAGCCGTTCGCCTGTGTTCCTATCAGGGACCGTCCTGCCTGCCCTGAAGTACGATCAGTAGCGCTTGGAAATCCACTTACGATCTTGGCGATGGCACGATTGTTTGCGATGTGTTTCCGTTTTGGCGCTAACAACATTAATATGCTACATGTACATTTGTAAAACGTGTCTGTTTTTCTAACCCAGTTTTGACGTTTCTGACTGCTATAATATTTCAGGAGGAGCCTCTGAAACAGCAACAGCCTGGGGCTCCCTCAGCCTCCCAGAGGGCCCCCCCATCTCATTCTTCTTGCCCTTTTGTCCCTTCCATGCTGGCCCTCTGTCCTTTATTAAACATGTTTGCCCTGGAAGTCTCCTTCCTGCAGAGGTCCTTTCCAGAAGGTTCCTCTGTCCCTTACATAACTAAATTCCTATTGAATGGTGTCCGCCTCCCGCCATCCTTCAACATGCCTTGACATGCCGGAGTCCTGGAGCGAACCCAGCTTAGCACGCTGGGCTCCCCGCGTGAGTGAGGAATGAATCAGGAGGGGCTTACCTCAATGAATCCAGGGGCTTAATGAAGCTATTCAGAGCCACCTTCAAGGGCTGGGTGTAAAGAGGACGCTGTTTCACGGATTCAGTTCCAGGCTTCCTCCAGCTTTCACTTGTGTCCACTGTTGAGCCCCGACGAAACCAGCCCGTTTCAATGGTCACACCTAGAAACCCTGCGAGTCCAGTCATGATGTGAGGGATTCTTAGAACTCAGTTTTGTCGGGGATTTGAACAGGCACACCTTGTCGGGAAGCTCTAGATCTTTTGGCATGCTGTTCTGCCCACAGGAAGAGGCGCGCTTCAGTTTGTAGTTTGACATAAATGTATCAGTGATTTGTGTTTCTCTGAATTCCCTGGAGAGGGTGCTTATTGAAATAACTGAGGGGCTGCCCATGGCAAGGAGGAAGCAGATAAACCTTCCTCGCTTGATTTAAAAGACTATCAATAATCCTGGCTGTGTTGTTACAGCATAGGTAGTTGTTTTGGCTTGCTACCCTGGGGCTGGCCAGTGAATCTAACAAGCTATTCCTCCACACACATCTTTCCATTTGCGACGGGGGCAGAGGGCCCATAATTTCTGAGAATCCGGGGTAGCTTTGCACATTGCTGATTCATTGGCTGTTTGGGCCGAAGCCACCATCTGTGTGTCCCTGTCTCGGGCACAGGCGGAGAGGTAGGTGGCCTGATGCTATCCAAGGTAACCGGAGCATTGCTTCTGGATGGGAGAAGCTGCCTTTCAATTATTCAGCGAGCCACTGTCCAGTCCGTGGGCCTCTCACAGCAGCGGGGAAAGCCGCAGCTGAGTGCCACGCTGGTCCTGACGCAGTAGGATTTACCAGGAAAGAAAAAGTAGGGGAGGAGGAAACACCAGCTGGAAGATGCCAAGGCGGGCAGAGTATGCCGGAAGGCCCAGGACCGCCCTCCTCTTTTCCAGGTGGGGACGTCGGGAGTGGGGGGGTGCAGTTCACAGTTACCACCCCCTCTGGGGGCAGCGGCTAATGTGCATGTGTTCCTGTGGTGTGTGGTTCACAACACCCCTCTCCTCCTTGGCTGTTTGCACCTTGAGGGCACGGGTCTTACCTGCTTCATGTCGGTGTGATGTGCCCGGCTCTGGCGCTTCCTGGGCTCTGGGTGGATGTGTGGTGCACGAGGTGTGCTACTGGAACTTCCTTTTAGCCCTCTTCGTGTGCTCAGACACAAACACAAAAGTCACAAAATAACTCTGTTTCTTTTCCTTGGCTGCTTGGCCGCCAGCCCTTCCCATAGTTGAAGTCATCCTTCTGTTCTCTAGGTAGAATGGCCACGTCAGGTGCCCAGTAGTTTCAGAGGAATTAACTGCTTGGGGGATACGTCTTTCAGTGTTTTAAAGACAACAGAGACGAAAGCGTTCCCAAGTTTTACTGGCCACCACGCCCAGGGCTTCTGGGCACCACACATCTGACATGGACATTGTGTCATCCTTCTTCTTCCATTAGAATAGAGTTTTCAAATCGGATGTGTTTCGGTGTATGGGATCGATCCACGCTGGAAGCAGCAACACTCGTTTCCGCGGGGCCAGAGCAACCCCAGGGGCGCTAGACTGCCTGGTTGGATGGAGCCCTGGGTATCTGTGTCCCAGGGCAAGGTCATTTACTTTCTTTCGTGACAGGCAGGCGGTAGGCTAGCCTCCACCCCACGTATCCCAGCATGCAGGACGGCATGAAGATGGAAGACAGTGTGGCACGTTAGGGGTGTGGAGAGCTCCAGGTGGCTGGAGTGTAGAGAATGATCTGAGCTTGGGAAGAACTAACAATCAAAGCAGGATACAATAGGGGTTGGTGTGGAATCCATTCCTTCTCTGCTTCGTTCCTTGTGGTCCGGATCCGGGGCCCCGCTCTGGGGGTGGAT
Source organism: Phyllostomus discolor (assembly GCF_004126475.2). Lineage (NCBI taxonomy): Eukaryota > Metazoa > Chordata > Mammalia > Chiroptera > Phyllostomidae > Phyllostomus > Phyllostomus discolor. The sequence continues at coordinate 17,894,501 of NC_040917.2, read as the reverse complement.
AGTGGACTGAGGCCTAAGCCAACTGGTGCGCCATGTTCTCTTAGAACAAGGGTGGGAATGAGACCTAGACTACACAGTGAATCTCCGGCTTTTTTTTTTTTTGAGAATTCTGAGTTAAAGACACTCTTTTCTCCCAGATTTGAACCTAGAAGGAAGCTGTTCCCAGAGCAGCTGGCAGCCTTTTGGGGACCGTGAGGGGTGGGTCTCTCTGAGCACAGAGTCCACACAGAGGAAGCCACGTCACAGCACAGGAGACAAGGGGTGCTGGAGATGCCATGCGAGCCCTTGTACCAGGCTGTGCCTTTATTTCTCACATCGCCAGTACATACACGGGCCAATGCATCTCCTGTTTGGTTTAGGCTGGTGTCAGTTGAATACTCTTGTTCCCTGCAATCACAAAAAAATCCTGATGTATGTATACACTGGGTTAGCCAAACGCGGTTGTCACGTCCAAAGGGTGCGCACAGGGTGAAGGCAGAGAGGAAAAAAACGAACTCGGAGAGGACACTGGGGATGCATCTGGAGTGTGAGCCATCCCATGGGGGGGGTTCTGTGACAGGCCCCTATAGGAGGCCATACAAGTGGTTGGGTTGGCCGTGGAAATCCTACTTATCTTACCATCCTTTTTTTATTTTAAGTTCAATTTTTTTGGATCTGTCCCAAATAGTCTTATTTAAAACATAGCTTTAGCCATCTAAATATGGGCTATAAAGCTCCCCAAGGCCAACTGACCTTCTGAGAAATAGTTGAACCATAAAAACCAAAAATAAACTAAGCCCTTTTCTGAAAGTTTCAATCATCTGAAAATCAAAAGGGGCACAGATTCCTGTAGTTCCAGTTAGTCCACATCTTGGCTACTAAGAGCCACGAAGCGTTGTTTCACACATAGTTTTCCGCTGCTGCTGCCTTTCTTCATGATCTCCTTGACAAATGGGTGGGCGATCTGAAGCAGCATCTCACGGGGGGGAGTATGAGATTATTTCGGATGGTCACAGACACAAGATAAATGGCCTGTCAACCCTGAACAGATGCATGATCAGCTTCTACAGCCTCCATTCCATTATTATTTTCCATCCCTGCCCATCAGAACCCAAGAGAAGCCATACCCGATCGCAGAAAGAACAACTCCGGCTTTTTCACTGACCTCAGTTAACGTGATTTGGACCCTGCTTCTTATGAAATCATAGCCCTGGTTCGTTTACCGTGTTTTCATGACGGAGGTCCTCATCTTTAACTGCGGACACCTCCATTTGGTCTCTCTGGTGTGAATGGCACAATGCTCTATACGGCATCTCCTGGAGTCTTGAATCTCATGAACCCCTTCAATGCGGGTTGCAGACACAGTGAGGTGGGGAGGAGCAGGGAGGTTCCAGTTTATTCCTGATGAGACTGTCCTCAAAAGCGGAGACAGGCATGGGAGAACTAGGTTGGAATGTCCTTTCCTACTGACTTTATTTTGATTACATCCAAGAATCCCAGCAGGATAATATGGCACAGGACAAGGGCCATAAACGTACCTCGGCATGGTATTCACTTGCGTATACATGCGTATATCACGTAGCGTGGGTGTGTACCCGGCATCACACGGCTGGTTAGACAGGCCACTGTGTGGATATAATAGAACGTCTGTATCAAAATAATTTCCCTAGAATGAGGTTTCTACTTCAAAGCTCTTTCTAATCATGAGAAAATATTTTAGACAAAATATCTTCCCGAGAAGTGTTAGAATCTTACTGTTGGATATAAGCAGGTCTGCCTTCCCTCCCTCCCTCTCTCCCTTCCTCTCTCCTTCCCTTCCTCCCTCCTTTTCTTTCAACTACTTTTTGAGCCTGTTCTGGGTGCCTGACACTCTGCTAGGTGCTGGCCATGTTACAGTGAACGAGAAACAAAATCCCTGTCCTCGGGTGTTCACCATCTAGAAATCTTGAGACTTCGGATGAATCTTGACCATGTGTAAAGGGTATTCTGTAGCTACTGCGTGGACTATGCTAGTCAGCCACTGCCCTGCCTCCACCGACCATGTCGCAACACCCCGACCGTCTACCCCTGGATGTTGCTGCCTAAGTCTCTCATCCCTCCAGAACATGCCATTTTAAATGAGAGGCAGCCACCAGAAAAATCATAAAGCATCTTCCTACCTCCTTTTAGATGGACACGTTTGCTCTCTTTTCAGCTGCAAAGTAAACACAGGCCCCTGGTGGGTTTCTGTAAGTTTCATTTCGCCGGATTTATTATTAATGAAAATACCTCTGAGACTTTGGTAACAGCATGGCTGTGAGTCCTAGTTTTAGGAGGCAGGGTAGGATTTTTGCCTTTTTAAATATTTGTGAAGCATTTAGAGGTATTTGAGAGAGACTGCGTTGAGGCTGTGACTGAGGTGCCATTGTAAACGAGATGAATATATTTTATGTCTAGATGTTGAACTTTTATTCTTAACTTGAAGTATTAAGACAAACTGAAATCAGGAATACTCCAATGGGCACTTGAACCTGACTCCAGTTCAGTGAAAGTTTACGATAATAATTCTAAATTACCTTTCATCAAAAAGGCCAAATTCGACACAACAGAAGTTTTGTACACATTTTACCCTCTTTCAGTTACTTGGAAAAGGATAATTTCAATGTAAAACAAATGGCATCTTTCTGTTGACCAGTTATAACACACTTACTATATGTTATTTTAATAACAGTCATAGTAAGAACAAGGAATAATTGTATCTACCAAGTTACTTCATGGTGAACTAATGACAGTTAACACTAAACTGAAGTGACATCTTGACCATTTCATGAAGAAGCACATTTTGTTCAGTAAAGGCAGTGAGCGGGCTAGTTTATTCATGTCTGCAGGCATGCACTAATTACTACATGGTATCATTAAGGACACTAATGGTGCTCACTCCTGCAGCTCAAGGCAAAGGCCAGAGATGCGTGGCAGAAATCTTGTCAGAACACCCCGTACCAACTTGATCTAATCTTACACATTTTTGCTCTATCTTCTCTGACTCAAGTTTTGACCCACGATGATCTGAAAGTTAGAGGAATCTTACTTGCTGCTTTTGGAGAGACTTGGGAGATCTAGATTTAACTCGCTTGATAAAGTGTGTTCAAAGACATCGATGGAATCCCAGGAGCCGGGGTCCAAATCCAGTGGCTTGATAAGACATCAAGAGGCTTTGGGTCAGAAGCTCTTCTGTCTCGGATCCGCCTTCTATGTAGAGTGAAGTGTCAATCGGACATGAGACCAATGGTAACATCGCAAAACACAAGCCAAAACATTCCTTCTTGAACCCCGTCACCCCTGAGACGTATCATAACTAAGTTCTGTCCGCTTGATGTTGGTGGCGGCTGTCTCGTTGGTCTGGAGGTGCCTGTTGGCCAGGCATCCTGCCTGCCCACTGTTCACGTCTGCACAAAGCCAAAGAGAAGGTAAGGTGTGAGGTTTGCAGGGTGAGGGGGCAGGGAGAACGTGCGTGGTATCCAGCCTTTCGCCTTGGAGTTTCCAGGAAGGTGCTCATATGGGACAATGGACGTGAACACATCTCCACTCCAACAAGTCAGAATTCTCTGAACGTGGGGCAAAATCCCACAGAGGGCAAAGCTGAAATTTCACTGTAAGTATTGTCGCTGAACAAGACACATTTTGTAATTATTTCAGACAGAAGACCAGAAACAAACAATGGGAGAGTGTGCCTTCCTTTCCTAAAGTAAAATGATCTTCTTAAGGATGCTGAGTGGCACCGGAGGCCTGTGGGTAATCAGATAATTATCTGTTAGCAGAGCTGCCCCCAAGATGAGAATGTGTTCAGGCCAGCATTTGTGGGAAGCAGGAGGGTCTCATGGAGGGCGACACTCGCCACTGAGATGGCCAGGTGTTTATATCCACGACACTCCTTTCCACGGGCCCCCAGCTCCCCGGTGCTGCTCTGCACAATGCCCCTAGGGCCCAGACTCTCAGCCACTGTCTTCCCTAACTGCTCCTGACTCTGACCTTTGCTCTGAACTCGGTCCCATGAAGGGAGCCTGACCACTCTTTGTGCTGCTAACCTCACTGCCTTTGCATTGCTCTATAATCTCCCAGCTCTTCCTCTACCTGCCAATCAGATCCTTCAATACCTTTTAACGGTCTGTTCTAGATGCTCCTGACCTTGAGGAGTACTCGGATTTTTAATTAGTCATGGCCCTCCCTCCCAGCAGGGGTTTAGCTTTCTTCTTCAGCAAAAGGTTTCGCTTATTTGAGGTCGAGCGAACAGCCTTTAGAGCAAGTGGTTCTTGTTCCATTTTTGTTGACTCGACACAACCGAGGGATGTGAGCAATATCCTCAGTGAAAGTGTCTCCTCAAAATAGCGACTCTCAATGGGAGTGGACAGAGGAGAATGTCGACTAAGCCCCCAGGAGGGTGTTCAAATTCTCCCAGCGTGGGAGGGGAGTCAAAAAAATCCCCCTCCTTTGCGAGATGCTTCCGGCTCCAGATGCGCCCCAGGGCAGCAAGCCTTCTACCCATTCCTGCTCCTCTTTTAGCCGCCACTGCTCTGCAAGGGCGACAGCCAAGACGCCGTTCTGTGTGGAGTTGGTCATCGGTTCCCACTCTCCCGACAGCGGCCAGAAAGGAAAAACACAGGGGACCAGGGTTTGGAGCTTATCCGAGCCTTCGCCCCTCAGCGCAGGACACTCAGGGTGTGTGGATCAGTCCGTTTGTTTATTTTATTTTTTCTCTGCCCACAGCGAGCAGGAGGCATTGGGAGCAGGAGGGGCAATCACTCCTCACAAATGCTGCTTTGATTGCGGCGACCGTATTTTCCCTGCATGCGCTGAGCAACATGAACGATCTGGACAGAAAACGCAGTGTGCGGAAGTCTGGCTGCAAGGGTGGACCAGTGAGGTGGCAGAGGGGTGGGTGACGGGAAGGGACAGCTTTCTGCCTGCCACTCAGGCCCCTGCACGGTCACGTGCCTCTGGGAAATTCCCTCCCCGTGTCTCTGACCTTTCCCATCCAAGTGAAATCTGCATCACGTGGCCAACAGCCTGCTGAGACCCTTGCGTAATGATTGGTGGTACTGTTTCCCCCTTGGGCATCCTCACCAGATCATGTGTTAAAAAACACTGATTATTTTATTAAGGTGGCCATCTGCTCTGGGGGTAGGTGGAGAGTTATTAGGCATCAGGAGCCCCGCTTGTCAGAGGCAGAGCAGGCATCTGAAAGCAGCTCCATTCTCCAGCCTCAAAACAGCCTTGTGATACAGTGAGAATACAAACTCTCAGGCAATAGGAGGGAACACGGGGAGGCCTTGCTGCTGTCTGGGGCAGATCGTTAATGCGTCTCGGAGGAAACCCACGGTGCTGCCTTCGGGGTTTCATTTCGGCAAAACACTGCGAACACTCCGTGTGGGAGCTTCCAAAGCTGATACGGAGCCATATGAATTCGGAGAAAACCAAACCACCAACACACAGGATAACCGCGGTATAGGATGAGACGGGAGTAAGCCTGGCCAACGTGGCCTCTTGCAAGACATGTTGCTAATCTGGTCTTTCATTCTAAAAACCCAAATCTGGTCTGCGGTTGTCAGGAAAAGGGTGTTTATATAGATACACGTGTCAATACACGTATTCAAAGGGACTATGTAAGTATAGGTTTTAGAAACACAGCAGACCACATTACTTCTGAATGACTAAATTTACATATGCATCAGCTATGGACAGTTGGCCTTACAATAAAGTCAATCAAGCATAATATCTACAACAAACTATATATACTACCTATTGTGGTTCAAATAATTAACTGCAAACTTCTCCATAGTAGGAATTATTGAAATTCTTGTGTGCCTTAACTTTGTTTTGATCAAGTTCACTTATTCTGGGCCAGATGCTCTTGTTTATGGCTTGTACCGTTTTTATGTGAAGGATCTTATACTATCAACAGAGGATTTTCAGTCTCTGTTATCTGCAGTGCCTCCAAGTTTGGATTTTAAGAACTGACAATTTATCAGTTGCAGCTTAGAAAAACTGCTGTTCTCCAATGCTATTTGCAAAGTACCTGTTACCAGTTACCTATTACTCCAAAGAGGTTTCTTACTGTATTTTTGTCATGTGCCAACATTTTTTTTTAATCTCTAAAATGCTTTCTAACTGCTGCCTACAAGCTTTTCCCACAGGCTGCCAGGTGGGAAGAAAGGAAGGCAGAGCGGTAGGTGTTTAGGAGACTTGTTGAATAGCCTCTGGATTTTCAGTGGGGGGAAGTGGGTAGCTCCAATCTGACGTGAAGAGGCCTCGGTTCTTGGGAAGAACTCACAGATGCCAGGAGCAGCCCTCTCAGAAAGAACTCTGCTACAGAGGTCCTGGATCTTACTGTTTAACCATGTCCCACCCAGTTATGGGCGGGCTACCGAGTCATCTTTCAAAACAAGCAGAGACTCCTCTGGAACTCTGGCTCTTCAGAGATCTAATGAAAATAATTTGGAGATAACTTAAAAACTTAAAAGGGTTAATGTTTAAAGAAGAAAGTGTTATTCACTACTGGCAAATTTCAGATTAATCAAATTCTTTTATCTTCAATAATTAATTTTCTATAGTGAAGTTTATCTATGTAAGTTTTACATCAACCAATCTGGGTTAACACACCACAAACTTTTTTTTTTGCAACCCTAGCTGCTCCGAGCCCCCTCTCCCTGCTTCCCCCCAAATTCCTAGCCGCAATCATGATTCAGATGCCTAACTGTTAGGTTTTGCCTAGGACACATTTCCCCAACCAGGGAAAACACCAACGTGCAGACGTGCTGTGAAAATAATATGCTATGCTGTACGAAACCTGGAAAATGCTGGATTAAATGAAGGGGAATGGTTCACTTACTCCAGGACTTCTGAGGGGCAGTAATTTGCTCATTTACATAGCAACTTGCACAGAGGGACACGGTCCGGTCGCCTCCCTGATCCACAGGGCAGGTGTGCCAACTTCCCCTGCAGGTGTCTGAATCCGTGGATGAACCAGAGCCTATACACACGCTGTGTTTTCCTACACAAGCACAGCTATGATCAAGTTTAACTTGTAAATGAGGCACAGTGAGAGAGTAACAACAACAATAATAAGATAGAACCACCACAACCATGTACTGTAATACAAGTCATATGAATGCAGTCTTTCTCTCTCTCAGTATCTTATGCTATACTCACCCTTCTTGTGATGATGTGAGATGACAAGACGCCTTATTAAGCTGAAAACTTCCATCCTTTCACTCAAAGGAGGTGCTTTACGGCTCCTCTGTGGCCTGTGCGAATCGCCAGCATCACCACTCCCGCGCTTTGGGGCCAGCAGTAAGCCAAATCGGGGTGACCTGAACATACGCGCGGGGATCCCAGGACAGCGGACGACTGCCACGTGACTTACGTGCCGGGAGCCGGTGCGCCGTGGGGACGCAGGACTCATGAGATTTCATCACGCTCACTCAGACCAGCGAGCAATTCAACACTTCAGTTTTCAGTTCTAAAATTTTCCATTTAATATTTGTTTCGGTCACCCCGTTGACCCCGGGTCACCGAAACAGCAGAAAGTGAAGCAAACGGTGGGTGAGAGCGGAGCAGGCCGTTGCTGTCGGTGTTCCCGCGCGTGCGACCACCGCAGACTGCCTCGCGGTCTGTTTGCGTGTGGGGAGTTCCGTGCACCCAAAAGATGGTTTGAGAAACGCTGGTCCCAGAGCATGCTCCACGGGCACATTGCCCGGGACGTGAAAACCTCCGGTGCCGAGACAAGGAAGGGGAACGAAGGCACACGGTGAGCCCCTGGGCTTCCCGCCCTCCCTGGTTGTATTCGTGTTTCTCATTACGGTGGAGGGTGGCCTTCTCCGGGGCGGGAGGTTCGGACTCAGATCTACGACCGAGTGGGCAGGTGGGGGAAACTGTACAGTTTTGCTCCGTGACTTCGCCTCCTTCATTCCTTTGCTATTGTGAGGCAGTCTTCTAAAAGTAAAGCAAAGACCATCCATAAGAAATAGTGAATGTGTAAAATGGGTTTCCTAAGACATGAAATGTAGACTTTTTTAAAAGCCATTTTCAGAGGCGTACTGTTTACTCCGGTATAGTTGGAAAGAAGAGAGGAGAGGGAAAGTCATTCTACCAAATGTAACCAGAAGTTTTTCTCAGGGTCCATTGGCTAAAACCCCCCGAGAAAACGTTTATGTGAGTTCTTTTCCAGAACTGGTAGTTAAGGCCTATATTATCAAATTACATTATTAAATATTTATGTCAGTTACCATAACTCCTTATTGCATTTTATAAAATGCTTAAATTATTTTTAACTCATTGGCATAAGAAAGAAAACTGTAAGCTAGAGGCCAAACCTCTATATCTAGGGAAAGTCTGATCTCACTAGAACAGGCAGTCCCAAAACAATTTTATGTGTTAACATATTATTATGTTATTATTATAATCAATATTTATAAAACTATTAATTTTTATCAGCTGTGTTAATAACCCTCATAATGATAATGCCATATAAAAAATTTAAAAACAGTGAACACCTTTGGCCCCAACAAACGAAACACACATTAAAATCTTCATATGCATTTTTTACTGCAGGTATGATGAAGTGATCAAAGAGATTTAACCATAGGAAACTTTTAACCATAGATTATATTAGGGCAGCTTTTTGTGGAGGAGCAGGGTAAAAATATAACTTTGAGGTGAACAAGGAAAAACGTTAAGTTTCCAGATACTCGGACGATTTCCCCGTTTCACTGCCCCACAGCGGGAGCAGCTCTGGCCCTGGCAGAGGGGACCCCCTGTGCCTGGGGCCCCCAGGTAGATGCGGAGACTGAGGGGCCTGGGCTGTCCACTTGCTGGGGGGCAGTAGAAGCATCTTCATTTGTGAGTGGCCGGGGCCCCCGTTGGCATGGGAGTGGGCCCGCAGCCGTTCATGCTCCCCCAGGTGAGTCTGTTCCCGCATCCTCTGCACCCCAAGGCCAGGGCTCCAAGGGGCTCCTGCTGTTGCTCCTTCCCAGGCGGCCCTGTCCTCCTTTTCCTTCACCTGCGAACCCAATTCCTTGCGCTACCCTTTTCTCCAAGTGCTCACAGTGGTTTCCAGTGTCCTGTGTAGACCCTGAGTAACACTGGCCATGGTGAGAGGGCTCTCATTGACCTGTCCCGTGTCACTCCTGCTAATCGCTTTGTCTACCCCTTCCACACTGACGTTTCCCCTCATTTCCTCAAACGTGTCAGTCTCTCTCCTGCCAGAGGACCTTTGCACGGGTCGCTTCCCTTCCTAGAAACAGTTAAAGAGCTTTGCCCGTCCTTGCCAGTTAGCTCTGCTCAGGCTCACACTCTGGTTCCAAACGGCACTTTGTCAGGGAGGAGCTTCCTGCCTTCTCTCGGAGACTGGACCCTGTTGGGTCAGCTCACAGAGCCACACTCCTTCCTCCAGCACATGCAGTAAGCTCTAAAGGACACATCCATCATTACCTAGTTCTTCTCCCCTCATTACATTGAAAATTCCGTGTGATTAAAGATTCCGTGCACGTTTTAGTCACCATTTCGTCCCTAACATCTAGTACAGTGCCCCGTACATATTAAATGTTCAGGAAATATTTGTTGAATGGGTGAACAACGAATCTATTGCCCTCCAAGCAGCGGTTCTTTGCTTTGGCCGCATGCTGCCATCAGCCAGGTGCGTTTTCTTTTTCTTTTTTTTTTAAGATTTAAAAAATTTATTTTTAGAGAGGGAAGGGAGGGAGAAAGAGAGAGAGAGAGAGAAACATCAATGTGCGGTTGCTGGGGGCCATGGCCTGCAACCCAGGCATGTGCCCTGACTAGGAATCGAACCTGCGATACTTTGGTTCACAGCCCGCGCTCAATCCACTGAGCTATGCCAGCCAGGGCCCAGGTGTTTTCAAATGTGCTGACGTTCCACCCCCAGAGCTGTTTAACTTAATTGGTGCAGAGTATGGACTGAGGGTCAGGATTGTTGAAAGCTTTCTGGATAATTCTAACGAGCAGCAAGGCTGTTGTGGATGGAAGGTTGTCTAAGAGTCTAAGTATGTGTGCTGCACATATGTGAGGTGGGTGAGCACGTGTGTAGACATGCATACAGACACATAGACACACTTAACCTTTTAGGAGGGTTTGGGATATGTTCAGTAGGGTTTTTGCTCCATGTTTAAACAGAATAGCACTTCAACCTCTTTTATTCCAATTGCATTTATTTGGGAGCTCTAGACATTGACCTCTTGATTACTCAGACAAACTCACTTCTAAGGTCATGGTCAATCTTGAGAGCCTAACTTAAAAAAAAAAAATTTATGTTGCCACCAAGTGAAGACAGTCAGGGTATTACCCTGCCTTAATTTTCTAGGTGGAAAAGCTCTTTCCAGCTCTGGAATCTGTGCACTGATAACGAGCCTTGACCTTCAATCGTCCTCGTGGAAAATCTCAATGTATTAGAATTCCTGTCGTACGGGTTCCAGGCTCTGTCTGCCCACTGAGATGCTGCCTTCTCTGAGTTCACAGAACCCCGCCCCCGCAACTGCATTTCCCCAAACGTTTCAGCCAGTGCCTTGCCTGCCATCAGTGGTGACTCACTAAGCTGCGGTTTGAGGCAAAGCTGCTATTTGCTCAGTAATCCCTTCAGGTGGAGATCAGACATCTGTTGGGGAAATAATGTCTACGAGGCAGACGCGAACGTTTCCAGCACCCCGCTGGTTAATGCAAGCAGATTTCCCTGTGGCCTCAATTGCTTGGAGGTCAGATTATTCTTTTTTTTTTCTCCAAACACTGAGGCTGATGTGCTGTTTGCTGATGGAGGCCCCAAAGCACCGTCCTCACCAGGGACAGCCGCACGCTCAGGCGGTGGTTCTCGGCGATTTGTTGAAAAGCCTGGTAGCTCCCTGCAAAGCATTCCCACTCACTCTGTTGTCTGCTAATGCACAGCCACACAGAGGTATCTGTGGAGCTGGGCTTCCTGTAAGTTCTATTAGTAAACCCAAAGCACATTGAATATGCTTTTAAAAACCAGATACTCTCTCCCCTCTTGAGGTTTTAATACAGTCTCCTCCCTTGAAAGAGCCGCTCGCTGGCTGTTGCAATGTGTGGGTGTGTGTGCATGTGTGCGTGCTGGGTGATTGACGGGTGGCACCATCCCGCTCTGAAACAGGCCCAGCGACTTCAGGCCACTGTGGGGCAGATCAGAACCAAGTGACTCTGACGTCCCTGCAGACCTAGCACAACACCGCAGGCCCCAGGTGGGGAGGACAGACTGCACCTGGCTCTCTGGGATACCGAGGAACTCCAGGTGCAAGGGCAGTGGGGAAGACTGGGAAGTGCAATTCTTTGCTCTAGGACATTTTGCATCTCTTCCAGCTCTATTTTTAAACTCCCTTGGGTTTAGACACCCCTTTCTGCTGACTTCTTTCGAAACAGCCGGCTTGGCCGTTCCATTTGCTTCCTTCTCCTTCCTTGAAGGTGTCGCGAGACGCAGTGTTTTCCTCGGAGTAATCCACCTACACAGACCGTCGTTAATGGTGTGTGGTTTTAAATGGTGTCTTTGAGAAACAGGCTCACTGGCAGCAAAGAGAAGGCTTTGCTGTTTCCTAGATCGATCGACGGTTGTAGCTGATAGCGTTTGAAGTTCACCTTCCTTACCCCCTCCTTCGATTCTCAAATATTTGTTTTTAACCGTCAGCTCCCCGAGATCAGCCCGCTCCAGGGTCATTACTGGCTTCTGCAGGGGTCCTTCCTTGCTCTCCACACAGAGGATCGATTTGGTCGTTCGGAGTTCTCTTTGTCTCTCTTCCTCAAGTGATGTGTATGCTCTGTGGAGGCACATTTTGGGGTCCCACTAGTGGGGGACAAGGAAGAAGCCAGAGGACTAACCGGAGCTAAGCCCCAGGAGCAGAGCTGGCCCAGCACACAGGTGTGAGACCCAGTGGAGGATTGAGGTCAAAGCTCAGAGCCAGCGGGACAAGTTCAAAGTTACAGGTTGACACTGAGCTCTGGTGGTCAAGATTACAGGGAACACATCTGGAAAAGGGGTCAGCATCATCCTGAGCAACAAGGGCGTGTCTTCTAATTTTGCACATTTCAGAGGATTTTATTATCGTGGAAGAATCCCAGGCGAGGCAGGGGAGGCAGTGCCTTATGGGGCCCATGGACCCCACCTATCCTGGTAAGAGGCTGTTGGCCAGAGTCACAATCCATTGTCGCAAAGTGAGGGACACCTCTGGAGGGACAGGCTGACCTCCACTTCCTCCCTGGTCATCTTACAAGTGTCTTCCTCTCACTCCTGGAGGATTTCTCACTGCTCTTTTACTTAGTTTAAAAAAAAACATTTTTCAAGTGCCTGCTCTGCACTGTTTATGCGCTGGGAATACCATGGCGAACCAGACAGAAGCTTCCATTCTGTGCAGTTGTCCCAATGGGGCCGTAATAGGAGGGACAGAAAGATGCCAGAAAGCCAGAGGCAGTAAGTTCGGGTTCCCTCCTTTACGTGAGGGCTGTGGCTCACTCTCCCCACGCAGCCAGCTTGGCAGACAGAGCTGGAGCATGATGGGACTCAAGTCCAAGGTGCCGTGTTCCTGGGCTCCTGGCCCTGGGAGGGCCCTTGACAGCGGTGACCCCACAGTGGAAGGTGCTAGGAGCTGGTCCTTTCGCCATCCTCCTGAGGGTTTTATACCTTTCTGTCTGTCAGCCACAAACAGGTGACCGGGGAACAGCTCAGCCTCTTTGCAGAGCTTGCTTCAGGACTGGGTGGATTTCGGCTGCGTTTCCCTGAGTCCATGTCCCAAGTACACCACCCACCTGGCAGCGCTAGGCTTCAGGCCTGCTCAGAACCAACAAGCCAACGACTGGACCGAGGATCTAGTCTTGTGTAGTGACAAATGCCCTTCAACCAACAAGCACAGAAGGGGACTGTGTGCAGATACTGCCGCCTATTTGGAGTACTCAGGAATATTTTGAGGAGGTGACGTTTCAGCAGAGACCTAAAAGAAGGGAGAGTGTGAAACAAGCAAAGGGGGGGGCGGAGAAGTCCAGGCAGAAGGAACGGCAAATGCAAAGGCCTGGAGGCAGAAACTAGCTCCGTGGCCTCAAAGTAGCCGGAAGGCAGAGTGGAGGGGTGAGTGGAGGGAAAGCTGTAGGAGGTGAGGTCGCAGGGTGGGCGTCAGCCAGGTTAGGAATTGGGATAGGAATTGTTCTTTCTTTGCTCCTCAGCAGCCAGGCACTCGCAGGAATGAGAAGGCCATGAAAGCTGTCTTTGTGTCTTATCCAGGGGTCAGCCAGGCCAAGGGGGTACTGACCTCCTTGGACAGGGAAGCCCAGTGGACTCACCCCTTGCTGGGCCAGCCTGCTGACCAGCTGGACAAAGGGTGAACCTTGAGCTGCCCAGGATGTTTATGGAAATCCTTAGAACCAGACCTTGCATCCTTTGCTTGAAAGGAAAAGGAGGGGGTCTTTTTGGCTCACCCAGGCATGCCAAATTTTATATGGGGCCGAGTTTTTTTTAAACTAGGTATATACCACTGTATATTATGCTTACTGTAGAGTCACAACTCCTAAGCTTATGTATTTGAAATGCATGAAGTCTGTCCAGAAGGTATCCAGCCATGTAATACGAAAAATAGAGATGTTTATTGAGGAAGATACAAGAAACATGGTACACAGGACAATGACACCTGAGTCCTCTTCAAAGTAGGCACCTTGGGACCTCACACAGTTGTCCCAATTGCCACCAGCTGCTACATTGTATTTTCCTGAATCTCATCAATGGTCTGAAATCTCTTCCCTTTCAAAGGTGCTCTTAGTTTTGGGAAGAGCCAGAAGTCGCAGGGTGCCAAATCTGGGCCAAAGGGGGCTAAGTCTCCTGGGTGATTTCATGTTTCACCAAAAAACTCTGCATAATACATGGTGCATGAGTGGGCATGTTGTCGTGATGAACCTGCCAACCACCAGTTGCACATAGCTGTGGCCTTCTGAATCATGCAAGTAGTTTCTGTGGAGGGATGTTCAAGCTTAACACACAATTTGATGCAGATTCGTTGCTCTGCTCACTCAGTCAATTTGAATCCGATGGCCCCACGGTACACAGGCTCGCACAACGGCATCTACCACCCCCACTGACCGGTACAGTGAAGTCGTCATTGTTCACACATGAGTGTTCCAGTCCACTCTCCTTGGCTGCCGGGTTACACTGATGTGGCTCAAATCATTCTCTTTATATTTACAATGGCTGGGCTCTCTCCAGACATACCTGGTATATCTCATCCTTGCTTTCTAAAAGGACTTAAGGTGGCGTAAAAGTGTGATGAGTGGAATCGTCTTTAAGGGGTGTCACTGATATAACTTAGACAAAGCAACTGCAAGATCTGAGGACCTAGAAACAGACAAGAGCTCCCAGAGGTCAACTTAAGATGATCCTAGATGACTTCCGGAAGTTTCCACAAGTTCAGTGCAGCATTTTGTGGGGACAGGTATCAGCTTTATATGTACACTCGCCAGCAGCAAACTCTTATTACACCTGTATTATCTCAGGAGCTGTCACCAGTTGAATACTTTCATGTGATTCAATATTGTTTTAGAGGTCTGTTGAGGTTGGAGTTAGTACAACCTCCTTTGAAAACGTTTGTCTGTGGGACAGAGGTCATTAAAGCAGGCAGTGGACTCCTAGGACCGCAGCCTCCAGAGTCACCTAATGCAAACTCCTACTCTACAGTTATTTCCCAGGGCCCCGGGACAGGGTCGGGGTGTCGGCAGGAATACGGACAGGTTGCTAACTTCCTTTCCCAAGCAGCCTCCTTGTTTGTTGATGAGTTTTGTGCAAGGTTCCCAAAAGTGTCTTAACCGAGTCCCTGCTTCAGGAGATGCTAACAGATGAGTCATGAGAACTAAATTAACAAAATAGAGTTTGATTCTGTGGTGAACTAAGTTTGGGACATGTTTTTCTTGGAGAGATTTTAAGCGTGCCACTAACCCACTACAGGGTTTGAGGAGTCCAGCCATGAAGAAACCTATTCAGTCTGTCTAACCGAGAAATTTCTAAATCTCCCCTCTGATGCATCTAGTAACTTCCAGTGGGAGAGTAACCTGTGGACACATAATCTAGGAGGGGACGACCGTCTCAACTGTTAGAAATGTCTTCACTTGCTGACTAGAGTCAGCCTGCCTATAACTGTCACTCTTTGGTTTTAATCCTTTCTTCCGGACTTACAATGAATAAGGCAAATCCTTCCTCCACGTGCCAGCTCCTTGGCTAGAAAAAAGCTTCCATGTTCCTGAAAGGTTCTCTCTTGACCAGAAAACAAAAACGAAGCAACTCCCAGCTTCAGCCCCTTCAGCCGTGCCCTGCAGCACCTCTCGCCACCCTCTGAAGTTTGTCCCTGACCTCTGAGGGCGGAGTGGCCTGGCCTGGCACAGCTCTCCAGAAGTGGTTTGACAAATGCGAAATACAGATAATCGCTCCCTGTTCTGGACACCACACTTCCAGAAATGGGGCCGTTTCTGTCAAGGCCACATGAGCTATTGCTTCCCTGTAATGTCATGGTCAATGAGAAGCCTGCAGACCTTTTTTCCTTGGCTGGTCGCCACAACAGTTCTTCCCCATTCTTTCTTTACAGGGCTGGTGTGCGGACATACTGCTTTCTTGCCTTGTCTTTTTAAAAAAAGTTTGAAAATTTATTTATTGATTTAGAGAGAGAAGAAGAGGGAGAGAGAGAGAGGGGGAGAGAGAGAGAGAGAGAGAGAGAGAAACATTGATTTGTTGTTCTACTTATTTATGCATTCATTGGTTGATTCTTGTATGGGCCCTGACCAGGGATTGAACCCACAACCTTGGCGTATAGGGATGACACTCTAACCAACTAGCTACCTGGCCAGGGCTTGCCTTGTTGTCTTAAGCTTCACAAATGACCAGGATCTCTTGATTCCCTGTTGCTGGATCAGTGCCTCTCTGTATTCTAGAACAACTGCAGACCCTCCCTGGAGACACATTTGCAGACCTGAGATCCATACTGCTGAGCAGCCTCACTGAGCCACATTGCTGACCTCACTCCAACTTTTGCACTAGGGGCCAGGCCTCTGGCTCAGGCTTTGTCTTTGAGACCATCCACATATCAAGTCACCGAGTCACTGGCTGATTTCTTGCCAAGATCCTGTTCTTTTGTACCTTTGGATACCTGGCTACTAACTCAGAACAGCAAGCAGGGACCTTTCCTGATGCCCCCTGCGGCCTGCCCCCCCCCCCCCCCCCCCGTAGACACCTTTTGCATGGTTGGCCCTGTGATGCTGGCCACACAACTAGCTTGACTCCTGCCCGTCTTCTTGAAGGGGTCCTGCTCTCTCTCTGCCGTCTGCGGGCTTCTGTGAGGAAGGCAAACACGGCCCGCGTGCCCCCTCCGCAGCCCCTGCGCCCGTGGCAGACATTGGTCATTACTCCCAGTGCTCTTTCCAGCAAAGCCTGGACATCGTCTCAGGATCCTCTTCAACCCACGTTCCAGGTCCCCTCACCTGACATTGTCATGCAAGTTGAAACCTATCTGCCATCCTGGGCTCTATCGTTTGCCTCCGAACAATGGTCCTCTTCCTGCCTTGGTTAAAAAGTTAGTACTTTCATGACCTTGATCTTCATTTGGGCTCTAGGCGCCCTGAGGGGGTGCTTTCAGGTCCCTGCCCTTCCTTCTTTCCTGTGGGTTAGGGTTAAGGGCGCTGGCTCTGGAGTCAAACTGTCTAGGTTCACATCCAGATTTGGGAAACTTGCCTATTGTATGACCTTGACCGATTGACGTAAGCGTGTGAACCTTGATGCTCTCGTAAGTAAGTGGGCAGAACAGCAGCACCCGGCAGACACAGTTGTCTTAGGGTTGAGTGAGACAGTGTTAGTAAAGAGTCTTGCATGGTTCCTGGAACACATTAGGAATTTAATCAATTTCAGCTAAAAAAAACACACGCACACCAAGTACTTGTGCCAGCCCCACTGAAATCATCATCGGGATTGTTTGGGATGACATTATTAGAATTATCTTTAAAATCAGTCTGGAAACTTTTCCTTCAATTAACCTCCCCTTTAGAATTTTGGGTCATGATATTTACGTATCTTGCTCCGAGGGTCTGGCTCCTGCTTTTCTGCCAGAGGGTTCCCAGCATTCCCTTCCTTGGTTCCTGAACTCCAAGATGACCGGGTCACCGGGTCCTAAGGTACAATCGGTCATGTCATTTTTGAATTCGAATAGCAATTCCTATCGTGTCTCCCTCTGCCTTCTCAGGAAGGCCACCCTAAAAGAGAAGTTGGAATGCCCTCAGGCAGATCTGTGCAACGCATGTGTAATTCAAACCAAATGTTAGGACCGGGCCCAGCGACTCTGGAGCCCAGATATCAAATAGGAGCGAGACTAGAGGCGCTTTCTCTAGAGCGCGGGAGCCAAGTCTTCCACATGGACTCAGTTTAGACGGAGCTAATGGCAAGCACTAGAAAACAGCCTCGTCCAAGGCTGGCCACGTCCATCTCTCCCGAGCCTGTTTGCAGAGGTATTGGCACTTCCAATCAAGGGGTCATATCTAGTGCACTCACTGAGTGCATAGGAGAGGGATCACATTTCTAAGATGAGGCTGAAAGAGGGCATTAGTCAGCAGTTGGGAAAGAGACGAGCAAGCACACGCAGCTGGGAGCACACGTTACTCAAGGATCCATAAGGCCACCCGCCCTCTCCCCCACCCTCCCCGCCAGGCTCCTGGCTGGCCAGCTCGCCTTCTTTCTTTCTTCCATTTTTCTTTCTCTCCTTCCCCTCCTCTCTCCTTCCTTCCCTCTCCCCCACCATTTCCCTTCCTTCCACTCACTTCCTTCCTTCCTCCCTCCCTTCCTCCCTTCCTTCCTTCCTTCCTTCCTTCTTCCCTCCCTTCCTTCCTTCCTTCCTTCTTCCCTTCCTTCCTTCCTTCCATTATCAGCATCCCCCACTTGGAGGTACAGTTGGTGAACCTACACTGACACATCATTGTTACCCAGAGTGTAAACTGAGTTTACATTAGGGTGCAATCTCACTGTTGTACATTTTGTGAGCTTAGACAAATGTATGAGTGTGGTGGCATGCACCCACCATTATAGCATCATACAGAACAATTTCACTGCCCTAAAACTCCTCTGTGCTCTGCCATTTCATCCCTCCTTCCTCGCTGACCCCTGGTAACCCCTGATCTTGTTATTGTCTACATATTTTTGCCTTTTCCAGAATGTCACATAGTTAGAATCACTCAGAATGTAACCTTTTCACGTTGGCTTCTGTCACGTACCAGTATGCATTTAAGTCTCCTCTGTATCTCTTCATGCTTGAAAATTCATTTCTTTTTTTTAACTCTGAATAATATTCTATTGTTTCAATGTTACCACCATTTGTTTATCCGTTTATCTACTGAAAGGCGTCTTGGTTGCTTCCTAGTTTTGGCAATTATGAACCAAGCTGCTATCAACATCCACGTGCAGGTTTTTATATGGATGTAAGTTCTTAACTCCTTTGGGTAAACGTCAAGAGCGGCCATTGCTGGATCACATGAGAAGAAGAGGTCTGGTTGTGTAAGAAACTGCCCAAAGGTCCTCCAAAGTGGCTGCACCATCTGGATTCCCACCAGCAAGCAAGGAGATTTCCCGTCGCTCAAATCCTCGTTGGCATCTGGCATTGTCAGAGTTCTGGATTTTGACCATTCGAACAGATGTGTCGTGGTATCTTATTGTTGTTTTAATTTGTATTTCTTCCCTGATTGCGTAGGGTGTGGAAAATCTCTTCATATGCTTATTTGCCATCTGTATGTCTTCTTTGGTCTGCGGCTGATTTTTTAATCAAGTTGCTTATTTATCTATTTATTTTTAGTTTTAAAAGTGCTTTGTTTGTTTTGAACAATAGTCTTTTATCAGCTGCGTCTTTTGCAAATATTTTCTCCCAGCCTGTGGCTTGTCTTTTCATTCTTCTGACTTTATCTTTTGCAGAGCAGAACTTTTCATTTCAATAGGGTCCAGCTTATCAATTCTTGCCTCAGGCTATCTCTTCTGTCTCCAAGTCTTAGAAAAGGTCAGGGTTAAAGAACACACGCTGATTTCCCAGTTTCCAGCTCACTCCAAGTCTCATCAAGGGAGCGACAGGGCCTCCCCAGACTGACAGATAAGACACCACTTGGATTCAGAGAAGACAGGCTCTCAGGCATCAGAACCTGGCCCAGAAGTGGGTCCTGGTTCTTGGAAACATGTAGAGTTTCAGGACCCAAAGCTGGAGGCACGGTGAGCGTGGGTGTGATTGATTCTGGTTCTCATTTGGGCTATAAAGTTCAAACCCCTCCCACCCAGGCCAGCACAGGCTCCAGAGATGCCTCAGTCAGATAAGAATCAAAAGTCCCTGCTCTGGGGACAGGAAGGAGCCAGTCTAGGAAGCAGACTAGACCTACAGCTACGGCCCGCTGACCCACACTGATTCATTCTGCTGTGCCCTGTTCGGGCCAGCCCAACTGACTCTGGGAGACAAAGGACATTTGTCAATGATGGTTAACAGACACCCATCCCTCCACCCCCTCCCCTCTGTGGGTTGCACGGCTGTGACACGCAGGCCACAAAGACAGGGAGTCTGGAGATTCGGGTGTTTGTGACAAAGCCGGTAGATACCTGAGATGACAGATAAGATGTGCTGAGAACCCAGGTCTGGAAACCCTGAAAAGATAAGGCAGGTGGTGTAAGTAGAATGTGGCAGCTCTGGGGCTCAATGGCCTTAGCTGTGTCTCTAAGGTCGTAGTAGCCCAGAGGGTCAGGTTCCACAGGTGAATGACTCTGAGGAGCAGGGACAGAGACGGCAGGTACCTTTGAAGGTACTCTTCTCCCACATTCCCTTCTGGCTGTAGCTGGCCCTGGCTCCTTGTGTGAGCAGTCGCCAGAGACCTGTGGGTGGACCCTGCGTCTGCAAGAGCAAGGATGGAAGCTCCAGCGTACCTGGGAGGGTCTCCTATGGTCACGAGGTTAGATACAGATGTCCCCTTGGCCAGTGAGCCTTATGACAGGAGGTCAGTCACCTGGGGGCCCTGGGACATTGCACATGTTTTAAGAGGCTGGCAAAGAGGACCTGTGGTGGACACATAGCTAGAGACACTAGGAACTGGGGGGGGGGGGGTTGACAGGAGGGCCACAAAGTGTGGGGAGAACGAATGAGGAGCTGTGAAAAGGTTTGAACCCTCACTTCTCTGTGAATGCCCAGTCTCTTACTGTTACTAAGGTGCTTGGGGAACCTCAGATAAAGGTCTCCGCCAAGTCGAAAGTTAGGGGAGCAATAATAAGCACTGCCTTTGGGAAAGGCCACATGCATTGCTGATCAAGCGTTTATCACCTTTCCACTCCCTGAGCTCTGCGTATTAACCAAACGATGCGGGACAGCCAGCACCATGCCAATCTCCCTGTTAATCCCCACCCGATTTTGACCTGTGCCCACCTCACGACTCTCGCTGCATTTCCAGCAGGTTCTCCATGCAGCCCCTACATCCGAATGCCACTCTGGGTTCTTATAACCTGTCCAATAACCTAGTTCCTCTGGGATAGGGTCCTTCCTGCCCTTCACTTCCCGTAGAACATTTCTTCTAGAAATTGGGACCTTCCTGGTTTCCCTAGTTCCCATGACTGGGTTTTTCTTACCTGTTGCTGAACCTCTTGGTGCAGATGGCTTACCTGCCTGGACATTTCTCTGTTAGGTGATACCAACCTCTCATTTCTGGGGTCTCTGGGATTTAGCGTTCCTCTCTTGGTTAATTATTAGAATTCTGAAGTCATTGCTTCTGATACTTTTCTCTGTTTTGTCAGCGCTTTTCAAGGGGAAATTTGCCAAGGTCCTCACTCTACCATTCTGCAAGTGCTTAGCTATCTCAGCACCGCTGTTTGATACTAGACACTATAATGAATTAGACAAACTATTCCAGCCACACACCAGGTATGTTACTGGTTAGGATGAGAGCAAAACCGGTAAAAACCGGGAAAGAGGAGCATTCTCACAGCCCCGGCACATCTCAGTCCGTGCAGTCACTGCACCCTTTTCTAACCGTCTGCTAAGGAGTCTGGACTCTCCACTGAGCTATGAGCTCCTTGAACTAAGGGATGATGTTTAAATACTTTAAGGGGTCTCTCAATGTGTGGTCAAGCCCATGGCAGATATGCAGTAAATTCTTGCTCCAACTTGTTGAATGTCATAGATACTCTTATTTATTTATTTTTAAAAATGTTTTATTTATTTATTTTTAGACAGAGGAGAAAGGAGGGAGAAAGAGAGGGAGAGAAATATTAATGTGTGGTTACCTCTTGTGCGCCCCCAGCTGGGGACATGGCCTGCAACCCAGGCATGTGCCCTGACTGGGAATTGAACCAGTGACCTTTTGATTCACAGGCGGGCACTCAATCCACTGAGCCACACCAGCCAGGGTCATAGATACTTTTATAGATGGCC
The DNA here is from genome assembly GCF_004126475.2 of Phyllostomus discolor. Lineage (NCBI taxonomy): Eukaryota > Metazoa > Chordata > Mammalia > Chiroptera > Phyllostomidae > Phyllostomus > Phyllostomus discolor. The sequence goes on along the minus strand of NC_040917.2, from coordinate 17,873,079 downwards.
CAAAGCTGAGAGCAACACTAATAGTGACCACACTGTGGCCCTGACCGGTGTGACTCAGGTGGTTAGTGTCATCCTGCACAGTGGAAAGGTCGCCAGTTTCATTCCCGGTCAGGGCATATGCCTGGGGTGCAGGTTTGGTCCCTGGTCAGGGCACACACCAGAGGCAGCCGATCGATATTTCTCTCTCACATCAGTGTTTCTCTCCCTCTTTCTCCCTCCCTTCCCCTCTCTAAAAAAAATGAATAACAATAAAAAATAGTGCCTAAACTATGGAACAGGCTGGACTTTATTTCCAAAAATGTGATCTCCTGGCATATAATTTTCAGAAATTAATATGAGATGTTCCTTTGTACTCATCCTGCAATGAATGGTCTTGAACCTGATTCAGTCCTGACTTCTGCGACACCTTCCTTTCACGGAGCATCTTCCCCTACTAGAAGTGCTGGATACCTCTGGGTACCTCTGTTACACTTAACGGCTCCTCCGCGGCGTGTGCTCACTTCGGACGTGTTTCCAGTCGCTTGAGTAAGTTACGGTCATCGACCACTCTGAGAACACCTGATAAAAACATCTCAGCACACTTGCTAATGAGGCAGTGATTAATTACACGAAGTACTTCATAACATCACATTCTTTTCAGCATCAGATGGTCAATGTACCCTCCTCCAGCTCCCCATATGCCCTGCAGGGTCACCTCAACGCTAAGTCCCCACCATGGTGACAGTACCTCTGACTGTAGGGACACGAGCCTTGTTCTCCTTCTTTTTCCCTCAGCTTGGGTATGAGAATGGCTGCCCCCTAATTTCACGTGGTGCAGCAGGTTGCTACAAGTAATAAGGATCTGTCAAAGCTTGGGGATTAGGGGAAGGAGATAACCACATTGCCCAGAGCCAGAACGTCTGGGGGTCCTGCTGTCTGCCTCGCATGCAGCTCACATCTGTGTGGCTATGGGGGGGCTCGCCCCCCACCTCTGGAGTTGCTATAGGCACCTCCATGTCTCCACGTCCGAGCCCTACGCATCTGTGGTTTGAGAAGAGAAACTTTCGCCCTCCTGCCAGACTGAGCCCTGCCGTCTGATTATTCATTCCCTGACCCAGAACTGTTCTCCTTTCCCAACATGAAGCAACTGAGATATTTTTTTGAAGGATTCTTCAGTTCCGCTCCCCCAGTGTGCGGTCTACATCTATGCTCCCCAACAGGACAACCACAAAGAAGTACAGCCTCCCTACTGTTTTGCAGAGCCCCTGTCAGCTGGCCTGAAAGAAAAACAGTAATTTTATACGAATCACTTTTGTGTCTTCTCATTAAAGACTCAACATTTCTGGAGGTCCGCTCCTACCTCCTGCCAGTGTAGTGCACACATTTCCTGAGTATTCTAGGCAAGGTGACTTTCTAAGTACTATTATAATTATAGAAATACTCAAGTTCAAGTCCTTTACAATATACATTTTGAATGAGAGAAATACTTGTTGGTAATGAACTGCTGGTGACTTCTGGGCGAAGTCTGATAATCGTGCATACCGACCCGACAGTGGGAGAGGAGACCCACCGCAGTAGGGGGGCCGGGAGATGCAGGTGAGGGAAGAGCTGGTGGACGGACTGGCATTTGAATTGGAGTTTCAGGGAGCGGTAGGACCTCAATGGGTGGAATTTGAGTGGAAGACGTTCCTGATGGCTGAAGGAAGCTGCGTACACAGTGGCACGTGGTGAGAGAGAAGTGAGCATGCTCAGGAAGTGCTGAGGCAGCCAGCTTAGCCCCAGCCCTCGCCGTTAGGGAGAGCAGTAAAAGGAAAGGCTGGACATGTCAGAAGTGGACAGTCATGGTGAGCATTGAAGACTTGCTAGGGAATCGGGATAACTTGTCTACAAAGAGGAGAGAAAAGGAAGGGGTGAGTTAACCCCTTCGATTACCCAGAAGGTAACTGGGTACTCTGTAGCCCTGGGCGGATTTTGTTTTGTGTATTAGACTAATATTTTCCATGTGAATGACAAGTTCTCTTAGGAAAATGTCACGTTGGTAAAAGGCCGCAGCCCCTAGCAGATGGATTTCCTAGGGTGAATGAACAGAAATATTTGCCAAGCTCCTAGAAAGTGCCATTCAATGAAGTGCATGGTGCCAGGTATTGGGTTGAAGGGAAGGGGAGGTCTGAGTGTCAGCACAAGTTTCCCCTGAGAGTTTTTCTGAGAATGTGTCCAGAGCGCGGCAAGTGGCAGGGAAAGGCTGTTCCAGAACTTTCCCATGATTTATACGTTTTGTTGACTGTGCCAGTATAGGTGATGCTGATCCTCTGAAGCTAGAGCCTTTTGAGTTTTAACATTTGCTTTCCCTCATCCCACCCATCCACTCCTAGCAACGACCCAGTGGACGGCAGTTACAGTGGTCTCCGCTGAGCGAGGCGACAGATCCCTACACGCCTGGCAAAGGAGACTCCCTCGGCACTTCCCTTCCACTGCCTGGCCCATCTGTCGCAGAGGGATGCGGCGCAAATGCAAATGAGGGCTGGTGGTTCATTTCTAGATGCAGAAAATAGCCTAAGAGCTGCAGTTTTGGTGATAAAACGTTCGGCGAATTTCCAGCAGTTTTGATTATTTATGGGGCCATGGGGGAAAGCATCGGAAATTAGGACTGACCTAGAAAGTCTGAACGGCGCCACGCTTTGGGAAGAGAGGAGGGTGGAGCACTAACTCAGTAGACGCTCGTCAGAAATTCTGGTCCAGGCCCCAGGGAGAGGCAGGTCTGGGCTGTTCGTTCCCTAGCTCCTCCTCATCTCTCTCCCTGCTACACTTCTCCCCCTGTCGGAGCCCGGAACGCACAGTCCGGCATGGGATGGACTGCCAGCCCCCCAAACCTGCCAGCCTTTTCAGGGACTACCAAGACTGTTCTGGAAGACTTCCTGTTCCTCTTCCTCTTTGACACAGAGCAGCCCTTCGTGTGGGCGCTGGACGCAGCTTCTCCTCTCTCCTCCCATCTCTGTGGTGCATGATTTCACCAGAGGGAACCTGTTTCCTCCATGCACCTCTGTCAACCACTTGCTGGTCAGTCACTGGAGCTGTGTCTGTCCCTTCCCCTGATCCCTAAGAAAGCTTCTTGGTTTGCAGTGGGTCCTACCCTGAGGAAAGAACAGGGTACCAGGTTCTGAGGAACACCAGGGACTGATCCTTGGGTCCCCTTCGACAACCCGTTTCTGGAAGCACGCCACCCTTGTCGTACGGGGACGGCAGCGCTGCGGGTGGAACTCGGGCAGAATGATTGCCCCGGGCCAGCTCCACAGACAAATGGTGAGCTCCTTCCTTCTCAGTCACAGTGTTCTCCATTTGCTGGTCAGACTCTGCCGGAAAGTTCAAGTTCATATGCTTAGAGCTGTATATGGCTCCTTATGTCTCTCTGGCACCGTTTAGTGTTTAAATAGCTCCTGTCATTGAGCCTTAGTCTGAATGGTGTGGAGTCATTTACTCACAGCCGAGGCAGGAATCAAGCTAATGAAGGAAGACAGAGGCAGGAGAGAGAGGCAGCTGTGTTTAGGGGTCAACCATTGCATGGTGTGGCTTGTGTTCAACTGTTAGCCACACACCACGCTTCCTTCTGGGGGATTATTTGAAGTACGTTTTATCCCCAGTTGACTTTCCATTTAGAAAATGGCCTGCCCATCTCTCTCCTCCATGTGTCTCTTTTTATGAGCGCAAGGGAGGCAAATTTATATTGTCACCTGAGCAGGACAGAATTGGAAAGGAGAATCAGGACAGGTAGTGGGATTAAGAAACCACAGTGACCAGGGCAGCCATCCAGACTCCGCCTCTCAGTTTTCTTACAAAACTAAACAAGTAGGTCCGATGGGTAAATGCTCAGGTCCCGTCCAGCTGGACGTCCTGGGCATCCAGTTTGCTCAGGCTAAAAATCTTGGCGCCATGTTTGACAGCTGTTTTTCTCACCCATCTCACATCTGGGGTGTCAGAGCCGATGCTTATAAAGCACTCAGCGCGGGGTCCGGCACCAGCCAGCACTCACCGAACACCGGCGCTGGGCACAGTGATCTAGGAGGCCCCTCAGGTGCGTCTCCTGCAGCCCTCAGTCTGTCTGGCCAGCTGGTCTACCTGTAGGGCCTTCCCAGGAATTCTCAATTTGCATTGACTGCCACAGAGAGACGTCTCTGCTTCCATACTCCCTCCCATGGCTGGGTCCCCGGATGAGTGTGGGTGGACGGGAGGAAGCTCTGCAACTCAGAGGCAGATGACCCTTCTACAGCCAATCTGGTGATTCCGTCTCGGGGAGACCCAGGTGGAGTTTCGGAGACCCCTTCTCTTTTCTCATATCTTCTTCTACTCTGTAGAGGTGTCACTGCGTGTTGGCATATCCTCCCCACCACCCCCCCCCAGTCCTGGGACACATAAAAAGCCAGACCGAGGATACTGAACAAAGCTAAGCAACTCGGTCCAACGCCTGGTTAATCGCACACTGATTAAACTGTGATTGTAATAGCAAGTCTAGGCCCCTGACTGCCAGCGGGTTTCTTATTGCACTATCACCTTGCTTTTCTCAGTGAGCTCTCTGCTGATCAAAAGTATATTGGTGGGGCCCTGGCTGGCGTAGCTCAGTGGATTGAGCACGGGCGGCGAACCAAAGTGTCGCAGGTTCGATTCCCAGTCAGGGTACATGCCTGGGTTGCAGGCCATGACCCCAGCAACCGCACATTGATGTCTCTCTCTCTCTTTCTTCTTCCCTTCCCCCCTCTAAAAATAAATAAATAAAATCTTTAATTAAAAAAAAGTATATTGGTGGGGGACACCTTCACATTTTGCTTCTCAGTTTTATTTCCATAAAGACACACATTTCGCTTCCTTCTTAAATGATACTCAGAGGATATCCCCATGCCTTTAGACATTTGCCATCAGTAAGTATCTAGAGGTGTGGATACGTATGCATATCATGCACACACACATTTGGGTACTCCACATAAGTTCCATGCGAAAACTCAGATTGCTTTTCTATTGCTCTGAGCCTCTGGCATCAGGGAGAAGGGCCCTGCCTCCCCTTACAAAGACATCATTGTAAGAACTACTGATGATTTGTGACCAAGAAAGGGCTCACAGTGGCAAGTCTCATTAGATCTTGAAAGAGACTGACGATTCACGTCTTGTTGATTCTGACTCTTCCTGACCAGACTTGGAACATAAACTATCCCTATTCACTTAAATCCCGGGACAAATTAAACTAGGTAAAAAAAGGCATGGGATTTGGTGATCCCATGGTAGGAACCAATGTGTGTGTGTGTGTGTGTGTGTTAAATATATGTTTCTCATATATATGGACATATAGATAAAGATATTGATATTTTCATATCTACATTACTGCTTTTGTTTCTGTTTTTAAGACTAAAAAAGGGAACAGGAAAGGAGCAATAGACATACTTTTTGGTATTTCTCCCACTAGGTACAATGAAAAACCCTCGACGTGAAGATGATTAACATGAGATAATTCTGACAAGGAGTGAGAAGGTGACTGACTGGCTCAGGACCTTGACACCAGAGGAATGGCGGACGGGTGAGTTTTGTTTTTGCTTCATGCTTTCCAGATTTAGATCTCAAGAAGTTGGCATCCCCAGACATCCATGGGCGTGGATCTAAAAAGCCCGAACAAAGGCCTGCTCGCTGTAGTCAAAGAGCCAGGAAAAGGGCGGCCTCGCAGGACAGGAGCCTATCAGACAACCACTGCTCTGCTCTTGCCAGCCCTGCAGAGAGCAGGGTGGCCCCACCCCACCCTCACCCGCCAAGGCCCAGTGGGGAAGACAAAATGTATCCCTCCACCAGGTTGTGATGAGGTGCTCTGACCCCCAGCCTGTCTGATGGGGGTGTTATATGAGAAGGTCCAGTAGGAAGGCAACCAGAACTTCCATTCCTCTGTGGTGGTACTGAGCACCCCTTCCCCCTCCTCGGTGGTGGTGTGAGACCAGGCCTAGTGGGGTGGACTTCTACCACCGCCCACATATAATAAGGTCCCCCCATCCTCCACCACTGGAGGCCGCATGGTGAGTAGTTAGGGGGCATCCCCGTACCTCCCAGCCAGAGGGCATCAGAGGAGCCTAACAGCTAGTGGAAACACCCCATCTTACCCAGCAGTAATAGGACCGACCCCTCCAGTGTCAGTGGCCAAGGAGGGGACCCTGACGTCCACCCCCATCCCCTTTCCCCTGCTGTAGCTGTGTCAGAGGAAGCCAGCTAGAACAGAGGGTTTAAGTAAGATCCAGCGTCTTCAAGCACATCACCCCAGATGTCCAATTCTCTGTCGAAACTCACTGGTCACACTGAGAGCTGCAAGATGTCAAATGGAATAAAACAAGACCACGGAGAGATGCCAACAGCGAGCTGACAGAGGTGTTAGCATGTCCTGACAATGATTTTAAAGGGGCCATAATAAAATGCTTCAGTGAGCAATTATGAACACACTGGACACAAACCAAAAAAAAAATCAGCCAAAAGACTGGAGAAAAAACTGCATTTCAACAAGCATTTTGAAAAAAAACTATTATCCACTTCTGCAGCAGTGACAATTAACTCAAAGTTTTATTTTAACTGCCTTGGGAATCTCACTGCCAGTAACACAGGTTTGAGAGGGATGAGCAAGGGCGGAGTGTGGGCTCAGCCAGATCACAGGCTGTGTCGCTCACGACATTGGGAGCAGGCGAGGTAGTTAATGTTGGAGACACTAACCATCGTCCATACGCCACATGTCAAGAGCCGTCATCCTGAGGTGGCACCGAGGAACATCTGACACCCTCCCTGGTGTCTCAGCTGTCTCACCTCACAGTCATCAAGTCCTGGCCACTACATTGGCCACTTGGGTTCCCGTGTTTCGTGACACCCCAACACCACTTCAGCTTCATGAGTAGCTTGTGCTGTACCCCCTAGGGGTGGCAGCAGGTGGCTGTTGAGGGAAAGCTGGAGGGCTGGAAACTGAGTGTGAACAATCAGCGCACCTCTTGTCGTCTCCGGGCATTCTGCCATTGCACCACCTGTTGAGGGGCCTCCTTCTGACCTGGTTGTGTGTGTGGCCACTCGCGTCGATCGGTTTTGTTATTATCAGCAGAGTCCTTGCTTTTGCCAGAACTGTTCAGCTTACTCGGTTTCTAGTATTCGTGCTTCTAGTCCTATGCAGAAAGAGAGAACTGGATGTCTTTTCTTTCTAGATAGAAATATACTGGGCAGAAGAAAGAGACTTGGGAAAGATGTAATGTTACACCCTTACCTTATACCAAAACAGTTCCAGGTGAAGTAGAAAGGTACATGTTAATCAAGGAGTAGAAGAAAATGCAGGTGATTCTAGAGCAAGGGAGGTGTTTCTAAGAATAAAAAGATAGAAACCATAAGAGAGAATATTTAAATGGTTTGAATTATACTAAAAGTGAACATTTCTGCCTGTCTTGATTATCTCTGGGCACTGACATTTAGATGATTATATTCCATCCGATGGCTTCTCTGTATTTTTAAATCTTTTAGTCAACATACAAAAAGGAAAAGTTATTTTACATGCCCCACACAATAAACAATATTGAAAGTCAAATATCAAACTGAGGAAAGAGGACTGCAATGTACAGATGATGGCCTACTAGTACATGATATATAAGATTCCTTCTACATCAGTATGAAAACACTCAGTTCCCAAGAGGGGACTGGGGGGAAGTCACAAACAGAGAATCACAGAAGAGGCCCTGCCAGTGAGCAATACATTTTTTAAAAAACGCTTGATGTAATATCTATTTAAACAAAGGCAAACTAAAACAGCAATAGAACACATTTTGGTGGGTACCTATTGAGATATCAGAGATTGAAAATAATTTTATATATGGCTGGTAAATGGGTATAATCATTTTGGAAAACCACTTGGCGATGTGTCAAAGTATTTGTTTACCTTTGGAATCACAATTTTTCTGCTAGTAATTGATCTTTATGAAATTATCATAAATATGTCCAACATGCATAGTTTATCCAAAGAGTTTTTCAAAAGGAAAAATTTCTAATGTCTCCCAAAATAGAAGCTTGCTTAGGTAAATTATGTATATGCATAAGGTAAGAAAAAAAATACATGTATACACACATATAAGTACATATATAAAACACTTTATAAATTAATTTCCAGAATAATATCTAACAAAACATATACAGTACATTTTATGTAGTAAAAAAAGCAGTACTTAAAACGGTATATATATATATAGTTGATTTCTGGGGGGTCAAAACGAAAATTTGCAAATGGAAACAGGACAAGTAAGATGTACATATCGCGTGCAAATGGTGGTTACTATTAAGCGGTGGGTTACTTGGCTTGTCTATGTGATATACATTTCCTTAATTAGCATATGACCTGTGGGAAAATGTTTAAACTGTTTCTTACAACATTGGCAGCCAGCACGCGCCGTTAAAATAGGCCTCAGTCTTCGTGAGGCCTGCCCCCCTCCACAGAGGGGCCTCCTGGCAGTGCGGGTGCGGACGGCCTGCAGACCGCCCCATCTGGTGCACCCCTCGGGCCACGGTAGACACTCAGGGAGACAAGACAGCTTCCGAAGGTTCTAGGGTGAACACTCCCTTCCCTTCCGGGCTCAGGGGGACACGCGCTACAGTGATATTTTTGTCCTCGGATGCAGAGAGAAAAACCCAGCCCAGGAAAGACACTCCCTGGGTTGGTCCATTGTGAGCTTCTTAGAGAAGTGCAGAGAGGGGAGGGGAGGGTTAGGGCTTCCCCGCCGTTGGTTGTCACTGAACAGCAATGAGCCGGAGGAAAGCCCGTAACTAATAGGCTGTGTCGGAGGGGGAAACACTATCAAGACTCTTTCCTTTCTTTTTTCTTGTTTTAAAGTGCGGTGGGCACACAGACGTGCCACTCACTGCCTGTGGAGTGGTCGTATTGCTGTCCTGGCCGGTCCTCCTGGGCCGTGGAGCAAGAGACTAGAACTGAGACCTGCATGGAGTGACCGGCATTGCATTGGCCTCTGAAGGCGCCCACTGCAAAGAGCTGAGGCAGCACGTGGGCTGGAGGAGAGGGGGCTGGCACAGAGCCTCTTGTCCTGTTGGAGGACTCGTCAGGCCTCATACAGCTCCGACCTCCTAGAGAGAGCCTTCTGGGTTTAGTACATCCCCAACCTGCTCAGTGAGGGATGGCAGTGTGGACATTTTTAGTTCCTCCTCATCTTTCTGTTCGCTTTGTCATTTTGTCTTCCTTCCTAGTGTGGGTTGTTCCAGCTCCTTCTGCAGACAGGGGATGTGGTCTGATAGTCCTGTTGCGGCATTTGAAAGTGTTGAGGGGGACAGTCCTTGATGTGGGGACAACCCTGGACATCTGAGTAGTTTCTCCGTCCCGAGGTGTGAGTGCCGTACCTTGCTTGGACCACTGTTCTCAGCATATAGCTCCGTCCTCTGTGGGGCAGAACAGAGGGACAAGGGAGTGGAATTCCACTCTCTCCGCTGGGAAAAATAACAGCTTGAAGCTGTGAGTTTTCCCAGGCTTCTCGTGGGACACCCAGGAAGGCTGAATTGCATCATCTCGCAGAAATGCGAGATGTAACCTACGCCCCCATAAGCTCACAGAGTATCGAGTCAAGGGATTGGAGAAACCAAGAAACATATGCACGACTTCCTGAGCTGAGCTCAGTGACAGACCTTGACTGCAAAACCTGAGTCCCTCCAGACCGAAGAGCCACAGCAACGTCATTCACCATGGCGGGCCTCTGATGCCACACGGGCTCTTTCATCACGACACGCGGGAGAGTCTGTCTTTTCCGTGGCCCAGTGGACCCTGTCCATTTCTCCAACAGAGTTTGCATCTAAAGACAAAGATAGCTTTTACGATATTGCTGTTTTACATAGATGTCCTGGTTTGAGGCCTAAGGCTAAGTTCTTGATAGTTCTGTATTTGTATTTAAACTGTGCTGGTGATTTGCTGTTGATCTGAGCTTCTGGGCTTTGGGACCCTAGCTGACCAGCGACAGGGGCAGCCCAGCCCTGACCCACATGAAGGCCAGTGGGCACCTGGGCTGGTGACACTGGAAGGAGGGTCACAGAGGGTGCAGGGTTCTGTTAAATGACACTGCCGTTTGTTAGACCCCTATCTGTGCTCTCACTGTGTTGGAGCTGCACACCGTGAATATGACACAGGCCCTGCCCTTAAGAATGTCACAATCCAATGGGGCAATACATGTAAACATAATGAATGTGACATAATAAGTGCTAATTTATTCATGTGAACACTATTTTTGTATGTAGACCTCAGGCATAGGGGAAGGCCTTAGAAATCCTTCAGCAAAAATCATGGTCCAAAAGAATTTATCTGCATGTGTTACAGGGATCTCTGTCTCTGGAACCCTAGAAGTACAGACAGTAATCATGCAGATGCAGAAATAAGATTCCATAACTTACGTTTATGTTTCTCAATGTATCCTTTACAATATGCTTCCATGCATTTTAAAATATGATAGAACAGTTTAATAGTAAATATTTACAAATATGTTCCCATGGGGGAGGAGGTGTATGCTGGGAAGTAGTGACATGAGAGTGTGAACCAGTGTGAAAATTACTGGGCCCAGTTGTCCTTTGTGAGTGTGAACCAGTGTGAAAATGACTGGGCCCAGTTGTCCTGCGTCTCCAAGGCCCTGGTGCCTCCCTCGGGCTGTGGGGCCACCGGCTCTGTCTCAGCCACTTGAAGCTCACGTGGCTGACCTCACTTGTCTCTGCCCAGCTAAGAGAGGACCCTCCCATTGTCGCCTCCCTGGTGCTTTGACAGGGAGGCGACAGGAAGGGCCTGTGCTTACAGGACTTTCCCTCTCTCATGTCACAAATGAATGAGGAGGTAGACACTCAGATCAGTGAAGTAACTGGTCCAACTTTACAGGATGAGTGTAATTAATGTGCTCTCTGGCAGAAATTAAGAAACAAAACCAACCCCCCCCCCCCCGCTCACAGCTGAGGTGTTGCCCTAATGAGTAAGTAACTGGCCAAAGTCTTAAGCGAAAAAGCAAAATCACAACACCTGTTGCTACAAGAACTAGAAGAGCTGTGAGTTGAATGAGACGGGGTGGATGCATCAGCCTAAGCAATGGCTACGTGTGGAACTGTGTAGTCACACAGGCCTGAGTTAAAATCCCAGCTTGGCCACTTAGCAGCTTTGAGAGCAAAGCAATTACTGAACGCCATTTAAGTATATCAGGTGCTGTTCTTGGGTTTGAAGGAATAGAAACTAGCTCTGGCTAACATAAGTGCTCTCAAAAAGAATTTGTTGGAAGGAATGGGGTCATTCCCAGAACTAAAGGAATAGCTACAACCCAGGCTTTGAGAAGGACAGGATCTAAGGCAGGTCCAGGGGTCTTGGCAGGGTCGCTAAACCTCTAGGATCTTTAGGCTACTCCATTCTGACAACTCCACTTCAACTGCTTTTGATTCCTGATTGTTTCTCTGCTCAGAATTCAGATTCTCATGGTAGGTTCTCATTGGTCAGTCTTGGTCACATGTCTATTTCTGTGGCCCTGTGATTGGACAGAGCTGGGATTTTAAACCTGAGTAGCTTACAGCATGAAGGGCAGGGTGGTCCTCAAAAGGAAGGAGAGTTAGGCAGGCGAAAACAGGTCATGTCTACTACATTAAGCTTCAATGACCTCATCTGGAAAATAGGAATAAAAATACAGGTCACTTAAGGTTGCGTTGAAAATTAATTGAACGAGACAATGTTTGCAAAGTTCTTAATACAAGGCCTGGCATCGGGTGAGTGTTCGGTAACGGTAGTCATTGGTATTACGAATTACATGAGATCATATGGAAAGTATTAAAAGGTCAGTCTCCCGTTCTTGTCCAGTATCGATAGAAGTGCCGTTAAGTATGGAAATCTCAGAGAGAGATCTATTTGATCGAATGCCAGTGATGAAGTAAGTATTTGGAAGGGAATGGGAATAACACAGAGAGAAATCTGGTTCCTTTTATCCCCGCTTTCGTCCTGGAGCCCCGCCCCTCTTCCTACGGCACTGTTCTCGCCATAGGACGTTCTAAGTGCACATGTGCAAAACATAAACATAAATAAATCATCCTTTAAGCTGCCCTCTTGCTCTTTTCATAGACCTGGAGGGTCTCTCCTTGGTTTCCCTTAACTACCCAAGGGTACGGTCAGTTTGGGAGGGGGGCAGAAATCCTCCCTTCGATGAGAAGCCGCTTCTAGGAGGTGTCAATGCGGCACTCAACTGTCCGTCAATGTTGTCAAAAACAAAAGCAGTCAAACCCCCATAGACAGAATGCTACATGATCACTGGACTTTCCTAGTCAGAGGCATGAATTCAGTGCATATTCAGGCACCACATCAATACAGCCTCAGATGTGGCGTTCATCTGCCCCCGGGTTGATGAGCAGTCTCCAGCTGCCCAGCCAGTGCCGGCTAAGTGACCCGCATCCCCGCAGCTGGTCGTGGTTTGGGAGGGATCATGAACGTGTGTGGAGAGGGACACGGTGTGGCCCAGCCGGGAGCTTGTGAACTTGGAGCCAGGCAGGTGTGTGTGTGGGGTGGGGGGAGGGTGTCCTGGCCCCACCCCTGCTCTTGGTGACATTTTAAGCTCCCTGGCATACTGCTAATCTCTGCCCTGGGACAAGTCATCCCAGAACAGAAAGTCTTGTGCAAAAGAGCCTTGATGTGGGGGACTGAAGGAGCTTCTTCAAGTTCAAGATGACCAGGAAAATACTCAGAGATGGCCCCAGCCAGCCTGTGCCAGCTGCAGAATCAACAGAGAGCTCTTGCCTGCACGGGGGTGGGGGTGGGGGGGTGCTTAGCCATGTGTGGGGATGGTTCCCACCAACACAGCGAAGGGGCAACCGGACCCACAAGCTGGGTCATTCAAGCAACAGGCTCATTAAAAACTTTTTAAAATTTCATTGAATTCATTAGGGTGACACTGGTTAATAAAACTGTATAGGTTGTAAGTGTAGAAGGCTATAGTGCATCATCTGTATATTATGTTGTGTGTTCACCACCCCAAGCCACATCTTTCCCATCACCATTTATCCCCCCCCCTTCACTCTCTTCTAGCCCCCACTCCCCTTCCCTCTGGTCATCGCCATACTGGTGTCTGTGTCTGTGAGTCATTGTTTGTTGTTGTTGTTGTTGTTGTTTAATCCTTTCACCTTTTCCACCCAGCCCCCCAACCCCCCTCCCCTCTGGCAGCTGTCAGTCTGCTCTGTAGGTATGAATCTGAGCAACAGGCTCCTTTTTGCCTGGCTGAGCTGAGCAATTCAGAAAGGTCTGGGAGCAGAGCTTTAGCAAAACAGTCCTTTGATCTGGGGAGTGTCTCCGAGCTGGGTTTTGCAATCTCGGTGTCCCTCCAGAAGGTCATTGCCCTCCCCGCCGCCCCCATTTCACCAGCTCACCATGTCCTTCAAAACAGACAAACAATAGTTCACACAGACATCTGGGGGAGATTCCAGGCAGCGTTCTTCCTCCTCCTCTGAAACCTTTAAAAATAAAACGCACTTTGCTTAGACAGTCTCCTGCCGCAGATGGCTTACTTGGGGCACGAAGGAAATGGCAACGGACCGGTGTCTTTCTGTCTGAACATAAGGCAGATAACGTAGGGCAGTGGTTTTTACTCACAAGCCCTTTGGTCCTTGGAAAAGACAGCAAATCAGGAGTGTAGTAAAGGGTAAATTTAGTGGGTGAGTTAACCACAGTTTTATCCGATTTTTAAGTCAAAATAAACTTACTGGATACGTACATCCACACTCTCACACACACGTAGGGGTGTGTGTGTGTGTGTGTGTGCAGCAGATGAAATGCTTATGAGGGGCTCTTTAAATACAAGATCCCTGAGCACATTTAAAATATGATTTGAATTACAACATGTGACTTTAATACAACCTTTGGGGATGCATTCTTTGCATAAATTGTGGCAAATGCACAAAGACAGTGTTTAAATGCTATACAAATATTTGGCTGAAGAGTAGTCAGCAACATATATCTTTGGTTTACAAGAGGCAAAATGTGTTTCTAAGAGAGAAAAAAAAAATAACCATGTTTCCCAAAATCTTCCCTTGGCCTGTCTGTTCTGGATGCTCATAATTTGGCCCAGACCTTATCTTTCCCATCTTCTCTCTCATTAGTCTCCTACACAATTCTTTTCTTTTTGTTTCTTCCAAACGAAATGTGACTAAACATTGCCATGTGCACGAGACATTCAGGAAGACCGTGGGGTCTAGGGCTGAATTTGAGGACTCTCTGTGGTTCTCAGGCCCAGGGGCTGACAGAGCTGCAGACATTGGGGTCCCCCGTGGAAGGTCACCCTGTCTTCCCCCCTTGCACCCCCAAATGCACTTCTGTAGAAGAACGTGGTGGCGGAACCACCACCAGTAAGGGAAGCACCCTGCCTGATACTGAGGAAATGGGTCCCACTTTACAAGACCTTTTAACCAAATGGGTCTCAGAGTCCCTTGGCCAGAGCAACACAGGCTGAGTCTTCCCCGGCTGCTAAAGCCAGCTTTGCTGACCAAGTCCAGTCTGTCCAGTCTTCAATTGGGGACCCGTATGTCACGTCTCTGCCTTTCAAGCTATCTTGAATATCAAAGGTGAGTTCTCCCTTTGACCACAGGGCAGACTAATCCTGCCTTGTCCAACCCCACTTTTTGTCTCTGTCCGGGCACAAGGAAATTCCAGGTGGAATGAACTCTGCCCTACAAGCCTTATGTCCTTGTTCAAAGGCCAAACCCCCGTGGGGGCTCCATGCGCTGGCCTGCCTGTACCCGGCGTCGCAGCCTCCAGCACAGTGCTCTGCAGAGGAGGGGGTCAGGGAAGGGCTGAATAAACAGAAGAGTTCAGTTGCTATCAGAGTGGAACAAAACAAAATGTAAAAGATCATTTGTATTGCAGGGTCAAGAAACTTTCTTCTACCCTTCAGGTTTCTTTGGGCTGTTCTGATCATGAAATCTACATAAGACAGAGAAACAAGGGGAAATAACCGAATTTAACTACATATGTACGTATGGGAACCCCACATGCCTGAGAGGTTCGGGGGTAGAGAGTTAAAATAAAATGAGGAAGGCGAGGCATTCTGACCTAGAGATGGGGTAAGCTGTCTTGGGGCTTCGGAGAGGGGGAGGGTCCCCACAGGACAACAGGAAGAGCAGATGTTCAGTAATTACAAGTTTGCCTTGCCCTGGAGATAGATAGGTCACGAGGTTTATCTCTGATAAACTGTTATCAGCAAGGCCCTTAATTTAAATTCTTCCGGGTAATTAAGGCAAGGTAGAAGTTTCTCTCGAGCCTTTGGTGTCTTGGTTGCCTTTAGCTCAAAAGAATTCACTTTCCACCGAGGCCCCACCTTAGGGTGACTTGTTCTGAACCCCCACAGTGTGAGAGAGTGCTTGTTTTAATTCCAGTGTGTGAAGACCACGCTGGTCAGCTGGTGTTCAGGGTGCCCTCCTTCCCCCAGAATCTCTGGGAGAGGAGGCAGCTTCTGACCCCTGCTGCCCACTCCCTGGGGGGGGGTTCAGACTGGCAAAGCGAACAGGTATAAGGTTAGGGTCCGGGGCTTTGGATGTGAGTCAGATTTTCTATCAGAGCTTTGAGACCTCGATCAGTTCTGTTCTGTGAGCCCTGGTTTCTTCACTAGCTTGTGATGATGCAGTTTTGAGGATAAAATGAGATACTCATGTGGACTTACTTTGGACATTGCCACTTTTTATATGGCGCTTTTCCCCCTGATGGTAATATGTAAGCACGAAGAGCTTCACCTGTGAGACCTGAGGGGTAAACTGGCATAGCTTCTTGCGTCAACACAAGACGAACATCTACGCTGCGCAATGATGTATGCATTTAAAAGGTTTTCGGGAGGTGACATAGTCACAGACGGCTTTGGTGATATGTTCCAAGTGTCGAGAAAGAAACCCTTACGAGCCCCAAATGGAGTCCTGTGTTCCTGTGACAGTAAACTGAGACTTCATTATGGTTTCGGTTTTTCCCAGGAATGTGACCTTTAGACCATCAGTGTGAGGTTTCCTGATTAAGGGTAGTGAGGTGAGCTGCATCGTGGGACCCCCGTGTTCCTTCCGTGATGGTGCCCCCCTAAAAAGAGCACGTGGCCTGAACCCTTCCTTCCTTTCCTTTTGCTGATACTGTGCCTTCTTGCCTCACCCTCCTCCTGCCTATGAAAACCTTCCTTTTAGTACCACCCCTGGGGGCGCCCTTCTGGAGGTTAGACGGATCTGCAAATAGAAGCCAATTCGATCTTCAAATGTGCTCCTTGCAATGTTGTTGTTGTTTGTTTGTTTTTTAAAGATTTTATTTATTTATTTTTAGAGAAGGAAGGGAGGGAGAAAGAGAGAGAGAGAAAAACATCAATGTGTGGTTGCTGGGGGCCGTGACCTGCAACGCAGGCATGTACCCTGACTGGGAATCGAACCCGCAATGCTTTGGTTCGCAGCCCGCGCTCAATCTACTGAGCCATGCCAGCCAGGGCGGAATGTTGTTTTTAACAAGAGGTTTAATTCCTGGAATCCTGGTAAGACTTTGTACGTAACATTGTTTACGCTGCCCTAGGTCCTATAGCATCTCTTCTGTAGCATCTGCATATGTAGCCTCCAAAACAGCTACCAAGGAACTCCTGATGTAAATAAGCCCCTCTCCTTTCTGTCCACAAGGGTGTGTCTCTAGCTATCCTTTTTGGGGGGTCAGGGTAGTGAGGGGTGACAGGCAGTGACTGATTACTTCTGGCTGTCCTGTGATGCACAATGTGGTCACCCAGGGAACAGTGACAAAAAGCATTGTCCCTCTTGGCTTTCCCTGAAGTAACCCCGCACTGGACTTAATGAGGCATGATATGCTTTTAATGAAGTGCTTTAGGTCATCATTCCAAAGGGGCATGGAGTCGGGGAAAGAATTGTGATATTGTGACTTATAATAAGAAATATGTATTTGGTCTTTATCCCCATTGCTGGTGCAGACTGCTAAAACCCTTGGGATTTCCTGAGTGATTAGAGCTATAAAGAAATCTCATGTCTTTTGTTATGCTAATGAGTGGGTTTTGGACTACACCAAGGGTTTGGAGCTGGTTGCACGAAGAACCACCCCCGTGATTAGAGAACTGGAATTTTCAGTCCCGCCCCCAGACCTTGGGGAACAGAGAAGGACTGGAGGTTGGATCAGTGAGCAATGATGTAGTCCTCCAGGACTATGTCAGCGGCCTCCATACAAACCGGTAAGAATGGGAGTTGGTAAGGATGGGAGTTGGAGAGAGTGGCCACACCTGGGGGAGGCATGGACGCTCAGTGTCCTCTTCCCCATCCCTCGTCTGTGCATTTCTCACCTGAGTGTGGCTGAGTTCTGTGAGCCGCTCTAACAAATTAATTGAACCCGAGGTTATGGGCACCCCTGATGGTCAGAAAACGAAGTAACAACCTGGACTCCCATTTGGAATCTGAAAATGTGGGACTGAACCCTTAACCCATGGGATCTGATGCTGTCTCCAGGTAGATAGTGTCAGAACTGAGTTGAATCGTAGGACACCAGCCGGTATCTGAGAATTGTTTGAATGTGCAGGGAACCCTCCCACACCAACACACATGTGTTGGGATTGGTGACCAGAACCTTTAAGGATGGAGGAAGAATTGGCATTTTCCCCAGGTTATTTTCATGGGCCTTCTTGATCACACAGAGGCCAAGTTCTCATTGCCTTGACCTGCTAGAAGGCTGACCTTGCTGTCTCCCAGGCACCATGGCGGTGCCTTGCTCACGTCCCTTGGTCCTAAACTGTCTACTCACCGCCCTCTTCTAAGAGCCCTCGTTTTCACCCCTGACTACTTCCAGGGCCCTCACCTGTCATTAGAATGCCCACCCTAGGGAAAATATCAAGTTTCAGTTCTCCCCCAGGTCTTATACATTCTAGCCTTCATCAATGAATGTCAATGGTGGAGACTGGGGTGGCGTAGGGCACCATCCCTGTCCTTGCGTGTCTCTCAGGATCTAGTCCCAAGTTTGAGCAACTCTGAAGCTCCTTCTCCAGGGTGGCTGCCTGCCTTGAATGTGTTTAAAATGAACCACCACCACCACGAAGATTGATTCCCTCTCTTTGGTCTGCAGGAAGAATTCTTATTCTTCTTAGTGATATAACTTGGACTCCCTTTTCTGTGAAATGCTTTCATCAGCTTTATTTTGCAGGGGGAGACTGGATGGCTTCATCTCTTCCCTGAGTTATTTCACAGCCCATCTTATATAAACTTGATGCTGAAGAATGAATAACAGGTCTAATTACTTTTATTGAAACTCCCCCGAACTGGGGTGGTGATAGAGATGGCGGGCTGGAGGGAAAATCTCAGTTGACTCCATCATAGTCATGGTCATCATCTACTGAATATTGGCTCTGTGTCAGAAATAAGAGTAATAATCATAACAACTCAAATAGCTGACACCTTTGACTGCTAGACAGACATATAGGGGCCTTGCCTGTATTGTCACTATAATTTCACGAGAACCCTGTATTGTAAGTACTATTGTTCCTCCGTTGCACAGAGCAGGGCACTGGGGAGCCAGGGCTAAGCAGTTGGGGCCATGGTCATAGCCAAAAAGGGGTAGAAACGGTGTTCAAACCCCCGTCTGATGAACCCCAGTATCTCTTCTCTTATTCTGACTGTGGCTGGCACTTCCTGCATACGGTTAATTGACTGGTTTTCAAAAGAACCTTAGATCCTTGATGTTGAAAACACAAGGTGTTGCTGCGTCATGTTTGAATGATCACAGCTCTCTACAACAAAGGGAACGGGCGTGTTCTCCGTTGCAGTTTGCCCTCGCTGAAATGGTGTTTTAAAAAGCCTCCCTTTCTGATTCGCTACGGGAATTTCATGCTCCAGACGGGGGCCAAATTGGCAGCCTGCGAGATACAATCTGCTATGTATGCAAGGAATGGAAGCAGGGGCCATCTGCTTCCACTCTCACCTTGAAGGGCCTTTTCCGTAGAACCTGAGGTTAACGCGTCCTTCACATCTCGCTGCGTCTTGGTTCTTACGAGCCCAGCTGACTTAGGTGCTGGGCCGGTCGTTAGGATTGTTGCTAGCAGCCTTCGGAGCTGGAATTCCCAACCCTGCTTGTAAGGGGACTCCAACGAGACAGATTGTGGGGCGTGCCCCAGGCTTTCTGAATCTGAACTTGACCCGGAATCTGGGTGCGTTTTCTAAGCCCTGCCCCAGGTTTGCAACCATCACACGAGGAGAAGTTCTGTCCTCTGTGGACGGTGGTTCATCTCCCCCCTGGAGCCACGGCCTGCTTGTTGGCCCTCCCACCTCTGTGCACCGACTAAGGCGCAAGTGCCTTCCTAGTGTCAGGAAAGCCGGAGGAAGTGTCAGGTTTTGTCGACTGCAGTCAATATTTACTTGAAAGGCCTCCTGGCCCGCCCGTGTCCCCAGCAAATGTCTGTCCAAACTGCTCACAGACACGAAACTTTCCTCGGCAGGCTAAATTTAAATGCAGCCTCCAGTTCTAGGTTGCATTCTCATTTTTGTTAACATATTTTCCTCATTATTTCTCAGTGTGCTTCAGTCCTTGTTTATTTATTTCTCAAGATTTGTTCCTAGAGACTGAAGCAAGCTCAGAAACAGACTGGGGAAAAAAAAATCCCCACCCCATCAATAGAGACCAACGCGATACGCTTTTTGGCAGTTGCTTAAGAGAAATATTATTACAGGACAATGACCCTGCAGTGATTAAGTAGAGCTGGCAACACTGCAAACCTGTGGAGATTACGGGCAAGAAGGAGGACGTAAACTAAGTGGCTGGAATTCTTTTGCAGGTGTTGTGGGGGAGGGAGGAAAATGTGCACACGATCTTGATTTGGGATGCTCTTAGCTTTATATCTTTCATTATTGCCTTCAGTTTTTATTAAGTGTGTAGAACATATGTGTTTGAGAGTCCTACTGTTAATGTCACATAAGCATGTGCACTAGCTACGGTCAGAAATCCGGAAAAATGCCCTCGGGGGGACAGGCACTCGTCTCTCCACAGCGTGGACTCAGAGCACAGCGGGTGAAGAGGTTTAATAGCTAGAAGCTCCTGCATTGGGAGATCTGAGTTCCGCAGTGCGCCGTGAGGTTCCACAGTCATTCAGAGCAGTCTCACCCTGATATCGTTGGTGTCTGGACTCTTTGTTTTTTTTCTCCAAAGAAATGCAACTGCACCCCAGTGAGGTCCGTTTCCTGTTGTTCTGGCTCCTCTCACACAATGACTTTCTGGGGGGGGGGGCGGTTCCTCCCCAGTATGACCCCCTCTGTTGTCTGTAAGCTCCCAGCACAGCCTGATCCCTGAGGCAGGCATTCCCCTCCGGTGGCTTTTCTCTCACAATAGAGCTGTTGACTAGTGGAGAGCTTTCTTATGTCTAGTTAGAGAGAAGCACCTCACACACCATGCTTCATCTCAGCCCATACTGAAAATGTATATAATAGCAATTTTGGCAACAGTATGTATTGCTCATTTTCTGTAAGTCTGATGCTGGTCTGAGTTTTCCACATGAATTATTTCATGCGATGCCACAGCAATCCTGTGAGATAGATTCTATTATCTTCCCTGTTTCATGGATCAGGCATGCAAAAATGGGCTAGTTATTGATCAAACCACTCCTCCTTTTTCTCTGACTGTACAGCTGGAGTGGACATCCCAGGCACCCCTGCAGTTAGGGACAGCTAGGGGGGTGGGAGCATCAGGGGTAAATCCCATTGGCCCATGAAACCCTCTCGCCCCGTCCTCCAACCTGTCTCCCTTCCCTTTTCTGCTGAATGGAAGCGGAGGACCCAGCAGAGAACCGGGAGGCTCAAAGGGAATCTGGGAGCCACTAGATAGAAGGCGCCTGGGTTCCTGAATGAGTGTGTGGAGCAGGGCACACCCGGGGGCATAAGCGAGAAAGAAATATTTTTTTATATTAGATAGCATACTTATGTTGGTGTCTTGAAGTGGGGTTCAGCCAAAAATACACACACACACACACACACACACACACACACGACATTGGCTTAGCAGTTGGGTAATGGGTAGCCAGAAAGCTGACATCTAACGCTGAAATAGGTGGCCACCCATGCTGTCCAGTGGTGAAACACTCGGTAAAACTGTCACCTCCCTTAATTCGAGAGGCCATTTACGTGGGTAAGGAAACCGCAGCTCCAGGGACTGGTTGGAAAGCATCAAAGTGTTAGTGAAAGCGTGACTGTTACTGGTTGTCTTTAACAAGGAGTGACAAACGATCAAACAGAACTCAGGGACCAACCAGCCAGTTTATAAGCCACAGTGTGAGGGGTTGGAAGGAACGGGGGGCCTCAGATTTGAGGAAGCTCTTTCTCGATCCCCAAAAGGAAGACTTTTAAAAAAGCTTTGACTGGCAGAGACCTAGGAATATTCCTCAACTGAACAAAGTCACGTGGCTCTTTGACAAAAATCAGATAAGGTGTGTGTCCTTCCTTCACACTCTTTCAGATGGCTTCAAGGCGGTCCCCACTCAGCAAAGAGCCAGAGGGGGTGGCAGGGGGAAGAGAGCAGGGGATGAGAGTGATGGAGGCAAAGAAGGTGAGAAGTCAGTCAGGTTCGGGGACTGCATCTGGGAAAGAACTTCAGGCGTGGCTGCTGGCTCACAGAGCTGACCAGTGGCAGGCACTCCGTAAGCCCATGAAGAACTGGAAAGGATTGTGTTGCCAGAGAAATCAGGAGCCTGGACTTGCCAAGATGTCCAACAACCACGGCACTGGCGAGCGTGCTTCGGCAGGAAGTGGGCTCAAACGAAACCTCCGAGGACGACGTTCACCCCAGCGCCCCCTCGGGACGGGGCCGAGAGACCGTTGCCTGGAAGAAACACCGCAATGAGCAGAGTCAGCAGCCACAGAAAATGAGGGGCAAAGGCGTTCTCCCCGGAGAACAAAATTAGAGTCAAATGAAAGTCCTTCTCCAATCCCAGGGAAGGGGCCTTCTTAATGCTTGCCTAGCTGTGGGCAAATGTGTGTGTGTCACTCCTTTCTACGTATAATTTCCACCCCCAAACTTCTACTGTGCATTGAGTGTGTATTGGGCAGGGGGGGTGTAAGTCGTATTTTTAATCTAAAGCCACTGATCTCTCCACTAGAAAGGGCCATGTCCGGACTGAGTGGAGAGGGCCATGCATCCCTTGGGAATCCTGGATGTTAGCTGGGCACACAGATTGGGTGGATTGGCTTTGGGGGCCCTTGAGTGGTCTCTTGTGAATTGCCTATGTGGAGGGCTAAGCGATGACCAGCATGGGAGTCCATGGCAGAGGCTGAATA
Organism: Phyllostomus discolor; assembly: GCF_004126475.2. NCBI lineage: Eukaryota > Metazoa > Chordata > Mammalia > Chiroptera > Phyllostomidae > Phyllostomus > Phyllostomus discolor. The sequence continues at coordinate 17,850,804 of NC_040917.2, read as the reverse complement.
ATTGTTTATCCAACCGCTCGTTTCCCTCCTGGGCATACAGTTAGATGACGCTGTCTGTCCTCCTTTATGGGGACTGTGTCACTGAATTTTGGATAGATACCACGTATGTCATCCAGGCCTGGCTTATAAATCCTTCCGCATGATCCTCCATGCCCTCTCTCCTCCTCACCTGCCAGCCTGGCCAGGAGGACCCAGCAGAGAGCTCTGAGGGACAATGGAGTCCGATGGAAGGGGTCTGCACTTGAGTGTCAACGTGCAGCGGAACCCCCTCCTACCCTGCACTGGGCGACAAGGGGAATGAGAAATAACCCTGCATTGTGTCAAGCCGCTGAGGTGCGACTTTATAACTGTATTGTTATAAAGGTGCACTTTATAACAATGTCCCCACCTTCACTGCTGGAAATAGATTGGGGTGAGGAAGTCATCCGTGCAAGGTCGTGCAGCTACCAAGGGCTAGAACAGAAATGCAACTCAGGGGTAAGCCCCAAACTTGGGTCTGTGGAAGAATATGATCAGAATCACTTGGGAACTTTCTCAAAATACAGATTCTTGTGCTCAACCCCAAGAACACTGTTTCTGTAGTCTGGGGTGGGGAGGTGGGTCGAGGGGCTGTAAATCAATTTTTTGCAAGTTCCCTGGGTAATGTGTCCTAACCGATGCTGAGAAGCACCAAATACTAGCAGTTATTTTAAAACATACGAACTGAATTCCTGCGGAGAGATGTCAAGTGAGTAGGATGGTCACCTAATTTATTGCCCAATCCGAGACACTTCCGAGAGTGGAAGGGGAGCTATTAATAATTATGCTGGGAAAGCAGGCATAACACGGGACTTTCCCAGGGAAACGGACACATAAGGGCCCGTGCATGTGAGAGGGAAAGACAGGGCAGCTGTGTTCCCTGCTCATAAAAATTCTATTTCCCATTAGGAAAGTTCTCAGTTTGCCCTGGCTGGTGTCGCTGAGTCGATTGAGCGATGGCCTGCAAACCAAAGGGTGGCCAGTTCGATCCCCAGTCAGGGCACGTGCCTGGGTTGAGCGCCAGGTCCCCAGCAAGGGTCACACGAGAGGCAACCACGCATTGATATTTCTCTCCCTCTCTTTCTCCCTCCCTTCCCCTCTGTCTAAAATAAATAAATAAAATCTTTAACAACTTATACCTATAGTTTTTTTTTTTAAAAATCCACAACTTTTTTAGAGAGTCGTATCTTCCATCTGTGTTGGACAAAAGTGCCCTTCGAACTGGGGGCAAAGCTGAATTCTGGACAGAAGTCCTAAGAGGCTGCCCCAGACACTTGGAATGACAAAATGCAGATGTGTTTAATGGAGCTGGGACAGTGGCACCAGGGTGCCACAGCTCCTCACACCGACCCAGGAGCCACCAAAGGCTTGAAGAGTACGTGGAGGCGGTCGGAAATGGTGGGAGCAGTTCTGACCGAAGTCAGCAGAAGCTAAGAAGGAGGCAGAGGGCGGGGCCGGGCCAGAGCTCGCACTGCTGTGGCAGAGGAGCCGGCTCGACTGGTTTTCCCAGGGTGCATTGTGTGCCCCAGGCTCTCCTTAGGAAGGTGTTAGGGGCCGGCAGCTCCCACCACGTACAAAGGACCCCATTTGAGTCGTATGCACTCCAGAGGTCGGCTCCTGTTCACTACTGGGCCCACACAAAAATGATTTCGGTGTTCTCAAATAATTTGTCCACCTTCTGCCCCTTACCGGCCAAGCAGCCTAGGACCACCTTCGTCTCTCTACATCTCGGTTTCTCGTTGAGCTGCTTCTTTAAGGGTGCTTGGGTGCATCACACAAAAGATGGAAATAGTAGTGTTTCCTAAAAGTAACGATTATTGAGATGAATGATATCAATGTTAACAATATGAACAAAGATGGATAAGATATAGTATCAGGTAATAACAGGTTTTTCCCAAGATAGGCGAACATTTTCTTTGTGAATTAAGTTGATCCTTAAAAGAAAGGAGTAATAAGCTAGTGTTTTCCCTTATGCTAAGTCAGGGTGGGGTGAGCACTGCCATGCATGTCCCTTTGACCCCGTGCATTAGCGTTTCTTGGGGCTGCTTGTTAAAAATGCAGATTCACCATGGGTTTACTGAACCTCTAGTGGTGGGTCCCAAAAGTCTGTGGTTCCCAAGTGCTTCTTATGCACCATTTTTGAGTGGAACTGCTTTAAGCCACGGGGCTCTAGGAATCAAAACTTCCCCTGGTTTGGAGCTATGTGGTAATCAAATATTATTATAATTGGACCCAGGGGGGAGGAATCAGTCCATCTAACGCTCCATCAACGACTCTGAGGCTGATGAAGTTCTCCAGTGGAGAATGCACGGCTGTGCACGGTGTGGCGTGACTGGTACCTTTTCTGCATTGAAGGCCATGAAGGGGATCGTGGCACCGGATCGGTCACAAAGGAAAGTTTCGTGCCTCCCCCCCACCCTGCCCTGCAAAGAGCAACCTAAAACCAACCCCTTGGGACTTTTCCATTAATTTCTCCAGGTCTCACCAGAGCTTACAGAGACATGAGTAAAATTCGGGTCCAGAGAAGGACTGTTCTTTAAACGTGGTCTGATAAAAAAAACCAGAAGCAGTACAAGCGCTTCTCACGTTTCCCTCTCTCTCTCTCTCTCTGTTAGATATCAGGAAGCTTTCATTCACCTGGGGCTCGTATTTGTTTCATTCATTTAACCAGTGTTTATTTCTCATTTGCTGTGTGCTCCAGCCCTCCTGGACAATGAGGAAACAAGAGTGAACAAGGCAGACACTCTATCTTGATGTTTTTCGCCCTGAACATCACGGACATGGGGTTCGATGTTGTCTTCAAACTTTTAGACTTAGGGGAAAGGAATTCCCTGTAGCAAGTATCACGGGAAAGAACAATGGACATCTCTAGGCCTTTGGCAAGTGGTAGGTTTTGAGTGATGGATGAGATAAGGTTCTGGCAGCTATAAAATATAGATCACGAAGCAGGGAGGCATTAAATAATTGATCGCCTGTTTTAGTTCACAAAAATCACTGCTCCTTCTTTGAACTCAAGCCACTCTTTGCCATCAGAGTTGGGAGTTTTCAACTCGAGGCCCGTGGTTTGCAAACTTCAGCATTTATTAAACTCACCTGGAGAGCTTGTTCCACCACAGGCGGTTGGACTTGACTGCCAGAGCTTCTGCTTCGGCAGGTCTGGGGGGAGCCCGGAGCTTCGGCATTTCTCACAGTTCTGAACAAGGGGGTGCTGCTGCTGCTGCTGGTCAGGGGCCCCATTCTGAGAACCACCTCAGTGACTCAATAGACCACAGTCCCATGAGAGAACTGCTGGGGAAGAAAAGGAATGACTGATCACCGTGCTCACGCGGTGTTTCCTCCAAACTCCTATGGCAATCACTGGCTGCACAGTGCTTCTGGCCATTCATCATGTCCTGCTTTTTGACATCTCTTCATCTGAATGCTACGTACATATTTCTGGTGGGGCGATGCTTAAGAACCAGGCAGGAATTGAGGCCAGTAGGGGGACAGCCAGTGGGGATGAGAGGAGGGGGATCCAGGCCCAAAGGGGAGCAGGCAAAGGCTAACGAAGCAGACAAGAGTATCTGCCTGTGAGAAAGTAGAGTTTGAGCTGGACTCCAGCTACCTTGTGAGAGGAAGAAGGGAGGCGACAAGGAGGAGGAGAGAAGTCACGTGGCGTCCAGAGGTGCAGTGTACAAAAGGCAGGCGGGCACCAGGAAAGTTAGAGGGTAACTTTGTAGATACATGACCCAGCGGCCGAGGGAGATAGATAAAGGGGGAAATGGATTAATGGAGACTGTACTATCCCCTAAAAACAAACAAGAACTTCTGGTAAAAAGCAGGAGTCTTCTTCTCTACTTCTCTCCACCCATAACGCTGTTTTCCAGAAGCAAGCTCTTTTCATGGTTTCTACTTTTAGTTTTTTGGGCTGCATCCAAACATCTGAATGATGTGTTCATACTCCTTTGTCCTCAGTTGTCCACGTATATCTATTGACTCTTCAATATGAAAGTTAAATATTTAACTCACTAACGTTACTCTCTTTTCTCTCTGCCCTTGTCTTCCTACCAGTGTTTGAATGTTTTATTGGTTTTAGTCCTTCTATTGGTTACCCTCAAACTTGACCCTTTAATAGACTAAAATTTTTATTTCTTTGTACATAACAAAGCTGACATAACTTTGTTCTCCCTTTCGTACAACGAAGATATTTTCTTCTCTTATCTTTTCTGTTATCGTCTCCTCTCCCCATTCCATCTCCTAACTAGCCAGATCTTTCTAATACCTTAACATTGTGTCAAAATTTTAACACGTACTTTTGCTCCTCCAACAGAAGTCTTGCGGCCCAGTCTTCTGTGCTGAGTCCACAGTAGGTTCTAAAAGCTAAAAGTCAGCACATGCTTCACGTTATTGTTTTGTGCTCTGCTGAGGACTGGGTTACATACCTTTCTGGGAGTCTAGCGGTCAGATCCAGGGGCTAATTAAAATAAAATATTCCTGGCTTCAAGGTCAAATGGATGTTCTTTCTTACATTGCATCAGTTGCTTACCATTCCAAGATGGTTTTGTTTGTCTAATATTTGATCTATGTCTTTCTTGGATAGCTTTCTGTTTCTCCTGGAGTTGCTGATTTTCTGTTCCTTTTCTCATCATTTATCATGTCTTCAAGTTTTTCCAGTCTTTAACTCACTTGATCTACTTGACAGTATGTTTTTCCAGAGACCTGGCTCCTAAATTGGTCCAGTCGAGGCCAGCTTCACGGCTGACATCTCGTTCTCCTCTTTGCTTTAGATCTCGAGATGCTTTAGATGGAACCTCTAGGTTCCATCATCTCTGTCTTGGTTCACCTTCCATTTGCTGTGTCTACCATCAAGTAATACCCCAAGAAGGGATGAAGTTTTGTATCTTTGAAAACATTTTATTCTGCTCTCACACATTTAATAACGTGTGCATAGAACTCTCTTTTTAAAAAACTATTTCAAAGACAAATATTTGAACACGTACTGTGGCCGGAGAAATTTTTTGGCCGACCCAAATCTCATTCTTTTCTAGATGACTTGTTTTATTTTCTCTGAAAGTTTTAGCATCTGTCTCTTGTCTTTGGTGTCCTTTCCCTGTCTAAATGTTTCTTCAGGGTGCGGAAATTTCCCATCAATGGGGCGAGGTATGAAGGTTTTTATTGTTCCCAGCGCGTGAGCTGGCACTTGGTGTGCCTTTTCCCCCTAAAGAATCTGATCTTTAGAAATGTAAAATGATTGCTCCTTTAAAGATTTCCTTCCCTGTATTGTCTCTGTCCATTTTTTCCTAAGATTCATATCAATCTGACATCAAATCAGATATTTAGATTGTCCTCTGCTATTTGTCCTGAGAGATTTCAATTTTATTTGTAGTTCTTACATTGACAAAAATTTTCATATTCTCCCACTTTTATATCATTTTATTATTCTATAGATACTATATCTCTTTTCAAAATTCTGAGTATATTAAAGAGAAGATGTTGTTGTTGTTGTTGTTGTTGTTGTTGGTTGTTTTCTCTTCCATAGATCATCTGCGTTACCTCCGAGGCCTGTCTTTCGTGTGGGTTTACTTGGGCCACCTGTGTTCCTGCTGCCTTTTCCCAGCACATACCTGAGATAAAACTGGTGTCCTTATTTCTTTCCACTTACAAAAGAAAGGCCATGGTTGGTTAGTCGGTGCATGGTTCTCATGATATTATGAGGATCCTGGTTAGGAGGCTTTTCTATCGTTCAGATGGGATGGCTATACTGCACACACCTTTGCTTAGGTAACCCCAAACTCCCCCTTGCCGTGGCCCTGCTTCCTTCAGCTCTGTCCGAACAGTTGGAGCCCGAGGTGGGCCTGGGGTGGGGAAGGACGGTCCACCTGAAATTGCCTGAAATCACGCATCGTCAGCAATAGCAGCAGACCGGCGCTGTCCTGCAGGCTGGCATGGTGACCCAGAAAGTTTGAGAAAGTGCATATTTTTACCTGCACATGGTGCGGAGAAGGCGTCAGCACTTCACACTTACGACAGTGTTAGAATCAGGTCTGCAGCCAACAAACACCTGGGGAATGGATGAGTGTGTCTCTACGTCAATGTGTGTGAGAGACAGGGACAGAAAGGGTTGAAGCATATTTATTTCTTACTGAAGGGCCTGTTCTATACTACAGAGTATGTCACTGAAGTGCCTCCTGATTGAGTGAAGGCGGGTCACATGTCATTCATTGGTCCTTTCTGCACCAGCCCGCTTTTACGCACAGGCAGGTCCATCAGTTGTATTTGCTTTTTACAATTACTGCCTTAAAAATGATACTACGAACGTTTAAACACATTCTCTTTATAAATAATTTAAATAATATAAAATACAAAAACTAATGCACAGAAATGACAATACCTTCATTCTCTCCCCTGTGATTTGTCCACTTGGGGAAAAATGTCAACATTTTGATGAGTATCGTTCTGTATGTATATACATCCCATACCCACACGGTTTTGTTATTTGATCATTTTACCCACACGTGACCATAGTATACAGGCTGCCCACCCTTAACTTGCCTTTGCACTTCATAGGTCTTGTAGAGCTTTGCACGTCACTGCATGCGGTTCCACCTCCTCCTTTCCAATGGCTGCCAGCGACTCATACATATTGAATCACCACTCCCCTGTGTAACCCACAGTGAGCATGTTTGTGTATTCCTCTTTGTGATCCTATCTAAATGTTTCTTCAGGGTGCGGAAAGTGCTGAATCAGAGGATGTATGCCCTTTTCAGAACTGTCCTTTCAGATCAACTTCTCCCCACATTTTACACTCTCCATCACTTTCTGGTTAAATGTTCGATATTTTCAGTTGTCTTTAACCTAGTGGTTAAAAGCATAGACTTTGTACCTAGACTAAATTTTTGGGGTCAAATCCTGGCCCCAATAGTCGCATCAGTGTGACCTTGGGCCAGCTAATTAACTGCCTGGTACCTCAGCTTCCACACTTGGCCAGTGTGAACTGGGCCTGCGTCATCACGCTGTTGAAAAGATGCAGTAAGATCATTTCTGCAAAGTGCTTAGAATTGTTCCTGGCCCTCCGTACTTGATAAATGTCCACTATTATTATATTTTTGCAGTTTGAGGGGGACCAATAAATAATGTCCCATTTCCTCACCTGAGCGCTGAACTAATTAACAAATATGCAAGGGGTAAAATAGGCGATCAAAATCTTACCTTTGCTACTGATGATGTGTTATTGCAGAGTGTGGTTTATCTCCGAGCAAGTGACTGCCTTATGCAGAATTCTGAAAGTAGAGAGACTCACCTCTACCCACAGGTGGCAATGAACAGGGACAAGTCCCTGTGACCTTTATGGTAAAGGGAGTGGGTCACGTGCTACTGTGGTCAGGGAATCTCTTCTTTCTTTGCTGTAGGACAGCAATTGTTTTAAAAATAATTAATTCAGCAATTAACCCCACGCAGCCCAGCAGAACCATAGCAGAGGTCAGATGTTGTCCGTGTTCCACTGGACGCTGTCAGCATGCGTGGCCATTCCTGGGATCACGCTGTTCCCCCTGCAGACACACCTGTGGGCTTGCGTTTCCCAGCACCAAAACCCACCCCTCTCAGTGGGGAGGCTGCCCCCAAGCAGCTGTAACCCACTGCCTGCCACTGCAGACAGCTGGAAGCACCTGGACACTTAAAAGTCCTCCCAGCCTCCCACCCCTGACACCACCAAGTGGCTCATACCTATGACATGAGGAATGTGTGCCCCTGACCTTGATCGCAAACTGTCTTCAAAGCTCCCCTGCAAGACAGAGCCCAAGTCGCCCTGGGTGGGGCTTCCCTTCCCAGCCCCACCTCCTGTCACCCCAAGTCACTTTCACTTTCCCACGGATCTGCACCTGGGGAGGCTGACCTCAGGCAGAAGCCTGTTCCACTGGAGTCGGGGCCATTCATACTTTTTCTTATGTTCAGTCGTTTTCCTAAGTTCAGTCGTTTCAGTGCGGGCCTGCACAGGGATCTGCACAGAGCGCGGAGAATGCGGTCCCCGCCCTTTTGTCCCCGCGGCCCGCCCCCCCTACTCCCCCCCCCGTCATTGTACAGTTTACCGGTAGTAAGCACCAAACTTCTTTTACTGCTTTCTCAGCCGGTTCCTAAAAATGGACATCAGCTTTTGTGCAGCCTCAAACTGGACGAAAACACAAGGGGTTTGGAGAATGCGCATACACATTCTGTAGAATTAGAACGTTGTTTTTGGAATATAAAACTATGTTATGCACATGTATAAAGATCTCAGAGAAAACTCAGGGTGATATGAATATTGTATGAAATTATCATATGGGGTTGAACAGCTCAGTACAGGCTCTTAGAGACATTTTAATGTTGAAGTTGCTTTTAAGAGTTACTAACTGGTGAATAATTAAAATGCTGTCAGAGTGGATTCAAGGCCAATTAGTTTGGTTGCAGATAAAAGGTCCTAAGAAATCCATGACTGCCAACAAGGGCAATTAATATCATTTTATTTGCATGCTAAAAAAAAATTCATCATAGGTACCAAAATGTGCATTTTCTAGAATATAGTAATTTAGCTTTCATGCCCAAACTGGAAGCGTGATACTAACATAAATGAACCCAATAATGGATGCGTAGAAAATAATGAAATAGTAATATCTGACATTTGTACACGCTCTGTTACTTTTCCAATAAATTTTACAGCTTTTTTTCCACTCAGATTGCTAGACCTAAAAACTTTATAATAGTTTGTAACCAGCTATCGCTTTCTCCACTTCAAACAGATTGATTTGTGAATTTCAAGTGACCAGCTGACATTTTTACACCCAATTAACTGGTTATTTGGCCAAACCAACTGGCTTGACCTGTTGTCCTGGTGGCAAGCAAATCTCCCTGCCACAGTGCGGGTCAGTGCCTGCCTCGCTGCAGCCACGCTCAGCCCCTGGGCCGAGAGTCAGGTTCAGAACGTGAACCTGTGCTGGCGCATGTCCCCAGCGCTGCTTTCTATGGGGGTGACCACGGACTGAAGAGCTCTCCAGCACCTGTGAGGAGGTTCGCATCTGTGTTCCTCCTGCTGTTTGGGTCCTTTGGCTCCAAGGTCAGTTTTTATGCCCCCGCTCACCTCGGTGGATCTCCCAGCCTCAGTCTCGCCGTTCCTCCCTCAGCCTTCCCTGCTGCTGGTGGCAGCGAACTCCTCCCCATGCCTCATCATGGGGGGTCGCACCACTCGGGACAGTATTCTGTTGGTTTTTAGGATGGAAGTTTTACTCCTAGAAGTTGTACTTGGCTAAATAAATGTAGAAGCTTTCCAACAGTAACATTATGACTAGTAGTAGTAATCAATAACAACTTTAATTATTATACCCAGACTCCTTGTATTTAAAAACTACAGTCAAATAGTATCAAGTCAAGCATTTAATGAAATCTGTAGGTGCTTTGGATTATTAAACTAATCCAAAACCCACAAGGGACATTTACGTTCCTTTAGTATATAAGGAAGTTGTATATAAATACACAGCAAAAGATTTTTGATGTAAATTTTAGAGTTTTTCTATGCACTTGAGGCTCTCAGTAAACCGGAGATGCTAGTTGAGGGTATCGTGTGGACAGCACAGGCCCCAAAGTACTTTGATGCAAAGGAATCTGGTGACTAAGACAAAATATTTGTTTTACTGAAATTAGGAGGTGGTTTCCATTTTTCATTCACACAATCACACGTCCAGGACCTTTTGCTGTCTGCCTCATCCTACCGCCGGGCCTCGAGTCTGCTTCACCTGTCTTCCGATGAGATGCTGACGATCCATCATAAGCTCTCACAGATACTTTATCATTGGTGGCTCCAGGGAGGAAAAATGTGCCTTTTTCCCCCTGTGGAGATGGTGGGGCCACCTAACTATTCTTTCATGTTCCAGTCCTGTTTTAAGGCTACAGGAAAGTGCTGTGGTTGACTAGCTGCCCGCGTGGATCTCTGGCTAACAGAGAAGGCCTTTCTCAGAGCCAGGTCAAGGTGCTACAGCTCACGGTGAAGGTGCTTGAGAGATTTTTCTTCTTCCTTGTGGCAGGAGAAGGTCAAAGTCCTTATTTGAAACCCAGGCGCTGACATGCAATAATGACATTCCTCCCACAACAGCGATCTGTTTCCTCCTTTGCCCCAAGGACACCCCCACTATTGCCCAAGTGCCCATGCAAAGCCCCATTTGTAACAACTGCGAAGTCTCACTGGGTTCATCTTTTGGTTTGTGTTTCATTTTGACAAATTCCTCGGAAGGCTGCCAGCGATCCTAACCTCCCTTAAGGGACTAACTCTTTTGTATCACAGCTTTCCTCCCCAACCAGAGCTCTGGATCATTACAAGTCATCGTAATGCCCTTTCTTAACTCAGCCTCGGGCACGGAATTTCCCCCACATATGAATGAAAATGGTTGTTATCAGTCATTTTCATGTTGGTGTAGATAGAGTTCCTCTCATTGCTTTTCAGTTCTTTTGCCCCTTTCGAAGCCTCAGAACTTACTGGTCTAAAGGGCGTCCCACCTTTCGGCATCTCTGGGCCACACTGGAAGAAGAGTTCTTTTGGGCCACACATTAAATACACAAACACTAATGAAAACTGATGAGCAAAAGGAAGGCTATAAGTAAATTTATGATTTTGTGTTGGGCCACATTCACAGCCATCCTGGGCCCCAAGTGGCCCACGGGCCAAGGGTTGGATCCCCCTGGGGGATGTCAGACACTCTTAGACCAGGTCTAGACAAGGGGAGCAAAATGGCCGGGGCAAATTCAATGGGCAGTCATGGAAGTGAGTGACCCCAGGCTGTGCTTGGCCACCAGAGGGACTGTGTGGCCATTGGTTCAGATTTTGCTGCTGAAATAGTCTGAGAATCTTTGTCGCCCACGTCATGACCTCTCAGGCAGGGCAAGAAGTTGCTTCTACATGGCCTTAATCATACAGAAGAAAAAGAAACCTCCACCGCTATTCCAACCAGTGAGCTGTGTCAGACTAGTACCTCATTAGCCCATGTAGACACACACACCCCTAATAATTAATAATAACATCTCTCAGTGTGGAGTACCGCCTGCGGACTTGACCTGTGTTAACCCAGCGGACCCTTACGATGCCTCTATGAAGCAGGCACCATTTTTATCCCCACTTTCCAGGGAGGGAGGCCAGCACACACAGAGAAAAGTCGAGTAGTTTAGCCCAAATCACACAGCTGGTAAGTGGCGGGGTCCGAGTATAGACCCCTTGTGGTGCCCCCTGTCTGTGAACACTCATCGCAACAACTCAGGGCGAACTGGTCATCGAGTGGTCATCGAGTGGTCATCGAGGGGTCACTGGTTGCATTGGGGGTCCCCACATACTCCAGTAAAACCGAGCCCTGGTCCTGGTAATGGGACCAGGGTTCCATTTTACCCCTCATGTGGAGGTGCCGGGTGGTTCGTCTTTTCTGTGCTGAGCAGCGTGGAAACCCTAGGGCCCACGTGCTAGGAATTCTACCATCAGGAGGATCTTTTCTACTGGGGAAGTCAGGGCCTTAACAGGGAAAGTCTGACTTTTATATACTTTTCCCACAGATGCCCCTGATGCTGACACCTATTGCTGGAAGAATGGATGGTCAAGACCACGTGCTGTACCATCCATTGAATTTCTCTTACGCCTCTGCTCATAAATCAGTTGTTCTGTTTTGCCCTCGGGGCTGCATTTTGCCATTATGGGAGTTACCTTTGAACGACTCTGAGCATCTCATCCCCTGGGAAGTGAGTTTCCTTACCTAGAAACGGATGGAGAAATGTAGACCTTTAAAGGTTACAGCAAAAACAAACCATTAGCTAACAGATATCTAATCTTTTCCGTAAGTTTTAGATATGAACAGCATTCCATAGCTGACGGATGGTTACAGAATTTCAACAAATGCCCTCAGGAATGAGGTCCTTTTTTGTTTTTTTTTCTTACGTGGTTTCTTAACAGTGAGTCTACCAGCTTTGATCATTGTAATCAATGCAACTTCATCTGGGCATATGGTATTTTTCACACAGTGTTTTGCACAGTCCCTACTCATGTGTTCAAATAGCAATGCACATTTGGAGGTGTCAGGCAAGAACTGTAACATACCTTCTCTCTGGCCACCCCTCTCACTGGGGTGCAACCATCAGGCCAAGGAGTTTGGTTTAATTCGTTCCTGGATTTATCACAAACACCTGGCACATAGTAGGTACTCGTACTCAAGAATATCTATGACATAAATGCATCTATAAATCTATTTGGACATAACCAGATTTTAGGGGAATGAACCATGTTAGCCATGAGCCTTTGGAGTCCCAAGATTCTGTTAGAGTTCCAGCTCCGTTTGCAGATCGTGTGACCCAGGGCCAGTCCTGCCCCTTCGAAATGTACTTTCCTCATTTGAAAATTGGGCACGATCCCTAATTTGCAAGGCAGGTGTGAGGATGAGTCAGCCGTGTGGGCACGGTTCCAGGCCTGCATCGAGAGCACTGGGCATGCTCAGTGAGCGTCGGCTCTCGCTTCTCTGTGAGCTCCAAGCACCTTGTCGTCATTTCCGTGAACAGGCAGGTCAAGTGCTACCCTCATTTTGCCAAGGCGGTGGTTGGTGGACATCTAAGAGGCACGATTGGCTAGCTGTTGGGCTACGGTTACAGCTCGTGCTCCTCGCTCTCCGGCATGCCCAGGGGTGACTAACAGTTTCCAGTATCTTCCAAGAGCTGGAACGGGGTGATCATGTAGGACCTCTCTACCTGTTCCTTGTATCTTTGTGGTAGCCTTCCATGGTAAGGAGAGCTTCCACCCATCCGGCGTGGGACCGAAGGGACGGAAAGACAAGACAGGAGAGCAGGTGATGACATACTGATGACTCTAGAAGGTTATTTATAGCCCACTGAGCTGGCCACGGCAGTTTCCATTGCAACTTTCCTATGGAATTCTTGGGCTGGGGAACAATAGCAGCTTCAACGTCTCGCCTTTCTTACAACAGACACTGGCCTTCTGCTGCCTGAGTGTGGCAGGCTAGGGAGGTAGGTGGCCGGCAGCTGACTCTGGATAAGGGTCTCCGAGGGAGGGCATGGCCTTCCTGCCCCTTGCTGTGGGGGATGCTGGGCTTAGAGGAGCTGCAGAGGGAGGATTTGCTCTTAAGTCGGCAGTGCCCCATAGGTCCCAGAGCAGAGTCCCACCCCAGCCACAGAGAGGCACCTAAGTGCTGCATACCGCTCTGCCGCCAGGGTGAGTGGTGTGGGGGAGGGGAGTGCAGGGAGCTAACAGGAACCTTTGGCTTGCTGTTTCCAGGCAAGCTGGCTTTGCCTGTCCCTAGCATTACGTCTGTGCTCGCACGCAGCAAGACGGCAGAGAGAGAGCAAGCTGATGACATCCCTGGCGGGAGTCTCACCATCCCCCCATCCTCCTACAACTCGGCTGTAGGTGCCAGTGTCTGGTAGCTCTCACTTCAGTGCCGCTACTGCTCCACAACTGTGTCAGCCACACGGCCATCTGTCTAAAAGGCTCCTGTTTGCAACTATGAGCCATCCCTGACAACACGCTGGAAGGGCTTATTGAATAAAGGTCTTCTTGATCCTGACCTAGTCAGCCAGGGCGACTCAAGTCTCCTGTTCTGTCAAGACAGGTTGGAACTGGCCACAAGGGACGCCTCATGAACGAGTGATGAGTCGGGGGAGGAAGGCAGGAGCAGGCAGGACCCAGAGCAGGGAGAGGTCAACCGGCCACATGGAGACGGAGAGACCCACGTGGAGGGTCCAGGAGGAAAGAGAAGGCCGCTCGACTCCCAGAGGAGGGAGCCAGAGCTCAGGCTGGTCAGTTGGGACACTCATTTCCTTGGTGGCAGAATCCCAGCCGGGGGCAGAAGTGTGTGGGCGAGCAGAAGTGTGACGGAGGCAGAAACAAGGTCAGGGCCCCAGCCCACACACGGGCGGGGGGCGGGATGCAGACCGCAGTGCCCGGCAGGGCTGGCCTGTGGGTGCTGGGAGGCGGGGCCGGCCTTCCTCTGTCTCCCTCTGTACCCGGATGCCCCACACAGTGCCTGATGAGAACACACAGCTAGTAAATGTCTGTGGGACACATGAATGGAAGGAGACAAAACGAAAGCCAGGCCAAGTCACCCAGACTGAGGAGCTGATGCGGGCTGGGCAGGCAGGTCTGGGTTAAGTAGGTGTGCGGGTGTTTCGGATAACAACAGGCCTGAGAACCAAGGAGTCCAACCCCCGCCAGCTGCTGGGCTGAGCTTGAGACGCTGCCTGGTCCGTGGCAGGACCCACCGGGCATCTGTCGGGGCAAGGCCTCTGGTTCACAGGAGGAGAGTACCTGTGACCCGCCCCGCCCCGGGGCTGACTTCCACTCAGGGGCCTCTGGGGTGGTTTCCCTGAAGCAGGTTTCGCTCCCTGACGCAACACCCCTCTGTGACCCCGGCCGCATCACAGAGGACCCAGGCACTCGGATGACACACTGACAGCATGACAGATTTAAGGACTTCGGAAGCTGGGAGGGGTGTTGAGGACCATTCAAGCCAACCTACTTGTCATGGAGTCAGGGACACGGGGGCTGGAAGGGGGATTCATGACTTGTTTGGCCAGAGTCCAGAATATTTTCTCTTTTCTCCTGTTTGTTTTGTTCTGACACCCCTAGTAGATTGTAAGCTCCCCGAGGAAGCTATTATTGCGATGTCACCATCTCAGGTACCCGTAATTTTATAGACAAGGGGTCTCAAACAGAGCTGTTGGCTGACAGACAGCATAAGGGCAAGATAAATAAAATAATGTAGTTTTTTGAAGGGCGAGTAAGTTGTTTCGAAATTCCGGTTCCCAGTGTAGCTCCTCTCATGCGCGTCCCGCCATCGGGACTCAGGAGTTGATCAGGGTTGAAGTTGTGTTTCAGGCATCACCGTCTCTGCTCCAGGATCTGGTCATGGAGACGCAGACATGGCCCTGGGGTTTATTATCTCTCCAGACAGCTACAGCTGACTCAATCAAGTCCGGGCAGGGAGCGCCTTTCCGTCTTAGTTTACAGGGGCCCTGAACCAGAAAAGTCACAGTTGTTTTAAAGCGGAAACTCCGTGTTTGGAACAGAAAGTCTGGCGGAGCGGCCGTGTGGGCTGGTGGTCTTGAACGCACTGGCTTGCAACCAGGAGCGCCCCGGGGGGGCCCTTTAGAAATACAGGCCCAGGCCCAGCCCTAAACAGAAGTCAGAGATGGGGGTCAGGCACATTCCCTTGGGAAAAAGCTCCCCCGTGAGAAGCTTGATATGTATTCAGATTAATTGCATTAAGAGAGGAAAAACAAACAAAAACAAAAACAAAAAGCCAGTGAGTAACGCTTTAGCACCTACCCCAGAGCAACTTCCTCTGGAGATTCCACTCTGAACACGCCCTCGACCCTCCCCACCCCACCCCCACCACTGGCCGGGTGGTCCAGCTCCCACCCCTGCACACGGCTCTCACGAGGGACCCTGTGGGTCGCTGATAAGACACTGCCGCTGGGGGCTGACTGAACTCACTAGGTTTGGGTTATTGTTGAAATGGCATGAAAGCGGCTGAAAACGCAGAGGTCACGTGTCACTGAAACCTGGCACTGTCGACACCCGGGGCTGGATAATTCTCTGTTTAGGGGCCGCCCTCGGCACGGCAGGACGTTTGACAGCACCCCACCCCCCACCCACTGGATGACACTAGCATGCTTCTGCGCTGTGACAGCCAAAACTGTTTGCGGACATTGCCAACTGCCCCCTCCAGGGGACAAAAGTACCCTGATTTGAGAATCGCTGGACTAGAGGACAACCCCAGATGGAAACCAATGGGCCCAAGGATGCTGAAAGCACAAAGGTGGGCCCTGTAGGAAGTCAAAAGGGAGGGAGAGCATGGTGGGCTAAGCGGCCTGAGGAACCCCCTGCGAGAGACAGGACCTGAAGAAGCTAGAGTATGAAGGGTACTATTGCCTTTACTTACTTTTATGCTACTCGTAGAGGTCTCTGAATTTTAACTATGAGCAAAGGATGGGAATGACTATAATTGTGGAATTTTAGGCCTGAATGATTAGTGCACGGCCAGGGCGATTGAAGAAGGAGAGAGGCCTTGCAGGTTCTCACACACCAGTAACAGTGGCCCTGAGGACGCAAACCCTGGTCAGCGGAGGCCGTGGGAAGCCGGAGGGAAGCCGGGACAGATTCCAGAAGGCAGGTCACTGAAGACCCTCTCGAGTCCCCGTGTGTCCCAGCAGAGCCCATGACACCGGGCAGAGGACAGCCCGGCCCTCCTGGTGGGCCTCTCCACGGCCACAGTCCCTGTTCAGAACAGAAGCAGAAAAAACCAACAACGTGAAGTGTTCGGTGCCAGCCGGGAGGCCAGAGGCCTCCACTGGGCAACATTTCCGAAGTCCGGAGGTGCAGGAAGGTGCGGTGTTGGTGCCGTGGTTAATTTTTTACTTCGCTATCGCTGAAACGGAATCAAAGCACAGAGTTTCCACGGTGTCAGGCAATACTCCTCTTCAGGCTGGGTGTCACCTGACGGGCCCAGGTGAGTCACGTCCCGGGCAGTGGCACCGTGAGCCGCTGCCGTGTTCCCCCAGGGCTCAGTGTTCATTACACCGCGACCCGGTCTTCCACACCTGCCCTGGATGATGCTGTCCCTCCCAGCCACCTTCCCATTGTCCTGCCTTTCCCTCCGTGGCGCGTTCGGGTGATTACCGTTTCACTTTATTAACTCATTGCCATGGTTTCCATTCGGTGTGTGGTGACGTCACCGCCGGTGAGGGACAGAGCTCCCAGGTACTCGGGTTACAGCCTGGGACGGCTCCCCTTTTAGCCTCGCCGCAGTGCCAGTGCCGTGCGCACTCTCGGCCATCGGCTCTCTTTCACAGGGGCTCGGCCTTTCACCGGCCTCGCGACGTCCAGGTGGTCCCAGGCACTGAGCGGGGGCCGAAGCGAAGTGAAGTAAGTCACACAGAGCCAGGCACAGGCCAGGTGGCTTCACGTACGGGTGGAACCTGACGAACAACATGAACAAACAAAGGAAACAGAAACAGACTCACAGACACGGGCTCACGAAACCTATTTGGAGCTTGTATTTCAGATAGAACTGATCAGAGAGCGGCCTGATGCTTGCCGGAGGGGAGGGGCTTGGGGGTGCGTGGCAAAGGTGAAGGGACTGAGGAGGACGGGTTGGTGGTGACAACGTAGTCGCAGAGCTGGAGGCACAGCCCAGGGAGCACTGACAATGACATCGTGACAACCGTGTGTGGGGCCAGGTGGGGACTGGAAATAAGGGGGGAGCGATCACTTGGTAAAGGGTGCTGTACCCCGGAAACTAGTACAAAATAATATTGAATGTAAACTGTAATTGAAAACATAAAAAAGTCAAAACTGGCCCTGGCTGGCATAGCTCAGTGTATTGAGTGCGGGCTTCGAACCAAAGTGTCGCAGGTTTGATTCCCAGTCAGGGCACATGCCTGGGTTGCAGGCCATAGCCTGCAGCAACCACACATTGATGTTTCTCTCTCTCTTTCTTCTTCCCTTCCCTCTCTAAAAATAAATAAATAAAATCTTTTAAAAAATAATAATAATTCTGGGTAACAAAAAAAAACCTAATCAGTGCTTGTATTTCTGATAGAATTGACTGGGCACCAGTTTGTTTCATGCCAATAGAAGAATGTAGAGCTTTTCCTTTTAAATAATTTAATCTTTTACAATAAATGCAGTGCACTCGGAGGCCCTCTTGATTTACTAGACAAAAAGTTAAGAATCCTCCTTATTCCTAATTACCCAATAATTGAATATTTTATCAGTCTGGGTTTCAGCATCCACGCCGTGTTCACGGCAGCACAGCCGTGCCGTGACGAGGTAACCCGTAATGCGGTTCACTTTTCTCCTCCCTACTTTGGGAAAACACCCCCCCCCCCTTGTACTGACCCTCCTTTGGACTGGAATTAATACTTTAATCAAGCAGAAATTGCTCATCTGGGCTTGGCAGCCGAGCCTGCCAACCTACAGCCTTCTCTAGGTAACCATCAGAAGCGATAAACAGTCCGTCAGAGCTGGGACAAGGGGACATCTGTTCTGTGACCCGAAGGTGACGAATGAAAAGCTCACCCCTCTAGTCATCCTTGGCCACTGTGGCAGAGACTGTTCACGGCTCCCCAGTCCCCACGTCCTGTCTGTCTTTAATAGGGACACCTGTCTCAGGGTTCGATGGACCCCACGGCTGACCGGCAAAGGACTACACTTCCCCACCTCCTTGCCACTGCACACGCAGGGGTGAGCAGAAGCAGCTGAAATCACCAGCCATCATTGCCTGAAAGATAACCCGTAAGTAAAGATACAGAATAATAACAACAATAAGAAAAGTAACACAATAATACATAAATACACAAGCATAAACTGTGTTGCACATGCTCGTGACTGTGACACCACTTTTGCCCACCCCCATACGGCCGAGGACCCCCGTTCCCGCCAACGACATGTGGGTAGAAGTGATTGGTGCAACTCTGGTGCTGCATCCCATGCTTCACACAAGTTTGGTTCACTTCGTATTCCCCTCCTTTCCGTTCCCAGGGATTCGAGTGAAGAGGGGGTATAAACCAGCTTTGACTGAAGGGGCTGGAACAGCACCCTGGGGTGGGGAGGGCTGAGCAATAGGATAAAAGGACCCATGGGCCCTGGAGGGGCCCCGCGCCTCTCCACCTGAGCCTGCTCACTGAGCTCCGGTGTGTTAGGAGAGAGAGAGAGCTAAACGTCTACCCCACAGAAGCCACTGCGTTCGAGCATCTTTGTCACAGAAGCCTATCTCATACCCTCACTGAGCCCCAGTCCCCATTGTGATGACACGTGGCACTCGAGGGAGCCTCTGACAAGTCCCCACGGCTCCCTGCCTCCCCTCTGTTGAGTGCGGGCTCGCCTGTGACTCTCTTCTAACCAACCGACAGAAGACCGACAGCTGGTGAGAGACTGATATTCTGAGTGTATACACCCACAGGGACCTCGATGCCGCCAGCAACCCTGTGAGCCTGAAACAGACCCCTGCCAGTCCAGCCTTGACACGGCTGCATTCCGCTGACACCTTGGTCGTGGTCTGTGACAGACTCTGAAGGACTGGCACTAGCGACACCCGGCCGGGATTCCTGACCTGCAGGAGCTCGGGGACAGTCAGCGTGGACTGTCTTAGTTTCGTGTTAGAGTGTCGTGCAGCAATAGTTGACTGATGCCCCAGAGAGGGGGGTGTTACTTCCGTACCTCGATACATCACACACGCGGTGTGGTGGAGTCAGGAAATCAGGTTCAAAATATCGGAGAAGCAGGTGAGCGAGACGCCACCGCAGGGCCTCCCGGGGCATCGCCCCTTTGCTGTGGCCCCGCAGTCCCCAGGTGCGACCCTCTGCTTTGGAGGTCCAGAGACCTGGTGTATCAGGAAGCCCAGAGTGGTTCAGGCTCCAGGGAGCTTGTCTGGCTAAACAAGCTGCCAAGAGACTTGTATCTACATCAGAATGCTAACTTGTTTATTTACCCCGAGGAATAAAGCTGCCAAGCGGATCAGATAAATTGTATCTTTATAAAGTGGCGCTTTCCAAGGCTCAGCTCAGGGCTGCCCTCTTTTCTCCTCCGAGTCTCTTCCCCAGAAAAATCTCCAGTAAATGCACACACCTATATAATATGTGTGTATAAATAAATAGGTAGGTGTAGATAAAGATGTAGGCGTAGAGATAGAGATAGAGAGAGAGATAGAGAGAGATAGATAATCTCACGCAGTTCCCTGTCCAGACCAATCTTCAGGGTGCTCGCACCGCCTCTGATCCGGCCACAGCTGGCATTCACAGCCAGCCAGGCTTTGATTAGATTTCTCGGTCCGGTTAAACCCGCCAGGTCCCAGCAGACATCTGGAAGCCCAGACGAGAGCAGGGATCTTCCCTCCTGGCCTTCTCCCTGAGGGCTGAGTCTCGCATTCCTTTGCAGCCACAGCGGCTGAGGGCTGCCGGCACTCCAGCCCCTAACGCCACCCGTCTCTGGCACATCGGTGCCCGCACCTGCTTTCGTAGGCAGTGACTCTTACCCATTCGTGGTCACGGGCACCTCTTGGGCCCCACCTCACAGTGTCTCTGCCCACCCTCTACTCCAGCCACAGCTGTGACAACCAGCTCCGAGCACGTGGGCACCTGATGGCATGTTGCCTCAGCTGCGCTGGATTATCTTGTCATTTCCACCGGGTGCTTCCAGAGGCTGTAGAGTAGGACACTCGGAAGGCTGCTTGGCACTCACACCGTGCAGCCTCAAGGGTGGGGAGCTGAAGCCCCAGCAGGCAGCCCTTGCCTGAGAGATGCCCATGGATGCTTTGCCAAGTTCATTGCATCTCAGTGGCTTCTCAGAAGTTTCCGAAGGCAGGATCCAGCTCTCCTCGCCCACCCTAGTGGTCGCTCATGCTCACAGGGTGCCAGTGCAGTAGCTTTTCCCTCCCTCTCTGCATCACCTTCCCCATCCCCCACTCCCGGTCCCTAGGCTGGCTTCCTCCAACCAGCTGACTGCCTGCAAGCCCTTACCTCAGGCTCTGCTCTCCTTTTTGGAGGACCCTGGCCGAGGCTCATCCCAGAAGCTCATTCCATTTGAGCCCTCCCTGCCTCCCTGTCTTCTGCTGACCTCACCGGCCTCTGGTGCAGCCCTTCCGCTGTTGCTGCTATGGCCATTGTCCAAAACAGTAAGGGGGACCGGACCACTGCCCAAGCAGTACATATTGCTTCGACCTTGACCTTCTCTACTTAAGCGGCCTCCACTGAACTTTAGCAGCCCCCTGGAAATGGGCGTTACCCTCCATGGCTCCATTTCTGAAATCTTAAACATTAACATCTCATCCATGGCACGTGAGGTGGCCTCTAAGATGGTCCCCAGGGATCCCTGCCTCCTGGTGGGCACACCTTTTGTGTAACCCCCTGCTGCTGAATGCGGGCTCACCTGTCACTCTCTTCTAACCAACAGATGTGGAAGAGATGATGGATGTCGATTCCATGACCAAGTTCCGAAAGGTTGTAAGATCCTTCCTGCTCGTAGAGTCTCTCCTTTGCTGGCCTCGATGATGCCAGCTGCCCTGTGTGTCTCATTTCCTCATATTTAACCCCATTGTCCAATCTTTAAACCTCCTGGAGGCCTGTGGGTCTTCGACCGCTCTGTGTTTATTCTCTCTGAGCTTCATTCCCTCCCCACCCTCCAATTCGAGACCTTGTGCTTTACGACTTCGATCCCTCTTCGGAAGGGCTCTTTGCCTTTCTGCCCCCTTATATTCTGCCTTCTGGAACCTATTTTTTATCACCCGGATTATCCAGTGGTTCTGCTTGTAATCTTGCAGCCGAGCACTGCTGCTCGAAGTCACACCGTCGGGCGGAATGGTGCCACTCCACATCCAGGCTGCGTGGGCCATCAAGTCCCCGCTCTGGATACGGTCCCCAGACTCAGCTGCACACGTGTTCAGCCCCCCACCCTGTGGGGTCGTGAGTGCTGCTACCATGGCACACTGCACTTCTGACACATGTGCACACTCCACGCACATTTAACGAGCACCTGTGACACACCAGGTGTTGTATCGTGAGGGATGAAGTTCTGGACGACAGATCTGGACCCTGCCTGTCCTTTGTGAGCTTGTGCTTGGATCGTTCTCCCTTCCTGGGCTGTCTCCATCCCCAGACTGACCTGGGTGTGTTTACAGGTTGCATCCAAAGTGGATGGCATATAGCACGCGTTCTATATATTTTTCTTGTGTAAATGAAGAAATTAATAAAAACAAAAAACTACTGCCGATAGCTAAGCCTTCCCACCAGATCCAAATCTTCCTGTTCAACATGGTGTCTTTGAGGAACTCTGATGAGCTCCCTCTGTCTCTAAACAGCTTTTCTTGGTGGTCTTTTCCCGTGAACTCAGTGACCTCCTCATAGTTTCTCTCACCGTTCAACCGCTTCGGCGCAACAGAGACATAAGGAACCACGTAAAAAACGGAATAGTCTTTAGAAAGTGTGACAAGGGAAACGATATTTAAGGTTTAATATTTTATCCCTTTCATAAAATGGTCATGAAAATGAAATATTCTAAAGGAAACAATGTTTTTGTGTCTTTTAATATTATTTTTTTCATAGATTGTCTTAATTATAGGAACGATATTGTTGCCCAGGATGGTGTGGCTCAGTGCATTGAGTCTCGCCTGTGAACCAAAGGGTCGTTGGTTCAGTTCCCAGTCAGGGCACATGCCTGGGTTGTGGGTCAGGTCCCCAGCAGGGGGTGTGTGAGAGACAACCCCACACTGATATTTCTCTCCCTCTCTTCCTCCCTCCCTCCCCCTCTATCTAAAAATGAATAAATGAAATATTTTTTAAAAAAGAATGATATTATTGAATCAAAACCCAGTTGTCAAATGCAGCATTAAGTTTACATTTTCTTTTCATTGCAAAAATCCACATTGTATATGTGTGTTATAAAGAAAAGAGCCCACATTTCATGTTTTGAAAAATCTCGGTGCTGTTGACTTGGATTATTCCAGAATAAGTCATTGTTTCACCTTGGACAGCTTACACCTGAGCCTTTTTGGAAAGCAGAGGTTGTGATCATATAGATGGGTTCTGGCTTTCGATTATTTGATTGTGGCACTGTTTGAGAATCTCAAGACTCTTTGTTCAAAAACATCCTTTTTTTTTAGCCACAGATCTGCAGAGAATGAGTTTGTATAGTATAAATATTTAATACATAAGAAACATTAAATATTAATTTATGTTGAAACTGTAAGACAAGATACGTAACGTACAGCAGCTGCATTGAATAATGGCAGGGACTGGCCCTAGCACAACACTGCCCAACAACATAGGGAAGGTACACTCCACATGCTTACATCCACAGTCCCAATCTTTTAAGGAAAGTCGGGGTGGCAGTTGATACTTGGGATCATCATGTTAAAGTGTATTTTGCATTGCTTTTTCTAAAACATCTAAATGAAAAACAATCACTAGCATTGACCCCGTTTACTTCGTCTTCTAGAGCAATCAGCTAATGTCTTGAGACACAGCAGTGCCCGAGGTCCCTGATGCCTGGTGTTCGCCCTCTCGGGTGATCCCTGCCCCCTGAGTGGGGGTGGGGTTTGTGACTGACTCCCAGGTAACACTGAACAACTACCGGGATGTCACGTCCATGATCGAGTTATGACAGACGGTGGCTTCTACCTTCGCAGCAGCCTCTCTCCCTTGCTGGTTTTAATGAAAAAAGCCGCCGTGTTGAAGAAGCCCAAGTGGCCACGTATGGCCAAGCTAACAAGGGATTGGACCCTGCAGACACCCACGTAAGCTTAGAAACAGACCCTTCCCCAGCTGAGCCTTTGTACAAGACCCCAGCCATGACAGACTTCTCAGTCAATGCCAGTGTGAGAGACTCAGTATGAGAGACTTGGAACCAGAGGACCCAGACCAGCTGGGCCTGGGTTCTCAGTCCACAGGAACCGTAAGATAATGCATGCACACACTCTTTGCGTGGAGCATGCCTTTATCTCGCACAGCACAACAGGAGCCCACGGTGAACACTATCTGCCCTAATGCGGAGCCATCAAGACAGAGCATCACGTGGCTGTCAGGCGTACCCTGTACCTACCTGGGCTATCATCGCGGCCACTGACATATTTAAATTTGTGTTCTTGTTTGGTGATACCTGCCACAAGTTCTTCACTTTGAACTCTTCATAGGGCTCTCTGCAGTTTCATGACATGCTAATCTTATCCCTAAAGACTTTTTCCCTGCATCGAAGCATAACAATTTTCTTTTCTTTTTTTTTAATTTTTTAAAGATTTTATTTATTTATTTTTAGAGAGGGAAGAGAGGGGGAGAGAGAGAGAGAGAGAAACATCAATGTGCGGTTGCTGGAGGTCATGGCCTGCAACCCAGGCATGTGCCCTGACTGGGAATCGAACCTGTGATGCCTGGTTCACAGCCTGTGCTCAATCCACTGAGCTATGCCAGCCAGGGTGGACAATTTTCTTACTGAATACCAATAATGTACATTAGAATTTTTTTTTACTTTGAGGAGGAAGGCGCTCTCTCTTTTTTCTGTCTCCCCACCCCCAGAGTAGAGAGGCGAGGGCGTAGGAAGGTCAGGCTTGTCTGTCCAGTTCCCCGTCACGAGCGTGACCACTGTGTTAGGACACGCTGGTGTGCACACAGACATGCAGGCAGCGATGACCGTGACAGACGTTTTCAGTGAAGTGCAAAGAGGAGATGCTAACAGACGTACCGCGGACAAAACAACATCCTGTATTTCCACATGCACATCCTTGACCCGCCGGGCAGTCGGTAAATATTGGCAGGCTTCCTCTGCCTTCCAAGGCGATGAACCGCTGGTCGGAAAACCCCACACCGGTGGTGCAGGCACCTGAAGAGCCTGCCTCCTCTGCCCAGTCTCGTATTTGCTTTTTAAGAGTGACATTTTTTAACAACTCTCTCACCTTTCTGAACGTGTGCCTCGTTCCTCTCCTGACAGAAGACGAGGAGGGGGCTGGTGCCGCAGGCCAGTGAGGCCACCTTTGGGGACACGCGGTCTCTCGATGCCCTGAGTGTTAATCCCGCTCGCAAGGCTGCCTCTGTTGCTGGCTAATATCTGCCACATAGAGTCCTTTTATCTGGCTGCGCTGTGATAGAAAGCGTGGTTCTACGTGATCATGAAGTTGGTTAAATGAAATGATCTCGGGACTATTTAATGGACACTTATTATTTAACAGGGACTTTAAGGTCGTTTGCAGGCGGGAAGGAGAGGCTGACTGCTCCGCCCTACTTCACTAAGAAACGTATATTCACGACGGGAGTTATTTGATGATGACTTTGGCTCACGTGTTTGTTTAGGAGGTGCATTTCCTGATAAAACAGGGCTGCATTTATTTGGCTGTTCATTGGCACCAAAGAGTCTTCAAAAGAGAACCACTTCGCTCCCGTTACAGCCCTTGTTTCTGAAAGGCTGCAAGCTGCTAGTCTGAGGTGCCCCCGGGCTTTCTCCCCACACGAATTCATCTTTCGAGCTACCCTTCTCCAGGTCATTACCCAGCTCAGGCGGGGGCTATTACAGAAAGCCAGAGGACTTTCTCCTGTTCACTGGCGACCTCCTCGACGTCTCCACCTGTTACAGTTTCGATGGCAGCCTGTCGAGAGCCACTGCAGGGAAGATCGGTAATAGCTGCTTCAGCATCTTCTCCCTGCTCCTCCGTCCCAGGACGGCAGCCAGACGGCCTTTGAATGGACAGCCGTCCAGCCCTCCCCTCTGTTACGGAGTCCCGGCGAGTGTGCATAGCGCCAGCTTCCCATGGCTGCTCAGCTCGGGGCGGCCCTGTTTCCTCTGAGGGAGGCTGGGCAGGGCGCAGGGCTTTGTGCTGGAGGGGGCAGGTGGCATCTAATGACAGGACATTGTGGTTTCGGGGCTCTGGACGGACTCTCGGAGTTGGTCTAGGCTAGCTTCATCATCTGTCCTCATCTTCACATGGTCAGGCCACACTGAAATCTTTCTTTCTTCTGCCTGCAGCCATGGGACATGCAAACGCAGTGCTCACCGAAAGCACAGACCTTTAGGACAAGGAAGGACCTCAAAAGACATTTATTGCTGCCCCCCCTGCCCCCGCCACCAGGGAGAAACAAGGAGAAACTACATGCTAGGCACTGGATTGGGGCCGTGGCTCTGGCACCCGCAGCTCCCAGCTGACCAGGGTGATAAATGCTATTTTAGAAGCTTCCCGGGGCCACTGAAAGCACGGAGGAGGGCATTAAACTGTGACTGTGTAGCAGGTCATGGGACGCTCGGAGGAGGAGGTGAGGCTGGAGCGCATTCTGAAGGGTGAGTCAGACTCAGCCGGTGGGAGGACAGTTGCCTGCGGGCAGGAGACCCGGGTCCTGCACCCAGCAATAGCACGCAGACGGCCTTGCTCTGAACTCTCTCCACAAAAAAATAGGTGGCGAGGAAGCCTCATTTCAGAGCACAGAGAACAGCAAAGCCACGCTCCTCTCTGGGACCTTTCTGTCCTCGGACCCCTCCGGCAGGCGAGAAGACAGGATGAGCTGTTGGCCACGGTGCTTGTCAACAGTGTCAGGCCTGGGGAATCTGGTGACACACACACATATTTTTTTCCTTTTGTATTTGAAATGACAAGTGAGAACACTGCTGTCTGCAGTTTTCTACCCTCAAAACCGTAAGGGCTTATGAAGGGGGATTTCTCTGATTCAAGGCTGTTCCTGTCTGCCCCGTGGAATTGGGGGCTTGCTTGAGCCATCGGTTCTCTACAGCAGGGTCAGCGTCCCTTTCTCCGGCTCTGTCCTATTCATGCTTATTTATTAATCCATTATTTGCATGTACCAGGTGTCTTTTCAGTGCCATGCACTAGACTAGAAGCTACTGTGCGAAGATGACACGGTTACATCCTCGAGACACGTGCGGCTCAGCAGGAGAGACGAACGGGGAAATCGGCAACGCCAGGCGAGGGGCGTAAATCCTGTAAGGAAAGCACGCATTGAATGGACAGGGGTGAGGGCCGCTGCGTGGGAGGGTCAGGGAGGGAGAAGACAGTCCTTGCTCAGAGACTTTGAAGGAGAAAGAGAAATTAGTTGGGCGACACTAACACACATATGAGTGTTAGAGGTGGGGGAAGGGGATTTGTTTCAAAGTCTTCTGAGCGCACCAATTTCACTGTGCGGTTTCTTCAAGCACTCTGAGTACAATTCTAACTACCTAGTACCTGTACTTAAGTACCTAGTACTTAAACCATAATTCCAGGGGGATTCTATCCACCTTTCTATCAGTTTGAGGGTTAAATGCTCTTGAAACTTGGACTCCTCATGCAATACGTTTTTAGGGTACATCTTACGGCTGGAAGACACATCGTTAGAGACCATGTCCTCACAATCCTCCTTTGCGGTGCCCAAATTTCCTCTGCAACATCCTTGAGAAAGACCTTTTCAGGCATTTTCGGGCATTTTACTGATAATAAAGTGAAAATATAGAAAGAATTCTGTAGACTTGAACTTCCGCTTTATACTAAAAAATAAAACACAAAAAACCATGAAGCATTAAGGTTATGGACCAGGCCGTCAGTAGATGCTGACCTTGAGCGGTTTGCTTAGCCTCTGTGATCCTCAGTTTTGCCACCTGTAACATAATAACATATCGAACCCATGGGGTGATCTTCCAAGTAGATTTTTCCCAGTACCTGGTACAGAGTAAACCATAAATTATACACTGTCCATCTATCCACCCTCGATCCTACACAATAAGCCCCGCCCCTCACCCCATCCTGAAGAGGCAGTCGGACCACCTACAGTTCCCCTGCTTACACTTGCATTCACATTTCCTCTCACTGAAAGTCATCATGAAACCCCAGGGAGAGCATAAAAATAAATTTCATCAGGAAAAAGCATGGCTCCTGGCATGTTTTATAACACTTTACAGTGTGAGAAATGAATGCCTCTTGGGAGACGCAGTGTAAAACAGGGGATGTTAAATCTAAAAGAAAACTGAAGGGTGGGCATGCATGGGGGTGTATGTCCTGCTCTTTTATGTCCGGGTCCATGCCCCTTCGAAGGACTAAAGGACGCAGGATACACGTGCCATTGGCCGTCCAAGCTCTGTGGCAGCAGTGTGGTGCACGGACAGGCTGGTGGGGACCCAGCACACGTCACACCCCAGTGCCCGTGTCAAAACTTGCAGATGTACAACTTGAACAAACAAACTCAGGCACCTTCTACTCCCGATACAAACTCTGAAACCTAACAGGCTGATTTCCCTACTGACCTCCCATACATGCTAAAACCAGGCTGACCCCGCTGGCTCTTTGCTATTCCCCCAGCTTCTCTCGTCTCCCTTCTGTCTTTGCAAACCCTTCTCATCCTTCAACGCCCACCCTCCGAGAAGCCTTCTTTCAGCCATTCATGCATGCATTCATCTTATAACTTTATCACCATCTCTGAGCTCAATCGCCAGTTATAAGACGCTAATATGCTCTCATTGGTTTCCAATTTCATAGACAATTTCCTCAACTCAATTTTAAGATGATAGAAGTCAAAAATTGTGCCTGGAAATAGTGTATCAGAACCTGAACTAGCATGTTAGATTGATTGATACGTTACTCTTGAGCCTGTTCACGGATCGATATCCCAGAGAAGTAGTCCCAGGTATTAAGGCATCCAAAAAAAGTCATACAAGAATGATTTAAGGTACTTAAATTTAAGTACTTTCACATGAACCGTTACCCTGGCATCCAAAGAATAAACAAAAGCCCTATACACCTGAACTCCATCCCAGGCCAATGTTTTCTCATGGGAGTGTATGGACTTCCAACGGCGACATTTGCTGTGGGTCCCAGGCAAGGGAGGGCCCCTGACACCGCAGCGTTGGGTGACTGGGGCTTCACTTGGCAACCCACGCGAGCAGCAGGCAAGAAGAGGTGGAGGTGCCAGCTGGTGCTGGGATGCAGTCGGGGCCCCTTCCAGAGCCCTCCGCCCTCTGTCACTGAGGAAATGAGGATGGATTTTGTTTCTCTGACTTGGCATGCACAAAGAATGAATCACCGTTGCCGCCCTCTGGGCACTTGAATCCAGGAGGGGGATAGAGGAATCACACACGTAAAGACGACACAAACAGTGTGTCAGGGGTAGGAGGTGTGTAGGGGGGGATGCACACCCTCTGGGGTCTCGGTCTGGGGTGCTGAACCGACATGGGGAGTCAGGAAAGGAAGCCGTGGGGAAGAACACAGGCGCAAAGCGTGGTTTGGAGTCTATTTGAAATGAAAGCACTAAAGCAGACACGTACTTAGTGTCCCTGGAGATAGATCAGAAATGGGGGTGGCCTTGCTGGGAAGGTGGTTTGGAAAGCTGGGGAGGAGCATGGAGATAACAGCTGAAGCAGGTAGATAAGTCACCAGGCGTTGAGAGCTTCCGTACGTGCTATTTTTTTTCTTATCTTTAAGTCGATGTTGATAACACTTGATTTCCACTCCCTGTAAAGTTCTGGGAGTTATTCTTAGATCTTGAAAGCGCTTTATTTAACTGGCACTGACTGAGCGAGGGGGGTGGGCTTTCCTCTGGCCACTGAGAAGTTCCTGGGAGGTTTTAACAGAGGGAAGGGAGCGGGAAGCTACTGCCCCTCACACTCAGGGTGCGACACCTGAAAGGAGGTGGCCCCTGGCCTGACTATGACCCCATTGGAGGGAACCAATGGACGTGTCACATCAAGGACATGTCCAGAACAATCCAGCAGTTTTACTGGCAGAACGGTTCTTCTCTCAAACGAACAAACTGTAGAACAAAGCATCCTGGGACCTAATTAAGACAGTTCAAATCAGCTGGTATCCGTGCCATAACAATTAGCTTAAGCACTATTAATAATGCCTTGGCCTGCTCATGGTGGAGTCCTTCTGTTTAAAATGCTTTCCTCTGCAATGCCTTATATTTATACTTCTATGAGCTCTAGCTAGACAAAGCTGCCCTGTGGTGGGCGCTCTCTGTATGTTCAGCACTGTATTACAGGCTTTACACACACAGGGCTGGCTTCATAGGTGTGTACCTGTGCAGTAGCACGGGAGTGGGACCCCACACTTGGCTTAGCTCTCTGTGGTCGCCATCGTGAAACTGAGTAGTTTTTGAACAAAGGCCCCACACTCTTCTTTAACACTGAGCCTTGCCTACGGTGTCAGTGGTGCTGTACACGCGCTATTTTCTGTAATCCTGACGACCACCCTGTGTGACAGGACGGTTGAGGTGATGGTTCTCGGACCAGGATGGGTCACGGGCCAGGAAAGCGGCACTCCCAGAGTGGTTTGCCAGGATCCTCGCCATGCCTGAGCCGGCCTTTCCACGCTGGCCTCTGTGACTCCCGAGCCTTTGCTCTCCATCCCCCACGTCCAGGTGAGTGTTCGCCTGCGTGTGCTCACAGCCGACCTCCAGCAGCTTCCCCTGGGAACTCAGGACGGGCAGGTTCCTCACGAGCAGGCTCTGTGGACCCGGGCCTGGGAGTAGGCATTCGAATTCACCGCCTAAGGTCTTTCTTGTCTGCACTCAGCCTGAGAACTAAATCTCCATGCCAGGGGTTCCCACCCTTTTGCCCCCTCCCCCACGTAGGAAATACATTTCACATCAGGACCCGGCACCCCCCGCACGACTGCGGTGTCCCGAAGTTGGGCTCACCCCGACTGCCGTGGAGGCCCTGCGCTCCCCCCCGTTCTGTTCCAGTTTGCTTTCACACCCGCAGGGACCCACGGTGCACATCGCAACTTGCAATGTGGGAAACTCGGTGTCGCAGGGCTTGGATCTAACGCTGGGGAGACTCAAGGTGCAGGCAGAGCTCCCCTTCCATTTAGAATTGCTTAAATTAGAGGTTTTACATGCTTTTGGGCGACGCTTGAAAATATGATTAAAACGAAGACCGCATTTTGCAGAACAATCCGCGTACACACGGACTGTCTTGTATCTTTTCAGGGAGCCTCCGGACCGTCCTCTTTCTCAGTCTCCAGATAACTAATCCCCAGCTGAGTGTCGCTCTGGGCAGAAGCAAGACCAAAGAGTGGGCGACCTCCCACCGTCACATCATGGTGTGGGGGCGGGGCTTGAAGTTCCAGGAATGTATTTCCTTTCAGTCTGAAAGTCATAAAGCCTGCTGCCCAATGGTGGTTCTTTTTTTTATTTCCTACTTATCTGATATCACAGGAATGCAATCATTAGAGAAAAATGCTGCCAAAGGATAAGGATGGCTGAGCGAATGCATTTTTAAGGACTCAGAGGTCATTCATCGACATGGAACCAGCACTAAAAACGAAAGGGTGGGAAGGAGAAAGGACGTCTGTGGTTCCCGACTCGCTTGGGCCCCGCCGGCTCTGGATGGGGAATCAGGACGGGGACGGTCACCTAGCTTTCCCCTGGGAGGTGTTCTGCTCTCACTAAGACAGCCACAGCACGTCTCAGGAATCTCCGAGATAGCGCCAGAGTGGCGTGCAACCTTGGAGTTGTTTGGGCAAGGCTAGAATATTTAGCTTTCTTTACAAGAAGGTTTTGTCTAGTCCCAGTGATGAAGGAGCTGCTCAGATACCCCCTGTGAACTTGAAATGGAAATTTTAAAAAAAAGCTGAGAAGAGACACCCCCATGCTTAGTCATGCTGTCAGCATTCAGAAGAGGCCGGGGGAGGGTGATGGACAGTTTGGGGAGAGGGCTTTGGATCCCGTGCTGTGAGCCTGGTCATGCCACTCACCAGGGCCGAACCTCACTCGGTTCACTGCTGTTCCGGGACGAGCTGAGTAGAAATGGACAGTGTTTAGAACATGGAATTCAACAGAGTAAAAAAAAAAATTACGCTTTTACATTTGTGTGCCTCTGTTTAAAACTCTTACATTTTTCTACGAATTCACTCTTACTGCATTTTGCAACAGTGTCAGTTTTTGCCAGATCTGAAGTTTGGAGGGAAACACACCTGGCTTTTCAGCGTAGAGAGTCTGAGAAGCACCATTCTAGAACAATGCATGCGTGTCCGGAAGCCTGGGAGCGTAATTCAAACACCGGAGCGAGAAACCCCTCCCTCGAAACAGGCCCCCGTTCACGTGAGTGAGTACACTTTTCCGTAGTATTTTGGTCGCCACCTGAGAGGGCTAAGGTGGATGGTCAGTGCTCTATTGGGGACTTTTTCGGTGGCATCGCAGAGATTTACCATAAATGGAAGAGAGTCCTTTAAAGCCCGTATCGACATACTTATCTATATTATTTGCTTATATTCGTACCTCACCAGGCTCCAAGCACCTCTCATAGGCATTGACTGTGGGGTGCCAAAGGCCGTCTCCATTGGCTGGGCAGAGAAAATGAGACCCGGAGAACACACACCACTGGGACATGTGGAAGCCGGGGCATGAGACCCAGAGTTCCGATCATTCCATTCATCTGGGATGGCTTAACATCCAGACCTCACTTCCTCCCCAGAGGAGGTTCTGGGGGGGCCAGGATTATGTGCATACATTGCTTGTTGCTTAAACCTCTTGTTCTCACAAACAAATGGGCCATAAAAATAGCAGGCAGAAAAGCAAACCAAAGCAAACACACTTCTTTAGTAACGCACTGAAGCATCTTACCAGAATGAGTTTCCCCATGTCGACCTGCAAAATCGTTCCTGCAGTGCAAATAGTTGTGGTCTTGTCTTGGGAAAGAATGTCAGCGAGCCCACAATAACACATCTCAGCTCTCAATTAAAACTGTGTTTCACACTCAGGGACAGAGAAAGTTTCGTGACTTTTCTTTTTCTGGGTCTGTGGACCCAGGGGAGTGAGTGCTGCTCAAATTCAGAGCCGCCCGAAGCCAAGGAGAATGGAATGGGCCCATTGGGAGAGAACTGTTAAGGAGTTGCAAAGAGCAAGCCATGGTTCCCAGCATTATTTTAAAGCCATCTCAGCAGAAGCGCATGGTTCTGTTCTAGGAAAGATGGTTTTCACGTAGAAGCATGCATAGCTGTGTTCTTAGATGTGTTCTGGGGTGATTGAGTCCTCGGGACCGCTTAAACTTTGTTCCAGTCGAGCATACCTGCTTGTCTTCTCCTGCCCGCAGCAAGCCCCGTCTGGCCGCCACGCTTTGGCTGTTACATTCTCACCAGAGAACAGACAATTCAGGCCTCTTCACGCAGACTGGGTCTTTCCATCTTTCAAAATGCTGCTTCACGCTCTGCTCTGCTCAACCCCACGAAGCTCAGACCCACATAGTTATGTCCTCACGGCCCTGAGAGGCGCATTCGACACTACCTATCTATGAGTTACTTTCCTTTATGGGTGCTTTTGGCTTTTTGGGGTGTGTGTGTGTGTGTGTGTTCAGGTCCTGGGGGTGTAGCCGTGAGATGTGGTGAGTAGGGGTCCCGGTGTAACTGACTCAATTTGAGCTCCTCGACCGGAGGGGCAGTCCCTTCCAGTGGCATCAGGGTATGGTGGAGTCTGACATGCCCCGTAACTGTGTGTCACTTCGGGGAATGCCCACAGGGTTGCTGTGGAGATGAGACAAAACAGCCAATGGGAACTGCAGGGCGCTCAGTAGGTGTCACATAATAGGAGGTGTCCATGTTTTTGTGACTGTAGTGCCAGGCTTGGTGTGTTGCTCCCTGACCGCTGGTGGTTTTTGTTGCTGTTGCTTCACAGACTTGACCCACATTTTCTCTTCTGAGACAGAGAGACGGTCGTTAAAGATGACACACCTCGTCTTCCACTAACTACTCATCCTTCTTGGGCTGGTGCTTACGAGGTTAGGGCAGCTTGCACGGACTGAGGTTTCTGGGCCATAGCTAATAAGAGTAAAGAAATAATAACAGTAGTCGCAATAACAATAAAAGAAGCAATGACAATAAAATATTATTACCAAGAGATAATTATGATGCTTAGAATTAAATTAGGCCATTTACGGAATGGCTACACAACTTGCAGGCCCAGGGTAGGGCCTCTTATTTAAAAAATCATTCAGAATTTCAAGAAAACCAAAACAGAGCATGACTCGGAGCTCAAGGTTACAAGTGCAGTGCAGGTACCCTGTGACTGTGCAGGGTGGCGCCCAAGGCCAGCCCCGCCTGCAGGAACGGCAATTACTCCCATTGGGTGCGGTTTCTTTCCTTTTGTCCAATAGGCAGAGAGGACCGGAGGGTTCCCGAATCACGTGGGGCCCCGTCCACCCTGTCCCTGCCTCTTCAGTGCACGACTCAGGCCCTCGCTCAAACCGTCAGGTGCAACCCTGCTCAAAGCGTCTGGTGCTCCTTTGCGAATCTTTATCTGCAGTACCTATTCTTAAGCGTGTAGGGATTGAACACACTTAGAGTAATTTTTAGCATGTTGGTTGGCTTAAGAAATTTGATCTCCTCCCACTGAAGGAAAATATCTAAATCATTAAAGTTGTAATTAGTCCACAGGCTCTCTCCGAATCACCCTCGAGGCCAAGTTTCTCTCCGTTTCTCCATCTGCGTGCTCCCTGCCCCTCTTCCCCGCCCCCTGACTCACAGACACGTACTCTCCAGGCTGTAAGTTACACCTTTTCACGATTTATTTCCTAATTCCAGTTTGCTCTTGGTTTTTAACTCTAATCTGATTTCATCCCTATAAAAACATCAAACAAGCTACGCAATCCAACTGGGCCTCTGGGGCCAGACCTGGTTTTAGCTCACATTTGTAGCAGGTAAGTGCACGTAGTGACTCACACAGTTCTCTGTTCCGAGCACTCGCCTCCATGTCTCAGCTGCACTTAGGGCCTCAGATTCGGCACGCACGCGGGCGGTGGTGTTCAGGACGGGGCGGGGGGTGGGGCAAGAGAGCAGAAGGTGGCTATGGAGTCAGCAAAGCCTGTGTGGATGTCCAGGTGTCCAGGGGACAGACCCAGACATGAATGAAAACAGCCTGGGTCCCGGGCTGGGAGACCCAGGGTTCCAGACGAGTTGGTCGTGAAATGTGTGCCACTCGACAATCAATTCACGTTCGACACTTGGTTTCTCTCCTGAGGAATGAACCAAGAATGTTTGTCTGCTTACCAAACTTTGAGTGCGGCTTACAGGAGATAATATAAACAAAGGCTTTAGAAAATACATATAAACATTGGCCCTTTTTATTTTATCTTATTGTTTTTATTGAGGTATAGTTTCAGGTGTACAGTGCAATGATTCGATATTTATATATGTTGCCAAATGATCGTGCAAGTCTGGTTAACTTGTATCACTCTACCTAGTTGCAAAATGTTTTCCTTCTGGTGAGAACTTTTAAGATCTATTCTCTTGGCCACTTTTAAATATGCGATACAGTATTATTAACTATAGTCAGTATTGCATACATGACATCCCCGTGACTTGTCTATTTTATAGCTGGAAGTTTGTACCTTTGACCCTTTTCACCCACTTTGCCCACCCCCCGGCCCCCACCTCTGATAACGACCAATCTATTCTCTGTATCTATTAGCTTGTTTGGGGGTGGGGTTTTTTTTGGAGATTCCACATATAAATGAGATCATAGGGTATTTGTCTCTCTCTGCCTGACTTATTTCACTCAGCACGATGCCCTCGATATCCATTCATGGTGTCAAACATGGCGACACTTCATTCTTTTTTATGGCTGAACAATAAATACAGGATTCTTTCTTTATTCGTTAATCCTTTGGCGGACACTTAGGTTGTTTCCATGTCTTGGCTATTGTAAATAATGTTGCAGTAAATATGGTGCAGACATATTTCCAAATAAGTGTTTTCATTGTCCTTGGGTGTACATCCAAAAGGGGAATTGCTGGATTACGTGGTACTTCCTTTTTAAATTTTTTCCATGAACCCCCATGCTGTTTTCCACAGTGGCCGTGCCAGTTTGCATTCCCACCAGCAGTGCCCGAGGCTCCCCCTGTCTCCACATCCTCACCAGCACTTGTTGTTTCTTGCCTTTTGGTGAATGCCATTCTGACAGGTGTGAGGGGGATATCCCACTGTGGTTTTTATTTGCATCTCCCTGCTGATCAGTGATAGCAAGCGTCTTTTCATGTAGCAAGTGGCCGTCTGTAAACTTTGGTTCTTAATGAAGATGAAGATGAGTATTAATGCCCCTATCTGAAGATTCCTTTTCACCTTCATTCATCTCTATTACCCTTTGGACTAGCCATCAACACTGATTTGTTCTCTCACTTCTCACATCATTCTATCCAGATTGCTTGTTCCTGAATTGCGTGAGTCATGTGACCACGCGTAGAAGTGATTCTAAAACAATGAGAACATCTCTTTAAAGTAGTTTTCAAGGTTTTATGCCTATTTCGGAAAGGCTCCATTGTTCAGTGTTTTAAATGCTTCCTTAAAGCATGATCCAACTTGGTGAACATGAGAAAATACTGTTGAAACTGTCACACTTCTAACATTTCATCAAATGGGAGATTAGCCCACTTCATCATCCACGCTGCGCATCAAAGTTGATTCTGAATGACTCAGCATCACAAGTGAACCCTCGGAAGACCACGGCTGACAGCACAGAGCACACACAGTAGCATCAGCCACACAGCTCCAGGGACAGACACAAAAGAGGAGTCCCTTCCTGCAGGGAAGGGTCAGCTCCACTTGTATGACATGAGGCTTGCTGTATTTATGTGAAAATCAGCCTTAGAATAGCACTAACCACATAGTAGGCACTCAATAGTAGGCACTTGATTGTGGCTCCCTGTAAAGGTGGAACTGAGGTTTCATACAGGACGAGTAGATAGCAAAAGAATGGTTAAAAATATTACAAAGGAAGTACATTTTTTTGCACGTAAGTAAACCTGGCTTCTAGCCATGGCGATCTTTGGAGATGCATAATCCATGATTTTCATGCTTTTAAAAAGCAGCATTTATAACTTTAGGAATTTGGATACTTGTTTTAGAACTGGGAAAAAGAAGATAAGGCAAGTAGTAAGAAAAAAATAATGTCAAACTGAAGACTCGTCAGCTGAGATATTGAGCCAAGGGCTGGCAAGCACCCAAGGGGTGACTGTGGAGAGCCAGTCTGGAGAATGAAGGGACACGTAAACTGGGGTCCTTTGCTCAGGGGTGACAATATCCTGAGGCTGTCCGAAAGTGATGCGGGACCTGGAAATGCGTGCTGAAGCTCAGGAAGTTACTGGGAGAGCGTAAGAGTCATTCCTCCGGGCAGTGCTGACAGAGCGACTCCGCATTCCAGGCCCTGCGGTGGGCACTGGGGATGTGCACTGGGAAGATTGCTCTGGGTGTCTCTCCCCGTTAGTCTTGACTGGGAGGGAGATGAAGGCAAAGTGGACTCGACCGGCTGAGAGAGAAACG
The DNA here is from genome assembly GCF_004126475.2 of Phyllostomus discolor. NCBI lineage: Eukaryota > Metazoa > Chordata > Mammalia > Chiroptera > Phyllostomidae > Phyllostomus > Phyllostomus discolor. Next base: position 17,814,037 of record NC_040917.2, on the reverse strand, counting down.
GGGGCTCAAGTTTTACGGGGCAAACAGGAAAGCACCCGCCAGCACTGTTTCTTTATCTGGAAAAAAAAAGAGTATTTCTAAGTTGGCTATAAACATAGATTCTTAGGTATTCCACGATTCCTTGCAGAACTGCTAAAAGATGGACAGTTTATCTGGGGCCAGTGGCAACAGGAAAAGTACCAGTGATTGAAGATAAAGCAATGTATCATGATGAAATGCAGAAGTGTCCTGGTGTCAGTGTAATAAAGCTGAGATAATATTACAACGTGTAGATCAAATACAAGTCACCTGGTCAGGAAGGCGTCTTTGTTATGGTTTTAAAGTACCCAAGCGACTTGTGGAACCAGTTGAAGCCGTTTAGACAAAAGCTTCTTGGAGAAAGGCCAAAATATCAAGAGAGAAAGCAATTACCTTTAGATTGGAGAAAAGATCTCGCTACTGTAATTCATTACTTAAAAAAAAAAAAGTTAAACCTGGGTGCTTCTGTTTGTGAAAAGAGAAAAAGAACCAACGCGTAACATAAAAGGTGATTTGTATCACGGGTTCTGACCTGTGTGGTCACGGAAAGTGCCTTTCAAAATGTAAACTTCACGTGAGTGGGATTTTCGTCTAGTTTGTCTGCTGCTCTTTCTGAAGAGCTTTGAGAAGTGCCTGGCGTCAGCAAGGCTCCGTGTTTGTGAATGAAGGAATGAATGAACGGCCAAGTAACAAATGGTGTCAATACTTATGCAGGGAGGAAGAAACTCATTAAAGTATAAGTAATGTAACAACACTTAACATAGGAAAAAACGATCTGAAGGGATTAAATAAATTGGGTGCACGGAAAGAAGCTACAAAAGCGATGACTGTATACTAACAAATAAGTATAAAAACATAAGGGAATGGTTCACCCATGATGTGGTCCGAGAATCAGATAAGCAAATTACTAGGTTGTTTAAAAGGGTGTTGAATTACATTATGTTACTTTGTCAGTGCTCAGTGAAAGGTAACAGAACTCTTTTCTCTGGGGTGGCTACCAATAAGGCTTTCAAAGGGTTGTTTCGCTTGGTAAGCAACATTACAAAACTCCAGTTTGGAAGGTACCATGATGTGGGCGCAGCCACACCTACTCGGGTCTACACATAACCAGTCTCCTTCCTGGGAGATGAGGCTATTCATGCTCATTTCATCTGCATTTTTCCACGTTGCCAAAGACCAGCGTGTAACTCACCACCAGTGGTCACACCACGTGTCTCGTCCTTTGTTTTACTGTCCTGGTCTGCACTGCCAAGAGATGGGGAGAGGCTTTTGCTGGGGTAGAGCCACCCAGGTCCTGAGGACTCTGCCATGAGGTGGACCTGCCAGCTTGGGGACTCTCAGTGCTCCGTCCTCAGGCCACTCCACTCCTGATTTTTTCACCCTGCCTGTGCAGTGCTTCCTCCCGACCATGGAAGTACTTGCAGTTAGTACACGCTGTCTGTGGAGAGGGCTCACTTAAAAGACTATTTCATGAAATATCCGCTGTGAGCCATTCCTCCATATGCATAAAAAATGAATGATTGCAGTCAAGTTAGCAGCACTCTGGAAGCCTACTAAAAGAGCCACGCTGACACTCAATCAACAGTATTTATTAGGAAATAGGTTGTATGCTGTGTGAAATCTTATCTGCTTCTGTAGTCCCTGCTTGCAAATTTTCATGATTTCCCTATATTTTCAAATTCCTGTGTGTTGCTTGCGTTAGAGATTCAAAAGAATGTGGAGCACAGGAAATGTTACTACAGGTAACAGGTCCATCATGCTCGTTGAGGAAACTGGGTAGCTACAGATTGCTAGGCACTGCGTTGGGTCGGAAATAAGACGTTCCCTCCCCTGTCCCAGTGCCCAGCCTGATGGGCAACCAGCCAGCCGCACAGTGTGTCCAGGGCACAGAGGTCGGGCCGGCACAGTGATTGATTAACTCCTTGGGTGACGGGAGGAGCAGGGGAGTCGGGGAAGCGTTCCAGGAGGTTTTAAAAGACCAGCTCTGAGGCCGTCAGACAGAAAAGAGGGGAGGACATTCCGGGAAGAGAGGAGAGATGACTCAGAGGCACCCAGGAGTCAGCAGAATGGTGTGTTTGGGGAATTCCAGCAGGGCGACATTGCGGAGTCTGGGGCGCGGGTGGGAGTGGACGGGGAGAGATGAGATATCGCTCAGACGTAGGTTGTGTTGTGAGGTGCACGGCAGCCCAGGCTGGACAGCCCCCGTGAGTTGACCTTGGCTGCCACTGGCAGCTATGAAGACGCATGTAGGTGTATAATCACGAGGACTTTCCGGTTCTTCGTACCCACATCTACACCGTAAAAGGCAGCAGCCTTACTCAGTTTTTAACATGAAAAAAAAAATCTTTTCTCTCGAGGCCCCTTTCCGTTTCAGTGATTCCGCGTTTTAAAGTGGTGACTGTTGACATGCAAAAAAAATGCACCCTGTTAATGATAGGAAAGCAATCAGGAGCCAGTTTATTTTATGAAAAGAACTGATTGTTCTTTTCCTGAAGGACATTCACCACGTTTCTCTTGACTCTTTGTTACCTTCCAGAATTGCCCATCTTGTAGCTTTCTTGTGTGGGTTAAAGGAAAGATGGCAGATGGCCTTGTATCCTTCTGAAACAAAGTATGCCCTCAAGAAACAGTCACTGGGTGGCCAGGTCTATCAGACATTTGATACATTTAAAGGACAGGATACAAGAAGTGCACCATTTTATGAGTTTATCGTGAAGTTCACTGAATCTGTCCCATTTGAGAAATTCCTTGCTTACAAAAGAGTGCAATCTGTCAACCTTCATTGATAGGAACCCACCATGTTTTTTGTTTTGTAAAAAGAATATTATCGTTCTAACTGCTGGTAACTATCAGGTGAAGAACATTCTCTTTCAACAGCACAGTGCTTGGCATGTGGTAGAGGGGTACTTAATAAATGCTGAGTCAAAGAGGGATTTATTAATAGCTTCTAATCAAGGCCTTTGATTCTGCAGCAACTAAACCTTTATTTTCAATCATTACCTTGTGAGAAGTGCTGCCCAAGCAGATGTGATTGCTCCCGTGTGTAAGTTCATATATGTCAGTATGCACATCTGAAACAGTAAGAAGAAACCGTTGCAATTAATTTTAATAGTATATTTCATTTAAACCCAACATATCAAATGTTAGCATTTCATATGTAATCAATATGATGTTAACGAGAAATCTTACACATCCTTTCTCCTAAGTCTTTCAAAGTCGAGTGTGCATTTTTTTAAAAGATTTTATTTATTATTTTTAGAGAGGGAAAGGGAGGGGAGAAAGAGAGAGAGAGAGAGAAACATCAATGTGCGGTTGCTGGGGGCTGTGGCCTGCAACCCAGGCATGTGCCCTGACTGGGAATCGAACCTGCGACACTTTGGTTCGAAGCCCACGCTCAGTCCACTGAGCTACGCCAGCCAGGGCTCTAGTGTGCATTGTATACTCACCATGTGCTCAATCCGGATGATATGTTTCCATCAGAAGTACTTGACCACACTGAGATTTTCAGAACATTTGTAGTTCAGAAGGCAGAGAGTCACAGACCCAAGTTTTGCCCAACGTAATTTTAAATTTTCGAGACCTGAATAAAAAGCATCAGCTTGTAAAATTGTTTGCCAGGAAATCAGAGAAAAAATTCAGGTGCTCGGTGGCCCCAGGGACCTATCAGGAGCCCGAGGGTGGCTGCACGCAGCTCCCGCAGGGGCCAGAGCGGTTCTGGAGAACTCTGTGTCGCCGGCTGTGGGCGGGCACAGCTCTCTGAGCACATTTCAGGTGCATCGAGCGCACCACAGCTCTTACCTTTCTTCTGTTTTCTCAATATTTCATTTCCCCCAAACCTCTGTTACCCCAGCATCTTCAGTCGGACATCTCTAAATTAACGTGCCACACTTGGCTAATCGTCCTAAGATAGTTACTCAAAGCCTTAAATATCCCTTCTGTCATTTCCTCATAGTCACAGGCACAAGGCGCTGTCTGCGGTGACATAAGAAAAACCGTGCTTCTCAGCGGTCTCGTGGGTAAGCAGGGCCGTGGTCTCACCCCTCTGATTCCTTTGCCGCCCCGCCTCCTGCCATTCCCAGGGCAGACGGCTCACCTAGGGGCACGCACGCCTTCTCGGAAACACACTGACTTGCTCTACCCTGGGCAGAGGGAGTTTTCATTGTATACAAGCCCCCAGTGGCAGGCGTGAATTATTTAAATGCCCCCCCCCCCCCTTATGGCAGGGGAACAGATAAAGTAGTTTCTCATCTATTTTGTTAACCACAATCGTGGATTGGAGTTACCCATCAATATAGATCCCATAAAGACCTTTTTGAATGTACGCCATTGTCATAAAACATTTGTAATGGGTTGATTTAAAAAAAAATATAGTATCCCTTACGATTGTTAGGTAACTTTCAGTTAAGTTTCACTGTGTGAACACAGTGTAGCACATATAGGTAAGGAGTTTGCCCTTGACTTTTACTGTACGCCCTAAGTCTCGAAAGCCACTGTGGCCCGGATCCTGGGGTTCCTTTGAGCCCTGCTCTTACTTAAGCCATCCAGATCTTACAGGTGTGACGAAACGTCTGGGGCGAACATGCCACACACACACAGTGACCTTCTGTGCGCCATTGTCCTGGTGCACCGTGGTCTTGAGTAAGTCAACCGAGTGGACTTTGGTAATGTACTACGCTCGCCTGACTCAACAGAGGTAAAGACATAGGGTAATACGCCGGTGGGCACGGAAAAGCAAAACCCAAGCTATCAGCTGGAGCAGTGATTGATTTTCCAAAGGGGTCGAACACCCATGCACCAACACCTGTTTATTCCCAGGGCAGGACGGGCAGTATTGTGACCCACGGTGCTCTGGGGCAGCTGCAGCAGGTTGGTGAGCAGCCCCTGCGGGCTGCCGTGGCTCCAGGTCATCAGAAAAGGACGGGCTCTGCCCTGCAACCCCCGCATCTCCGGCGATTCAAGACGTCCGCAGAGCTGCCAGAGCCTGGCATTCCCAGTCGCACACGGCAGTTCAGTTTGCGGCCGGCTGTGCGGTCCCAAAGCCTGAACTGCGTGTGAGGAGGAGTGCTCAGCACCAAAGGGATCTCGTGATTTTATTTGCTTTGGGGGAAACTAGGAAATGTTTACCAGACACAATGCCAAAGAAATAAATACATAGATGGTGTTCAAGAAGTAAATACATACTGAGTGAGAGTTGTTTTTTTTTTCTTCCTTAGAGGATCTCTGTATTTGCTATGTTTGAGTCTTTTGGGGCATGAGGTAAGGGTCCAGTGTTAATTTTCCAGAAACCACCTTTAATAAGCCAGGATAAAAGCCATCTGGTGTGGGGCTTCCTTTTCTCCAATGGGAGGACTTGAGGAGAGAGGCGGAATTGCTCGTCTGGAGATTCGCATTAGAAGCTCATACACGGAATCTGTCCTCTTCCGTCTATTGCTCCTTTCATCTGCCGGCCCACCCGTGAAAGGCCGTGGAAAAGAAACATCGGAAAGATGGGGAAAGACGATAGGAAGGCTTTTGTCCTAGAGGCTGGGCGTGCGACGCGTTTACACTCTCAAATGAGACCGAAGCAGCGGCACCGCTTTTGCAGGGGCTGCGGGCCCCTCACGCGGGGACGCCGCGGAATGTGAGGAGCGGTAGGTGGGAGGGAGGGTGAGGACGCCACCGAAGGCAGGACAGGGCCCGCGTCAGAGCCTGCTCCCCTCTGTCCCCGAACAAGCTCGCCTAAGTGACACTTCCTTGTGTCCCAGGAAGTGACGATCAGCCCGTGCAGACGTCGTGACTCCCGGCTGTCACCCACTCCGGGGGTGCCGCGGTGGGCACCGGGTGACCTCTTCTGCCACAGTCCCGCATTCCCAGGGAGGTCGCGCCGTCCGCGCCGCCTGGGCGGGCGGCCTGGCCCGAGCCCCTGCTGGCGTCTCTAGGGTCTTTTGTGCCCTGTGCTCAACTGTTAGGGTGGCCCTGACATACCCCGCTCCCTGCAGAAGGGGGCTGAGCGAGGACTCCGTGGAGGGCAGGGGTTGAGAAGGCTTGGCCGCGGGGGCGCAGGAAGGTTTAAGGAGGGGAGAAGTCCCGAGGCAGCAGCAGGTCGGCGGCGCAGGAGCCGCGGCCCGATGCACCCCAATCTGCCCCCGTGACCAAAAAGGGGCCGCGTCCCACCTCCGCCCGGCAAAACCCAAACACCAGGAAAAAGAAGAGGCACCCGAGGCGCCGAGGAGCCCGCACTCGGCGGGTGGGGCGCGGGACGAGAATAAGCAGGGACCGGCGCGCGAGCGAGCGCGGGAGGGGAGGAGGAGGCGCCCCGCATCCCTAATGAGGGAATGAATGGAGAGGCCCCGCGGCTGGCGCCCGCCCACCCGCCGGCCGCCGCCAAGTGCCTCTGGGCGCCGCGCGCCGCGCCCGCCGCTCCTCCCGGCTCCGCGGCGGCGGCGGCGGTGAGCGCGGACCGAGCCGGGACGGGGCCCCGCGCGGCTGCGGCACGGCCCGCGGGCGCCGCTCACGCAGGCGGGGCGCGGGGCGCTGTCAGGGCCGCGGCTCCAGGCCCCCAGCCGCGCTCGCCCGGCCGCGATCGGAGGCGCGAGTTCACCTTCAGCCATGGCCCCGGGAGCTTAGCGGGGCCCGGACGCCGCCCCGGCGCCTCTACCCCGCGGCGCCGCCGGCCCGCCCGCCCGCGCGGAGCCCTCCCTCGCCGCCGCCCCCCCCCGCGCTCCGCGGCCTCGTCCCCCTCCGCGCCGGGGCCGCCGGTGGCACCGCCCGCGGCCTGCGGGAGCGCTGCGCCCGGCCTCGGCCCGCGCCTGCGCCCCCGGAGCCCGCACCCCAGCCCGGCCCGCGAGACCCCGGCCCGACCCCGCCGCCCGCACAAAATGTCGGCCCGGACGCCATTGCCGACGGTGAACGAGCGGGACACGGAGAACGTGAGTAGCCGGGCCGCCCCCCGCAGCGGCGCGAGCGGACCCTCCCGCGACCCCCGCGACCCCCTCCGCCCGGGCCGCCGCGGCCCCCGATCGCCCCCCGCGCGCGCGCCCGCCCGCCCATCGCCCACCGCTCAGCCCCGGGCTGCACCCTAGCCTCCGGCGTGGGGCTGGGGGCGCCGAGGGGAGCCCCCCCCCCCGGAGGTGGTCCTGCCCGCGAGGACGGGGCGACGGGGGGGTGGGGTGGGGGCAGAGAGGCAGGGCACGGCACAGTGGGCATCCCGGTGGCTGCACTGCGCCCTGGGTGTCTGCGTCCCCACGCCCGGGCCGGCTCTAGGTCACAGCCCAGCCCGCTGACTCTTCCACCCGCGCATTTCGGGCTCTTGCCACCCTGGCACCCCCGCCCCGCGCCTCCCGCGCCCCGCATCGCCCCATGACTGTGCTTTTCGGAGCGCAGTGTCCACGCCGGGGTCAGGGATGGAAGGGGCGCGAGTGCTAGTGGAGGCGGGTGGGTGCGTCTGGGCACGGGAGTTTATTCTAGTGCCTTGATACTCCTCAGTAGTGACGAGTGGAAGAATTTCACAAGCAGCGTCTGTGGCCCCCGGGGTCACAGCGAGATGCCGAAAAGCCACAGGAAACCAAGCGCTTTTTATTCTCTTCCTCCAGTCAGCGGTGATAAATCAGGGCAGGCTTTACTTTAAATATCTCTCCTCCTCCCTTCCAGTGTCAGTCACAAGGTGCATTGCTTTGAAGGTAGGGTGTTCTGTGTCTTTGATCCCCTTGCCCTCAGGAGTTTTTTCTCCAGATGCAGATGTCGCTGGCGTTTCCACTCCGGGAAACCCGAGGGACAAGATCGGGTTGTAATTCCACCTTCGGAAAAGTACAGTGGAGTGTGTGTGTCCGTGTGGTGTGAGCTCTCCTGTAGGAGAGACGTTTTAAGAAACCACCACCGATCGACTGGCATGGCCTGTAAACAGGGCCTGGGCTGACTATCCGGCTTGTGTTGAGGAGCTAGAGGGGTAGCAAGTTTTGAGGGGCTGCCCAGATCCCCTCTAGCTGTGGAGTTAGCTCGTGAGTCTCCAGGCCTCAGGGCACCCGTGCCTTCATGGGGCTTTTAACACCAAGTAAGTGCTTGGGCAGGAAGTTCTTCCACCAGAGACAGGAGTCAGAGGAGATGCAGACTCACCTCTGAAGCATTCCAGGGAGGTGTGAACAGACTCTTTGACCTTGCAGAGCAAGGGGACCCCAGAGAGGTAACAGGATTGCACAGAGGCAGAAGAGATGAGAGGAACAGGCTATTGTCAGAAGACCCGGGGAGACGTGTCGGAATACGCTTTTGTCCCCTCTGGCGTGGTGGGTTTACACCCGTAAAGACAGTGGGAGTCTGTCGCTCTCGTACATTAGCAGGGAACCGGCCTTGTGACTGCTGATACGTGATTTTGATTGAGAGGTTGAAGAAGGTCGGGGGGAAAGGGATGCAAGATTTGAGAGAAGTTGATTTTAAAGCCAAGTTGGTGCAGAATGTTTCTAGCAGGAACTCTAAAAAGATCCCCGTCGTTTGGTGTGTCGTTTCGGTGTGTATGAAAAGGAAGACCTTTGTTTTAATTAGCAACACACTGCCTGTGTGTGTTAATTAACCTCGGAAGGGTGAGAAAACACATGTTAAACATTTTCTTTCGGATTCTGAAGAGTCCATATAGCTCTTTCCATACCTGTATGAAGAAGGTGCTTTTTACAGACATGAGATAGCATTATAGAACTGTGAATGCAGTATCACACGGATCACCCTCAAGAAGGCGTCTTTTAGCGAAGCCATAATCATGTGGAAAATTTTCTTGTGTCTCTAAACAGGATTTTGCTGTATAAACTCCTTTGCTGTTTCTGAACGTGTTAATTCAAAGTCACTTTTGTGGTCTTGTCCCTCGTTGTCACTGTGATGTACGTAACTATACCTACAATCATTTGACCCACATCCTGATTTCTTCCTAATTGCCATGGAAAGTAGGTATTATATCAAAGCTGTTCATTTATCAATAAGTATACACTCAACTTTGGTTCTGAGCTGGAAGGGCAATAATAGTGGTATTTATGACAAGGCCTCTCCCCTCAAGAAACCCACAGAAAAGGTAAATATAACCCCAAACAGCGTGCAGTAGAAAGCCCCGTGTAAATAGGGCTACGTTGGTGTTTAACTGCCTTGGGTGTTATCGTAGGGACCACTAGTGATGGTTATTTAAATCACCAATCGGTGTCTCTCTGTTCTCTGGTTGGCAGTAAACGTCACTATCCTTTCTTCCTTTGTCTCTTGTCAGTGAAATAAAGTAACAAACCTGCTTGATAGCTAGTAGACCAAGGCCAGCGTGGCCATCAGAAGAGCATACATTTATTTGTAGCGTTTCCAGTTCAAGGGACCCATTTTAAAAACTAGTTGTGACCATTTACGTTCGTATGATAATGAAAGGCTTCGCATTCTTTTGGAATATTAAGGTCACAGCTGAAAACATTTCATTACCGCTAGAAATGAAAATAAGCAAATATGGTCATTTAAAAAACCATCTCGGCATTTTATTGAAATCATTTGTGGTTTGCCTAAAAATGTGTCTAGTCATACATGAATGTATTTGGGTTTTTGTGTCCTTGGGTAATATATGTAATATATACCCTTCCCCGTATCACTAATGTATACTGGGGCTAAGTTTTAAAATTCAAAAGAGGAATGTCAGGGCTCGGAGCTTCTGTCTACTACTACTGTCTCTAGTAGAGTGACAAAGAAGTGGTTTCTTTGGAAACGTTCCATGTGTACTCTTTCTGAAGTATCTTCTTCAATGCAGGATTTGTGTCTGCCTTGTTGTGAACGGGCCTGAGATGCCTGAACACAACAGCACAACCGATGACTCCCTTGAATGGAATAAATACTTTATGGTGAAGCAGAAAAGACGCGTTGCAGATAATACAATTAATTTATGCAAAATGGGCTTGGATTTAGGTTGTAAAGGGTATGTCCAGATAAAGAATGGGTATTTGAAATACTTCTTTTTTTTTTGTCTTCTGTTAGATGACTTGGATAATTCCAGCATGGATATAGGTAATATACTACCATTACTCCTGGGCACTTTTTAAATGAAGCAAGAAGCAATTTTTGTGTGTGTTTTGAAAAAACCGTCATAGTAATTTCTATGGATATAAAATGTCCACACTAGACTTCCCGTGTGCAATTTTGATCATTGTGAAGAAAACTGATTTGACTCCTTTCAGGGCTGTTTGCAAGTGGACTTTGGTTAAAGCTACTTTGAAATTTCTAACAGCACCGTTCTGGATGGCGATTCTTTCTGAAGGTCTGAAGTTCACGGTGGTGGCTGTAACAAGTGGAGTCTGTAAAGAAGGTGGCCGTCAGTAGTGTGTCACTGGGACTCACTGCTCATACCCACTTCCCTGGGTTTGCTCAGTACCATGTTGTGGATTCACTTTGCCTCCTTAATTCTGTGCTTGCCAATGGCCAGGACAGGGACTGTGGGAGTAATCCATACGAGATCAATGCTTTAACATTCCCCTTTGGATTTTTTCCTTTGTCATCAAAACCTCAGTGGCTGGCTTTGGGATTCTGATTGTATGATGTCAGGCCTGAACTCCCCGTGTGCCTTAACTTGTCATTCCCTTTTCCCAGGAGCTCATTGCCTCTCTGTACTGCAGTCTGTGTGCTTTGTTTACATCTGGACTCTGTGGATTTGTGTCTTTCATTACTTTTAGAAATGCAGCCACCATGACCTCTGTGGCTGCTGCCTTACCCCTCTGTTCTCTCTAGTGTTTCTGGTGGTCTGATGAGAGATACTGAAAGTTTTTATTCTATCCTACAGGTGTCTTAGACTCTCATCCGTGTCTTCCCCTATGTTATGGTGTCTCGGCTACAATGTATAGAAAAATCTACGGTGCGGTTACTATATGGAATATGTTTCAGTTCACTGAGTCTCGTTGGCTGCATTTAAGTCACCCTTAACCCCTGTGTTGAACTTGCTTCTTAGTGTGGCTAAAAACTGATGACGGGAGCGCTACCTTTGTAACACGTTTCTGAGTGCATGGTACAGAGTTGTCACCTACAGGCACACGCCGTGCGGCCACTGTCCGGTCCCTTTTCATCTTGTGTGTCTGAAACTTTATACCCACCGAACCACCCCCATTTCCCTGTCTCCCCAGCCCCTGGCAACCACAGTTCTTCTTCCTGCCCCTGCTCGTTTGATGGCTTTAGATGCCTCATTCAAGAGGAATCATGCAGTATTAATCATTCTAGGACCGGCTGATTTTACTTAGGATAATGTCCTCCAAGTATATCCATGCGTATAATGGAACTTCCTTCCTTTTTATGGTGGAGAAATCGTCCATTGAATGTATAGAACACATTTCCTTCACCCACTAATCTGTTGCTGGACATTTGGGCTGTTTCCCTGTCTTGACTGTCATGCACAATGCCGCGGTGAACATAGGAGTGCGGGTCTCTCTTCCTCGATCCTGCTTATTCTATTTTTTCCCAATAAATACCTAGCAGGGGGGTTCCTGGATCTGTTTTTAGTTTTTTGAGGCACCCCGTACTGTTTTCCATAGTGGCTGCATCATTGGTTCCAATTTCTCCCCATCCTCACCAACATTTGTTACTGTCTGTTTTGTTTTATGTTGGTGTTTAACAATGGCGCTCTTAACAGGGGTGAGGTGGTGTCTCACTGCGGTTCTGATCTGCATTTGCCTGGCAGTGACGTTGAGCGTCTTTGCACATATCTGTAGGCCATGTTTACATCTTCTTTGGAGAAACATCTATTCAAGTTCATCGTCCACTGTTTTCTAAAGATTTTACTTATTTATTTTTAGAGAGGGAAGGGAGGGAGAAAGAGAGAGAGAGAGAAACATCAATGTGCGGTTGCTGGGGGCCGTGGCCTGCAACCCAGGCATGTGCCCTGACTGGGAATCGAACCTGTGATGCTTTGGTTCACAGCCCGCGCTCAATCCACTGAGCTACAGTCAGGCATCGTCCACTTTTTTAAAATCGTTTTTTTTTTTTTTTCAATTGAATGGTAGGAGTTCTTTATATATTTTTGATATTAACCCCCTTTCAGATAAATGGTTTGCGAATATTTTCTTCCATTCTACAGATTGCCTTTTCACCCTGTTGACTGTGTACCTTGCTGTGCAGAAGATTTCAGTTTAATGTGGGGCCGCCTGTCTGTTTTTGCCTTGGTTGCCCGTGCCTTGGTGTCATATCCATGAAATCATTTCTAAGAGCAATGTACTAAATTAGCTTTTTTCTATGTTTTCTTCTAGGAGCTTTCTAGTTTTAGGTGTTATATTTAAGTCATGAATCCATTCTGAATTGGTTTGGTGTATACGTGGAAGGTCCATTTCTGGACATCCAGTTTTCCCAGCACCACTTGTTGAAAAGACTGCCCTTCCCCCCTCATGTATACCTGGCACTTTGGTCAATGGTCATGTGACTATACAAACGTGGGTTAATTTCTGGGCTCTTGGCTCTGTCTCACTGGTCTGTATGTCTGTCTTTATGTCAGTAGTGTACTGTTTTGATTACTTTGCAGTATGTTTTGAAACCGTAAATTGTGAGGCCCCCAGCTTTTTGGTTCTTTCTCAAGATTGTTTTAACTATTGAGGGTCCTTCTGGTCCCGGGTGAATTTTTTCTGTTTCTGTAAAAAAAATGCTGTTGGGATTTTGACAAGGATTGTATTGAATCTGTAGGTCTCTCTGGGTGGTGTGGACATTTTACCAATATTAAAACTTCCAATCTATGAACACAGGGTGACTCCCCATTTATTTGTATCCTCTTTAATTTCTTCAAGCAACAGTTTGTCGTGTTCAGTGTACAAGACTTTCCCCCCCTCGGCTAAAGTTTATTCCTAAGTATGTTATTGCTTTGGATGCTATTGTAAATGGTATTGTTCTTTAAATTTCCTTTTTGTATCATTGTGTCTTATGGTATAGAGATACAAGTTATTTTTGTTTCCTGCAACCTACTGAATTGTCTATAGTTGTAATGTGTTGGTGTGTGTTTGTGAGAGAGAGAGAGAGAGAGAGAGAGAAATCTGTATGATTTTCTACATATAAGTCACGGTCATTTGTGAACAGAATTCCTTTATTTCTTCCTTTTCAGTTTGGATGTCTTTTGTTCTTTTTCTTGCCAAACTGCTCTAACTAGGACTTTGAAAAGGTACTATGTGAATGTAGGTAGCATCTTGACTGGCAGGTTTTTTTTTTTCTTTCAGCAGCTTGAATATATTTTCTCATTCTTTCCTGGTCTCCAGGTTTTCTGCGGAGAATTTGCTGGTGGGCTTATGAGTTTCCTTTGTGTGTGACAAGTTGCTTCTTTCTTGTTGCTTTCAAAATTGTATCTTTACTTTGACAAGTGGACATCTTTGAGCTCCCTCCTTCTTTAAGGTTTTTTTTTTTTTTTTTTGATTTCTTGAATCTGGTTGTCCATTTCCTTTCCCATATTTGGGAACTTTCAGACACTTCAGTTTTTAATAAGCTTCTTGTCCTTTTCTCTGTTCTCCTTTTAGGGACTCCCCATAATGGTATATTGGTCCATTTATTGATATCCCTTAGGCTTTCTTCACTCCTTTTTTATTATCTTTTTTTCTTTTTTGCTTCTCTGACTATAGATAACTATCAAACAACCTGTCTTCCAAGTTGGCTGACTTTTTTCTTCCATGCTTAGTCAGGTCTGCAGTTGAACCCCTCTAATGAAGTTTTCAGTTAGTCGTTGTCTTCTTCAGCTCCCAAATTTCTGTTTGATTCTTTTTCAGATTTCCTCTCTCTTTGACGAAAAATTCTTGTTTCATTCATGCATATTTTCATGAGCTTATGGAGACATCTTTATGTCAGTTGTTTTGAAATTCTTTTGTTTAGGATTGGTGTATGGAGATTTCATGTCTTCCCTTGATTGCGCCATTTTGCCCTATAACTTTGTGTTAAAAATTGGCTACCTCGCCCTGGCTGGCGTAGCTCAGTGGATTGAGCTCGGGCTGCGAACCAAAGTGTCGCAGGTTCGATTCCCAGTCAGGGTACATGCTTGGTGCAGGCCTGAAACCCCCAGCAGCCGCACATTGATGTTTTCTCTCTCTATCTCCCTCCCTTTCCTCTCTAAAAATAAATAAATAAAATCTTAAAAAAGATAAGCTGTTTTCCTCTTAACACTGGAAAACATCTGAGAAAAAAAAATTGGCTACCTCTACAACACTTTCTAGACTGGCCTGATACATGGAAAGATCTTCTCCCTTCAGTGCATCTGGAGATGCTCAGGGCTCACAAGACTTCCTGTTAGACGTGTCTTCTCAACTCGTGTGCGTAGGTTCTTGGTTGGCGGGACTTGAGGACTCATTTCCTTAGCGGCCCACACTCTGTGGCTCCCTCTGGCGTCTGTCTGCGGGACCGTGGATCCTCTGAAGCGGCAGTGCGGTGAGCAGCTGTTTTGGTTCTCAGCAGGCATCTCGCATCCGCCGGTTCCCACCAGCACCGCGAGCGCAGCTGGGCAGACGGCAGTCCCTGGGCAGGTCCCTGCGAAGCGAGCCTGTTGGACCAAACGCTACTTGTCTCTTCACCCGTCTGCTGAATGTTTCATTTTATTAATTCTGTCTTTGTAAAAGTTCTGAGGTTTTCTTCTCACATCCGTCTGGCCTTTTAAATGGTCTTTGTTTTTCACTTACTTTTGCAATTTCATCTTCATTTTCTTAAACACTTAATGTATACTTAATTACAGCCTGTGTCTGGAAATTTTATTCTCCGAAATTCCTGGAGATAGAGCTGTATGGTTTGGGTCTACGGATGGTCATTCACTGTGGCTCGTTTCTTTTTGAATCTTGCTGGGTTTTGCTGATGAACTCCTACTTGCCTGGTTTTTCTCTCGGGTGAATTTGGGAGTCTAAATCAAAGAGGACTTCTTCTAGAGAGGTTTGTGTTTGCCCCTCCCCGGAGGTCCGCACTGACCTGGTACACTCCCGTCCTCTAGGGACCCTGGCCCAGCGAGAGAGTTGTGGGTTCAGCTCTCCCGCTTCGTAGCATGACCATGGCTTAGTGTGCAAGCCCAGGGCCACATGTCTGCCATTGTTCGTGGCCGCTTCCAGTGGGAGTTTGTTTTGTGTGTGTGTGTGTTTATTCATTTTTGTTTTTTCCTGGGATTTTGTTTTCCTTCAGGCTCAGCAATGCATTTTTTAAAAAGCGTGTTTTATCTGAGGTACACCGCACAATATTTTGCCTGCTGCAGAAAGGCTGGAACAGGCTTTTTGAAAACGGTGTTCAGGAATTTCCAGACTTACGTCACTTCTGAAACTGTCATGTCTGTGCACTTACACATGTGTAAACGATTTCCTAACCAATTTATAAATCTTCCAGATCAAAAAATCTTAGTGCATTTCGGAAGCCATTTGTTATCATTGTTAAAATGATTCACTTTCAAGAACACTTCCTTGTCATCAGGGAAAGTGTGTACTAACATTTTTATAAAAAGTGTCCACATAATTGGCGGATAGATTAAATATGGGTGTCATATTTACATACCTGTGCCAGCGATGCAAACGTGTGTTTGTGCAAGGTGCCCTCTTTAGCCACGATGGTCATTGAGATCAGGTACCAGTGTAAACTGAGCTCACCATCAGCCTTACGGGCACCTCTGTATCACAGATTGTAAAACCATGATTGAAAACATCAAGAAAAATACTTATATTACATCATCAGTAATGTCTTCCTAATCACCAAAAACTTGGTATCGTGAAAATTTAATGTCTCCACAAACTTTCATCTTTTTTGTACTGTTTTTTAATATCCATAATCTGTCAGCATTTCTAAAGTTGTCCATACTTAAAAAATTTAAAGGTAGGTAGGGGTACGCGATCTAAAATTTGAAGACCATTCCACACCACAGAGGTTAGCGTTGGTCTACAATTCCAATGTGTGTAAACGTGATCTTCCTAACTCTGTTGAAAGTACTTGAGATCAGGCATTACTTCCAATGTTACTTCTGTACATCCTCTGTATTGGGAGCACTCAACAATGTAATAAGTCAAGGTCGTTTATTCTCAAATACAGTGCATTTGTGAAGCAGCTGAGGAATTGCTTCAAATGCACATTCCCCAGCCCTGCTCCCTCCTATTCTGTGGTCTCACTTAGTTTCTTTGGGGTGAGGCCCCGAATCTCCGTTCTCGCAAACCCCTGGGCAATTCTGATGCGGATACCCACTGGCTAGGCTTTGGAAACCACTGCGTTATGTGATGATGATTCCATTGTACTGAATCTCGTCTTTGGATGAAAATGAATGGCGCCAATGTTTATCGTAGCAGGGGGGGTGGGAAAAGGGTACTTGATCCTGACAGTAGGTGAAAAGCACAGTAGGAAACAGCAGGGAGCTAGTTGTCTGGCCTGGGGAGAATAAGGCACATGTGTGGGGTGTTTGCGTGGGTGCAGAAGGATGGTAAGGAGTTTCGTGTTCTCACCTTCCTTCTCCCCACTTGATGGGCTCAACCGTATTGGGAGCCGTGGGTGACAACAGAATACGGGAGTTCGCCATCAGTACTTCTGGTTACAGGCCGAGTGGTTTTTTTTTTTTTTTCTGGGAAAATATTATTTCCTATTGTTTAGATCGCTGGATCCGTGTAGTTCCGGCTGTGAACAAATCAGAAGCTCAGAAACAGTCCCAGGTTTTCACGGAACTCCCTGCACAGGATATAGTAACAGATTGATTGTAAATCTCTAAGTGGGAGCACCTTTTTGGGGGGATCGACAGTGCTGCTTTCACTGGTTCCAAAGAGGGTTCGCTTTTGTTTCCTTGTCCCTTTGTTTCATCTCAACTGGAGACGAGAGAGATACCAAGGCAAACGAAACCGGTCCCCTGTCCCCTGCGCGGAGCGACTCAAAGCTTGCGGAGGGAGACAGGTGTGGAGGCAAACAAGGATGGTAGAAAGTTCCAGGTCCTTGTCCTCTGAGCGATCAGAACACAGAATACAGTGGGGGAGGGGCCGGGGGGCCGCTCAAGAAAGGTTCACCGCCTTTGAACTAGGCCTCAGAGGTCAGCCCTCCGCCCCAAGTGGCTCAGGAAAACTGAGTGAGTGGAAGGAGAAAAGACTATTGGGCTGAAGGAGCAAGAGGAGCAAAGGCCCAGAGTGTGCAGGTTGGGGGAGGGGACCATGGCCTGTTGAGGGCGGGGGCAGTTATTCGCTAGAGGACCAGGTGGGAGGATCGGCAGAGCCCTGGGTGCCCAGCAAGCACCGGTCCTGCAGACACCGGGTCACCAGTGGGCGTGGTATACATAGAGGGTCGCCGTGATTGGATTTGTATTCTTGGGGTGCCCGCATGTTTAGAGACACCCCAGTTTTCAGAATGGGCGGCTGCGTTCTCATGACCCGTGGAAAAGCTTTTAAGGTAGTATTTATAAAAACTGGACTTGGCGTATTGGGGGGAAGGTTAGGTAAAAGGGAGGTGCGGGTGCTAGGGACGAAGACTGTCCTTGGCTCCTCGGAGTCGTCTTAACTAGGCTTTGACCTTGGCCTTCGCATCTGTCTGTCTGTCTCTGCAAGGCCTGCACACCAGTCTGAGCAAGGACTTCTGTGAAGTCGGTTTAGTGAGAATTACCCACCCTTGATAGCTGACCGCCCTGGATGGCTAATCAACTTCCTCACCCCCTACCTTTGATGTCCAAGTTCTTGACTTGCCTTCCGCAAGAATCCTGTCGGGCTGGTTTAGCAAGAATCCCCTCTACCCTTGATGTCTCCTCTTTGTAGTTTAGTTTTCCTGCCCCGGACCCCCTCACCATGTGCCTTGGCTGTCAATGCCCAGCTGTCATTGCCGGATTCAGGACTGATCTCTCTCCCCTATCATGACACCCTCATTGCAGGGATCTTGGGTACAGTCTTCCTTGCCATTTTAACAAGCGTCAGAGAGTAGCTGTTTCTTTAGCACCGGTTAAGATTAGCATTTCGTAATGAAATTCCCCACACAGTTCACGAGGTGGGGGAGTCTGTATTGGGAGAGAATTTAGACAAGCCCATAGTGACCATACAATTACTAGCAGACCAGAAATGAGCGCCTCTCCAGACTTAGAGCAGAAGACAGGGTGGTGTGAAGGGGTTGGTCCCAGGATTTAGCAAATGCTAGGACTGGTCATTCATTACCCTTTTATGACATCCTGTCTTTGTGATTTTAATCAGTGGTCAACACAGTTGACCCAGGGCGCGGACTTGTTTAGCTGTTGAGTCACTAGCTAGTTTACCTTGGGTAAGTCATTTGACCCTTCTTCCTGGTCAGCACTTACTGCGCATCTCATTTTGGTACTCGCCTAGAAGCTGTCTGGCGTGCTTGTCTCCATAGAAATTATTTATCAACCGAATAGCATCGCCAACTCATGCCATTGATCCTTCTGGCCACTCTGGATTCTTTCTGTTTGATGTTGAAACAGCAAAAACCAGAGAGAAATGAATTATATACCAGTGGCCCCTTGTGTGAACCTGGGGTATTGACTTACTAGTAAATTCTTAACTACGAGTGTCCAAAGAACACGCTGAGGAGGAAAAAGCCTGGAACAGAGAAGGTTGGCAGGAGCTTGATGGGTTACTTCTGCTTTTCTCTTTCCCCTTCCTCTCCAGGAGAGGGCAAAACCGACAGGAGTCCCCTCATCTCCGCTCCTCCGGAACTGAGTATTTATCACGCTGCTGATTCTCCCTCGTGTGCATTTTGTGGCACTGCTCTCAAACTGGCCTGTAGATACCTTTCTTAAACGGGCCCCTGTCTAATGCTGCCACTCCTCGAGACCAGGTGCCGGTTCCTGTTTGTCAAGGAAGGGCACCTGGCAGGCCTGGCTTCTAGAAGTTTTCGGGATTGCCTGCTGCGTTGTATCAAAAACAGCAAGAATGTGTCAGTAAAATGCATCCGCCCTCCTAAAGTGCTTCAGCACAGTGCCGTGCGCATGGCAGCTCCTTAAGGGATGTTTAGTAACCGTATACAATAAAGATTCACTCATTCACGGGAAAAGCTTGAAGTGCTTTAAGAATCTGAGGTGGTGCTCTGTAGGTGCAGCGTTTGCTCTTTTAAATTCTGATCAGGTTTTAAACAAATGAACTTCTGAGGTGTTTTGGAGACAGATTACCCCCCAAACCCCTGTATGCATGCTCACAAGTTAAAGCCATCAGAGAAAATTTCACCGCACTTCAAAAAGTTTACTCAGAAGGTGTACTGACCTTTAAGTCGACACGGTTATGAGCTGATATTAGGGAATAATTACTGGATTTCGTTAGATTTACTCACTATGTCTGAACTGAAGGTCTTAGAATAGAGCCTTGCCCACAGGAGTGTTAAATTAAATCACACCTAACAATGGAAGAACAAACACACGTTGTAATTGCTGGCATGAGTTGGCTGTAGGGTTTTTGTGCTTGTGGGAGTGAAAGAACTAGGACGTTTCTCAAAGAATGTAATACCATTATTATTTTTAGATACAATTTAAGCAAATATTTTCTTTTCTCCCCCGGGGGACTCAGGGGCTGGCTTCTTCTGGTCGGCAGAAGGGAATGAGCTCCCCGAGGAGTTTGGGGGTGCCGAGGAGGGTGTCTTAGGGAGGAGTGCCTCTAGCAAGAACACCCAGGCTCAGCCACCCTCTGGCCACCTCCCGAAGAGGAGCGGTGCCCTCCGGACAGCCCAACTCAGGTGCGGGGTCAGCATCACTCCTGGGCTGAGCCCCGTGCTCGGAAGTGGGACTGTGGGTCCAGATCCCAGCCCTGCTGCTCTGTGCTAGTTCTGTGACCTTGGAAAGCCGAGGAATATTTTTTTGTGCCTCGTGTTCTTTGTCTGGAAAAAGGCGTAACAGTCGTGCTCACCTTCCGGGGTTGCCGTGAGGTTTACATGATGGAACACGTGTGAGAATGCCCTTGGAACAGTGCCTGGCACCTAGTAGGTGCTCTGGCAGTATTGGCTACCGCTGTTGTCATCATTACTACTACTACTCCTATTATTATTATTATTATTATCATCATCATCATCATCATTATTACATTGAGCTAAAGGAAGTAAACATGCCACAGCTTTAAGTGCTTACCCCAGGGTCCCTGGACTAGAACACAGTTTAAATTTTTAAAAACTTCTGTACTTTAAGTCATAGGTTTATAGTCCTTTTTATACCGCATCTATTGGAAGACTGTATTAAATTTTAATACAAAAATCATGCTGAACTTACCATGTGAAGCGTACTCTCTGGTGTGCTGCCTTAAGTGTGAGGGAGCCCCGGGGGGAGCCGAGTCCCGTGCAGGGGACCTGGTGGACGAGGAGCGAGAGCCATGTGCGGAGGACCGTGGTGGTTCGGTGACACACATGTCGTCCGTGGGCATGGACGTGCCTGTCTGTAGTGCCTCGATCGCGCAGCCAAGCCCCGAGCACCAGTCTGCGAATCTCTGCAGATCCCTGCCTCACCGTATTCCTCTTTCTGGACAAAATAAACAGCCAGGTGCCCTGCTCGAAGTCCCACCTACTGAGGGATTTTCTCCGTCACTCCTTCTTCAGAGCCACCCTGGTGTGGGGCCGTGGGGCCACAGCCGTCCTCTCTGGGGTGGGGTCAGCCTATTGTGCAGGACCACCTGTGTCCTGGACTTGAAGTTTGCTACCCCTGTAGCAGCAGGTCACAGGGAACTCCCCGGAGTGGGGGGCGGGGCATGCTATGGATTTAGACAGACCAAGCCGTGTAGCGGGAATGGGGTTAGGGCATCTCAGGCACAACCTGCGACTTGTGTCTTTAGGATTTGCCTGCTCTCGTATGTCCCGCTGCCATTTGACTGTGGACTGTTGCTGCGTGTGCCCAGCTTTCTGGCTAGGAGAGTCAGACGACACCCAGTCACAACGGGAAACTCATGTGGAATGGTGACTGGGTGGCCTGTGGTCAACGCCTCAGTCTCTCCCGGGGCCCCATAGCAAGCCAGATGCTGTTTCCCCCAGAGAGAATAGTTCCCCCAAAGAGAATAGGCACAGCTTTGCTCCCAAGTCTTAAAAATCTTCCCCGTGGTTCCCTCAGAGGGGACCCGCCAAGGGCCCACCCAGTACTTGGCTTCTGTCTGCCACGGATGCTGCCAGCTCCAGGGAGGGAGTCTCCTGGTTCCAGTGACAGCACAGTGTGACGACAGCCTCACACCTGTTACTGACTGATGACGATGCACATTTTCTAGTGTGCTTATTGGCCATTGGTATGTTTTCTTTCATGATGTCTGTGTACAAGTCTTCTACCCATTTTAAAATTGGGTTGACTCTCTTTGGTTCTTGATTTGTCAGAGTTTTCTTAAAAATATATTCTGGGTATACGTTGTTTATCAGAAACTGTGCCTAAAATTCAAGGAAGGGTCGCAGTTGGAGGTAACAGTTAGGGACTCGCATGAGTGAGGAAATTCACCTAGAAAAATGTGTCGCTAGAGAAAAGAGGGGAGTGCCAATACCATAGTGCACTGAGTGGGTATGGCTCCTTTCTTCTTGCTGCAAACACAAGGACAGGCTGAAATATAATTTCAGGATGTTCATTAACGGCGTACGTAAGACATAAGGGAGGCAGAAACGAAGAGAGATCAAAGCCAGCGTGGTGAGCACAAGGCAGCAGCGTGGCCGGCCTCAGGGCTCGGGGCCAGTGTGAGCTTGTGCGCTGCTGTGGCTCCACGCCCTCCTGGGACAGGGGGCGTGGCGTCGATGCCACCTGTGCCGCAGGGACTGGAAACGAGCCTCCCGTACGAAGCTCAGAGCCTCCAGAGGTGTGTCGCCGTGCAAAGAAAACTAAGCAACCCTATGCTGGTTAGCTGGGGGAGTTGACAGGGAGTATGCCATCTGCTCGATGCCTGAAGTCAGAGGGGGAAAGCGTCCTCGAAAGAAACAGGACTGGGTATGGGGTAGAAACCCCAAACCGAGAGATTAATATAAATGTCAGAAACTAACATAAATGTAGATTCACGACTGTGTTAGATTCTGGTAGAAACAAATGACAAAGTGCCTAGTAGAATGATTGTCAAATCTGGAGCTCATTAGACTGTCATCAAACAAATTATTTTTTATGGCTTACATGAGGAAACTAACCATCTTTGAGTTGCGTTAATAAGTGCAGAAACAAACAACAACAGCAACAAAAACACCAGAGAAATGAGCTCCAAGAAATGATGGAACAATCTGAAATTAATGAGAATATATACAATTTTTGAACATAATTTTTTAAGGCAGGAATAAAAGCCACAATGAATGAGTGAAAGGAATAAGCTAACTAGAAAGAGAGATAAATGGACGTTCTAGAAATCCATAGGCCTTGAAGTTGAAAACTCAACAGAATGGTCAGCAGATTCTTCTGAGCCAAACACAGGCTCGCTGGACTGGGCTGTTCATCTGAGGAAATGACTTAGAATGAATCATAGAGAAATAGACACTGAGAACATTAAAGGGCAATTAGTAAATACGGAGCATAATGAAAAAGCATAACATACATTAAACAGACATTTGCAAAAAAAAAAAGACAACAAAAGAAATCTTTGCCAGGCAATACTTGCAAATACGATGGCTGGGAATTACCTAGAGTTGAAGAGATATATGCCTTTGGATTGATGCATGCCAAATACCTAGCAGAATAAATTAAAAACAAGATCCCTAGCTAGTAGAATTGCAACTCAAGTAGAAACAAAATCTGCATTCTGCATAGCAAAGAGAAACATGATTTCCAAAGTAACAACAGCTCGATAGACAGTAGAGTTCTTTCTCATCAGCAATAATAAATGTATGAAACAATGGGTAGTATCTTTCCATAATGGGAGAGAATGCAACCATCCACCTCAAATTCTCTTCTTAATTAAACAATCCTTGAAGAGCAAAGGGCAAAATAAAGGTATTTCCAGAGCAATACAGATCGGGTTTTTCCTGCCTACATTTCTTACATCTTGAACTACCAAATAATGTAGTTTATGAAGAAAGAAATAGAATCTAGAAGAAAGTGTTTGGATGCGAGGAATTGTAATGAAGAAATTTCAGGTTCATAAAGTAAACACTGACTCTTAAAGTAGCAAGAAACGAGCAATCACTTATTTTTAGGCTGTTGCGGGGAAAGGAAAGACAAATGCTAGTTAAAAATAACATGGAAAATGGCAGGAGAAACATTGGAGCCAAAACTTCTAAGGTCTTAGGTTATGGGGGGAGGGAGGTGGAAAATGGATTATTTTTAAATTTTTAAGGCACAGGATGCCATTTCACCAAAAGAAACAGAACGTGCATCAGTTGGAGTGGGGAGGAAAATTAAAGTAAACCAAATCCAGTGGGAGGAAGAAAAGGAAAAAGATTTAGGTAAAATAATCATGAAATAAATATAAGAGGATTAAACTCTCCTTTCAAAAAGGAGGTTTCTCAGCTTGTATCAAAACTAATAAAACCTGACTCCAGTTATTTAAAAGTGGACTAAAGCTTAATCATAATGAAAGTAGGAAAAGGTGATGAAAAATAAAAACCTGGCAGGTTACTATCAGACCAATAGATAAAGGGACATTGTTAGAGGTAAAGAAAATTGTTACTCCAAATAGTAAAAAAATATTATTCACAAGGAGCTGTATTCCTAAACCGGTAAGTGTATAACAATGTGACCCCCAAATATTACAGATTTTGATATATTACAGAAATTAATAATAGTTAAAAACCCTTTTTTTACAGATTTTATTTATTTATTTTTAGAGAGAGAAGGGAGGGAAAAAGAGAGAGAGAGAAACATTAATATGCGGTTGCTGGGGGCCGTGGCCTGCAACCCAGGCATGTGCCCTGACTGGGAATCGAACCTGTGATGCTTTGGTTTGCAGCCCGAGCTCAATCCACTGAGCTACGCCAGCCAGGAGTTAAAAACATTTTTAATGTTAAAAAAACAAATACAATTAGTAAGACAAATAAAAAACAAATACAATTAGTAAGACAAAAAAAATTTGAACACGCAAAAGAAGTTTTATTGTGTCGACATATGTAGAATTCTATACTTAAACCAGAATATACTTTTTTGACATATATAAAGTATTTCAAGGGCAGTACAATTAAGATGAAGATGGAATGCCCACATTAGAAAATAAAAAGGCTAAGAATTAATTAAAACTAAATAAGTTCGGGTCAGCTTTGTCATTTAGAGAACAGGTGGAACACAGGGAAAATAGAGGAAGGGAATAATGAAACTCAGAGGAGACATGAACAAAGCAGAGAAACAAGGGAAAACGAGAGAGAACAGCAGTCCCCAAAGCCAGCTCTTTGAAAAGCAGGATACAACAGAAAGGGGTGCCCAGGGCAGGGCCCGGGTGCCCGCCGGCATGTGGCCCTGGAGAGGCAGGGCAGAGGGCACCAAGGGGCTGCCAGGAGGTTCGCAGCACAAGCTGGAGCACGGTGTTGTGCAGAAGTCAAGAGAATGAAGAGGGGTCCGCGGGGCCGGGCACGCCTGTTGGGTTTTTCCATGTAGAGGTCGCTGCGGACGCTGACGAAGCCAGTCCCAGTGGGATGGCAGACACCAGCCTGGCTGGAGTGGGTCGAGGCGGGAACTAAGAGGTGACAGCAGCTCACAAGCTACGACAGGAGCTTTTACAGAGTGTGTGTATGAACAAGCAGAAAAATCGACCCGTTGTTGGGAAGGGGCAAGTGGTCACAGGAGCATTCCCCCTTTCCAGAGGAGGTACAAGGGCATGTTGTGTGCCATTGCAGGAGCCATTTGAGGGGAGGAAATTGCTCGTTCAGGGGAGTCAGCCAGCCTGGGAGCAGAGCCCTTGGGCAGGTGAGATGGAATGGCATCCGCAGCGTGCGAGGGTGGGTGCTGGCTCTTGGGAACGGCAGGGCCGTTTCATGAAGGGCTGTTTCATGATAGGCTGTTACTTCGATGTGGGTTGAACACCCAGTGGTGTTCCAATCATTGCTGTGGTTGATGATCTACAAGCAAAACATCAGTTGGCAAGCAAGACTGCAGGAGGAGAGGGGGAAGGTGTGACACGGAAGTACTCAGAGGACATGGGCTTGTCGTCGGGTGGGGTAGAGCACTTGCTGGGATCTGCGGCCAAAGTGTAAGGGAAACCAGGTGGCCTGGCTGTGAGTCCCTGAGGATTCTGAACTGATCAGGGGCGGGGGGTGGGGGGGTGGGGGGGAGAAGGAGCAGGAGTATGGCCAAGGGTCACAACAGGGAGGGTTTGTCAAACACATGGGAAGGATGGGTGAGGGGTGTTTGCAAGGGGGTGGCTGTAGTGCAAGGTCAAGACACGTCACCTGGGCAAGGAGATGAGTGAGGGCACGACAGGAATGAATGGCAGGACAGGGAGGGGTCAGGGGTGAGAGGTTGTGAGGTGGAAGGAAGCTCTTCCCCTGCCAGATGCTAGGGACAAGAGTTAACTGCACAAAATTAATGCTCCAGGGCTGTGCAGACCACGGGCCGCAGGCAGCCCAGGATGGCTGTGAGTGCGACCCAACACAAAATCGTAAATTACTTAAAACATTATGAGATTTTTTTGTGACTACGTGTCGCTACGTATTTCGTGTGTGGCCCAAGACAACTCTGCTTCTGCCCGAGTGGCCCAGAGACACCCCTGCATGCTCTCAGCTACTCTGGGACAGAACGTACATAGAGAAAACACGCGGTAAGAAAGTCACAGAGAACAAGGTCAAGAGCACAGATTGATCCTGGGTAACTTACATCCACGTGTGACGAGACGTAAGTGTTTTCTGGAAAGGCCCACACCGTTCTCAAACACACGGTAGGAAAGCGGGGTCAGTGCTGTCTTGGTTACCATGAGATCTGCGGCAATAAGAGAGACCACGGTTAGTGAAAATCTTGGTGAGGGCAGAGGCAGCGGCGTGCGGATGAATGAAGGATCCGGTGTTCCGTGCTTGGAGCTCCGCCGGGCAGGTGTTCCTTGTATTCTGTGTGCTTCTCGGTGTTCCAGAGTTCAGAATTTCGCTGATAAAATTTGTAAAAAAAAAAAAAAAAAGGCAATAAACAAGTAAGACTAAAAAGCCTTTCAAAAATGGCACGAGAGGGCCACCTTTTTGTCAACAAAGTGGGGAGCAGACCGCAGCCACGTGACCGCAGACCAGCGAGGGCAGCTCAGCACCACGCACGCGGGGCGTGGCCTCCCAGCACGGAGGGGGCCTTGGGGGAGAGGACAGTTGGCACTGTTATCCTGACATTTGCACATACGTTTACACACCTACCCAAATGTGTTTTCCTTAGTGTCCCGGGGACCCGTGTCAACGGGTCCATTTCTTTGGGGATATTTCAGAAACCCCGAACTTGGCTTATTGGAGAGGCTGGGCAGTAACGACACTTGCCTGTCACTGATACAGTTTTCGACACAAACGGTACCCAAGGTAGAATATTCGCCGGGATGAGTTAAGGAATTGGGAAGTCCGCAGGGAACCACGTGAGGACTTCTGAGAAGTGGGCGGGGCCCTATCCTAGCCCCCATCTCCCCCACCCCTCGACCTTGAGTGTGTGCTCCCTGACGCAGGTCGGACACCGAGTGGCTCTGCAGGTCACGCAGGTGACCCTTGCGGAGGCAGCACCACACTGAGACTGAGACACACAAATGTCCCAGCTCACGGGGACTGGGTTGCACCGCCGGTGTGCAGAAGGTGGCTCACGATGTGGTGCTTTGGGAACTTCTGAGACGAACTCGAGTCAAATGCAGTCCATGCCGACCGCAGCCCCTCCTTTCCTGCCGCTGGGGGAAGGAAAAAGTCCTTCCAAGCAGTAAATAAATGAACATGAGGCTTGATTTTGGTAAAACCTGCAAAGACAACGGGGAAAAGCGTTTGTAGGGATGACACGAAAGCTTGAGTGATTTACCTGCATTAGTTACCGGATGCACACTGACTGTTTACAAAGCACCCCTCACGCTGCCGTGTGTTGTATCCATTCGCTGAAGAAACATTTCTTCCATCCCCACCTGTATGTGTTGGGCACTGCTTCTAGGCATCCAGGATGCCGAGGCCAGTAAGACAGAGAAGAGTTGTTGTTATAGTGCTCTTATAGGGGAAATCATGGGGAAACCATAGGAAAACAGGTGATTTTTGAAAATCACATTAATAAATGGTAGAAAGCAGTAGGAAGAAAATAAAGGTGGTGTAGTGGATGGAAAGGGAATGGCAGGAGACTCTTCTGGAAGAGGTGGTCAGAGGAGGCCCCTCTGTGCAGCAGGCGGGCGGGCAGGGGAACAGAGCTTTTTAAGTGGACCTGCATCCAGTGTCCCGCCCGAGGCCACACAGCTGACCTGCTGGGGCACCGAGCCTCGGGGCTCCCGACCCATTCCTCTTCACCGCCCTGTGAGGTCTGTGGGCATGAATAATGAAATCCCATTTTCCGTGGAAATGTTTTCTTTGAACCCAGCCTCTCTTTTTTTTTTTTTTTGCTTTCAAAAACCAGATAACCTGTTTGTGCTGAAGTCCTCTTGCAGTGTGCTGATCTTCCCCTCGGCCGTTTCATTGTGAATCAGCACTCTCATCGGGGGACAGAAGTAGAAGGGAGAGAGGCTGCCAAGTTAAAATGGGCTCCATGCTTATTCATGAAAAACGTCGGTTTGGTGAGGGACAGAGTAGAAACCGTTGCATTAAACAGCTCTTAAGTAGCCTGTGGATTTCATTTCTCTCTATTCTCTGTTATTGTTCATTTTAACACACATACTTTGGAGGAGTTTTTTTGTTTTGTTTTGTTTTATGATTGTTTGGCTTGTAACTTCTTTCTGTGGCTTGGAGTGAAAAACTACGTTGAGCTGAAGTCTGTGTCTAATCCGATGAGTGTCCGAGACGGACTGAATCAAGATGCCCATTCATAGGTCTGTGCACGTGTACTCATTCATTCCACCCCTGAGCCTGTCGCAGGGCAGGTCGCTGCCTTGTATGAGGTGTTTTTGCTTAGCATGAAGTAAACAAATCAGCACTTTTTCTGCCCGGTGGAGACAGACGATTGATTATTTAATTGTCGTGACGCTTGCCAGAAAGGTGGAAGACCAGATGGATATGCAGATCATTTCCTCTGTGTATGGTCCAGATGGGTCCCCCAGGGGGCCAGGTGGGCAGGAGATCTACAGAGCTACCACTCGGGGGGGGGGGGGGGGGGGGGGGGTGTTGGCAGACAGCTCCAGCAGACAGAGGAGCAGCAGCCTGAGGACACCGCCCTTCCCAGTGACCATTTCCCATCAAAACGGTTGGTGTTACGTTTTTCTCTCTCACCTGTAATACTAGGGTCATGTCTTATATTCATGCTTATTCCTCAGCAGTTGTCAGCTGCTCTCAATTAGTATTTGTTAAATTAAACAAACAAAAAAATTAAACTAAACCATGCGATCCTGAAGGGTAGTGGTTTCATCTTATTCCTGAAATAATACTATTTTTTCACCCTAAGAGAGTTTATTCAAATACCAAAGAGGAAATTGCCCAAAGTAATTTCCTCTTCGTTTTCATTCTGTTCATTAGAAGATGATATTTTCTCCTTGTTTCTCATTCTTTTCTTTTTATTTTTTCTGAGGGAGGAGAGTTCTCCTTGTAATTTAGGACAGTACAAAGCTACCTATTTTAATGCAAAAGGAAATAGAAACCCAGTGAGCCTTCCTGCTTTCCTGGTTGAGTAGGGCATTGTTCTCACCAGCTCTTGCACTCAGAACGGGGTAACGGGTATGAAAAATGACTCTAATTTAAGGGGGAATTTAGTCCACTTACACCGCATCCATCAGAAATTTTTCCATTCCGTTCTCACTGTTGCATGGATGACCAGTTTTCTCAGCAGTGACCGTCACTTGGAGCCTGTGGTGTCTTTAATCAGCTGGCGCCTGATTTCAGATGATGCCACAATAGTGAGGTCCCTGTAGGAGCCTCCTGTATCCCGATAGTGAGAGCCACAGAATTTTCTGTTAGCACTTGCCGGGGTAAAGTGGTCCATCGTCTCAACTTGCTGAAGTCGCCTTCAGTGTTTTGGAGGAACAGAAGGAGATGCTAAAAGGTGCGAGAGTGCCGTGCTTGTACTCCTCTGCAAGCGCTGGCTCCTCGGTGAGCCCCTGGGCCTGCTACCCAGGGGGCACTTGGAGCTGCAGAGTGTAAATGGGAGTGGGTACATGCAAAGGTCTCCCAAGCCCAGAAGCTCTGGCCAAGGGACACTGCCCGAGCCGTGGTGGCCTGAAGAGCACACACCTGTGCCCTTTCTCCTTGTGTGTGTCCTTTGAGCTCTCATCAGATCTTTGCTGCCTGTCCCCTTCTTGGGTCCTGTGCACAGCCGGACCCCCACGGGCCTCTGGCTACGGCAGGTTCCCCAGCAGATGAACGGGAGACAGTAAGGGCTTGTGTTCTCTGCGGACACTCAGCTCCAACGGTGATCCCGAAGGAGAGGACGGCTTCTGAGCGTTGCAGACACCTGCTGCTAGACAGGGGGCAGGGGGCCAGGGCAGGGGACGCCCTGTGGCTGTCTAGTGCAGGGCGTGGGCTTTCGAGCGAGGCGGACCTGGCTCTGCCTCCCGGAGCTGCCCTGGATGGGGTGGCTGCTGGCACTTGGTTTACTTGCCAAGCTTCTGACGTCTCGGCTCTGCAGTGGGTGACGGTAGAGCGTCTCACGTTCACCGTAAGGACTAAAGGAAGTCGTGGCTTCAAAAAGCATTTGTCACGGAGGACGTCATCTGTGTGGAGGAAGTGGTGGCTGCTGGTCCTCTTGTTGGGCCCTGGTGACACGTCCCAGTTTCCAGGGGTTACAAGTAGTTGCTGGGGGTGCATGTCAGAGAGAGAGAATGAGGGAGCAGCGGGCAGTGGGGGGGACCCTGTGTAAGACAGAAACATATGCTTTTCCATGTGTATATGTATGCATACATATGTCAGTGTGAGCCATCTGCACGTAACCTTTGCTTATTCTTATTTTCTCCTTGGTTGCCTATTACTGATTTAGCTAGCCAGAGTTTTAGCATTAAAACACTAACTGTTTGCCTGCTGTGTAACACTCGGCTTCTGAGCACATAAAAGGAGTTGCTAGCCCATCATTTATTTTCTCCAGTGCTTACTTTTATGGCTTCTTAGTTTTTGTGTTTTTTTTACATTAATATCCTTAATGCAGTGGGAATTAATTCTGCTCTAAGGAGCGAGGTCCAATGCACTTTTTTCCCACTTGTTACAAAACCATTTTTGAATAATTTATTATTTCCCCCATTGAGATGAGAGACTAGCAGCATTCATATCAGCCTGTCACTAATTCTCCTTGGCATTTAGGTCTATTATTTTGATAAACATCTGTAAAACTTCTGTCGCCCGGAAATTCTGTAAACGTTCCTCTGCCTTTTATCGCTTTGTCACTCGTGAGTCACACTGTTCAGTGGTAATGATGTTCTGGTTTTCACTAAGTCATGATGCTAAAAAAGTCGACCTTCTGGACCAAACCCAGAAACAAGTGGGAAAATGTTCCTTTGTACCTGCTGCATATCCCGCTGAATTATTTGTTATGTGTGAAGTTAAAATAAAGGAAATGAACTGCAGCGATTTAGAAAGTATGTCACCTATACCACACAACTATCTAAATTTTTTTTTCACAGACTAGAAAAAGGGAATCTGAAAGAGGGAAATGTAGGGATGTACGAAACTATTGTGAAGAGTGGAACCGGTGAAAATTAGAGACAATTAAAGTAATTTCTAATCATGTGGCTCTGAGGTTTCATGCTAGCCTTTAACACGTCTAAGAAATAGAATAGGCACATGCTTTTAAAACTGGAAACAATGCAGAACAATTCCTGGTGGTTTCACCAAACATCTTGTGCCAATCACATCTGCTGACCGCTGGTCCAGTCTTTCCTCTCCCTGACCACAGCATGGCCTCGCAGCGGCCCTCTGGGCTTGGCCTGCTGTGGTTACTCTGTGACCAGGAACCCACACACCTGTGGGCCCTCCGGCAGATGGCCTCTGCTTCTCTCTCTCCGCCAGCTCTCTCTGTCTTCATTTCCTTCCCTGTCCAGTTCGATTTTGCAGTCCGTCATTTCAATGACACTCACCCATCCCCTAACTCGTCTCGCCACCTTCTGTTCATCGGGGCCTGTTTGGCAAACTCTGGACCAGGGATGAGCTCATCTACCTGCTCCCTTAGCCCTTTCTCGTGGGCGTTGGAGTGTTGCTGAAGAAAATGATACAGCCGGACAGATGAGAGTCGCAATGAGTGTGTGGCAATGTCAACTAGACAGTCACTTTCGCCCTGTGGCCCTACTCAGCTTCTTTGATTAACATGTTTTTTCTCTACAGAAGTCGTTTCAGACCTCTTCTCCGCTCCACAAACCTGCGGCCTCCCTTCACTCTTAGCAGGTGACCTTACCTCCAGCCACACCGAGAGTCAGAGCCATCAGATTGGAACGCCCTCCACTTCCTACTCTCAGGTGTACGCACTTTTCTGCGCCTGGACCTGATTTCTCTTCCTTTCTGCTTGTCACTGGAGAAGAGATGCCTTTCTTCCCGCAGAAGGGCCATCTCTCCATCAGTCCCTGCCCCTTCTCACTTTCCACCTTCCCAGGAACTCCACTTATCTTTTCCCTCCCCTGTCTCAGCGGCTTCTCTCTCTCCACTGGATCCTACCCTTGGGATTTCAACACGCTCCAGTCTCTCCCATCTTAATACAAGCGAATGAACGCTGACTTCCCCCAACCGCCCCTCTGTCCCACCGGTGCCTCTTCGTCCGAGTCACACTTCTCAGGGGCATTATCTGCCCTCGCCACCTCCATTTCCTCGTTGTCCACGTTTCCCCTGCACTGTGACTTTTACCCTTAAAAATTTTCAATAACCACCAATCGAATAGACACTTGCAGGTAGAGCTCCCGGTACCCTCCAGGAGGAAAAAAGGAACACAGAACTCTAGTGAACAGGACAAATAAAGAAAAGAGAAAACACTTAACCACAAAACAACATGCAGAAGGAAGGCCAAGTATGTCCGGAGTCACAATGAATGAAGCAGGCTCAGCTCTGAAGGGTGCGATCTGTTTCCCCACCATTCTAGAAAAGCAGGAGTGCAGTACGAGAGAGGGGAGTGGGGTGCGGGGAACGTGTTGGCGGGGTGAAGAGTTTTACATATGTACACGGTGATCATGTTTCGTGGCTTTACGCATTTCTCAGAACTCGTGCTGTGTACTGAACGTTGCTGAATTTCGTTGTGTGTTATGCACCCCGCAGTGGAGCTCAGGAAAAGTGAGTTTCATGGGCGCATCGCACGGTGCTACTTGGCCTCCACTAGGCTGGTGTTTACCAGTCATGATTATATGAGCACAACGCTTTTGAACCGAAAGTTGGATCCTATTACTTTAGGAGGATGAAAAGAGGGAGGCACTAAAAAATCTTAATCTTGATTTGCCACAGCAGGAAATTGAGAGACTTTCTAAGACTGATGGACCAAGAATTAGCAAATACTAGAAGAAAGAGCTAAAGGGAAAATGCTCAGGGGAGCGAGCTTGAAGTCTGGAAAGGGGGTGCAGGGGCCTGATATTTTTGTCCGTAGCCTGTTAGAGGTCCTTGACATAGCTGACCACGTGTCTGTATTATTTTAATAAAAATTGATTTAAAAATCGGGGGCAATGAATTGTTAGAAATAACTATAGAAGACCAAAAGTGGGGGTTGAAGCCAGAGTAGCCGAGGCGGGGAATAGATGCTCTGATCTGATGTCTGGCTTTCCCGTGGTGGTCCTGTCCAAGCGGAATTTGAAAGGATGAGTCAAGAGTTCGCAGAATAGCCCTGGCTGGCATAGCTCAGTGGATTGGGCATGGGCTGTGAACCAGGCATCGCAGGTTCGATTCCCAGTCAAGGCACATGCCTAGGTTGCAGGCCATGACCACCAGCATCTGCACATTGATGTTTTTCTCTCTCTCTTTCTCCCTCCCCTCTCTAAAATAAATAAATAAATAAAATCTTAAAAAAAAACCAGTCCATTTATTTAAAAAAAAAGAGTTCACCGAATGACTCTTCCCGAATGGAATTGATTATTAAGAAGGATGTTTCCTGTCTCTTGTGACTGTCGAATTCAAATTGTACTTCCAAAATATTATATCGATTACTTGTGTTTCCTAGTTTATATGTATGCCAGTTGTGGAAAGGTGATACACGTAAGTCCTCTTGAGCATGCCTGGGGGATCTAGCACTACCGTAACGCCGAGTGAAAGCGCTGATAGGATAGGCTCCTCCTGTTTCCGTTATTTTGGCTTATCACTCAGTGCTGTTCCGTGTTTTCCAAAGTGAGGTGATACATTGTCATATTTTTCTTGCATAGAGTTAACTTTGCCTTCTGGTCATGTACCTCATTTAATCTCGAGCTTGAGTTTTTTAAAAAATTAGCAAGTAGTAACAGAAAAATGACTATTCTTGAGTCCTGCTTTGCCGGAGACTGGTACATGGAGTCGCCTTAAGATCCTTCTGATCAAAAATGTGTAGACAGGCTTTGGTCCTGTACAGTCAGACCACAGAAGTCTGATTCAGTTACTCGACCCATAAAAGGGTATCCCCCTTCTTTTGCTAATTTGCCCTACTCATCTTCGGCTATTTTTACGAAGCTAATGGGAAAAAGAGGTTCTGTTTATGTGTGATTCTATGTTTTCACAAAGCCAGCTAGAAATGTTATCGATGTAGGAATGCAGACAAAGTTAGACGTGAGCAGGAACGGTCGGGGCTGGTGAAACAGTGCGTGTGAGGCGGCTTGGCCTGGGACCTCTGGGGTGGAGCTGGCGGGTGAGCAGGATGCAGGGCGATCTTGGGCTAGTGGGGCTGAGACCGAGGGAGAGCTTTGCTCGGAATCAGCCCTGGGGAGGAAGGCTGCGGATATTAGGTCGTGGAGCCAAGTAGGTCTGTCTGCAGCTCTGGCTTGGGTGTGGCGAGCCGAGAGGCAGATCGGGCAGGAATTGACTGGAAGGATACCAGAAGCCGGGAGCTGCGAGGTCAGCTGGCCGAGTTCTGTGCCCTGCAAGGGAATGCGTGAACATGACAAGTTTACAGAATTAGAGCTGTCCTCGGGAGGTTTTTTTTTTTGTCTTGGCATTAAAGACATTTTAATGAAGTAGTGCTGGACTGTGATGCCATCTGAATGAACACACCCTTGGCGGAGTGCTCGCCTCTGGGGCTCCTGTGTATCAAACCCCCTTGGTCTTTTCATCTCAAGCAGGTGCCTAAAGCTATGCAGAGCATTTCATCCTAAACAGTTGTGCTCCCCCTGGCAAAAGGAGCTAATAGAAATTACAGGTAGAATGCCCAGACTTTAAAATCACACGCTGCAATGTATTTTCCTTGACGATGAATTGTTAGTGAAAAGCCTCTGTGGTCTTTTTGATTGTCCTTTTCTGACGGAATGACCGATGGAATCTCGCAACCTTTTTCTTAGCACACGTCTGTGGATGGACACCCTGAAGCCCACACGCAGCCCCCCAAATCCAGCAGCAGGCAGAGCTTCCCCCGGTGCAGGAACTCCGTCACACCAGCCGCAGACGAGCAGCCTCACATCGGGAACTACCGCTTGCAGAAGACCATAGGGAAGGGGAACTTTGCCAAAGTGAAACTGGCGAGACACGTCCTCACCGGCAGAGAGGTCAGTTTTTGGCAGGCCTTCGAAGAGTCACGTGGATAGGGAGTGTTTACCTGTTTAGCACCTTGTGAGACAGCTTTCCTGGGGCCGGTGCTGGGAGTAAATGGTGCGCGCAGCCTGGTAGATGCTGGTGTGGGTGAGCGGAACGCACCGGGCAGGACCATGTCCTAGCGGAAGGGGCTGACCTTCAGGGCACAGAAGAGGCGCACCCCTGCGGTGGGATCTCAGAGATCGAGTCGGATGCAGATGCCCTTCTCTCGGGCTTCTGTCTTCCATTACAAGGTTTCTGGAAGTATTTGGGATGACCTTTGTTATCCAGCTGTAGGAACTGAGCAAAGATACGTTTTTATTAAAAATCAGGTATAAAGGTGCAGAAAGTAGCCCAGTCATGTTTATCTGCTTAGAGACCAATGAACAAGTGTCATTATGTAGGTGTTTCATAAGAAAATTGGATTTTAACATCCCATGTGTTTTAAATTATGTGTATTTATATAGCCAAGATTTATACAGTTAATAATAATTAATATGAATATTTTAAATACTTTAATATGTTAAAGATGAAAACAGTCAAACATCTAACGTTCTATATCACGTAATGTTTCCTGGATTTAATTAGGACTTTGTGAAAAATCTCAGTCACAAAATGTTTTCAGTCTGTTTTGATGTTGCTTCTTCGTCCTTAATATTGCCGTCACTTTTCCTTGAATTTAGTTCTCCGTGTCCATTCCGACCCACGGAGCTATTCAGATGCAGGCACGCTGGGCAGAGACCTGGAGGACATTCAAATCCGTTTCGTTGGTCGGCTACAGCTAAGCCTGGGTGTCCAGTTTCTCTGCCCACCTAACCATTTTACTCACATAAAACTTCAACTACTGAAAGTTTATAAACCCCTCCCCTCTGATAATTTGGAACTTATCCAGATCCTGAGTAAAAGGTTAAGATACAGATGACTTTTATTTAAAAAGAGGAAACTTGGGAGAAATATCAAAAGTGACATTTAGTTGAGTTGGAATCTGACGTGCTAAAACTGGGGTCAATGGAGTGTAGTCTTTTGCTGCCAAATGGTCGAAACCTGGCCATCCAGTTGCGTGAGCCCTAAGTTATATCTAGTTGGAAATAAAACTAAAGATGTTTTCTTTATCAGATTTTATTCATTAAAATGTATATTCTCAAATATAGTTTAACGATTCTCTTTTTTTAGGTTGCTGTGAAAATAATAGATAAAACTCAGCTAAATCCTACCAGTCTACAAAAGGTATTTAATAATTTTAATAGTAAGTAATTAGAATGTGAGTTTGTTCATTAATATATGAGTTCTGTAAAGTCAGTTACCCTACATTTTTGACTAGGTGCAAAATGGCATCTCATCAATATATTAAGAAACGACGTGATATAAACACATATTTATATTTAATATTTAAGTCATATTTTTTCAAGTGGTTGTTTGAAAAAATATCTACTACTCAAATGCATGTGCTGTAGGAAAGGAATTTATGCGTTTCATTCCGTGGAATAAAACTTGGTGCCAAATATTTTGAGGTGTTCAGGATTCTGTTTCGTGAAACATCTATTTGAGTGAATGTTGTCCATAGCTGGGGTTCCCGATATTACTTCACTTGCTTTTCTTCCTACTTCCATAAGAGCTAGTGCTTTAGCTGCCTTGCAGTAAAAGCTATGAACAGTTCTTCAAAGGGCAAAAATACAATAAAAACAAGGGCAAGAATACAGAGTGGTGAGGATGGAGGACACCCTGGCAAAGCTGTTTCATGTTGCCTTAGTGCTGGCTTTTGTGGGGAAATTTTCTCAGATACACATTTTTACTACTTCAAAAATGAAACAGATACTTTAGCGTTTGTGCCATAGGCATTGAGTTTGTATGGAGTGAGACAATATCCGTTGCGATTTTTATTAGAATATAAAGGCATCATAGCCACGTATGTAAATGTCACATAAATAACTCTGGGCTCCTAAAACAGAGAGAATCTTGCACATAAAGCCAGTGGGCCTCTCGGGTAAAGCCGGTTACGTTTTCCGGAATATCTGCAAAATCACTTTTGTCACGAAGACGATTTGGTCCCTGAAGGTGGAGGAAGAAGACAGAACCACGGCAGTGATGTGGAGAAGGAACAATTTAGCAAACGATCGAGAAACCAAACTCGTGCAGCCGATCGAAATTGTTGGCAAATACTTGGATGGAGGAGAAAGCAGGAAGGCTCTTTGAGAGTACCCCTTAACAATCCCTCCACTGAACAGGTGTCGGAATATCAGTCGCTCACATGTACCTGCCTTACGGCATGCTTCCCTTGATGGTGCCGGGTCCAGTTCTTTTCACGGGTGTGGGTCATTTGGAGGAAGGGCCTTGTGCAGTTCCTTTGTGGGTCACGTGAGAGCCTGAGTGATAAGAGTTAGCATTTGGTGAGCTGGGCGGGGTGGACTGTAAGCATCCTTGAATCAGTAATGATGGAACACCACAAGGGTCTTTTCTGTCTCCTGCAAGGAACCAAAGAGCCTCGTGAGGAAACGAGATCACCCGAATGCCCATTGCACATGGGTTCATCCTCCAGGGGATGAGTGGTCAGCAACATGCCTCTGGTCTCCGTTCGGTTCTGAAGGAAATACTGAAAACAGATTATCACAAGATCATGGCTATCAAGAGTTGTGTCTCGTTAGCATCTAGTGGGAAGAGTTGGTTGGGAAGTGTATCTTTAACGATGAAATGTGATGGATTTTGAAGGAAAAAGGTGTTTTAACAAATGTCTTTTAAAAGGTGACACCAAGCCCTGGCTGATATAGCTCAGTGGATTGAGCATGGGCTGTGAACCAAAGGGTCGCCAGTTCGATTCCCAGTCAGGGCACATGCCTAGGTTGCAGGCCATGGTCCTCAGTGTGAGTCATGTGAGAGGCAACCACACATTGATGTTTCTTTCCCTCTCTTTCTCCCTCCCTTCCCCTCTCTCTAAAAATAAATAAATAAACCCTTAAAAAAGTGACACCAATAATATTATCTAGCTAAAACACCAACAGCTTAAATGTAAGAATACCAGATTTTCTGAAAAGATCAAACTGACCAAAATCTGACTTTTCTAAACCCTGTTGGCACACGTCAGTTACTGGAGCTGTTTATTTCAGCAGGAAAACCCTTCCTGTCTCCACAACCATGTTGAATACCCCTGTTGGCCTTAAAGTTAGGCACCCCTAACCAAGGATTGTTCATGAAGAATCACTTTAGTTTTTATTTGTTTGGTTTTGTTTCTTGTTTCTGTTACCCGTATTCTGCCTCTCGACTTTTAAAACCTGTGCTCTCATTGCTTGGTTTTTATTGCTTGTAAAGAATTTCTGTATTCTCAAGAAACTATTCGAGATGGACTGGAATAGACACGGAATTTTTTTTTTCTTAGAAACAGAGGAAGCTGAGAATCTTTAAATCACCTATGAATTTTAGACTAACCATCTGGCTCTTTTAAAAGCCATATTCTCATTTAGTTATTTGAAGAGTCATACTTCTATTTTTTTTCCTAAGTTGGGCAGTTTGTTGACATAGTAAACAAGTCTATTTTTAATTTTTGGATGGGGCCTTCAACATGTCTTTCCCATTTGAAAAACAAAGTTGCTTTCTCATGGTATTTTTTATTGGACTAAATTGTTTCATTTCTTTCTTTTTTTTTAAGAAATGAAACTTTGCAGATACAGTTGAAGCCCTATGTGTCATTTCTTGGTTCTATTTCTATCTTTTCCTACCTAGAAAAGAACCACTGTTCTGAATTTGGTCTGTCTTAGTCCCATTCAACTTTTTAAGAAATGTTCACATGTCTCTATCTGTACATAAAAATACTACATATTTATTTTTAAACTCCCTATCCTTTTGCAACTTGCTTTTTTCCTATCACTTTGTCTTCCCATTGTATTCACGTTTGTCTACATAGTTTAGCTCATTTATTTTCACTGCTATTATCATGCTCCATTGTATGAATATGCCACTGTCCACTCACTCTCTTATTCATAGGTATGCTAACAGTGTGTCCCTTTTTTTCTTGGTGGATCTTTGAATCGTTCCTGGTGGTTTTGTGTTTCACTGTGCTATTTTCTAATTCGTTAACTTTTTGTTTTTGCTGCCACGCACGGCGCTGCAATGATCGTTACTGTGCGCACCTTTCTGTGAAGATATTCAGAAGGATGTATCTCTTCGGGTAGAATTGCGGGGTGAAAGGGCGTGCCTGTTCTCAGCTTTAGTAACTACTGTCGGTGGGTCTTCAAAGAGGGCGAACCCACATGAACTTTTGCTAACACAGTATCAGACAGACTGTTGCTTGACTTCCTTGCACTTGATATCCTCAGATTTCTTCATTTTTGCCAACCTTATGGATGCAAGATGATATCTTGTTTTCATGTAGAAATGGAGTCGTACTGTCTTTGTCTTTATGTGGCTAGTTTATTTCACGTAGCATGAGGTTTTCAAGGCTTGTTTGTGTTACGTGTCAGAATGTCCACCCTTGTCGAGGCTCAACGGTATTTCATCACATGTATTGATCCCATTTGTTTGTTCATTCATCCCTCAGTGGGCACTTGGGTTGCTTCCACCTTTCAGCTCTTGGGGATGCCCCTGCCGTGAACATGGGTGTGCGGGTGTATGTTAGAGATGCGGCTCTCACATCTTTGGGATGTATATGTTTTCTACACACTCTCGCCAACACATCGCTTTCTGGGTTCTTGGGGTTTTTCGTAGTAGCCATTCTAATGAGCCTGAGGTTCTATCTCATTGTGGTTTTGACCTGCATTTCCCTGATGACTAATGATATCAGGCATTTTTTTCCCATGTTCTTTTTGGCCATTTGCGTATCTTCTTGAGAGAAATAATAACTTCTGAAAGCACCAGTTTTAGATTTTATTCTGACAAAACACGTATGTCCTAATATAGACTTTTTGGAGCATCATCAATTATTGGTTTTCCTATTTTCTATAGAACTAGTTGTTTGATTTTGATTGTAACAAATACTCAGAGGTAACATACAGTAAAAAAAAAAAGCTCAATCATGCTTTTGAAAAACAGGCCTTACGTTGTTTAAAAGTAAAATAAAAGGAAGGGAAATTTTAATATTCATGTTTCAGGTGACTTATTTTTGTTTTGTTTTGATATAAAGTGGTAAATATATTTTTATTATTTTTAATGTTACGCAAGTCTCCCTTAAAATGCTACTGAAAACAGTTTTATTTCCAAATATTATTTAAATATAGGCTTATATGATTTCATCTTTAATAAACTATCTGATCAACCAGTAGAGATGACTGAAGAGTCAAGAGTCAGACCCCCCACCCCCAGGAAGGTTGCTTAGAGATAAAAATGTAGTGAAGAATCATTTAGCTTCATTTCCACAGTATTTTTCTTTTATCCTTGGTAATGAACAGTCAAAGTTTAAGATTTATTGTATATTGTTGGGAGCGGGGAGGGAAAAGTAGAAAAGGGGGAGGGAGAGAGAGGCGGGGGAGAGAGAGGGAGAGAGAGAGAGAACCCTTTGCATTCATCTAGTTAATACTGTCCTGGGAACCAGGTCTCAGCAAAGTCAGAGATGGGACTGAGAAACAAGTCTCTTGGTTCTTACTAGTTCATTCCCAGGATCCTGTAGTGTGTTATGAGCAGATGAATTACTTCAAATGGATGTTTCGATTGGTTCTCTGCTGGGGTGTTGTTTTTTAACAGGAGTATGTCCACCTGTTTTCTTCAACAGTTGTTTCGAGAAGTTCGAATAATGAAGATATTGAATCATCCTAACATAGGTATGAAATTTACATATACATAAATGGTGGAGTATTTTCCTTCAAGTGTATTTGCAAAGATAGCAATTGTAAGAGTATTTTATATAAATAGAAGAAAAGTGATAACCTGAAATCTGAGTGATAACCTGAGAAAGTGATACTTGGGTAAAAATAGGTTATAAAGACCTTAACTAAAGGCTACAAAGTACTGTTTTTGCACTGCCTTGCTATCTTCTGCTTTTCACTAAAATAATGGATATCATTTGGAGTTAATGCATATATATATTGTTGTATCTCCTTACTTAATTTCTCTAAAGAAAGATTGCATGCCATTTAGATATTTATAAAAAATGAATTCCAGGTAGTGTGGTAATATACATTGTGGTTTGATCGTAGTTTATAGGCAAAATAACTAATTTCAATTAAAAATAGAGCTGATTACAATTTTAAGGAATTTATTTCCATAAATTGTGGTGTTCCCTTATATTTACAAATCAATATATTGATTACATGTATTATATGAAATCATTGGATTGTAAGAAGTAAAAATCAATTCTTTTAATCTGTTTTTTAAAAATTTATTTCTTGCACATTTAAAAATCTTATGTTTGTTAGAGATGTTGGTATAATTATTTGTAGTATATAATTCAACTACATAACTTTGATAATTTAGTAGTTTTTCACCAGAAACCTTTCTAACATCACATATTGAAGAATTTGTTGTGTCTGTGCTAAAGATTATTTAACATTTTTTGATACACCCAGCACAGTATAACATCTTTTAGAGCTTCAGTTAAGTTTGTCTTACTGTAAAAAGAGTTTCATTATTCTGATTTTAAGATTTTCCTTTTCCTCCAGTACCCTGATCAGGAACCGCAATGGTCTTTCATGCCGAAAACTTAACTCTCTTCTGACCCGGCAGGTGGTTCCGTGTCGCCTCATAGTAGCTCCTTCTCTTCCGCAGTAGAATAGCCCTTGGGAGACTTTGTGAATTTAACATTGTAATGCATAATCCTTAATAACTGCTCAGAACTCCTCCCCCTGGGTGAGCGTTGCCTTCGGTTGCATTAACATGCGTGTGGTGCGTGCCCACAGTTACAGAGCCCTCCCCCTCTCTCATTTCCCTTCCAGTGAAGCTGTTCGAGGTGATCGAGACTGAGAAGACCCTGTACCTGGTCATGGAGTACGCAAGTGGGGGTAAGGACGCGGGCTCGGACAGTTAGCGGCGGCGAGCCCAGAGCTGCCGCCGCCGCCGCCGCCACCGCCTCCTCCAACGAGGGCTGGCGACAGCATTTATGTCTCCGTTGTTGGGAATGAGTTTGCAGTTTTATTAAAATGCCTTTAAATGACACCTTAAGGAAAATTCTGTGTTCTGTTTGAACACCTCTTGATCCTGCATTTAAAAGGTGGATTTTGGGCTTATTTAAAAATGTCTTGGGGACATTTTTTAGAACTCTAAATTTGCATTGTTATCTGTGAATGGTTCGATTCTTTTATCTAAATAGTATATTATAATAGGTTATATTACTGTGATGATTAGAAGATGCACTTGGCTATAAGCAGGAAATCTGAAATTCAGAGTGTATTTAATAAGCCTATGGCAAAAGCATATTCTAGGTCAGGTGTTTATTTTGCTGATTGTTCATATGACAGATTCTCAACCTATATGTTTTCAAGATAATCCATAAGATGTTTTAAACAAATACTGATCTACATATTTTCTACGTTAAAAGAGTGGGTTGACAGGGAAATAGTAAGATGCACTTGTAGTAGAATATAATGTGATTTTTACTACAAAGTATCAACAATGGGAATGATTTTTTAAAGATTTTATTTATTTATTTTTAGAGAGGGAAGAGAGTGAGATAGATAGAGAGAGAGAGAAACATCAACATGCAGTTGCTAGGGGTCATGGCCTGCAACCCAGGCATGTACCTTGACTGGGAATCAAACCTGCGACACTTTGGTTTGCAGCCTGCACTCAATCCACTGAGCTATGGCAGGCAGGAAGGGAATGATTTTTTTAAACGCTGATACCTATAGAAAACCATTCGCATCTGCCTTTTTCTCAAATGAGAGATACACTGGCTGCAAATCACAGTTCTACCAGGCCTAGGACTTAAGCTTCTCAGAAACAGGTCTGAAATGTATGGAGTTAAATCACCCAGTAAGTAAAAAAGGAGCACTTGCGGGTTGTACGGGTTCAGAAAAAGTAAGCCATTGAAGAAGAAGGAGGGCAGCTCTCTAAGTGTTTAAACCACTTTGGCTAATTAACTCTTTTGCTAATCAATAGAAAAGCCGTGTTGGGTCCTTTTAGCTGATAAAGCGTATAGATTTTCCTGGTGACTCAGATTTTATGCAACTAGAATGAAAGGAATTATACTAGTCCACAGCCTCTAAATTATGTATTTATAGACTGTCTCTTAGACCCCAAAGAAATTTTTTTCTGCAAATATTAAGTACATTTCAGTTGCATTTTCAGTTTTTTTATGCAGATTGAAAGTTTTGGTAGATTTGGTTTTATACAAAGCTTTTTTTCTATCGTGAAGATTATTTCAGTGTAGATTTTTTTTTTTTTACTTAACCGGATAACCTGTGCTATTAACATTTTTTTATGTTAAACAGTTATTCAGCTGTGCAAATTTGCATCAGAAGGAGGTCTAAGAAAATGAACAAACCTACAAAAAACACACAGTGAACTATTGCTCTACTTTTCTGACCTTTCGTTAGATTTACGTAACATCTTGTCAGCGTGGGAACCCTGGGTGGTATTTTTAGCTCAGACCTTTTGTTTTTGTTTTTTTTTTTGTGCGTTTTTTTTTTTTTCATTTTAGTCATCTAAAGTCTAGAAAAAGGGGCTAGACAGGCTTTGGTAGGAAACATGGTAGACTGCCAAGAATCTGTGGACACCATTCTGTGTGTATGAAGGTCCAGCACAAGCCGTGTTCATGTGTACACTGTTCTAGCAAGGAACGGTGAGTACAGTCAACTCTCTATTGGTGCTAATGAAGGGGCCGATGGCTGGGGTGGCC
Organism: Phyllostomus discolor; assembly: GCF_004126475.2. NCBI lineage: Eukaryota > Metazoa > Chordata > Mammalia > Chiroptera > Phyllostomidae > Phyllostomus > Phyllostomus discolor. Next base: position 17,770,782 of record NC_040917.2, on the reverse strand, counting down.
GAGCGCACAGGGTCCCTCCCCACTGCCCTCCTTTGGAAGCATAGTGGCGGGGGACGGTGCAGCATAGAGATGGTGTGCTGGCCTTCAGCCCCAGCCAGGTGGTGCCCTCATTCAGTTCTGATTCCTAACAACCGATTTTCTCTGGTCTTGCCACTCCACGATCCTGTAACCAAACCAGCCTGGTTCGGGGCAGTAAATCTGAAATCATTTTCTTGCCCTTGGACTCTAATGATGGCGAGGCTACACGGGATAATACCGCACTCCCCGTTTCTCCCCTGAAATGCCCCAGTAGTTTACGGTTGAATCTGACATGCGCACGGAAGTCTAGCGAGAACAGGAGTCCGACAACCGCCTCTTTGCCGGGAATGGACCAGCTGCTTTAGGTTTACCAGCTGGGTACCAGATTCCTAGTGCTGGGGGCAGCAAGGGCCTCCTTCACGATTTCCAACCACATTTTGTCCAAAAGAGCCTGTTCAACGTAGGCATCAGGGCTACTCTGGAGTGGTGTGTTTATTCCTTCTTCCTTTGCACAAACACTATGAAGTGTTTGCTCTGCACTAGGTAATATTCTGGATGCTGGGAACACAGGGGTGAGCTAAGACTCAGTCCCTGCCCTCCAGAAGATTACATGCTAGCTGGGGAAGCAAGCCATACACAGACAGTGTATCATACGTGACAGACGGAGTCATGTCAACATTTGGGGTCGAAGTGTTCTGGGCAGAACTTACAAGAAGCCCAACTTTTTGAACTTGTGTGTGTATCTTTCCCAGCCGGAGCTCCCCTATCTAGAATTCCCTATTCTGATGGGTCCATGAGAGCATCCCTTCACGTCTCTGTTTCCATCATCCCATGTAGTCATTTAAGCACCGTGCTGTCTGCATTGTAGATGTGTTGGTTCCATCCGACATACACCATGACATGTTTGCTTTGTAATATTTTACTTCTTTCCCAGATCGATATTGCATATCCATGTATATGTAATATATCTGTATACCTAGATACAAATATATACTTTATTGAGTGCTTACTATATGCCGGTCACTGTGCGAAGTACATGCATTATTTCATTTAATCCTCACAAAAGCCACATGAGATGGGCAGGAGGTAGAAACTGGGCTGGGTGAAGTTAAAAACTCTCCCTAATGTCCCCCAAAGGCTACCTTGGGCTGAACCAGGGTTCCTACCAAAATCGTTCTGATTCTAAACTCTGAGTGTTTAGCCACTTTGCTGTACTTGACAAGAACTCTTTAAGCCATTTGGTGAGTTTTTGGCATGCACGTATAGCCGTATGATGCAAATGGTAATTAAAAAGACACAAAAAATAAATTTCTTCCTTTCGTGGAGATATTTGATTTTTAATATTGTAACTAAACATTACTTTGAGGGTTTTTTTTTTTACTGTTATTGACTGAAAAAAAATGAAGGAACTCGTAGACACGTCAAGTAGTAGATCCAATAGAAAATTTCTCCAGTTTGTAGTTGTCTGTAAATTCTTTCAACAAATACGTGTGTCTGTCCACCTTGTGTTCTGTCATGAGGCCGGGGATACAAAGAAAGTGCAGATATGACGATGGTGCTCAAGTAGTTTGAAGTTCACCTAGGGTCACAGAAGATGCACGTAAGGATGACTTAATTCTGCATAACAGCTACACAGTAGATGGGATGAGTATGGTGTGAATAAGCATAATCAGAGTGTAAGAAGGAAGAAAGAAAGAAATCAACCTGTGTGGAAATGGTGAGATGGAATTTGACCAAGGCTACACGAATTGAAGAGAGAGAGAGGTCCAACATAATAAGACACTTGTTATTTTATTTGAAATGTAGGCCCCCAAAGACAAAGCCAAATGTGATTTCTGATTGCCCGTGTTGTGGCTTCCCTTTATTAGAACGGATAATAAAGAGTTGACTGTATTTTTTTTTTACATAATACTTGAAAAGCAGAAGGCAAGTTTTCTTGGTTATGTTTTTTTTATGATTTATTCTTTAAAGAGTTTTGCTGAATCACTAAGCTGCTACCAATACTCAATTCTATATGTAATTTTTTTTTGCTTTTTTTTTCTATTCATGGAATAGTTTGTGATTTACATAGCACGCTCAGAAAATTGTGGGCCAGAAGCTTCTTTACAAACAAGGCTAAAACTTGACATTGCATATATTGTTCATTGCAAATCTTATGTATATTTTACTGCCTGCTTTACCTTTCTGATTCAGGTGAAGTATTTGATTACTTAGTTGCCCATGGAAGAATGAAAGAAAAAGAGGCCCGTGCAAAATTTAGGCAGGTACGGAAAGTAGTTTTCAACTTTGTTTTGCTGATATTTTTAGTAATGTACATTGGACAGTGTCACAAACTGCACTTCAGGGTATATGGTGTTTTAAGAGGAAACATTCTTGCTTTCTTATACTTTTTAGGAATGGGACACTGAAAAAGGCATCTCTTCTTCCTGAATCTAAATTTAAAAGAGTAGCAAATGGTTACTTTTAGATGATTACAAATAGCGAAATGCTTGTAGGTGAGACTCATTAACTGATAGTCTTGGAGATATCGACTGGGCTCAGATAGAAAAGAAATACTTAAGGCTTTATCTAATCATTATTATAAAGTATTGTTAGCTCTGTGTACACAGTATGTATGTGTACTGTTTAAAGGGGTTTGGGTCTTATTTCCTTTTATAATTAAAGATGCCTTGGTATTAGAACTCATATTTTTATAGATTTAAAGACTATGATCAATTTTATTTGGTCAGGTAGGCAAGGAGCCTTGCAAATGTGGCAGAAGAATGTGGTAAGATATTTGTGTTTCCAATTCAACTTGAATATGACTTGTTACAGAAATGACAAAGTAAGAAAAAAAAAACAATTTTAAGTTGATCTAGGATTTTATTTTTAATTTTTAGGAAAGAAGGGGTTGAAGTTAGCATATGATATAAATCACTGTAGAAATGACACATTAATAAATTCCCAATCATGTTTAACGTTTACTGAAGTAAAGTTTCAGCAGACAACTGACTATATCTCAAACCAGCTGACCAAAAAAAAAAAAAGAATGAGTAGTAAGTCTTTAAAATACACGTTAAGATCCCAGTGGGAATATTTCATGCCAATTGGGATTTCCTGGCTCATCAGCTATGAACCACAACTACAGTGACAGTATTGAAATAACGTGACAGTGACATTTAACGCGACGACTGTACTTTACTTCAGGTAAGCCTGGACCTGGACAGCCAGGACAGGAAAGAGTTGAACATGAACACCATTCGGTTTCTCCAGGTTGCTTCCTTATTGCCAGTTGTTTTTAGATCCGGCTGTTTTAAGGTGCCTGCTTCTAGGACTCTCTCCTGAACGAAAGGCCTACGTATGTCTTTGGCATAAAGCATTTTGCAGACTGTGTTCCGAAAAGCCATGGTTCTCTGAGAGAGTAACAGCAGAGGTTTCACGAAATGAACTCTGTGATCAGTTTGGAGGATGCCCTGTCGAAGCTGAACAGGTTTTACTCTTCCTCGCTGCTTCAGAGCTTCTCCGGTGGTTCATACCCTATGTCCTTGACTCGACTGTTAGATACCGCACAGGCGCGGGACAGTTCAAGGCCACCGTAGCAGCCATTAGTCCTATAGACCTCTGCGCTCCTCAGGATTGGGTGGCCTGCAAGAAAACGACGGTGTTGACTCAGCTCTTCCAAGAGCAAGGCTGCTCCTTCAAGCTCGGGAGTTCCTCACCCACTTTCTAACGAGCTGTGGAGAAACCCTAACAGTTGCATCTCACAGCCCCACGCCGGGGTGTCTGGTCTTACAGGCAGCATAGGGCTGGCAGGGATGCATGGTGTCATGGTCTGTAACAGAAGGACCACAGGGAGATTCCTGCATCCTCCTCATGGGTGTTTTGAAAAGGGCGGGTCTGGCCATCCAACAAGGCAGTAAAACTTGAACTTGGGGCTGGGGTTCTGGCAGCGAGTCAGAGTCAGAATTTCTTTCACGGCAGAGACTGCACCTGGCTAGGTAAGTGCGGTGATACTATCAACCACCGTGTCTGCCCGCTGGAGGTCAGAGGTTGTTCAGCTTGGGGAGAGTGAATGCTTCATACAGAGCATTCTCTTTCATTGTCTTGCCATTCTTAGAGCCGTGAGGCCCATGGGATTTTTATTTCAGAAGTGCCTACAGAACCACTTTCATAGAGATTGTTCTGTCCAACGTGAAATGCGTGTTTGGCAACCAAATTGTTACCTGTCACATGCCTTCTTCACTGCATGAAGACAAAGAGAGTTGAAAAGGATACTATTATCAGCAAATTTCTGTCATCCATGGTACAAACATAGCCTTATAGTGTGGCCATACTCTAGCCATGTATTGTGTTCAGTAAGATTAACATCTGTATATAAATATATAGATCTCTTGGCTAATGGCCATATTTTAGTGAACATTGGATATTAGAGTTTTGAGGGCTATTGCTTCAGAAAACATGCTACAAGTATTCATTGGAAGGTTCTTCTGTGTCCTGGGGACGCATGCTTCAGGTTGATCATTGTCATTCATGACCCTTCTGCTCAGAAACATGGAGTAGGTCTGTAGTGCCTGCTCAGTCTGGAATTCAGAGACTGGCCAGCCTGTCTATCAAGGTTTTTACTGTTGCCACTTCCCGCCAGCTCTCCAAACAGCGTTTATCCTCAGCATCGGTGCGTTTCACCCTCTCCCCTGCCTCCGCCCCATCACCAAACCTCCATGCACTGAAATATCACTGTCCTTCAAGGATGGCCTAGCTCGGGTATCACCAACTCCCGGAAGCGTTGCAGACTGAATTGATTATGTCATCTTTTGGATTATCCTCACCACTTTGTAATTCCGCTTCTCTGGCCCTGCTGTAGGTTGTGGTTCCTCATGCACAGGTCTTCTCCTCCTAATCAGACCGCCAGCTCTTTAGGGGCAGGGTCCACATAGTGTTAGTTTTGGTGTTTGCCCTAGCACATTTGCTTGCACATAGCAGGTACTCAATAAACGGACTGTTGACTCAAAATAAATGTGATCAAATTACGTATTACTCATCGTGTGTTGATTTTGTTTTGAATCCATATCTTCTTTGTCTTTGAACCATTTTAATATACATCAGGATGATTTTAGGGCACCGACCTGTCTGTTTCACCTCTTAGTACCCAGAAGTTTTGTTTTAGCCCATACTCTTGGTAAACATGGTCATACCTCATGTCATCGTTAGAATTTTAGAAACCTCATTACTCTCTCCATTTGTCAACACCTAACCAATACGCGATATTCCAACTGTCTTTGCATGTAACTGAATCCACAGAATTGAATGTTCTGTTGTGCATTAAAATGGTTGTCCTCCTAGACACGAGACATAAGTATTTGTACAAAATAGCTCTTACTTGATTGCTGTAAGAATCTTTCCAATTCTGTGTTCACTGTAGTACATTATTAGGAAAGAATTGCTACAACCTAGTTCTCATCTGTATCTTTGGCTCTTAACCCGTTGGGTTCTTCCCAGTTTAGTTTGTACCCAACGAGACCGAAGTAATGGTTGAAAATTATGGCTGCATACAAAATCTAGTGACAGATTTGCCTGCCTGACTTAGTGATAGGTCTAAAATGAAATTTTATTTTTTTATTCTTTTGATAATTGCATCTATTGTTAAGGCACAAGTCCCCCCCCCCCACTTTTTCATATTTGAACACACAAAGGATATTGCTAAATGCCCCACTGATAAGCTCTTAGTCAGTTGGCCTCACTGAAGAAACATGTGTTGAACACATTGGATATAATTCCTAAAATAGAGCTCTGCTCTTTGAACTGGAACCAACTATTTTGGATTACTGATTTATGTTTGCCAAAGTTCTTATTCCAACACTGGAATAAACAAACTATTTAACCAAAGCTACAAATTGTACACATTTGAGCATGTAAACAGAGAAATATAACCACCCATAAAAATCTTCACAACTCTGACAAAGAAATATTTTAGTATATTTTTTCAAGTGAATACTACTTTTCCACATTTTGTACATTTAAGAGTGAGTTTCATCACTTTGACTTTGATATGTATAATTTTCTGAAGTAAAGGAACAGTGAAATTATTAAATATTACTTTAAACTTCAAGTTAGTAATTTATCTAAATTGGAGGTGATAATTGGGGAAAATTGTGCTTTTTTTAAACCCGGAAATAACATTTAATCTTTCCCCCAAATATTTATTTCAGATTGTATCCGCTGTGCAGTATTGCCATCAAAAGTGCATTGTCCACCGTGATCTTAAGGTAAGCCACCGATTTTATAACAGAAAATTGTAAATTCTTAAGTGATAGTTTATAACATTAGAGCCGTCTTTGGTTGCCTAATTGTGCCAGGCACTATACAAGGAAATTAGTTTTTATTTACTCTTCACAGCAACTTTAGGAAAGGCAATATTCTCACTGAGAAAATGAAAATATATGAGTAATTATCTAGCATTCAAGGCGAGAGGATTTGATTCACCACTAATAAGCTCATTGTAATAGATAAATGTGGAACTTTGTCTCAAACTGAAAATGCCTAAGGTCCTATTCAGTCAGAAACAAGGTCTGGGCACAAATCCAGGTTGGTCTGATTTAAGAGCCAATTCTCATTCTTTACATTAAAGCTCAAAGAAATAAGGGAAAATGTTACACATTTTTATGAACATCAAATGTATCTGACTAGTATCAAGCTAGGTACTTGGATGTAACAAATGTATAATCAGAAACGTTTGTGGCAATGAACATCGGAGCAGAGACCCCTCTCTGAGGCACCGATTTCGTTTCCATGGTGTACCCCAAAGAGGGATTGCCAGATCACATAGTTCCAATTTTAGTTTTTCGAGGACCTCCATACAGTTCTCCATAATGTCTGTGCCGATTCACATTTCCACCAACGGTGTACAAGGATTCCCTTTCCTCTGCATCCTCCACCGCACGTACACTTCCGATGCTATAGCCATCCTGACAGGCATTTGCTGTCTCGTTGTGATTTCTGATTCGCATTTCCCTGACCACGAGGGATGTTGAGCACCTTATCCTGTACCTGTTGGCCATGTATGTGCTTTGTAAAAATGTCTGTTGAGGTGCTTTGACCATTTTTTTGAGTTATTTTTTGTTTTTGTTTTTGTTTTTTCCTATTGAGCTCTATGAGTTCTTTATCTATAGCATGGACAAAAGTAGGTTTACTGTTGTGAGTATGCAAAACACAGAGTTTAGTCTTACGTTATTGTTTATTGATTGCTGTATGATTTTCCATATGAACAACGTAAACCCACTTTTTCTCCACCCTGGATTTTGCATGTTAACCCTTTATCAGGCATGTGGCTAACAGGTATCACCTCACAATCCACAGTGGCCTTTTAATGCTAGTCAAATATTACTCCTTTTTGGAACCTGATAAAACACATCTACAAAGTAACCTACAACTTTCTTAGCTTATCCGTTGTAAAAGAGTTTGATTTTTTTAAACAAATGTACAAAAGCAAATAACTCTGGAATCAATTTGCATTTACCAAGGGCACATTTCAAACTTTTCCTTGGAGTGATTCTGATTTCGGATTTTGGAAATCTAGGATCTCAGAACGTGGAGGGCAGGAGTGGCGAATCACAGCTTTCTCCCAACATAGACCTCCAGGAGAGAATCTGGTTTCAAACCAGCAAAAGGAGGCTTTAACAAATAAGATCTAATGGAGCCTGTATTGTATCGTGTTGCTTTAGCGAAAGCACAGAACTTGGTTGAGGCAGCATTCTGTGGGAGAGGACAAAGGACTGAGCTCAGTAGCCCCAGAAGCCCCAACAGGCAGTTCTTGTAGGTATGCGTTTTGCATTAACCAATGATCCTCTATTAAATAGGGCTCTATTAGGTAAACGTTGTTGCTTTAAGCCCAAAACAGATTTGTGTCATGTTGGCCGATGTTCTTCCGGCCAAGAACATATTAAAATTACAGTACCAGGATGTCACTTACCTTGAAGAAAAAGCGGGTTTGAAATAGCCTTTCTTAAACAGCTGCAGATACACATAAAAATGGGAGCTGTCCCTGTGTAGTGCTCACGTCAGCCCTCCGCTGATGCAGCCCTGACCGGATAGATACACGCCGTCCTGCCCCGCTGGTCCCACGGACCAGCTGTCCCACTGACAAACGAGAGGCAGGAGAGAGGTGTCTGGGGTCGGAAACAGGTGTGACGGAGACTTGGTGCGATGTAGGCTCTTTACATTGTCCTTTTTATTATTTTCCTCTTAGGCTGAAAACCTTCTCCTTGATGCTGACATGAATATTAAAATTGCTGACTTTGGTTTTAGTAACGAGTTTACAGTCGGGAACAAATTGGACACGTTCTGCGGGAGCCCCCCCTACGCCGCCCCCGAGCTCTTCCAAGGGAAGAAGTACGACGGGCCCGAGGTGGACGTGTGGAGTCTCGGCGTCATCCTCTACACGTTAGTCAGTGGCTCCTTGCCTTTCGATGGCCAGAACCTAAAGGTACCCACGGAACCCGAGAGGCGTGCGTCCTTCCCCGCCCACGCGCGTTTTTCGTGACAGCCGGTGACCGGGGCTTTTCTGATGCTCTTTGCAGGAACTGCGGGAGCGAGTCTTGCGAGGGAAATACCGCATTCCCTTCTACATGTCCACCGACTGTGAGAACCTCCTGAAGAAGTTACTAGTGCTGAATCCCATTAAAAGAGGCAGCTTGGAAGTAAGTCCGCTTTTGGGTGCTTCCAGATTTCCGTGTAACAAAGTAGTCTGGGAGCTGAAGAGCATTTTAAAATAATTTTTTTTCCTGTGTGTGTGTGTGTGTGTGTGTGTGTGTTTTTAAAGAAAATTGCCAGATCATCTAATTTGTCTTTTGTTTTGCGCTGGGAAAGTAACGTGATTCTTTCACTATTTGAGTTATCACAGCGGGTGTCTGTAAAGAATGATGTTTCTTCTTTGTCTGGAAATGACTGACGTATGAAATTAAAACAGCAGAAATCGGGAGAAAATGGGGGTTTAGTTGGAGAAGGAGGGAAACCTAGCCTTGTCCCAGGTTGCTCGATCCGATACAGAAACCGTGCATTTAGTATGTACAAATGTTCTGAAGATAAAGGAAGACTGAAAATTTGAATCCAGTAAATCCTTCATGGCTGCATCTGAAGTTGGTATCTGATGTTTTATACAGAAACCTCAGCATCAGTACAGACAATTGACAAACATTTAAGTAGAACATTGGAAACAGGTATTTCGTTTCTTAACACACTGGTGTGTTACCTACTTGCGTGCCATCTGTGAGGTTATTTATAGTGACAGGTGATATTATAAATACACCAAGTATGTTATAGTGGGAGAACATCAGAGATTCATAACCAAAATGTCTCACCTCTGTTCCTTCTGATACTGCAATTAGAACAACTTATTTCTTTTTTATTTAAAAAAAGTTTTTTTAGAACAACTTATTTCTGAAGTATTTTTCCTGGCTTTTTAAAGAGTGGTGTTTTACCTGGACGAGTTCATGTCAGCAGGTATTGTTCACTGGGATGTTTCTGTCTTCGTTTATTCGCCTTAGCAGATAGGGTAGAAAATTCAAACAATTCAGCTCATGTAAACTGTGATTTTTTAGAGTAGCAGTTGGGCTTTCTGGCACGGACTCCGTGCCTTACAGAGAGCCATCCCTGTGTACAGAGCTCACAGATCAGTTTGGGCTTTGTGATGTCATCTTCACAAGCACTTTTCACTACAGGATACAGTATGCTTTGATGGAAGTTAAGGGATGGTGACTTCCATTGCAAGACTGTTTAAAATGCTTTGTACCGGTGAATCAGTTACTAGATATTTTTTACTGAATTATTTGTTTAAATGTAATGAGTTTCTTCCTATGGTTTTTTTTCCTTTGGGGTAAAAGGATATGTTAATGTTTTACTAGAGAAATGTGTGCAGTAGAAAAGCTACTTCCGAGTACTGCCTTTGTAAACTTACTTTCAACCATTATTTGTAGAAAATTATGGGAAATAGTTAACCAGTGGAAATGGTTGAGGCTCATGTATCAGTTTTAAAATTGTGTGGGGGCATAAGTCCCTCCTAATCACGCTTTATGACTCACTTTTGTCATAGGAGCCTCGTTTACCTGAATGTCACTTAATAAAATGCCCAGAGCTGACACATCAGCCCAGCGCATTAGCCAAGCAAAAGATCACACAAAAATTATTTGGTAGAATAGATGTCACAAATATATATATATATATATATATATATATATATATATGTATGTGTGTGTATATATATATATGTATGTATGGACAGTTGACAAGATGTAAGATGCACTTAGTGCTTTAAACATGATTAGTCTACAGTAGCCAAATATTAAATCTTTTCTTCTTAGCATTAAAATCCAAAGTATTGAAGTATTAGAATTCTCTGAGTTGGATTTAAAAGCTGAGTCATTATTCTGAAAACATTTGATCATCAGAAACTCAACATGATGCATCTGAATATAGTCTGGAACCTGTTCCAGTTTATCAAAACTAAGTGTTTCAGCCACAAAACCAGGAGTCTGCGTTGGAAATATGATAATATTGCAGAAATCACCTGACAAAGCCTGGTGTGCTTCAGAGCTCCCAGAAATGACTTTCCAGAGAAACCTGACACTTTAAAAAAGAGATTTCTGACACCAAACCTTAAGCAACTTGAAATGACATGATGTCAAAAATTAAATTAGTCTTCACTTTTACTTTTTTTATACCAGTTTTATCAATTTTACAACCAAAAGAACCCCATAAACTATAAAAAGCTGCTATTTTCAAAACATTAATTTCAGTGCATAAACATACATTGTTATAGAGTTGTACTCTTTGCAGGTCATGCTGCAGTCTCTTTTTTTCCTTTTTAACTCAAAAGCTTTGGGTACCTCGTTTTTGCCTTATCCTAAGAGTGAGCTCCTTCCTTGTCAACTGCGACATTGTCGTCCTTGGATCGTGCATCGTATTTTATTTAACTATTCCCTGCTTTTGCACGTTTGAGTTGTTTTCATAGTTTTTGCTAAAAATAATGTGATATACAAATTTCCCTTTGGGGTATATACTCAGATGAATTCTCCAGAATGTAATTATTGGGTCAATGGGGACTTACAGTCTGGTAGTTCTTGTCTGTCGGTACCCAAACATCCTGTGTGACCCGGGCATCTGAAGGTGCCTGTTCTCCACAGCTTGATGCACATTGGCTGTCAGAGTTTCCACTATTTGGTGCCTTTGTGGTAATGCTAGAGTTTGCCATGATTGCTTTAACTTTCATTTATTTCATTACAGATCATGCTCGGTATTTTTAATGACGAGATTAACTATTCTTCCTGCTTGTCTAAACAGGTCTGATTAATCAGCCTTGTAGATGGGTAGTAGCTCTGTACATTTCAATATGAAATATCCCCCATTCTTTCCCATATTTTTTTAAAAATGAAACTTTATGTATTTCTTTTTGGTGTTACTTGTGTATCCTGAGTTATTTATTAAATGCTAGTCTTTCTTCGATATATAACTTACTAACCTTGAAATTTGATTTAGACAGTTTTGGGTGGCTACTTATTTTCTTACCAAACTAATTATTTTAACTTATATAGCACTTTCCTGTTGCTTCTAGATACGACTGCAAACATTACTGAAGTATTTCTTAAAGCCTTATATATGAACTACCTCCATGAAAATAGAGTTAATGAAATTAATTTCATTGTCTGCATGACCTACATAGTTGTTTCTAGATCTTACACTGCTATATAATTTTTTTAGGCTGTGTGTGTGAATGTTGCCAGCTCTCCCTAATTGCACTGGTAATGGGAGGGATGGTGTCACGTGATTTTTAAAGGATTTGTGTTTTTATGTTGTGCACTAAGTTTTTATTTCCTATTTATGTAAATATTGATGTATCTAGATGGTTTTATTAGATTCTGCAAAACTTTTGTGCTATTCCACATATATACACACACACGAGAAAAACTATATATATATATATATTCTTTTATTTCCAGTTCTTGACCAGGATGGACTGTGTTACCTTTAAAATAATGCATAATTGGAGCTAAAGTCAAGCTCCTACTTTTTGCTCTTTCTCTGTCATCTTTGGTTCTCCTGAAAAATACCTTTTCTTAGTTCAGCTCAGATCATCTTCAGCAATTCATTTATGTTTGGCCAGTACAAGTGACAGTACTGCCAATGATCCTGCCAATAATAATAGCCTTTTCAAAAAATGCCAAGATTTCTAAGTACACACTCAGAAGTATATGATGTCATTTACAAAGGTTGAAACCATCTAAGACAAATTCTTTCCATCTGGCCATCCTAAAATCCATCATTTTTTATGTGCACCTAAGTGGAAGGTGTGGATTTCCACTGTTAATTTGTTGAATTCCTTATCATTTCATCGGAATCAATCATTTTGTCAGAATTTCCCAGGAAGTAGTCATTCATGTTCATTGGCAGTGGTGGCTGGAGTAAGCTTTCTTTTGTTAAGTTTGGAATCTCGCTTGACTTCGTTGTTTCTTGTTATGGGATCTCAGATGAAATCTGAGGTGGATTAGGTCAGTCAGCAGGTCCCGTGCGGTTTTTGAGCCAGCGATGCCAACCCTGCCCACAGCCTCCCAGCCCGGGTCACCCGAGCGCCCTCCATCGTCACACAGCACCTGCTTTTCCTGGGGACACTGCTCCCTTGGCCTTGAATGTTAACTCTGTGGTTCCCACAGGAGAATTTTGTATCGACATGGGGTTTTTCCTTGATGTGGACACATACATAATAGTTACGAAATGAGCACCAAGTAAACACAGTTTAATTGAGAAATATTAGAAAATTCAGATTATCTTTTTTAAGATTTTATTTATTTATTTATTTATTTTTAGAGAGGGAAGGGAGGAAGAAAGAGGAGAGAGAAACATCAATGTGCAGTTGCTGGGGGTCATGGCCTGCAACCCAGGCATGTGCCCTAACTGGGAATCGAACCTGTGACACTTTGGTTTGCAGCCCGAGCTCAGTCCACTGAGCTACGCCAGCCAGGGCTAAATTATCTTAAGTTTTCTTGTAATTGTTTATCTTCCACCTCTGGGATCTGGTATTGCCCCTCCATTTCTTACTTAATTCATGGCTACCCAGTTCTGCCAGGCACCTGAGTTAGAAGCCTTACAACCCTCTTGGACTCCATCCTTGCCCTCATTCCTTAAACGAGGGTTGTCATCAGGGAGTTCGGGTTATACCTCTACGGTCCTTCTTCCTTCCGCTTCCTCATGTCCAGTTCAGTCCTCTGCTGTCTGTCCCCTGGACGTTTTACCCACCTCCTCGGCTGCCTTACGTCTGTCACTAATCTCTGCATTTTACCCAAAGCCTTATTTTAAAGCAGTGCCCGGTTCAGAAGCAACGAGCATTGTTCTGAGACAGCTAGCGTGAGGCACAGTCTTTATCCCCCGGGATGTTAAGTGTAGTTAAAGAGAGGGGCCTGTGCGAGACTGGCTGTGATGAAAGGAGAACTGTGATAATAGGAACAATGGGATCTAAGCAGAGCTCCAGGGGGACCCGGAGGAAGGACGGACGAGTAACTCGGACCAGACCTGAGCTTCGTTCAGTCAGCAGATGCGTACTGAGCACTTAAGCGCTGGGTACACATAGGGGCTGCATCTGCGTACCGAACAAGCCAGACACAGGGCATTCTCCGTTTGGCTTTGCGGTCAGAGGGGACGTAGATCATTAACAGGTAAACACAGAATATTTGCCAAATGACCCTCTGCACTGAATTGCCGGCAAAGATCAGAGTACGCGGAAGAGTAACAAAAGGAGCCAGAGCCTGTATGGACCCTGAAAGCTTAAAAAAAAAAAAAAGAATTTAGGTGGGAAACAAAGGACATTCCAGGCAGATGTCCTTGACTTTTAATCCACTGGGAAAATAGACACCAATGGTCACAAGTTCTTCATTTCCCGCTGACATAGTCTCAACGTTACTGTCGGGGCCCCCTCCTCCCCGTTTCCCTTGTCGTGGTGCACAGAGAGGGGCCTCATCTCTGGTCCAGGACTTACCCGTCCATTCCTGCACTGGATTCGGCCCGTGTGACCCTGCAGGGAAGCTCTTCCCTCTGTGCCATCCAAGCCCCCGCCCTGCGGACCCCTTCCCCCCCGGCCTTTCCACACACCGAGATACCCTCCGCTGGAAAACAGGTGCCTGTCCTCCCCTCAGTCCCCATCCAGAACCGCCATCTAGCGCCCCCTTGCTGGCCGAGAGTCTCAGACAGCCTCTGTACCCAGGCACTCGGTCCCAGGTCGTGCCTTGCCCTCTGGCCACCGCCCCACTGAAATGGCCCTCACTAAAGCCAGCTGTTAAACACAGTCGATTCCTTTTTTAGTTAGCACCTTAGTTGACAGGTCACCCCTTCGTCCTCTCTGAAAAACTCTCGCCTCCCCACCTTCCACGTGGCTCTGTGCAGAGCCGATGTCCCTCCTCCGCTCACTCTTGTCGGAGGCCTTTAGTTCCTGGCCCCCGAATGCCCGTGTTCCTTGAGGCTGTCCCCGGGGCTCTCTTCCCCACGTTCTCACGCCGTCCGCTCGCCCCTCTTGGAGAATCCATCCGCTGTCACAATCCGTGAGCTGAGCCCTAAATCTCTGGGCCTCGCCACCAGTGTCTCTCGGCCTTGGCCCTGTCTCTGCTCCCCCAGAATCCAGTCACGGGGTTTTGTTGATTTTTATACATAGAATATTCTGTTTTCCATCGCCACTGCCCCCCTTTCGTTCAGAGCAGCATCGTCTGTCTCCCACATCCCAGCGAAAGCCCCTCCGTCGATTCTGCGCCTCTGGTCTCGAACCCCTGACCCGGGAGGCTTTTCAAAACCACACCCTGGCAAGACATTCCTGACGTGATTGAAAGACACCTCCGTGACCTGGTCCCTGCTCGCTGCTCGCTCAAATAGAGCTGCAACAAGTGGTTGGGTGTTCCGGTTGGCCAAACGTAATGCAGACTTTATTTCCTAGCAAATAATGAAAGATCGGTGGATGAATGTCGGTCACGAAGAAGAAGAGCTGAAGCCGTATTCTGAGCCTGAACCAGACTTCAATGACACAAAAAGAATAGGTAAGTATTTTTAAATATCGTGAGAGGCGCCGCCCCCGGGCAGTAAGTGAGGGTCCTGTAGTGTTTAAGCATGCAAATGGGAAGCAATTTTTATCTGACAAATGCTTGAGTTACCACCTTTTCTTTCCCCGAATGTACACTAAACGTTGCACATTTCAAGTTCCTTAGTTTATTCTCGCACGTATTATAATCTCATTCGACGGTTGGCAACAGTGATATAAAAACTAAAATAATGTAGACGAACCTCATTCTTTCCTTTCAGCAGTTTCTAGCAGGAAGAATGACTGATGTAAGTATGAGCTCGGACCAGACTGATAAACCTCAGCCAACATAGTGTGTACGTGAACCAAAAATGCGGAGGCCCCTAGTGAACAGGGCCTCTTCCTTTCTGTTTTCTGCCACTCAGCAGGGTCCATCCTCCCACGCCCAGCCCTGTTCTGCGTCCACAGCCTTGAGCAGCTCAAAATGTGCTCCTACCTGGCTTAGCAGCAGATGGGGGGACATTCTAGGGTGCTAGGAATCTGATCCGAACAACTGTGGAATCCAAGCCTTCCAGAGAGGCATCAGCCTGCCTCCCGATCAGAAAGCGGAAATGGTGAAGAGATGGGAGAAACCCCTCCGTGAGAGGCTGAGGCTGTGCTGGGGGCGGGGGGGAGAAGGAGAAAGACAGAGAGAAAGAGGAGTTTGTGTGTGTCACACACACACACACACACACACAGATACTGAGTCTCTGGGTGGACACAGGAATTCAGCTCAGGAATGTGCTGGGCAGCGAGAAATGGAACGGGCCCCGTCACATCCAGCCCACGCTGGAGATAATTTCTGCGTGGAAAACCGTGACCCCACAGCATCCGAATACACGGTATCTGTTAATAATCCAGAAGTGTTTACGACTGACATTACACTTTAAAATTTCAGAACTTCGTTTTCGTGTCTAATGTCGGCAGACTTGGTCCATTTTTTTTGTTCATGTGTTTACTAAAATCCATTATCAGAAAATGTGCGTTTTTTTTTTTTCATTTCCAGATGTCATGGTGACCATGGGGTTTGCACGAGACGAGATCAATGACGCCTTAATAAATCAGAAATATGACGAAGTGATGGCCACTTACATCCTCCTAGGTAGAAAACCACCCGAAGTAAGTTTCTCACCTTTGTTGCTTTGTCACCTAAGTCATTTCTTGAGCTAGCAACGACTAAGTATAAGATACAGTGTTAGCAAATATATCCTGGGTATAATCAGAAATAACATAAAAACCCCAACATCGTTCTGTATTTGAATTCAAAGTTCAAGATGCTCAGTCATACACCGATTTCATTGCTGAGTACCAAGAGACTCTATTACTCCAAAGCAGGCCTGTCGCCTGAGCTCAAAGAGGCACCGTTCACGGTCTAGGCTTTGAGAATGGCGCCCCCCAGAGTTGTGCATCCCGAATGCAGCAGCCCTGCCAAAGGCAACATGGTAGTTCTGGGTGTGCCAAAAAGACAGTGACCGAAACGAGAGGAAGTGACAGCGTTCAGAACACAGTGTATGTCTTCAGGGACTGGTGCAGGTGGGGACCCAGCCAGGAGCTGGTGATGTTTTTTACCTCGTAGAGTGGTATGTGGCCTTGACGCATTCAGGTGGCATTCTCAAGGCCGGGCCGGGTCTGTCGTGAGGCAGGGTTAGGAAGTCCCTGTCTGCAAAGGCTGATGGAACCGTAAGAGCAAATGATCCTTTGGGGCCGCAGCTATGACAGCATCAGCAGAGAGTCAGGAACGGAGCCCAGAGCACTGGCAGTTTGTTGACAATCTGACATCTGGGGAAGCATTTTATAGAATAGAATGAAATTATTAACAACCAGATAGTACCCGATAGTGAAGCAGTGCATTCAGCTGACATATGTGGAACCTACTCGGCATCAGACTGTGCTCAACTGTGGATGGAAAGGCGGGGAGGTGTCTGCTCCCGGGAGCCCCCAGTCTGACGGGCACATGAGCAGCCAGCAGCGTGGAACAGTGTGTGGTCGGGGGAGGGTCCTAGGGGTCCTTGGGAGCTTCCTGGAGGACGGGCACCCACAATGGGCCAGGACGTGTCAGAGGCAGATTAACAGCACTCGCGCCCCAGCTGGGAACAGGGGATGAGAGGTTTCCAGCACAAGCCACTGGTGTCTGTGGCGTATTTGCCCAGAGAGGAAGAGAGTGGGTTTCAGGGGGAAGGTGGGAAGTCTGTTCAGCTTGAGGAGGCTGAACTGGAGCTCCCTGTGGGAGGGAGCCATCTGGTAGATGATGGGGCAAGGGGAGCGGGGTCCGGAGGGAGTGACACGGAGATTTAGGCATCCTCCTCAGTGACGTGCAGGAACTGCTGTGGGGACTTCACGAGGATTCACCACTCGTCCAGTCCTCTCCACAGCCCCGCCGGGGAGGCGCTGCCATCACAGTGGAGGGGAGGGGGCTGGGCTTGCTGGACGGGCGGTGTCGGGGGAGTGGAGTCGAGGGAACGTTAAGAAATGGGAAATGATACAGACGGTTCTTTCTGAAGTCTTTGAACCATTTCTACTTAGATGTTGGGCTTCACGCCTGAGGCCTTTAATTTTCCTATTAGTTTAAACATAAAGGAAGCACTGATTTGACAAATACTCAGTCCGGCCCGAGCGTGAATTAAACTGAAGCTGGAACTGTGCCAAATACACACTAATGAGGCACTGCAGGGAGTCAGAGGCTGAACCCGGGAGTCAGAGGCTGAACTCGGGAGCCAGGCTCAGTGGCCCGAGCCCCCACGCTGGCCAGCCACTCCCTGTGCAACTCGGGCGATTTGCTTCCTTTCTCTCTGCCTCAGTGGCCCGTCTGTGCAATGAGGCTGGTTATAGTACCTACTGCCTTGTGGGGCCACTGCGGGATAAATGAGTTAACACTTCCAAAGTCCTGTGTGCTCTGCGTACGCTATTATCTATTCTAATCCTCATCATCAGTATTACCCGCATCTTTGCATAGGAATTCAGGGGACCCACTGGGATCCCTGTTAAGTGATTCGGTAGAAAGTTTGCCGGCAACAAATGACTTTTGTGTTGCAGAGAGAGGGGCAGTGTGCTGATCTCCAGTGTACCTTGTGTCGTTCTAAGTAGATGCAATTTCTGCATCAGAACAACCAGCAGACCCAATGTGGTTCTGTAAATGTGGCGGAGAAAACAAAACAACATGCACACGCACCCGTGTATGCATCACGTTCAAACTTTAGGTTTTGTCTTGACGTTGAATCCAGAGGTGTCCCTCGACTCTCTTAGCCTCAGCGGTCCATCTGTAAAGTGCAGATGACTAAGTCACAGGTTATTTGGTAGCGATTAAACAACGTCACCCATAGAGAGAGCTTCGCACGGGATGTAGCAGCCATTCAGTAGTTGGCAGCAGTTATTGGGTGTTTTGACCAAACTGAGGCCTCAGAGCCATCGGGACAAGACCGCGGAGGACCCCACGTGCTCGTGGAAACCCATTATATCCGTTTCCTTCGCTTCCTGTTTGCCCACGTGCCGTTCTCCTCCGTGCAAAGTAATCCTTCTTCAGTTCCGCCGACTCCTCGTACAGCCCGGAGTAGATTAGAGAGTCAGGAGCGCGTGTCGCTTGCCCGAACACCGCCGTGTTTTGAAACCCTGCTGGTCTCTCTTCTCCTTGCAGTTCGAAGGCGGTGAGTCATTATCCAGCGGCAGCTTGAGTCAGAGGTCGCGGCCCAGTAGCGACCTCAACAACAGCAGCCTGCAGTCCCCCGCTCACCTGAAGGTCCAGAGGAGCGTCTCCGCCAACCAGAAGCAGCGACGTTTTAGTGACCATGGTGGGGGGCAAGTCAGATAAGCGAACCCGCAGACCGATTCCACCCGCACCCGTGTGTTCTCAGCGCCATGCGCCCACCCCCTCAATGTGCCCGCGTCACCCCAGCCCCCGGGGACTCTGTCACCGAGTGACACCCAGAATCCCTTTCTCAGGGGCTGACCTAGTTTTTTGTAATGAAACACCTTCCTTCAAGCTGACTTCAGAGTGTAAAATATGCAAATAGAGATATTTCAATACAGAGTTTTTGTTTGAAAGTATGTCCATGGTTTTATAGCTAATTAGACACTTTTTTTTTTAAATGCTAGCTGGTCCATCCATCCCCCCCGCCGTGTCCTATACCAAGAGGTCTCAGGCCAACAGCGTGGAGAGTGACCAGAAGGAGGAGTGGGACCGAGACGTGACTGTGCGGAAACTCGGCAGCACGACGGTCGGCTCGAAGAGCGAGGTGGCCGCCAGCCCGCTTGTGGGGCCGGAGAGGAAGAAGTCCTCGGCCATTCCAAGTGTGAGTGCCTGCTCTGGGCCACCCGCCGCGATTCGCGGTGCTTGTCCGTCGTCAGGGCTTTCTGTCCAGAGGTTTCTTTTTTTTTAAGTGTTGCAAAATCTTAAAGTGAAGCATGCATTTCAAGGACACGCCAAAGGGATCGACCTTCTCCTAAATGCAGTTTAAGGACAAAACAAAATACGATATGCATTCTTTAAATTGCACCGAACCTCTCCACACAATGGTGCATTAAACTTTCCTCTGCAATATGTACTTAATATTATATGAGTGCCTTTAATTTTATGTTTACGAAGGAGGCGTCTGTGAGGGCAGACCGTTCATAATTACTCTATAAGTGTAGCTCACATTATCCACTTAAACCAGCAAACTCAAGAAATTGTGCAATGGGCGTTAGAAGAGAGATTGTGGCGGTCTGCAAGTCAGCAGGAAAGAAGAAAGAGACAAAATGTAGAAGTACGAAGACATATATATCTATTAACTTGCTAGGCCTCATGATTGAACACATTTTAAGCTAATGCACATTTTTAAAGAATCGTGAAAGCTGGATTATAGAAAAAAATAGGGAAGTTTTTGTCTGTAGGAGCAGGGATTAAACAGAAGAGCCTTCATCCCTTTGGAAAATTATTTCTGCGTAGTTTGGTGCCAGTCATGAGTCAAGGGCGTGGCGAGGAGGGCCTGGCCCACAGTAAGGAGAGCCAGCCCCTTGTCACTTGGTCTCTCTGTTTTCTCCGAGCTTCTCGGAGTTGGCCTGCCCCCCGGCGCAAACCTGAAATGAGGAAATCTTCCCAGAGTGGCGCTTGCTCATCCCTCCCTCGGTGGCTTCGTGCCTTTGACCATGTGCCTTACTCTCTGTAGCATTACCCTTGGCTGCCCCCTCCTCTTCAGCACCTCGGGGTTCTGGTTTCTGCTAATATTTACGTGGACTCGTCTCTGGCTCCTAGTCCCCCATAGCTGCCTGTTCCACTTGCTGCTGTGTCCTGTCCTCACCCCTGGCTTACAGGAAAGAGAATAACACCCAGCTTGCTGGTTGCTTCCAAGCAGCTGCTTGCTGCTGCTGTAGAAGAGTGAGCTGAAACGATAATGACCTTATGTGCTCTGCCTTTTACTCCTACAACCTACTGGAGAGAGAGAGAGGGGGGAGGGAGAGAGAGAGAGGGAGAGAGGGAGAGAGAGATGACATACAGCTCACTCATACAAGATTCTGGTCAATCACAGTCGACCATGCGTTTTTTCCAGAGTCATCTGCAGCTTCCGTTATTTCTTTGACTTCCCACACCTGCAGTGGGAATTTTAAAATGCCTTTCTTTCCCCTCTTCCTAAAGAACAATGTGTATGCCGGCGGTAGCATGGCGAGGAGGAATACCTACGTGTGTGAAAGGACCACAGACCGGTACATGGCCCTGCAGAACGGGAAGGACAGCAGGTAAAGGCCGCAGTGCCGGGTGGCCCTCCCGTGGGACGGTCCCGCGTTAGTGCTCTCGCCAGCAGCCCTGTGCGGGTGGGTCGAGAGGAAGGGAGACACAGAACAGAGAGGTCGCTGCCAACCATGCTCACTGGGCGGGGGGCTCCTCCCTACTGTGTGAGGGAGGAAGGGTGGGACAATATTTAGGGAGAACAGGAGGTACTACATCCCTCAGCCCGAGAATTTCTGAGTAAAATCTTTTCTAAAACTATTTCCTCTTTGCTTGGGACAAAGTAGATCATCCCATCCTCATTGGATCTTCGTTATTTGGGTCTTAATCTCTCCATACACCCACTGCCCCCTTCTTCCTCTGATGACATGGGGCCTCCCCACTGACCGCTGAGAACAGTGCAGTTCTCCAAGTGCTTTGTTTTGCATAACGATCGACCGTGTTATTTTTATTTTTTATTTTTTAAAGATTTTATTTATTTATTTATTTCTAGAGAGGGAAGGGAGGGAGAAAGAGAGAGAGAGAGAAACATCAATGTGCGGTTGCTGGGGGTTCTGGCCTGCAACCCAGGCTTGTGCCCTGACTGGGAATCGAACCTGCGACACTTTGGTTCGCAGCCCGAGCTCAATCCACTGAGCTACGCCAGCCAGGGTGTTGTCATTTTTATTTAAAAAATGGAGCCGCCTTTCCACAGGAGTGATAGTGCAGGGCTGTCCTTCAGCGTAGCACAGAAGGGCAGGGAGCTGATTCTGATAAAATTCTGTGCTGGGTTTCGTCCCCGTCACTGCAGTCGACTGGACAGACAGTCCTTACGTGTGTCTCCTCTCGGTTAACAGACACGTGGAGGCAGTGTCCACTCACCGTGAGTCATAGAAAGGCGCCTTCCCTGGACGTCAGGTCCTTTAGGCTAGAACTTGAGTTGGGGGTTGATTTCCGGCTTAGTGTTTTTCCTGCCCTGAGCCCTGCTCGGGAGTTCCTTTAACCTACAGCAGTCACCTCGTCGATTCGGGAGAGGAGCTGAAGGTGTTTGAGTGATGTCCCAGCGATAGTGTGTTTGCCGTGACGATGAATTACACACCAAACTGAGATGTGTGGAGAGTGAAAAGCACCCCCAGTCACAATCACTCTATCCATAAAAATCATTCTGTCCCACCTCAGAACCACATACACGTGAGGGCAGGTGTGGGCAGATCCTTCCCGTGGAAGGTGGCGGCGGATTCACCCTGCACGTCTTCCCCAAGAATGTTGATTTGCCCGTCACTAATAATGCCACTAACGTTAATTTCTTTTAAGTGTTTGAGTTATGAATGGTGTTCGTCCATTTACTCTGAAATACCTAGTTCTTAAATGTTAGTGAATTATGCTGTTTTCCTTCCTTTGTGCATTCCTGCTTTATGCCGCAAGCCTCACGGAGATGTCGGCCAGTAGCATATCTTCCGCGGGCTCGGCCGTGGCCTCTGGCGTCCCGTCTGCACGACCTCGCCACCAGAAGTCCATGTCCGCTTCGGGTCACCCTATCAAAGTCACACTGCCAACCATTAAAGACGGCTCTGAAGCTTACCGACCCGGGTAACGTGCTGGTGGCATTTCCTTTTGTTTGTTGAAGGGTTTTTAACAACATGGCATCGGTGAAAAACCGTGATGGGCCCCAGGGGGCAGGAGTAGTGCTGTGACAACATGCAGACGTGAACTGCAGAACTGTAACATATGTGCAGAACTGTAACATGGCTGCAGAACTGTAACATATGTGCAGAACTGTAACATATGTGCAGAACTCTAACCTAGCTGCAGAACTGTAACATAGGCCTCCCATGTCCCCTCCTCTCCGAGAATACTGCTGATCATTCAGGTCATTTTCTAGAGGCGTTTTCTCGAAGGGTTTTATTTTAAATCCATTCTTAAGAGTAAAGCATTGCTACCTGATTGGTCACTTAGGTGAATTGGCTTTATGATCTAAAAGCGAAAAAGTCCTGAGGCTTGGGCGTTGGAGACCCCCGGGC
Source organism: Phyllostomus discolor (assembly GCF_004126475.2). Classification (NCBI taxonomy): domain Eukaryota; kingdom Metazoa; phylum Chordata; class Mammalia; order Chiroptera; family Phyllostomidae; genus Phyllostomus; species Phyllostomus discolor. The sequence continues at coordinate 17,748,005 of NC_040917.2, read as the reverse complement.
CATGGTCCCGGCTCCTGCCGGTTACTCCTTCTCAGTGAAACTGGCCTTTTAGCTTCCCTGTTGGTGAAACCGGTGATCTCAACGAACCCTTCCAGGTAGCAGATTATGTGACTGTTTTTCTAGTTTGTGCCCACGTTAGGATTCCTCAAATCGGAACGTCTGTGATAGTCAGGCTTGTTCACCGTGCTGGAGGTGGCATGGGGGTCTGTGCTGTTACTGAGGCCTGAAAGGTAGGTAGGAAGTGATTCAGTTCAAGGAAAAATCACGTTCCGAGTTCCTGGATGGAGTAGGTGAAGATAATAATTTTAAAAAAGAAAAATACGCAGCCAAACCCCCCCGCCCCCACCTGGGTTTGGCATTTCTGATACTAAAGAGTATTTATTACTCTTTGTATCCTTGTGTCGGTAATATCTTCATCTTTTGTAGCTGCATTTTTACAAAAGGGATTTTGTTCCGAACTGAAATGCTATCCCTCTGCCTGTGATGGTTTAGCAACACGTCCAGTAAACCCTGCACCACCAAGTTCATAGACACACGGGGGACAGGCTGAATGACCAGCCGCCACGGCTGAGCACACAGCACAGTCAGTAAACATACAGGCGGCTACATTATAGAAGCATACGCTCGAACTGTATAGAATGTTATGAACTAGTATCCCTCCAGTAAATTTCATTAAAAAAAGAAATAGTAATAAAAGGTCTTAGAGCTCTAAAAAAAAAAAAGCAGCCAGAGCAAACTCTGTCTCCTTCCAGAGTCAGTCGTTATTCTGAACCGTGTGCGGTGACCTGTCCCACAGGGCCACCCAGAGAGTGCCTGCCGCTTCCCCGTCCGCCCACAGCATCAGTGCCAGCACCCCCGACCGGACCCGCTTCCCCCGGGGCAGCTCCAGCCGAAGCACCTTCCATGGGGAGCAGCTCCGGGAGCGGCGCAGCGCCGCCTACGCCGGCCCGCCCGCCTCGCCGTCCCACGAGCCGGGGGCCTTTGCGCATGCCCGGCGGGGCACGTCCACCGGGATCATAAGCAAAATCACCTCCAGGTTCGTCCGCAGGTCAGTACCGCCGGCGCTGCACGTCCCCGGGGCCTCAGGGGTCGTGAAGGAAACGTGCATGTTTGACTATTTCATCTCTGTTGTGATTTTTCCAAAACGGCTTTATGACCTTTTGTTAGAACTGCTCTTTTACTGCAGGAAGCAATCAAGTTTTTTCCTTTTACAGAAAGAAGGAAAATGGACAAAACGAGAATTTAATCTTTTCTAGAGGCAGAAGGGCAAAACTCAACATCAAAAATGTGTTTTAAACAAAAAAGGCTCTCTCCCCTGCTTCAAAGCCTGGATTCAGGAAAAGGAATGAAATGGTTTACATGCATCCTTTAAATATTTTTTTATCTTCAGAATACTTTGAAATGTCTCGCTAATAACATCCCCTTTTTTTCTTCCTTGAAAAATGTCAATATACTACAACCACATAGATTACCGATGAGATTTAACGTCACAAATTCTGAACTTCAGAACCCAGTCGAGACACCGTGAACAGCACACTCCTGCTCTAACAAAACAGTAAGATTGTGCTCTTTTCCGAAAAGCAAGCTTCCACGTGCAGTGCCGTGGACGACCCATGTTGGCGAACACGGTGCAGGTGGCCGCCAATGCGGTCTGTCAGTAGGTCCTCCTAAAAGCCTGCCCAAGTCCTGTGCGTCCAGAACCCGGGGCGGGTGCCCAGCAGGATCCGGGGATGAGGCAGACAGCATTGGTTCCTCCAGATGCGTCCCGTCCTGGGGGAGAAAAGGGCCTGCAGACAAGCAGCCACGGCCTTAAGCAAAATTGTGTGTGCAACGGGTGTGCGGGCACCGTGCTGGGGTGAACGGAGAAAGGCACACCGTTTGGCCAAGGGAGACAGTTAAGGCTCCAGACCATGTAGTAACAAATGATGGATATAAAATGACCCATCACTTGTTTTCAAAAATACTAGTTCAATACTTAACCCTCAGTGTTGTTAGTGCCCATAGGGTTTCAGTGAGTGGCTGTACAAGGAGAAGAAGTAGCCTTGGTCTTGTGCCTTTTCGTGGAGCTTTATGGACTCAGGTGATGGATCCGTTTGCCCAGGACCACACAGCAGACTTTAAACATGTAAACACTCAAGCGCAACATCCGTTTCTAACCAGATCAGTCAGTGATTTCTGTACCATGTGGGCAGTCCCCGGGCAGCACGACAGCTTGACAGAGAAGGAGCTAGACACTCAGCAACAGAGTCGGCACGACAGGAGGAGTGCGGGGTGACCGTCTGCGGGCCACCAGCGAGGGTATCGGTGTTCCTGCTGCTGGGATGTGGCTGACTATTTAAAGACATTTTTAAAAGCCAGTACTTCCTCAGGGTTAAGCCGGGATCAATTGTGAAGTGAAAACGAAATAGATTTTTGAGTTGAATGCTTCATTACTAATAGCACACTGAGCATTGTGCAAAATATTTCTCTTTAACTGTGCAATGCAAATGTGGGTTCTAGAGAGAACGCAGTGAGGAGAGGTGGACAAGAAGTCAGGACGGTGTCAGAGCACCGAAGTGCTCAGAGACAGCCTGCTGGGAGGGTAGGATAAAGGATCGCCGTGTAGTCACGTCACAGATAGGTGAAGACCTACTGCGTGCCCAGCCCTCCAGGTGCTCCTGATCAGCAGTGAGAGAGACGGACGTGACCCCTCCCTTCCTGTGAGAGCAACTTGCTGTCTTACGGCATTCCACACAGTGGACACATTTTTCTCACCTGGCTTCCGGTTTTCCTCCCGCCTCTCCAGCGAGCTGTCCCTTCCCAGGCTCCTCTGCGGCTTGTTGTCAGGTCCCCTCGCCCTACCTCTTGACCTCTGATGATGTCAGGGCTCATCAGCATCGGACAGGTTGTCTTCCGTGGCCATCCTCACTCTCTCGGGGATCCCGTTCAGGACCACGGGGCTGCGTTCCATCTCCCAGATGTGTGTGTTTAGCCCAGATCCCTCCTCAGAACCACAGACCCATCTACCTAGTTGACTCCTTAGCCTCTGCACTGGGATCTGTAATAGACCCTCAAATGGAACTAGTCCAAAATCCACCTGCCTCTCCTCTTCCCCCAGCCTGTGCCTCCTCCCTGCACCACGTTGTTGTAGGAGACTGCAACACTATCCTGCCGGTTGCTCAGGCCACGAGCCTTGACTTGGCCTTGACTTGGCCTTGACTGTCTCAAATGCACATCAACTCCACCGGCAGGCTGTGCTGGCCCTGCTGCACAGTATTTCCAGAATTCTAATCTAGCGCCTCCTACCTCAGAGGTCTCCTAGCTCCTCCCCCCCCTCCTACTGTTCCGTTTTCAGCGATGGAAGTCCCGAGCTTGAAAGCCCTCTGCTGGCTTTCAGGTTGCTCAGAATATGACAACTCCAAGCCCCGAGGGTAGCCTCCGAGGGCCTGCTGAGTCAGGCTTCCCTTTTCTGCTCTGACCTCTTGCCTGCACCTGCTTTTGGCTTGCCAAGTCCACACCAGCCACGAGGGCCCCTGATGTCCTCAGGCACACCTGTTCCTTCTGCCTGCAGTCCCCTCCCCCCAGACCTGCAGGGCTGGCTGCCTCTGCACCCCCTCCAGGTCCTTGCTGCAGCCCGACTTCCCCAGTGAGGCCTTCCCTGCCCGCCCTGTTCAGAACCACGGCCCCTTCCTCCCAGCGCTGCTCCAGTTCCCTGCTGTGTTCCTCTCCATAGCACTAGCGCCCCCTGCAGGAATAGACACGCTTTATTTATTTGTTCACTGTCCCTCCCAGCTAGGAGGTGAGCTCCAGGAGAAGAGGGGCTTGTCTGTTTGCTTTGCTTGATGCCGAATCTTCCGCTGCCTACCACAACCCAGAATATGGTATTCGATAGATGTTATTGAATGCATGGGTGAATAGTGTGGAAGGCAATTTAAAAAGCACGTGAAAAAATGAGGTTAGAATAAATTCTGGTAGATGCTGAAAGGAAGCAGGCTCGGAAATGGAGAATGAGGTTGAGGGAGTAAAAGTGTTCAGATCCCCCGCTGATGGGAGCCGGCATAACAGTTCCTGCAGTTCCACGGTGCTCTCGCATTGTGAACTTTGTCATTTAGTAGAAATTTGGGGGGCCGAGGGGGAGAAAGGAGAGAGAGAAGGTTGTCTGCCGTCCTTCATCAGCAGTTTGGTAGGGTTTTTCGGTGTCTTGGTTCTTACACATTTCCATCAGCTCTGGATCTGGCTAGAGGAGGGAAAATCCTCGGTGCTCCTCCAGGGTCCCGTGTCTGCAGGTGATGCACAGCTGTGGCTCTGCAGATGGGTCTCTGTTCGCTGCAGTGTGTAAGTAAGGTCTGCCCTTCCCTCACCTTCCGAAGCTTGAGATTGGGCTGTGTCCCCTGCCACCAGTGACTCCGTGCAGGAAGAGGAGCAAAGCATTGTCTTCAGTCCCGGGAATGAACCTGCCACGTCCTGTAGCAAGTGACGGGGTGGAAATCCAGTTGTTCTTGCTGCATCCACAGCACGTGGAGCGTTGGGCGTGGAAGGCCGGAGGGCTGGCAGATTAGCCACTGGAGAATTTCTCAGGGTTCGGGATGTAGTCCAGCCTTAGTACTTAACAATCCCAACTCATCTCTCAGGCTCTCCGTTCTTCCCACTTGTCCCTTCTTCTTAAGTCCATTGTGGGCTCAAGTCCTGTTCTTCTCTCTCTTCCCTCTGCCCTTCTCGCTTCCCTGTGCCTCAGGCCTGACAAAGGGACCCACATGCTGACACCCTCATGTGACCCTTGAGGACAGAGTATGCCCCGGGGTGGGGGCAGGGCAGATTCAGAGTGCGACTTGGGAGCCAAGGTAGCTCACAGACTTTGGGACCAGCCAAGTGGATGTGCCACTCAATGGGTAAAAAGATGAAGTAGGGTTTTTATTGGGGAAAAAATAAAGGAATTTGGGTTGCTAAGCTTTAAGAGGGGAGGGGTGAAGAATAATGGAAAGTTCATCACTTACGTACTTGGACGCTGTTATTACAAAAAGCAAGCCAGATGACAGTGGTTCTCCTTCTAGTAAGAAGACTATTCGCCAAAATGACCACACGAGAGAGTTGTTTTCTGGTCTTAGGAAAGCGATTTACTCTAGAATCATCTATCAAGGGAGGGTATAGATGTATTATTTCAAAAATCTGTTAAATAGCCTGTAGACTATTTAACTAGCCATTCGCTTTGGATAGGTTCTATATACCTACTCCGTAGGCTGGAGATTACATCACACCCGATGAAATTTTTTACCTATAGCTCACTTGTACGTAGGAAATAAGCTGGTTAATTATTTGACTCCATGTTGCTATGTGTATGATCTTTGGCTTTTTCAAACATTAAGTGTTGGAGAGCCATCAGCACTGTGTGTGCTGTTACCCAGCCAGCCCTGCTCTCTGCCCACCCCCCAGCTGCCCCCACCATGGCCCCGTACAGCTAGCTGCCTTCCTGGACTATTTGAGATCATTGCCAAGGACAGAAATTGTTCCAGTCGCTGTTCCTGGTGGCATCCGGGAAAGGCGGGAACACGGTATAGGGAACTCGGCGACAGGGCAGTGGCTCTGTCCCCAGCTATAGCCAGGGGTGTCCCTCAGTGGGAATCGGTTTCTGCTCACGGCCATTTGTCAGGCAAAGCAGAAAGAGGACAGCAGTCCAGTGAGACGGCGGCCCCTTCCTGTTAGAGGACTTGCACTTCGCAGCGCGAATCCACAGCGTGACTCTTGCCCAGTCGGCGGAGGGCCCTTCCGTGGGTATCAGCACAGCTCCATGCTACCGAACACGGACAGGGCACATAGCATCCGCTCCAAACATGCCTTATTTGTGTCCATGCATTGTCATAAAAGGAGGTTTGTGCAGGGGAGATTGCATTTTCTGTGTCCCAATGAAAATGGCAGGTACGAGAAATAGCAAGTTACGAAACCACATTTGAATGTGAGAATACATCTCTTAGCCTTTCTAGTTCACACAGGAAAACGATGTTTGCACAGTATGTTTGTCAGGAAAGGCCTGTAGGTAAAAGACCCTGGGAAGCAAGACAGTCATAGCTTTTTAAAATGTATTTATTTTCAAAAACCATATTTTTAACCACCAGGTAAGGTTTTAGAGCTTGATGGACGAACATGTTTTATAAATTTGGGGGGAAGGAAAGGGGCACTGATTTCCTTCCTGTTGCAGTCACTTCACACGTTTCAGGGGCGGTTGAAACGCCAGTAGTGACTTACAGGTTCAAGTTCATCCTTTTTCCCAGGTATCCCTTAGTGTTTTCCTGTCGCAAGCCATCTCTTCGTACATTCACACTGGTTTACAACTTGATGCTCCCGTGTCCATATCTAATTACCTTTGAAGGTGACAAAGCAGTTAAAATCTGGGTAGACTTTCGAAATGTTCATCCCATTCCACAGAAGGACAAGTAGTAGAGTTTTCTGGTTTTATTTCACAGGTGGACACCCAGGTAAGATCAATGTTTCTGTGTAAGATTGAGTTCATGTTCTGAGACTCACCTGCTTGGGGCGACTGTTTGTTTGCTGTGATACTTTATCATGTGCATGAAGCTTTGGTGTAACTTCTGAAGTAAGTTAATCGCTTATTTAAAAGCTGGTATTCCTTTTTAGAAATACTGATTATGTGTTAAGAGCGTTATTTCTGACTACAAGGTCAATGTCTATGTTTTCTAAATTGAGCGACTACTAGAATTCTGTTTCAAAACAAAAGCGAAGTTGAATCTCGCTGTTGGGATAACCCTTACCTAGTTTTAACGGTACATTGAACTCCATGAAACCAAAAGATAAATTATCACACGGAAATCATGTCTGAGAATTGGAAGATCGTGTTAAAAAAAAAGATCCTAACCTGTCACCTAGCATCTCCTCTGTGACAATACCCAGTAGACGCTCAATCAGTGACAGTTAAGTGCGATGATGTTAAAAAACGCGAGACGTAGCGTTAGACCGACTAGTAACGGAAAACTGTCATGATAGACTTGTGCTTAATGAGTTAATTGTAAAGTCCTTTTAGGATGTAGGTTTTCTTGATCTCTTTTCCACTCTCATCATTAAATCTCAACCTTCACTTTGTTTTGAGGGACCCAAGCGAAGGCGAAGCCAGTGGCAGGACAGACACCTCCAGGTGAGGAGCCACTATTCACACTTCGCTGCACGGTCCCCGTGTGCGCAGAGGGGCCCTTGCAATACCGACGGCACTTAACACCCCCCCCCCCGCACAGAGCTCATGACTAGCTAGTATGTGCCTTTTCACTTTCCGTGCCGGGACGGGGTTCCCTAATGTCACCTAGCGCTGAGTTACGTGCAAGTTCACGAACTGTAAGTGTGTGCTTTCCGAACGTTACTCTGAACTGTGTGCTTTGTAGAGAAGTGGCCTTTCTGTCCTACAACAGATGCATTGGCAGAAGAATGAAGAGATAAAAACGTTATTGATCCCTTTCTCACTAAAACGTTGTCACTAAAATTAGTCTTAAATGACCCAGACTACTGGGGTGCCCAAGGACATAGGCAGATTGGATATTGGTAATGTATTTTAGGTGAGCATTCAGTAGTGGACCACATTCGGAAATGCTCACCCTGCTATATTTATGGGGGTTTTTTTTGACATTGAGTGCTGGTTGTGTGTTTGATCTTGTGATGGGTCTCACAGCTGAGCACAGTTGAACTTGATAAAGCAGGTGGCTGAGCCCCGCCCCTGTGGTTTGTGATGGGCAGCCTGCGGGGGCCGGGGGGGGGGGTCTGGGGCCATGTTAGTAACATGTTCCTGCTTGTGTTTGAATGTGTAAGTGGGAAATTCTTAAGAAACAAAGACATTCAGTTGTTTGGAGTGCACAGATGCCCTGGCTTCCTTCTGCAATTATTTTCGACCGGCTGAACTCAAGCCTCAATTTCTCCCTTTTGACGTTTCTTGAAATGTGAAACATCATGAGCTTTGGGAGCGCTTTACGAAGCGTTGCCACGTAGTTGGTTCTCGCTGCGGACTGTGCCGTGTTTACGCTCAGTCCCAGCAGCTGAGGTGTCTCTGTGCTGAGCCGGGCGCCCGAGTCACACCACGGAAGGGGGCCAACGGCAGGCAGGCCACATAGTTTTAACTCATCTCTGCCTGTGAAATAAACACGAAGGACTTCTGGGGTCGGCCCCTCCCTCACTTCGCATCACTTTCTGTCCCCTTCTCGGGTCTCCTCCTCGCTTTTTACTAAATTTCGCCCGGTGACATTCACTAGTGTGGAGGGTCGCACATGGCTGCTAAGACCACGGTTCATTGGCATGCACCCTATCCCTTTCATGTGACTTCATGTCCCTTATGTTTGGTCCTTGTTGGGCTTTTTTTTTTTTTTTAACAAACTTATTGACTCCCTCCTGTCTGGACTGTACTTGTTCATCATTTAATCCACACAGCCACCGGGAGAAAAGTGGCTCATTTTACAGAAGAAGCAATGAGGAGCACTGGAGGGACCAAGCCAGTTTTGATGAGGTTCTGTCACCACAGAGAGATGGCGGGCACTGTAGTGAGTAGCACAGGCTCCTGAGCCCGGGCCGTGGGGGCTGAGCTGCGTCCTACCACTTCCGTAGCGCTGTGGCTTTAGGAAAGCGACTCGAACTCTGGGCCCCCGGTTCCTCCTTCCGACCGCCTCCCAGAGTTGTCATGAGGGGTGAGCCAAGGACATAACACAGCTCCCGGCACCGAGTAAGTGCTCAGTGAGTGTTAGATGCTGTGGGTACTGTCAGCATTTCCGGGAGCTTTCTGCAGTTAATGTTGTCATCAGCGACGCCTCGGAGCTGCATGTAGAAAAACACCTTGTGTGTGCCTGTGGTCTTAGGTCACCAGGTGTCCTTGGTGGAATACAAGGACCATCAGACTTAGAATGGGACACTTGATTTCTAGTCTTTCTTTTAGTTCATTGGCTGTATGACCATAAAAAAGTAATTTACGTTTCTTAGCCATCAGTTCTGTTTCTAAAGTGAGTGTGGGATCAGATGACCTCTTGGGTCCCTGCCAGCCTTCGCATGCCGACTTCATGACGGCGTTGTACCGGGGGTGCTGAGAGGTGACCCCAGCTGGGCCTGCACACGCAAGGCCTGTGGCTGAGAGTTAGTGAGCAGAGAGAGGGAGAGAGAAGACACCTGGATACACACTCTCCACAGTCAGCAAGTGGTCTTCGGAGATGGGCTTTCTCCGCTTCTTTCCTCCCTCATTCTTCCAGGCGCGCATAGTTTGTACGGCTATGGGGACTCACACCCAGGAAGGAGGGGAGAACAAGAAAACACGTGCCCGTGAAAATTCACATATAAATGTATACAGGAATATACATTATAGGATACTATTGATATTCAAAGTTTAAAGCATAAATATATGGTAGATTATAAACTCCTTTCAAAGTATATCATTTCTTTAAGTCACATGTATGTGAGATGGGTGAGCAAGTTAAAGTTTTCTTTTTTTTTTAAGATTTTATTTATTTATTTTTAGAGAGGGAAGGGAGGGAGAGAGAGAGAGGGAGAGAGAGAAACATCAATGTGTGGTTGCTGGGGGCCGTGGCCTGCAACCCAGACATGTACCCTGACTGGGAATCGAACCTGCAACACTTTGATTTGCAGCCCACACTCAATCCACTGAGCTATGCCAGCCAGGTCACAAGTTAAAGTTTTAACATCTATATTTGAGTCATTGCTCATTACATTGAATTACAGGGTCTTTTGAATTATAAAATCTCGTTTGCCCTTATTGGATTACGTGAACTAGGCTCTCTGGTTCTGTGTTCTTTGTGGGAGATCTGTACTGAGGAGAACTCAGCAAGGCCGACGCTCTGAAGAACTGTGTGCTCATCGTCCGCTGTGGCGGAGGAACAGCCAGACCAGAGCCTGTAGGTTCAGGAACAGTGTGGGAGGGGCCAGTGCGTCTGCGGGAGTGAGCAAGTAGGCCAGTCCCAGGCAGTGGGGAGGCGCTAGGGCCAGGGTTTGGGGTGTAGGTCACGTGGAGCCTTGCAGGATGTTTTAGGGGCGTCTTCAGTAGGACACTGACCCATGAGAGGCCCGATGTCCACACTCCGGTGTGTGGTACGACCTGATGTCTGTGCCTCCTTGCAATACAACGTTTTGTTTTTCAACATTACCAGGTACAAATACTCTCTCTGCAGCAGTTACTGCTACACTGTCCCCAGTCTTTCTCCTGCCCAAACAGAAAGATAGAAAAAGGGGAGACTTTTCTTTCTATTTCAGACGTGTGTATGTACAAGCAGTATGCTAGTGGGCCTTGTGTGTGTGTGCAAATGTACAGAGAATGGAGAGTCCACTTTTGCAAGCTTAAGCAAAAAAAAAATATGCGAGGACCTGAAGAAGTATTAAGTTCGTCACTCAGGGCTGCAAACTGGTTTCCCACAAGCAAATACATTTAAGGAAACATGCCATCTTAGATGGAAGATTCTATTAATGAGAGTCAAAACCGATGGTGTCCCGGGGTCTGCTTTTGCAACGGCGAGATGCCATAAACCTTGCATCTGCCCGAAGGTAGCCTGCAAATTAGGTCGCTTTTTTAGGCCCTGCATGATGACCGCTGAGGGTTCGCGTGTGTCTCCGTTGCTCTGCTGAACGGAATTCTTGTCTGCCTCTTTCCCCCCGCCCCGCCCTTGCAGAAGCACATCCGGGGAGCCCAAAGACAGGGACAAGGAAGAGGCGAAAGACGCCAAGCCCCGCTCTCTGCGCTTCACCTGGAGCATGAAGACCACCAGCTCCATGGACCCCCACGACATGATGCGAGAGATCCGGAAGGTGCTGGACGCCAACAACTGTGATTACGAGCAGAAGGAGAGGTTCCTGCTCTTCTGCGTGCACGGGGACGCCAGGCAGGACAGCCTGGTGCAGTGGGAGATGGAGGTGTGCAAACTGCCGCGGCTGTCCCTGAACGGGGTCCGCTTCAAGCGAATATCAGGGACGTCCATCGCCTTTAAGAACATCGCGTCTAAGATAGCCAATGAGCTCAAGCTGTAAGGACGCTCAGATGGGCAGGATCAGGGAAGATGCATCCACACAAGGTACGGAGTTTGAACGTCCTGGTAACGCCTCATGTCACTGGCCTGTGAACCCCGCCCGCCTCCCCATGTAGAATTTGCCCTTAATGCAATAAGGTTATACATAGTGATGGACTGTAAAATTAAAGTCAATATGAACTATAATAAATATCTGTAGCTAAAAGAAAAAGTAGGTTCACATGTACAGGTAAGTATATTGTGTATTTCTGTTCATAGAGTTGTATAATAAAACAGATGATTGCTTAAAAACTTGTATAGTTGTCTAGATTTCTGCACATAAATGTACCCCTCGATGCTTTGAGTTGGAAGTATTCTTCCCTGTTACTAACATTCAGGTGAGTTTTTTAAATTCTTACCTCCGTCACGCAAGTTTGCAACTTGTGTCCAGAATTAAGAGTGCCCAGAAATAGTCTTTATGATGGTAGCACGGACTTTTAACATTGGTTTTCAAATCACATTTAAATTGGAAACGGAAGCTGATGAGTAGATCGGCTTTATTATACACAGAAGTATTTCCACTTACCTTTGCTCCTCTCCTGGTTACCTGATAAGGTTTTAGTTGAGACGATACACAACGTCTACAGTGTTGGCACTTAAGAGCTTTTGAAAGAAAGTACATGAACACAAATTCCAGCTTTGCCTTGAGCTAGCCTTGAACTGGGGGGGGAGTGAAACCTACATCCAAATTTCTGTTGAACTTGAACATGTTTTCTGACCCACTGCTAATTGTAGCAGCCACATAAAAAAGAATCCATACTCCATCTGGCTGTGATGGTGGAAATGGTCGCTTCCGGTCACTGCCTTCCCCACTCCGCAGTGTCACCATGGGAAAATAACAATATCGTGGCTGTTGCATAGCACACACTCATCTCGACTGCGCTGGCCACTCCAGCCGTTAGGAAATCAGCTCCTCCCCCCCCCCCACCCCCGGGGAACCGGCTGGCCCTGGGAAGGCTCCCTCCTCACACCCTCTTCATCCACGCCCAACCCGGTCATATCTGCAAGTACTTACGAGACTTTTGAGCAAAACGTAACTATTTATAACAGTATGTACGGTTGGTTAATGCTCATGTGGTCACTCCGTTTGTTCTCCTGCGACCCGTTTGTTCTGTTTTGCCGGATCTCCTGTATCTATTCCCCATCCTTATGCGTCCGATGTGCAGCTTTGTAATCGGGCGTTTGCCCGCTCTCCTTTCAGAATCCGTGATCTTTGCGATGTAAAGCCGCTAGTAAAGGTACATTTTAATACTTGGTATCTTACACTGCATTAGCCTCGGAAGCTGGCTGTGCAGTGTTATTTGACAGTCGTACTTACTGTAATACCTGCGTACGGGCCTCATCTGCACACCCCCGAGAACTAGAAAGCGCACTCGAATTTCATCCGTTGAAAGACACCGAAGCTGTGGTGGCTCCTGCGGTTCCAGCCGCCGTGAGGGAACTCTCGGTGCAGGCGACGTGCCATCCCCACGGCTCCCAGACCAGGAGGGATCTTGCGTCCCGTGCTCCGCTGCGAGGTCGCTCTCTTCCGTACCGTACCGGTTCCGTTCACGAGCAAAGCGTCGTTTCGCCTCAGCCGAGGGCGGTGTTTGGAAAACCAGAAGGACTGTGTAGCCCCCTTTTCCCCGAGTGTCCATTCCAGAAACCTGATGCAAATCTCACTTCCACTGGTGCACACTGAAACTCTACTTGAATAGTTTCATAATAAAGCACTTGTCTTTTGCTCTTTATCAGAATGTGCATGACCTGTTTTTCTACTACGAAAGTGTTCTCTGTGGAGAGTGTGTGTCGTGCGTTCTAAATGGAATACTTGAGAAGAAGGCTTGGAGTCAGTCATGGTTGTAAGGTACGTGTCAGAAGTGGACAACTTATTCCAGGGGCTGCCGAGGTGCCCGTGGGTGGGTCAGGAGCAGATTTTGTGTAGCACTGAGTGGCAGTCTCGGTGTGGACTTCATTTGTGGTCAGAGGGGCAATCAGGAGGCACAAATAAATGGAAAGATATCCCATGTGCATGGATTGGAAGAATGAATATCGTTCAAAGGTCTGTACTGCCCAAAGTGACCCAATGAGTCAGTGCAGTCCGTATCAGAATTCCAATGGCATTTTTTTTTCACAGAAATAGAAAAGGCAGTTCTAAGCATAGTATGGAACCACGAAAGACCTAAGTAGCTGAAACAATCATCAGAAAGAAGAACAAAGCTGGAGGCAACACATGCCTGGATTTCAGGGTATGTTACAAAGCTACAGTGATCAAAACAGTCTGGCACTGGAGTAAAAACAGACACATGTATCAGTGGAACAGAATAGACAGCCCAGTAACAAACCCAGGCACTCAGGGTCTATTGATTTTTTTGACCTGGATACACGTGGGGGGGAAGATATGGCTCTTCAGTAAATGGTCTTGGGAAAATGACAGCCACACGCACATGCATGAAAATAGACCTCCACCTTACACCACACACGCACACACACACCTCAGAAAGGACAAAAGGACACGAACACAAGACCTGTAACTGTAAAACTCTCAAAGAAACCCAACAGAGGTAATAAGCTCCTTAACATTGGTCTTGACAATGACATTTTGAATTTGACACCGAAAGCAAAGGAAACAAAAGCCAAAGTGAATCAGTGGGACGATACGAGCCTGAAAGCCTCTGCACCGCAGAGGAAACAAACCATCAACACAGTGACAGGGCAGCTTATGGACGGGAGCAAATGCTGCCAACCGCAGACCTGGAAGGAGGGTCCTGTCCAAATATACAAGGAACACATGTGACTCAGTAGCACATACAATAACCCGATCTAAAAATGGGCTAAGGACTTGCATACATTTTTTCAAAGAAGGCATGGAAATGGCCAACAGGTACGTGAGCAGGTGCTCAGCATCACTAACCATCGGAGAAATGCAAATCAAAACCTCACTGAGATACCGCCTCCTCTCTGTCAGGATGACCCGTCAGAAAAGAAGAGCTAACAAACGCTCATGAGGATGGGGAGAAAGGCAACCCTTGTGCCCCGTTGGTGGGAATGTGAAGGGGTGCAGCCACTCGAGAAAACGGTGTGGAGGTTCCTCAGAAAACGAAAAATAGACCTAAACCCTATGCTCTAGCCATCCCACTTCTGGGTACAAGTATCCAAAGACACAAAATCGTCACCTCGAGGATGGCTCGGCACCCCCACACTCATTGCAGTGTTCCAACAGCCAAGCTGGGGAGACGAGCCGAGTCCAGCGATGAATGAGTGAATGAGGAGGAGATGTTGGCGTGTGTACATGCAATGGAATATGATTCAGCCTTAAAGGAAATCTTGCCATTGTGACAGCATAAATGAATCGGGGGGGGGGGGGGGGGAATTATGCTGCGTGAAATACGTCAGGTAGACAACTACTCTGTGGTATCACTTATATGTGAAATCTTAAAAAAAACGGAAAGGGTGGGGGTGAGGAAGGAAGAAAGTCAAACTCATAGAAACAGGAGGATCGTGGTGGCCAGGGGCTGGGAGGTGGGGAAAGAGGGAGAGGTTGGTAAAAGGGAATGAAGTTCTATACGTAAGATGAATGAGGTCTGGGATCTAATGCATACAGCACGGTGACTGCAGTTGGTGATACTGTGCGGTGCGACTGAGCTTTGCTAAGAGAACAGATCTGGAGTGTTCTCCCCAACAATAAAAGTATATGAGACGATGGATGTGTTCATTAACTCGATGGTAGGAGCCCTTCATGAAGTATACATATATGAAGTCATCGTGTTGTACACTTAAAGTGGGTTTCTAATTTGGTCATTACACCTCAGTAAAGCTGAAAAAGAAAAAAAATAGAATTACCATATGGTCCAACAATTCCAGTCATGGGCCATACCATTGTTTTGACACAGTGTCAATTGCTGGTGCCTGTTATTACCAGACAGAACCACTAGGGGGCAGGGAAAAACCCTGTCCAGGATGCATTGCTGGAACTCCACCCCGGACCTGTGTATAAAACAGACACCCCATTACCCCTCTTGGCTGGCATTCCCTAGCCTGAATGAATAGCACATCACACTCTGTCCACTCACAGATAGGAGGCTAACGTCCTTCACCACTTCGGTTGGATTTTGCACTTGTTTTTCATCCGCGTGGGTTATTTAAATGTCTTTCCATTTGGCTACAAAGGCAGCCAATTCCATTCCATTGTGTTCCTCATATCCAAATGTAGTGCTTTCATCCATTTTCTAGAGCTTGATGGAATTCTGCATTTTTTTTCATATTGTGCAAATCTGGCAGGGCCAAAAAACATGGAGATAATCCAAATGATACTCTGAAACGATACAGTCTTTTATAGCCCTGTTCTTTTTGCACCACACATGTATTCTCTTAGACTACGGGGAGGGACCTATGGCTTTTCGTGGACTCAATTCGTTTCCATTGTTCGTCGTCATGGATGCTTTTAGGGCGATCAAAATGTCACAGTTTTGTGCCCAGAAAAGGGACCACTAGGGTTTACTTTAGTTTATAAATCAATAGTTACATTAGTAAATTCACAAACCTACAAATCTAGCTTCCAGTAACCTTTGAAATGCAACTTGTATATTATTCTATTGTATTTACAAATCTAATAAAGTTTAACCATCACTACAAGGGGCTTTTACCATGCACTTAATTTAACTATCTGAAACACTAAGTGGCTTTTACAAACTTGATATATTTGGTTTTCTTTTCAAGTACTTCAACTACATTCAAGACCAATTCTTATAAATATAGTAAATTAAACATTTCTGTGTTTTCAATTTAACTTATTAATGACTTGATTATACATTTTAAATTGTAATCACAGCCCTGGCTGGTGTAGCTCAGTGGACTGAGTGTGGGCTGCGAACCAAAGGGTCACAGGTTCGATTCCTAGTCAGGGCACATGCCTGGGTTGCAGGCCAGGTCCCTAGTGGGGGTCCATGTGAGAGGCAACCACACATGATGTTTCTCTTCCTCTCTCCTTCTCTTCCCCTCTCTCTAACAATAAATAAATAAATACTTTAAAAATAAAAATAAATTTTAATCACAAAGCTAGTTTTTAATATTCTAGTATGCCGAGTATAACTGTTTTATGTATTTCTAGCAATATACAAATCACTCTTAAACGTATCACACATTTTAAAAAATATTTAAATAGTACTGAAATAACAACTCACTATTTTATACTTTAACTCCAAGTTGCCAGGAAGGTGAAGATACTTGCCTACACAGGAAACCAGGCCCCCTGAACGGGTGGGTGTCACAGGCACCGAGAACACACAGCTCCCAGGATGAGCTACCCCACCGCCCCAGTCCGATCCACGTTTTCACAGAAGTCTGGCTGCGGTTAACACCACAGGCACTGCGGTGCCTTTCTGAATATTTCCTTAGGAGAGGTGCCTGGAACAGTGTGGCCGTTTTTCAGGACTCTTCATAACTATTTTCTGGTGGCCTTCCCAAACGCTTGTCACCAGTTTGCACCCCATGGTTATTGCATTGTCACGACCATGTCCCGTACCTTTGGCGGCATTGGGTATGATCATCGTCATCGTCGCTGCCAGTTTGCACGTGGGCACAGGAAGTCTCATCATTTGGGGTTCATCTATTTTGCGGCAAGTGCGGCTGAACGTGGTTTAGAAGTTCGTGGTGCATTGCCCTTTCGGGGTGTCCCCTTGGCCCGCTGATGGGGATTAGGGTGGATGGGGCTGAGCGCACTGGTCACCCGGAGGCCAGGCCCCGTCGGAGCCGCGGCAACCCCGGGCCCCACTGCCAGGGGGCGCTGCGACCTCAAGTCCCCCGCCCCGTCCGGGCTGGGGCGGCGCCGTGGGCGGGGAGCAAAGGTTGGTTAGTGCCTTCACACCCCGAGCTTCGCCCGAGGGGCCACGGCGTCATGGCGGTGGGAGCTAGACTCCGGAGCAGGGCGGCCAGCAGCCTCCCGCGCCGCGGGCCCCGGGGGCAGGGGGTCGAGGAGGCCGCCGCGATCCTGGAGCACCTGGAGCTGGAAGACGAGGTGGCCGAGAGCGCAGCGAGCGCGGGGCGCCCGGGGGCGCGGAGCGCGCGGCGGGTGCACCTGGCCGTCCTCCCGGAGCGCTACGAGCCGCTGGAGGAGCCCGCGCCGGGCGACAAGCCCAAGAAGAAGTACCGGCGGAAGCTGAAGAAGTACGGCAAGGTAGGCCTCCGCCCTCTGCCCTGCGGGTCGTCGGTGCGGGGCGCCCCGGGCCCGGGCTTCCCAATTGTCCCTAGGGAGAGCTGGAGTCTGGTCCCCACCCCGTGACGGTGCTCAGCCTCTCTGAGCTCCCCCGGTGTCCCCGCCAGCCCCCCACAACCACCCGCTGCCCAGCACTGAAGCACCCCCACCCAGACTGTTCCGTCTGTGACCTGGAAAGTAACAGGAAAGTTTCAAGGGATGACAGAAACTGAAGCAGAGGTGTCACTGGGCACTGGGCGACCCGCTATCCCGCTGCTGGCTAGTTAACGACAGTCCTAAGGGTCGCTCGCCAAAGTGGCTCTTTGGTGTGTGTTACACTCCCTCACGTGTGGTGGGCAGGACAAAACTCAGTGTCCCCAGTTTACAGATGGGAACACTGGGGCCTGGGTGTGGTCAGGTGGATTGTAGAAGGCGACCCAGTTGGAAAGTATTGAGTTGCAGCCCAGTTTCTCTGTTTTCCGCCACATCCTCCCCAGCTCTCCCACCAGCTGAGAATTGTTTCTGCCCTAAATATCCCCAAGGCTCTTTCAAAGGCCCGGGGGGCTCCATGTACACACAGATATGCACAGGTATCCGTGTGCTCTGGGGTCTGTGGACACACTGCCGTTTGCCTGCATTGCGGGTGTGGAGGTGGAGAGACAGAGAGACAAGAAGAAAGAGACGTGGGCATACATGAACATGGGATAAAAAGGACAGTTTTCTCCTCCGAGACCCGCCTGGAAGCATTTGAAGTTACGACAGCCCCTGGTCCCGGGGCTGGGCACTGCTGCCCAGAAGCAAATCTGAAAACTAATTGTGTCGTGGCCAAAGGACAAGGGCCTCATCTGGTTTATTATCCTGTTATCTGTGTCCTGGAATGTCTCTTATCGCACCTGAAACCAGCCCGTCTCCATACCTGCAAGCTTAGGTTTGTCATCCTCTCTAAAGGTACGTCAGCAGCTTTGGGAGCAGCGTACCAGCAGGCAGGCAGGCAGCTGTAAAACGCGTTCATAAAAACCGTAAGGCTGGGACCTGCCGGCTGAGTCACGCCAGGGCTAGTCATCCTCCCTCCTGGTCCCAGGTGAGCCCAAAGAAGCCAGCATCCACCTCTCAGCAAATGGGGAGCCGATAATGTGGACGTCTCAGCTCACAGGCTGCCTCAGAAGATGCTCTTTAGGGGTCCTTCCTGTGTGCCAGGCATTGCGCTAAGCACCAGGGACATGAAAATGGGTGCAATGCAGCAGGGCCCTGGAGAAACCTGCAGCCCCTGTATGCATGGCTGGGGCTGGGCGGTCCAGAGCCCGGGCAGGTGGCCCTCAGGGACGAGGATGTAAAGTCGGGGAGATTTGCAAGCCAATGGTGACACGATGACTATGCACAGAAGGACGAGTGAAGGTTTCGCAGGTTAACAACGACGAGGTCCTACTTTGCACCAGGATGGATGTTACTGACACACGCACGTGCCACACAGAAAACACCAAGTGTTGGTGAGGACGTGGAGCAACGGGAATTCTTGCGACTTGTTGGCGGAAGTGGTCAATGGCGCAGATGCTGTGGGACACAATTTGGCAGTCCCTCAAAAAAAATTAAACATAGATCTGCCACGTGATGCAGTGATTCCGCACCTAGGTGTGTGCCCCAAAGGATGGAAAACAGGTGTCTGAACAAACCCACACGCCTTCATAGCAGCAGTATTCACAGTAGCCAGAACGTAGGAACAATCCAAGTGTTCGTCAACTGATCAGTGAACAAACAAGGTGGGAGACCGACGTGCAGTGGGATATTATTCGGCCATAAGAAGAATGAAGTACTAATACAGGCGATAACACAGATGAATGCCTGAAGCACTGCACTAAGTGAAAGAAACCAGACACACACACACACACACACACAAGGACACACGTGGCATGTATGAACGATTCCGTTTGTATAAAAGATCCAACATCGGGAAATCCAGAGACACATCACAGACTGGGGGTCACCCAGGTCCAGGGGTGGGGGCAGGACAGCAGCTGTCTAATGGGCATGGGTGTCCTTCGGGGAAGATGCCAATGCCCCGGAAGTAGATAGAAGTGCGGGGCACACAACATTGTGAATGTGCTGGATGCCTCTGAATTGTCTGCTTTACAATGGTTACATTCTGTTGTGTGGATTTCACCTCCGTTAAGGAAAAGGGGAAGAAATTGACCAGGTGGACAAGGGATGGCCTTCAAAGGGGGCGCAGCCAGTGTGAGCAAAGATGAGGGTGCGGAAAGCCCAGGAGGGTCACGCCCCGGCTCAGTAGACTAGGTCAGGTGAGATGACGCTGTCATGTCAGCATTGGTGCCCTTCCTGCTCTCAGAAGAGCCGCTTCCCCTTTCATTTTTTTCCCCTAAAGCAACCAAGAAGGTAACTGGTTCAGTTCCAACCTAGAAGGAGATAGCTGACCCTTCTTTGCTGAGAACTCGAGAACAGCCACAGCTCAGCTAGAAATGGGGGGAGGGGATTCCCCCTGCTTTCATCACTTGGGGAGACGTCCCCGTACTTGGGCCCAGTGGAATAAGGAGTGACCTGCAAACAGTTCCACATGACAGTCTTGTACTCCATAACGACGTTTCGGCGAACCACAGGTCACCTATACGACGGTGGTCCCATAAGATGATAACAGAGCTGAAAAAGTTACCTGGCCAGGCCCTAGCCATGGTTACATTGTAGCACTGGAGGGACCTGGGGCTTGCTGCCTGTAAAAGTAACTTTACTTACCGCTGGGTAACAACTGCCGCAGTGTGCCCTTTGTCACACTCTGTGCAGGCTCGCCGCCGCGGTGTGCAGGAGGCTAGGCCCTGCAGGCTGTGTGGGTGCACGCGGCCCTGGCTGCACCGGGATGAACTCACCGGAGGATGCATTTTGCATAAGTGTTTCTGCTGTTACCATGGAGGGCTGGGTTTTCCTTCCAGGGAGGGGGATTCAAGTTCCCATTCGTGGGGCTGCTCGACTCCTTCACCCAAGTCCCTCCCTGCTTCTGTGCACAGAGAAATGTCTGGCCTTTGGGACCTCTGAAAGGATTGGCTGGCTCCCCACCCCCACTGCCCCGTGGCCCCTCCCAAGGAGGCGGTGCTCCCGGCTGATTTTAGGTAATGATGCCTGCCAATGTTCACAGGGTACCTTCGTGGTTGCAGTGCTGTTTTCTGGGCTCGGGGAGGGGGAAGGGAAGGGCACGTGCTGTGCCCCCCAGGGTGCCTGCCTCCTGCTGTGCGCACCGGTCACGGGTGGCATCTCCGAATCCTCGCAAAAACCTTGGAAAACTGTGGACCTCACTTCGCAGCAAAGGGAGTTCATGGAAGTGAAGCTTTTTGCTCAAGGCTGCACAGCCAGAGAGCAGCAGAAGCAGGTGGGGTGAGGGGAGCCACCCCAACACTTAGCTTAAAATAAGAGGTGACTTTCCTGGGCACCTCGGAGAGCCGCAGAAGGGGCGTGGATAAGGAAGGGGATTAGATGTTGTTAATCGAGCTGTTAGGAGCGAGCTGGGGATGGAGAACGTAGGGTGCGGAACAGCCTTTGGCTTGAGAGGGAGACAAAGGTCTCCACGTTCTGAGCAGCCGGTCAGGACTCGGGCAGGGAAGCCGGGCTGCCCTGCCGCCTCGGGCTGTGCTCGCCTCTCTGCCTCAGTTTCCTCCTCTGTCGCGTGGGCTGGTACCAGGGCTGTGGTGAGGGGTCCAGGGGGGAATGCGCGTGGCTGCCTCAGAGCCCGTGTGGCAGGTGACAAGGGTCTCGCAGCTTTGGCGCAGGGGGTGGAGGAGGGGTTTGGGGGGCCTGTTCCTTTTCTGATCAGTGTTCCGTGAGCTCTGACTCGGAAAACGTCAGCCTCTGTCGCTGACTCCACCCCCTCAGCTTTGCGCCTGCGTCCCGACAGAGCGTCCCAACCGAAGACCCCAGGCTTGTGCTTTGGGGAACGTGAGCCTTGCTAAGAGATGGTTTGCTGACCAACGACCACAGACGTTGCGGGTCCAGACCGCACACGTTTATTCTCTGCCGCTCTGGAACCCAGACGCCCACAATCAGTCTCCCCCGAGCGGCAGTGTCGGCAGGGCCAGTGCCTTCTGGAAGCGCCAGGAGAACAGCCATTTCTTTGCCGGTTCCAGCCTCCAGGGACCCCTCCCCACCGTCTTCACAGCCAGTGGCACAGCACTCACAAACCCCTGCCCCTCTGACTCGTCTGAGTCCCCCTACATCCCTCTTGTAAGGACCCCGGTCCTTATTCAGAGTCCTATAGAGTTGTGGGGACCCTTACAGCGATGGGGCCCACCTGGATGATCCAGGGTCATCTCATCTCAAGACCCCGAATTTAGTCACATCAGCAAAGTCTCTTTCCCATGTGAGGGAACACGTTCCCTTACTCTGGGGGTTAGGACGAGGACACCTTTGGGGTGGGGGGTTCGTTATTCCACCTGCCACCCCCTCCCATGTCCCCCCACGCCCCTGCGCCCCTCTGACAGAGTATTTGGGTCGAGAGCTCTACTCGGATCCAAGGATTCAAAACGTCTCTCGAATGCCACGAAAAAGGCCCTTGGTAGATGTCCCGCATTTCTTTCCTCCCGTTCGTTTCCTCAACTCTGCGCTTTGACAGTGTTCCCGCTAATGAGCTATTTTAGTAGCTTCCCCCTCCCCTCCTCACTAAGTGGCAAAGACGAAGTGACAAGCAGTTTTTCAAAATAGCAGGATGAGGGAAATGGGGGTACAAGTACCCCAAATGTCGAGGTTAACTTGGGCCACCTGCGATGCCAGTGGCATCATGGACGCAGGGTGCTCTTGGCCGTTAGACTTGCTCCCAGAGGACAAGTCTGTTGTTGTCGTTATTTCAAACAGGTAAGTGAATTCTCCCGCTGAGCCTTATCGCACCTTTGTAGAGCTGTGTCTCTTAGCAGCGCCACCCCCAACACACACACACACACGCACACACCCTAACCTCTCATGGAGAAGTCGCCTGGTCAGCGTCCCCGGGGGTCAGTGTCTGGAGAAGCCAGCGATGTGAGTGACCTAGCTCTCCCACGGCTGCTGCTTTAACTTCTAAGGGAGCGAAGGGAACACCCAGACCCCTTCTGCATGCGGGGGATACAGTGTAACCTCCCCACCTTCGTTCTGCTGTCGTGAGGACTACCATAGGGAAGTATACGCTTCAGAAACTTTCCCAAACAGATACTGGAGCATCTTATTATCAGCCCCATAAACCTAATTACTACGGAATAACAAGAGGCAAGTGATTATTTTACAACCAGAGTAACTGCCCTCAAGAGTGCCAGGCATTGTTCTAAGTGCTTTCCTTGTACACGCCCATTTAATCCTCTTAGCAACTCAAGGGGGTGGTTACTGCATAGTCCCATTTTACAGGTGTGGAAACTGAGGCCAAGCACAGTTAAGGCCGTGACTGAGCTGGAATTTAAGCCTAGACTGCAAGCAGTGAGTCCCAAGGTCACGCTCTGCCTTCAGGAAGAAGGAAAGTACGTCCCTGGCCGGTGTGGCTCAGCTGGCTGGAGCGTCGTCCTGTAACTGAAAGGCTGTGGGTTGACTCCCAGTCAGAGCACGTATGTGGGTTGCGGGTTCGGTCCCAGGTCCAGGCGTGTACGATCCCCAGTCTGGGCACGTACTGGAGGCAACCCATTGATGCTTCTCTCCCAGACCAGTGCTAAGGACAGGGCTTAACACTGAGATCAGATTCTTTGGGATTGAACTTCAGCTCTTCCTCTTACCAGCTGTACGATCGCAGATAAATTTAACTCCTCTGTCCTGTCTTCCTGTGGAAGCCTCTTGCCAAGGGCCAGCGGGAACACACTGGTAGCTGTATCCAGGTAGCTTTAGTGGCTCGGGGCAGCGGGCAGCCGCGTGCCAGAGGGACCAGGAGGTCTCAGAAAGTGCAGACCTCGCGTGGAGAGTTGAATATTTGAGCCCAATGCAAGGGAGTCATCAGCATTCAGGAAATACTTGTCATTGGAAATGGATGAGACCACTTAAGGAGAGGGTATCGGCAAATAAGGGAAGGGAGGGAGGAAGGAAGAAAGGAAGGGAAGAAGGGAGGGGGGGAGGGGGGAGGAGGGAGGGTGGGCCCCTGGCCTGAGTCCTGGGTAACTCAGGACACAGGCTGGCAGAAGGGGCACTCCAGTCAAAGAGGCTGAGCACGAGGTTGGGGGAAACCAAGGGAATATGGCGTCAAAGAGGCCAAAGGATTGTGCATGGAGTGTGCAAAGCTGCTGCGAGGTGGGGAGAGAAGAGCCACTGGGTCCGGCAACGTGGCAGTGGCAGGTGGCCGTGGCCTAGCATCGTGGATGAGTGCGGTGGGAGCCACGTGGAGGCCGTATGTGGGGACGGCTCTTCCCGTTGGTTTGGTGTGAGGGAGAGCGGAGGCCGGGGCAGGGTGTGGAGTCAGGCAATGGGAGGAAGAGAGTGACAGTCCTGGAGAGGGGAAAGCCAGGGCCGGGGTGACAGAGGACACGGACAGCAAGTGTCACGGGAGTGGCCCTGGGGGACGAGGGCCGCTCTCTGCATGGGGACACAGGCGAAGTGGGAGAGGCCAGGTTGGTGTTGGGAAGGTGAGGGAGTCCCCTGTGACTTCTGAACCTTCCAGTGAGAGATAAAGTGGGGTCACCTGCCGTGGGCGTGGAGACCCTGCGTGTGTGTGTCTGTGTTTGCTGGAGGGGGGGGGGGACCTGCGGAGAGAGAGAAGGGTAAGAAGTAGCACCTGGCGCAGAGGGAAGGTCAGCCCATTGGGCAGATGGATAGGGGTGCCGGGCCGTGTGGGAAGTCAGAGTGAGGTTTGCGGTTGTGACAGACACCAGGTCACTTGGTTACTGGAGCTGCACAGGTCGTGGGGCTGAGAGACCAGGTGGATGATGAGATCCAGGCCCCCTACGTGCATGTGACGTCACCAAGAATGATGAGGGAGGGACGCTGGGGATGAGGAGAGAGGAAGGTCGGGGCCAACCACGCGGCCCGTGTTAGTCCGCTGGCGGTGGACTAGCATCTTCTGTTGTGGGTTCGCATCCCCGGATGCCCCCGTCTGGCACCAGGTCCTGCGGAAAAGCAGGAGGAGCGGGAGCGGAGATCAGGAGAGCGTGGTGCCTACGTGCCCTTCGGGAGTTTGTCACTGCCTCTGAAATCAGCGACTTGAAAGAGACAAAGGCGTGGCTGGGACAGGAACACACCCTGGAGGCAGAGAGCAGACAGGGTGGGCTTTGGGGTAAGGGGAATAAAGGAGAACCAGGCCCCGCCCCCAGATGACCCCTGACGTAGCTGGGACAGAGAAGAGGAGCCGGCTTTGGTTACAAAGGAGCACAAACCCAGTCTGGTTTTTGTGCTAGCGGGCTCTCTGCTCTCCAGAATCTCTGAAGTACCTGGAAATGTGTTCAAGATCACTTTGCACGGGGGTGACATCGGTCCTGAGCGCCCACGTGTTCCCAGCCGGGTGGGTGGGGGTGGGGTGGGGGGGTGAGCGGCAAACACGGGGACTCGGTGACTCGCTCATTTGCCCTGGGAGAGGGAAGCAGGGCGATGCTTTAGGCACATCGCCCCGGTGCAGGGGGCGCCTAACCGAACTCTTTGCTTCTCTCTTGGTTCCTGCAAACAGAACGTGGGGAAGGTCGTCGTCAAAGGGTGCCGCTACCTGGTCCTCGGCCTGCAGGGCTTCGCCTCGGCCTACGCCGCCCCGTTCAGCGTGACCGGCAGCGTGGTGTCGTTTGTCCGCTAGGGGGCAGCGGCCCCGGCGCACACATGCTCCCCGAGCCATGGGAGCCGCACAGAGCCAGGAGCATCTCAGACTTGAAGCCACAAAATACTTGGAAGAAAAAAAAAATGTCTTTCTCTGTCGAATCGGACGACTGCTGTGAATGCGACATCTTTACCCATCTGCTGAGTGTTTTCACATTTCCTGGACACGGGTCGCTGCGCCATACGATCCCGCAGAGAATGAGGCTGATGTCACCTCTGGGGCCAGGGTCAAGTTTGCTCACATGGAAGCCACGCGAGGGCAGGCCAACCGTCACCAGGGTGAGCCCCGTGGGTGGGCAGCAGAGTGGTGATTGTGGCGGGGGAGGATTTTCACCCGGAGAGACATGGTTTGAGACCTTCTCCCGGAGAGGTCGCGGGCTGGCTGGCACTCACAGCCCGCCCGCCGCGGTTCTCAGGGCACCCAAGGCGCAGTTTGCTCTGAAGGCACGTGCCCCCGTCTCCTCCTCCGCCCTTTGTCTCCGGGAGTTTAATTACAGGCTTGGGAAGAAGGAAGGAAGAAAAGTCTCTTTGAAGGCTGACACTTTGAAGCTGTGTTGACAACGTGTCATGACTGTTTAAAGTAGATAAAAGCTTGTCACTGTCACCTCTCTCTGACATGAATGCGCGGTGGGAGTGAGGGGAGGAAGGAGGGCGAGTTCAAGTGCAGGCTGCGTGGAGAGAACGGTTGGGCCAGGGAGGGCTCCTGAGGCTGATGGGTCTGGTGCAGCCCGGTCTGGCCCAGACGCACGTGGGACCCTCCGCTCAGTGTCTCCACGCCACGCCGCCGCCGGAGGGCGCTTTGTGTTGGGCGCGCGGGAGATGCTGCATCTGGAAATGAAAGCGTGTGATTCAGAGAAGGGACCAGCAAGTAGGAGGCAGGTGCGAAGGAAGTAGAAGCAGGACGAGAAGGAGGTTAGGGGAGAGAGGTGGAGGGACGGGGCCCAGATCTGGGGTCTGAGTGTTGGGAATCTCCGGTGGGCTGGACTTGGGCTCCGGGAGGGAGCCAGGGGCAGTCTGACGGCGGAGGTGCCGTGGCTGCTGGGTGGACACCCTCTGCAGCCCGTGCGCTCACGTGGTCTGCCTTCATAGCACCCTTTCCTCTTCTGCACCACCCACTTTGACCACGTCTCACCTGGATTCAAGGTGAGGGTGAGCCTGGTCCTCACCCCCCCCCCCCCACACAGGATGACCCATTGACTGACTCTGGCCCATTGGACAGGGAGGTGGAAGGAAGAGGAGGCCCCTCCTTCCATGCCCTCTGCCAAGCCCCACGATTGGCCACCATTCTGACTTTGTTTCCAGAATATCCAAAAGTTCCTCCCTAGTTATTGCTGACCAGCCTGTGGGGTCAGTGGCAGCACCCACCTGTTGCCCTTAGAAGTTTCCAGGCCATGCCAAGGAGGCCTCGATGTTCATGTTTCACCAGTCAATCCCAGCCAGGTGGCACTGGGCTGTGGAGAAGGCGGGAAGACAGACGGAGGGAGAGGAAAAGGAGTGGGAGGAGGAGGACGCGGTGGCGGCGGCGCTTGGCTCCGCTTCCTGTCTTGGAGGCTCCAGGGGAGACGAAACTTGGATCCAGTTTCTGCATCATTCATATTTGCGAGGAAAGGAGAAAACAAACGTTCTTGTTTTAGCTCGAATGACGAAAGTTGACAACGGGACGTTTTCACCCTTGCGAGGTAATTATAGCGTGCTTGGCCGCAGGGGGCGTCAGGGGAAGGGAGAGGTGAGGGGCAGAGAGAGCGCACAGTGTGGTTCAGCGGGAGAGCCCAGCCTGCTGCCCCCAGGAAGGACGGCGGAGGGATTCCGTGGTGGGCTGGGAGGGCGCCCCTCCCCGGGGGCGCAGAGATGCTGAGCCGCCCCAGGGACGCCCGCCGAGTCTCTGGGGGGATGACAACGTCAGCCCAGGAAGGGACGAGACCTACTGAGGCCATGTGAGGAGACCTTGCCCCCCCCCGTCCCCCCCCATGTTGGACGTACTGTCAGACCAAGTTCATTGGGCTCTGAACTTCTTGAAGCCTGGTTAAGAATTAACCCAGACATGTCGAAAGTCAAAACCAGACAGGGATTGTCCTGGTGGCCAGATGCAGGGGACAGAAGGTGAACCCCAGACCGAGGCTCAGCCTGCGCAACCACTGACTGCGGGACGGGCCACCCGTGTTGCACGTGACCTTGGAGGCTTTTCTGTCTCTTCAATTTCATTCGAACATCCAGGCCCACACCCTACCGAGCACTGAGATTTAAAAAGGTTTTTTTTTTCTTTTTTCTGTGTGTTTGATTTTGAGGCTTCTTTTGTATCCCTTCCTTGTCCAATCATGTAAATAAAAACCCCAATTGGTTGAATTTTCTGTGTGTGAAGATTTTTTGCCACCTCCCGTTCTAGCCTTGCCTTAGATGTCTGTGGTGGGTGTCCAGCCAACCCTGAGGACTTCGTACAGCAGGGGAAGGCCAGGCGGGGGACCTCCAAGGGACAAGCCAGGAGGGGCCCAGGCCTGCTCTGAGGCCCCGGGCCAGGGACAACGGCCCTGACTCTCTCCCTGCTAGGGGTGGGGCCAATTTCTAGCAGCCCAGCAGAGGAGGTTTCGGTGTGCAGGAGCCTCAGCTCACCCTTCGGTAAGAATGGAAATTTCCAGACCCTCTGATTTCGAATGGGAGGTGTTTCACTAGGAGCTTCTGAAGGAGCTATTGCTCTCCCCGAGCTGGGAAATGCTGGCCCCTGGGGGCTGCTGCCCTTCGCGAGGGGCAGGGGGCTCCAAGGTGGGGCCCAGGGGTCTAGCCTGAGCAGGGTGCCAGCCCCACGCTGGGCACGCGTGGGTGCCCACTGGCTGAGTCCTTCCCCTGGGGTGCTCCTCGCCTTCCACCCTGCAACTCCCTCTAGAGGCTCGAAGTAGGATCAGAACTCGACACCTCCGGGACCCAAGGTGCTTTTGTTCAAGGTGTTTCTCAGGTGATCCCTCTTGCATAACCTGTTGACCAGGCTCGAGAAACAAAAGTGTCTGGCTCACAGCAGCCATAAAAACCAGGGCGCAAGAGCGGGCAGAGCCAAGAGGCCACCCTTTCCGACAGGGCTCTGAGCTCCAGGGTGAGCTGCCTCCGTCCAGATCGGCTTTCTCCGCCGCGCTCCGTCGGCCGTGGGGAGAAAGCACGTGTTTCCTTTCGCCGTCCTTCCCGAGGGAGATGTTTGGAGTCACTGCCGGAGCAGAAAGTGGGAGCTAACACCTTTGTTTTTTTTGCAGGGGACTCACCCATGGGGAAAAACACTATACGTGTTTATTTTTTTTGTTTTTACACTTTTTAAAAACGGAGTGTATTGGGGTGACCTCGGTTAATAAGACCATGCAGGCCTCAGGCGTACAGCTCTCCAACACGCCGGCCGTCTGCACTGGCCCCTCCCCAGCCAAAGTCAAGTCTCTTCCCGCCACCGTTTGTCCCCCCTGTGCCCACTTCCACTGCCCCCCAAACCTCCTTTCCCTCTGGCAGGCCTCACACTGTTGTCTGTGTCTGTGTCTTGTTTTGGTTTTTGTTCTGGCTTAATCGCTTCTTCTTTTCCCCCCACCCCCACCTCCCCCACTTCCCTCCGACAGCTCTCAGTCTGTTCCCTGCGTCTATGCGTCCGTTTCAGGTCTGCGTGTGAGTGTGTTCGGTTCGTTGGGTCGCACATGTAAGTGAGATCGTGTGGTATTTGTCTTTCTCTGACTGGCTTATCTTCCATTATTAAAAAGACCCTGAGTTAGGGGTTCCCGTCAGGCCCCCACTCAGAGCCGGGGCACAGAGACAGCTGATGTTGTGGATGATGAGTTGCCTATTTTGAGATCTTTCAAGTTGAGGAGGAAAAAAAAAGCCTGTAAGTTATTTATGAACTTCCTTTATCATCATCATTTTTACATACAGAATCAGGCTTGAATTTGCCCTTCCGTGTTTTCATTGCAATAAATCAGAGAGTCCTTCATTCTTTTTTTTTTCTCTGTTTTGTTTGTTCATTTATTTTACTCGTTAGAGTTCACATATAAGTGAAGTCATACGGCATCTGTCTTTCTCTGACTGGCTTATTTCACTTAACACGATATCCTCTAGGTCCGTCCATGCTGTCGCCAATGGTATGACGCCATTCTCTTTTATGGCTGAATAATAGTCCATTGTCAGCCCTGGCTGGTGTAGCTCAGTGGACTGAGTGCAGGCTGCGAACCAAAGTGTCGCAGGTTCGATTCCCAGTCAGGGGACATGCCTGGGTTGCAGGCCATGGCCCCCAGCAACCGCACATTGATGTTTTTCTCTCTCTCTCTTTCTCCCTCCCTTCCTTCTCTAGAAAATAAATAAATAAAATCTTTAAAAAAATGACCATTGTCTATATGTACCACGATTTCTTTATTCATTCATCTACTGATGGAAGCCTGGATTATTCCATCTTGTTATCAATGACCAGGCAACACCCAGCATGTTCCGAAGAAGGAAGAAAACCTAGGAGTTCTTATAGTAAAACATACCTTCCTGGGAAGACTCAGCCCTGTATTCTCAGCCTCTGGATTGGTCCAAGATGCTCATCTTCCAGATGCCAGGTTGGCCTGGGTAACGGATGTGCGGCCGTCTGGACACAGGAACATTCTCTCCTCAGTCCTTCAGGGGGTAGTCAGAGGGTTCATCTACAGGGTGTATGCATACACATAGCTCCAGACATAACTGGCTGGTTCAAAAGTGTAGGTTCCCAGGCTGGTGAAGGCGAGAATAGCATGATGTCCTCAGGCCTCCGTCTACCCGCTTGACTTTAGTAACTTGCCAGCGTGGCTACTGGGATTCCATTTGACTTCCTCCCTCTTTCCCCCAAAGATGCTCTTCATATTATCGGGGTTGCACGGGGAAGCTGGAGCGCAGGGAAGGTAGGGGGTTCCCCTCCGGGGCTCTGGCCGGGGGCCGGTGAGACCAGTCCCCCCACTGGGCTCTCTCTGTCGGTTCCAGCCGCCTCCCATTCTGTCCCCACCCCCGCTCCTCCCATCAGAGCCAGGGCCTGGGAGGAAGAGGGAAGCCGGGTGTGGAATGGCGTCCAGCTTGCATTCTTGTTCCAGTGTTGGGATCCGAGTACTTAGAAATGCTCCAAAAAAAAAAAAAAAAGAAAAAAAAAGAGGCGAGGTGCTTACCAGCCCGTCATACTTTGGATGTTTGAGATGCCGAGATTGCTGAGCTGCTGATCTGACAAGATCAAGGTACAAGGGGAGGACACAGGCCTGGGCTGGGGCAGGGACCTGTGACCCTCAGCCGCTGCGGTTGACTTTATTTTGCCACACGTCCTTGGCATGGTTCCTCTTCCCATTGACTGGTGACTGTGCCCCAGGGAGCCACCTCTCACTCCAGCACCCAGGGGCCTCAACCCAAAGCCCCAAGGGGAGCAGGGAGCCACCCTGGGTAATAGGGAGGGTGCTGGCATAACCTGGCACCAACTCCTCTGGCCCTGTGGCCTGGGCCAAGTTCCCCAACCCCTTTGAATTTCAGGTCTGGCTTGGTTTCACTTGCACAGTAAATAGTACCTGCTCCCCAGGGTTATTTGGAAGATGAAATATGGATTGCACGAAAAGCCCAGCAGTGGGGTGTCAAGTGCTCTTCTTCCCCAGCTGTGAAGTAGCTGAGAGTCAAGTCTTTCTTTGTCCCGGGAGAGGAGGGGGTGGGGGAGAGGGGGAGGGCTGAACCTGGCAGAGGTGCAGGGTGGGGGGGGGGAGGAGATGTAATTGGCCTCACCATCCCCCATGGATGTTTTTCCCTCTTCCCCCTAAATTCATCCTTTACCTGCCGAGAGTGGCTTCCTGGCTTCCAGGTTCAGGGTCAGGGTCAGGGTAAGAGCCCCACCTGCACCTTTGCTGCAGGGGAGCTGGGGCGGGGGCTGGAGAGCAGCAGGGAGAGGGGATCCAGGCTGTGGAGAGGACTGGAGATGAAGAGGTTAGCCCAGGGGCTTGGCTGGAGGCACAGGAAAAGGTTTGTGGCTTTTTGTCTCTTCCAGAGGAAGGGCTGGGAACTGTTGCCCTGAACGCAGGTTGCTGGGGGTGGCTGGTGTCCCAACACCTGAATTGTCTCATCTGTGACATAGGGATGCAGAAGTCCTGTCCGTTTGCCGGAGCACAGAATGCCCAGAGGACCAACGGGCAGCCCGAGGACCAAAGGGAAGGCCCCGGGGTCTCCCAGGAGGCCCCTGCAACATGCAAACATGCAGGGGACCCTGCTGGCTCCACCGGAACAACTGAGTGACATCCAGGAGGGCCCATCTGCCCTTTCCTTAATCCCCCAGGCGCCTCCATCTGTGTTCATTCATTTATTCACCAGATCGGTTTGGATCCCCCGCCCTGGAGCCCCACTGAGGCCGGGCCCTGAGACTGTCACAGGGGGCAGGGCAGGGCCGTCCCGCCTGGTGGGGAGTTGAGAACCATCTTCTGCCAACACGGGGCAGAGGGAGAAGGGCTCTCGGCCCCAGGAAGCCACCTGAGCACGACACAGGGACCCCGGAAAGCACCTCGCTGCATGGCCTTGACCACCTCTCTGGACCCAGCATCTTCTGCAAATCAAGGAGGTGGATGCACATTCATCAGTCCTTACTCTGCTGTGGAGTCTGAGGAATTTTCTAACAGCCTCCCTCTTGATCTTGACGGGCTCTCAAGGTCACGGTGCTGGCAGTCAGCAGCCCCGGGAGGAAACAGGAACAATGGGAATCCCTTCCGCCCTCTGTCCTGGCCGGCAGAGGCACGAAGTTGTTTGTTTCCCGGCAAAGCTGCTGTTTTCCCCACCCTCAGCCCTGCTGCCCCTCCTGACCCAGGTTCCCCACGGCATGAGGAGAGGCCAGGGCCATCCACCCCCCGGCCTGGGCCCCGAGGCCCTGTGCCCCGAGGCCCTGTGCCTGGAACGTGGCTCCTCTCTCAAGATTCAGCTCAAGGCCACCTCCTCCAGGGGCCCTTCCCCGATCTCAGCCCCTGGAAGAGATCTGCCTCCTGCATGCCCTGAGTCCCAGCCCCCTTTTATTCTGCTCTGTGTTAGAATTAGATTCCTCTATACCTTCCCCAGCCCGAGGTTTGCATGGGGCAGGTGCCGGGGAAGGAAGGAGAAGGAAGGGTGACAAAGAAAGAAAGAAAGAAAAGAAACGGCGCAGGTTTCTGTAGCAAGCCGGGCGGTGCTTCTAGGGCATGATCGGTCCCTGCTTATCGTTTCTTGGCCAACGGAAAACAACACCTGTGCACGGCACGTGGGCCCCGGCCACTTCCACAGGCCAGCGCCACGCAGGAAGGCGTGTTAGCGAGGTCTCCCTGCGTGATTACCGGCAGCACTAGAAAGGTCACTCGGAATGAACCTGCTGCTGCCCTCGGCTGCCCGGGTCTGGCTGTGTGGATGGTGGGGAGGGCAGGACCCTGACCAGGAGGCTGTGGGGTCCAGCTGGTCCTGGGGCTGCCCGAGGTGTCATCTGGAAGGGACGGGGTTGTCCTGGGTGCTGCCTGGCCTGATTGAGGAGAAGCAGGTTGCCCAGAGGGACTTTGGGGACAGAGTGGGGAAGGGAGCTGGGGGCTGGGGGACATGGGGCTGGGGACAGCTGTCACGCAGGCCTTGTGGGCTCTTACACAGAGTGAGAGGTGACACCACTGCGGGCCCTGCCTGCGTTGTGTGTTATCAGGGCCCTATGGTGAGGGACCGTCCTCAGCCCATTTCACGGAGGAGGAGACTGAAGCAGAGTTGGGGCGGAGCCTGCCCAGCCCCGCCCCCCACGTGAGTGCGTGGCTCTCCCTCCCAGCGCCCCCTGTGCCCCTGCGCACTTCCTTCTCAGTCCGACGCTCGATCGTTCGGGGCCTCACTCCCCCACGGGAACGTAGGCTTGGTGACAGCATGGACCATTTGGTGCAGGGCTGCATCCTTGGTGCCCGGCACGCGGTAGCAGCTCAGTGGACCTCTGGTGAGTGGACGAGGACCGACGAGGTGCAGACAGCCCAGAGAGAGCTGCTGGAGCCCCCGAGGCCGCGTGCGTCCTCCCTGAAGGCCCACTCAGCACTCAGGGTTCCCGGGAATTCCTGGGCCCTGAGCGGACCTGAGGAATGTGTGGGTGGCCTGCCTGGGCCGGTCCCCACCCCACCTTGGCGCTGTGTCTTGGAGCGTCAGCGAAGGGCGCTTGGTGATACGGTGCCGTTCCCTTATCCGTTCCTCCTGGTCAGTCCCATCACAGACCCGTCACCCAGACAGTCCATCCAGTGCTCCCGGAGCACGCGCTCTGTGCTTGACACTAAGCTGGGACAGTACGCAATCACCAGGTCTGGGGCCTGCCCCTTGCCTCCCGCTGAGGGGCGGCCCCAAGGGAAAAGGCACAGGGGTCAAGCGCTGTGGGGCCTCCAGTGGGTGGTCCGGCTGTCGTGGTCCCCACCACCACCGAGGAGCCGCACCACGGAGGAGCCGCACTGCGGGCAGCCAGAAGACGGAGCATGCGGTCAAAAGAAGATGCCCTGCAATGAGGGACAGGAAGGGGGACCCTCTGATGGGGTCTTAGTGGAGGGGTGGCCATGGGATCCATTCCACGGTGTGAAAAGGCCACCCCCAGCTGCAGAGGGGAAAGGCTGAGCCTGGGGTGGGGGGGCATTGCTGAGGTCAGAGGGAGGACAGGCTGCTGCCTTGTGGGGGGTGGGCTGCTGGAGCCTATGAGGAAACCCCAAGTGACGGGGGACTTGCCTAGGAGGGTGCCAGGGTGAGGGAGAGAGAGGAATCAAAGCATTCTCTCAGATTCTGGCCTGAGCTGGGGGCGGGGGTGCGGAGGGCGCGGGGGGAGAAGAATGCCGAAAGTCTTTTGAGCTCCAGGCCAGGACTGCTGTTTACTTAATGTGTACAACGCCTCTCTGCGTGGCCAGAAATACAATGTACAAACCCGAGGCCTCGGGCTTTCTGCTGCAGCCACGGTATTTCCTGAGCTGCTGTCAGTTTCACCTTGGAGCCTGGGCAGTTCCGAGACCCGCCCAGTCCTTGACCTTGGTCTCCGGGGTCGGGGTGGGGGGGGGGGAGGCGGGGACTCACTGTACACTCCCCCTGGTCTCTGCCCGCGGTGGAGTGGCTGAAAGGCACATTCCAGGGCCCAGGGGGTGGGGCCTGTGGGGCAGGGCTGTGTGGGGGTGAATCGCGCCTGCTGCAGGGAAATCCAGGGCCTGTTAGGTGCTCAGTTCCGCAGGCGGTTTGATCCTCCCAACAGCACGATGACATGGATGTCGTTATCCTCATTCCAGAAACAGGGAGACGGAGACAGAGAGGCCTCCGGGTGCATGGGCCCTTCCAGGGACCAGCTGGGTCCTGCAGATCCCAAACGCCACCTGTGGTCTTGCTTGTCTTCCAGGTGGACCGGAAGCACTTGCTTTTCCTGCTCTGACCCGCCTCCCCCCCCCCCCCCCCCCCCCCCCGACCACCACCACATAGCTAATGCTGGGCCTTCAGGTGATCTCTGCTCTAGACTTCATGTGGCTTCCACAGTGACAATTGGCCCAAACTCTTAGGAGGGCTCCGTGGAATCCCCCCTCCCCTGGAAATACGGGCAAGGGTTTGGCAGGGGCTAAAATAAATAGAATGAAAGGAGCAGGGGCAATGGAGCTTATTTTGTGACTAAGCCTGGGGGAGGGGCACTTTGCATAATATTTGCGTGGGGCGAAGAACTGTCTCCCTCTGCAGACACCGGATCCAGCCACGGTCCTCCCTCCTCCCCCCTGCGCAGGGCCCATGCTGCGGAGATGAAAAGCGCCTCTCCCCGCAGCAGCCAAAGAAAACAATCGCCGAGAAAACGCAACAGAAAAGGAGAGAGGAAGCAGGAATCTGCATCCTGGCTGATAACATCCTCGAAATCAAGCTGCAGAGGTGGGCGGTCACGGCCATGGTCATCAGTCATGGAAGGAGCCTGGGGGGCGGGGTTGGCCAGCGGTAGGAAGGTCTGAGCAGGTCCCTGGCCCTCAGGGCCGTCAACTTCAGCCCCGACAGCCCGGCCCTTGATGCCAAAGGGCACTAGGTGACCTTCCCTTCCCGATCAATTCCCTGGAGCATCTATTTGCGGACCAAGTATAAACTGAGATTCCCCCGTGCCCGGGGATACACAGGTGCACACAGGATTCCCAGCTGGCGGAGGTCACCTTGCAGGGAGGAGGCTTGCTGTGACAGACACACGTCAGCTTCTTTCCTCTGGCCTGTCCCTTCCTGGCTCCCCTCCTCAAGCCACAGGTGCTGGGCACCCTAAGTTGGCCAGGGCTTCGTCTGTCCTCGTCCTCCCCCAAGGGGCAAGTGTGAGGAAGCCACCGTGGTGAGGACCTGCCTCTCCCTTGCTGGGCGGGGGCTCTTAGGTGGGACAAGGGCCTCTAAGGTGTCTCCGCTGGGACAGGCATAGACACCTTATCCCTTACTGACACAGGATTGCTGCGAGGACCAAATAACATTCTGTCCCGTAGACCGTTAGGGGCGGCAACCATGAATTGCTCCAATGTAGGGAGTAGAGTGAAGTGTGGCTTTATTTCTCCGCAGCGCGTTTCCAAAATGTTCGGCCTCCCTGCAACCCTTACTCCCCACTCTGCACTGAGCTGGGTTAAGGGAAGTTGCGCCTTGGGATCGCCTCTCCAGGAAGGAAAAGAGCGCTTCCTTTCTCGGATCCGAAGAACCAGCGGCAAGCCCTTCCTCCCCGCCCTCCTCTCCAAAAGGTTGGTGACAGCGCCCCCTGGTGGGCATCTGGAGCAACTGCCTGGGGAAGGCACAGAGGGAGGGCTGGGGTTGAACTCAGGAAGAGCAGGAACGCGGGGGTCACGTAATGGTGCGGGTGGGGGGGGGGGGAAGAGGGGATGCCCAAAGGGGGACAGGCTTCTGTCCTGTCCAGTTTATTATTGTCGTGAAGCATCAGATCTCGCGTTATCAGGTATTCTGGTTTTTCAAGACGAGCTAGAAACTTCGCTACTGAATAAAATAAAACCAATGGTGCAAGCCAAAGAAAACAGGACGGAGGCCAAAGTTTGGGGCCGCAAACCTGCAGGAAGCCTTGATTTCTGTGGAAGAAACGAAACAGTAATAACAGCTAATCCCAGCACATAAATGAGGAGCTGCCTCGGGAACGGAAATATGTTATATCAGACATAAAAGTCACAACTAGGAGCACAGTGGTCAAGGAGAAAAAAGAATATGCTTATTCACTCACCTCTGAGTTGTCCCATTTTTATTTGCTTGTTATACTGATTGTTTTTTATTTCTTGTATTAACCAGCAGACATTAGGAAGTTTCAGTAAGAATCATGGGAGGAAAAACTCAAAATAGAAAACATTCTTCTTTTTATTACATTTCAGCACCCCCACATCCCCAACCCAGCTTTTGGAAGAATAAATCAGTTGCCCTAAAGGTACACACTCACCAGCTTCCAGAATGCCAGTGTCCATGAGGGCGTCTTTGAACTTTTTAGGGAAGAAACTCATATTTCTTAATCCAACATGCAAAGCCTGGGCAGGTTGGTGTCACGCTGCTAACAGTCTCACCACCTTCCACGATTTCCCACGCTTCCCTGATCATCATTCCAAACGATTTTCTTTCTTCCCAGAACACCTCAGGATTTTCCAGAAAAGCCTACTTCTCTTTAAAGTGCTCCTCCTCACTTTTCCATTAAAAAAACAAACGAACGAACTATGCATTCTTCAAACCCCAGTTCGCAGGTCACCTCCCACCCAAGCCTGATGGACATAACACCGCCCCAAGCCTGCAGGCACAGCACACCACCCACCCCCAACCCGAGCTTTCAAAGTTCTAAGCCGGTATCTCTAGTCTAACAATCAGTTTGCTCATGTTATAGTTATTTCCTTGTACCCCTTCGGAAATCTACCCACAGATACAAAGCTTTGAAAACACCTCATAGATTAGGGGCTGGTAGGCATGTTAGCTGTTTGTTTTGCTCACGCAGAGCCTAGTACCTAGCCAGACAGATGGAATAGGACCATTAACACATATACTTTAACATAATGTTAATTTTGAATTTTTGGGACAAGTAATAATTTTCATGGTTCCAAACGCAAAAGGTGTGAATGCGTGTAAGGGTAAAAGGTGCCCATCTCTCCCCTGTTTCCAGCCACCCCGAGTCTCTCCTTATCTGTAAATAATGTTACTCATTTTTTTTTTATATCCCCTGGATGAAGTCCACATTCCTTTCTCCTCTGTGTAACTCTTTCTCCCCTCCGGGCTTGTTTATCTTCCCAGCCCTCGCTCTGCACCCAGACTTTGCCCTCTGCTTCTGCGTCTGCACGGAATTTAGCCACGTGCTCTGCCACCCTCTCCCCTACACTCTCTTCACTTAGCAAATGTCCCTCGTCAGTCTGGCCTCGGGGTCTCTGTCCACGGTGGGTGCCCAGTGTCCAGTGGGTGCCCAGTGTCCAGTGGGTACCAGGAATCCCCCACCTCCACCTCCTCCAGCTCTTTTCTCCTCGTAACATAACTGTTTACTGATGGGGTTCTTCACAGGCTCCTTGAGATCAGAAACTGTTCCTCAGTCACTGTTCAAGACTGAAGACCCAGCACACAGCAGGGCTGGGATGACCATTGTCCCCCACCGTGAACAGTCCTCGGCCATTGCACCTTTCTCCTTGAGCCCCTTCTGAGCTCAAGGAAAGCTCCGGGAAGAGGAAGCGGTGGTCCCAGAGATGCATGAGCTTGTGGGCGTGCACAGATGTTTCTGACTGTGGATGAGGAAAACGGCCTGGGCGTCTTTCTTGTCAACCTCTGGCCCACACTGTGAGCCACGCTCCCGTCCCCGAGCCCAGGGGACTCCGCACACACCTCATCTCAATGCCCAGTCCCGACCACTGCGTGTGAGGAGGACGCGTGCTTGTTGAAGAGGCAGATTTCAGTGCCCTGGGCCTTCCAGCGGAACTGTGTGGGGGGAACCCAGGCCAGTCTCGACTTCCACATTGTAGAACAACCGCAGAGAACTTCACCCTCCTGGTCCCTTTTGCCCCTGGAAGACAGACCCCTCATCGGGATGGGGGCCCATCAGGATTTGAGGGTGGCCTTCCGACTGCTTCCTTAAGTTCTCCGAGAACTTTGCCACGACGTTAAGGGACACTGCTTGGAGAATGACAAAACGGATGACTTCGCACCTCGGCTTGTCTAAGAAAATCCTCTGTTCACCAGATCGCCTGTCTGAACAGAGCTGCGAAGGATAAACAAGCCAGACGTTAGTGAAGTCTTTTCATTCAGCAACTACTAACAGTAGTTGAGCTCCATCCGCTTTCTTCAGAGGTGACAAGGCCTTCTTTTTCATCCTCACCTGAGGATATGTATTTATTGATGTTAGAGACAGCAGAGAAGTGGGGGGGGTGAGATGAGAGGACGAGAGACAGAGAGAGAGAGGGGGGGGGGAGGGGAACATCAAAGTTGGAGAGAAACATCAATACCCTGCAACCTAGGTATGTGCCCTGACCAGGAATTGAACCCACAACCTTCTGGAGTACAAGAAGACACTCCAACCAACTGAACCACCTCCCAGGGCACGACTGGGCCTTTTAGAAGGAGGCTCGGGGAGTAAGCAGGAGGGGAGAGCCAGGGCGCTGTGAAAAGACACGAGGCCAGCTGTGTCTGCTAGCTGGCGGTTCTTGAAGGGACGACTGTCCCCCCACAGAGATGGGGACACAGGCCCTGTCCTTCTCGCTAACGTTGCTTCAGGTCCCCGAGAAGGCCATTTCTGAGTTGCAGGCCATACACACACGTCCCCGAGGGAGGCAGGACGGATTCATCATCGTCGGCCCTTCCTAGTAAAGGCTCCAAGCAAAGGCGGTCGGGGGTGTCTCTTCCCACGTCCGCTGGAACCAAGAGGCAGGCATGTCCCTGGGGTGGGGTGGGGGCCTGGGGTTGTTACGGGACTCCAGGGGCAGGCCACTTGGGGTGCTCCATTCAAGAACGAGATGCGAGGGCCAGCCCTGATGTCCCAGTGAGTGATTCCCAGGGCCCAGCAAAGGGATCAAGTTTCCAGAGCCTTGAAGACAAGGGGTAACGCCCCAAAATATGGACCTATTTTCTTTTTTTTTTTAAGATTTCATTTATTTATTTTTAGAGAGGGAAGGGAGGGAGGGAGAGAGAGAGAGAGAGAGAGAGAGAAAGATCAATGTGCGGTTGCTGGGGGTCATGGCCTGCAACCCAGGCATGTGCCCTGGCTGGGAATTGAACCTGGGACACTTTGGTTCCCAGCCCGAGCTCAATCCACTGAGCTACGCCAGCCAGGAAAATACGGACCTATTTTCCACTCCACTTTCATTGGCCGAGCAGCCGCCAAGAACAGAGGCCGCATCTCCCGCTACCTGGCCAACAAATGCAGTATTGCCTCACGAATTGATTGCTCCTCTGAGGTACCCACAAGTGTATCTGGGGAGAAGCTTCGAGAACAAGTGGAGGAGCGGCCCTCCTTCTATGAGACGGGAGTGATTCCACGAAACCATCCGGAGGTCATGAGGGAGGCCATGGTTCAGGCAGAGGAAGCTAGAGAAACAGGAGAGAAAACTCTTGGAGGAGGAAAAGAAGCTCTGGCCGCAACTGCCCTCGCGTCTTCAGAAAACAGCAGTGCACCAGAGGGGTGTGCGTGTTTCAGGGCACTCTCTGGCACCCTGCGTGGTGGCTCTATTGTGACCAGCATGGAGACTAGTGAAAAACCCCAAAAGAAGAAAAAGCAAAAGCTCCGGGAGGCGGATCCTCAGGAGAATGGAATGGAAGACCCACCTGTTCCTTTATCCAACCCGAAGACAAAGAAATCTGTTTCCAAGGAGGAGCTAGTTAGCAGTGATCTCTGAGGAGACAACTGGCGGTGGGAATCTCCCCAAGAGGAAGGAATCTCTCTTCAAGGAGGAACCAGTCAGTGACCCTGAAGAGGCAGGAAACAGGAGTGTCCCCAAGAAAAAGAGGAAATTTTCTTCCAAAGGGGAGCCACTCAGCGGTGGACCTGAAGAAGCTGCTGGTAGCAAGAGCAGCAGCTGCAAGAAAAAGAAAAAAGCTCCAAAAGCTCTCCCAGGGAGATTAGAATGGACAGTACCCTCCAGTGACCCACCCCTTGTATCCCAGTGAAAACAAATTCACAAGGGGAAAAAAAAAAGAATGAGACCGAGGCCCTGACAAGGTAGTCTTGTTTACCTGCAGCAAGTGAAAGAGACGGGGGAGTCCCATCAGAAACTCCGCCCCCAGGGAGGGAAGCTTAGCCCACGCTTATTCGCCCTGTTTGGTCCAGCGCTTCTCGATTTCTTCTTTGCAGCTGGCTGGCTTGCACCCTTGACTTCCTGTCAGCTCCTGCTCTTGACTGCTGCCTCTGCGAAACACGACACTACATGCAAGAAACACCATTTAGCACTGCCCAGACCTGGGGACCCTTGTGCTGTGTACAGGGTCGTCCTGGGGACTGGCCTGGGGCTGCAAGAAGGCGGGCTGGGGTTTGGGCACGGAGCCAGCCGTTTCGCTGGGGAGGGTTAGGGGACGAAGTGCTGTCTTTCCCGGGGCGATCCGCCAGGAAAAGTAGTTCCTGGACGTTTTAAAATCTCCCATTCGGAAAACTGCCATCGCTTTCGGTGTTGCTCAGTTAAGCAGCCAGGTCGGCTGTATTTGGGGGTACTAGTTGCGGGGGGGGGGGGGGGGGGGGGCGGTGAGGGCTTGGCTAGTCCGGTGACTGTCGTGCCGCAGGGGACGGGGTGAAAGGGGAAGTTCAGCGAAAGTCACCAGCCCAGATTAAGTGGCGGGGGAGGGGGTGGCCCACTTGCTTTGAGTATCACAATTGCCTCCCAGGGGCGCATGGTGCCCAGCCATACTCTGCCTCGATTTCCCCAGTGTCTGCAGGGTCCTGCCACCGCCTTGGACGCACGCTGCTCGCTCCCTCCCTGCTCGTAACTAGTTGGGCCTCCTTGGCGCGCACGCGTGGCCTGGGTGTCCGGGTCAGGGGTTGTCCCCGCCAGGGGTTGGGCCAGCTCTGGCCCCTCCCCATCGCCCGGCCTGCAGGGCCTCTGCTCCCATTCCTACTGAAGCCCCTGTCCGCAACCGCTCCAGCCATGGGCGCCGCCGGTTCCTCAACCCTCCCCGTGTGGCGGCACCCGGCGCAGCTGAGACCCGTCTGGCTCGGGGCAGCCGCGCTGGGACTGACCGCAGTGGTGCTGGGGACGGTGGTCTGGCGCCGCACGCGGTCCAGGCGGCCGCGGCGGCTGCAGCAGGTGGGCACCGTGGCGCAGCTGTGGATCTACCCGGTCAAGTCCTGCAAGGGGGTGGCGGTGAGCGAGGCCGAGTGCACCGCCCTGGGGCTGCGCAGCGGCGACCTGCGGGACAGGTACGGCTGGCCGGAGCCCCGGAGTTGGGGGATGGGGTGGGGGTGCTCGGCGACGGTCCTGCTGGGGATGCGTTGGGGTGGGGGTCGGGGGGCGGGAGAGGTGGGTCTTGTCCCCCCCCCCCACCTCCAGAAGGAGAATAGGGGTTCACCACCTGGGTTTCCGGAGCTGCTTGTGGGTACCCCTGCCTTTCATCCCTGAGCGGGGAAGTTCAAGTTCACGTCTCATTCAGATTTGGAAAGGTAGGCAGGGACAAAGTTTCCTCCGTGTAAAAGCACTGGGTCTGACTTGGTTATAGCTAAGGCTCCACTTAGTGCTAAACTTTCTTAGTTTATGGCACAACAGTAGCCACGTGAATGCCATCGGCACTAGTGGGCAGACGTGAGCGACGGCGAAACTGATTTTCGCTCAAGGACACACGGCCTTCGGCCTTGCTGGGGCTCGTTCCTCACCGTGGGCAGTCCCCACAGGTGCCTTGGAGACCCAGGAGGCGGGGACACCTACACCCCTTTCATGGGCACCGAGCGGAGTGAAGGCTTGCGTGGGGGACAGGGGCTGTGGGGGGAGGGGTGGCTGCAGGGTGGTAGTTTTCCCTGAGGGAACAGTGTGTCTCTGGTCTCCCCGGTGGGCAGAGCGGACTTCAGCGAAGAGCTTTACTTCAAGTGTCTGCCTTACTCAGAAAAGACAAGGTGTCTTGTCCTGTAAGTCACCCCCAGGGTGAGGCACAGACGCGTGCCATTCACAGAAGGATGCAGCTGGGTGCCGGGAAGGCTCTCTTGACTGCGAAGGGTGCCAGTGCCTAGCAGGAGCGATCAAGGAAGAATTTGTGAATCCTGAAAAGACCACACCTGCTGAAAAGGGTCCCTGGTAGGTGACCGAGCTCAAAGTCAACAACAGCAACAAACGCAGAGCCGGGCAGCCGTTTCTACACAGGGGCCTCCACTGCCAGCTGCACTCCAGGGAGAGGCCTGCGCCGAACTACCTGCCTGCCGCGTTTCTGCCCCCTGAGCCGGCCCTTATAAAGGAGTGAGTTCCTGGAACTCGATGGCAGCCAATAGGAATGAGGCTTTCCCATCTAATCGGAGCTGCCCAGCTCCAATCAACCCGGGTGGCTGTGTTCTGGCCAATCAGGACAATGCCTGTTGGACCAATCAGACTGAAATGTGGAGCCCTTATTTGCATGCGGACAGATCGATCAGGGCCCAGGGCCAGGGACTTCTGTCCGCGGGAGCCAGCTTCCCTCTGGCTCCCGGAGTGCACCTTCCCTTTCCACGTGAGACTGAAGACTTCGCCCCCCTGGCTGAGCCGCGAGACCGAAGGTGGTTCATAGAGCAGAGCGGACCAGCATGGACCAGAGCAGGCACGCCCAGGAGGGGGCGGACCAGCGCGGCACAAAGCAGGCTGCCAAGGGCTGCCTCCCAGTGGTCCTGTTCTCAAAACTGAGCTGTTCTGCACCTAATCGACTTGCCTTCTTCTCCACACCCTAAATCAGGGATTCCTGTTGGCGCTGAATCAGCGACCATCAGTCGACAGATGGAACCTCCTTTATTTCC
Organism: Phyllostomus discolor; assembly: GCF_004126475.2. Lineage (NCBI taxonomy): Eukaryota > Metazoa > Chordata > Mammalia > Chiroptera > Phyllostomidae > Phyllostomus > Phyllostomus discolor. The sequence goes on along the minus strand of NC_040917.2, from coordinate 17,705,230 downwards.
TTGGGATGAAGATGCCTCCACAGCTGGCTGGGATGGCTTAGCTGGGGTCCTGTGTGTGGGAGGTCTAAGGGGGAGGGAGGTGTGCCAGTTGGTTGTTCAAGGAACCTTCTAGCAGAGGCGGTCTGGCTGCCCTGAGTTCACCCCAGGACGCATGGACTCACTCTTCACTGAGTACTGCTGTCTTCTTAAATAGTGGGCTCCCACGGCCTGGAAGAACTTCACCTTGTTTTAGGAAGTGTTGTATACGACAATGATGTAACTCACAGGAGATTGTCCAGGATTAGCCCTGCATCCCAGACGGCTAATCCTGGAGAGTTTTTTAAAGCTGTGGTTTCCTGAGACTCCCATCCAAGAGTGAGGTTGGCATCTCCCAGGTGACTCCGATGCTCTAAGCAAAGGGTTTATCTGGGACTGAAGAACACGTTTAGAGTTTATGCAAATATGATGGACTAGACTTCTCAGACCTTGCGTGGGACCGTTGTCCTATCTAACACGACAGCACGTCATCAACATTACAATGAAACACCACTGAACAAAACAGTGTTCTTGGAGGACCTGCCGCATCTCACTCAAGATCACAAAACCATTTGGTGCTGTATGGATTTGAACCCAGATCTCCATGGGCGCAGCCTTCATGCTCTTTCTGTGAAACCAGTGTGTGACCTGGAAGTGCAAGGAGTGCCGACCAGCATCGGGGGACCTAGGGCAGAGTCACTGGCCTCTCTGAGCCTCATATTTTTTTTCATTTGCAAAACACAGAGGTTGAACTCGGTGGTCTCTAGGACCCTATCTAATCGAGCTTTTCTTTACGAGACGGTAATTGGAACTGGAAAGCAGCCTGGACAAAACTCTGCTCCAGGACCCCATCGCTGTCTCAGCCTGAGACTTCGAACCCAAAACTGCGAAGAGGCTAGAATGCAGCAGACGGTGTCTTTGTGTGATTCCATTTTGAACCACAGTCTCTGGAACTGGGGTCTAAGATCTGGGGTCCTCCTCTCCCAGAGCTCTGTGTCTCACATTTCCAGGGACATTTTCTTCAAAACTCTGAACCGATTTGTGAACGCTCGGCTTGAATGCCTCGAGCTTTGATCGGGTGCAAAGGCCCCCAGCAGAGCCCGGCGAGACCCCTCTGGCACGAGACATGGCTGCCCTCCTTCACCGTGTCATTCCCCATCTCCTCAGCCCCCCCCCCGGGACCCGATCACTTACCCATCCGTCCAAACCCTTGCTGACGTCAGCCCCTCACTCTCCCGCACCGGCCATTATTCTTATGGCTCAGAGAAATGAATTCCTGCAGTTCACAATCCGGAGTGCCCTTTTCTCTTGGCTTCTCCCCACCTGCACCCTCCTCCTCTCTGTAGTGGGGTCCCTGCTTCCCCCCTTTTCAGACTCTGTTCTTCCTGCTCCCTGGGCCAGTTTGTACATTTAGGCAAGAGGGTTCCCCGCTGCCGTTGGCCGCACAGGGCACTGCGGCTGCTTTGGAAAAGTTGAGCTCCAGGCTCTACCCTGATCTCCACAGGAGACCCTCACGTTTTAGGTGTGAAATGAAGGCGCTGGATTTTTGTGTGGCAGACTCGGGGTAACGTGATCTAAAAAAATTCATACTCCAAACCTGTTCGTTCAGATCGGGCAGAACAGGACTAATTACTCATTCACTGGGCGTCCCTTGTCTGCGAGAGGTGAAGAATAGCATTCATTAGCCTGTTGAGGAGGCAGTGAGGCTGGTTGGAGTATGTTAGGGATGGCAACTTTGTATCTTCATCCCAGGGTTAGACTGCTTGCAAGCCGCAGTGGCCAGCACGGAGCCTCTGGCCACCACGGTTGGTAACTCCCAGGGATGCCTCCCACGTGATCACACAATGGGCTGGAGCGAAGCTGGGGTCTGCGAGCCAGAGTGCAGGGCTGCAGTTGGAGGGTGGATGGGAGATGAGAAGGCTCAGCTCAAGGAGGGACTGGCTGTCAGAAATAACGTGCCGTCAGGTCTGTGACTCCGGGCTCATTTCTTGGCAGGTTTTGGCTGGTGATTAAGGAAGACGGGCACATGGTCACGGCCCGGCAGGAGCCCCGCCTCGTGCTGGTCTCCATCACCTACAAGGACGACCGGCTGACCTTCGAGGCCCCAGGCATGGAGCAGCTGGTGCTGCGGAGCAAGCTGCCTTCCTCCAACAGGATCCACGACTGCAGGTGCTCCACCTGGGGCCTGGGGGGCCTGCGCGGGGCCTGGTTTCCCTCGGGCTTCTCCCTGCACTCTGCAGTTTGTACATAGTGAGAGCATTTTGCTATAAGAGTACCCGGGAGTTGTTTTAATCAGATGTGGTAAGACACGCAGACAAGGCAATGACGGTCATAAAGAAAGAAGTTCTTTTATAGTCACAGATCCCTAGAAACCGGGGGGATCTTTGCCACACAGGGCCCCGCCAGGAAGCACCAGGGCTGGTCTGGACGTGGCACAGGGAATAGGAAAAACGTGAGCAAGAGCCTTGTCCTGGTCTCCAAAGGCAGGACTTCGAGGCAGAACAAAGGCTTCGGATGGGCCCATGTGAATCACTGCAGTGGTCGCCGGGCCTCAGAGACCAGAGGAGACCCTGACATTTGCCACCACGTGGGTGGACTTGGAGGAAGACATTATGCTAAGTGAAATAGGTCAGACAGAGAAAGACCAATCCTGTGGGATCTCACTTATATGTGGAATCAAACAAACCAAACCAAACAACAACAACAACAACAAAAAAACCCCAAATATCCAACTCATAGGAAAAGAGATCAGATCGGTGGTTCCCAGGAAGGGGATCGGAGGGGGATGGTCATGAGGTACAAACCTCCAGTTACACGAGGAAGTAAAAACAGGGTGGAGGGTAGACCGTGCAATGAGGTGTCTCTGGTTAACGCTCCCGCAGGGTGTGTTTTGGAGTTGGTCCTGAGCGTTCTCATCACCAAGGGAAAAACACTTCCTACTTTTTCCTTTCTGTACTGTTACAAGATGGTGCATGTTAACTGACCTGACTGTGGTTAACATGTGTAAGTTGGGGCATGATGCTGCACCCCCCAAACTTCTGTAGTGCTCTATGTCAATTATATCTCAACAGAACTGGAGAAAAACAATCTTTTGAAATGTGGACCATAAAAGAAGAGCTTAGTCGTGTATTTTTTTTAAAAAAGGGAGAAGGTTGGCTATCAAAATATTATGGCATTCACATTCCAATGCCTACTTTTAAAAGCATGATTTTATTTTATTTCAACATGTTTTCTGTATTTAAATATTAATGTAATATGATTTCATTTTGAATGTTAGTATTTCCATTTCAATGGAAATGATATTTTTCATCTCACACTAAACTTACAAAAGTTCCCATGTCAACTTAAAATTCTGCGAGTGGTACAAAGCTTAAAAAAGTTCTTTTATAGTTACTCAAGCAACATGACCTTGAAGAGCGTTGTGCTGTCTAGTGAAACCTGCTCCCCGTCTGGGGTTGGTGCTCTATTATTATCTCCTACTTAGCGCTGGAGACAGGCGGTCAGAGGAGTGGAATGATGTGCTAAAGGCCACAGACTAGAGAACAGGAACATTCCAGGTCGAACCTGCTCTGCAGACCCAGCTCAGGGTGCCTCTCCCACCCCTTAGATGTGCCCCTCTCCCCTTTCTGAAAGTGTCCTAAATCCTTGCTACTCCGAGTGTGGTCCACAGACCAGCCGCTTAGGTGTCCTGATGCTTGTTTGGAACAGAGAGTCTCAAGCCCCAGCCCAGCCTCCTGCCCCTGAATCTGCCAGTGCAAGAAGTAACCTTGGTCTTTCCTGTCCCTGCTCCAGGGTTTTCGGTCTGGACATCAAGGGCCGGGATTGTGGTGACGAGGTAGCTCAGTGGTTCACCAACTTCTTGAAAACGGAATCGTTCAGGCTGGTTCAGTTTGAAAAGAGCATGAAGGGAAGAGCAGCAAAGAACATCTTACCGTCTGTGGCGCAGAGTTACCAGGTGAGCGGCCAGAGAGCTGCCCTTCACCCCCACCAGCCAGTCCCGCTTCCCTTTCCACCTCCCTCGTGGCCCACAGGGAGCCCCCCCGGGGTCCCCAGTTAGGAAATGCAGGCGTGGCCAGGTGAGCAGTGCTGAGGGCGCCACCTGGGTGGGTGTTGGGGATGGAGAGGGAGGTGGGCGCCCGAGTCCCCAGGGCTGTCCAGGATGCATGAGGATGGAATACGGGAGATATCTGTGCTGGGAGAAGCTGGGGCGACACCCTCCCCACCCACAGTGAGATGGGTACTCGGGAGAAAATGGGTGGGGGAGGGGTGGAAGTGAGAGGTTTGTTTGGGACTAAATCCAGGTGTTCTGCAGAAGCAGACTGTCTCCAGCACTGCCCGCACGGTCGGCGCAGGCTGCTTATTTCAGGGGCTGGGACAAGGCGCCTTCTCCAGAAGAGAACAGCCTCCTCAGCCTTTGACCCTGCAGTGAGATCAGGTGGAAAACGCAAGCTCCTCAGGGTCTCCCCCCAGACCCCCTGCTGTCAAGCTCCTTGAATGCAGGGCGTTGAGTCTGCTTTGTTCCCTGCGATTTCCCCACCTCCAGCGAGGCCTGATAGGTACATCCAGGTGCTGACCAAATGCGTGTTGCAGTAACAGTGGTGTGGCGCTGAAAGAAACCGTTGCAAGAGCAGAGCCGATTGGCCGCGGCCCCTTTCCCTGACCGATGGTGATGACTAGGAAGGGCATCGCCTGTTGGGTGCTGGAGTGAGGAACAGGAGAGAAAGTGGGGTGCGGAGGGTGAGGTCAGCCCCAGGCCTGGTTGCTGTCTTCCATGTGTGGGCGGGGCCCCGCCGTAAGCTGGCCGTTTCCACGCCCCAAGCATCGCCTCTCCTTCCCCAGACGCCATGGTCCCCTTCCGCACTCTGGCAGCTTTGCTTCTAGACTTCGCTGAGCTTTGCGGTTGGCCGGAGCGATTTCACAGGGCAGCGAGGCCTGACGGGGCCGTGTTCTTGGCGCAGGTGGCCTACCCGGACTGCAGCCCGATCCACATCCTCTCGGAAGCCTCCCTGGCAGATCTGAACACCAGGCTGGAGAAGAAAGCGAGGATGGACCAATTCAGGCCAAATATCGTGGTGACAGGCTGTGCTGCTTTTGAGGAGGTAAGGGGCTCACTGTGTTTGTGCATTGTGCTCAGATGCGCTGTTCAAGACACTAACGGGATTGCCATCACCTTGAGCCAGCGCCAACTCAGACCCTCCAGGGTGGGCAGTGCTGGGAAACTCCTTCCCCAAGTCTCCTTCCCCTTGTCCAGTGGTTCACGCACGGCTGCTGCCATCTCCTCGCCGGCCTCAGGGGGCGCTGCTCACCCTGTACAGCTCAGGCCCCAAAGCAAGCAATGGGAAATCCAAATGGCAGCAAGTCTGGGACTAGGTTACGATATATAATCGTAGCTCAGAGACAACTGAAGGGGAATGAAGAGAACAGCCGTCTCTTCCTTTCCTGTACCACCCAGGGGTGCTTTCAGAGATTGGAGGCTCTGGGAATTTCTCCCCAGATCCCAAAGTGGGAGCCAAGAAGATTCATGGGACTTGTCTGGGGATGGTCCCTGCTGTGGCCTGAGTGGCCTCCCAGGGGACTTGGGCTCTCTCCCCCATGTGGCTGACTGCAGAAACTCCCTGCCTCTCCAGACACAGCCCCTTGTAGCCCTGAAGGGACAGCCACATGAAAACCCAGCTGTCACCTGCCCTGGGTGCATGGAGTACAGACAGCTGGGTGTTGAGATAATGTCGGTGATCATAAACATTGGGTGCTGGCGAAACTTCATGAGCACCAGCGGCAACAACAACAACAAATACCATTTACTGGGTGTTCATGGGTGCCAGGCCCCGAGCGAATAAATTACTTCCTACAAGTTCACTCATCAATTCTTACGACCCCCTGTGAAGTCTCTGTTATTTTCTCCTTGTTTTTTTTTTTGTAAGAAAGCTGAAGCTAGGGGTATTATGCATCGTGTTATGCCTGTAAGTGGTGGCTCTGGCCCAGGACTCGAGCCTGGCTACTCCATCCAGCCTGTGGGTGCTAAGGTCCAGGTTCCGATTTAGAGATCCCAAATGGTACCCTGAGGGGTGAGGCTCTCGAACACCTTCTCAACTCTCTGCACCCTTGGGTGCCTACACTTCCTTTTGTGTGAGTAAAACGTGCCCCTATTTGCTGCTCTGCATTATCCTGTAGGGTCCACTTTTGCAGAGAGCCTCACAGAAATCCATGCACCTGCAGATACCTCATATAATTTGATAGTTCAAAAAAATAGCCACATAGACAGATATTGTCGCCTTGCTGGTGTTTTCCTGTCATTCGTTACCTAGTTTCTTTAATTCCTCTTTACATATGTTAAAAATGTGTTTTAATCGACCATCTGTTATGGGCCTGGACGCAGAGATTTGAGACACAGATCCTGCCCTGCATGCAGAATCTCCCCCGGGAGAGAAATGCCCTTGGCTGAAGGGACTTGCTGTTTGTCCCCAGGAACACATCCGGGTTTGGCCGGATGTGAAGTTTATTAAATTTGGGGGCCGCTTTGAAAATAATAATAATAATAATAAAATTAGGCGCAGGTCCTTGCAAGGATCCAGTGCTAGTGGCGGCCCCAAGGTTCAAGGCTCACGAGCTTTTCAGCACAGCCACCCGCCTCTCCCCTCCCTACTTTCCCGAGTTGTCTCCTTGCCGCACCGAAGTCTGGGGCCATGAGACGCTTGTTGAACGCGGAATGAAATGAGCACTTTGGGTAGACGATGCACGTTACTCAACCCCAGATTCAAATCAGTCCGCAAAGCAAAAAAATTCGTTGATGGGAATCCAGTAATTGGGTCAATATTTTCTGAGAACTTTTTTTTTTAATAGCTTCTTGGTCTCTTGGCTAAGATCAAGTGTAGAAACTTTCCTTTTAGGAAATACGATTTTTCTTGGTTTGATGCCACTGAGAGAGAAATTAGTTTGCTATTCATTTTCAGTTAAGATCTTGTGCCAGGGGAAGGAGAAAAGCTGGTCTCATTCCTGCCTATAGAATTTTGGCTTTCTGGCAACTTATCAGGCTGAACCTAAGGCTAATGCAGCCTAATTGGGTTCCCTTAGGCCCTTTGAGTGGGTGGAGTCCTTTTTTTCATTTGTTTAAATGAAAATAGTGTTCACTGACCGAGTCCCTTTCTTTTATTTCTGCATTGCAGTGGGCACACAGAAATAGTCATGCTCATATTTTTCTAGAGTACTCAGAGTTTTCTAGAAGAGTCCTCTGATTATGCACATTTAAAAAAAAGTCCTTACCATACAGTGATGCCAATGTTGCTGTTATTCTCCCATGAATTAGGAAACCCAATAGTTAGTGGCCCAATGCATTAACCTATCTACCAGGCACCATTGCCTTCCAATTAGTGGGACTTGGTTAAATATTAATGCAAAATGATAATGCACATAAATATTTAATAGACCAACTAATCATAAAAAAATAGCAACCCTAAGCAAAAAGCTCAGGCCATTATTTATTGCAAAAATATAGAGTAATAGGAGAATGCAGTGTGCAACATTGACTCTTTCCGACCCAAAGTACTTCATACTTTTTCTGTGTAACTCGGATTATGAAGCAGATTTTAAAAGGTGGCTTCCCTTGGGCCATTGCGGCGTGTGTGTTCTGGGACTGAGGGGCAGCGAAATTCAAACATAATGGCATGAACCAGTGCTTCTGAGCTCTGTCGTTGACCGCTGCGTGACTGAGTGTTCCCCGAGCCTTGCTTGCTGTCCCGGGGGGCAGCACTTGTTGTTTCTCTGGAATGCTCTGTTCGTGTCACTCCTCACTCCACACGATGCAAGAACAGTGATGGAGAACCTCTCAGACAACCGTTGCTGTGGAATTTGTGCCTCAGGCGGGGCTTCTCCAAGAAGCTTCCAGAGACACAGTGGACTTTGAAGTCCAGGCAGCTGTGCTTTGAACCCCAGCCTCCCAGGACGATCCTTTGCAGCTGCAGAAAAACAGAGCTTTTGCAAATCATCATAACCAGACATTTCTGTTCCCTATAATCAGAGTCAGGACGAGTCGGGGTTCTATTTGGGGGTTCAGAGAAGTCTCGGGCCCTGGCGAGAGGACGACGATCTTTGCTTGGCTTCAGGGATTTCCAAAGTAGCAACAATAAAAATAACAATATATATAAAAAACAATAGCAAATGTAACAATAGCTGGTATGGCTCACAGTTCTCAAATGCTCAGAATGTAGCAGGCCCTCCTTTGCCGGACCCATTGCGTGCATCATCTCATTTAATCATCCTCACTGCCCAAACTGCAGGTCACAGCTCATTGTGGGCTTATTCTATCACTTTGGTGGAGGCTGACCAGCATTTTTTAAAAAAATGGAATACAATAGAATAAAAGATACCAGAAAAGATATCAGAGTGAACTATATGTAGAAAGGGTAAGAACTGTTTTGCAAAACTTTTGTTTAAGTTGTACCTTGGAGGTGTGTGTGTGAAAGAGCGTTAGAAACCATATAAAATGTAATGTTTTAAAAGCACATTTTTAGAGCAATTTCAGGTTTACAATATAATCGAGAAGAAGGTCAAGAGATTTCCCACACTCCCCACTGTCATGTTCACCTCCTGAAGGACCTCTTGGTTGCTTCCAAGTTTTGGCAGTTATAAAACGTAATTTTCTACTTTGGTCTTCAGGAGAAAAGAATGACTTGGTATTCACTGAGGTGAGTAGTATCTTCCAGATGTGGAAACTGAGACTCAGAGAAGTCGAGCAACTTGCCCCGTGTCGCACAGCGACGGTGCGGCCACGGGAAGACCTATGCTCCGGCTGCCCTTCGGAAGTTCATGGGGCGAAGCTGCCCACACAGCTCTGCCTCCTTCTGGCATTGCGAGGCCTCGTGGAAAATCGCACTGGGCCCCCTCTCACCCTGGACAGTGGAGGTCAATAGGGGACGGGCAGGAAGGGCAGGGCCGGTCACCATGGCGTGCTCCGGCTGCCTCCGTGCGGAGACAGGAGTGTTGAATGTGGACTCTTACGACTGACGCCCCTTGGGTAATGTCCTTCCTACTCACCCCAAAACGTCCGGTTTTAACCTGGCTTCCTCGGTAGCTGTGAGCTGTGAGGAGAGAGGGGGCCTGTCTGGCAAGCTACACATTTCTTGTTATATAGCCTTCCATCTGCCTTCGAGTTCATTTGTGATTCTCATGGCGACGGTCCCCCAGAGAAGGTCTGTCCCTCTGCTGACGGTCAGGTTTCCGAGACCGAGAGTCAGAGGGGGAGCCTGCTCTCGCCAGCCTGCTGCCCACCTGGGAGTCCTTCGGGGAGACCTGGCCTTGGAGTCTCCTCGCCCTGCTTTCTTCTGCCGGCTTCATAGCTAGCACCCGCCGAAGAAGAAACTGCTTTCGAGACAAATGAGGCCTTAATTCAACAGATAATGTTTCCTTTTCCCCTAGGATACCTGGGAGGACATCCTAATCGGCAACACGGAAATGAAAAAGGTTTTGGCTTGCCCCAGGTAAGGGCTCTTGCGAGACTCGGCCTCTGGGGTGTGGCGTGCGCATGGGTTCTTGATCGTCACCTAACCCCCGGTTACTGCGTGACAGGTGCATTATGACCACGGTGGACCCAGACACCGGAGTGATAGACAGGAAGGAGCCACTGGAGACCCTGAAGAGGTAGCATGTGTGTCCAGCGTATTTTTAATGTCCCCCCCACCACCCCACCTAGGACTACCTGTGGGTGGAGGCGCTCTGCCTGGACACCTGTCTCTCTGCCTCCTGGTTGCTTTGTGTCTGTCGGTTAATGTGAGTGACTGATGCTGCCCCCTTTTTCTTCTGCACATCGCCTAATGCCTTGGATGGGCTTTTAATTGTAGAATAGTAGGGTCTGAACTTTTCATATCTCTCACGTCAATTTCTTTTTTTTTAAATAGTGGTTTCTTTTTTTTTCTTTTTTTAAAGATTTTATTTATTTATTTATTTTTAGAGAGGGAAGGGAGGGAGAAAGAGAGAGAGAGAGAGAGAGAGAGAGAGAAACATCAATGTGAGGTTGCTGGGGGTCATGGCCTGCAACCCAGGCATGTGCCCTGACTGGGAATCAAACCTGTGACACTTTGGTTCCCAGCCCGTGCTCAATCCACTGAGCTACGCCAGCCAGGGCTCATGTCAATTTCTAATAGCATTCACGGTGGGGTTTTCTTCCCAAATGAAGACGTCGTACCCTTTATTGTTATTGCAACTCAAATTTCTTTACTAGAACCTGTGTCAAGGACTGTGAGAATAATTGAAGTTGTACCAGCAAACACTAGAAAAAGCAGAATGCGGGGAGTCGTTTATCCAGGAGCCTCATCGGTGCCAGGGAGCTCGTCCTGTTACTTGCAGAATTGGGGCTGGCTTTAGTTCTCAACGTAAAATGTGTTTCTAAACCCAAGTTCATACTTCTGGGGAGGTGTATTCTGTTTTCTTTCCGTTTCTTTGATTTTGTTGTTGGTTTCTAATGAGTTTAGGTTAGAGAAGGGTTATATTTCCTGAAGCATTAAGAGTTACAGTTCCATTTTGTTTTGATTTTTTTTTAAGATTTTTAAAAAGATTTTATTTATTTATTTTTAGAGAGGGAAGGGAGGGAGAAAGAGAGAGAGAGAGAAACATCAATGTGCGATTGCTGGGGGCCGTGACCTGCACCCCAGGCATGTGCCCTGACTGGGAATCGAACCTGCGATGCTTTGGTTCGCAGCCCGTGCTCAATCCACTGAGCTACGCAAGCCAGGGCTTTGTTTTGCTTTTTAAGGTGCAATGAGGTTTATTTTTTTTTCCTTGAGGTTGCGTGCGCGTTTGTTTCTCTGAGCTGTGAAACTGGAAGTGCACCTGGGGTATTTAAGTTCCACAGAAAAGTGATTTCCCCTTTGGCCTCAAACTGAAGTCACGGAAAAATTGTTTAGACTCTCAGGATACTTCTCAAAAAACTAGAATTATTTGCAGTTTGACCAATGGCCTCTAGACTTCTCTGTCAGCATTTCAGAAAAAGCTGACCATTTCTTTCTTTATAAACAAGCGGGGTGGGGGGTGGGGCATGAACGCTTGGATTCTATCGAAGGCACCTGGAGTATCATTCCCTTTTGGTGTCTAATGATGGGTTTTCGCTTTTTTCCCCCCAGCTACCGCCTGTGCGACCCTTCCGAGAGGGGCATCTACAAGTCATCCCCGCTTTTTGGGATGTACTATTCGGTGGAAAAGCTCGGCACCCTGAAAGTCGGGGACCCGGTGTACCGGATGGTGTGGTGACGGGCCCACGGGCTGACACGGTAAAGGGCCGGCTCTGCCTCTGGGCGGCGGGGCCTCGAAACCACTGCCACGTGGTCTTGCGTCGTCCCCACGTTTTGCCGCGGTAACTGCGGGGAGTGTGAGCAGCTGGTGTTTAGATGTCCCGAGCTGGGAAACGCCCTTTATTTTCATTCCCCACTGTCATTGGTATCGCCCCCCTCCCCCCACGCCCAGGCTGCTCTGTCCAGTTTCCACGCCGCTGGAAAATGCTGAGACCGGAGCCTGCGGAGACACCGGAGACACCAGTGGCTGGGACCCGCCCCCTGAAGGATAGTCATAGGGAATCAGAACGTGAAGGGCACCGGCCCTCCCGGGTTGCAACACCCCGACCTTCTTTCTGCCTCGGACGGAAAAGCGAAGGGGAATGTCGAGATGATTCCGCACCACCTTGGGGGGAATGCGGGAAGCGCTCTGTGTCGAATGAGTTCTTAAAGTGGGATGGACGTAAAGCTTGAAAACAGCCCGGGCGTTGAGGCGCCTGGGCTCGGTCGGACTCCCAGGCGGAGAAGCGTGCTCCCAGAGCGATGTCCTCGGGCCGAACAAAGCCCTGAGCCTGCGTAATGCCTGGCCCCCAAATTATAGGGACGTCCGTGTGAAGACTTCAAATTGATGGTTTTTGTTTTTATTAATTCTTCTCTTAAAATGCATAACCCAGGTATTGAAGTTACCTAATGTCCAAAACTCTAGCCCGTCCTTCTCTCTAACTGTGGTCTGACCTGCTCCACCCCTCACGTGACCGCCCTAATGGACAACATAGGCCCGTGGACTGGGCAGCCTGCACCTGGCATTCGGTGGACCTGGGTTCCTAACCCCAGCAGCAACACTCTCCAACTTGGTTGAATATTTCACTCGGCCTTTAAGCCCCAGAACCCTTGTCAGCAAAGTGGGAAAAAGGATAATACTTCCTAAAACAACTAATACAAAGCATGTGGGGAATTAATTCTTATGAAGGTGCAGCATTACCACCAAAACAAAGCAAATAATCAGCATAGTTATGATTTTCACAGGCGTCGTTTCCAACAAGCGCCCCACCTGGGGCCCCGCCTTCCTTCGACGCCGGAGTGGTCGTGAAGGCAAGACGGGCTTTGCCCTGGTGGTGGGCAAAGCGGAGAGAAACTTCTGCCGGCCACCTGTCTGATCTGGCATTTTCGTAGCCATACATACCCGTGTGTCAACACTTCTAAGATGCTGACTTTCCCCACATTTTAACATCGCTGGAATCAAAAAGATGGTGATAGTCAGGATTCCTGTTTAAAAAATCTCAGCGATGCATAAAAACAATGGTGCCTTTTAGGATTTGATAAAATGCGGCCGACACTGGAGTCAAAATTCCTAAGTGCCTCCACCTGGAAGGTGGGGCCAAGCCTGGCCCACGCTGACTCAAAGCCTTAAAAAAAAAGCGGTCCATCCACGCACCAGGGTTCCTGGGGAGGTACACGCATCCATTTAAAATGTAATTGTGTCGAAGTGTATCTGCCCTATTATCAGTGTGATGCATGCTCACTGTGGCAAATTTAGAAAGTAGAACGTATGAGAAAACTGGAGGAAAGAAATCACCCATTGTCCGTGTTTATACATTTTATTCTGGTTGGTTTGGTGTAGCTGTGTAATGTACATAATTGTGTGTAGTATGTCTCATACAGATATATAAAGAAATATGCATTGTATGCTATATATGCAGATATATTACACATATATCATGGATCTATCATATGACACATATCATATTTCTATATCATGTCTATATATCTATCACATCACCTCTACACATCTGTCATATATATAACAGATACATATCATAAGCACTTCCAAAGCCCTCCAATCTATTCAAATGTCATTTGATGGTTTTATAACATTACATGGTATAAATATAACACTTTTTTTAAAGATTTTTAAAAAGATTTTATTTATTTAATTTTTTAGAGAGGGAAGGGAGGGAGAAAGAGAGAGAGAGAGAAACATCAATGTGCAGCTGCTGGGCGTCATGGCCTGCAACCCAGGCATGTACCCTGACTGGGAATTGAACCTGCGATGCTTTGGTTCGCAGCCTGTGCTCAATCCACTGAGCTACACCAGCCAGGGCAATATAACACTTTTTAAACACCATTGTACAGTATTTGACTATTGGACTATACCCAATTTTGTTATGAATAATAATCTTGTAGCACACACGCTTGTATGCAGAACATTTGAAAATTAAGAGTTTTTCTATAAGCACGATCCTGAAAGTGGGATTACTCACGCACGGGGCACAGGCATCTGTTTTCGAGCACCCTGACTGATTGCCCTGGGAAGGGTGACTCCCGTCTGCAGCCCTCGTGTCACGGGACACCCCTTGCCCCGGGCGTCCCCAGGGCTGCCCTTTCCCGGTAAGGTACTTTGGTGCAAGACATGGTTTCTATTTCCTGCGTTTCCCGAAGTGACTGTTTTGTGGGTGTCTGAATTATGGATGACCAGGAGGAGAAATGAGCAAATAATCAGAGATTCTTATTATTTATTCAGGTTCCGGCGTCCTGCAGACATCGATTGGGGTTTCGTCTTCGCTAGCAGCACTGCCTCGGCCTCTGATCGTCTCCGCCCTGGAAAAGAATCTCTGTTCTTGACTCACTTTCTGGCGTTAGGCAGGCTCCTGGTTAATGCAAGGAAAGTATTTGAGGTGATTTGGGAATACGAAGGTTATGTAGATTTTAGGTAAGGAAGACTTTGACATGCATACAATTGTCTCACAATTATTTCGAATGTCGCTGTAGCTCTCATACTCCTGACACTGACATTGATGAGATGAGAAAATGTAAAGAATCTGATCAAAAGCTGCAACATTTTTTCCAAATGTTTACATTGGATGACCGACCAACCATTCCGTGTCTCGGGCGACATGAGGAACAGCAGGTGTCCCGACGTGCCTTTATTTGCGAACACCCAAGATTCCGTCGGTTTTTACGTGACTGCCGAGTGCCATTGACCTTCTGCTCACGTGGTTTGGGCCAACCATGACGGAGTCAGATTGTACTTGAGTATGATTTTACATACCCTGTTTTTATAGTGGAGTATAAGGCTTTGCGGCCCAGTAAAAGTAATTGTGTGTAATTGCCAGACACACCCCCTGGAGTTCCAGGTGCCATAAAGAAGAGAATGGGATTTAAAACAGAGTGGAATTCAGAGCGTCGAGCGGGAAGAAGGAAGGTTGCATATGTTTTTTTGATGCAGATAATTTTTGTGTGGTAACAGCAATGGAGTCCTTTGGTATGACTCACTGAACACAAATGCTCCCTGAAGTAATACGTGAATGAGTTCATCTACTTAACAATGTTGCGGTTTCTTTGCTGTTAATAAACGTGACTTTCTGTTGTACTTTCTGTTTGGTGTTGGTGAGTGTGTTTCCTGGGCTTTGTCGTTTTATTAGAACCTCAGTCCTCGTCACTCACCCTTTCCGCTTGCCTGGCAGAGACATAATCGGGGCCTCCCCCCATGTGACCTCCTGTTGTTGGCGGGGACCGGGTTGGGGGCCTCAGGGAGGACCCGGGCGGCCTGCCTGCAGCAGCTGGTGGGTGACTGGCAGGAGCCTTCCAGTGGCCCGTGAGCAGCGGCTGTCCCTTGTCTGGCTTCCTTTGCTGCAACTGGACCTAACCTTTCCCTGTGAGGGGAAGGTGCTCACTGAGCTGTGTCCCGGGTAACTTTGGGAAGTGATGACGCTGAAAAATCATGCTCACCTGAGAGTGAACCATTAACAGCAGCAATATTTTCCCTTTAAGTTTCTGAAGAGAAATTAAGGATAGAGGGAAACCGAAATACACACCATTGAACGTTCTGAGATGTGTGGTTATCGACTCTGTCCTCAGGGGGGCGCACATCAGTCAACATTTTTGCGGGGGGGCGGGGCGGCTAGACCCTTTTCCTTCCAGCTCATTCCTGGAAGAGGTGGGCTCAGGGATGCACCCCGATATCTGAATGTCCCCCGACCACAATTCCTCATTTCACAGGTGTGGGGAGACGGAGAGGCTGAGCGGCGATTGGAAATGGGGTAGGGGCAAGGGGATCATCTGTTTTCCCCGGTTTCCCGCTGGCCGCAGGCTCCCGCTGGAGGCCCGGCGGGGAGGGTGGTTCTTGGGGGGAAGCGCACCGCCAGCGGCTGCAGGCGGGAACTGGAAGACCCTGGAAGCCCAGCTGGCTCGCACCGCGTGACCCGGGCCCACCCCTCCGGAGAGGAGCGCTCTGATAGGCCGGGCAGGGGTTCCCGGAACGGAACGGCCCTCCTGCTGGGCTCCGGACCAAAGGTCGCACCAAGGGCTGACCGGGGACAGCGGTGACCCCCCGCCCCCAGCTCCCCGCCTGGCCCACCCGCAACTGCTGAGCCATGGGCGCTGTGGGCTCCTCGGTGCTGAACCGCCTTGGTGTCCCACCGCCACGATCGCCCGCGCAGCCCAGGTCCGCCTGGCTCGCAGCGGCAGCACTGGGACTGGCCGCGGTGGCGCTGGGGACGGTCGTCTGGCGCCGCACGCGGTCCAGGCGGCCGCGGCGGCTGCGGCAGGTGGGCACCGTGGCGCAGCTGTGGATCTACCCGGTCAAGTCCTGCAAGGGGGTGGCGGTGAGCGAGGCCGAGTGCACCCCCTTTGGGCTGCGCCAGGGGCACCTGCGGGACAGGTATGCTGAAGTCCTGGAGTTGGGAGTGGGGGTGGAGTGGTGAGGGGCAGTACAGGACATGCTGGGGATGGGGCGGGGCCGGAGGTCACGAGTCCTTCCTGTCACCGAGAGCTGGGCGGGACAGGGACAAAGAAAAAGGATCCCTCTCCTCCCAGCAGCACACGCCTGGGTCCGGACCTGCTTTCCCCGGGGTGGCTGTCTTTCCACCTCGTTCACCTATTTCGCTCCTGAAGAGGTGTGGCCTCCGTCCCCAGGTGTCAGCAGTGCTCATGGACTTAGTTAAACTCCGTCTAGCCGCAGCTAGAGCCAGGACTGGTCCCCGCCTCAATAATTTTAGTCACCGTCGCTTGAGAACTTGGGGCAGCTTGGAGTCCCCAAGCCCAGCCCTCAAAGAGGGAGCACAGGATCACGTGGGAATGATGGCAGTGGAAGCTGACGGTTCTTGCAGCTTAAAAAGTTCTATTGCCTAGGCTATTCCCCCCAGTTCTCTCAAGCATGCTTTTATGGATTGAGAAGCTGAGATTCAGAGCCACACGCAGGACTGTGGCTGGTTCTCTGGCGCACACTGTTACTTTGTAGAATAGTGCTTTTGTTTGTCTGCCTGGGTAGGCACACTGTGCATTCCTGGGGTTCAGCTAAGGTCATAAAAGCCCAGAGCAAGGAAGTGGCTTTGACCTCTTCTGGGTCTGGGTTTGGGCCATCTCCCGGCCTCATGGTAAGGCTGCACCTCAAACTCCTTGCTCCCCAAAGCAGCCCTCACAGCCTCTGTGGGTGACCGGCAGGCTGAGGGGCTGCAACTTTCCCCCCAGCTCCCCAGCCAGAGGGCAATTCCTGAGACATTTGAAAGGTGCGCCATGCACCTCTGCTTCAGGAAGGGAGCCTAGAACCCCAGCTATGCCAAGGCTTGTATGCAGGCACTGAAAGATGGTAGGATTTGGTTCTGCAGGCTCAGAGGCAAAAGGGTGTTGTAATTTTGCAACATCAATTCAAAAAGTGTATTGAGCTCACATTACAGTGCATAAGAAGAAGAGCTGGCATTTGTACCACAAATGACAGTAAGTTCTCCATGGTCATGTTACCAAGAAATGCAGCCAAGGGATGTAATCAAAGGCTTCCCATCCTCTGTGACACCTCACCCAATGTGACAAGTGTCCGGGAACCCAGAGAAAGGAGCACCGGAAACTGGCTGGTGGGGTCAGCAATGCCACTGGAGCTTGCACGAAGTTTAGCGTAATTATGAATTTTCCAGACATGCAGGTTGGGAGACGAACATTCTAGAAAGAAGGAGTTTGCTGGGTCAGGACCGTGGGTTGGAGAGGACAGATACACTGGGGCAAAGGCTGGTGCACTCCGAGGTATTGACTCTACCAAAAACAATCAAAAGCAGGAACTTGAAAAACCACTGCAGCGTTACTCACAGTGGCCGGAAGGTGGAGTCAACCCAGTTCCGCCAGCAGATGGCTGGGTAAACAACATGTGCATGTACACGATGGAGTATAATTCTGGAGTATAATTCTTAAAAAAATGAAGTTCTGATACATGCTGTAGGATAGATAAGTCTTGAAAACATTATGTTAAGTAAGCCAGACACAAAAGAAAAAAAGTATTACATGCATCCACTGACACGAGGTATCTAAAATAGGCAAATTGGTGGAGCTGGGTTAGAGGTTACCAGGCTGGGGGGAGAGGGCAACGGGGCTCACGGCTGCATGGGTACAGAGTGTCTGTTTGCGATGACGAAAGGGCTTGGACGTAGGTGGTGGGGGAGGTTGCACAATGCTGGGAGTGCACCGAATGCCGCTGAGTCGCACGCTTGAAACTGGTTAAAACCACATTTAAAAAATAATTATGGATGGGCACCGGGTTGTCTCACCTTTTGGCGTTGTGAACGGTGCCTCTGTGCCCGTGGGTGTGCGAGCCCCTGCCTGAGTCCTGGTCTCAGTTCTTCGGGGTGTACACCTCAGAGCATGCTGGGTATCTGATGATGATATAACTGTGTGTGTATGTGCATATACACACATAAATCACTGCGGTAAACGATGAGAAGGGAAGTGGAAGGCTGGCGTGTGTGAGGGCGTGGGGAGGTGACAATTCCTGCCTCGCTGAAGAGTTCGGGTTTTATCCCCAGAGGGGAAACCCCAGAGGGACTCGGCCGGAGGGGTCACATGATCAGATTGGTATTTTAGAAAGATCAGGCTGCCATCAGGACTGGGAAGAATTACTAGAAAGGACTTTCGTGTCCTGGTCCCAGGGATCCGGCTCAGGCCAGAGCTCCGCCCCCTCCAGGGTGAAGGGCCAATGAAAGGGCAGTTCCGGAGAAGGCTTACCTTAACCTCTTTAGGCGAGTTAGCCGCACACCTGGACCACCATCACTGGCTGGAGGTGATGACCCAAAGCACCTGCTGGATTTTCCCTTACACCTGCGGACCCCCAAAGCACGAGCTCACTTCTGCAAGGGTGCTCATCCAATCCGGTGCGATTCGAAATGACCAAAACAGCGATATGTTTACCATTGTTCTTTCCCTGGAAACGGTTCTTGCTATTGCTCTTATTTCTCCTTTTATTTTTCCTTGTGGTAAGCACCTCTAGACCAGGAGTACCGGCCAGAAATAATATTGTCCATGTTAGCAGTAGACCTTTGAGTAAATGGCAGAGTTCACAGTTCTGAATGCGGGAGCATTAATTTTTTTCAAGGGGAGGGTGGGTCTGGCAGGGTGTACGTGGCATTGCAGGTGGGCAGCTGAGCTCCAGGCTCTGTGAACGACAAAGCAACGACGTTGTGACTTCAGTGGGCGGATCCCAGTGCCTACTGCGTGTCAGGCACTGTGGGCCCTGCACCTCATCCTGGGCAATCCACAATCGTCACTCCCTGGGGGCCAGTTGAATGAACGTGGTCAGACTCTCCGTCAGGTGAGATGAAAGCAGAATTCCTCGAGGAGCTTGGGATGCTCTCTAGAAATGACGTCGGATGCCCAAGTGATTGGTTATTCAACCCTTTGAAATGGACTGACGGACTCAGTCTGGCTGGGCTGCCGAGCTGATGTTTCGGACAGATAGACAGACGCACGCAAAGGCACACGCGTGCACACCCCAGGCTCACCGGGAGGGATTCAGAGAGGACCGTCGTGGCCGCAGGTCCCGTTGACTCGCAGCCTGTCACGGCGGCCCGTACACGTCTCGTGTTTTGAACACGGCAGGTTTTGGCTGGTGATTGATGAGACGGGGAACATGGTGACCGCTCGCCAGGAACCTCGCCTGGTCGTGATTTCCATGACCAGTGAGGGGGACGCCCTGACCCTCCATGCACCCTCCATGGAGGACCTGCTGCTGCCCCTCAGGACGCCCTCCGCAGGCGCGGTGTGGAAGTGCAGGTAAGGGAAGGGCTGTCCTTAGCCCCTGCACGGTGTCTGGTGTCTATGCACGCACGCAGTGTGGAGAAAGCTCGAATTACGGAGGGGATCCTGTGGAAGGTGACCCGGAATGAGCCCGGATTGCAAGGGCACCACACGTGCACGTGGGGGCCAGTCCTCAGTATCCTGACCATCTAAAGGGAGGGGGAACAAGGGTTGGGGGGGCAGACATAAAAGTCCTATGTGAGGAAGCCCTGGGGACAAAAGCGTAGGGACATATAGCACCCCCGAAGGCTAGAGGACCAGAGTGGGGAGGGAGTGACTGGGGGGACCGGCCTGGGCGAGGTGAGATGAGGTCTGTGTGCGATTTGGGACCTGCCCTGCTTTGCCTGGGTAGACGGGGAACCTTCCCAGTCCGAGCGAGGAGTCACAGGTGGCTCTGTGACTCGTGAGATGTAGGTTCCAAAATAGGAACGAGCCACCGCCACCAGCAGAGCGATCCGACCTGCAGGTTCCCTGGGGTCTGAGTCCGGGGGGCCCGAGCCTAGGGGGCCCCTCTGTACAAAGGGGAACCTGGTTCCCCACAGTCCGATGAGCTCCGCGGAGGCAGAGATTCCAGGGAACGTGGCGTCGCTTCTAAGAAGTCGTGCCTAGAGTTGATTTTTTTTTATCCTCTTATGGGAAGATGAAAATTTGGCCTAACTATTCTTTTGCTCCAGTTTCTGGCTTTTGAATAAGAATGCTACATGTAATAACGCATCGCCTATTGTAGAGTGTATCACATCCAAAAATGTAGTTAGCTGAAAAATGTCGGAAGACCCCCAGAAGTTCATCAAGGGCGATACCAGTTATAATTTCTACAATACCCTGGAGTTGTAAACATAATAATACACTTCTATTATAATTTGGTGGGTTTTTTTTTTCTGATTACAAGATGAATATACATTCATAGTTGAAAAATTAGAAAATACCGCCCCCCCAAAAGAGAAACGAAATCCACCTGAAATAACAGTAGTTAATATTTTGACATATTTTCTTTCTGTTTCTATGGCAAATACACTTAAAGCCAAATTGGAGCAATACGAAAAATCAGTCTTGAATACTGTTATATACTTAAGTTGATACGTTGATATTTTCTCATATTGTCAAAAAAATCTTCAAAAATACCATTTTTCATGTTGGCACAGTGTCCCCACATTTAAACACTGGAGTTATTTTTAATTTTTTCCAAGTATGAAGACGAATGTGATAAATATCTCAGCATAAAGCTTTGTTCACATCTCTTACTACTTCCTTAGGGGCAAGTTTTAGCGGTGGTTTTGCTAGAAGCAACAGTATGGGTCCCGTTGGTGTTTTGCTACACGTTGCTGAATTGTTTTTGCAGAATGGTCACCAGCTATCCTGCCATGCACAGTTTATTGGGCATCTTTCCCTAATTACATTCTGACCATCTTGTGCAAAAATAGTTTGCCATTTGTATGGGGAGATGTCTGGCTGATTTAATTTGCATTTTTAATATGCCCATCGCTGTTTCTATTTTGTGTTTGTTCGTTTCTGGGTTCCTGCTTGTCTGCAATGATCAGACAGCTACCCCTTCTTTCTTGTGGTGCAAATTATTTTCGTGTGATTTCTAATGCATCTGCAGTGGTGCAAAAACGTTTCCTTGATCCCATCAGGCTTTGGGCTGTGCCCCAGAGACTGAACAAGCGCATCTTTGGAAACGGCAAACTAGGAAATGCTGGAACTCCTGGGGCACGATGTCTGGAACCTGCCAGACTCGGGTTTCCGCGACAGCCCGGGCCATTCTCTCGTGGGGCAGTTGTAACTTCAGCCCACAGTTCCCTGAAGATTCGTGTTGGCTTTTGGGAGGCCTCGGGGTCACCTTCAAAAGGTCACGCTCATAGCCAGCACACCTGTTTTCGTGGTGGAGGTTGTTACTTGATTTTCACGCAAGCCACGCCAACCACAGTTAGGATACAGAGGATTAGGGCCTTTATAAGATTGCTTAGGCAACATTATCTCTGTCAAAGGTTTTAGGGATGTTTGGATTTCAGGGGGGGGGGGCTTTATTTATTTATTTAACTTAAAGTAGCAGTGCTCACTTAGTGCTTGGGAGTTTTCTAAATTGGTTAGGGTTATGCTGGGAACTGCCCTTACCTGGCTTCAGAAACAGCAACCCCCTCCCCCGCCCCCCAGCCATGGCTAAAGCTGAGTAAAAAGAGCTTGTGAAACCAGAAAAGACACCAGAGTTCGGGCTGCCTGTCGCTACCAAACCCTATAAGCAATGACAGCAATTGACTCCTTATGGGCACTTTAGTCAGATGGCCGGCGACCTGAGAAGGTGGCAGGTTCACACCCTAACAGACCATTCTTGTCTTTTCTCTCCAGGACAAGCAGGGGTGTATTCTATACCTCTTTGTGTATTCTATAGCAGGGAATACACAAAGTGTGGTGAAGGGTTTTGGAATTCAGGGAGGGTCAGGTAGAAGAAGCTGCAACAGTCCTGTCCTGGGTGGTTAGCTGTTCCCAGGGGCAGGTGGTCATTTGCCCCTCCCTGAAACACAATGGCCTGGACGCCTCCACTTGGCCCCAGGAGGTAATCTCCAGCAGTGCCCCAGGTGGTTGGCTGTTTTCCCAGGAGCCAGGGTGGGCCTTATCTGTAGTTTCTGAAACAAAAGCTTTAACATATACATTCCTTGCTAAGCTTGTCACTATTTACCTTAAACTAAGATTTTCCAACTTTTAAGTCCCCTATGAATTCCTAAATTATCAGGAGACACAATTCTACCCCGTCCCTGCCTCTGTGATTGAATATCCAGTTTCCCCGAGACCATTTATTGAAGAGACGGTCCATTCCCCCTGGATTATTCTTGGGGTTCTTATCGAATATTAGTCAACCATACAGGCATGGGTTTATTTCTGGGCTCTTGATTCTGGTCCATTGATTGGTTGTATTCATGCCAGGACTGTTTTGATTATTATTGCTTTGGAGTATAGTTTGAAATCAGGAAGTGTGATGCCTCCCGCTTTGTGGGTCTTTTGTGGTTCTATGCAGATTTTAGGATTGTATTCTTTTATTTGTGAAAATATGCCATTGGAATTCTGATAGGGATTGCATTCAATCTGCGGATGCCTTTGGGTAGTATGGACATTTTAACAATATGAATTCTTCCAGCCCATGACCAGGAAATATCTCTTCATCTGCTTGTGTCTTCCTCAATGTCTTTCATCAGTGCCTTGTAGCTGTCAGTGCACAGATGTTTCACCTCGCTGGTTAAAATTATTTCTGAGTGTTTTATTGTTTCTGATACAAACTCTTGTGAATGGGATGGATTTCTTTATTTCTCTTCAGCTATTTTGTAGTTAGTGTTTAGAAACACACGTGATTTCTGTATGCAGATTTTTCTTATCCTGAAACTTCACTGAATTTAATTAGTTCTTGCACTATTTTAGTGGCGTCCTTAGGATGTTCTCTTGATAAGATCTTTATATCTGCAAGAAAATTTTACTTCTTCCTTCCTGCCCATTCTAAATTGACCTCCTAACAGTCAGAGGGCCGATGTACACAAGCTGTGGGGATAAACACAGGAGCATCTATCTGCCTTGCTCTTTGCTGGATCAAGAGGAAGAATAAATAAAATGAACAAAATAAAAACACCAAAATTCATCCACCCCAATGCCTATGACCTTTCAAAGTAGTCATCTTGGGAAGCAAAGTAATTATTGCTCTAACATTGATCTAACATTAATCCTGTGGGAGGGGGCGGGGCTCTGCAGCCACCGTGGGGGAGAATACTTCTTCCAAGACGTGATCTGCTTGAAGAGTAAAGGTAGTCAATCTCTCAGAGGAGAGGGGCCTTGAGACCGTTCCTTGTGGGCGTTTTGGGGGTTTAATTTGCACAGGAATACAGGTAAAGCTCATCAATCATTGTCAGGCAGTAATGATCGAACAATAGATAACATTCAAGGAACTATGAGGGCTTATTCTGCGTCAGGGTCAGATAGCAAAAGGGCCATAAAACTTTGGGGAACAAACTCAGTTTGTGCTTGGACCCTGATCAGAAAATTGAGGGCATTCTTAGCAAAGCAGGTTTCACAGGATTTTGTGCATTCTTTCCTAGGCCTGATCACCCTGGGGAAACTGCGCATTCCAGCACGGGGCGCACCCACCTCCAGCGTCGTTTCAGGCTTCAGGCAGGTGGGGCATGTGGGCAGCCAAGAGATTAGGAGACTTTTTACAGATAGAATGGGGACTCAGGCTATGTCATAGCCAAGCAGCGAGGGTCCATCACCCCCTTTTTCTACAGCCCCCCAACTCCTTCCCTGAGGGCCCCATCATGACCATGCCTGTCTTAGGTCGTCCCTCCCTTGAGGAATCTTACCCCTCATTGGCTAATCAGTCATTCCCCTGGGGCACTGCTGGAGATTACCGCCTGGGGCCAAGTGGAGGCGTCCAGGCCATTGTGTTTCAGGGAGGGGCAGGCGACCACTTGCCCCTGGGAACAGCTAACCACCTGGGACAGGACTGTTGCAGCTTCTTCTACCTGAGACTCCCTGAATTCCAAAACCCCTCACCACACTTTGTGTATTCCCTGCTATAGAAACCTTGTCCTGGAGAGAAAAGACAAGATGGTCTGTTAGGGTGTGAACCTGCCACCTTCTCAGATTGCCAGCCATCTGACCAAAGTGCCCATAAGGAGTCAATTGCTGTCATTGCTTATAGGGTTTGGTGGCGACAGGCAGCCCGAACTCCGGTGTCTTTTCTGGTTTCAGAATGACAGTGACATCCCAGTTTGTTGTGACTTTTCTGATGTGGGCAGGGCGTGGTAGGATGTCCAGGTTTTCAGAGCCATGGGCATTCTTTGCTCCTGCCACCCTTTCAGGGTTCACGGCCTGGAGATCCAGGGCAGGGACTGCGGCGAGGCGGCGGCCCGGTGGGTCACCGGCTTCCTGAAGACCCGGCCCTGCCGCCTGGTGCATTTCGAGCCTCACATGCGGCCCAGGAAGTCCCACCAGATAAAGGACGTGTTCCGGCCCACAGACCAGGTCAGAGGCTCGTCCCTTGGCTTTGGCCTTCGGGGTGTCCTTTGGGAGGCAGGCTCCCTTGGAGCTGAGTGCTGTCCATCCCTGTCTCCAGCCCGTCAGACAGGGTGCATGTTGCTGAGCTCAGCCCTGCTGTTTGGCTGGGTGGCCTGCAGGCGACAGCAATGGGCAAAAACACAGCGCTTCCCCTAGCAGCAGCATCTGTGTATCGGGGGAGACCCTTGTGTTTTTGGCTCCGAGTGCCCACCTGGCTATTTATGTAAGCTGCTGGTGCTCTTGGAATTTCTTTTCTTTTTTTTTTAAAGATTTTATTTATTTATTTTTAGAGAGGGAAGGGAGGGAGAAAGAGAGAGAGAGAGAAACATCAATGTGGGGTAGCTGGGGGTCATGGCCTGCAACCCAGGCATATACCCTGGCTGGGAATCGAACCTGCGACACTTTGGTTCGCAGCCCGCGCTCAATCCACAGAGCTACGCCAGCCAGGGAGCTCTTGGGGTTTCAAAGTGGTTCTGTGCAGCACCTTTTCTGCTCCCGTCTGCCACCGCGTGGGGAGTCTGGCCTCTGAACCACCGGAGAGCACTGGGGGTCAGGTCACAGTGGGGCAAGTGGGTGTGGGTGTGGTGGCCCACAGGCTTGAGGTGACCAGACTGGCCCTCCCAGGGACGGGGCTGCTCGGCTTCAAGATAGCAGCGGGGCCAGTAGCACAAAGCCGTGGGGTCCAGTCACTAGACCGTTAACAAATGAGGGTCAGCAGAGCCCCTGGAGTCCCTAACACTGATTGGCGGGTTGTGTTAACAAGTAAGTTCCCATGAACTCGGAATGATTTTTTATTCACACATAATGAGGTCATCGCACCCAACCACCTCACTAAAACAGTTGTGATGCTAGAGGCTTGAAAACGGGGGGCTGGCTTCCCCCCCGCCCCCCCACCCCCGTTTCCCCCAAAGGGCACCTGCCCACTGGCCGCTCTAGGGTCCCAAGTGCATGTCCTCTTCTCTCCTCCCTCTGATCCCTGTGATCTGCAAGGCTGGTTAAAGCTTCGGAACCACTGACTTTCCTGTAACGTGGACCAGAGAAATACTTAGAAAGACAGCGGGTGGGGGGACTGCGGGTCAGGTTCCAAGGACTGGCTGGGCGGGTGACCACTGAGAAGCCCCCCGGGGCCCCTGTGTAGTAACAGTTTCTGCCCCCGGTTCAGGTCGCTTACGCCGACGCCAGCCCACTCCTGGTCCTCTCGGAGGCCTCGCTGGCGGACCTCAACGGCCGGCTGCAGCAGAAGGTCAAAGCCGCCAACTTCAGGCCCAATATCGTCGTTTCGGGGTGTGCCGGCTACGCGGAGGTAACACTACGCCTTCCTTGCCCTCCTCCTTGATTTTTAAAAAAGATTTATTTATTTATTTTTAGAGAGGGAAGGGAGGGAGAAAGAGAGAGAGAGAGAGAGAAACATGAATGTGCGGTTGCTGGGGGCCGTGGCCTGCAACCCTGGCATGTGCCCTGGCTGGGAATCGAACCTGCGATACTTTGGTTCTCAGTCCGCGCTCAATCCACTGAGCTACGCCAGCCAGGGCTGCTTGATTTTTAAGGTGCAAGCGTCTTTGGCGTTCGATTAGGTGATTTCTAAAGACGTGTTATTTATTGGCCCCTTCCGACACAGCGCCGTTTTTCAAAGTGCTGAGCCCCCATCCATGTGGGGGATACAGACGCATGCACTCAACGCGGAGGTGTGGCTTCCGGGGGCCCGCAGAGCTCCGTCCAGCTCCAAAGCCTCTCCCACACCCACGCCCTTTCCCCTCCAGGGGCTGTGCTCTGGCAGGAGGATATTCATGGATTCTTCACTGGTGTTATCACAGCTCTGGGCCCGTACTCGGCACTGAATATGCAATAGTTTCTCCTTTTCTTCCCTTTTTCCAAATATTGTAGAATCTTTCCTTACATGTGGAATTTTTTTTTAAGATTTTATTTATTTTTAGAGAGGGAAGGGAAGGGGGGAGAGAGAGAGAGAGAGAGAGAGAGAAACATCAATGTGCGGTTGCTGGGGGCTGTGGCCTGCAACCCAGGCATGTGCCCTGACTGGAATCGAACCTGTGACACTTTGGTTCTCAGCCCAAGCTCAATCCACTGAGCTATGCCAGCCAGGGCACATGGTGGGATTTTTACCTAATGTATCTGTGAATCAATTCCTAGCAGTTTTTATTGCACATAAAAGAAGCGGTGGAAATATTTCTTTAAATGAATTTCCTTGCTGGAACTCTTTCTCCTTGTGGGATCTTTTATGGTTATTTTTTTTACAACAGTGCCCCCTGGTGGCATAGTGTGTACATTACAGGCTGTTGTAAAAAGGTGCCCGGCTTCCTGGCCTGCTGAGAAATGGGCAGTTAAGAGGCCCATTTCGTGACTTGTGAGAAAAGCCTGCGATACACATATTAGGGATAATGCACACTATGGGAGTTAAAATTCTGAGTCGGGGACTCTGTCTCTGGGTTGTGGTCACCGAAGCAAGGGGCAGGTGCAGTTCAGCTTACGGGCTTTGATCTTTAGCCCAAGGTCAGGACAGCAGTCTGATGTTCTTGTCTCCCAGTGTCCCTCCTTCTAACGATGGCCTGGAGCCCCCTCACGCTTCCCTATTCCTCTCAAAATATCCGCCCCGGGAGACTCGGTACCCATCCCCCCTCTCCCTCAAATCCTGAAGATTTGTCCTCTAACGCCCTAGGACAATTCTCGCCTGCACGCTTCCACCAGCATGAGCCGTGATACCTTCCGAGACCTTTTCTCGCTTTTCCGGAACCTCTAAAAAGAACAGTGGCCATTAACTTTTCATATGTGGGTGTCGTGTCTCCCTTGCTTGGTTTCAGGGGCGCAGTCGATTGCTATGAGTTTGAAAAGTGGGCAGTGGGGACCCCGGGGCAGCTGTCCTCAGAGGCTGCGGAGCTTCCTGGGCTGGCAGGCTCTGTGGGTCCCCGGCGGGGATGCGGAGAGGACAAGGCCCCAGGGCCTGCTGTTGATCCGTTCCCCTCGGCCAGGGGAGATGCAAGACTCACGCATGCAAAGACTTTAGGGTCTTGTCCTCCTTCACTGTGCACCAGACAACCTGACACAACCTCTCTCCAGCTGCCAGCTGCCTCCTCTCTCTCACCCACGCCTCTGCCCTCTTCTTCCCCCGCACCCCTCGAGTCAAGCAGGGGCAGTCCCGGAGGCTTCCTGAAGGAGGCAGCCTTCCATCACAGCTTGACAAGTAAGAGGAGAGGGAGCATTTCCCTTCCAGTGCATGAACTGACACCATCCGAGGCACAGAGAAGGGGACAGGGAGGCGTGTGGCTTTTCAGGATGGGTGTGCAGCCTGCCGTCTCCCCGTCTTCAGTGCGAGTCACCAGGCAGGGGGGAGGGCCCAGGAGAGCTCCTGTGAACTGTGACCTTTGTGTTCCATCCCCTAGGATTCGTGGAACGAGCTTCGTGTTGGAGGTGTGGAGCTGAGGAGGGTGATGGCTTGTTCCAGGTAAGGCGCCCCGGCCGATGGCTGGGGGAAGGACGGGAGGGGCAAGGCCGCTCTGTCCCCTGGGTGATGCTCTGTGGGTCTGTGTGTCCAGGTGCGTTCTGACGACAGTGGACCCGGACACTGGCGCCATGAGCAGGAAGGAGCCGCTGGAGACGCTGAAGAGGTGGGAGTGGGCAGAGGGGCGGGATTTAGTGCCTCCAGGGAGGAGCAGTGAAATCTACCACACGCACAGTCTTGGGGCTGGCGGGGGGCCTGGCGGCTGAGGATCTGGGAAACATGCCTGTCGGTTGGGGCCCCCAGAATGTGCACAGGATTTTAATTTGCATGGAGATTTCATGGTTCAAACAAACCAATTTAAAATTATTTAGGTATCTTAGCACATTATATGACTGATGGAGCACTAGGTGATACTCAGAATGTGTTGGGGGTGATGAGGACATGGAGGTGACGTAAGACACACCCGTATGCCGTGGAGAAGGCTGTTGACATGTGCAGGGGAGCGGGCATGACATCTGGGATGTGCTGCAGACAGTGGTGTCCAAAGGAAAAAAAAAAAGGGATACAGGAAAAAATGTGTCAGATTCTCGAGAAATAGAATCTGGGTGAGAACTATGGGATTCCTTGCCCTCTTCTTTCTTCTTTTACGTTTCCTTTAAGATTTCCATTCAAGAACTTAATGCGAAAGACGCAATTATAGAAACAATTAGTCGTAGTAAGTTAGGATAACATTAATTTTTGAAAGTTTCTACAAAATAGCACATGCTGTACTTACGTTTTTGTTATTCGATTTTACTTTTTAATTTATATAAATGCACCTGAGTAGATAAAAGGCTAGAAGGCTGTGAACCAAACTGCCCACGGAGGCAGTCTTTGGGTAACGGAATCATGAGAAAAGAATCTGTGCAGGGGTGGAGAAAAGGAGGTTTGCAGTTGTAACACAAACAGACAATACAGCTGCTAAGGAATCATGACACAGGAGTAGACTCTGTTTCTTGCACTCACAACAGTGAACCCCCTTTTGCCCACCCCCGTGTGTTCGTACACGTCCCCTCTAAACTCCCGACTGCCGGCCTGCATTGCTTTGCTGGAACAATCCAGGATCCATGCACTTCCAAGCCGCCATCTGTCAAATCTGGGAGCAGAAATTGGCGAAACTCTGAATGTGAACCAATTGTGCTGGTCTTCATGGGCTCCTTCCAGAGGCAGTGCGGGGTCACAGGTGGGGTGTCAGGTCTCATCGCAGCCACCGCTGAGACTCTTGGCCTGGACCCTGACTTGTGCCCCCAGGTGTCACTTGTAGAGCACGAGGGGGGAGCTGTAGAGGGAGCCAGAGGGACCCTGGAGTGTGAGTCCTGCTGCTTCCTCTTCCTTCCAACCTCTCACTGAACTTGCGGCTTTTGGGGGGCCAGCAGTTCAGTCTCCTTTGGTGGGCACCCACCCTCTCTGCCCGTGATCTCGTTGCCCTGGAAGTGACTCTGGCCCCTCACTGTGGGGGACCCTGGCTCTGCTACACGTGACCGATGTGATGATCACTGGGTCCCCCTCTGGCCCGGGCGCTGGCTGCTCTTCTCCAGGAAGGGAGAGGGACAGGGCAGAACTGGGTGACACTGTGTCAAACCGGCCCAGCGACTGGGGAAAGTGGCCGTCGTCCTTTATCGTACGTCTGGTTCTCTCTGCCCCCCCCCCGCCCCACGTGGCTGGGCCTCTGGGCCCTCTGCCTGTGGACCTGCCCAGCGCCTGCCCTGGCAGACCGGCCTTCCGAGATGACGCCATGTGCCTGGGCTGCTCCTCAGAGTCCTCAGCACCCCCTCCCCCCACCATTGGGAACCTGTGTTTATAGACGATAAATGATCCCAAACGCGGAGGGATCCCAAACCCAGGCAGGCCAGGGTCACAGGGACCGGCCAGCTCTCCTGATCCTCTGCAGACTTTTTGCAGACCCCCACCCCCCTCCCCCAACTGCCCCTAAGCCCCCAGGAGACAGAGCAGCCAGACTAGGTGTCTTCTCCTACCTCTCACTGAGATTTAAGTTGCCAGCGCGGTAGTAATTGATGCTCTCCCCGGGACAGGGACCCATACATCTTGCAGAGAAAGCCAGCCGCATGACATAAATCCTGGGAAGCAAAGCAAACGTGGTGTCCAGGACGCCCTCCTGGCGCGGCCCAGGACGCTCGGAGCCTCCCCGCCCTCCCTCTTCCGTGTCCTCGTTGGTGTCCAGGGGCTGTGGAGGCCTCTGCTGGCCTGTCACCCGCAGGCCAGAGGCCAGGGGGCCCTTTGTCTGTGAAACAGTCAGGAATTGGTCTTTCCTTTCTCAAGGGGCAGTGGCTTCCACGCTTAGAGTGGCGAGAGGTTACCGTTCTTGCTTCCAAAGTATCTTGCTCCTCATCGGACGGAGAAAGCCCGTTTGCTTCGCGGATGCGTCAGCGCGGTTGGATAAATGAATACTGCGACAATAACGACGTTGGCCCCGGCCCCGTGTGTTAGGTTGCGCTGTGCTGAGCTACAGGAGGGAAGATACAGTGACGGTGACACACCCCACCCCCATCTGGCGCATCACCTGCTCATTGTGTGACATTAAGTCCCTTGGTTTCTCCAGGTCTCTCTATTCGCAAAAGGCTCGGCGTGCAGACGACTTCATAACCGCTTGCAATACTCCCTTGTGCCCACAAGAGGGCGCCGCTGGCCTCATTTATGGAGCCCCCGCAGCAGGGGCGGTGTTAGCAGGAGCTGGGGGTGGGGGGCGGGGGGCAGAATTGGGTGGGGGGGGGGCAGAATTGGGTTGGGTGGGCAGGGCCAAAGGGCACCTAGGGAAGCCGGGGCAGGCTGGGCCACAGAGGGCCGCATTCCGCTCCCGTAGTGCTTCCATTTCTATTCCAGAACAGTGCAGTGGGCCACCACGTGCGAGCCAGGCAACCAGAGCTGTGCTTGTGCAAACCCACGCCCTGGCCCCACCCGCCGCCGTTAAAGGGCTCCTGCGCCCCCCCCCCCCCTTCCCCGCCCGACTCCAGCGCCACCGCGGGGGTTGGGGGGAGTGAGTGGGATGTGAGTGCTTGGTGAGCGGGGTCAGGCAAAGCCCCCGAGTGGCTACACCTCCGCGTGGACAAGTAGATGTTGCCCATGTCCACCCTCGCCAGGCCCCTGCGTGTACTCACTGGGTCTGGGGATGCTCAGGGCCACATCCCTGACGGAAAGGGTCCTGGCTACGGAGCCAACCAGGCCTGGGTTCCGGCCCCAGTGTGACCCCTTAGGTCTGGGGTCTCGGGCAAGTCGGTTACTCCCCTGAGGCCCACCTGTGGGATGGGGGTGACCCCAGTTCCCCAGTAGGCCTGCTGCAAAGACTGAGAGGTGACAGGTGTGACGTCCTTGATAAACTGTCCGTGTGCAATGCCCACGGCTCCGAGTCTCAGCTCCCTCCCGGGGTGACCGGAAGCCCAGACTACAGAGCCTGGCAGCGAGGAGACACCCCGAGTCACACAAGCAGCTGACCCCCGCCCCTTGAACCTGAAGAGGCCACCCTCCGACCTGCACAGATCCCCGGGGGTCCCTGGTGTTGCACGCTGACAGAGGAGGGGCCGGCTAGGAGGGGCGCCTGGAGCCCGGGGTCCAAGGTCACGGCAGAAACCTAACTACGGAGATTCGACCCTCGCCGTTCTCATTAGCCGTTTCTGTTTCTGATGTGGAGAAAGCAGCCGAGACCCAGGTGTTGCAGTGGTTTTTGTTTTTGTTTTTTCCCAAGCATGACACAGTGCAATGGATGCCTTCAGTAAAAAGTGTTTTATGCATCAAAGGGATGGAAATTGGCGTTAGTTTAAATGAGACACTGAAAGACAACTTTCTCCCGGGGAGGGAGGTGGGGGTGTTACAGGGTGCAGCCAAGAGGGAGGACCCCAAATGGGCATTTGAAATGGGGTCCAGAACTCAAGGTGTCCAGGAGATTTTAAGATGTCCTCACCCCTTCCCCCACAGGTGTGAGCTGGGGGAAGGGGCACACAGAGCAAGAACATGCAGGGCTGTTTTGTACAGTAACAGCTCTGCCCCTAATCCATGGCATGGCCACTTAACATGCCTATAGCCTTTGGCCGGTCGCTTAGATATGCTAAATAGCTATGGCCATGCTCTGGGCCTGGGAGATGGAAAGGGACTCCCCCCACCCCCGCCCAAGATGTGACTAGGGGGCAGGTCCCCTGAGTTATAGCGCCTTCGTGGGAGCTCGGAGAAGATTGGCTCCATGACATGGGGTCACACCTGCCCAGACCCACGATGGCAGCCAGAAAAGCTGGAAAGGACGGGAGATTGAGGGCAAGTGTGGCCGAGTGTGGGAGGAGTCAGAAATGGGGCTGCAGAGGAAGATTGGCACGGGGATTTAAACCCAGACACGGCAGCCATTTGAGGAGAGAAGCACACGGTTTTGGCTGAGTGGGGACTCCCGTGGCCCTGGGAGAGAGGACCACGTGCCTTTGCCAGAGTGGGGACCCCTGCAGCTTTAGAAGGGGGAACCACCACCTGGGTTTAGCAGAGATCCCGGCGACACAGCTGATGGTGCCGAGAACCCAGGGAGGTTTCCCAGCCAAGACAGATTACTGGGAAGAACCGGGGGCTGCCTGAGCCACAGACTTCTGTTTCTTTCCCTGAGATACGGTACCCCAGACTGGGCAGAGGGGGGAGGAAGGACTGTGTGTGTTTGTGGGTGTTTTAAGGGACTTTGGGATTTTGATGAAGTCATCAGGTCAGTATTTTAAGTTTATATAACATTAAATAAACATTTCCTTTCCTTTTCATGAATCTCTGGCATTGAGAGACGTCTTTCCTCTGGCGGAGGACATAACGGACCTGGGGTTTTCTTTTAGTAACAGTATATCGTCCCAGGCCCCCCTTGTTGTTCCGTAACGGGGGGCGCCTCTTGCCATGTTGTTCCCAGACGTCTGCTGTCCCGGAGGGCCTCTGGCCTTCTCGCTCTGACAAAGGTGTTCACACCACCACTCACAGAGGACTCTGCTCACCGACACGTTTGTCTGTTCCGAGGGCGACTGTGGGTCCGTGGTGACATCGGGCCCACGCTGGGTGGGCGCTGCACAGGGGACTTGGCGCAGTCCCTGCTCCCCAGGGACTCCCCGTCTTGCGGAACAGACACATGCACCCTCACGCTACATGACCAGGCCTGTGAGTGTTCAAGGCCCAGGCAGAGAAAACTGAGGAGGGGTGGTTACTCCTGGCTGGGGTCTCCTGGGCTTCTTCCTACCTGGGAAGGCGCCATTTGACCTGGGCACTGAGGACAGGGTACAATTTGCGTGCATGGGAACTGGGGAGGGGGCGTCCCACTGACCCAGTAAAATGCAAAGGGGACGGGACCTGGAGGAGACCAGGGCAGTGCTGCCGAGGTGCCTGTGAGGGGCAGGGGGGTGACAGGCTGTCCGGGGCCAGGCAGAGGCCCTGGGACGCTGGGCTGCACAGCTGGAGTGCTATTCTCTCGGCACCGGGGAGCCAACGAAAGTTTCCGAGCCCGGGAATGACCAGACCGGGGTAAGAAGCAGAGTTGGAAGGGAGGGGGCGGGAGGAGGAGGAAGACAGGCTGGGTGACAAGTTAGTGCCGCAGCCGGAGCCTGCTGGAAGCAAGCTTGTGATGGGGCAGAAGGGGGGCAAATCCAAAGGGTGGGGTGCAGGAGGAATCCCGGGACTTGGCCACCAGGCACCAGCTCTGGAAAGCCAGGGCAAAGGTGTAAGGGATGAGCTCAGAGTGACTAGCGGGACGGGGGTCCTGGTGCCAGAGGTGAGGCATCAGCAGGAGAGATGTCGGGGAAAAGGAAGGTGGTAGCGCAGGTCTAAGCACGTGAAGCACAGGCAACGTGCACAGAGAAAGGAGGTGGCGGTGTGGCCGTTGGCTGCAGTTCTGCAGCGTGTGCACGGGGCGGCGCTGTTCTGTTAGACTTGGATGGGG
Source organism: Phyllostomus discolor (assembly GCF_004126475.2). Classification (NCBI taxonomy): domain Eukaryota; kingdom Metazoa; phylum Chordata; class Mammalia; order Chiroptera; family Phyllostomidae; genus Phyllostomus; species Phyllostomus discolor. The sequence goes on along the minus strand of NC_040917.2, from coordinate 17,671,476 downwards.
GTGGCGCTCGCTGTGGGGTGGGTTCTCAGCTCCACCGACGGGAAACCGCGTGCGGGTGGAGTTCTCGCTCATGCGTGGCTGTGACTCCTCCTCATCTCTCTCCCACTGTAGCTACCGCCTGTGTGACCCTTCTGAACAGAAACTGTATGGAAAATCGCCTCTCTTTGGACAGTACTTTGCCCCGGAAAGCCCGGGCACCATCAAAGTGGGAGACCCCGTGTACCTGCTGGGCCCCTGATAGGAACCGCGGGTCCTGGAGTTGCAGATGTCCTCAGAAATGCCAGCTCTTGCACAACAGCATTTGGGAACGGATCCCTCCGCGTTTTCTTAAGATCCGTGATTTCCAAGTCTTGTCTCTTTCGGACGTCCCGGTGCTCAAAGCAGAGAAATACACTCTCGATAGCAAAGCCGGACTTCAGGAGGTCACTTCAAGGACAAGATTCTGAAACCGTGTTTAACCACGGCCGTGGGGTAATTCTTTCTCCTGCTTCTACACTCGTCTACCCAGCACTCTCCCCTCCACCACCACCTCGTTACCGCTCCCCAGGGACAGGGAGAGAAGAGAAAGAGGAAGATTGGGCGAGTGAGGGGAATGTTCTAGAATGTTCCGGAAGGTTTTATTGCCAGGTGCGGGGGGCACGTCATGGAAATTAAATACCTCCCCAAATAGGGCTGGAATATCACTTTGCTTTACCCCTCAAGCCCTGGGCTGGCTCTTGAAAAGACCCTCAGGGACCACGTAAGAACCACGGCTCTTCTTGGATCTGGCCCGGCTGCCTCTCAGTCAGTGACCATGAAGATTTGGTGAATCCTCGTCAACACGCAGCCTCTGGGCTGTGGGACAGCAGAAATGTCGGGCTGGACATCCCACCTGTGACAGCCAGGTGGCTGTCACACGCTGATAAGGAAACGTGTGAAAAGCAAGACCAACCACAACGGCCCTGCGGTGAAACAAGAGTATCAGACACATTGCACTCATGATCCAGGGCTTCTCCCGACGGGAGACAGGGAGCAGCAGCACCACAGAGGGGGGACCCCTGGTTGGATGCTGTCTGAGATGCCCGTTGATGGTGCTGGGGAAGGAAAAGGTAGGGCGCCTCTGCAGGTAAGAACCCAAAGGAAGCTTCTTAGCAGGAGGTGGTGCCATCTAGTGGCACTGAAGGGCAGCGCAGGCTACGCTGTTGAAAAGACTGGGGGGAAAAAAAAACCTGTGGGTGGGGTTTAGTTTTCTGTTAGAATTTTTTTTAAAAGGAAGTCGGGTACCGTCCAGGTGTTTTCTGCTTCTCTGCCAGCGTCATATGCGTTCCTGAAAGGGTGGCTGTGCTGTCCCGGAGTGCTCCCGGGCCCTCGCAGCCCCATCAATGCATGACCGGGCGCTCAACTTCAAGTTCAGGGCGAGAAACTTCTGAAGTCCACAGGCAGGAAGAAACGTGATTGTGTGATTCAAACTAAGCCACTGGAGACCTCTCATGGGAGAAAAGGAAGACAGGCCCATTCACTGAAAACCAATGTCTACTGTTTCTGTTGATGGAACGAGGGAACTACCTTCCGACACAGTGTATCGTCACTGTTCTGGGCTTTGATTGTGTTGTTAGGGAGCTGACAAAATCATGAAAAGGAGAGTTTCAAAAATGTAAATACAGCCCTGGCTGGCGTAGCTCAGTGGATTGAGTGCGGGCTGGGAACCAAAGTGTCACAGGTTCGATTCCCAGCCAGGGCACATGCCTGGGTTGCAGGCCATAACCCCCAGCAACTGCACATTGATATTTCTCTCTCTCTCTCTCTCCCTCTCCCCCTCCCTTCCCTCTCTAAAAATAAATAAATAAAATCTTTTAAAAAATGTAAATAAAAGGAAGCTGCTTTGACTAGTTTCAGATCTCATTAACTTCTGGGCTGGGAGGCCGGCCCTGAGCCGACTTGGAGGGGAGAGTGGGAGGGAAGCCAGCGATACTGCGGCCCGGGGCTCGCGAACCTGGGCCCGCTCACGCAGCAGCCCCAGCAAAGTCCTGTTTTTGAAGGAGCATCGAGTGACTGTGGTTTGGTTTTGTTTTGTTTTACCAAAAGCTGTGCATTTTTCACTGGTTTTATAAAAGGGGTCAGAAAGAGTTGGAATGGAGCCTAGCTCGAAGGTAAAGTGACAAGGTAGCAGGTGCGTGCATATATGGTTTCTGGTCGGTGAACTATTGCAGTTTGTTTTCCGCACACTTGCTGTGCGGGGAAGAATTCCAAGAATCAAGTGACCTGGCTCATCCTGTTTCCCCCGTAAGTCCACTTTATGTTGGCCCTGCAGGTAGATTGTGGCAAAAATAAGAGTTTGGCAGAAAAACATGACTAATGGGACCTGGGGAGCCCATGGGAGAAAGCCCACGGGGGTTTAAGAAACTACATGGATGTTGGCTGTCCAAGGGTAGGCAAGAGTTAGGAACCAATGAGACACTCAAGGCTGGTTGGGCGGTTGGACCTGGGTGTTTGTAACTGGGCAAGCAGGGTGCCTTGGACGTGAAATTCTGACCTTCGTAGGCAGTAACGCACTTCCCCAGTGCATGCCCCACCTGTGCAAAGGCCACACTGTGCGCAGGCCTGTTGTCTTCCTGCATTGCAGGGTTATCCTCAAATGGAGGGGGCACCCCTTTTCTGTTCCTCGGAGTGTGGGGAAAACTCCTGTTCGAAGACAGAGGTTCCAATGGTGCACACTCAAAATTTCCAAGTAGTTGCCATGCTTCCTGTCAGTGAGCTTTAAAAGCCATTTGCTTGCATTTGTTTGCTATTTATGAGTTGGTTAATGCTAAAGGCAGGGCCAAGGTCTCGTTATTTTGGATGCTGAACATTTGCACACCCTTCCACTTGAACTGTAGGATCACGGATGGAGATTGCCCCTGACCCTCAGGAAGGTCCTGCGGCTGCAGGTGCTGGAGAGTCAAGGTCAAAGGCTCCAGCCTGGGTGGGTGCTTCATTCTGGTGGCGCCTTCGGGCTGCAGTCACAGTGGGGCTACGAAGCCAGAGCTGGACATCTGGCCATGGGCAGTGCGGGAGGGCCCTGGGCAGGCTGCTGAGAGGCTGCACGGAAAACGTTAGAAATTCGCAACCAGGAGATAAAAGTGGCTTCTTGTACACCCAAGGGCAAGAAAGAACTCAGGTGGGCTCAGGAAGTGAGGCAGAGGTGTGGCAGTGAGAAATGCCCCTCCTCCCCTAGCATGCCTCGTGGTTTGGGGGCAGGGTGAGGAGTTTTTAGTAAAACTATGGGTCCAGGCTGGGTGAGCCTGACCAGCCGAGTGTGACTCTGGGAAGCCGTCTGTGGGGCTGTCATGCCCAGTGCTGGCAAGCTGGGAGTGCCCGGCAGGTGCCTCCAGCCCTGCCCCCCAGAACTCTGAGAGTGTGACAAGCTCGGACAATCCACAGTGGCAGACAGAGCGGCTCCCAGACCAGGCGCCCATCGCAGGGGTAGCCAGGGTGCTGTTGCTGTGTCCCAACACCGCACTTCCCCACGGTTCTTCGGCCCACGCAGTGCGGGAAGGCTGCCTGGAGGGACGCTTCTCGGAGGGTTCCGTGCCCCAGGAGCTTTGGGAGTCCTGCGTCTGCCTCCCTCCTCCTCAGAGGCCGGCAGCCCACTGAAGGCTCTGGAGACCCGCAGGGAAGAATGCTCTTGGTGGTTCACGCCACCCTCCCCCAGGGGGTGCTGTCTCTGGCCCCCTGGGAGAAGCACCGCTCTGACCTCCAGGGACCGCCAGCCAGGGCAAGGGATCGTGGGTAGCAGGAAACGCGAGTGCCCAGGAAGGCTGAGGAAGTTCACGGGCCCCCTGCTCAGGTGGGGGAGGACTCTTGGCATGCTTCAGCTTGTCTTCTTCCCGGTGGGAGGGCGGGACTGGGGCTTACAGGGCAAAGGACATGTGGAGAGGGTATCTGAGCCCAGCTTTCCTGTTATGGGTCTTAGGGAGAAGCATTCCCTTCGGACTCGTTTTCCAAGCCCGCATTCTGAGACGGATAGGCGGGCCAGGGAGAGAGGGGGGCACAGACCCTCTGTCCTGGCGTTACAGCAGTACCACGTGACACAGACGCTCCAGGTTGCTCATGGGCCGGGAAGGGCACCGCCTTGCTGTGTGCTAGCCTCGCCTCCTGCGGCGACTCCTGCGAGCAGAGCTGCCTCCCAAGACAGGAAGCAGAATTGCCCCGGGGCCCCTACTGCCCCCGGCCACACGTGAACACGCACTTTGCTGTGATCTCCTATCAGGGAGACCAGACTTTGTCCGCCTCTACCACGTGCCTAGCAATGGACAAGAGAGTTACGGTGGTGTCTCGTTACCCCATCTCAAGCAAGGGGAAGACTCTGGCTCCACACCACTAATGTTTTTGGAATGGGGATCATGACAGTATATATATTTTTCACATCTGAGGGATCTCGGTGTCAACCCTGTCTTCGGAGGAGGAGGCCCAGGCCACAGCGGTGACTGGGACCCTGCTGTCCCCTCAGACGCAGCTGATGGGGGCCTGGTGGGGCCACCTGGTCCCCTGCTCCTCCCCTAGCTCAGAAGGAGGAGTTGCCTCAATCCCATTATCAGTCTTCCAGGACAGGCTGTAGGTCGTATTAAGTAACAAAGGGGGCTGAGAAATGGCTTCCCGGCCAACTGCTTCCCACACTGATGGGTAGGTCAAGTTCACTCTTGCTTGGCCATTGACCAACCTAATCTAACCCCCCTGGGTGTTCCTCAGTCACACTCCCTTCCCTTCAGAGAACATTCTAGACTGCTCTTTCTCTTTCCTCCCTTATAAGCGCATAGCCCCCGAATTTCACCCACTTCGTTCCCTTGTTTCTGCCCCCCACCAACCCCTGACTGTCTTCAAGTCCAGACTCCGGCGCCGGTGGAGCCCCCTGGCGTCCAAGTCCAGCCTCACTCTCTCTCCCTCTCCCTGGGATTTGCCCGGGGTGCGGTCAATAACGCGCCGTCGTCCTCGCTGTTTCTGACACGTATCTTTGCCCCTAGGAACGTCTCGGAGGGATTGTACTTGCTTGGTCTCAGGGAGGGACACCTTCCAGATGAGTTGCTCGAGCAATTAAGGCGGCCTCGTTAGCCAGAGGCCGGGCCGGCCGAGGACAGCTGGAGGGCTCTTCTTTGCAGGCGGCTCTGGTTAACGTCAGCCCAGAAAGCTCTCTGTAAACACGTGAGTAATGGATCGCCCGGCGCTCGCGGAGCTACCGAGGATCTGAGCCCGCATGACTCATCTGCGAGCCATTCCTGTCGTCTGGATGCCATAACATTGGAGGAATGATGACCGTTTCTGGGAGATTCTTCTGTGGCGAGAGTTGCCAAGACCCGGGGCCGTAATGGTTTGTTATGATGACCTTTGTTATTCCATTAGGGCTCAATTGCTTTAAAAAATGATGTGCGCATACTTTCGGAACATTTTCGCCCTTTACGTTGACCTGACATCGTGGTTTATGTTACCAAACGTATTAATGACAGAGGAGTGTTTTCATGTCCCGGGGACAAATTTTAACAAGCATAATCTGCCCCGAGTCATCATAAATATAAATGTATTGGTCAAACAGATCTCGTTAATGTGGCCAAGATAAATGCAAGTCTATATTTTAAGGCAGTTGAAGTCCTAGGGAGTGTATTTGGAGCTTTTTGTGGGTGTCCAAGAGATCTGGTACCTGTGCTGAGAAAACGGAGAAAATTAACGATTCCCCCTCCGGTTTTAGGCTGGACAGATTTAAACGTCTTGAGGATGTTGAGTAAGATCGTTCACATAGTTTCTGGACATTGTTCATGCCGGGGGGGCGGTGAATCTTAGTTCTTAGAGCTGTATTCTTCTCAATCTGCTGGCAAAATAGAGATTTTTGAAAAGGGACAAAATGAAGATTTCGGGTCTTCGCCGTGTGTTGCTCAACCGCGGTGTCTTGAGCTCCACCCCCACCTTGGAGTTTTGATTATATGAATCACCCTCCTGCACCCCGCTCCGGCGCCCATATTGTGTCCCCTGGGGAGGCGTCCCTTCTCCTCGGCTGTTTCTGACATCGTGCATCGTTCCAGTGGGCAGGCGCTGCCCCAGGTGCGAGCTGCAGGACAGCTCCAAGACTCCGCCTTCCTCCTCGTGACGTCACACTCGGAAGTGCTGGCCCTTCTTCGGGCGGCCACAGTGTAAGCTTCTTGGGCAGGGTGTCAGTCCTTGTTTCAGAAACACTTGCTAGTGGTGTTTTCGTCCTGCACCGTGACACGGCGTGGAAGGCAGTTAGGGCGCCAAGGCTAGTCTCTGAGAAGACATGTTCATAGGGGTGAGTTCATCCCGCCCCCCCCCCCCCCCCCCAGGTATGGTAAACACGGAGCCCTGGTGAACCTCCGTGTGCACCGTGGTCCCCTGGCCATGGCTGAGGGTGCTTCAGAGACAGCCAGGGACCTTCTTGCCGTAGAAGAATCTTCCCTTCTTCATCCCCTGTGGCCTCTGGCGGGATCGCACTTGGGGCTTCAGACATGCGATTTTGCCTGGAACGTCTCTGGGATTAGAGATTGGATTGTTTTTGAGATTTTATTGGTAGGGGGACAGTGCTGTGATACTCTGGGTGTTTGGAATTTTTTGATCTGTTCCCCAAAGTGAGGTCCATACAACCCTGTCCATAGCAGCACTGTCCACCAGGGCCCAGGGTGGACGCAGCCCAAGTGTCCGCCGACAGAAGAGTGAATGGGCGACCTGTGGCGGATGCGCACGACGGACTGTTACTCCGCCTTAAAGAGGAAGGGGATTGTGACACACGTGACAGGGTGGATTCCCTTCAAAGACATTGTGCTGAGCGCAATAGCCAGCCACAAGAGGACAAATACTGCCGATTGCACGCAGATCTGAGGTGCCTGGAGTCGGCAGGGTCATACCGGCAGGAAGGGGGATAGGATGGGGGCTGCCAGGGACTGGGGGGCGGGGCACTGGGACTTCCTGTTTCATGGGGGCCGAGTTTGGGTTTTGAAAGACAAAAGGCGCTCTGGAAATGCACGGTGGTGGTCGCACAATAATGTGCATGTCCTCGATACTCTGGCCGTGCACTTACAAATGGTTCCAAGGGTACATTTTAAGATGTTTTTTTTAAACCACAATTAAAAAAATAATACTAGAAAAGGAAATAAAGCGAGGCTTATCAGAGACCTGGAGGTGAATTCATCCAAACTCTGAAGCCCCTTCCTGGGGCGACAGCTCAGGCCACAGACACTGAAAAAAAAGCCCAAACAAACCCCACCCAGAACATCAAGAACTCTTCTTGCCCAGCCTAACAAGGATAAGACATTGAAATGTGATGTCCTTGAACTTGATCTTGATGGAGGGTGAGATTTTAACTCCAGGCTTTGACTTCTTGTTTTAACTCCTTTGGGCCTCCCCCTGGAAGGGGATTTCACTCCAGAGTCGGGACTCCCCGGCAATCTGATATTTCGAAGGGGGTTAAGTTCAAGGGCAGACCGTCTTCTTCTCAGGGTGACCTTCTGATTCCCCGGGTTTCACTGCCCAGCCTCTGACAGGTTTTGTCGATCAGCGAGGCCAGAAATAATCTGATTTGGAAAGTGCGAGAGGATCCACGTTTTTCTTCTGGACTACAGGGAGGCCTTGAAGAACGAAACGTACCGTACTGACCCGTCTCAGAAATCCCGCTGCTTCTGTGTTCGTAAGCCACGTTCTCCGACCTAGCTTTTGTCAGTAACGAAACAGATATTTTGAGCTCAAAAAATAAATAAGACTTTTTAAAAAAAACCTAAAGCCACGTCCACATTCGAAGTGTGCCTTGCCTGCACACGGACACCACCACGAAGTCTGCCGGAGGCATTCACGCTCAGCTGCCGTCTGAGCTCCCGGACAGTCCTGGGGCGGGGGGGGGGGGGGGTGTGATGTAAACCCCTGCGTGAGCTGCCCCAGAATGACCATCCCACGTCTCCCTAAGTGCATGACTCCTGTCAGTGAGGTTTTAGAAAGCTAAGGGACGCGCCCAGGTTAAAGGCGATGGGCTAGAATTAGAACTCAAGGCTTTTGGCTTCTGGCCATAGCGGCTAAAGCCATCGGCCTGGCCAATAAGTTGGCAAGGATTCATTCAGGCCCTGGCTGGGTAGCTCAGCCGGTGAGAGCGTCGTCCCGCTGGGCCAAGGGCGTGGGTTTGATACCCGGTCAGGGCACACAGGAGCAGCAACCAGTGAATGCATAAATAGTGGAACAGCTCATCGATGTTTCTCTCTCTCTCTCTTTCTCAAATCAATACATAAACACTTTCAAAAAAGCGTTCATTCCAAGAGCGGCACCACCCTCCACTAGAAACTAGTTTAGTCCAACAATCTTGTTTCGAAGCCTTCGGTCATGACTCCGTGGGGGGAGCTTTGAGGCTGGCGTGCATCTGCCGTGCTGTGTGCACGGCTCACCTGGGACCCACATTTCACGTGGGTGTGTCTGTGTCCGACGCCCAGCCGTCCCGGAGCGGGTCTGCAGCGAGACCCAAGGGTTCCCATGTTTTATGAGGACCCAGCCATTCTAAACAAACGCTCCCCTGATTTTCCGTAGGTCAGGTTCTCACACACGCCTTCTTACCTCAATGCAGTGTTGACATTCTCTTTAGTGATGTGGAAATACCAGCGTGACTAATCCTGACTCTTTAAAAGAAAAACAGAGCTCGTTCGAGTACATCTTGGTTAAACCTGGGCGTACCCATTTCGAGTGAGGGGTTCACACTGATCCAGGCTCCTGTCCCCCACCCCTCGGGGGTCCTCAGGACCCCTTTCAGGGCCCAAGCAACAGAACCAACTGCCCCATCGTTAGCTAATCCTGAATCGATGAGCCAGGAAGGGACCAGACTCGGGGCTTAACAGCTGTGTACAAATTTGTACCAAATGCCTGTGTGTTGGGGGGGAGGGAGGGATGGGGGTGGATACACGAGAAGGGATGCTTTATAAGAATATCTGCTCCTTTAAAAAGTCAATCAGTATCTTTTCACGAATCCACCAATGAGAGGCTCAAAACACAGCCTTAACGACGTGAAGAACGTGAGAGCCAGTGGCGTGGTGTTTTGCGTGTTGTTTTACTTTTGAGACAAGGTCAGGATTTGGAAAGCGGGGGAGTGATGGCCTCGCTCCCGAAGAGCCCGGGGAGACGCTTCGTGCCAACTGGTTCTTCTCTCTCCCCGCCCCCCGGCCAGGCTTCAGAGGAAACTCTCCGTGTGAACGGGAAAAGATGGATTTCAGGCTTCGCTGAGAGCTTTAAAACCTCAAATCCTTCTCGAAATAACCTGTCTCTCAGGCATCTTCGGGCCCAAAGGATTATAAAGCTACTTACTCCTGGGGCAGTGGAATGGCCGCATCAGTAACTAGGATTCCTTTGGTCTCTGCATAGAGGGATGTCATCAATCTGCAAGTATCTGCTCTGGTTTGTGACGAAGCAAAACTGTATAATATTAAATCAGGTGCTGTTATAAACATATGAAACGGCACGTTTTTTTCCCCCTTGGGGCACTGTGGCAGGAAGTTGCTGGGAATGTAAAAAAAAAATGTTTTTATAGCCTTGGACACCGAGTCGGGGTGTAGCTCCGTTTTCTTCTTTCCGAGCATGGGTGCTAATCAAAGTTCTTCTGCTGAGCTCGGGGCTCCCGGCGAGCGTGCACGGCCCCGGCAGAGGTAAACTTGGCCCTTCGCAGGCTGTGCTGTAGGGGGAGCTGGAGACTGCGCAGTGTGTGTGTCTGCCGGGTGGAGGGTGTGAGCGGGGTCCTAGCGCCCTGGGATGTTGGGGCTGGAGGAAATCTTGGACAGCAACTCCCTTATCACCCGGGTCAGGCCAGTGGTCCCAGGTAATGACACCCCGGACGCTGGGGAGAGCCTCATGCTTCATGCTTTCCCCCGGTGAGCTGTCAGTCACCCTGGCCCACAGTTCCCCGCCCCCGAGTGGCAGTGATGCTGCCTGTGGTGCAGTGACGAGAAAGGAGCGACAGAGGCCGTCACCTACGGAGTGCCACAAGGTGATTATATTCTCCCTTGTGTCGGCGCGGGTGGGTGATTATTTTCTGTACGATTTACACAGAATTAACTTTTATAATTAAGGAAAGAAAGGGATAGTGCAGACTGTAGCCTCGGAATGCTTGCGGGTGTGACGATCACCATTTGGAAAGGTGGTCGAGTTCTGTGGGTTGGGCGAAGCCTCACTGTCCCACATGGTAGCTCGTAGCCACGGGCGGGGGGTGGGGGGGGGATGGTGCTGAAACGTGGCTGGTCCGGAGCGAGATACCCTGTATGTGTGAAACACACCCCAGATCTCAAAGACTCGTACAGTTATTTTGCTCACGATGACATGTTGAAACGATACGCATTTAAATAAATTGGGTTAAAGGAGTTATTAGGATTCATTTCATCTGTTCCTTTCTATCTTTCGAACGTGGGTACGGGAAGGTCTACAATTGCAGCGTGGGTGTTGTGTAGGGGGAGGGGCTGAGCCGCCCTGCTGCCGAGGGTGGGAAAGGCCCTCGGGCCGGGACAGCACACAGGTGGCCAAGGCATCGTCACCTAGCGGGTGGCATCTGAGCGTGGGTATGAGGACGGAGAGCGACTGCTCTGTGCGGTGTCCTTCCGCGGTGACAAAAACACCCTGGGTCTGGACGGCGGCGGTGGTAGTCCTGCAATATTGCGAACGCGCTGCCTGTCGCTACCGGTACATTTCATGTCACGTGTGTGTGTGACCGCAACGAGGAAACAGACGTGGCACCTGAGGCCCACGGGGCACTTCTGCGGTGCAATGCCTGTTTGGAGCAGAGAAGGCAAGGGTGTGGCAGGGAGCAGGTGGGATGCCTTGCTCTCCCTCTTTGGGCAAAATATCAGCGTGGGGTTCAGTTTCCCGGAAACCTGGCAGCCCCCCCCCCCCCCCGGAGGCCTTGGCTTTGTGGGGCCCCAATCGCCTCACAATGCCTCTTCCTCTTTTCTCATTCCCTGCCCCCCCCAGGCATTCTGCCCGCTGCTGAGTTCCTCACGAAGGCAACTCCTTCCCCCAAATTCCTCACAGCGCACGTGGTGCTGAGGAGGCAGGGGTCTGGGCAGGTGAGAATAACATAGCACACCCAGGTCGGCCTCAGCACGCCGCCCGCCCCTCAGATCCAGTCGGAGAAGAAAAATTAAAGTCTCCTCCGTGCCTCGATGGAATCTGGCTGCTCCAGTGCAAACCCCGCGAGGCAAAATCGGGCTCGGGTGAGGATGGGGTCGGGACAGTGGCTGCGGGGGGGGGAGGGGGGGTAGGGTGGGGAGGAGGGGGCAGTGGCCGGGTTGGGACCCAAGAAAGGGCTTCCAGCGCTGGCTGCTGTGGCTCAGTTGGTTGGAGCGTCGTCCCAGCACCCGGCAGTTTGTGGTTCAACTCCTGGTCGGGGCACAGCCCAGGCTGCGGGTTTGATCTTGGCTGCGGCGCGTGCCAGAAGGCAGCAGATCGATGTTTCTGGGTTTCTGTCCTCTCTCTCTGGAATCGATGACTATATCCTCGGGGGAGGGGTTTTTTTTTTTCTTCTTTAAAGAAGAAGAAAGGGCTCTGGCGGTGGGAGATGTCCCGTTACTGGCTTACGCCGATGACCCCCGTGTGTCCACGTTGTGAAAGTTCACTGAGCTGGCGCCTTGCGTGCTGTTCCGAACGCGCCACAGGTGCGTTTCTGAGTGCTGCCCTGACAGTGCTGCGGTAATGGGAGCTGCGAGGATGGCCACCAGGGGGCGCCGGGCGCCCGGCCCCCTTCCTTGGTGGACCAGGCCTGCCCAGGCCTCTGCGGGTCCCTCCCTGCAATCCTCAGACTCGAGGGTGGAGAGTGAGCGACCCGCCTTGGAAAATCAACCCCGGGGCCTCATCTCCCCTCTGTCCCCTTGGAGAAACCGCGCGCCCTTGAAAGACCAGAGGGGTTGCTTGCACACCAAGAGCTGTGGGTCCGTTGTGGGTGCAAGCGAAACACCTAAGGGCAGTCACCGTCTTGGGGAGTTCAGGGTTCTCCGCTTGCTGTCAGGAGACACCCGCAAGGAGAGGAGGGGCGGCTGGGGAGGGACGGGGCTCCGCAGTTATCACCCTCGGAAACCCCCTGCGGGTGGTGGATGCAGCGCTCGGCCAGGTCTGGGCAGCGACTGGGGGGAGCGGAGAGGGGCTGGCACGCTCGCTCGCTCCTGTGGGAGGCTGGGAGGGGGAGCTGGGGGAGCCGGAAAGTGGCCGGGAAACCAGAGGCGGGGCGCCCGAGGTCGCAGGAGCCCGAGCGGAGGCCGCGGAGGAAAAATAAATAAATGAGACAGGCCGTTGCGCTGGCTTCCTCCCTTGTTGCCCCTTTGTGTTGTGCTCAGCACTGAGGACCGGCCCCGCCCCGCACTGAGGTCACCTCTTCTGGGGACAACAGCCTAGAGGCTCGTTTTGGAAACCAGGCCTGGCTCCCGGCTCCCGGCTCCCGACCCTTGGCAGTGAACTTGCAGTGGTCGCTTTCCCACAAGCCCCCACCTCTCCCGGTGCCAAGAGCCCAGGTACACGCGCGCAGCACCACCGCACACGGCAGAGGCCAAACGTTGGGGTCACTGTCGGGTCACAGGTCAAGAGAACTTAGTAAGGGTTGTCGGCCTGTGGAAGGATCCACGTGGATGAGACTGTGATGAGGCTGGACCCACGCAAGTGTCCCGCCAGGGGGCAGTGCTCCAGGTTCCAGAGCCAAGGGCAGCCAGTTCCCTTGGGGAGAGAGAGGTAAGAAGACCTCAGAGCTGGGCGAGGGGGTGCGGGGGGGCGGGGGGGGGGGGTGGCAGGGAAAGCGGCCCGTCTGCTCCCAGCTCTGGCTGTGTGACCTGTGTGACCTGTGTGACCACGGGCGGGATTCCTAACCTTCCTGGGCCTCCTTCCAGACACCCGAGTAACAGGGATGATGATGACAGCGCAGCGTGGACCCTACGGTGATGACGGTGCCCCAGGTACCGTCACCAGGTACGTGTGATGCCCGGCAGGTACGGGTGTTAAAACCGGGGGCCACACTCGCTTCTCGGGGCTCCGCAGCCCTTCTCATGGCCCGTGCGAAGCAAATGCCGAATGGAATTTTCGCTTCTCGCCTTGCTTCGTAAACGCACAAATCCTCTTCCTCTGTCTCAAGGTCACCGAACTCAGGTTAATGGAGGTCTTCCCTGAAAGCAAAGGCGTGATGGTTCCGTCATAAGGTATATAAATGTTGCAGCACTGGGTGGTACACCTGAAACTAATATAATGTGGAATGCCAACTGCAGTTTAATTTTAAAAATTTAAATGAAAAAAAAATAACAAAGGTAGCCCTGGCCAGGTGGCTGCATTGGCTGGGGGCATCATCCCATACACCAGGAGGTTGCAGGTTTGATTCCCGGTCACGGCACATACAAGAGGCAGCTGATCAAGTCTCTCTGTCACATGGATGTTTCTCTCTCTCTCTCTCTCTCTCTCTCTCTCATCCGTAACTATGTTCTTGGGCAAGGATCAACAAAAGGCATGATGCAGACTTTCAGAAAGCGAGGGATGCCTGTGTTTGCAGAGTGACACATGCTACAAAACAGAAGTGCCGGGTGTCAGAGTGACATTTCCACCCGAGCCCTGAAGGGGGACGCCCCGGCCCGGGGAAGGGGGTGCTGGTGGCCGGGGTCGGAAGGTGGGGAAGGAGTTACTGCACAGGGAACACACACCCATTCCTACTCCCACCCCGGCCCAGTCCTACTGGCCCCAGAGCCCTCTTCCTCCGGAAGGACGCAGATGGCGTTTCTCAACGACACACAGAGAAGCCACGTGTGCTGCGGAACCGTCCCCACGCGTGTGCTTGTGTACTGTGCTCGGAACCTTTGCCCATTCCCACTGGCCACCCCCTCCGCACCCCTGACGCGACCGGCCAAAAGAGAAACCCTAAGAGGAAAACACACTGGCAGCGTTTATTATAGTTACGATGACTCAGATCTGAAGACTGGAGTTTAATGGAGGGCTTCCTAACAGTCCTCAGGGACTTGAAGAGCTTTTTTCCCACCAGCCATGAAGGAGGATTATAAAAACACATTTCTTTCTTAGAAAAATACAAGAACCCCTCTGACCTCAAAGTTCTGATTATTCTAAAAGCTGGGCGCGTGTTCCAAATGTCCACGTCGCCCCCTCACACCTGCCTTTTCTCCCGCATTCTCCTTATTTCTCTGGTGTAGTAATGAGCAACAGAGAGAAGCAGTTGACCTTGCTCCTGACCTTGCTGTGTGATTTCCGCCGGGGCCCTTCCCCTCTCTGAGCCTCAGTTTCTCCACCTGGGAAGGGCGGGGATGAATCTCAGGGATCAGGTTACATTCCTTGGTTCTCCTGGGGGACCACAGCAACAGGCACTTAGCTCCACACTCCCAAGTCTGTCAACTGAAACTCTCCTTCCTCAGGCGACAAGGCTTTCCTAGTCCTCAACGATCACCTTGGTGAAGCCAATCAAGGTATCCATAAGGGTCTCCCTCTCCACCTAACCCCTCCCCACCATCCTCCACCATGCACTTCTAGGGGCTTTTGAACTCCAGGGATCCTTCCCCAGTTTCCCCGGGTCCACCTGCAGCTCCCCACGCATCTCCACTTCTACGAACACCCAGACTGAGGATTCAGTGCCTCCAGGGCCCGAGTCTGTCGGGAGGAAGTCTCGAAGAGGTGCCCAGGCCCACACAGTGTGACAGGGAGGGACACAGCCACCGGTGGGCTTGTGCTCAGTCCCTGGGGAGTGCTGGAGAAGACGGAAGTCCAGCATGACGGCGTTTTGCTGAGCTTGCCCTATTCTGCCTCTGGGAATGGACAGCAGGAAGTCCCTTTATCATTTCCCCCGATTTACACTTCCTCGCCACCTGCTGGGTTCCCTCTTCACTCCCAGCGTCTGCAATGTGTTCTCGGTTTCCTTGGATTAACTGGATCTGGTAAACTGCCCTGTGTACTGTCCCGAGTGGTGTGTAGCATTGTGAGCTTCGAGTCTAAAATCCACTTGAACTTGGCACTTGTTGCCCACCCCACGCGGGAGGCCCTTGGGACCGTCCTTCTCAACAGTGTCTGGTAGATGCGTCAGGACCTTTAGGAGAACGCAGGCCGTTTCCACTCCGCTCACCCCGGTCCCAATGCTCGGATCCATCCAGCCGACAGTGCAGCCCCGATGAGCTCCCGTGAAGTCTGGAGTGATCTCCTCGGAACATCCGGCCCCCGGGGGCCCGCTAGGCCTGCAGGGAGGTCTCGTCAGTGCTGCTGTACACGCCGTGTAAAGTAAAAGGAATTTAAAGCATTTTAACAAATCTTAGCCCAAATGGCTCTCTCTTTCTATCGGGTGTCAGCAGCTCTGGATCCAACTAATGAGACCTATGCTTTCCCACAGACAGTCTAGGCTGCAAAACACACGGTTTGTACTTTTTGGGGGGGGGGTGGGAGGGGAGGGAAGAAGAAATAATAAAAATAAGACACTGTGTGAGCTTTGAAGTGCCCGGGGCACCAGGGCGGGCGCCTTTGTTGAACGGTGGATTTTCCTCCGGCCACTCGGCCAGATCCTTATCAGACACCTCGGAGCGGGGGACAATGCCCATGCCCCAGCGGCCACAGAAGAGCAGATGACGAATGTGCTGTGAGAGGATCGTGGGTCCTCATGGAAAACAAACGGCCGAGGCAGCGAGCGAGCGAGGCCTGCTTTATCTTCTATCTCCGGCCCCCTCCCCGTTCAGAGCCGGACCGGAGCTGTTTTCCCTGGAAAATGAATGGAGTGCCGCGGAGGCCGCCTGGCCCTCGGCTCCCGCCCCTCCCTCACGCCCCGATGCCCTGCCGGGCAGGTCACCATCAATATCCCCGGGTGAGAGGCAGGGCCGGGAGGTGAGGCAGTCCTGGGCCTTGACTCTGGGGAGTCACGTGGCTGCAGATGGGGAGCAGCTGTCCTCAGGGTCTCTCCTGAGTTCAGAGGCAAAGGTGTGAGCAGAACTTGAGCACGGAGGGAGGGGTACTGAGTGGCGGAAAGAAGTTCCGGTCCAGGGGGTGGTGTTTCCCTGGACCCCATGAAGCGTTCTGAGGGCAGGAATCCTGGTTGCATGGCATCTATTAGATAGACGTGTGCCCAGGAAAATCAATGTTCAGTTGCTTGATGGATGAATAGTATAGACAGCTCCCGAGGTAGGCTGGCATCTTCCAACCAAGGCCAGGGACCCGTGGATCTTGGCCGACTTGACCTACCAAGAAGGAGGGACCAAGGGACTCTGTACAGTCATTATTGTTGGGGGGATTCCACAATTGACTCCTGATAGCGGTTCTGTTCAAGTCAATGAACACCCAGTCAAGTCAACCCTTCTGCATCACCTATGACGTGGAAGGCCATGGACAAGGCCTTGGTGGGCTGCAGACATGAGTTAGCCATGGCTTCTGTCCTCACAAGCAAACAATAGGATGGGAGAGAAAGAGATGCACGTGACTTCTTACAGCCCAGGTGTTTGTGAATACGAGAGGGGTCGCCTTAGAAATCCAGTCCAAGACCCGAGGCCACGGACAAGGGAGTGATGGATTCCAGTTTGGGAGTTGGGGGTGGGCTGATGAGAATGTTGATAATAATACAAACTAATGCCACTATGTGCCACGGGAGTGGTAAGTGCTTTACTTGGACTGTGTTAGTCTCGTACTAACTGTATACAATAAGCGCTAATGCTGTTGTCATTTGACTCATGACAAGACAGAAGCGGAGCCGGAATCAGAGCTGGCAGCTGCTGTAACGTGGGCGGAGTCTGGGAGAAAATGCACACGTTCAGTACACGCAGTATAACCCAGTCTCCGGGCAAGGTGTTTCGCACAGATAATTCATTTGCTGCTCACAGTAACTCTGAACAGTGTATCGTCAGCCCCGTTTTACAAATCCGGGACTCAGAGGGTTTAAATGACTGGGCAGAGTGACAGGCTAATCAATGATCAAAAAGGGCATTCAAAACCGGGCAAGTGTGGTCTCCAAACATGTCGTTCCCCCCACTACCCACAATGCTGCCTGGAGAAGCAAGAGGCCAGGGGCTCCTCGGGGCCTCAGAAACCCCAGGAAGGGCAGTCACGCCCAGCTGAAGGCCACCGGGGGGTCTCAGTCACGGACCCTGAAAAATATTCCAGCCCACGGCGGGCCTGCCCCACTGAGCAGCTCTCACCTGCGGTGGGCCTGCATCAGTCGCAGGCTTCAGAGAGAGCTCCTGGCATTTCAGAGCTGGTCAGGCAGTCCACCGGGCAGCGGCCCTACCATCTAACGCCGTGTAACCAACCACACATTCCGTGGCTTGAAACAAGACCCGTTGCCGTCTCACAGTCTCCGCTGTCAGGGGTTCGGGCACGGCCTAGCTGGGTCCCCTGCTCAGGGTCTCCCAGGCTGCCGTCCGAGGCTGGCCTGTTGGGGTCCCACCAGGAGCTCTCAGGCTTCGCTTCCAAGCTCACCCCCGTTGTTGGCAGAATTCGCTCGGTTCCTCGCAGGTGTCAAACCTCTCGACTCCGAGATGCTGCCCCTCTCCAGAGGTGGCTCACGCCACGGATGTTTGCTTCTTTGAGGCCGATAGGAGAGTATCTCTTTCCTGGGCAAGGGCCTAGTCTTCCTTGTGAGGTCTCTTCTACTTGATTAAGTAAGATCCACTCAAGATCACCTCCCTTTGGGTTAACTCAGAATTAACTGATTTGGAACCCTGGCTGGCGTAGCTCAGTGGATTGAGTGCCGGCTGCGAACTAAAGCATCGCAGGTTCGATTCCCAGTCAGGGCACATGCCTGGGTTGCAGGCCACGGCCCCCAGCAACCGCACATTGATGTTTCTCTCTCTCTTTCTCCCTCCTTTCCCTCTCTAAAAATAAATAAATAAAATCTTAAAAAGAAAGAATTAACTGATTTGGGATCTCAGTTACACCGGCCAAACCCCTTCATCTTTGCTGTAGAAGGTCCCCCAGTCACGAGGGATGTCCTGCCCTGTTTACAGGCTCTGTCCGTACTCAGGGGGTGGGGATGGCATAGGGCACGTGCACCCGAGGAGTGGGACTTGGAACTAGGATTCTGCCTGCCACGGGGAACTCATTCCTGATGCCTGTGGAGGTGTTGGCTACCTTCGGGTTCAAACAGGACCCCATCATGTAGGCCAGGCCCCGGGGCAGACGGTGTGTGTGAGCTGCGTGCACTTGGAATTGTACGTCTCCATTTCCTCTTTTGCCAGGCCCGTCCACCACCCACTGGTCACTTCTGGCCATGGGCCAGCATTTCCGAGGAAAGATTTCATGGGAGAAAGATGACAAGCATGTCTAAAGTTGATACGGTGATTATTAGCTTTTAATGATCTCTGCTTCCCCTCTCCCCCATCGTCGTGGGCAGTCAAGACTTAGCTGTTCACATTATTTATTGAAACAGCTACAGAGGAAAAGGCCAAGGTCAACGCCAAATAACGGGAAGGAAGCAACACGCCTGAGGACATCCAAATGTTAGTGGATGGAACGGGCTTCTAGGCCTGAAGATTTTTATCTCCAAACCGCCTTGGGAACCTTCATTTCACTTCAGCCCAGCAACCCTTAGAAGTGCAATTGGATGGCTTTAGGCCTGAAGATTTTTATCTCCAAACCGCCTTGGGAACCTTCATTTCACTTCAGCCCAGCAACCCTTAGAAGTGCAATTGGATGGCTTGTTCGAGGGTTGTCTCTGGGCATTCCACCTTCGCGTTTGTTTGGCTTGGTCTGGTTCACTTTACCGTTGCCACGTGTAGACACTTAGCCCAGTATCTGATTGCACAATGACAGACGGCTGAGCCTGCGACACTCGGCAGGTTTGTAAGAAAGCAATTTAGGGATTTCAGTCTCCTTTAAAAATGTCCAACCTTTCCATACCCTTAGGCAGTTTATGCAGCAGTACTGCCAAAGTAGAGACAACGTTGATGGCGAACCAGCTTTTATTCAAGAAAAACCGGAACAAAAAACAAACAAAACAACCCAGCATTCTGATCAAACGCTGATCTTTACGACGTCCACAAGACTGAAGAGAAGTTTATTCCCATCATCCTCCACTGCCCTGACTGGTGAGGCTCAGTCGGTGGGGAGTCGTCCTGCAAACCAAAAAGTTGCCAGTTCGATTCCCAGTCAGGGCCCGTTCCTAGGTTGTGGGTTCAGTTCCTGGTTGGGGCAACAGATGTTTCTCCCTCCTTCTCTTTCTTCCTAAAAAGAAATTAAAATAAAATCTTTAAAAAAGAGCACAACGCACTCACGACGCCTCGGTTCCCACAGCTGCGCGAGAAGGGATTTAACTAGATCAGCAGGGCAGAGAAATTCTGTATACTTGACATCTGGGCCCAGACCGGGACTGGAGTGAGCCTGGAATGTTCTCTCAGATCCCCTCCTCGACAGCCAGCCAGCCCAAAGAGCCTCGGCCTTGAAGACGGCGGCGATTTTAAATATCTTCTTGTAATGAAGATGCTTATAAATATTACAAGAGATTTATCACTTCAGTGTGAAATTCTCTGATACCAACAGGGAGTTTTCAAACACAACTGGTAATAAGAAGCATATGGTCAGAGATTCAAGTTACTGCTTTTTTTTTTTTCTTTTAATTGTTGTCTGCCAAGGACAATATATTTTTCCCCCTTCTTCAAAATAAACATTGTGGAGGAATGTGCCTCAGCAAATGGCTGGGGTTCTATTATATTTCATGCAGCTTTCTAAACAATTTCCAACCCTGGGCTGGCCCGGTGCCAAACAGAAGGCAACCAACAATAGCAAAATCCCATTAAAGTCGAGAAGGTTCCTTCCTGAGGTGAGCCAGGCCAGAAATAGTCATCTTGGCTTATTCTCCAGTTTGGCACCAGGGACTAATAATGCACAGTCTCTTAATGGAAATTATCTAATTTCATCCAAGAGCTCCTCCAGAGACAGCCGGGCTGACGCACTAACAGTCAATATAACAACATTCTTCTTGAAGTGCCGGACAATGGGCCTTTGGAGAGACTGATGGACCACGTCAGACGCCGGACAAACACGAGAGTAAAAATAGGCAGAGAGGCATTGACCCGACCACCGAATTTCTCAGGAGCCAGGCCCGCGGAGGAGGGCTGGTCCTGAGCGCTTGCTGGGAATCACTTCATCAGACCCGCGGGGAGAAGGGTTGTGGAGAGAACATGGAAGGGGAGTGGGGGAGAGAGAAGGAAAAGGCGGGACGACGAGAGGGAGAATGGCGGGAAGATGGAGAAAGTGGTTAAGGAAAGAGAGAAGAGTCCAGGCTCCCTCTGGGATACACAGAAGCATTCGGCAGCTGTACGTGGCCGCTCAGTGTGAACCCTGAGCTGGGTGCAGTTCCCATGACCACCACGGGGTGTTTTCCAAGTGCTCTTTGCAAGGGACGGTCAGCGGGAAAGAACGCCCCATTTAGAGATACAAAGGCCCCATTTAAAAATAGCAATTCTACTTAAAATATGAAGTGCTAATCCCATCACTTAAATGTTCTTTGTTAAAATAACTTTATGCTTTCCAGGTATCAGTGAATACTGAAATATATATAGGACAAAGGAAATCTGAATAATATACATAAAAATAAGTCCTATGAAATTTATGTGTGTATACATATACACATGTGAGTTCTATAATACTATATAGTATATAGAATATTTCTGTAACTATATTCTATCTATCTAACCTATAAACTATCCCAATAGTACTTTTTTTTTAAAGATTTTATTTATTTATTTTTAGAGAGGGAAGGGAGGGAGAAAGAGAGGGAGAGAGAGAAACATTAATGTGCAGTTGCTGGGGGCCGTGGCCTGCAACCCAGGCATGTGCCCTGACTGGGAATCGAACCTGCGATGCTGTGGTTTGCAGCCTGTGCTCAATCCATTGAGTACACCAGCCAGGGCTCCAATAGTACTTTTCTAAGACCAACAAGATCACCCTGAAATATACACCCGATTTTATGCTTTTCATGTTGTTCCTTGTTTCATAAATATTTTAACTGCATCTAAATTTTAGGCTCCCCAAGGGTAGGAGCTGGCTTGTGTCTATAACGATTATCCACACTAAGATAGTATGAGTGAAAACTGGCAGTTGATTGATTGATGAATTCATTGATTGAGTCCTGGCATCTTGAAATGTTGGAAAGTCTCATGTGTGGACATTGCCAGGACTGGCCCCTGCAAACCTCTCCAGGATGGGTTACGTCAAGGCTCAAACCTATGTCGACACGTGCACACCCACCACTTCCTCCCCTCCTACCAACAGGCCAGAAGACAGTGGTCCTCGGATACAAAGGGGCTTCCCTAGACCATGAAGCCGAGGTGAGCAGATCATAAGAAACCCTCTTCGGGTCAAAGGTGAGGACGTGCATCCCCAGACTGTGTTCACAGTGCAGGAGCCCACAGAGACGGACTCGGATGGCAGTCTGAGCGTGGGAGCCAGCCCCGCTGCCCCTGCCCAGATGCAGGGATGTATTTAATCCTCTGGCAGCACTGGCATCCGGGAGGGCAGCTCCGGGGCTGGGGAGAACCAGATCGAAAGGCAACTCCTCTGATATGCCTGTGACTTTGTTCAAGGTTGAAATATGGGAATAGGGCACTCTTCACCTTTCTAAAATTTAATTTAAATAAGCTAGTATTCATATAAGATACAATGGAATGTAGGGTCAAAAGGCACTAAAAGGAGAAGGGGACAGATTCCTATTGATTAAAAGTCGAGAAAAGTTAGCCTTCGCATCGAATGACAACTTCAAAACGTACAAAATAAAACTAATAGAAATGCAAGGAGAAACTGGTAAAGATAACAGTGGGATTAATTATACAAAACTGAGTAGCAATATAATAGCATAATTATTCATTATAATTATATGACTAAAATAGTATAAGAAGAATATATATAGCTAAAAGGTATGTATAAAACTCGACACTCAACAGATGCAATACATTATTTTTCAAAACATGCAAAAAATTAGACCATATGTTGCTGGATTATTCTGCTGGTATTTTGTGGAGAATTTTTGCATCTATGTTCAAAGGGCTATTGTTCTGTGCTTTCTTGTGATGTCTTTGTCTGAATTTGATGTTAAGGTAATAGTGGCCTCATAAAAAGTGGGGAAGTGTGACCTATTCTTTTATTTTTTGGAAGAATTTTTAAAACACATGCTAATTCTTCTTTGAAGGGTTGATAAGAATTCACCAAAGAGGCCATCTGGGCCTTGGAGATAAGATTTTTTTTGGTGGGACTTCCGGTTTTTTTTTATTACTAATTCAATCTTTTTATTCATCCTGCATCTATTCATGTTTTCTCTTCCTCCCTGAATCAGTGTCGGTGGTTGTGTCTTTCTAGAACCCTGACCATTTCATCTAATTTGTTGGCACACACTTGTTCACAATATTCCCTTATGATTATTTTTATTCTTTACGGTCAGTAGTGATATCACCTCTCTGTTTCCTGATTTTAGTAATTTGAGACTTTCATTTTCTTGGTCAGGCCAGCTAAAGGTTTGTCAGTGTTTCCTGATCTCTCAAATACCCAGCTTTTGGTTTTATTTGATTTTTTTCTATGTTTTAATTTTCTATTTTATTTATTTCTGCTCTAATCTTATTTCCTTTCTTCTGCTAGCTTTGGGTTTAGTTTTGCCGACTTTTGCCAAAGTCTTAGGGTGAAAGGTTAGGTTATTGATTTGAGGTCTTCCTTTTTCAAAAAAACCCCAGAACTTCCACAGCTACGCATTTTCCTATAAGCACCATATTTGCTGTATTTCATAAGTTTCTGTATGTTGTATTTTCATATTCATTTGCCTCAAAATATTCTCTATTTTCCCTTGTGATTTCTTTCTTTTTAAAAAACCCATTGGTTATTTAGGAGTAAACTTTCCTAAATTGCTAGGAAAGTTATTGCTTAACTTTCATATATTAATGTATTTCCCCAGTTTTTTTTTTCCTGTTATTGATTTCTAGCTTCATGTGGTTAGAGAACAGACTTTTTATGACTTAAATCCTTTTAAATTTACGAGACTTGTTTTATGGTCTAACGTGGTGTATCCTGGAGAGTATCCCACGATGCACTTGGGGGGGATGTATATTCTTCTACTGTTGGGCTGAGTGTTTTATGGATATCTGTTAGGTCTGGCTGATTTATAGTGCTCTTCAAGCCTTTGTTTTTCACATTTATTTTCTAATTCTATCCATTGTTAAAATTGGGGGTTTGAAGGCTTCAACTGTTACTGTTGATTTATTTACTTCTTCTTTCAAATTCTGCCACTTTTTGCTACATGTGTTTTGGGACTCTGTTTTTAAGTGCATATGTGATTATAATTTTGAGGCATTGACCCTTTTTTTATCAATACAATTATTTACTTCTTCTTCCAAATTCTGCCACTTTTTGCTACATGTGTTTTGGGACTCTGTTTTTAAGTGCATATGTGATTATAATTTTGAGGCATTGACCCTTTTTTTAATCAATACAAAACATCTTTCTTTAGTATACCAACTCGGAAAAGATACATCTTTTTCACCTTTTTTACTTTCCATCTGTTCATGTCTTTGAACCTCACGTATGCTTTTTATAGATAGTATAATTAGAATATGGTTTTAAACATTTTCTGCTAATTTTTATTTTTATTGGAGGGTCTAATCCATTTCCACTTAATGTAATTACTAATAAGGTAAGATTTACATCTCGCACTTTTTTTGTTTTTATAGTCTCGTGTTCACTTTGTCCCTCTTCGTTGCCTCCTTATTTTGTATTAGACATTTGCTAGCACACTTTTGTTCTCTTGTCATTCATATATACAGTTATATATATACATATATATATATGTGGTTAGTTTTATTTATTTAGAAGTGCCTTGATTTCGACTTCATTTCTGAAGTATAGAAAGAATAAGCACACAGGTAGACTGGAGAAGAGAGGAACAAGGGCCCTAGCTGCCAAAGAAGCAGGTTCGAATCCAGGGTGCATCACTTGCTAGCTATGACCTCAGGCATGTTATTGAATCATTTAAAACTCTGTTTCCCCAAGTAAAATGGAAATGAGTTCCTTCCTGGGCTTCCTTGGAGGGTCACATGGGACATTGACAGTGAGTGCTGAGCTGGATGCTGGGCCCAGGACTCCCCATTTTGTTTATCTGGGCATGAAGCAAGAAGATTGACCCTGGGAGGTGAAAAATTCTAAGAGAAATTTCCAATGATTCTCCGTGACCTCGGTGGCTAAATTGTATCTGCTGTCGGGGAGGGAAAGCAGGGAAAGGGCAGCTAAAACTTTGTTCTTCCCCAGCAGATCGGGGTGACAGGCCGAGTCTGTGTGGAGCTTCCTGCTGTCCAGGACACCTGCCTCAGGGAACCTGCGAAAAAGCCTCTTACAATCCACCCGCGGGCTCCTTGAGCTCCAGAGTCTTGAGAACCTGAGACGCCACCCTTCCTGTGGAATTCTCTGTCACACACAGCTGGGGTGGCAAGGAGGGTGTGGCGGGGAAATAAGGAAACATCTGAAGCTGATAGGCGTTTTCAGAGCTCCAGTGAGTCATGGCGCCTGAGTGGGGCTCTGCCTGCCACCAAAATAGGTGCCCCTCTCAGGTTGCAATGGGAAAAGGTGACCTGGATGCTATGACTCAGGGCAAGAGTGGAAGGTGGGACCGTTTGAATCAGTGCCTCCCTAGGCCCGTTTCCAAACGACACCTGTTGCTGGAATATCATAATTATTCAGACTGATTCACTTTTAATGATGCAGACACCTGAATATCACCTGAGGGATGTCTGGTCATTCGCACATGTGAATTGGTCATAGTCGCATGCCACTGGCTGAAGTCCGGTCATGGCCAGCCTGACAGCCAAGGTGGCCTGTGCACCCCACAGAATGCTGGAGAGAGGTTGCAGGCTGGTGTGGAATTCGGGATTCCTCCTGACTTGAGCATTCGGAAAGGGGGGGGACATTTGAAAAGTTATCTGTGTTTTTACCAGTCAGGGCAGCAAAAATCAGTGACTATGACCATCTGCTGTGTCAGAGAGAAGGCAAGTGGGGTGGCAGAAGTCAGGGAAATGCAAATTGAGATAACATTGGATCTCAAGCTGGTAAAAGTTAAAAGGGCCAGTAACATCTATTGCTGGCGGGGATGTGGCGAAGTAATGTTATAATTGACAGTGGAAATGTGATTTGTTACAGCACTGTTAAAGCTAACCACTCAATGAAACATAAGATAACCCCCTTGAAGATTAAAGGTACCCTAACTGTGTTGTATTTTCTACAAAGTGAGGATGTGGAAGTAGTACTGTTATGTTCCAGACTTTGCCTTCTTCGACAGGCTGATGGGCATTCCAAATCAGCCGTAAATATCCCATTTTGAGCTAACAGCTTATTTTGGGGCTCCGTTGTTAAGAGCATATGTGATTACAATTATGTCTTCTTGATGGATTGGTGCTTTTATCATTATAAAATGTCTTTCTCTGGCTCTACTAATAAGTTTTGTCATAATATCTGCTTTGTCTGATTCCATGTTGCAACTTGAAAAGGATATATCTTTTTCAACTTTTTTACTTTCAATCTGTTTATGTCTTTGCATCATAACAGCTTATTTATGTATGTCCATTTGTAACAGGGTGCAGCCAAGAGGGGAGCCCCAAATAGGGATCTGTAATAGGGCCTAGAAGAGCTTGGAGATGATTGGCTCCACACCACAGGGCACACCTGCCCAGAATGCGGGCAGCTGTGGCCAATTGTGGGAGGAGCCGGAAATGGGGCTGCAGAGGAAGATTGGCACTGGGATTTAAACGGAGGCACGGCAGCCGTTGGATGTCTCTCTTTTTGGGACCACGCGTCTGTTTAGGACCATGCGGCTTGGGTGAGAGTCCGGACCACGAGGCTTTGGAAGTGCTCCCTTTTGCCATGTGGAGGGTGCCGGGAGGACTGTGTGCATTTGTGGGGAACTTTAGTTTGTGTTATTTCAAATGAATAATAATTTCCTTTCCTTTTCACGAATCTCGGGCATTGAGAGATATCTTTCCTCTGGTGGCAGACATAACAAACCTGGGGGGTCCCTTTCAGGTAATAGTATATTGCCCCGGCTGCCCTTGGCGCCCCCTTTTGTACTGTAACACAATTACAAGTAGACACAGTAATTAGCCAGCCCTGAGTTCAAAAGTCTAAACTCACACTCAACTGACCACTTTGAAGGACCATGCACCTTGTGTCGGCCTACCCCGGGGAAGGAAGCAGCTGCACAGGAGAAAAACTAACCAGGAAGATGGGTGTTCACCCATCCCCAGAGACTCCGCCTGCAAATCTGTGACTGAGTACAGTTGGACGCGTGTTCAAAGACGATTTTCTCTGATGGGGACTGTTTAAAGATGGAGTCGCTGAGTGTTCTGTCCATTGTACCACCTGCACAGCCTCCGTTCTTGCCTTTGTCTCCATCTACAACCCCCACCCCCACCCCCCGCTTCAGTCCAGGAAACAGAGTTTCTCTGAGCAGGCTGAATTGGCGGACACTGCTTAGCGGGATCCCAGTCCCTCCGCCCTGAAGTCCCTGGTGACCCCAGACTGGCCTTTCTGCTTCTCCACAATTCCAATGCTTCTTCAAGGCCCACGAAAACCAGTATTATGGGCATTTTTATACCTAAACTCAGACAAAAGAGCCATGGACCATGAAACACCTGCATCTACACGAAATAGCTGCAGTACAGTTATCCTGGTGCATGGCTATGAACTTCAAAAGTGAGCTACTTATCTGTGGTCCACCAGGGCCCTGAAACCCTATGACCGATTTGGCGCTGGTGGGGGGAATGAATGTCAGAGCGCCAGGGTGTGGGGCACCCATCCTTTCTCCTTTCTCGCCATCTACGGCCCTTGCGGACAGACCCTAGAAGAACTCGAAAATGCCCTCCTCCAGTTTCCCTCATTGGCACCCTGGCTGCTCCCTCTGTGACCCCCGGTCACCGGTGTCCTTGGCTGCATCTCCTTCTCAGAACCCCCTCCGTGTCATCCCTGCCCGAATGGCTGCTGAGAGGAAAGGCAGAGAAACCTGGGAAGACCCCATGAGGGTCTTTTTAATACTTGGAGACACGAAGCAATGATGTGGTCCCCAATCTGCCCTTGTTCCCGCGACACTCTCTGGGTTAGAATTCCCTTCTCCAGCCCCTGTGCCCGACACCAGTGCCCTTACTGACCCGGGGCAGAGAGCTCTTCCTCGGAGTAAACCGCCCACCCTACAGAAACCGGCTGAGCGGCAGCGTTCTGGCGGATGAGTCAGAAAACGCAGCCTCTGCTTGCTGGGACACCGTTTCCTAACTGTGTAACCTGGGGCAGACCGCTTAACCTCCCTGAGGATCGACTTCCTCAACTCCATCGGGGGTGATAACCCCACCGCTGCACCCTCAGGCCTGGCTGCGTTACAGCATACGTGAGCCCGTGCATGCGAACTGGCCTCCGGATCTGCCAAGTGGGAGGTGGGATCGCCGAAGGGCGAGAGCTTCCCTCATCCTGTCTGGTGGTTTTCAACGCCTAATACGAGATCTTTCCATATTGTCAGCCGTATGGAAGGAAACAGCTGCTGGTCCAAGCCAATTTTAGAAACCCGCGTTTTCTCCAAAGGAAGAGCTGGCCTTCATCACAACAAGGTTGCAGGCACAGGCCAGGCACGGCCAGACAGCAATGCAGAGGTGGTCCAGCAGGTGTCAGCAGAGAACCAACTTTTGGTGCTAGGCTCCATCCTCAGGGTTATCCAGGAGACACTGGGGCCCGGTGGGCTGAGTGGCTGGCAGGATTCTGCCATTAAATCTGGAGATGTCCCGGTTTGGGGGTGGGGGGGGGACAACCCTCTAGCTCGATCTACAACGTCCCTTTCTTTGGCTTTAGGATCCTCCACCTTCAGAGGGTCCCCTCCATTTCTGCCTCTCAGTCTGGTTCTGAGTCCCTACTCTGTCCTCAACTCTACCTTGGGAAACTTGTCCCAAAGGAAAGAAAGGCTTAGTTTAGGTCAGTATTACTTGGGGAATGACTTTCCTCTCTCCCTCTCAACACCGGACTTGTTTTGAACACTCGATTGCCTACATCTCTGTCTCCTACCTGAACATTCAGCTCACTCACTACAAGCAAACCCTCAGCTCTCCAGATTCAGTAATCATCCAGGCAACAAATGCAGCTTCCACAGGGTCATGAGCTAATGTATTTGGAGTGGGGGAGTGCTGTTTCCAGCTGCCAAATGGAAGCCTGTCCGACGAAGTACTAAATCTCTTCTGCATGAAAGATGGTCTCTCGTAGTTTAGTCTTGTGGGGACATGATTTCACTGCACACATATGTGAGTCATGTTGAAATAGGTCCTACCGTTAAGTTTTATGAGGTCTGAGGTCTTTCTTGGCTGGGCGTGGGGAAGGTGACTCGGGGAGAGAGAGAGGGAAGTAGATGTTTGCAACAGGAGAAACCCTGCCCTTTTCTGGTGAGTGAGTGTGTGTGTGTGAGAGAGAGAGAGAGAGAGACAGAGAGAGAGGTGGCACCCACGTGCGAACTGGTGTACCCCAGTAATGGGGAGAAGGAGAGCAAATGGGACCAGGCCCAAAGGGTATCTGAGGCTCTGAAGCCAGATCCGTGGGCAAGAGGTCAAAGGCAGGGCTGTGGCCACACAAAGAGACGGGCACCTGTGAGTCGGCCACACCTGGGAAATCAGAAAAGGGAAAAGGAATAAATCAAGTGACTCTGGACCTCTCAGTGGTCTCATCACATTGTCATTCGAGTTTCTTACCACACATCAAAGCCTGTCTTCAAAAACCTCAGGAACTCTGTGGAGTGCTGAGAATACTGAAGTCTCCAGCAAAAGGGAGTTGTGGCCCTACTTAGAATAACGCGGGGGGGGGGGGGGAATGTGTGTGGTGGGGTGTGTGGGGGGAGAGACCTCTGGAGCCCTAAACTCTAGTATCCACAGGCAACAGGAGTCCCACACCCACTGCTAAGGTCGAGCACTGGGCCCAGCAATTTGTAGTCCTTCTGCTGGCAGAATGAAGGCAACGTGCATGCAGATTCCAGCGTGGCTGCAAAGCTCTCAGAGCCTCACATGGCAGGGTAAGCTTCCTGTCCTCCTCTCTCTCTCTCTCTCTCTCTCTCTGTGAAGATTTCATTGTTTCCATCTCTTTCTTGGAAATGAGGATGTTCCAGATCTGAAAGAATATTTAAAATGAAGGGGGCATCTACAGAGCACATTATTTTGCCCAGAGTCTATTAAAAAAAAAAAAAAAAAAAGCAGATAGCAGATCTGGACAGCCTCAGCCGTGATTGTGATAAGCAAATCTTCGTGGTCACTCTCATTGAACTTTTATGCTCAGAGGGTGTGTCATCTGTTATCTGTGTCCCCAGGCTTAGGACGAGAATTTGCGCTGGTGATTGAAATATGGAGGCTCTGAGGTCCCCCGGACAATCAAAGTGTGATGGGGTGCATCCACCTCTGGCTTCAATCAATACATAACCCCCTGATTTAGGCCCCGTCTTGCAATCCCAAATCCCTGTAGTCCTCCCTGTGACATCATAAAAGGGACCTTCCACGGCCCTGTGCATTCCCAGGATAGCGAGGTGGTTTGGCTGTGTCTGCCCAGCAATATAGAGGGGGGAGTCATGTGCGTTCAAGACAGTCATCAGAATGGATCAGAGACCCCTGCTGTGGTGGCATCTCCCCCCCCCCAAAAAAATCTTGTTTAACTTTTGAGTATAAAGAACGCCCTCCATTGCTCTAATTGTCCACTGTCATGTGTTCCTGCAGCTCTTCCGTCTCAGGCGAAACCATCTTTACAAACGAGCTTCCTCCAAAGACAGCGCGGCCACATTTAAGCCCAAGGTCATTTGGTTGGCCCCGGCCCTCAGCTCACTCGTGCTGGAGCTTGGAGCTGTGCGGCCACCAGGCCCGGGGAGCCCTCGCCTCTGCCCGGAGCCTCCTCTGCGCCAGGCCCAGTTGCTCTTGGGCCAGCTCATTTCGCCACAGTTCGGGAAGCAAAGATTAAAGGGGAGAGTCGCAGCTGTATATTTACATTTTCATCGCTAGAAGGGAATTGATTTCCGCGCATTTATTTTGGTAGTTGTAATACACAAGGGCGGATTTGCGTCACCCGAGCAACTTGTCGGTGGAGATAAAGTTGCACAAATATTAAAAGGGGAAGTGCTAGGAGTCATTATAGAGTTTTTCTCCGGAAGAAATAAGGATTTCTGCAGTATCCTAAAATACTGAGGCCGCTTCTATTTTGAGACCAATCTCGCAGGCACATCCGCTCATTTGGTCGGAGTTTGAGCCCATCAAAAAAACAGGAGATGACCTGAACTCCGGCGAGCTCCGGGTTTCCTGCTGCTTTCTGGGCTCGGAGGGGTGGGGAGTACGGAGGAGGGGAGTCTGCGGGCTCCGGAGAGGGCTGGGGGCCTGCGGAGACCAGGCCTGGGCCTGGGGAAGGACTGTGTGTGTGTGTGTGTGTGTGTGTGTGTTGAGGGGGCAGTCGGGGGCACAGGGTCGTTTCAAAGGTTCCCCTTTTCGCGGTTCCCCCGCCCCGGGGGAGCTCCGGATAGGCTAGGGTGGCGCTGATGCGATTGCAAGGAAGTCCAGGGCCTGGGAGGGCCGAGGGGCGCGTGGGCCAAGGTGCACTTTACAGTTGAGCCTGGGACCTTGCGCGCAAAGAGGGGAGTCCGTGGGGAAACCCGACTTCCCGGTCTCGCCTGGGCCCAGCCTCCCCTGCGCACCTGGCCTTTAAGTGCTGCGGGTGCGGGTCGTGGGCGCCGCGGGAAACCCGGAGGGCCCACTTTTCTCCCCAGTCTGCCCCGCGCGACCACCCCCGAGGGTAGCGTCTCATTTGGGGGTAGGCGGCCCGGGGTGGGTCCTACGCGCATCTCTTGGAACGGCAGGTTTAGGCTCAGGCCGCGGCTGGAATGTTGGCTGTCACGTCGGAATGGAAACCGAACTGGACGTGACCCCAGAGGAGAGCGACACGCACTGGTTCTAGTGGCTTCCCCGAGGTCTAGGGAGCTGCAGAGGCCGCGCCCTCCTGCGGGACCCCAGTCAGCATCCTCAGCCTTTGCTGGCCACGCCTTTACTGTTGCCTTCCCAGGAGGGTCTAACGGTCTCGAGTGGCCTGTGCTTGTCACTCCTGCTCCCGGAGCTAGAAGCTGACGGGCTGGTCTTCCGGCGTCTCCCGCCCCAGGTGCCCGTGCTCTCGGCCCATCCCGTCCCTCCATCCCATTGCTGGAAACACCAGCTCGTGCTGACTGCCCGAGCCGGGCCAGGGAACCGTTCAGGAGAAGAGAGACCGCGGACGTGGGCGGAGGAGGTGGGGGAGGAGGGACGGTTCTCAGTTGGCTGGTCGGAGATGGTCGATTAGCGATTGATTACATTTCAGGAGAAAGTCAAAGCTTAACATCTGCAAACAAAGGGCTAGAAACCATTAGAAATCAATTCAATCAGGCCAAATCCTAAACTCGAGGTCGGCCTGGCGAATTCAGTTGCCTTCCTGGGTGTTGGGGTAAGAAGCGTTAGTGAGTGCTGAAGTTAAATTAAAAATGCCAGAGTTTATTGCAACTATATGGAGAGACTTTTGGGGGGAGGGAGGGGAATGCCACAGGAGCACAGCTGCTCTGTTCAGAGATGCTTCTTAGGACAATCGAAAACAAAAGATTTTGTGGTTTCATTATTGTTATTATTTTATTTTCTTCCTGAAAATGTGCAAGAAGGGCCCATCTGGGTGGCCTATGGTTGGTTTGGGAGAGGGGTGGGGAAATCCATTCTTACTATAATTTAAAAGAGAACGAATTCTTAAAATAGAGATGTTGATGTTGCAGAAAACCCCCCCACTGCACCCACCCTGCGCCCCCAAAAACCCAAAGTGCGAAAGGGTCGCGCCGGCGGCCCCTGCCGCTTCTGCGGAGACCAGGCCCCAGGGGCTCCTAGGGAAGCAGTCGATGAGTTGAAAGTAATATTTAACCCCAAGGAAATCTGCTCTTGTGGGCACTTGCAAAACAACGGAGCCCACGTGACCCGGGGATGTGGCGGAGGAGGGGGGGTGCGGGTTCCTACAAGGTGCCGCCGCCGCGGAGGCGAGGCGCGCGCGCGTGCGGCCCTCCCGGGTTTCGGTCGGAGGTCTGTTTTGCTGTCCCGGGGCTGGAGGGAAAGTCTGGCTGCGTCCGAGGCAGACGTTTGCAGCCATCCATCTTACTTTGTTTGAAAAGTTACTCGTTCGAGTTGTCACCGTGTGACAGCTCAAAATAAGGCTAATTTGCGACCGCTGCTCCTCTCTTCCCCCGAGGACCTCAGAGGCGGCAAAGAGGACGCGGTGCTAAATCGGGTGGGGGGCCCAGGGCCGCAGCCTTCGCGCGCGCGCACGCGAGCTCGGGGCTGGGCAGCGTGGGGCGCGAAAGATGGAGCCTTGCGGAAGGCACCGATTTGCGGGATAAAGGTCCTATTTGAAGACAAATCGGGCCGAGGGATGTAAACAGAGAGACACTTCGGAGGCCTCCAGCGCGTTCTGGGGGGCGGGCTTTGTACCCGCCAAAATTATGCGGCATCCTCCGTTTCCCCAGGAGAGTGCTCCAGGGCTTCTGTGACCAACTGTCCACTCCCGGTGCCGGCTCGACGCTGCAGAAGTGCCTGGAAGGTCAGAATTCCCTGGCGCCTCCGGGAGGGACGCCCTGGACCCTGCTCGGCCCACGCGGCAGCGGCAAACACTTTGGCGTGGCCGGGGCGTGGCCGAGCGGGGAGCCACGCCCCTCTTTGCCAATTCCCCTCCACTCCGCGCTCCCATTGGCCTCGGGGCTGGCCAATGAGAGCTCAGATCGAGGCCCTACCCTGAGTCTGACTCGAAAGCTCCTGCCAAAACTTTGGGAGTTTTTAGAGAGGAGTTTTTTTTTTTTCTCTTATTCCTTTTTTTTTTTTTTAAACTAACGGATTATTATTGTTGTTGTTTTAAATTTAGCTCTTAGGGCTTAGCTGTTTGGGTTTTTCCTTCGGTGCGCGGCCCCTGTCTCTCCGGCTTCCCGGGCGTGAGCGGAGCCCCAGCGGCCGGCCCGAGAGCCGCTCCAGCGCCCTCGCTCGCCTCCAGCCCGCGGGGAACGCGCCGCCTTCAAAGTGAGGTCAGGGCGAGCTGTGATCGGCGGGGACCCGGCCCTCGCCTCCTTCCTCGCCGGCGCTAGGGCTCCCTGGCCTCTTTTCAGAGCGGACGGAGAAGCGAAAGAGGATCATCCTCGGCTGGGCGGCCGCCTCCTCCCGGACTCGGGGCACCGCTACCCGCGCCCCTACGCACCCATCCACCCGGCCCGGCCGGGCTAGGCCGCGGCGGCCGCTAGGCGCACCCGGCCAGGAGGCCAGGATGTTCGCCGCCGGGCTGGCTCCCTTCTACGCCTCCAACTTCAGCCTCTGGTCGGCCGCTTACTGCTCTTCTGCCGGCCCGGGAGGCTGCTCCTTCCCCCTAGACCCTGCTTCGGTCAAGAAACCCTCTTTCTGCATCGCAGACATCCTGCACGCCGGTGTGGGGGAACCGGGGGCGGCCCCGGAGGGCCTGGCGGGGGCCTCGGCCGCCGCCCTCACCGCGCACTTGGGCTCCGCTCACCCGCACGCCTCTTTCCAAGCTGCTGCCAGGTCCCCGCTTCGACCCACCCCGGTGGTGGCGCCCTCCGAAGTCCCGGCTGGCTTCCCGCAGCGGCTGTCTCCGCTCTCAGCCGCCTACCACCACCATCACCCACAGCAGCCGCAGCAGCAGCAACCACCGCAACAGCAACAGCCTCCGCCGCGGGCCGGCGCCTTGCAGCCCCCGGTGTCCGGAACACGGGTGGTCCCGAACCCCCACCATAGCGGCTCGGCCCCAGCCCCCTCCAGCAAGGACCTCAAATTTGGAATTGACCGTATTTTGTCTGCAGAGTTTGACCCAAAAGTCAAGGAAGGCAACACCCTGAGAGGTAGGTCTTGCGCGAGAGACCGCAGGCCTCTGGTGGGGCCCTGGGGCAGTTCGGGTTACGTTTGAGTGTTTTTACAATTAAGGACAAACTGGTGATAAAAGGAGGGAGAGGAAAATCAATTGTGAGGAGATTATGAAACACTAGGTTTAAAACTGACCTGATCCATGTTTAAACAACAACAACAACAACAACAACCCAGGAATGCTTTAAAAACCGCACTTCACAGAATCCATACTCATGAAAATGGTTGGCGTAAACGTTTGCTAAAATGACTATCACCTGCCTGTCTTTAGTCACATATCTGGAGAGAGAACTGTATTATTTGTCAGGGAAAACCCTTTTGGGGGACACTTTCCGTTCATTGATCTGAACCTAAGGAATGTGGAGACACAAATGAACTCTGAACTCCCAAGAGGAGAGGGCAGCGTGGGGCTCCTTCCGTGGGAGGGTTGAGGTCTGTGGAATTCTTAAAAGGCACCTGAAAGGGACTTGGTTTTAGGCAGAGCCCCTCCCTGCCATCACAGCCTGGCCGTGGCCGTGGGATATGTTGGGTATCACCCCTTGGCGGCAACGGGGGAGAGGGGTTTTGGGTGGAGACAGGGGTCTGTCTCGACTTTGCTCCAGGAAAACCAAATGGAGGGCGCGGGGGAGTGGGGGGGAACAACTCAGCCCAAAGAGTGTGGGTTTGCTCTGAAGTGTAACCAACTCTTTTTTATTTTTTGCTTTGTCCCCAGATCTCACGTCCCTGCTCACGGGCGGGCGGCCCGCGGGGCTGCACCTCCCCAGCCTGCAGCCCTCCGCCGGCCAGCTGTTCGCGTCTTTAGACCCTATCAACGAGGCTTCTGCCATCCTCAGTCCCTTAAACTCGAACCCGAGAAATTCGGTTCAGCATCAGTTTCAAGACACGTTTCCAGGTACGGAGCAGGCCGGTCCGCAGACAGAAAACTCCGGGGCCGACGCCTCACGTGGCGACAGGGGTGTAGCGATGCGGGAGTTGGTGCGGGAGGCCACCCAGGTCGGGAGAGGCAAACCGAAAGATTTCTCCGCGAGCTGGCTCACTCTCTGGCCGGCTCCCGAAGGAAAGGCGTGGGGACCCGGGGAGCCAAGAACCTGTGTGGGTGGCCGTGGCTGAGTGGGATGGGGTGGAGGGGCTTCTCCTCGTCTTTTCTCGGGTGAGGGTGCTTTGACAGTGCGGCCGCAAGAGGTGTTGCTTATTATTGTGCACACATTTTGAAATGACCTCAAAGCCTTTGACTCAAGAGATTGTATCTGTGCTGCTCGCATGGGGAGAGAGAGAGAGAGAGAGAGACAGAGAGAGAGAGAGACAGAGAGAGAGAGGGGGGGGGGGGAGACAGGCGGAATCCAGGCTGGCATCTCTAGATCCGTTAGGCCCAAGGGGACATTTTCGCCTGCTCTTAGCATGCCGGATAGCCCCAAGCATCAGGTTTACATTTTTTTTCCTTTGGAGTTAATGGACTAGCCGCAGGGCTGCTCGACTCTCCACACAATCGCTTTAAGCTGTTTCATCCCCTGCTCAAAAGCTGTAAAATTCGTCCTTGGAGGACGGCTTTGTGAATGCCGCGTAGGGCTGACTGTTAAGCAAACCGATTCTGAGCCGCATGTGAGCCCCAGGCGGCAGGCTGCGGACAGGGCACTAACCGGGTCCTCGGGTGTCTCTCTCTTGCTCCCACTAACCGCTCCCCCCCCCCTCAGGCCCCTATGCTGTGCTCACGAAGGACACTATGCCCCAGACGTACAAGAGGAAGCGCTCTTGGTCGCGGGCGGTCTTCTCCAACCTGCAGAGGAAAGGCCTGGAGAAAAGGTTTGAGATTCAGAAGTATGTGACCAAGCCGGATCGGAAGCAGCTGGCAGCGATGCTGGGCCTCACCGATGCACAGGTAAGCCGGCTTCCGCGCCAACGCACAGCCCCTCCGCGGGCAGCCTGCGCACCTCAGTCCCAAGGAACCCTCCGCCCTGACCCACTCGCCTGCGGGGGAAACACAAGGTGTTGAATTTCAGCAGACTTTGTGGTCTTCCCAACTTAAGGCAGGAGAGAGGAGGGTGGAGGAGAAGGACGGAAGGGAGGCGAAGCCCATCCCCAAAGATGTGTGTCAACAAGCAGTGTCTGTTTATTTTGGCCAACAGGCAAAAGACCCGCTGAGAAAGCAAATAGGCTGTGGGAGGTAATAATTATGTACTCGACTCGAGTGCAATTCGCTGTAGGAAGCAGTTTGTCTCACAAGAGATAAAAACCCAAAGTCAAGAGATTGTTATTGACTTTTTTTTTTTCCCTCCCATCCTCCCTCCCCTCCTCCTCCTCCTCCTCCTCCTGCTGCTGCGGGATTGTGAAATCCCCAGTTGTGAGGAAGTGAAAACATCATTTCAAACGGAATTACTTAGCCCGGGGAGGGCAACGAATCCGCTTGGAGCGGCCACAGTCTGATTTTCTAACGGTATAAGCTCTAGAGAAAAAAAAAAAAAATCTCAGGTGGGGTGTGGGGAGCGAGGGAGAGAAAGGAAAAAGATTTCTTAGAACGCCCAAGAGCATTTAGCAGGTCCCGGCTTCTGCATCCTTGAATACTTTTCAAGAAAATAGCAAATCTGTCATGCCCGCCTTCCACGTCTGAATTCATTTTTTTTTTCTTTTCTCAAATCTCAAATTCAAGAACTGGACTGTTTTGTTTTTTTTTTTTTTAATTTTTTCCTTTTTGAGTTTTGAAACTAGAAGAGTCACCCTTCTACCACACCCCACCACAGTGGCCCTTGCTCTCTGGGTGCTGAATGTTCCCAGCAGCACAGAAACCAAAGGCTTTTAAAGGGCACCCCCCTTCCCTTAGCTGCACCCCCCCCCCAATCTCTGTGTCTCTCTGTCCTCCATCGCACAACTCCCCTCCCCAGCACACACGCTGGAAGAGCCCAGCCGTTTTCCACCAGCTGTGGATGTTATTTTTAAAAGGGAAGCTGGAACTTGTGTGAATGCATCGGGTCCCCCAGGGGATGGTATATATTTATATAGATTCCTCGCCCTGCCTCTGCCCCCACCCTCCACTGTGCACAGGTTTAATTCCAGTGTTTTCTGGGCCCATAGTAGGATTAGTTTATCCTGATCCGCTTCTGAGAGCGTGCATGCCAAGGAGCTGCCTTGCACTGAAGGTCCCGCAGTGCCCCCGCTCCACTGGGACCCACTCTTTGAACCCCTTTCCCCTCTGTGCTTCCCATGGTTCCTCCCTAAAATGAGTTGCTTTTGTAGGGGCTTGCCTGGGATCCTGGCCTTCGAGGAGGAGGGGCGGTTTAGCGGGAATTCTTAACATGGGTTCCCCAAGCCCTTGAAACTGTGTGCGAAATTTCGGGAATGTGTGCGTTTTTGGGGGTGAGGCGTCGGTCAGATTCGTGGGAGGGTCCTGACTCAAGTGAGGTTAAGGAAGCATCCGTTTAGAGTAGAGATCCCCCCGCGTTTGCAGTTTGCAGGCGAGGTGCAGGAATCTGTCTTTCCAACAAGCACTCTGGCCCTTCCAGGCTGGAGGTCCGGAGAGCTAGGCTTAGAGAAACAGGCCTAGTGCGTCCCTCACGCGGGGCTCCCTAGCGCTCTCCTTGTTTCCTCGGGCAGCCTCCGGGCCCCTGGGCCTAGCACCGTGCCTGGCCCCGTCCTAGAGGGGCTGGGGACAATTAGCGCTGCTTTCCCGCCTTCTCCCGGGGCACGCCCCCGCGCACCTCAGTGAGACTGGGTCTCATCTCTGCGTCCCTTCTTGTCCCCTGGCTGCACAGGTGAAGGTGTGGTTCCAGAACCGGCGGATGAAGTGGCGGCACTCCAAGGAGGCCCAGGCCCAGAAGGACAAAGACAAGGAGGCGGACGAGAAGCCGGCAGGCGGAGCCCCGACTGCAGACGGCGAGCAGGAGGAGCGGAGCCCTAGCCGCTCCGAGGGGGAGGCGGAGAGCGACAGCAGCGACTCCGAGTCCCTGGATATGGCCCCCAGCGACACTGAGCGGACTGAAGGGGCCGAGCGGTCTCCACACCAAACCACGGTCATCAAGACCTCGGTGGCCGGTGCAGTCCTCTCCGCCAGCAGCGGTGGGAGTGGTGGCAGCGGCGGAGGCAGCGGCAGCGGCAGTTTCAGCTTCAGCGGCCTTGGAGGCAGCAGTACCAGCGCAGGCAGCCTCGGCGGCGGCGGCGTGGCCCTGGAGCTGCTCCCTGCACCCCAGCCCACCCTCAGCAGCGCCCCCAAAAGCCCCGAGCCCGCTCAGCCACCGCTGGGAGGCCTATAGAGTGGCGGAGGGCGGAGGGGACCGGGTCTTGCGTGCAGACGCGTAGCCTTCAAGCGTCGTAGCTGGATCTCGTGCCTACTTTATAGTGGCGGCCCGGACACGGCCAGAGACGCAGCGGCGGAGCCTCCGTCCCCACGTTCGCATCTCGCCCCTCGCTGGCCGCCTGGTACAGCCCACACTTCAGTGGCTTGGGGAGACGCAGTGCCCCAGCCGGACGGACACTCCTCCTGGATACAAGCAGCTCACACTGTGATGAGTGACTTCGCAGTTCCTCCCTGTTCTAGGGGTCGCAACGACATGCTGCACTTAGGATGCCACAAACTTGTAAATAAAATGTTTACTACGGTTTGTAAAGAAAGGCTGGCTGGTTGGCTGGATGGGGCCCTGTGGTCAGGGGTCTCCGTGCAGGACTTTGGCCCCTGGCCACTTGCAGGTCGCAGCAGCTGGAGGTGGGGACTGGAGGTTTTGGGGTAAGTGCTGCGGCCTCAGAGCCACCTCGTCGCAGAGACCGGTGTTGGGGCTGAACTGTTCCACCAGTTCAGAGCTATCTTTGCCTGCAGCCCACCAGTCGCCAGTGAACTTGTGCTAGGTGACCCTGAGCGTGGTCTGAGAGCGGAGTTGGCCAGAAAGTCTGCCCCTGTTAGGGGCAGAGGGCTTCCCCGTGGAGAGCCAGGCCCCCCTGAGGGGGCTTGCAGGCTTTCTGCAGATGCACAGTTGGGATGGAGAAGACGGCGGTGCCCAGAAGGGTTAATGGGGCCACGGCCTACACTCCCGGGGTGGCCGCTCAGTGCCGGGCCTGGAGCCGTGAGGCAATTCCAGTGCAATGGGCCCCTCCCGCCCATCTGGTCTGTAGTGTCCTGGAGGAGAGGACAGGTAGGCCACCGTGGTTAGGGCTGGAAAGACGGGCCTGGGATGGCTTTAAAGAAGCCCATGCAATTACAAGGCAGGGACGTGCCTTGTTCAAGGTCATACTGAGGCCGGGCTGCAGACCGGAATTTGGATGGTCCTGGCGTCTGTTTGACTAGCGATGGATCTGTGAAACTGCACCTGCACCCCAATCCACACTCGCCCATCTTCCTTCAGAACTGGGCTACTGGGGGCGCCGGGTTGATTAAGCCCTTCCCCCACACTCCCAATGCTGCCACGATTTGGGAGGGAGTTGCCCCATCCCACTGCAGCTGGAATGTAGCAAACCCATTACACCTCCATGCTGCTACCGGAACGGGCCGGTCGAGACCATTTTTTGAAAGCTTGAAGGGTCAAAGCCCTCTGCAAGACCGGTCCTTCCCTGGCTCACTGTCCCTCGAAACTACACCATGGCTGGAGTTTGTAAAAACATTCTTTTGGGAGATTTTAAAACAAACAGACGTTGCTTACGGACTTGATCGCCGGGCCTGTTTGGCGCAGAGCTGTGAGAAGGGCGGGAGGCATCTGATAGGCCGACCGTCCGCTGGGGGAGCTGGTTCTCATGGACAGCAGTGCCGCACCCGGCACGCTGAGGCCGGGGAGCCCAGGACCGACCACCCTCGCCCCCTGGCCGGAGTGGGAAGCCTCCCTGGCCTGGCTTGGCTTCTTCTCCACTTTGACCTATTAGCTTGAGCACATTAAAAAAAAAAATCTTCCTTGCAGATTTATGGACCCAAGGGCAGAGTAGGTGCCCCAGGTTTATTCTTCTCTGGTCGGGTGCATCAGGCACCTGGGCAAGTCCCAGGGCACAGCGCAGGGATGCGAGGCTGACCACTTCCTACCCCAGCCCCCCCCCACCCCCCCACACAACCCATCAAGCTGAATGTACACAGTGGGGAGGGGAGAGGGAAGACCAGGGTGGTCCAAGGGAGGAAAGGGAAAAGAAAGGTGGAGGCCCCAGGAGGGGCTGAGAGTTAGAGGGGAACGTGAGCCAGCTGTTGCCCCTGAATGCGCCACGGAGGAGGGGTGGGCAGCCTCCCCACCTGCCCCGAGTGCCCGCCCTGGGCTGGGGAGT
The DNA here is from genome assembly GCF_004126475.2 of Phyllostomus discolor. Lineage (NCBI taxonomy): Eukaryota > Metazoa > Chordata > Mammalia > Chiroptera > Phyllostomidae > Phyllostomus > Phyllostomus discolor. The sequence goes on along the minus strand of NC_040917.2, from coordinate 17,631,412 downwards.
GGGGCTCGCGGGGTGGGTGGCGGTCACCTCACTCCTTGAATCTACCGGCCCTGCCGCACGAGCTACTGGACTCTCTCCGTGCCCCAACTTTGCCTTTGTCACCGAAATCAGCTCCCCAAATGTTGAGATTCTGGAGCCAGCACTTCCCAGGAACATGGAATCACAGGCGCTTGGATCCGGTTCTGGATCCGGTTCTGGCCGTATGGAGAGGGACGGGTCACACATGCACCTGGTGCAGGAGCCGGGCAGGGGAGGGGCATGGGAGAAGTTAGGGCTGCAACTACCCCGACCTTGTGTGTGACCGCTGCCCCCCCAAACCCCCCACCCTCACCGCATTTCTCTGCCTGGGCCCAGTTTTCAGAGGTGAAGGCAGTCATGGCCCCGGGGACTGGACTGTAATGATGTGGTTTCAGGTAAAATTGGACCTTAGCTCAGCCAGGATCAGCCAGACCAGAGGGCGAGGTGAGCTGGGGGGGGGGGTCCCTGGGGGTGGGGGTCAGGGTGCTCCTGGACAGTTCCTAGGAGGCACCCCTTCCTCCATCCCCTCTCCCACTTTCGTTCCTGAACCCTTTCCCAGTGAGACTCCAGCGGGCTTTCCCCTGGGCAGCGCAGTTCTCCCGCATTTTCTCCGGGCCTGAGTATCACAAGACCCAGAGAAGTTTCGAGTTCAGTTGGAAGAAGCGCAGTCACAGGGCGGCGGGGAGGGAAGCGGCATTTCCGCGCAGGCCGCCCCAGCCCCTGGCTGCCCAAATCTTCCCAACCGCGCTCCACGCTAGTAGGAGCAGCCGGGAAAGCTAAATATTCCGGAGCTAAGAACCAGATCTCTCCGGCACGGCACGGCACAGCACGGCAGAGAAGGCTGGGTGCCGAGGGTCGGCGGATGCCAGGCCTGCCGAATCGCCAAGGGCCTGGGGCTTGGGGGCCTCGGGTGCGAGCGGGCCTCCAGGCAGGGCAAAGAGGAGGCCCCAGCTCGCGTCCCCGCTGCCCCGGGCCTCGCCCTTTCCTGAAAGCAGTAAGAGCGGTTTGCGTGGGGCAGAGCTCTGCCCCACCAGCCGCCGCAGCCTTCGCGGCGCCAAGTCCTCCGAGCAAGGTAGCGGGACGCAGCTGGAGGGACGGCCACCCGTGCGCGCCTCGCTGGGAAGGGCGAGGAAGGGGGCCTAATACTTACCACCCCGGATTGCGTGCACATGCGCACGCGGGTACACACACAAACATCACAATTACACACCCACCCACAGAGGCACACAGAACCCAGACTCAGTCATATTTCAGCTCCTTGTGGATAAAACCCACCGCCTCACTCTGCCAGCGTGCGTGAGCGGGGCGCTCGTCTCCCGCAGTTTGCTCGCGCCCGCCAAGTCTCTCGGACCAAACCACTGAAGCCGGAGCCGCATCCCCCGCCATGGGCCCGCCGCAGCCGACGGTGCAGGGATCTGGATCCCTGGACTGAGGAGGAGCGGGTGGAAGTGGCCGCACTGTCCCCACCAGAAGCCAGAGCTGCTGGCCCTTCAGCTCTTCAGGGAGAGGTGTTGCCTCCTAAGAGAGGCTGTGACCCCCATAACAACTTAGGACAATGCCCGGGTCTCCCCCCACCCCACCTGTAAGTCCTCATGTGTATGGGGGGGGGTAGTTACTCAGGCTCCAGTGGTCGCAAACCCCTCTGAGTCCCTTGGCCCCTCAGAGGGGACTAAGGGTACGGGAAGTGCCAAGCTGGCTAGGGCTCTATTCCACTTTGGGTGCGAACGGAGCAAGGGAGTTGTGAGTGCCTGGCCTGTTGGTCCCTCCTGCTCTGGGTACCTGAAGCCATTGTCACTGGAAAGTGACCCCGGGTTCCCCTCCTCAAGCTCCATGGCACAGTCTTAGCTCCGGAAGCCTTGGGGTCCCCAGGGCCTGGCCGGAACCAGGACCTGCAGCACGGGGGTTTCTGGGGGCGTTTTAGACTTGGCATCAACCTGTTCCCCGATGCGATCCCACCTCCCCTCCAGCCCTTGTCTGCAGGAGCGACTGTAGCAAGAAATGGGGAAGGGGGCCAGAAGCTGAGGTCAAGGCTCCCTCCTCCCATCTGTGCCCCGCTACCCCTCCTAGGAGCGTCCTTCAAGGGGCCCCGCCTCCTTTAAGGAGCTTTGTTCTCTTTTTAAGGAGGAAGAGATGGCTGGGGGACTTCGGGCCAAGAGCTCCCCGCACAACCCCGTCACACTAATTTAAAGATGGCCCAGAAGACCCTAAACATACGGGGTCCTCTCATCCCCCTTTTTTAGCCTCTGAGGAAGGGTTTCTTGCAGGTGTTGGGGCTGGGGAGATGCCCCCTGATTTAACTGCTCACGCTCACCTCTGGCTCACAGGCACACCTTCGAGGTTGTGGAGGGATTGGTGGGCATCCCAAAGGCAAATGAGTGGCCTTCCTTGCACCTCCCTCCCACACACAAGAGCACTGAAACCTGCTGTGTGCACCCCCTGCAGTGGCTTCCCGAATCCTGACTGCTGGCACAGTGGGGGTGCGCTTTCTAAGAAATTCCCTGCCCCTCACCCCCAAGTTCTAACGGAACAAGGCTCTGCCTGAACAGGCAAGCTTGAAGAATTGCTGGTCCTTGGGTCCCTTAGCTGCCCTGCCCTCTGTCACTTTAGGAAGGGAAGCTAGGTGTCCCAGAAGGTGCAATTGCTTCCTCCTTTATTTCTGGGTCAAGGCAACCCAGGCGAGGCTGGAAGTCGTGACACTTGCTCAGTGCCCCACCCCACCCCCCTGCCCTCCACCACCCCCGTGAGTGAGAGCCGGGGAGTTAGCATGTATGGAGATTCAAAGGGGAGGCATTCCTCCGGGGCCCATTTGACCAACCGAATTCTGATCTGAATCATCAAAGCCATACGGCTTTTTAAAAAGATCCTGCCTCCTTTTCCCCCAGGGGGGTCCTGAGGAGTGTCCCTGGGGCAGTCACAGCCACTGGGTCTTCCTCTGGTTGTCACCCAGCCTTCAGGCTGTGCTGCCTCTGTGGCAGGTTTAGCTTTGCTAGTGTGTGCGGGCAATGCGGCTCGTAGCACTCGCTCTCCGTGCCTTTCCGCTCTCCGCAGCGGTCGCTGACACCAGGGATTCAGGTGCAAGGCCTGACGGGGCCTGTGGGCAGCAGCTGCGCTGGCTCCTTCTCTCTCCCCCTGCCCTTGGACCTCGCCCCCCCCCCCCACCTCAGCCTTGATGGACTGAGCCTCCCTCTTTTTCCAAGTGCACCCCGTTCAGTAGAGGAGGAACAGACCACCTGCTGCACCCTGAGAGCTTGGGCTTCGGTGACCCCAAAGACTCTCTGGGGGCTGGATATGGGAAGAGGTCCACAGATCACTGAATGGCGTGTGCCAGAAGGCGCTGCTGGTTAGGGGAACCCAAACTAGCCCAGAGAGCATTCGTTTGTTCACCGATTACTCACCCCCTCCGTCCCCTGAGACCTTGGGAAATGGGTCTAACCACGTGGCTTCAGTTTCCTCACCTGTACGATAGAGCTAAACAAAGTTACCTAACCTATAAATTACTGTGAGGATTAATTGCGTTTACAAAGGTGACCCGAGAACCACTGGTCACGTGCAGTCAGCGCCACAGGCTTCGATGCCACTGCACTCCTTCATCCATCCGTTTGGTCGTTGCCGTATGTTCGAGGTCCTTGCCGGCGTATGCGCAGTTGGGGAAATGAGAGAAACAGAATGCAAGGCAGTCTGTACTCTCCAGGAAATCAAATCCTTAAATGGAGGCTCCTGAATGCGATGCTCTAGCAGTGTCCCCAGGGGAAACCCTTTGAAGAGTGTCCGGGTTGTGATGACAGGGGTTACCCCGTGGTCCCACGGACTCCTGAGACACCCATTGGCACATCTGCCTCTTGGTCCTACTGACACTGAGCACAGCACCACACACACACACACACACACACACACACACAGCGGGCACTCAATACAACGCTAGCAGAAGCCGTTGGGAGTTTTCCCTGGGGGATGGGAGGTGAAGAGTCCTGAGTTTTGGGGGCACTTCGGGTTTGAGGAAAGTTTCAGCCAGTGTCTCGGGTCCAAGAAGGGGAAAAATATGTGACCCCAGTTGAGATCATCTCAGGACAAATGGCCCTTCGGGAGTTCTATTAAGTTCTCAGCGAATCTCACAGAAGGAGGATCTCACAAAACGGAAACAGGACACCACCGTGCCTTTGCCGGGGAGAGGTACCGTCTGTCTCTTGAGCACAGGGCTGGGATCAGCCGGGGCCTGCAGACGCCCTGGCACCTGCCACGGAGCGTGGCCTGCAGAAGGTGCCTCCACAGGTGTTTGTTGAATAAACGGATAACACGGTTATGGTGGCCGTTGTGGTTATTTACAGTCTCAGGGAATCCTCGGGAACAATCTGGTCCCTTGGTCAGCATGGTAAACACAGGAGGATGCCGAGCCACAAGGCTCGGAGCCATCGGGGGTGATGCTGGGAGGAGTGGGCTCAGAAGCCCCAAACCGTCTGGCTGAGGGTACACAAGGGTCTGCGATCCTAAGAACACCACAGGGCAGCAAGACAAGGGGTTCACAAGCAAAGCACAACACAGATGGCAAGAACGCTCTTGCTCCTTCTCACACCATCCTCTGCCTCTTCTTGCAGGTTGAATGACGCGTCCCCAGTCATCCAGCCAGCAGCAGGTCAACATAGGAACCAGGACCGAAGCCTTTCTGTGTGTCCTTCTGTCCCCATCCCAGGGTCCAGCCTTGCAGGGGCACTGGGAGGGCCATGCGGAGCCGGAGAATCTACAGGGCGTTGTCCTCAGCCAGTCCGCACCTGGCCATCTCCCTCTGCTGTGCACAAGAGTCGTTTTATTTCAAGCAGTTCCGGAGCTGCCTGGACCCCCCACTCACCTCAGGTGATTCCCGGGTCAGCAAATCTCAGCCTTGCTTTGATTTTCAGGGCTGTTTATTTTTGTTGCTGGGGATGGGGGGGAGTAGGGGAACGCACCCCAAGCACTTCCCGAAACGTGGCGGCAACTCAAGAAAGGAGCAAATGGATGGGTGGACTGTCGAATGCACTAATTAATAGTGAATAGGATTCTTTATCTCCCCAACCGCGAGAGCCGCACAGGTTTCGGTCCCTGCGTCTGGAGGCGCCCTGGATCCCTCCAGGCCCACCACTGCGGGCAGCGTGCACTCCTTATAAAGGAGGTTCAGCGAGGCTGTCTCTCCCGGCCCCAGACTCTGGCCCCTCTGGCTGGAACCCTCAGCCACCGGCGGTCGCTGGCTCCGCCCCGTTGTTCACCTGGTGTTTGCAAGGTTTGGGTGCTCTGTATTCTTGAATCCCCAACTGTCGGCTGAGTCCCCAGTCCAAAAGGTCTTTGCTGGCACTCAGGCCTTGACCTTGCGCGGATGGTCCTGCGCGGGCGGGCAGTGCCGAGAGATCGTCTCCATACGGCTGCCGCGGGTCCTCCGCAGCCAACTAAGCCAGATCCCTGTGTCCCCGCTCTCGGCTGGGGCCAGGCCCCCATCTGGACTTCTGTCCCGAACTGAGAGTGCAGTTTTGTGGTTGAACAAACAGGACAGATATCAAACTAACGACTCGCTTTGGGCATCTCTACTTTTTCCCGCTTTTCATGTTTCCTCAGGATTTTAGGAGGAGCTGGACCAGCCGACTTGGGTCAGGGATGAGGAGGGGGCAGGGTGTGTGACTTGGAAGGAGTAGCCCAAAGCCAGGTTGCTCCAGGGGTGGTGGACTCCAGACCCGTCCAGGAACCAACGTGTAAAGAAAGGCAGTGATTTATTTTCATTATAAAAACCGAATTGCCCGCATAATTAAAAAAAAGAAAAAAAGACCCACAAAGGCACCCCTGGCCCCAGGCATTGCTAAGAACCAAGGCTGATGTGCTTGTGACACTCGGGTCACCTGAGCCCAGGGTCATCCATCCACCCAGGCACACCCCAAGCTTCAGGGCAGATTCTGAGTCGGGGCCCGCCAGCATCGTGGGCTGCAGCGATGCAAAGGCACCCGGAAACGCAGTCTCCAAATCAAAAGCTGTGGCAATGGGAACGTTCCTGTCCCACCTTTCCCCCGCTTTGCTTTGCTTTGGTTTTCCTGTCGCAGGAGAATGGTCCTCAGGGGACGCGACCCGCCTCCAGAGCCTTCCCCAGCTCTCCCACGGAGCCTTCCCGTTTTCTTCCCGTCAGTGTGCTGGCACTCTGGGGGGCAGGTCGGTGCCCCCTCCTCATCGGTGAGGGGGCCCACCTGATGTCACAGGCGCAGGCAGTGGGGGCTAACCTGCCAAACAGGGGAGCTCGACGGTGGGAGTTGGCACTGAACCATCAACACTGCTACCGCCCAGACAGGCTAATTTTTCTCCGAGACACCGCTAATTTTTCTCTGGCTGGAGACGGTCTGGATCGCTGTTTAAAATCACCCAAGGTGGCTGTGTGCAGGTGAAAATGCTTTCCCACCTTAAAGCAAGAACGGAAAGTCTTGTGTGTCCTTTAGCCCAGACGACAACGCTGACCGGGAAGGGACTGTTCTTCCACTCTTGCAGACACCCACTTGGAGCAGCCGAGGTTGGATAGTTTCATCCAGGTCCGTGTCTGGCAGGGGTGTGGCCGAGCCCCTGACTCAGAAACCCCGGAAAGTTCTTGCTGCAGTTCCTCATCTGGTGGGCTTCTGTGACTGTCTCTTCAAAGACAAAAGAAATTTAAAGTTCAGAAAAAAGCTTTGCGCGCTCTCTCTCTTTATTTTTTTTGAGAATTATTCGGAGCATTGTTTCAAATATTCACCTTACTTTGCCAGTAGAGGCGACCACAGACAAATCTTAAGAATCGTCCTACTGTGCGTCCAGGGAAAGCGCACACCTCCAGTACGCCCTGTAGGGTCTACCACGAGGATGACAAGCGCAGGAGAGAGGGCCTGCTACAAAAAAAAATGTCTTTAGCGAAAGGTTGCCCCGAGCACTTACTGTCCCCCTCCGCGCTGGGACGTGAAGAGGGGAGATCCGCGTGGTCCAGGAGCCACAGACCTTGCCCCTCCGCGCCCCTCTCTCTTTTCCGCGCTCCCCTGCCGTCCCCCAGGCCTGGCCTCTCTCCCAGGCCGGTCCCTCCCCGCACAGCAGCCTTCCGAGCAGCGGCGGAGGGAGTTTCCTGCAGCCCGTGACCGGGGTCCTAACGCTGCTCTGGTGCCCGGCAGCAGGGACCGCGATGCGCCGGGGGCCGGCTGCTGCTGCTGCGGGCACCAGCAGCCCTTTGCTGCCGGCTGCAGGTACTGGGGCCGGAGCACGGAGCCGGGTGTGAGCTGGCGGGCGGACCTTGGCCTCCGAGCACCGCGCGTGGCGGGGCAGGCTGGAAATTTATGGTCTGTATACACTTTCTGGTTCCAGAGTCCTGCGCACGAGAACGACTGGGGCCCCCCCACGCCCCGGGCTGCATGGCGGGGCGGCAGGCGCGCGGCCATGTACGGCGCCCATGTATGGTCTCTCCTTTTTCTGCGCTAAGGCCAGAAACTCCCTGGGAGGGCACGGCTGAAAACGAAAGTTCGGCAAGCCGGGGCGAGACTAGGAAACCCGCATGTGTATACTGACGGTTGGTTTGGAATCGCGCGCCTCGGGCGCCGGGTGCGATTCCAGGACCAGGGTTCGGCTGCGTGGCGGGAAGTGCAGGCAGATCCCCAGCTGGGTGTCCCCTCTGCGTCGCTTCTCCCGCATCCTGCCCAAGACCTCGGGGCCCAGACTTCAATCCGTTTGTAGCGTTTGCAGCGTGGGCCTGGGGCAGGTAAAAGGACCCATCAAAAAGCCAGGCTAGACAGGAGAATTGCTTGGGCCTTGGGAGCCAGAGGAGGAGCAAGACGGTTCAGGCATCGGTGGGGAGCAGGTAACCCGATGCCGTGCAAAACCAGAGAGGTCCGCTGAGGGCGGCCAGAGCAGGGCCAGGGCAGATCCCTCACCTCCTGCCGTCACCGGGGCTGCTGTCCTGGGGTGTGACCGCACCTGTAAGGACGGTTGAGCCTAAGACAGTTTCACGAACAGTACCGGGCCCTACTTCTCAAGGTGCACGCGGAATGTTGCAGTGTGGCTGTGTGCCCGGCACTCTTCTAAACACTTCATACATGTCGACTCACTCGCCAAATTCCCGTGAGGCAATTCCTTGCACTGCCCCCATTTTACAGATGAGTAAACTGTGGCCAAGAAAGTTTCACTTGCCGAAGGACACTTGCAGTTAGCAAATGGGGGCTGGAATAGGTTACATCTCTCCCTCCAGGCCTACATTATCGCAATCATCTGTAGTACTGGTGAAATGAGTACTGATTTCGGGCGTTAAGAGTCCTGCGGGTGAGGATGGGTGAGAGCGGGCTGAATTCCTGCACAAAGCCTAGGTGGTTTACCTATTGAGACTCTCTCCTAAGAAGCAGGGCACTTGCTGGGTGCAGGGAGCAGCGACCATGGGGTCAGGCAAGCAGGGCGGCCATGTCTGTAAGTACCAGCCATGGAGCAATCGCTCCCAACGTAGTGGCAACTGTGAGTCTCTCAGACACCGGGCTTCTCACCCTCCGCTTTCTTTAGACTGGCTGTTGGGGCTGAGTCTCCGCTCCTAGAAGCTCTCCCGGCCCCCACGCTTGGTTAGGACGCATGCTCCCCGCTCCCAGATGTCCGGCAAGGTGTCTTGGGCAGGGGGCACAGTGCTTGCACTGGGGCATCTAATTATTCTCATGTCTTTACTGTTCCTGGGGAGGCGGGAAGTCACACCTCAAGAGCTTGAGAACTTCTCATGAGGTGCGTCCTGGGGGAAGGTGGGGGGGGGGGACAAGGCAGAGACAGCCGTGGGGGTTTATTTGAAAACAGGGGGAGGACAGCAATGAAGAAGGAGCAGGGTGAATCACGAAAGAATGGAGGGTGAAGAGAGGCACAAGAAACAGGAGAGGGGAGATGGAAGCCATGGAGATAAGTGGCATTTTGAAGCATTTCTCACGTTTCTGAAGGGGGTTGGGGCTGGGCCATAAATTAATAGATGTGTTCGTCAATCAGGAAAAAGCCATTAAGATATTTTTGGCTTGGTCTGTGGGAAAATCATTTCTTTGATTGAGTTGCCCCAGAAGACCTTCCGAAGCCCTCAGCATTCTGCCTCTGGTGGCCGCTGCCTCTGTCCAGCCTGCAGGGAGGAGGGGCGACCCGGGAGGCGCCAGGGGCAGCTCCGGCCCCTGGGAGAAGAGGCCTTTCCATTTCTTCCAGCATCTTGAATTTCACTTTGCACATTTCTTCTACTTCTTGATTTGATCCCTGCTGCCTTGGAGACTTGGCACCTCGGATGGAAAATTCTGTTGCTGCAAGCTGTGCCACCGTCTCTGGTCCTCTCCTTAGGTCGTCTGCCTTGACCTTGGCTGGGCTCTTGGCCTCTCCCCTGCCCCAGCGCAAGGAAGTAAGAGAAACCGAGCTACAGGGCGGGGTGGGGTGGGACAAAGTCCCCCCAGATGGAAGGAAGGAGGCCCAGAGCAGGGTGAATGAAGAATTGTTCCTCCGGGGGCACTAGGACACCGAGGAGCTCAGTGCTTCTTGTCAGACCCTTAACACTCAACGTGGGGTCCTGAGACCCTCACGGGCCTCCTAGACCCTTACAGAGGATCTCAAAGGTCAAAGCTATTTTCACAATAAACTGCTATTGACTTTTCCACAAGTGTTCAATGGTGTTTCCCAAACGCCACATTACGCATGGTGACGCCACGGCTCTGCTGGCCTATGGAAGAATGGAGTGTGCAGATTCTAGTGTTTGATTAATGCTTTGGTTTATAGTTCAACACAAGAAACATGCATTTTAAAAATATGTTTCGGTTTTCTGTCTGTACCTGTGCTCTGTGGTTATTCACATTTACATTAATTAAAAATAAATACCACGGGCCACATTCCCATTGTTCGACAGCTGCAAGTGGCCAGTGGCTGTCACATAGGATGACAGTGCAGATAAAAAACATTTCCACTTTCATGGGAAGTGCTGTTGGACTCTGCACTTGCCATGTCCTTAAGTTGGACTGTTTTCTCAACTCTGAGCATCCATTCCTGCTTCTGTAAAACGGGGTAATAGCTCCTAACAATAAACTAAGGAGAGGCAGCTGGTCACAGAGACCATAAACTCTGGGGCGAAATCGGGAAAAACCTCAGTTCAGCCCACATGACTTGGGGTTAGTTTCAAAATTTCTCCATGGTTCAGGTTCCTTGCCCATAAATAGGAATCATAATAATAGTAATATAAGCAAGTAAGTAATATAAGTAAATAGGAATATAAGTAAATAAGAATAGGAATAAATAGGAAAGTAGGAGTAAATAGGGATAAGTAAATAAGTAATATAAGTAAATAGGAATCATAAGTAGTAATGGAAACAATACCTTTTTTTATGGGTTGTTGTGAATATTTTAAATGAGAAAAGAAGTGAAACCACCTAAGAAGCAGTAAGTGATGGACTGCAAACATTTGCCGCATGTGGGCTAGAGACCATGGTTCTCACAGGTACACAGTGCAGACCTCACTGGGTGACAATACAGTTAAATTTCCCTCCATGCATATACATACGTATATGGATAAACATACGCCGTGTTTTATATAGTGTTGTAAAATACACATAACACAAAATTTTCCATCTTAAGCATTTTAAGTATCCAGTTCAGTGGTGTTAACACGCCCACCTCCAGAACTTTCTCATCTTGCCAAACTGAAATTCCAAGTCCATTAAACAACCCCTGTTCCCGCATTAGGGGTATTTTTAGGTTGATGTGAATTGGTCTCCAGGCTTTAGAATTTCAGTTAATACTTTTGACTAGGTGTTCATCATTCCAGTCAAGTAATCAATTAGCCAGTTGTTCAAAAGAGCTACAAGGGCCGGGAGAGGACAGCCAGAGTCCCAAAGTTGTCATCGGTGCCAGTGGATACACCATTTCTATGTCTCTAACCCCCTGAACCCTACCAGCTGGGCCTCCCGGCTGTTCTCTGAATATATCCTGGGGTGCAGGATGGCGTGGTGTCCCCAGATGATGGCTCATCCTGGGTTTGGGTGTAGGGAGTTCCTATTGGCTGGCGCGTTAGGTCACTGAATTAATTCTTAAAGTGATATTTTCCAGGAAGTGCCCAAAAGGTTGATGTTACAATATAGCAGGTAAAGAACAATCCGCTCAAAGTTAATCTCTGGTCGCATCTAAAGGTCTGAGGATAGTTGGCAATCATGAGGTGGGCAAAACCCAGAATATTTACCGATCCCTTTGGTACAGTGGGCAGAAGGGGAGAAAAACATCTTCCTAAAATAATGGCAGTCACCAAAAAGAAATGCATGCTTTCTTTTGGTAGCGTTCACGCTCTCCAAGGTTTTCTGTAATGTTTTTATTTTTAAAAAATATCTTATTTATTTATTTTTAGAGAGAGGGGAAGGGAAGGAGAAAGAGAGGGAGAGAAACATCAATGTGTGGTCACCTCATGGCCCACAACCCACAACCCAGGCATGTGCCCCGACTGGGAATCTAACCGGTGACCCCTTGGTTCGATGGCCCGTGCTCAATCCACTGAGCAACACCAGCCAGGGCTATAATGTTTTTATTGAAAAAATTAAGAATGTTATTGTGAGTTTTCTTTTTTTTAAAGATTGTATTTATTTATTTTTAGAGAGGGAAGGGAGGGAGATAGAGAGAGAGAGAGAGAAACATCAATGTGCGGTTGTTGGGGGTCATGGCCTGCAACCCAGGCATGTGCCCTGACTGGGAATCGAACCTGTGACACTTTGGTTCGCAGCCCACACTCAATCCACTGAGCTATGCCAGCTAGGTTAATGTGAGTTTTCAATGGAGAATATTCGATAAATACTCGAGGTATATTGCGCAGGGTGTTTCCAGAGGCAAGGAGAAGACCACTCAACAGGGCACGCCCACTGAGGGAGTTTATCGCTTGGCAGGCAGGGCCGCAAACGTGCAGGGGAGGAGAGACTTGTACACGTGACTTGCCCAGGGCTCTGGCTGTGTTTCCTGGGGGTTTCCTGCCTTTGCACATCTTCTATCCCCTTCGTGCTCATCCTGGCCTCTTCGCTGCTGTCAAAGCCTCCCCCACATCTGTACATACCATCCCATCTAGAATAGGAAACTGCTGGTTACCTAGAACTCCCCCAAAAGGCCCGATGGGGGGATTGCTTAGTTCACGTACCCCTCCCTGCTCCGGTCATTCTGGTCAGGACACTGGAACACGCTACTGCACGTGCCTGGGCTGTCTGCATTTCCGAGCACGGGCATCCCCAGAAGGACGCTGGGGCTTCATTTGGAAAGGGGATCAGAGCATGAAAACTCAAGAGGCAACAGAGGAATCCACTCGAGTGTGTGTCTTCATCCAGGGCACAGTTCAGTTGTAACCTTGTTTTTCACGATTAAGAATCTCTTCTTTTGTCAGATAGCTGTGTGCTTTCTGGGCACAGAAGACAGAGCTTGACCGTGGCTGGAAGGGCCATATGCAACTGGAGACACTGTCCTAATCTGGAGATGATGGCTATCCCCACATCTTTAACACTGTTCCCCTTGTCAGCATCTCCTAGGCGGTGTCCTTACCTCGTAGATGCTGCGACGTGTCTCGGTCATCTCAGATACTTGTTAAACTCTGGATTCTTACTTCTCTGCTGGGTTCTAGTTTGGTAGGCCTTGGACGAAGTGTGTTAGCTGGGCATTTGGATGTTTAAGAAAGCATCCAGGGGACTCCTGACATCGGGCTAGGTTAAGAAGGAGTAAACTAAAATTGGTGATGCTTTTTCTCTGCATCGGCTGCTGGCGAGCTCAGCAGGCTAATTCCTGAGGAGTGTCTGGGGCCGTCTGGCCTGGGTTTGGGGTAATGGTCTAGGCTTCGTATTTTTTTGTCCTTCTATTCTTTTTCTCATTAAACAAAATCTTCTTGTACCATATATTTTCTTGATACATTCTAGTAAGTTCTTTTTTTAAAAAAAATATTTTATTTATTTTTAGAGAGGGGAAGGGAGAGAGAAAGAAAGGGAGAGAAGCAGCAATGTGAGGTTGCCTCTTGCATGCCCCACACTGGTAACCTGGCCTGCAACTCAGGCATGTGCCCTGACTGGGAATCGAACCAGTGACTCTTTGGTTTACAGCCTGGCACTCAATCCACTGAGCCACAGACCCCAGGGCTCTATTAAGTTCTTTTTGGGAAATACAGACGGGAGCCTGACAGAAAACAGAAGACACACTCGGCAACAGTTGGGAGATAATTACCACCCCAGGTCTGAGGGGCTGGGAACCGTGTTCGGTTCTCAGGGCAACTGACGCAAATCGCCACACACACAGTGACTTAAACAGCAGCACTGTATTCGCTTACAGCTCTGGAGGCCAAGAGTCCAAAATGAGCTTTTTTGGGCCAAAGTCAAGGTGTCTTCAGGGCTGGTTCCTTCTGGAGGCTCCAAGGAGGAAAAACCCCTTGCTGGACGCTTTTAGCTGCTGGTTACTGCTGGCATTCCTTGGCTTGCACCCAAGTCACCACAATCTCTGCTTTTTGGTCACGTACCTTCTTCTTCTGGGTCCAATTCCCCTCCTATAAGCAACCTGTGGTAGTACTTAGTGCCCACCCACATAATCCAGGATAATCGTCCATCTCAGGGTCCACCACTTAATCAGATCTGCAACGTCCCTGTGGCCAGATACGGTATCACTCCCAGGTTCCAGGGATTAGAAACTGGTTATCTTTGGAGGCCATTATTCTGTTTCCCACGTGGAAAACCGTGCTGCTGGAGCCTGGAGCTGGGGAAGAGAAGGCTCCCAGCTGTGACTGTCGCTGTGGTGGCCCCAGTCCCTGTGGGGAGGGAGCAGGAGGAAGAACTAGCCTGGCCTCCTCTTTCTCCTCCCTCCACCCCTTGCCCTGATCTCCTGCCGGCATGTCCCACCAGCCAAGGGAGGAGAGGAAATCTAGGGACATCAGCCTCCTGGGTACAGAGCAGGGCAGGGCAGGGCAGAGCAGAGAACAATCTGGAAGGTGCCCAGCGAGTGTGCAGGTGCCCAGGCAGGCCAGACCGCTGCTGACCGTGGGCAGGACTGCAGTCCTGGTCCCTGGCGGTGTCCCCCAGAGGAGGGCCTAATGCTGGAGTTTGTCACTCAGCGTGCATGCGTGCGCACACACACACACACACACACACACACACGTGCACACACTCTCCAGTGTTTTCAGGGAGGCTTGGCTCTGAGCCCCTCCAGGTAGGCGGGGACAGTCTGAAAGGCGTGCGGCCGAGTTTCGGTGCACGTTTTGGATTTCTCTTTGTGATCCCCATGCCCTAGCCAAAGGCAGAAAGGGCTGTTCGGTGCGCCTAGAACAGGAGAAGCGGTAACAGGACCCCGGGCATTCAGGAGCCACACTCTGAAACCAGCACCAGTCCCCTCTCTGTATCAGAAGCTCCCGGGCCCAGGGAACTATGCTGCGGCTCTTGTCTTCAAGGGCCCCCTGCTGCCCTGCAGACTTGCATGGAAACAGTGATACCTCGCATCGCACGGCTGCCCTCTCCACGTAGAAATATAAAACCGAGCTTGGGCCAGCAAGGGACGGGAGCCCAGGGGGCTGCGGGTCCAGCCGTCTGCACCGCAGTCACCAGCCCACGCCGCGCACAGCTTCCCTTTCCCTTTGCCACTTCCCAGCAGGTGCCCCTTCCCCTCTTCTGCTGAGGGCCACCTGCCAGCCATACCCGCAGCCCTGCAGCCCTCGGCTCAGGCCTCTGCCTCCTCCTCCCCGCCCTCGCCCTTCCTGGCAACCCCCCTGGGATGGACATCAGGTGTTTGGGGAAGATCCCATGGACGCATTCCTGCCCTCTAATGATGGCCCGGATTTTTTAAATAGACATTTGAAACTAAAGACAAAACCAGCTGTTTCTTGAAGGGGAAAAAAAGCAAAACATGAAAAGAATCTCCCCTATAACACACCATCCCCACACCCCAAGCCCAAACCAATAAAATGAGTCTGACCAGTGTTTCAAACTCCCTGCCTTGTTCGCTGTGACTAAAACTAGTGGAGGAAGCACAATGGGGAGTCCCTATTGACGAGAGATTTATCAGTGTTCATTTAATTAGGTTTAGTGCCGCTAACAGGGGCTGGCTGCTGGCAGGTTCAGTATTAAAGGATTTCCCGCTGCCCCCCCCCCCCCACAAAAGGACACATGTTCTGTAGTACAGGCATTTGATTGTCTTTGTAAGTATCCTTGGTGGAAGGACAATATTTTCAAAATGCCATCACCGGGAAAGGACTGCACAGCTTGGAATTTATCCAAATGTGCCGCTCGTATCTTTCTTTTAAAAATGTCTCAGGGCTTAGATGCATATCTACCATAACTATTGCAGTAATCCTCTAAAGGGGACTTCTATCTGTCATGGTAGAAAGCGATTTCTTTTTAGTGGGAACGCTTTAACATGTCTTGTTTGGACAGAAACGGCCATCCATTAGTTGGTAATTTAAGCAAGTTCCCTAAAGTCGGGCAATTAGTTTAATGAGACAGTTGGCCTTTTGAAGTTGAATGGGACCAGGGATGAGCTCACCACTCCTCCAGGGGACACAAATCAATTTGGTGTAAAAGGCTGAGAGACACAGCTCCCTCCTCCAGTTTCACGGGGAGATCATGCACGCACGGATTTAGCTCTAAAGCGTGGAAATTCGATGGTGGGCCCCCGGGCTTTCTGGTCGCCGCCATACTGGGGAGGAAGAACCCACACACCTGCTCCACCTGTCACGGGGAGGGATGACAGGCCCGGATCAGGCCTTGTGTGGGGGCCAGACACTCTCGGGGGAGCAGCAGCCCTCGGCCCTGACACAAGGGAACCCAGGGTGCACGGGATGCCTGCACCCAAGCGGACGGAAGTGCTGCTGAATGAGTGGGGATGGTAGAGGCCGCTCCGTGAGAGCCGGCTGCACTGGCCAAGAGGGGCTCCATACAGGGGCCTTTGCAGGGGGGGCTGGGCCACCTTCAGATGTTAATCAGAGGCACCCCCATGTCCTGTCTTCACCCTTCAAAGGAAGGTGTCAAATGTCTTGATGAACTACCCCTCCACTTACTCAGACAGGGGACTCAGCCACCCTGTGTATAAATGACTCAGGGCGAATCCACAGAGAAGGGTCAGGCTTGGCCAGGGCCGTGGTCCCAGGGCAGGAGTCATTACGTCATGATCGGTCCACGGGGCAGAGCCCGACCAAGGCCACGGTCCACGTTTGAAGGCAACAGCTGGACCTGGGGGGTTGGGGATTGGAAGAGATGTGGGTATGGGGTGAGGAACACCAGAGGACGGCACTCCGTGACGGCAGCCAGCTCTTGCCAAATCTGCCTATTGCAATAGCGCGGCAGACACCGCGTGCAGCTGTTTGGGTGCAAGAAACAGCGGAATTGCACAATGATATCACGGAGCTTGAAGGGATGAGTGATCTACCCGTTTGGGAGGTCTCCAGTGGAAGTGGACCACCTAGGTAAACGGTATGCTGTGTGGAGAGAAAAAACATTGGTGCCTTTATGCAGAAACAAGGTTGATTTTGAACTCTACCACTGGGAGGGGCCGCTATTCTGAGACCAGCTTCTCTGCTACACCGCCCCCCCCCCACCCCACCTGCCCTCCAGCTTGTAACCTTTTATACACCGTAAAATAGCAGAACGGGTTTTGCCTTCTGGGCATTGGCATCATGAACCCCCTAGATCTGGGGAGATAAAACTCTTCACGATGCTGATAGGAGGGAGAAGAGGGTGGAGACATAGGAAAACCCCCACATTCGGGTGTTTCTGGGGCACCGGACTTTCCCACTCGGGGATCCCTTTACGCTGCAGCCACAGTGAAGACAAAGGCAGCCGTCTTGGGGCGGGAGCCAGAACAGTCCGGGGCCACGTTCAAGTCATGGGCTCATGCTTCCTGCCTCTGTGCTTGGTTACCCACCTCTCCCTGCCTTCTACCGTCCACCCCAGGACTACCCAGGTGTTCCCTTTAATGTGGAACCTCCCGGAACTTATGGACGTGCCTATTATGAGTGTGTGGGCCTCAGGGCTCTGGGTCCTCCTAGGGTTAGTCTTTCCCGCCTGAGCCCTTCGAGGTTGGTCTAGTTTTTGTTGGAGTTAGAGAGTCAGGGTGAGTGCTCCCCTCATTTCAAAAAACTGAGTCTAGGAGTGGCCTTGGATTGGAGCTCCAAGCCCAGCTCAGTGGCCAAGGCCGTTCGACACGTGGCAGTGTGCTGAGAACACGGCGCAGGATGTGGGGCTGGGCAACTTGCAGTCCCGAAAGCCTAGGTGAATCCGCCCAGTGAACGTTATTTGCCACCCCGAGACCTCCCCCCGAGCTCTGCACAAGACATTCTTCTTCCTTCTTTTTAATTGGCCCACATCCTTTTTTCCCCTTACGTGTCAAAATAAGGTATACCTCTTCCAGGAAGTTCACCTTGATTCATTCTACCCAGTGTCCTGGCACCTCTAGTGGCCTCTACCCCACATCTGATTGATGTCTTTTAAACACGGGGTTTTCAGTCGTTTTTGAACTCTGGTTCGGCGGTTTCCGGAGCTGAGGTGGTATTTTCACCTTTGCTGCTGCGTATGCAGTTTTGAGACCCGTACACCAGGTGGTGGTAGTTTCCACGGGCTCTGACTGTACGCTCTGAGTAATTTGCAGAGAAGGGAAATGGTAGGGCAGGACTTTTTAATCGAGTACCTACTATGTGCCAGGCCTCTGTACCATCGATAATGTCATCATAAGAAATGATATTCACGAGGTAGGTATTACTGTTCTCACTTTCCAGCTAAGGAAACTGATTTGTGGGAGAGGTGAAGTGACTTCCCCAAACACTCAGCCTCCTTTATGGAGTCGGTACCTGGGTCTGAGCTCTTCGGCTTTGTGTTTCAGGTAAAACAGGCCGATTTTGTCTGTTTAATTATGCAAACAATAGTGAAATCAACCACTATTTCAAAGTAGCTGTTTTATCAACACCCCTGGGATAACGGTATCTTCCTCACTAATTTTTATATTGTAATAATCCAGAATATTCGTAGGTGGGCAAAAAACTGTTTTGGATATTTTTTTTCTTTTTTAGCATTGGCCATTCCCCTCCCCCTCTCTTTCATTGTTGCCAACTCAGGTGTTTGGATGATTTTCCAGGATTTCTAGGAAGACCTTTATTTGCTCCTGAGCCTCGGAGGGGACTGCGAGGTTTAATCAGGGCCTTAACTCAGGAGCTGAGGTGACGTGAGTCCCTGGGCCAGAGACAGTGGGAAGCCTGGGGCTGAAGGGTGTGAAGGGGGTTGAATTCCAAGTCTTTGGCGGGGAAACCTAGGGTTTCAGATCCACGTTCAAATCAGGGGAAACAGATCACTTAGTCCCTCAGATCAAAGCTGATGGGCACAGCGAAGGGTGACACAGGCCCACCTTTGCTCCCAGAGTTGGAGCAGAGTCGTTTGACTTCTGGCCCGGAGCCCAGCAGCTTGTGAACGGGCGCCCTCGCTCTCCGGAGGGAGTCCACTCCAGCGGCAGGTGTGCTGGGTGCTGGGCCTGGGGGAGGAGGCGGGATCTAGGGCTGGTGCGGGGAGAGCAGGGGAGGCTGTGTGCTGCTTTCTTCTCTGTTGCTCTTTCTCCCTTCACTATACAGGCCAGGTAAACCACCATAGCAGCAGGAATTTTTAAAAAGATTTTATTTATTTATTTTTAGAGAGAGAAAGGAGGGAGATAGAGAGAGAGGGAGAGAGAGAGAGGGAGAGAGAAACGTCAATGTGCGGTTGCTGGGGGTCATGGCCTGCAACCCAGACATGTACCCTGGCTGGGAATCGAACCTGCAACACTTTGGTTCGCAGCCCGCGCTCAATCCACTGAGCTATGCCAGCCGGGGCTAGGAATTTTTTTTAAAGAAGCTTTTTAAGCATCTAATATCCCAAAGTGTGCATTCCCCACAACCAAGTTAGCTGAAATTTCTTTTTCTTTTTTTTTTTTTTTTGTGTGTGTGTGGCTAACCTGCCATATTGCTTTACCTTTAAGGGAGGAATCCTCTGTTCAGTGACTTGAGAGCTGGGAGATGGGTTCTAGACCCACAGCTCCAGGAATCTGGAAATATTTCTTGAAGTACGTTTCTTCTTCCCTCTGGGTTTCACATCTCGCATGTGTGCCCTAAGGGGGTTGGAATGAAGGGTGTTTCACCCTTCTCTGTGGTCTGGGTGTTCAGTCGGCTGTGGCACAGCCTCCATTCATTCATTCCTTCAGCCACCCGGCACTGCCTTTTTCTGCACAGGCTCGGGAAGGGCTTCCGTAATTGAAATAATCCAGCAGCTTCTAGGGCAGGGGTGTCAAGCTCATTTTCACCAGGGGCCACATCAACCTCCCAGTTGCCTTCAAAGGGCTGAATGTGATTTTAGGACTGTGTACATGTAACTTACTCCTTAACAGTTAAGAGCTCTGCACTGCCACTGGGTAGAAACAAGGTGCCTGGTGGGATAAAACAAGGTGGAGGGCCGGATTCAGCTTGCGGGGCCTTGTGTTGGCCACCTGTGTTCTAGGGGACCTGGCTTCACAGTTAAAGATAATTTTCTGGATTTCCTGCCTGGATCTTCTCGCTTACCCCTACCCAGTTCTTGCACCTTATTTCCAGGAACAAATTGCGTCCTTTCTCTAGCAAACACCTTCCTCCTGTCCCTGGTCCTTCCCAGACCAGGGAGCGTAAGTATAGGTGGGCAAGCGGTACCCCTTGTCCGTGGTTTCCCTTACCTCCCGTGTCAGATACCTGCGGTCGACCCTGATCTGAAAATACTAAATGGAAAATTCCATAACTAAACAATCCATAAGTGTTTTAACTAACTACCTGCCAATCTCAGTAGCGAGACAAAAACTCCTCCCACTGGCCCCGCCCCCTGACGTCATCATCACGCACTCCAGAGTCCGGACGCTGCAGACGGGTGTTAGTCACTTTAGTAGGTTGTTGTTACAGTTTTGCAGGGCCGATGTTCGGGTCACCTTTATTTTACTTATTTTAGGTCCCCAAGCACAACAGAAGCGATGCTAGCGATTCGGGTGTGCCAGAGAAAAGACACGCAGGGCTTCCTCTAAGTGAAAATATATGACGTATAGAAAAAACACACTGTAGGTAGTTTTCTGTACTGTCTGCAGGTTCAGGCATGCTCTGCTCTCATCTTCTGCATTTAAGGGGGGACTAGTCCATGCGTGTACGTGTGATGTAGGTATGTATGCATGTATTCGCGCATTCATTCATGGCAGTTATGGCCGCCATCTCCAAGCAGGTGATTCTCGTTCCATCCGGCTCATCGGGCTGTGAGTTCTTATTTGCTGGCTTGTCGTAGGGATTCCTGGAGGAACCATCGTGGAGGGACAGCCGTCTCACCTGAGTTTTGCACTGACCGAATACCGGCCTCTGCCCAGGTGCCCCGGGAATGATATAAGTCAGACGTGGTGCTCAGAGCCGGGTGGAGACAGCGGAAGAGCAGACAGAGGATCACAACACAGTTGGTAAGCGCCCCCGGGGGAATGTGTTGTGAACCCACGTCCCGGACACGTGGATAGGGAGCCCTGAAACCGGTGGGCTCGGGGGGAGCAGGTGAGACAGTGATGGCGCCAGGGCTGCAGCATTGCCTGTGGGCTTCGGAGGGTGCCGGGCAGACTGCTGCGTGGATAACGTGGGGAAAGGTGTCCGGTTCGCCCGGGGAAATGTGCTCAAGGCCTGCCATGACAATAGGCTGGACAAAACTAGATCCGTGTTGTGAGTCTTTTGTTTTCTGAGAAAAGGGGTTCCTGAGGTCCTCCCGTGATGAAACATCAGGCAGAGAAGAAATGTTTATTGAGGTGGGGCAGCTGTGTCCCCAGGCCCCGTTGCTGGGCGCTGCCATACTGTTAGGGAGAAGGGCTCCTAGGTGTTGAAACCCCGTGAGAGCAGTTGGGCTGCTCTGGCTGAGATACACCCTCCCGCTTGACTTGGCTCCTGAGTAAGGCTTTGTGTCTCAGTCTCAGCCCTGCCCCAGATGGATGCTCTGGGTGGAAGCTGCTCAGAGGGTACCCCCTTCTGCAAACAGGAACGGGCACCAGAGCGCCACCCTTCTGCAGCTGCAGAGCAGAGGCAGACAGAATGTGGGCGAATCCTTCCCGGCTCCAGCAGTGCTAGCAGTTGAGGGCCACCCAGGGTTTTCGGCCTCTGGTCCACAGGGTCACAGGGCCATGCAGTCAGCAGGACTCACAACGGTGACACCCTTCATACACAGTTCTGCGTTCAGGGGGCCAAAGTGTGCAGGGAAGCCAGGTAAGCAGCAGTTACAATTTCCTCCCCTGCACAAACTGCTGGGACACTCAGAGCCTCAGTGTGCATGTCTCTCCCTCAGAGGGTTCTTATATGGTCATGTGTCTGTGTACAGGGTTGCTGATGTGGAAATTTGCCACTTTTATTAATGAATTCATTCAACAAAGCTTATTATTGAGGCATATTAATTTTTTTGTTAGCGCTCTATCTTTCTTTGGTGTGTATGTGACAATATTGTAAAGTGACTAGAAATTAGCGTGTTATGACTTGAAATATCCCCGGGCTAGTGGTAATGGGACCAGAGAGGGTATGATTACTTTTTCCTAAGTAAGACTGGCTCTTTTTGATTATGAAACAATGCATGCAATTCACAGAAACATTTAGAAACTTCAGAACAGACAAAAAGAATTCTACGGTGCCATGATTTTACGGCCAGCTTCTGTTTTCTAAGATGCTTCTCCTATTTCATGACTCGGTTGCTTGCTTGTTCCATTTGCCATGACGTGGGGCATGTTTCCCTGTAACAAGATTTGCTCTGTAACAACGCTGAACAGATAGGCTCTCGTTTCACGGGCAGTTGGGTTTATGACAATTTTAATTCTTATACATAATGCTGTAATGCATTATGTAGAGGCATGCTGATGGAAAGATCTTTGCTTTCATCTTAGAAGCATTTTATTAGGGTAAGTTTGTAAGATAATATTACAGCTCAAAGGTTTACTTTTTTTTCTGTGTATTTTTATTTTTTCTGGTACCAATAGGAGCTTACAGGGAGCACAATTTTCTAACTTCTTCCAAACACATGTTATTATCATGAGGAGCATCTTTGCCAATAAACATGATATGCAAAAATGACAAAGGTGAATCTCATTTCAATTTGAATATCTTTTGTTACCAGTGAGGATTTATATAGTTATGTTTATTGATTGTTGCTCTTTTTTCCTTAGGCAATTCTGAGTTAATGTCATCTGCACATTTTTTAAAAAGATTTTATTTATTTGTTTATTTAGAGAGGGAAGGGAGGGAGAGAGAGAGAGAGAGAGAAACATCAAGGTGCAGTTGCTGGGGGTCATGGCCTGCAACCCAGACATGTGCCCTGACTGGGAATCAAACCTATGACACTTTGGTTCACAGCCTGCACTCAGTCCACTGAGCTACACCAGCCAGGGCTTCATCTGTGCATTATTTATTGTTTTTTTTTTTTTTATGATCACTTGTAAGATTCCTACATAGATTAAAGCATTAGCTATTTGTATGAAACTTTTTCCCCAGCATTATTTTTTTTCTTAATTTTGTTTATAGTGTTTTTTTATATGCAGAAAAGATGAATTTTTATGTAGTCAAGCATTTCACTTTTCTTTATCATTTTTGCCTTACGAAGTTCTTCCAAAGCTGACATTATATAAACATTCATCGGTATGTTCTCTAGATATTTTTATGGATCAATGATTGGTTACCTGGGCACATAGAGGGCTGTCATTCCTCTGGAATTTATATTACTGTGTTATACCAGGAACCTTATTTATTTTTTAAAAAATACCTATTAAAATTTCCCATCCTTTACTGAATAATTAATTCTCTTTCCCTCCCCTGACTTGAAATATCACCATTGTAAATGATTTTATTTTTAATAGAAAAAAATACCATCATTGCAGGAATGCATTACGAACTTGTTGAATTTTATGAAAAACGTGTTTTTAGTTGTCAGGGTGTATGGAAAGTAGTGAGAACGGTCCTGGGAAAGGAGGTAAAGATAATAGTAGTAGCAATAGAGATGTTAGAACAAGTGGTCGCCCGTGGGTACAAGGTTCAAAGGTTTACTTCCTGGGCTGTGTTGAGTGTGTGGCATCAAGGTGTATCTGTTAGGAGCACACTCTTTTCTTCTTTCTTTTCTTCATTCTGGCAAACATTTGTTAAGTGAGGATTCCAGCACTAACTTGCAAAGGGGATTCAAATGTGAACATGGTCTCTGGCCTTGCGCTTCTCCTCCTTTGCTCAGGGAGCACGTTTGCCGGGAAGGTTTGTGGTTGTGGCAAACTACTCAGCCCTCAAAATGGTTTACACTAGGAGTGTGCTGTGTGCAGTTACTGAGGCCAGTCTCGTAGCTTAAGGTTGTCAAGGCTCTGAGTTATCAGCTTTTTCATGCTCTTGGCCTTCTTCCTCATTGTTGCAAAAAGGCTGCCAATGCTCTAATCATTTAGCCCTCCCCTCTGTGTTCAAAAGCAGGGGAAATGGGCAGTGGGAGGCAAGAGAGCTCCTTATCATGGTGCCTCCCTCTGATCACGGAGGAAAATCTTCCCAGAAGCCCTCTAGCAGACTTCTTGCACCTGCTGTGTCCAAAAATGGGTCACGTGCCCATTCTGGGTTGAGGCCACTTCTAGAGACAAATGCATTTGTGGCCACCGTGGAACAAAACTCTGGTTCTGTAAATAAGGAAAGAGGGGACAATGACTTTTAAGGAGGCAAGTAATGGTGTTTGCCACAAAGAGATATTCACTTGTAGAAGTATATGTAATATATAAACATATATACTAAAATATATACTATGGTATATATATTTATATTTTATACAGTATATATTCTATACGAGTCCTTTGTAAGCTGTAAATCAGTATATACATCAAGGGTATGTATACTATATATATATATATATATACACACACACACTATAGTATATATCTTAATATATACTTATTTATATTTACATTTACAAAGTATATATACACTTGACCCCTGAACATGGGTGTGGACTGCATGGTTCCACTTATATGTGGATTTATTTTCAATAAATACTGTAAATGTATTTCCTCTTTCTTATGATTTTCTTAATAGGCTTTTTTGTTTCTAGGTTTATTGTAAAAATACAGTATATAATACATATACAAAGTGTGTATTAATTGACTGTTATTGGTAAGGCTTCTGGTCAATAGTAGGCTATTAGCAGTTAAGTTTGGGGGGACTGAAAATTACACATGAATTATACACTATACAGGGAGTCAGCGCCTCTAACCTGCGTGTTGTTCAAGGGTTAACTGTATACTACGGTATATATTTTATACAAAAAATATACTAAAGTAAAGTGAGTGCTAGGAGAAGTATTCTAATGTTGTCCTGCTTCTTGCTACCTTGGGAAACCCAACCCCTGTGAGTGTGGGTTTTCTCGCCGGTAAAGAGGAGAAATAAATACCGGCCTTGCTCATGTACACAGTTGCACGAGGGCCATATTAGAATAGGTGAGTGCTTTGCGCACCATTAGGCATCAAACACCTATCGGTTTCTCAATGCCAACGTTGTCCTTGTTTGGGACAACCTGTGTGATTCTGCTGTAGTTTGGCTTGGCCAACTTGGGCATGGAGTGGGGGCAAAGGTCAGGGCTTCCACAAGGTGGGATCAGGGACAGTCTAATCACAGAGCTGGGACATCAAGAAGAGCCTGGAAGCTCATCACTGCATTTCTGGGTGGGAACCCTGAGCCAGACCAGGAGCCGGGAAAGAGAAGGCTTTCCTCTCTTGCGGTGGTCGGTGCTTGGGGGCACCCCTTCTCAGTTCTGGGGTTTCTCAGGTGTGGATGTGGGAGGGCAGAGACTGAGGAAACGTCCCCCAGTGGGGACCTATGGTGGATGCTGAGCAAGAGAAATCCCACCTCTTTCCCTGGTGCCGTCTCTCCTGGGAGTCGGCTGCTGAGCAGAGAGCGGCTCCCAGGCCGTCTGGTAGGTGCCCTGTCCACAGGCGGGGAAGACAATGGCGGTCACTCAACCTTTGCAAACACCCTGGACGGGGGGAAAGTTTCAGTTAGTCAGAACGGGAGGTCGGTCCAGGGAGGACTTGGAGGGGACCTGGGTGGAGAAGTTCACCCGCTTCCTTTCTGCGGGTGTGGGAGAGAAATAATTCTGAATTTGCCCTGACCTTTTCAACTTTAGCCTGCTTGTGAAGCTGGTCGAAGCCCAAGTTCCCCTTCTAACCACAGAAGTCCTCTGCCTGCTCGCTGGAAACGTGGAGCCTTGCCATTAGCCACATCTGCCAGGAACTCCCCTCTGTAAACCCCGCTTGAACCTCGGTCCACGTTTCACCAACCCACTTCCATTTATCGAGGCAGCTTGGTAAACAGACGGCCCCGGGCGCAGTTAATAATCTTGTCATTTGTACCTTGTGGTCTTTTATATCTACCTCACCCATCCAGTTCACTTAAATTACCATCCGTCTCTTCCCCACCAGGGTGAAGATTAATGGGCCTTCAGCTGTCCGCTTAGAACACAGGCAGTCGTCACGTCCTGGAGAGAGAGGCAGTGGCTAATAAATTACAGGCTGTCAGAGCACGGGGTGGGCAACTCTGGAGTTCTTCTCAGTTCACAGGGGTTTGAGCTGGGCATGGGCAGGGTGGGGGATGGGCGGCTTGTCACAGCATCCGTCAGTGGGGATGCTTCTGAGAGGTGCAGGGCGGGCTGGGGTGTTGGGACCACGGAAAGTGCATGGCCCATGAGCAGTTTCTGCTGTTGAGGCTCTGGGTGTGTTGGAGCTGGTGGGTCCTTTGCAGTGGGTCTCTGCCTAGAAGGCAGAAATGGTGCCTTCTAGCTGGTTTCTGGGAGGCAGCTGCGCATTGCTAACCCACATCCCTCCATGCCCAGGAAAATACCGTGTCAGGTATCCCAAGGATGTGTGTTCTGGTTCCTCAGAAGGCTTGTGCCTCCTTCCTACTGAATGGGGCTATTAGGGCATAGCAAGTGATTGTAACCTGAGTCTGTCCTTAGAACTCATGGGGCTCTCAGGAGTGTCCCGAAAAATCACTATACCATGAGCTCCAGTGGGGCTTGCAAGATGTGTGGGGCCCCCTTGGAAATGTCCCCCCGACATTCGGGTATGCCCACCTCTCCTGTGAGCCAGTTGTTGGGAGAGCTGGCAGAGTCATCAGTGGAAATCAACCCAAAGCTATTGCAACCGAATGGAGTCACTTTGCAGTTGCTCATTCTTCTGTTAATGTGTTGAGTTCTAAAAAGACATAAAATGTTTTTTTTTTATTTTTTATTTTTTAAAAGATTTTATTTATTTATTTTTAGAGTGGGAAGGGAGGGAGAAAGAGAGAGAGAGAGAGAAACATCAATGTACGATTGCTGGGGGTCATGGCCTGCAACCCAGGCATGTGCCCTGGCTGGGAATCGAACCTGCGACACTTTGGTTCTCAGCCCGCGCTCAATCCACTGAGCTATGCCAGCCAGGAAGACATAAAATACTTTAAAATAGAAATCTTATTGGGACTAAACATCCTTGTCTGATGTTCCCTAGAAGTAAAACCATGATCACAGTTAGTAAAATGATTCTCTTGCTCTAGTCTCTCCGTGCAATTAAGTGCTTTTCCTCATTTGCTTCCTTGACTGTGAAATCTCAGGAAAACACTCCCCTTGCTCATGACCTTCGCTCGGTTCCAGAAACCTCTTCCTCTGCTGCTGGGGTCCCTCTGAAGGGGAAACTGGTCCCTGAAGGGAAGCGGGCGTCATGGACCCGAGGAACCATGAGCTGTGGTGACCCCCTGCACCCATCGAGGAACCAGGGATGCGATGACACCACAGCATTTTAATGAGAATGGTTACATTTTCTGAAGAGCTCTTCGACCTTTAGTAAATCATTTCTTTTTTTTTTTTTGCCCTTTCATTTCTCCATATGTAAAATGAAGACACAAATGATCTGCCACATTGCTTCACAGCTAGGTTAAAAACAAAGTTATGGAAATCTGCCTACTCCCAGTGTTCTGTACTAGTGATATCGGTGGGGGTCTGGAGGGGGCGTGCTGCACTCAGTGGGTGAATGGCGTTTGTACGGCATGGTACATGGGACAAGGTACTTAACATGCATCATCTATTTTTAGCTCCTACCTTGTATATTTGTTGCGGGTGTAATTATTTTACCCCCTTTACAGACGATTGTAACAATAACTAACATTTGTGGTTTTCCATATGCCAAGCATTATTTTAAGCAACCTACATGCTCCAACTGGTTTGGTCTTCACTTCCGCCTTGTGGGAGCCAGGCCTCATGACGATCCCATTTCACAGACAGTGAGCCCGGACAGGTTGTCTTGCTCACAATACCCCTGTGAGCAGGTGGGGGAGCTGGGAATGCCATGCCAGCACGTTGGCTCCGGAGTTCTCCCTTGTGAGGTGTGAAACTATTTAATGAGGGGAGCCCAGCCAGCGAAGGGCTCAGGTCCCGTCTCAGATCCCCAGCTGCTCCTCTGCCCACGTTACCTCTTGCTCACCTCACATCCAGGCCTTTCACAAATAGTTAAAAAATCGTTATGGAAACCCTGTGCACATACGGAATATAAGCGCACACTTATCTCCGTGTATTTAGACAACGTCCCTCAAATATGTTTGTGTGGAGAACCCAGCAGGCGCTCCCCATTCAGATTAGAACGGGGAAAGGGTGATAAACGGCCTCCGACTGGAGCCTTCGCCGCCTGGACAGTCACCGTTTCTGCTGAAATGTGCACTGTTTTCAGCAAGAAGTATGATCCCGGTTTTCGAAGGTCAAATAAATCACCTTTAAAGTCGCGAAAAGGTAAACAGCCTGATGCCTGGGCGGCTTTCCTGAGTTTATGAGGTCTTCTGGCAACAGGGGTGTACAGAAAGCCCCATCAATCACTCCTGCCCCCGCCCCGCTCCTCCCAAAGCCTTTATTCCTAGGGGGGATTGCTCTACCATCCAGGGTAGTCTCCCCTGAACTGTTATTAGGAAATATTAAATCAAATGAAAATAGAAAGCCCCAGAGTAAACATGCCTTTCCAGAAAAGCATCTCCCCTCTGGCCCAATTCTAAAAACTGTAGCTGTGATCGGAGGCGGCTGAGACGGTGGAAGGGGTGCTGGGGTGGGTAGGAGGAGGGGTACGGGGGGGGGGATGGCAGGGGAAGCCGTGGGGGGACATCTGCAGCAAGGCGGAGTGACATGACATGAACAAAGTCGTTGTCACCGGTGGGAAATGATCCCACAGCGCACTGCAGCGCCCCTGGGACTGCACTCAGTCTCCCCTTGGCGGGTGTCATCTTTTAGGGGCTCCACAAGCACCCTACCCACCTTCCTGTAGCACGTTCTTAAGTTATACACAAGTATAGAAGGCTCGCTGTAAATCTGTAAGTCATCCCGGGAACGGCTATAACGTACCAGAGAATAAATGCCTTTTAAAGACCTTCTCATCAGAGCACGTCCATTCTCTGCTGCAACTTCACTGTCACGTAACAGGAGCCTGCCAGGAGGAACCAAAACCCCGTAAAGGAGTGACTACATTCGCGCCTCGTGAGCTGCCGTGTCCGGCTACAGGGAAATCCGTGCCCAGACCCGTCTGTGATTCCGTTGTTTCCCCAGTTTCCTTCCAGGGGCTGCGAGAGCCCCAGCCGTCCCTTCCCCCTGGAGAAGCTCGATGTGGGCTCACCTGTCCAGAGACAGGGTCGCTGTGTAAGGACCTGATCTCAGAACTTTGTTTATTGGTTGGTTGATTGATTTTTGAGATGGGAAGAAGGGGGTCAGGAGGGAAGATGAAAAGTCATTAAAAAAAAAACCCAACTCTTGCTCTTTTAGAAATCAAATGGTGTCCTATTCGATCAAGCAGCTCTACAGAATGGTGTTCTATAGATCTAATTAGATCTGTTAGATCCAATAAATACATTATGAAATCAATTCTGTCGATCACTAAATAACGATTAAATTTGATTTTTAGCTCCTTTTTCTTTTGGCCTGGGATTTGTCCAAGCCAGGCTGGTGGGACCACCAAGCGTTGTCCTCAACCAGAGCCCTAATTGTGGTCATTTATTATAGTCACTTATCTGATAGTGGCTTCATTATCTGTGATAGTTTTACAGGGACGAAATCCACCAGGCACCCAGCGGAGTATATACACGTTACGTTGTGACAGGGTGTCTGTTACTTACTGTCAACACTTAACGGGCTCTCGCCACATCTCTGCCGCTTATATGAAGTAACAATGAGTTTAATAAGCTCCAGTGAAAGCTGTAATGTAAACACCGCATCAGGAGTGTTTGCCTTGTCAGGCCTCTTAAACAAATAAAGGTGATGGAGGAGCGCACGGAGTGGGGGTTGGAGCCCCAGGAGAGGGCGGGGGGCGGCAGGGGGCGATTCCACTGGTGCTCCCCCCCCCCCAGGCCAGGTCATCGCGATGCACCGAGAATTTGTGCTCAGGGCACGTCAGAAGGGATGCCACCCAGAAGATCTCTTTGAGTGACGTTCTGATTTGAGGACTTGGGTGAATTTGCCATCCATCCGGGAGCACATGGGTGCTGAAAATGGGTACCAATTTCTCAGGGTTATTACCGTATTGTGTCATATAGGATGTGCACTTTTGCCCAAATTTTTGAGGGAGAAAGAAGGATGTGTATCATACATGGCTAGTATTAGTTCCATATCTACATAAATGTTTTAAATTCTTTTATTGATGCCTATGCATTAACAGTGTAACTCTAGAAAGCAATAACAATACCCATAGGCAAAATATTACCCTGGAATACAATAATCAGTTTTGTCTCTAAATATAAATAAATAAAAAATTGAATTAGAAAGTTAACACAAAAGAAAGTTTTTTCCCCCCTGAAAGTTGGGACCACAGATGTGGTGCGCACTATACACTGGAGCGCGTTGAACACGATAAAATACGGTATCTTCAGCAACCGTCTGGTAGATCCCTTGGTTTCGAAAGGCACCATGCTGGGCATTGCACAAGTAGCATTACCTGGACCTATTCCCTCCGTTGAGAAAATCACATATGTGATGGACAGTAGGTTTCAGTTCGTTCCCAATGGAGTAAAACCACGAGCCACATTATTAATAGACGGCAGTGTATGGGGGCCACGCAGATCAGAATATCCAGAGTTATTTTTATGTGGCCCCACTCTGTGGCCG
Organism: Phyllostomus discolor; assembly: GCF_004126475.2. Classification (NCBI taxonomy): domain Eukaryota; kingdom Metazoa; phylum Chordata; class Mammalia; order Chiroptera; family Phyllostomidae; genus Phyllostomus; species Phyllostomus discolor. Next base: position 17,601,305 of record NC_040917.2, on the reverse strand, counting down.
TGCCTACATATAAACGTGTGACTGTTTCCATATCTTTATACCCGGAGCTGGGAGGAGGGACCGGAGTGCCCTTGCCCAATAGGCAGAGGTTTCCTGGCGCCCATGGGGATGGGGGGACTGGCCTCCCCCATTGCCCTCTTCTGTGGCTTCCCCCATGATTCCTGCTAGTTGGGATTCATTTCATTCTTCTGGGATTAAAGCATTCTTTCTCTTTGACTTTAAAATGTAAACAGCTCTGGAAAGTGAGTATATTAACCCCCTATGGACTGAGGGGCTAGAATAAAACAAGTTATTAGAAGACCAGCCCTGACTGGCATAGCTCAGTGGATTGAGTGTGGGCTACGAACCAAAATGTCACAGGTTTGATTCCCAGTCAGGGTAATATGCCTGGGTTGCAGGCCATGACCCCCAGCAACCGCACATTGATGTTTTTTTTTTTTTCTCTCTATCTCCCTCCCTTCCCTCTCTAAAAAAAAAAAAAAGACCCAAGTTCAGCTCCCACCTTGACACCTCCTGCTGGGGTAAGACATCAGAAAGTTCCCTGCCTTCTTTAAGTCTCAGCTTATTTATCTGTAACATAAGGATGGTCTGCCTTTTTTTTCCCACTGTTTTCTGGGGAGGAGGAACTAGTAAGTACCACAGAGCATGCTGTTATAATGGGCTCAACAGTTATCTAACCGTATCTTGACAGAATGACACACCAAATAGGGGGACTCGATGGGCAAGGGCGGGGGGGTGGGGTCAGAGGAGACAATGGGTTTGCAGGTGAGTTTCTCAGAGTGCATTCCGTGGAGTAGCGCTTCCTTCTGCCCTTGTCAGGTGTTAGTGCCAGGGGCCCTGTGGCCACATGCACTTGGGAGAGTGATGTAGACAAGTTGCTCTAATACAGGACTTCTCAGAGCCTTTAACAGGGTGCCTTCTGAATGTCTAAGAAGAGAATTTAATATGTGCACTTATTTGACTAGGAGCCTTCCTCTCTTTCTCTTTAAGGAGTTACTGAGGGTAAGTATTCCTTAGAGTTGCCAACTGCAGATCCTGGCCCAGAGCCTCATGTTTTGTTTGGGAAGTGTAGCGCCTGGTGGTCCTCTGTGCGGGAGGGGGTCGTGAGGTCTCTCCTGAGTCTAAGGGAGCGATAAAGGGAGGGGAAGGCTGCCACACGGTGAATGCCAAAGGCCAGGAGAATGTCCAGGAAGGTGAGCAGAGAGGGAGCTGAGGCAGGCACACTGTCGTCTTTCGAGTTATAATTAGGGCAGCTTAGTGAGTTGGCGCAAATCTTTGGACACCGGTTGGCAACCCTCAGAAGCCACCCTCAGGCCTCTGCACCGTCTGAGGAAAGAAATGCATTTGGGAAATGTGGAGTTAAATAAGTTCTTTTTGCAAGATTTGTCACTGATGTGCATTGTGAATTTCCAAGACAGTCACACAGGCCCTTTGGGGGGGCAGAGTCAAACAAGAGCTAAAGAGAGCAGGGGGGAGGAAGCAGGAGAGGAAGGGAAGGGGGGTCAGGTGAACAGCCTGGAAAGGGTGGGGGGCCCCACAGGCTCTTCAGAGACAGCAGCACCCTCGTTTTCTCTGGTTGATTTCTCTACGGGCACGTGTACTCCGCCCCATTCCTACCCCAGACCTAGGTGGCCCAGAGAGTCTTGGGTGCACTGGTCCGGTCCCGTGATGGGCCTGCCACCACCCCAAGATGCACAGATGATGCGGCAGAGAGAAGGGAAGACCTGCTCACGTAGCAAATGACCAGCTCCCCTCAACCTCTGCTTTCCCGGCGCCTGGAATCATCTTGGGCCTGAAGTAGCTGCTGAATAAATAAGTTTTGGTGGAATCGAATAGGAAGTCCATGGAACTGGAGGCGGACACACCCGGGCCTCTTCACCTCCGTAGCTGTGGAGCATGCTCTTCCTTTAAACGAGCAAAACGGAGCCGGACAAGGTGGCAGTGGGGAGACGCTTGGTGGGGAGGAGGATTGTGCCTCGTTTTGTAATGAACATTCCAGAAACATTGGGTGCCGTTCCAGGCCCCTCTACTGTGGTCTTGTTAGGATGTGAATCCTTCCTTATCTCCAGCTCTGACAACTTCCCATTGCCCTTCCCGCCCCAATACTACTGCATCCCCTAACAATTCATAAAACACGTGTTACGAGAGGAGTCCTCGGATGGAGTGCCTGTTCTTTTCAAATGGAAATTTGCATATTGTTAAAGGACAGGGCGTACCTGTGACCGCAGGGTAGTGTAGGGCTTGAGTTGAAGACTTCTAGTGAGCCAGAGGCCCCTGGGTCCCCGAGTCTTGAAGTATGCAATGTGTGTTAAGGGTGACTACCTTGGACTATGGTAAGGGGCCAGCTTGCAAGCTTTTTGTCATGGTGTGGAATTAATTGCACCCCCTCCCCCCATTCCTATGTTGAAGCCCTATCCCCCCAGTTAGACTATTTTTGGAGATTGGACCAATAGGAGGTAATTGAGGTCAAATGAACACCTAGGGCTCAAGCCCTGGCTGGTGTAGCTCAGTGGATAGAGCGTGGGCTGCGAACCAAAGTGTCGCAGGTTCGATTCCCAGCCAGGGCACATGCCTGGGTTGCAGGCCATAACCCCCAGCAACCACACATTGATGTTTTTTTCTCTCTCTCTATCTCCCTCCCTTCCCTCTCTAAAAATGAATAAATAAGATCTAAAATAAAAAAAAGACCTAGGGCTCAGACCCCATAGGGTTCATGTTCCAGCGAGAAGAGAGCAGAGTTCCATTTCCCCCCGGCCACGTGAGAATACAACGAGAAGGTGGGCCCTTCGCAAGCCAGGGAAAGGGAGTTCCCACCAGAACCAAATAGGCTGGCACCTGGATCTTGGACTTCTGGCCCCTGGCACAGTGAGAAGATAAATAAAATGCCATTCCTGATGTTTAAGCCACACCATCCGGGCTGTTGTGTTATGGCAGCCTGAGCTGACCCACACAATCAGCAAATCTACACTTCGCTTCTGAAGTTTGTCACGAAATTAATGATCAATTCCAGAGAACCTTTTTACGAATGCCGGTCTTGGACACCCTGGGCGCAACGGGCTCCTCTTTGCTTGGCCCGTCCCCACATTCTTCCCTCTACTTCCCTCCTTTATGAAGACCACAGTCCCATAGACCCGGGCCCTCCGGGGCTGCGAGGGGGGTGCTTCCTCTCTGCATCTGTTTCCCTTCCCTCCCTATACCATGTCCCCACCACGCCCAATGACATGCCGCCACCTTGTATTAAGCACATAGGAGAGGATGTGCCCAGGGCCCGCCGATGCCTTGATGTATGGGTAACATGCCACGTTTTCAGAATGGCAGTGAGAAGGTACATCCTGAGGCTCCTCCCCAGCGAGTGGCAAACTCCCCATACTTCCTAGCAGGAAGTCCAGGCTGACGCGTGGTTTAAAATTCAGGAAGGGCATCTGTGATGACAAAGCTCAAAAAAAAAAAAAACCCCAAAACCCAGATGGGGTTTTGAGTTGCTGGGAGACTGAGTGGATTATTTGTTTGGAAAAAAAATAGAGCATATTTTTGTGGATGTAGAAACACTCAGTTTCTTTCAAAAAGAGTCGGTTAATTCATTGCAGTGGGTATGCACCATGCTCTGCCGTTGAATAAATAATCGGGCTTGACATTTTCTTGAGATCCCTTGTCTCTTCCCAGGCCCTCTGGTCCCCTCGTGCATGGTTGGGGGCTAGTCTGGTCACAGCAAAAGATCTGAATCCTGAGAGAAATGTCAGAATCCCCACAAGTTTTTTTTTCCTTTTTATGGTGGTGGACATCAAGAAGTCAAAGATGGCACTGAGTGTCTTGTTTCCTCATAAATGTCAGGTCAGGGTCCAAATGACTTATTTTTAACAGCACAAACTGCTGACCCGTCTCCAGAGAATCAGAAGTTTTCTTTGGAATTCTCAGGAGTAGGGCTGCGGGCAGAGGGGAGGAGAGAGGAAAACCTGATACCCTTGGCCGCCCGGCTACCACACCGATTTAGCCGTTGGAAGCCTTGGGGCAATTAGCCGGTCACCAAGCCATCTGCAGGCCTCACTGGACCAGCCCGGCCACCTGCTGCGGAGGGTCTGTGTATTTGACAAGGGGCACCTGAGAGCAGAAGGTCAGACGGCCGTGAGGGCAGTGACGGGCCCCCATTCACTGCGTGTCTACAGCACGCTGGCCATTGGGCACTCGTTTTGTCTGAGCTTTGCAACAAGATGTGGCACTGTCACCATTGCAGTGTATGGCACTGTGGGCATCATGATGTCACCCGTTGTTAGGTGGGAAAACTGAGGCTCTGAAAGTGACTCGTGCAAGCCTCTGTATGGCTTGTAAGGAGCACAGCCGGAACAAGTGCCTCCGGTGCCCTCTGCCCACCCCACGTGACTCTGTGTGGGTCTCCCGCTGGCTCTCCAGGCCCCTCCAGGGCACTTCACTGGCATGAGTGACTTACTGCCGGGCACAGTCGCCCAGCTGCTGCTGTAGACAAGCCGAATGGCCTGTGCTTTAAGGGAGGTCACAACTGATGGAAAGCCCGTTTTTCTTGTTCTCTGGAGTGGAGCTGATAGAGACAAGACTTTTGTAAGTATAAAAATATTTAGAGATAATCTCCATAATTGCCAAGTGGCAGAGGATAAGGACAAAGGTTCCGGCAGAAGGGACACAGAGGACAGTCATAATGCAAACCACTGCAAACCTAGGGCAATAGAACCTTTGGGTCTTGGGGACTAAAGGCCATGTGGTCATCACACCCACTGGATTCAAACTCCCTGAGGGCAGGGCCCGTGTCCTGTTCACTACTGTAAAATGGGGCCAGAGCATAGCCGGTGTTCACACATCAATGATGACATGAATGAGTGTGTGAATATATAGGGGTCTCTGGGCTGGTTCTCGAGTCCCCTGTACGGCACTTTATTTGCACGAGGAGCTCACTGCCATGTGCGGAAGTACGGCAGTACTCAGCCGTTCCATGTTTGAGGTCCATTTTGACATACTAGAGTATCTGGCTGCACACTTAAGGGATTACATGTTTTAAAGCCACACTCAACAAGCTAATGGTAATACACAATCCCTACTATAGTGCAAGAAAAACTCAAAATGTTTAAGCATCTGGAGTTTCTGGATAATTCACTTATTCACGGGGCAGACATTACTGATCACATACTTTTCTGGTGCAGCTCTCTCCCACTCCAGAGGCTACAAATGCCAGTCACCTGCTTTCCCAGACTGTTGCGGGCCAGGCATTACCATGTGATTAAGTATTGCCGAATGTAATGGGAGAGACATGTGACTTTAAAAAAAGAGACCCATGGGAAATTCTTTGTTGAACATCATTATGTCGACCTGTGATGACTGGAACAATGGCAGCCATTGTGCGTTCATGAGGTAGATGCTTAAAGACTAAGGCAATGCGCGTAGGTTTGAAGATTGGAATGATGGAATGCGTCTTGGATTTACTAATGTAATTGAGCTGCTAGACCAACCTTTGAACCGCATTCCTTTTTGTTAAGCAAGATAATAAATGTTCTGCCCTGGCTGGTGTGGCTCAGTGGGTTGGGTGTTGTTCTGCAAACCAAAAGGTCTCCAGTTGGATTCCTGGTCAGGGCACATGCCTGAGTTGTGGGCCAGGTCCCTGGTTGGGGGCATGAGAGAGGCAACCAAATGATGTTTCTCTGCCTCTCTTTCTCCCTCTGTCTCTCTAAAAACAAATAAATAAAATCTCATAAAAATAACTGTTTTTATACTTTATCCATTTTAGTTGGGTGTTCTGTGAAGGGCAGGCAGAAATACCCTCAGTACTTTTGCTCTTTGAATAGAACTACTGGCGCCCCAGTAGCACTTTCTCACACACTTACAGAATAAGTTTCTTGCAGTTTCTGGAAATGTGTAATTTGTCTTTGGTGCAAGCTTGGCACTGTTCCTTGCTGTAGACAACACTGCCTATCCACTCAGTTCAGTGGCTTAGCTGTGAGAGTGCCTATTCCCCGCTGTGCACTGTTCACAGCGGCTGGAGTATGTACACTTGGTACAGCAAACATTCCCTTCCTTCCCAGCTCCCAGTCTAGCCGTGCGCCCCTGGGGAGCTAGTGAGCTGCCTGGTCAAGAAACACCACTGAGTTGAAATGCCCCACCTCACTGCCTTCTCTTCCATAGATTGTGATTTCCCGGTGGGCTGGAGGCTCACTAGCTGATTGTTATAGCCCCAGGCTCACTCGGGTTCCCACTGTATAATCACAGCAATGATTTATGCACACAGAGTGCTTATTTTGTGTCGGGCACGGTCTTAACGATTTTGGATGTCCTCGCTGATCCAGCTTCGAACTATGCGGAGAGCCGGTGACTCAGAACGGGCATCGGGCAGGATGACTCAGCTCATTCTTGAATCCACGGTACCCGCCTCTCACGAATAAAAGCCTCCAAATAAACGTTAGCTGGATCGGCTCCTTGACACCGTGCCCTGCAAGTATTAGGCACTCGGTAAATATTTGTTGAGTGCGGTCCAGTCCCTGCTCGGTTACTCAGGATAAGCCCAGGAAGAGTCTCTGGAGAGGCCATGCTCTGAGCCGGGCTCCCGAGGAGACAGCTGCTCCTGGGCACATGAGAGCCCCTTCCCGCCCGGCCACCTGCTCAGGTTCAGCCCAGGCCCTGACTCAGCAGCCAGCAGTATCTGTGCCGCGGGCCAGGGGGACTGAGTGGCGACTTTAGCTGAATGCCCACTGGAAAACAATCTCTTGGGCGAATCCAAATTGTCTGCTGGTAGCCCAAGGGCAGAAGAGCTGGATGGTTCACCCTGTGGCTGAGGCTTGGGATTTCCCTGAGGTTTGCTCTCTCCCTTTCTGCCCATGACTGAAGGCTGGCGAGAGCTGTGGGTCAGGGAGGGGCAGAGGAGAAGCCCCCTCCCCCTTTATTGTCCGCCACTCGTAACATCAGTGGGGAAGGTGACCAGGTGTGTGTTCAGGGTTTAGCAATGTGACAGTGTGGCTAGGGACAGGAAACCCGAAGACTTCTTTCATCTAGCTCATGGCACTACATTTTATGTGACTTTTATCAAGTGTCAGATATAAATGCTGCATTTTCAGAGTTCATCAATGGGACATACAATGACATAAGGAGGCTATGTATTTCAAAACGCCTATAGGAAAGAGCTCATAGAAGAGGCACATTTTATAGATATTTAGTTGAGGACTTCTCAGATACAGAAGCGGAGCCCTGCGTTGCCAAGTGACTGAGCTGGAGCAAGGCTGTGGTCGCTGTAACAACATCCGTGACTGCCTTCCCCATTGCCCAGGCCTGACAGGTAGAAGCTGCCTTGCAAAACCTCATTTTTCGTCCTCGGAGGGTGGGTGCATACCAGCTGTCACCCTGGGCAAGCCGGTGAGATGCCTCTTGCGCAGTTTGAACGTGGACGTGACCAAGCCCTCGAGGGGTGCCCTCGCTCCCGCTCATTCATCACGACCTTCTTAGTCCGAAATAGCTGTGATCGCGCTCCATTCCATACATTTCTGGGATGGTTTAGTAACACCTCTGAAATTTGTGACAGTGGATTTCGCCTGGGCAACAACCATCCGAGCCAGTAAGCGATTGTACCCGTAGCCCCTGAGTGGGTGGAGCTGTCCCCCCAAGACCCAAGGGACCTTTCTCTTTCCAACGCTCAGCCCGGCCCACCTGCCCACGGGGACTGTGTGGGCACAGGTGATTCCAGGTGCTGACCGGCAGCCCTCCTTGCGGCCTTCCCCACTGGGCTATTGTTTCCCGGCCCTGTGACCACAGCCTCTTGCTGCCTAGAGCTGATAACAGGACCATAAATCTCCCTTCTGGCTGCAGCTTGACACCTGAAACCTCAGCCCAGGCTTGAAGTGAGAAAACAAGATAAGACATCGGGAGGGCCCACGTATTCTCAAGTTATCTGAGGGGGGTCCGGGGCAGTCTTGGTCGGTCCCAGGCAGCGGGAGCCTTCCTTGAGGCCCTGTCAAGTAAGTCTCTGTGAGCCAGATGGATGGCGGTACCTGTTGATAGCATCTACCTGCGTAGGTTTTCTGAACTTGTCAGCAGTTCTGTAGATGCTTGTCTCTGAAATAACACACTAATGGGATTAGGCGGACCCGGGAGAACGTGATTGGGAGTGTGCAGGCCCCGCAGAGAGCTGTGGAATTGATGGATCGCCTCCCCCTTGGAGGCGTGGTCTGAACGTCTTGATCCGGCTTTCAAGGTCCCCTCCAACCTCATCCAGAGGAAGGACGTCTGGCAGGGAGGGCTCCTGTTGACAGTGTTGGCTGCCTCTTATGCCCGAGCTGTTCGGGTAGAGGCAAGCTGGCTCCTTTTCAGGGCATCGTCGGGAATTTGTGCGGAAGACATGGATGTTAACCTTGACAACTTGCAAGAGGCTTTTCATGAGAGTCTCTGACTTACTCCTAAAGCCGTACAAATCTTTAGGCCTTAATAAGCACTTCTCAGCTGGGGGTCAGTAAGAGAATGAAGCCTGAACGTGCAGGACATCCATCATACGACCTGATTTGACTTCTTTCCTATCTCTCTAGAACAGCGCTAATTACGTGCTACCCTTGGGAAAGAGAGGCGAGACCCTCAAACCTGATTCTGCGGTTCAGAGGAGGGACCCTGATGGAGAACGTCATGGTCTTTAAGGGAAAAGGCAAAGCTTTATCTAAAAGAAGGAGTTTTATTACCAAGGACACAGCTGCTTGTAAAGGCCCAGGTACACAGGGTGCGTGGGGAGAGAGGGAGAGAGTAAAATGATCTCAAGGTTGTAGATGGTCCCCTTCTCTGAAGCACAAACACGCGTGCGTGTAGCTGTCTAGCACAATAGGCTTCCGTGATCTTGTTCACGGACACAGTGTGGCCCGTGGATGGACGGCCTCCCCATGAGCTTGGTACCTGATGACGTTGGTCAGATACGACGCGACCAGCAAAGGTCACGCCATCTTCTCCTGCCATTCCTTATTATTTATTTCTTCATCCCCACTGCGGGCCTAGCCCACTGTGGCAAATGGTGCGATGACCTTCGGAGAGGGAAGCCCATGGCGCGTCTCCCGGCAGGACCGCACCTTGAAGTAATTTTGATGTCTTCGTCCCAATTAGGTTAAGCCTGCAGAATCAGCGTGGCCGGGGAGTGTGCTGGGAGATCACGGTAAACACGCCTGATGCTTTGCAGCTGGGCCCGTCGTCTGTGCATTTCACAATAAAATTTTATGACGCATCCAGACAGCCAGCTGCCTGTGTTCCTGGGGACAGCATTTCCCCCGCTACACCGTTCGCATCTGCCCTGCCGGGGGACTTGTTTCCATTTTCCGTCAGCCTCTCTCGGATGACAATGAAACTTCATCATCACATAGCTCCTGGGGTGAACTTTGAGGGATGTCATATCCAGAAAGATACTCTATAGAGGCAACTTCTTTTCACCGGACACAGGGGAGCTGTTCCATGGTGCCCAATAAACGTTCCGGCTATTCTGAAGGCTGGGAAGCATTGTGTAGAAAGGGCCACACATCCCTTTGTTAACTGACAAAACAAACCAAAACAAGATTAAATTATAAACCCAGACTCCAACCTATTTCAAGTGGGCAAAGTCCCTCAATTTCTTGTACAGGATAGCACAGTGGTCAAGAGTTAGCTTTGAAATGAGACTGACCTGGTGTTCTAGAACAGGGCCAAGGGGGGTACGATACACTATCACCTAAAGGACCCCCCACTAGGTTTGCTTGTCCGCCTCCAGAGGAAAGACATCTCTCAATGCCAGAGATTTGTGAAAAGGAAAGGAAATGTTTATTTAAAGCTATACAGACTTAAAGTAGTAATCCAATATCTTCATTAAAATATCAAAGTCCTTTAGGATACCCACGGACACACACACACACACACACACACACACTCCTTCCTTCTCCCTCTGCCCTAATTTGGGGTACTGTTATCTCAGGAAAAGAAGTAGACTCAGGCTCCTGACACCATCAGCTATGTTGTCAGCCAGGATCAAGCTGCGTGGTTCTCCTCTGCAAAGCTGTGGGGGTCTCTACCCTGGCCGAAGCTGCATGGTTCCACTCTACAAAGCTGTGAAGGGGTCTCCACTCTGCCAAGACCACGTGGTTCTCTCTCAGCAAAACTGTGGGGGTCCCCACTCTGGCCAAAGCTTCATGGTTCTCCCCCCACCAAAGCTGCAGGGATCCCCACTCTGCCAAAACTGCCTGGTTCTCCCTCTCACCAAGGCCATGTGGTTCTCTCTCAGCAAAGCTGTGGGAGTCCCCTTGCTGCCAAGACTGCCTGGTTCTTCCCTTAATGGCTGCCGCGTCTGGGTTTAAATCCCCATGCCAATCTTCCTCTGCAACCCCATTTCCGACTCCTCCCACAATTGGCTGCACCTGCCAGCACTCCCATATCCTCCCACATCCTTTACTGGCCTGCCATAGTGGTTCTGGGCAGGTGTGGCCCCATGGTATGGAGTCAATCATCTCCAAGCTCCCCTGCAGGTGCTATAACCAGGGGGCGTTGCCTCCCAGTTACATCTTGGGTGGAAGTCACTCCCTTCTCCCTGGCTCAAAGCATGGCCACAGCTGTTTGGCATATCTGTGCAACCAGTTAAAGGTTGTAGGTATGTGGAATGACCACACCAGAGGTCGGCTGCAGCTCTGCGTGTTCCTGCTCCATGTGTCCCTGTCCCCCGACTCACACCTGTGGGGGAAGGGGCGAGGACATCCTCATATTTCCTGGACACCTGGAGTTCTGGACCCCATTCCAAATCCCTGTTTGGGGCCCCTCTCTTGGTTGCACACTGTTTCAATTCCTCCTTTAAGATCTACAACCACTTTATAATCATATAAAGGACAATGGATGAAGGTCTCATCTTCTTGTAACTACTTCCGGCTAGACACAGACATCATCCTACTTACCCTTGGGTCAGGAGTGCCCTGAAAGGGGGGATGGTGCAGCATGGAGGGAGTCCTTCCTATAAGGGGAAGGACCTTACAAAATCCTGGTCAGTTGGCTGTCACTTGGAGGTAGCAGGCTTGGTGTCCAAAGGCTGGCATTACTGGACCATTGGCATCCTGGTCATATTCTGGAGGTGACAGATTTGGAAAGAGAGTTGGAAGGCACAATTAAATCATAACCACTAAATGATGAAGGCAGGGACTTAGGTAAAGAATGGCTTATCTGGAGGAAGGTGTACAAGGCATGCTACACCTATCCAAAACCCTCGTGACCCACTATACTTCACTCGGGCTGAGCGGAATATATTAGGATTTCCCTCCTTTCAGATTTCTGGGCCCTTTCTGTCCAAGTCATTAGGACAGAAAAGGGAAAATCAGTTCTAAAGTGAAGCCCACAGACCACCCGAACCCTTCATCAACGCAACCACTCAGTTCAGCCAAACCGTTGAGTCTCAGGGGACGACGATGAAGATGGGCTCCTTAAGTGAGGCCTATTGCAACCAACCCCTCAGGTAATGAGGTCATAGGCATATGCCCTATGAAAACAGAAGAACACACAGGTTAAATCACACAACAATCCCCAAATCAGTCTCTGTGCCTGTGAGATTGTCTTTTGGAAAGACAATCAGTTACAAGTTCTTTCTTACAATGACATTTAACAATGGCAATTTGACAGGTCCTCCATACCTGTAAACTGTACATCTTTGGTCATACTACAAACCCAGCTTCACTTTCAAATGAAAACAAACTTTCAATATAGTTAGCTGTGTCATTCTGATATCCAATACTGAGCATTGTGATTTTCCTTGATCCACAATTTGTCTCCTTAAGATCACCCTCATTGTTATTAGAGGGACTACTTTGGGTCCCGCTTTTAATTTTGACTGTTTGTTTGCATAAACACAGCAAGAGCAGCCTGGATCACTTACGATCTTTAAGTCCACTTTGCTGGAACTCACACAGGGAACCTTTAGATTGACTTCTCAGTCAGCCCCTCAGGGCACAGAAGCTGAGCCACACATCCGCCATCTGGCTTCGCCTGTACCAGTTGTTTCACTCAAATCCTTGAGGCTTCCATTGTGACTACAGGTTCCTTTTTGTCCATCTTTCAGGAAAGCAACCTTTGTTCCTTCCCTGGAAAGACTGCTATGAACTGCACAGCCAACCAAAGTACCAGGCTTTCCTCGTAGGCTTACACTAGCTTCACAAGTCAATCCCAGATCCTCAGGGCTTCTGGTGACGACCAGAACCCATGCTCGCCTCCTTTGGGCCTGACATTCCAGTCAAAGTCTTGGTTAACCAAACCACTATTAACGACTGGTCCTACTGGTTTTATGCAAAGAAACCTTATATTACCGCTCATTCCTTCAGAATGCCAAATTCTGGAGGGATCAGGTCGGGAGGAAAATACAAAGCGTGAAGGAAAACCCTTTTCCTTCTGATATCCACCAGGCTTCTCAAAGCTTTCCTACAGAGTGTGAAGTTTCAGCCGTCCCTGGAATCCTCTGTTTCCTTTTCAGAACGAATACAGAGGGAAATCCAAAACATAGAGTTCCAGAATAATACCCAGGTAGAAGCATTCTCTTGCACCGATGCGTCCATTGGTGCCTGGCAGAGGACACGCTCCTTCAGGTCCGGTCTCTTGGCAGAGACATGCCCCCTTTGCCTCTGGCTGAGGCACTCGTCAGCCCCAAATGACCCTTCCTGGGTCCCGCGTGGCAAAGGCATGCTCCCCAACCGCTTTCAGCTGACCTTTCCTAGGTCTTCAAATACAGGTTTCTGAATCAGAACGAAACCAATGTGAGAATTTTGCTCTTTTCCCATGAAGCCGTAAAACAAGTCGTTCAGGCTTCCTCTACTCCAGGTTGGAAACTTCTCGCCTCCTTTACACATAATTTATGCATCCAGATTTAACCATCAATCTTTTAACCCTGGTTCCTTTCCCATACTGGGAAGGACTATACTTAAACTCAGTACTCAGACTCAGCATGTGGCAGCCAAAAGTCCCTAACGCTACAGGCACCTTCCACCTAAAGTCCCTAGATTCGCAGGGACATGCTGCAGCTTTCTGAAGCTTAGACCTTCCAAACACCCTGTGTATCGGATGCTTACCCTTGGACCCCAGTCCCTGACCTTCAGAACCTGAGCCATTCCTATCAGAAGCAGTTACACAGAGAACCTGACCGATGCAATGCCAACACGGGTAGCAGCATACAGCCCATAATGTGAAGAGAGCCTCGGCCCACCACCCGGTCCAGTTCCAAGATGGCGGCGCCCACGCACACTCGGTCCTCCACGGCGGGGCACTCACGGGGCTCATCCCCCCATTTTACCCAAAATGGCCACACACCCACATGCTTTGCTGTCCGATCCCCACCATACGTGCAGGCTCGGCTCCCAGAGCCTAGGGGTTTGCTTCCTCCCCAAACCCGAGGTCAGGTCCTCCTTCCTGCCTTCTGGACTCCCCGAAACTGCAAGGGAGCAGACAGGGCCACCTGGGAGCAGCATGCTACCCAAACCATGATCCACAACCCCATTATTCCGACAGTATTCAGAAACCAGTTTTCAACGAGACCATTTTCACACGTTTCTGCTCCGTCTCCGTTTCATTTCCTTCCACCTTTCCAGGCGTGATAGGCGGCCGATGCCCTCGGGAGGAGTGCGGAGAAAGACTAGGAAACTCCGAAGTCTCACTCTCTCGCACCTGAGGTGTCGGTCTGCCACGGGCAAGTATCGTCCCCGGTGGAGTCGCCAAAACTGTTCCAGAACAAGGGGGTGCGATACACTATCACCTAAAGGACCCCCACTAGGTTTTGCTTGTCTGCCTCCAGAGGAAAGACATCTCTCAATGCCAGAGATTTGTGAAAAGAAAAAGAAATGTTTATTTAAAGCTATACCAGACTTTAAGTAGTGACCTAATGTCTCCATTAAAATATCAAAGTCCTTAGGATACCCACAGATGCACACAGTCCTTCCTTTTCCCTCCACCCTAATTTGGGGGTACCGTTATCTCAGAAAAGAAGTAGATTCAGGCTCCCGACACCATCAGCCATATCATTGGCCAGAATCAAGCTGCGTGGTTTTCCTCTGCAAAGCTGTGGGGGTCTCTACCCTGACCAGACTGTGTGGTTCTCTCTTCAATGGCTGCTGAGTCTGGGTTTAAATCCCCACGCCAATCTTTCCTCTGCAGCCCTTCCGACTCCTCCCACAATCGGCTACACCTGCCAGCACTCCCATATCCTCCCACATCCTTTACTGCCTGCCATAGTGGTTCTGGGCAGGTGTGGCCCCATGGCGTGGAGCCGATCATCTCCCAAACTCTCACACAGGCACTGTAACCAGGGGGCATTGCCTCCCAGTTACAATCTTGGGTGGAAGTCACTCTCTTCTCCCTGGCTCAAAGCATGGCCACAGCTGTTTGGCATATCTGTGCAACCAGTTAAAGGTTGTAGGTGTGTGAACATGGACCATACCAGAGGTCGGCTGCAGCTTGCCTGTTCCTGCTCCATGTGTCCCTGCCCCCAACTCACACCTGTGGGGGAAGGGCGAGGACATCCTCATATTTCCTGGACACCTTGAGTTCTGGATCCCATTCCAATCCCTATTTGGGCCCCCCCCACCCTTGGCTGCACCCTGTTTCACTGGCTTCATATCTCAGCTCACTGCTCATTCTGAGCTTGATTGCCTTGTGCATAGATGAGGGGTGACTATACATACCTGCAAAGGTCATTGCTCATTGAGTGGGAGGCTGCATGGGAATCACTCAGCAGCCTCCCTGGCACATGCCAAGGACTGTGGCTGTCATCATTTCATATTGGATAATAATACTGAATGCCAGGACTATAACAGTAAAGGGGATCTCCATCCACCTTTCTCCCTAAGACATAGCACCCCTTCCAGTGACGAATTTTCAAAGTAAAAGATTTGTACGTTTGCACTGGGAGCATTCATGGTGCCATGAATTCAACCATGTCCACCCTGCCCGTGAAAGGGGACCGTCCAGTCCCAGGTTCACTGCCCCAATTCCGAATCGCTGACGGTTCCACCCAATAGCCGTTTTCCACCTGCAGAGGATGAGAGATGCAGACTGTTCCTTTCTTCCCTTTCCAAATTGAACTTTTGACTCTTGCAAGGTAGACACAAATCTTTCCTCCTTGGAAATGCTGAAATATGACATGAGACTACAGTCCTTCTCGACCAGTGCTCTCCGTCTGCTCTGGTCGCTTCCTCCTCTGCCCTCAGCCCCGGGGGAGCCGCTTGTGAGTGGATGGACCCGCGTGTCTCCACATGCTTTCCGGTTGACTTGCACGCCCAGTGCTGTGCTCATGGAAAATGTTTGCGTTCGTGTGTGTTTCTGTGGGTGCACGTGAGTGTGTATTTTAAGCAACGAAGTTCCCTACTGTATTATTGGCTTTGCTTTAAAACAATTACTGTTTAGAGACCTACCTACATTAGCATGAAGAGGTAGTTGCACTGTGGCTGTGTGGAACAAACACGGTTTCGTATTGCTGGTATGATCTGTCGGTTTATTTGCATGTCCCTGTTGATGCGGATTTCATTCGTCTCACTGTTTCAGAATGTCATCCACCCTGCAGTGAACATTCTTCCACATGCTTTATTGCTTTAATCACTATATCTCACTTGTCTGCTTTCTAAGGGACAAGTGGAATATCTGTCATAGTGTCACGGCCCCTTTAACTTGAACAGGCCCCGCCCAACTGTTTTCCAAAGTGGCTCTTTCCATATTTCACTCTCGTTGACTGTGTCGAATGCCTGGATCTTCTGTGGTCCACATGGGAAAGGAAGCCGTTTTGAAAAGAGGTTTGAATGAGGCGCTGTGGAAGGCATATACAGCGCGGTACCCAGTCTCGGACCCTGTCCCTTGGAGTGCCCTGAGCTGTTGGCTGACAGCCGGTGTTAGGGGCAGCACTGAGGCAGGAAGGGAGGAGCATTAGGTAAAATACTTCCTCAGCTCCAGGCTGTGTGCGTCCACAGCGCCTCAACTCTTACAGCTGGTGCTGGCAGACTCGGCGGGTACAGAAGGTGGGTGGTATGTGAGTAGATACCTTGGGTGTTGGGTCAAGTCCAGGCTCCAGGGCTGCCTTGGGGCTCTGAGGAACCTCGCATACGAGCAGAGAGCGTGGAGGGAAGCCAGCATTACGCCTTCCGTTCACCTTTGGTGAGAAAAGCAACGCAGAGCCAGAAACAGATGGTGGGTGACGGGAAAGTTGCAGGTCGTCCAGGGATGAGAAGTCCGTTAGGTGCAGCCTCCTGTCTGGGGCAAGTGTTTGGAGCTCTTGCCTCCCTTTGCCTGGCTCTCTCCAGGGAGCAGAGTTTGGATATGCTTGCAACTCGGCCTCTTTGTAATGCATTGAGCACTTCTCGGTTCGAGGTGCTGTGTCGGTCCTGGGAAACCAAAGGTGAACCACATGCATCCAGCTGTCCTGGGGTTTCCCGTCTCAGCGGGGAGGTGGCACACGGTGCATGAAATGTTATAGGTATAGTGGACGGGAGCGGTGCTTCTCCTGGCTGCAGGAGGTCGCTGCCCCGTCCCGAGAGCAGGTGTTTTGCATGTTTCCGTCCAGTGCTTCTGAGAACGTACTGGAGCTGAGGCTTGTCGGTCTCTGACTCGTAAGGCCGTGACTTTGGGAAGGAAGGCAGCAGCGTTGCAGGAGTTTCACTCCTCCTGCCGGAAAACACACCTCTCATTTGGAGTGGACGAAGGTGCTGCAAAGGAGGTTTGAAGGCCACTGTGGCTCCTTCCGCTCTGAGAAGCCCCAGAGGGCGTCTCTGGCTCGGGCGATGTCTGGCAACAATATCCAGAGGTGCCGCTGGAGGGAATGTCCTGTATGGTCCCGTCACTGCTGAGAGTTCTAACTCCTCCAAGGTCAGAACAGGTGACCATGGGCACTCCTGCCAACACCAAGAGTGACCAGCACCGCACAGGGTGGCCAGGGGAGAAACCCAGCCCAGGAAAGTCCCCGTGACCACGGAACCACATGGATGATGGTGCCAGCGTTGGCAGCCACGAACCTTGGGTCGAATGGAGATGACAGGGTCAGCTCCGCTCTTACCAGTTCCTTTCCCCAAAGCTCTGACATGTCTTTTTCCGCCAGTTGTATTGAAATTATGAAAAACTCAGAATTGTGAGTCACACAAATTGGGGTAATTCGAAGAAGTCATGAGACTTTGTTTCAGATGTAGAAAAGAGGCATCACGCGGATGCAGGGCCGGAGAGAAGTTTAGGAGGGGCCTTTGGCCCGAAGTTAGTACAGAGGGAAGTCTTTCTAAGCCTGTACGTGGGTGGGGTTGGGGGCGGAGGGGGCGCTCAAGGACAGTTGAGCAGATGGTTAGTAAAGGATAGTGAGAGCTTTTTCTGTCTCAAGGTCCACCCTTCCGATGTCCCTTCTAGCGCACAGAGCAGGCAGAACAGCGCAGAACCTGTGGGACACTGGGTTCAATGGACTTGAAGGAGAATGAATGTCTCTTGGTATCTGACTGACCCGGGACAATGCGACACGAGCTTGCAAGCATGCCATTGAGATACTGAGAAAGAACATCAGGAAAAGGATGCGGTGCAGTGGTCCTCAGCCAGGGCCATGTCTCCCTGGGGACATTGGGGATGTCTGGAGGCGTCTTGGTTGCTATAACTAAGGCAGGTACTACTGGCACCTCGGGGTGGAGGCCAAAGGTGCTGCTAAACACCCCACATTCGCAGAGAACACCCCTCTCCCCAGAGAAGATGATCGGGCCTCAAATGCTAAGCAAACGCAGGGCATTTGTGTTGAGTTTGAGAAACCATTGCCTAATGAGAAAGGGATATGGTGAATATTTAAATTAAAAGGGAAAATATAAAAAATATAAAATACAAAAATTTAGTTTTGTGACATTAATGATTATAGCCCGCAACGTTTAAAATGTAATAGTTTTCTTTGCCGTTTTTGTATTTTATTGAATATGAACATAGTGTCTTTGGAAACTGCGTCCCAACACTGTTTTCCTAAGAAGTGTTTACATTCCGCAGTTTTTATGCCACTGGGTTTCAAGAATTCTTGCAACTGGTGAAGGATCTTTGTATGACAATTATTGATTAAAAAAATGAAAAAGTTCTGTTTGCAAAGCGTGGTCGGAATTTGGAAGACAGTGTCTGCCGTTGGGCAAACGTGAAGAGAGTTTCTGAAAATTCAGGTCACCGCTGTTGTGGCCTTTTCACAAAATGATCAGATTTGTCCTGCCACGGGCAGGACAACCCGAACCAAGTATGTGTGGGGACTAAGGCTTTGCAAAGACATTTTTTGTAGACCATTCCCATCTCCTCCTCAAGTTTGATTATACAAAACTTTAAACACGGGTTGAAAGACTTTTACAGAGAATGCCACCAAAAATTATGTCATTACTTGCCTCTATCCATCCATTAATCCATTGTATATTTTGGTACACTTAAAGTAATACATTTTACCAGTTTACTTGACCCCTAAATGCTACTTCGCTGTGCATTTAACAGCTACTTAATCCTTAATCCCATTGAATCCAGGAGGTTTTTCCCTGTCTCTTCAGATGCCTCTCTCAGAGCTTGCTCGTTTCGGGGCAGCCCCTGGCACCGGACTGGGGGTCCTCCCCTAACCTCATCAGTGGGTTTACGTGCGAAATGGAAATAATGTCGTTTGAGAAATCATGGCTGAGGCAACATCCCTCCACTAGTCCGCAGCGGAGCATTTGTAGGCTCCAGCTCGCTGACCACAGGGTCCACCCCGGGGTCGCCTCCTCTGTGTCTTCGGATGCGGTTTGGACACGGTCTGCACGGGAAGCTCCAGGGGACAGAGGTGCCTGCAGGGCTGCTATTTTCATAGGAACTCCATGCTGGTTCCTGGCTCCAGGTGCCTTTCTCTCCCTGTATTGTCTCACCGCTTGAAGCCCTAGAATGTGCTAGCCAACATGCCGCAAGGAAATCGGACTCGGTGACAGAACGGCCAGGCCCCAGTCAGTGACCTTGAACAGGGAGTACCAAGGTCATTGGATGGTCTGGAGACACGGTGGCCAGGTCCTGCCCCACGCTGCTGCGGCTGGCTGGCAGAGCTGCCCCCGGGTTGCTGGCTGTGCTCTCGGCCTCGAGCTCCTGAGCCGGCCTCTCCCACCTGTTGGGCCTGACCTGTGGTCACACAGCTCCAGAGCGACCTCGCCCTGTCGCCTCTGACTGTTTCTCGTAAGACAAAAACAGATGCTCAGAAACACAGTTCCCTCCCCGCCCCAACCCCCCCCCCCCCCCGCCATTTTGTATCATTACATTGAAAGACAAACTGCTTTGGGCATTAAGATGTTTGCTATCTACATCTGTTTGTATCATTTAACTTCCTGCCAAAACTCTGTACGCTAACGTGATTTTAATGGGTAAAACGAAAGCTGCAGTCTCCTGTCTCACAAGGTGGGTCGCTGATGTTCGTTTTCCACTGCCCCTTCTCCAAGCCTCTGTCACATGAACCCCGTGCAAGGGTTTCTGTTATACTCTGGAGGGAAAGCTTTTTTAAAAAAAAAAACTTTTTTATAGAAGGCTGGGACTTCAGGAAAAGCAGCTTGCCTAACAGCTCTGGTTTGATGTTCATCTTGAGCTCGTTTTTATGGAAGATCTCCAGAAACAGTTCAGAAATATGAGCACCTAAAAGTGTGTCTACATCTCTTTCATTACTTCCTGAAATCACAGAGCTGATAAGGGGGAAAAGGAACATCCCCACTGGCGAGGCACTGTCCTCATCTTATTCTTGCCAAATCCGAAGGTTTAATCTTGCACAGGGACATCTCCAGGAGCCAAGGTGCCAAGAACTCATAGAAGATGCCCTTGGCTCTCTGTGTCTATGGCAAAATATATGTATTCATTAAAGCCGGCCATCCTTGCTAAGTGGTCCTTTGAGCGCAAACACTTAAACTCTTGCTAGCTTTCAGCCACGCTTTGCGTGTCGAGGGTGCGTGCCTCCTTTGGGAGCTTTTCCCGAAGAACGTCCACATTGGATGGATTCCCTGTGTCACAACTACCTGTGGACATAGGCTCAAGGTATGCTAGGTTCTCCCCCGCCGGGTGTGAAGAACCACAGAGGGAAGCCGGAACTGGGAAGGGGGCTTTGCACGGGAACCTGGCCCAGCCGAGCAAGCCGATTCCAGCAAGGACCAGAGAAAGCCAAACTGGAGTGTACCCCTGGGGCACCTCAGGGAGGAGTCAAGCGGATGGTCAGTGGGGTTGTCAGGGCAAGTGAGCTCCGGGGCTCTGTCTGGCATCGGTGCTAGGACGTTAGAATGCTGGGACTCAGGACCCAACGCTGGCCTCTCCGGGGACCTCACCCTTCGTGGTAGGAGTTCCGTAGCTCCTGGGAACACGGGGTTTGCCGGAGCTACAGGGAGCGGGGTGCAGCCTCCAGAGGCAAGGTCCGCGAACGGGCCAGTGGTTTGGGGGTGCTGGCGGTAGGGGTGCAGCCACTTCGTGGACTGGAACACCAGGTTCAATGAAGCACTCTGTAGGGGGGTTGCCAAGAGCAGAAACAAAGGTGTGTTTATTAATATACTAGCTTTATTATGCCATAGTTTTGCCAATTACAACACGAACATCAAAACATCAGTATATAGAACTCACAGAAAAGCACAAAGAGGAAAACCCCTTTCATGATCCAATTAATCAAAAATGAATCTTTTTCATAATTGGTCCGTGTTCTTCAAATCTTCTTTCCCTTTTTCTGTAATTTAAAGGTTGGTCACATATACCCATTTTGATAGATGTCTCTGTTCTTTAGATACATCTTTCGAGGTGGGTGTCTTCCTGGGTCAGAGGGAAGATTCTTGTCACCTTGGGAGGTTATGTGAATCCGCACCAACAGAGGCAACGTCCTCCGTGTCACCGGCGGGGCCTTCCCGACCCTGAGCTACAAAGGGGACTCCCCGGCGGGACCAGGCTGCTCGGCACTCGGGGCACGTGACTGTGAATTCTCCACCCCAGACCTGAGACGAGACCCCAGCTTCCCTCGCCTGTGAAATGACGTGGTTGGATTTGGCAATCCCGAAATCCCCTTTCAACCTCTGCACGTTCTTATCCTCAGTGGCAAGTGGAAACGCCGAGTGCCCCACCGAGAGACTTGGACGCCAAATAGTCCCACCGAACCCTTGGTGACCTTGGCTGGTCTTTCAGAAGAAGGCCCTCGGAGCGTGGAACAATAAGAAAGCCAACCTTTAGGTCCTGAAAAAC
This sequence comes from Phyllostomus discolor, assembly GCF_004126475.2. Classification (NCBI taxonomy): domain Eukaryota; kingdom Metazoa; phylum Chordata; class Mammalia; order Chiroptera; family Phyllostomidae; genus Phyllostomus; species Phyllostomus discolor. The sequence continues at coordinate 17,580,152 of NC_040917.2, read as the reverse complement.
ACAGCTCGCGTCCCCACCCCCAACCCCAGACACCCGGCAGCTGCAGCATTTTCAGAAGCGAATGGCCGCTCCCCTTGTTTGTACCTCCTGTGCAGCGCAGACAGTAACTTCTCACTCCGTGGAATTCGCTCCTACGGTCTCTTACTTCTTCCTCTCCTGTGGCTGCTCCATCGCACAAGCAGATGTGGGAAGGACCCAGAGTGAATGGTGGAGAGCGAAGGCAAAGCCTTCAATGGAAGCCTATGAGAGTGGCCTCTCACGAGTGCCTCCAGGCCACCCGACAGAGGCGGCGGGCTGCGGGGCGCTCTCTGGGAGGGGGTCGGGGTGACCTGGACGCCCTCCCCCACTGAAAGTCATGGAGACAGCCGTGTGTTCTGGCCTGTCTCGGCACTGCCTCTTTTGCTCTGAATCAAACATGAGGACTGGCTCTCAGCTGCCGTGGCATACCCAAGGCCCATGGTGCAGCCCTGTGACTGGGTCAGTTACCCTGTTTGACTGGGCCAGCAGGGGAACGGCCGGTTCTTTCCTCCTGATGCCGCTGAGTGGCTGTTAACACGTGCTCCAAAGCGTTCAGCATAAAGCAGTGTCTACAGGAAACCAGCAGAAACCTGGTGGGAAGGTGGCCATCCACACGGCAAGTTTATTTTGAGTCACACCCAGGAAATCCGGTTTCTTTAAACAAATCTTGGGCCGGGAGTCAGGGACGAAGGGGAGCAACCAGGAGCAGGCACACGATATTAAGTACCAGAGGGCTGGATAAGGCGGGAGCGAGAGACCCGATGCCTGTTTAACGTGTTATGCCGTATAAGCTCATCGGACACCGTCTAATCGGCCATAGTTCCCTTCGTGACTTCACCCCAGCGGGTTTCCTTTCCTGTCCCGCTGGGCCACAGAGCTGTCAGCTGGCGTTTTGAAAGGTGATTTGTCGCCCTAATGATGAGACTGGAATCTGTTTATGGTTGTTTATCTCAGCATCATCTTTCTTCCCAGGCAGCTCTCCTCTCCCGGGATTCGCTCTGGGCAGCTCTTTAGCTCCCCGAACAGAACGACGGTCAGGAACTCATACAGGCTGCATGCTCTGTCCATGTTAATTTTATGACTGATGACCGTGTTACAGTCAGTGAGCCAGCTCTGTTAATAATGATCCCTTATACACTGGAGACACTTAAAGTTTCCCCAGCACACTGATACGTATTATTTCCTAGGCTCATTATAGATAGCACAGAAATGAAATGTATCAGTTGTACTAATGGTAAAAACAATATATATGGGCAGTTTATGGTGTGCAGGGGGTATTGTGAGCACTAGCCCTGAGATGTGGGTACTTCCACCATCTCCTTTTTACAGGTGAGGAAGCTGAGGCACAGAGAGGTTAAGCAACTTGCCCAAGGCCACACAGCTGTAGTTTGAGTTATGCACTGAGGGGTGTGAGAGTGGCATGGTGTGGAGCAGGGGTCACCCCAGTTTTTGTCTGGTCCCCACTCGGGCAGGGAGAAATGGACATGGGCACTGGTGGGAATTTAGCCCTGAAATCAGCAGTGGTTATGAGAAGATGGGCTAATCTCTGATAATCGTGGGCAAAATTTGTGCTTTATAAAATATCTGAATTTCTTTGATTCCAGATCTACACCACATTTCTGAAAGAGGCTGATTCTTCAAGATGTGCCTTGTTTATCTTGAGGTCTCTGGTTCTCTGACATGCCACCTGCTGGGTACCAGTGGGGACCTGGGTGGCCCTGTTTGAGGACCCAGGTGTCGTGGAGAGACCCCGGGCTGTCTGTGGAGGACTAGGGCGCTTCTGGTGCTGCTAGTGAGTGCCCCCGGGACCCCGAACAAGCCACGTGTGCGTCAGAACTTGGGGTTTCTCCTGCGAAGTGAGGGGTGGGCTCAGAGTCCTCGTTCTTACGCTAGACTCCGGACACTCTGCCGGGCTCCAGCCAGATGGGGAGGAGAAGGCTGCTTGCTCATCGTCTCTGGTACATGCACATTTTGGGCCTTCTGGTAAACCTATATAGGATGCTTGAATCTCACTCATGTCAAAAATATAAACACAAACATTTGGGTAAAACTAACCCCAGAACAAGATGAGGCATGTTGTAGTGAGACCTAAGAAACCAAAGGCAAACACAAACTTGGAAGAGCTAGAGAAATGTTGAAAAGAATCTTCGGAGGAATAACAGCAAGACTTTTAGCTTATTTCTCAGGAGAAAACAATCTTCATGCGTGTAGTTTTGAAAGAAAACAACTGTCAACTTAGAATGCTATACCCAGAATACTTAAAATAAGGTCAAGATAAAATCCTATTTATATGAAAATAAAAACAATTTATCATCAGCATACCTACACTAAAAAATACCATAGTGAGTTTTTCAGGCAGAAGAAAATTATACCAGGCAGGAAAAAAATGTAGAAGGGAACACAAAACAAGAGAATGGTTAAGTATATGGACAAGCATTAAATACTATTGTTTTTATAAAATAATAATAATAATGTCTTATGGGGTTTAAAATATATGCATAATAAAATACATGACAAAAAGTGCCCCCAAAAGAGGCAGGAGGATAAATGGAATGTAAAATGCTTTTAACTTCATGTTTCATTCTGGAAAGTAAAAGTTCTAATTTACGGTAGAAATTTTGAAGTCAGGGATATGTGTTCTAATCTTCAGGGTAACCACTCAATGAAACAGCAAAATAATGTATGACTAACAAGCTAGTAGGGGAGAAACTGAACACTAAAAAAAATTTTGTATTGATAATTCCAAGGGATGAGGGTAAAGGGAAAATATAATCAGTGGGAAAAAGTGAATAGGACCCTGGTAGTGCAAGTGCAGCCGTACGGATGGGTGGAGTGAAGGTGGATGGACCAAATGCCATCATTAAAACACTAGGAGAACACGGTGGACTAAAACCCAAAACAAACTGTATGACGCCTACAAGAGATAGACCTGAAGTACAAAGATAGAGAAATTCTGGAAATAATTTCTCTATGGGAAATGATGGGAAAGGGGTGGGACATGGAATCTCGGTCTAAAGTAAGCTGGACGGCTCTAATGAAGGACAAAGTGGTCCTGAAGTCCAGGAGTGTCACTCACCGCAGCAAAGGAGGGTAGTGGGAAGTGACAAAATGCCAGTCCATCACAATCCATCAGGGATACAGGACAATTCTGAAGTTGCATAGAATATATATTCATAGCCTTAGAATTTGCAAAACCAAAATCGACCAAATTAAAGGGAAATCTGGAATGCTCAAAATTCTCAGGAGAATGTCAAGGATCCGGTATACTGTCCTTACACAAAATGCTAAAAGGCTTTCAGTGTGCACAAAAATGATCTTTCTCTCTCTTTTTTAAAGATTTTATTTATTTTTAGAGAGAGGGAAGGGAGGAGAGAGGGAGAGAAACATTGATGTGTCAGAGGTACATCAGTCAGTTGCCTCTCATAAGCCCTGTCCTGGGGGCCTGGCCTGCAACCCAGGCATGTGCCCGGACTGAGAATCGAACCATAGACCTTTCGGTTTGCAGGCCGGCACTCAATCCACTGAACCACACCAGCCAGGTCTGAGATTTCTCTTTTGAATAATTTCTTTTGAGTAAGAAAGAAAAAGTAAGAAGGAATGTATAATATACACGTAATGTGTGATATGAACGTGCACATTATTTTTTACAGTGAGAAAATGTATATGCATAGTGAATGAACTTCTTTTTTTTTTAAAGGTTTTTTTTTAAAGATTTTATTTATTTTTAGGGAGGGAAGAGGGGAGAGAGGGGGGGGGGAGAGAAACATCAATGTGCAGTTGCTGGGGGTTATGGCCTACAACCCAGAAATGTACCCTGGTTGGGAATCGAACCTGGGACACTTTGGTTCTCAGCCCGCGCTCAATCCACTGAGCTACGCCAGCCAGGGTGAATGAACTTCTTTATTTCTTTTTCCTTGTTTTTGCCACCGGACCTCAGGTGCAGAGAATCGACTTATTTATATTCCTTAATTTAGTGCACATTGTCATCATCTGTACAGGGCCTCTTTCTTTAAATTTATTTTATTTTTCTCCTTCTTTTTCAATTTCTACTCCCACTCAGTCTCAAAAATCCCACCTTTCTGGCTTGCTCCCCCCAAGAATCCTGGGAACTACCGTTCTTTGAATCTCTGGACGGTAAGGTTCCACTTGATGTTTTGCCATCGAGGAGCGCTAATTACAGATTTGGAAGGCAGAACAGATGCGGATGTCATTAATTTTCCTCCATCTGTGGCGTGCGGACACCAGGGTTCAGATAGATGAGATTTTACTGCATTTTATTGCATCAGCTTGAATTTCAACAGTGATTTCCTACAGTTTTGACCTGGTTGACAGAAGCCTCCTAATTCTCTGAGATGCAGAAGCATCCTTCCTTGACCTTTATTCCTCCACCAACTCCATCAATTTTTAAGTACTTAGCTCCTTGTTTGAAGTCCTTTCTTGCTTGCAGTGCGGAGTGTGTTGGTGTTTTCCTGACCGAATCTTCAACTGATGAAACATTTGCTATCAGTAGAAATGGCAGGAAATACAGGGCCTGGCACCAATAACATCCCCCCTTTTTAAATTACAAAATCTCTTATTACAACATCATAAGCATGTAATTCTGTAACATAACAATATCACACTCAAGCACACCATATGACATTTTAGGTGAAATGTTCAAATGAAAACTGTGAATGACGACACCACTTTATTACCCTACCAACCACACTCAAGCTAGCGTTCCTTCTGCCGGACCCTGTCTGTCTCTGTGCATGGAAAGATGTGTTATGTGACCCAGTTATAGCTGAAAGCAATGACAATGTCACTGCCAGGGACATGGAAATTAATGACCCATGGTGTGCAATAGCAGGAGCACTATTTAAATGATCCTCTACAGCAGATCTCCCATTGAAGACAAGACTTGGAGTGACCTGTGGCTGCTGGAGTAAACGTGAAGTGTGGGAGTGGTGACTGGGAGGACTAGGGGATGGACGATGGCTTACGACTGCTATAGCGAGTCCAAGTTATCTGATGAAAGCACAGTCAGGGGAGCAGAGAGCTTACACCAGCGAGCTAAAAGAATTTCTTAGAAACCGTGGTGGCAGGGCCAATGTACAACAAAGGTCAAACCTCCAGTTGGAGCCTGTCTTATAGAATTACATTGCCGGTTGAATTCACAGCCTTGCTATGTCATATGTGAAAATGATAACATTGCTCTGCAAAGGGAGAGACCATCCAAAGTGGCCTGAGCACGTGGAGAGAGGGTGGATGAACCCGATGACCTAAAAGCCCCACGTTTAACTGGCACCCTCTTCCCAGCAGTTTCCCTTTGCTAACCGGGGGAGGCTAGCTCTCTCGTGCTGGCAAAGCCTGCAGTAGCCTTACTTGGAGCTGTTCTCTTGTAGATCCTAGTTTTTCTCAAGGCCTGTTCCCGCTACTCCTCATTACCTGCAGACCTGGAGCTGAGGTCAGAGCCTGGCACAGCCCTTCCAAGTCTCCTCCCTCAGCCTTAGCTGGCATGAGGGGTGGCAAAGCCCCTTTTTTCCCTGTGTGTTTGACTGGAGCAGAGTAGTTATTGTCTAAAAGCATTCTGCCTTGTGAGGTTGCTCCTTTCCGGGTTCTTTGGCTGGAGAGAGCAGACTTCCGTTGGGCCATTTGGGGTCTGTACCCATCGGACTTTCCGAGTTGCTGGCTCCTTCAGCTCCAAGTCGGGCTTATTCTGAGCAGGGAGAAAACCCAGGGTCATGCTGCCATGCCCGTAGCCAGCTTGGAAGGTTCCCAGGCAGTCTGCCTTTTCTCTTCACCTTCTAGAATCTTCTTACATGTACTTTACATACAACGTCCTGAATCTGGAGTTCTACTTTGGGGGACAAGTAGGGAAAAGTGCTTCCAGTCCTTCTTTCCAAAAGTCTCTATTTCCACCAGAAACCCTTTGTTTTAACTGATAGGGGTCTCCCCGTCATCACCTGGTCCTCATCTGCACATCAAACCTGTCCACTGTATTCATGGCACCCGGTGCTCGGATGTGGGGTGCTTGGTGCATTACGTGCATGTATCAGAGACTGGGAGATAAGCCCATAAACTTTCTGGAGCCTGATGCTCGGTGAAGTTTATGAGCCAGTGCTCTGCAGCATGTCAAGAAATTTCCTCCAAAGTTAAAAAATTTTCTACACCTTGTACTCATATCACTAAGAAAAAGGCATGATATTTGGTGTGACTCTGGAGTTTAGAGAGAACAGAAACCACGTTCAAATGTGCTCCTGTGACCCATTCACTGAGTAACCTGCGACACTGTCGATTTTAAGGGGTTCCAGCAGAAGAGAAGGCTCTGAAGCGAGTCCAGACTTCAGTTCAAGCTTGTCTTCCACCTGGGCGTTATGATTCAGCGGACTCCACGGTAGCTGAAGTCCAGGAGGTACTGATGCCGTTTGGAGCCTCAGGCCACCCACGGTAAGAGAAGCAACAATAAGAGAACTTAAGGATGTTAGAGTAATGCCACCCACTCTTAAGCAAATTCTACTTCACTTTCGAGAAACGGTTCCTGTCTTGCTGCTGGGTCACAAACAAAGATTCAACATCTGATTATGTTGTGACCAGTGGCCACGAGACTTTAGCTTCTCACCATGAACTTGGTGTTAGCTGACCCCCTAGATACAATGCTGGGCACGTGCGGCAGGACTATACGATATACTCGGAGCAGCGGAGAGGGTTCGAGAAGTAATCGGGTCAACCGTACATCGTGTGGACAGGTGGCTCAGACTGCCACAGCAGCTGCTGCCGCTGCGTTCTCACCTCTCTCTGGATCCGTTTCTCTGAACTCATGGGAAATTATTCAAGATCAGTTGATTGCAAAAGCAAAACTGAGCTGGGCTTAACTACAGGTGTGGTGCCATCTGGAAATGGATTGTTGTGGCTTCACAGCACCACTCAGGGTTGATCCCGAAAGATAAGGAAAGGCATATAGGTAAGAGAAATCTTCCCAGTGGGCATAACTTCAGGTGATACACCCTGTGCCTTACTCTGGCTGGGTGGAAGGGTGTCTGTAGGTATGACTCTTGCGCTGTGTGTGAACTGACGCCCCAGTATTTCGGCCAGGGGCTTGGGAGGACTGGTGATACAGGGCCATGGAGAAGGGTATGGGAGTGGATCCCCAACGTGGGGACAGAGTGGGAGATCGCTGTCGCCCTTGTGAAGCTCAGTAAAGGGTACCTGCTGTATCAAGGGGACGAGATGTCACTCACCATCTTCTCCTGGTCACCCCAGTTGTTGCACGGTGACTCAAGAAGGAAGGTGCCATGGCAGAAGTGATAGAGGTTATGCATTGGCTCAACAACATGACCTTCGTCTCACTGGGGCTTGTGACACCACTGGTTCCCAGCCTCCTGTCAGCAGAAGCTGAGTCTGAGCCTCACATGGCATCATTCCTAAGATGCCTCCTGGCAGGTTGATTATCCTGGACCACTGACATCAAGAAGAATATGGTGTTTTATCTTTACGGGAATAGACATTTATCCCAGATTTGATTTGCTTTTCCCGCCTACAGTGCTTTTGCCAGGTTCACCAGCTGCGGACCTGGAAAATGCCATGTTCGCCCTATGGCACTCCATCATACAATAGTGTTTCTGATCAAGGAACTGCTTTTATGGTGAAAAAGTGTGGTAGTGCTTTATGCTCACAAAATTCGCTGGGGCTATTTTGTCTTCCATCTCATCTGGCTTTACAGAGCAGTAGCATGGCTCAATGGAGGCTGAGCGATTGTGTCAGCAAGAAGAGCAAATCGTATGTGGGCGGAGAACAGTCCTATGAAATATATTACAAACTGTTGACCAACCCTCGATGTGTGTTCCCCCCCAGCTAGAGTGCACTTGTCCAGGAGCTAAGAGGGGAAGAAGGGTTTTTGCTCCATGATTCCTAATAATCATCATTCTGCATGGAGTACTTGCAAAACTTTGCTTCACATGCCTGCAACTTCAGGGTCTCTTGATTTAGCCATCTTGGTTTAGTCCCCCAGTGGGAAAAGCTTTCTTTAGGGGACATGGCAATGATATGTGAATTTTCCATTGTGTTGTCCCCATGCCACTGAACCAAGTGACAGAGGAGGGGCTTCCTGAATTGTCTAAGGAGACCAGCCCTCAAATTGCATTGCTGCTTCAAATCAGGGCCATGGGATCCAGGGAATGAGGGGCACCTGTTAGCACTTTGATGCCAGTGGAAAGTTTACTGGAAGACTCCAGCAGCCCAGTACAGGAATGAAGTTTTGGGTCACTGCACTGGCTCTAGAGCCATGGCCCACAGAAGTGGTAGCTGCAGGACAAAGAAAACATGCAGTAAGTAGTGCAATGAGTTAAATGCCAACCTTGACCTTGAGGCCAGTTGTAGAAGGGATGGGTGGTGCAGCTATTCAGATTCTGTCCTCTTGGGTATATGTGCTTGTGTCTTTATTTGTCTCTAGCAGGCAATGCAGAACGTCCATCCCCTTCTCCCTTTCCCCTGCTGTTTTCTATAAAGATTTGCTCTGGGTGATTAGTCATATTATCTCCAGATTGATGACCTGATATTGAAGGGGAACTGTGACTGAACCGCATGATGGTCACAGTGATGATGTTACATTCGTGGCAAGGGTGAATGCGTCTTCATGTGTACCAGAGATGATTGTTCCCCACGAGGCAGAAAGCATGCTGCTGATGCTTTTGTTGTGTGGGAGTGAAATATGGGAGGGCGTGTGCCAGCCCTGACCCGCCAGAAGGATGTCTGCTGATAGTTGGTGTCCTTCCTGCCCAGGGACTCCCCTGCACCACTAAGCTACAAGCTCACGTGGTCCAGGTTCCCTCAGTAGAAGAGTTCCCGTTCACATTTCCCTGGCGAGAGATGCCCCACTGGAATTAGAGAGCCATTATTCTTCCTCTGCAGTGGCAGGCAGATGTGTGGGTTTTGACAGATGTGAGATCTCGCAGCTTCTCCCATAAATCGCCTGTCTCAGTGCTAATGCAGCTGTAACCATCAGTGGCATTTCCTCTAGTCCTGCTGGTGACAATACCCACTTCCTGTTTGTGTGTGTGTGTGCTTTAATGAAGTCTGGGAGTGAACTTGAGAACTAGTAATGGTCTTCCCTGCTCTTCAATACTCTAGTCCTTCCAAGTGTTTCAAAAACACCTCAATCTCTGCATCAAATCCCTTCCTGCTCAGTGGTTCTATTTTCTGGACTGTATCCTCACCGACATACTCTTGATAGAAAACCTCTGTAATGTGTCCTCAAATTTTTGTTGCTGTAAAACATGTATTGTGGTTTTGTGTGTGCATTTGGCGTTTTATTTTTTTTACGCCAATGGAATTGCATTATAACTCTCATTTTGTTTCTTGCTTCTCATATATGTTTGAGACTCAGCCTTGCTTTTAGTTTATTCCTACATAGTGTGCCCTGCCTTAAACTTCCTGCACATAACTGACTCATCCTCCTAGGGGTCAAAAACTGGTCTGCTTCCCACTGCCTGCAACTACAAAGAGTGTGTCACAGGGAATGTCATTGTTCACGCACACTTACTGCCCTGTGCAAGGCCTTCTCGGGGGTCTGTCCCTAGGAGTGGGTTCGCTGGCTCAGAAAAATCAGCCTGCAGTTTGGCCAACCACCGGCAGAATCTTTCTAGAATGCCATTCCAGTTGACATGCTCCCCAGCTGCTTTCGCTTTCTGATGACTGTGAAAGTCACCACTTCTAGCTCATCGTGGCTTCAATTTGATCTCTTCAATTATTGGTAAGTTTAAACATTTCCTCAAATGCTTGTTAGACCTTTGTGCCACTTCTTAGATTTTGTATTTTGTGGAAAGTGCCCTTGATCTGTGGTATGAAGGTAAGCATTCTTTGCTCTTAACATCAGACTGGCAGTTGGCTAACTGTTATGAGAGTTGAAAGTAATATAATTTACTGGTGATTTATTTTGTGTGTGTATCTATATACATGTGTGCTGAGAAATGAGGACAGGGACAGAAGCATGAAGGGATGACAGCCGGGCGTCTGCCAGTCTGGTCGCTTTCAAATGAAGGCTCCGCACTGTGTCAGAGTCCTCACAGCTCATCATTGGCAGAACCTAACCTGCACCCCAGGGTCCTGACTCCCAGCCAAGGCCCCTTTTGGCACATCCTCTCGCCTTTCCTTCATGGGGGCAGGGGGGTAGGAGGAGTGTAGGCAGAGGCTGAGGGAATGTGGGGTGTGGGAGGATGGGGGTCCTCAGAGGCTGCTGGGGAGGCTGTGGGCCTCCAACCAGACACACGGCCCCCCTCACAGATCTCAGCTGCAGAGCTTCATGCCTGGCCTCACATTTCTTTCTTGACGTGTCTGGTTCGTGGCAGCTGGGTCCCCCACAGCCCTGATGGCTGACAACGCCGCCCAGAGCCACGCAGTAGGTGGTAGCAGACCAGGGGACAGCCTCCAGCAGGGAGCTGACAGGTGCCCAGGGCCCTTCGGACTCCTGCCTGTGGAGGCTCTGCTGGGGGCTGGAGCGGGTGCTGTCCAGGTCCTTGGGAAGAAGGCCGGTCCTTCCCAGGGGTGTCACTTCCGCAGAAAGTTCCAGAAAATGAGGAGATCCTGAAGGAATGGCAGTTTCGTGGAAAGGGTTCTGTGAGAGGCAGGGGGACTAGGAGTGAATGAAGGACAGGAAGTAGAGGGTTGTAGATTAGTACCTGGGACAGGGGCAGGGGGGGGAGGATGGCATGAGGGACCCTCTCGGGGGGTGTCTGAGAGGGCGGGGGTCGATGGTGATGATGTCAGCCATGATGTTCTGCCACCACCACTGCCATCTCCACCACCCATTGATAGTCTGTTCCAGGTCTCATGATGGATGTCCTAGGTGCGCAATTTCGTTTAATGCGTACACCTGCAGGGATTAAGTAAATGATCAAAGTCACCACAGAGGGACAGCACTGGGGCTCAAACCCACCTCTGACCTGCTCTACGGCCCCTGCTCTCAACCGCTGTCACAGAGAATGACTGGTATTCCTTTCTCGCGTGGTCTCCACTCACGCACAGCAAAGTCTTGCTTGCTCCCTGTAAGGGTCGTTGCTCCTTCTTGTGACACCACGTGTTGGCCTCAGTATGGGGATGTGTCCCGCCCCTAACCATGCACCAGTCACACTTTATATATTTGGGGCACACAGTCTGGCAGAGGAAAACAAAAGCTTTCTCTTGGTGTATAATTATGTGGTTTGTTCCTCCTCAGGCTAGAAGCTTCTGGAAGGCTTATTCACCTTTGTACCACTGTCTCCTCCCCCCACACCAAACACGGCACAGTGCCCGACACCAGTGATGCTCCATAATATCAATTTATTTTTAAAAACAGTAATAGAAAAACGGGGTCAGGGAGGGAAGGAAGCAAGAGACCTAAACCCAATGTAGCCACCTGCTTATTTCTTTGCTCACTTCGGGCTCCATTTCTTATGTATAAATCAGGCATAATAATGAGACCTACCTCACATGGTTGCTATGAAAATGAATAAGGAGATGGTTGTGAAAAGATGGTTGTTATAGAGAATAAGTAGCATAGACAATAGGTAGAAAATAGGGGAGGGAAGGAATGGTGTGGGAAATGTAGAAGCGAAAGAACTTATGACACATGGACATGAGCTAAAGGGGGAATGTGGGTGGGAGTGGGTGGGCAGGGGGAAAGAAAGTGAAGGGGGAGAATGGGACAATTATAATAGTATAATCAATAAAATATATTTTTTAAAAAAGATGGTTGTGTACCCTTCCTTTAAAACTAAAGAAGGGTATGCAAATATTTTTATGATGATATACAGGGTCTGACACAAATAATGCCCCTTTTTATTACATAAAAATCTTTTATCACAATATCATAAGCACATAATTCTGTAACATAACGCTATCACACTCAAACACATCACATGACATTGAAGGTGAAATGTTCAAAGTACTGTCATCTTGTGTGAGCCAGCCATGGACCCTCCCAACCACACTCCGTGGTGTTACTTCTGCCGAACCCTGTATTTCTACTGATGAAGCTAAAATGATGTACATCCGGAACCCAATTTCCTCCTACCCTGGTTCTACTCCTCTCTCCCCATCCTCCCTCATAGTACACCCTTGCAGTGTCCTCTGGGTGCCTGGGTTTTAGTATTCCGCACCCTACTGTGCCACGAAGCGTGAAAATGAAACTCAAAAATCATGTTTCTGCCTCTCTGCTACCTAACCGGGCACTCAGCTTTGGGTGGGTGTCCAAGAGGTAATCAGTAAGTGAATAAATTGAGTGAATAAAGGTGCCTAAGCAGAGATTTGAAGCTTTCTAAATGGTACCGTGAGGCTGGCATGGGAGCAAGGGAGGATTTCTAAGTTCAGTGTTAAAAAAAAAAAGGCTTTTTCCTGCCTGGACATTCATCCACCAGCTTCGAGACGAAGAACTGGAGTCAGTTACCTCTCCTGTTCTATTCCTGCCCTAGAATTGTATGAGTTCATGAAGTGTGGGGAGTAGCAAAAAAAACATAACATGTAAATAGTTCATCCCAAACTATAAAATACCCCCTATTTGTTTACCAAAAGCTGGAACTATTTCTCTCTCATTATTCACGTTCCGTGTATTTTTAAAAGATAAAACGGGGACAAAAACAAGTAGCAGCATCTGCCGTCCACATTTGCCTCCTGCTGACGTCCTCAGGATATTTTCTTCTCTGTTGTTGTTTTTTTTCAGATCACATACATCTGAGAATTAAAGGGTAAATGCTTCATTTACTGCTAACAGCTTTCGGGGCTGCCCGTGACTAGAGAGAGGAGGGAGGGAGGGGGGAGCCGGCTTCAGCGTACAGCCCTCATGCTCCAGGGAGGGGACACAGGGAGTTCCGAGCTGTCTCCAGCTGGTGACTCGAGGCACGGCAGCTGCATGGTTCCTGGTGTGTCATTTGTTTTCGGTGATGATGGAAGACTCATCCTTAAAATAGTCCAAGAAGAAGACAACAAAACACTGACCACATGGCAGAGACTTTTGCCCAAAAGTGACTAGGAAAGGGAGCGTAGAAGTCCTTAGAAAGTACAACAGACTGGCAGCAGAAGCTCCTTTTGATGTAGTTTCATCCCGCTGCACACTCTGGGCCTTGTTGTAGCAGGGCTATTCCAGGCCCTCGACCATCTTCGGGCCATTATCTGTGCTTTTCTGGGGTAAAGACAGAGTATCCTTTCTTCTACTGCTGGAGGGAAGGGTTTATCATCGAGGGTCTACCAAGGCGAGGAGGAAGGCAGGCGAGATCCTGCTCAGGGGTTCTGCTGGCTGGGGCAGTGTGGTGAGGCTGGCTTCTGAGTGTGTGTGTGTGTGTGTGTGTGTAGTCCACTCTGCCCTCTTCCCAATCAGCCTGATCCTTTCCCCTCTTAAAACCTTCGCTTCTAGCCCTGGCTGGCGTAGCTCAGTGGATTGAGCACGGGCTGCGAACCAAAGTGTCGCAGGTTCGATTCCCAGCCAGGGCACATGCTTGGGTTGCAGGCCATGACCCCCAGCAACCGCGCATTGATGTTTCTCTCTCTCTCTCTCTTTCTCCCTTCCTTCCCTCTCTAAAAATAAATAAATAAAATCTTTAAAAAAAATACCTTTGCTTCTGTTGTTCCCTCCTGGAATGCTCATGTCTCTCGCTTTAAATCAAAAGCTAGAGGTGATTAAGCTTACTGAGAAAGGCATGTCAAAAACCGAGTTAGGCACAAAGCCAGCCCTCTTGTGCAAAACAGTTAACCCAGTTGTGAATGCAAGGGAAAAGGGATTAATGACAACTAAAAGCACTACTCCAGTGAATGCACCCATAATAAGAAAGAAAGAGAAACAACCTAGTGGCTGGTATAGAGAAAATTTTAGTGATACGGATAGAATTGCAAACCAGTCATGACATCCTCTTGAACAAAATCCTAATCCAGAACAAGGCCCTAGCTCTCTTCAATTCCAGAAAAGGCTGTGAAAGGTGAGGAGGCTTCGGAAGAAAAGTTGGCAGCTAGCAGAGGTGGGTTCCTGAGGTTTCAGGAAAGAACATAACATTACAGTGTAAGGTGAAGCAGCAGGTGCTGATGCAGAAGCTGTGGCAAGTTATCTAGAAGCTCTAGCTAAGACAATGAAGGTGGCTACCCTGAACAACAGATTTTCAATGTAGAGAAAGAAGGAGCCTCCTAGGACTTTCACAGTTGCCCTTTTAGAGTGGAGACATCAATGCCTGACTTCCAAGCTTCGAAGGACAGGCCAACTCTTTCATTAGGGGCTAATGCAGCTGGTAAGTTCAAGTTGAAGCCAATGCTCATTTACCATTCTGAAAATTCTAGAGCCCGCAAAAATTATGCTAAATATACTCTGCCTGTGCTTTATAAGTAGAACAACAAAGCCTAGATAAAGCACATCTTTCTACAACATGGTTTACTGAATATTTTAAACCCACTGTTGAGAGCTATTGCTCAGAAAAAAAAGATGCATTTCTTTTTTTAAAAGATTTTATTTATTTATTTATTTATTTTTAGAGCGAGGGGAAGGGATGGATAAAGAGGGAGAGAAACATCAATGTGTGGTAGCCTCTGTGCACCCCTTACTGGGAACCTGGCCTGCAACCCAGGTATGTGCCCTGACTGGGAATCAAACCCGCAACCCTTTGGTTCGCAGGGCTGTGCTCAATCCATTGAGCTATACCAGCCAAGGCTCATGCTCATTTCTTTATATTACTGCCCACCAACAATGCCCCTGGTCATCCAAGAGATCTGATGGAGATGTACAACAAGATTGATGTCGTTTTCATGCCTGCTAACATAACATCCATTCTGTAGCCCATGGATCAAGGAGCAATTTTGACTTTCCAGCCTTGTTAAGAAATACATCTCATAATGCTATAGCTGCCATTGATTCTGATCCCTCTGATGGATATGGGCAAAGTTAATTGAAAACTTTCACAAAGGACTCACCATTGTAGATGCAATGGAGGACATTAAAGATGCATGGGAAGAGACGAAATTTGTCAACATCAACAGGACTTGGGAAGACTTTATGGGTGACTTTGAGAGGTTCAAGACTCCAGCGGAGGAAGTAACTGCAGACGTGGTGGAAATAGCAGGAGAATGAGAACTGGAAGCAGAGCCTGAAGACGTGACTGAATGGATGCGATCTCATGGTAACACCTGAACAGGTGAGGAGTTCAAGTCTGCTCTTCATACGGCTGAGCAAAGGGTGCGTTTTCTTGAGAGAAGCATGCTGCTGGAGAATATTGTTGAGATGCCGACAAACGACTCATAAACACAGTCAATAAAGCAGCAGCTGGGTTTGAGAGGCTTGACTCCAATGATGAAAGCAGTTCTGGTGTGGGTTAAATGCCATCAAACCGCACTGCGTACTGGAGGGGAACTGTTTGTGAAAGAAAGAGCCAGTCAACGCAGCAAACTTTGTTGTCATCTTATTTTAAGAGATTGCAACAGCCACCCACCCTGCAGCAACCACCACCCTGGTTAGTCAGCAGCCATCGGCACTGCGGCGAGACCCTCCACCAGCCCAAAAGATTATGACTCGCTGGAAGCTTAGATGATGCTGAGCCTTTTAAGTGATAAAGTAGTTTTTTCAGTAAGGTATAGACAGTACATTTTTTCACACCTAATGCTATTGCACACTTAATAGACTACCATATAGTATGAATAGTACTTCAGTGTGCACCGTGAAACCAAGAGTGCGTATGACTCACTTTATCGTAGTGCTGTCATAATGCGGTGGTCCAGAACCAAACCTGCAGCCAGTAAACCTGCAGCAGGTATGCCTGTATTTCAAGGCCCGATACGGAGGCCATGCAAACATGCAAAGCATTATAACTCAAGTCTTACCTGACAGCCAATGATTATTAGTACGAATCAGAAGAGTAAGAAACAGAGTAGTAGGTCACAACCTTTCAAGACCTCTCCGAGGCTTCAGTAAATAGCAAACGGGAAAAACAAAGAACCCACTAAGCCAACCCACCCCCAAACAGTCCAGCGCTCACCGAGATTTGAAAAGAGCTCTGGGGCATTGCTCTCTTGGAGCATTACAACAGGTTGTTGAGGATTCCAATGTAATTCAAAGCAGATCATAGAAGAGGAGTAGCAAGACCCATTTCACTTTGGGAGTGACTGAGATGGTGAGGGAGGGAGAATGAGCATCCTGGGTCCTTGAAACCAGGCTCTTTGTTGAAGGAGTTGGGGGCGAGGGGACACCATAAAATGATTGCACCTTTCTCCAGCTCGCCTGCGTTACTGAAAAGCCAGCAGAGGGTGGGATGAGGTGGCGGCACCCCAGGGGGGCAGCAGAGCTTGTGGGACCTACAAATGAACTGGCCTGCCTGCCTCAGGCTTAACAGAGACGGGGGGTTGTTGACTGTTTCTCCTTTTGGCCAGAGCCGGGCGAACTTGGGCTCACTCAGCAGTGGTTGGCAGGCGGGGCAAGGCTTCCACGGGGCGTCTGACTTCGCTAAAATTAGTGCAGCGTAATCACGACTTCACTTGGCCCAATGTAATCTGTCTTGTGAAAAGAAGGGATGATGTTTTTCAGACTTTTTTTTAGCAGCATCATCAGAAAGAACTTGCAATCAAGTCTCAATCATCCCTGCGGAGGGAGAGGAGCGGCGTGTGGATGGTCCAGATGACACACAGCCCCGGAATCTCATACATTTGGTTTTGATTAATGTTTGCCTTTCAGTGGAATGCAGGTGTTGCTAATGTTCCGGGAATTCGGATCATTTCAAACTCAGCGCCGAAGGCACAAACAAGACTAGAACTATTTCTGCAGCCTGGAAAGACTGAAGAGCTCTCTCTGGAGAGGGGCAGAGGCTGTCCCAGCAACGGCAAGGAGAGTGACTGACTTGTTATGGCCACGCAGAAGGCCACCCCGGCAGTGGACCGGCGTGCCCCCACTCTGTTGAGTGGATGGCTAAACACACTGCTTTACATGCACCTACACCAGGTGTTAGGGGAATAAAGGATAAAGAGAGAGGAGACCATCTTTGCAAAGACTGTTTAGGAAACCAAACAACGTTTGAGCTAGACAACTTCGGTTTTGAATAGTATCTCGGGCACTTCCGTTGGGGTTGTTACTGAAGGTCTTTGAGCCAGGTTACACCTGGGTAAAAAGGGTAAACGGTGCTTACTTTGGTTATTGTGCACAGTAAATGAGCTATTATTTGAATGGGCTAAACTGTGCTATTAAAGAAGTACTTGACTCAGGCGACTGATGCTGGTCACGGGGAGGCTGTGTGTGTGCGTGAGGAAGGGGCATGTGGGGCATCTTTGTACCTTCCTTTCGGTTTTGCTCTGAACCTAAAGCTGCTTAAAAAAATTAAGTTCTTACAATGAAGTACTTGAACCTAGCTTGATTTATTATGTTAACAGGAAACTGGAAGTAAGATTAGAATGCAAACTAGCCATTTTGTTGACAGTGGCACCAAAATGTCCTGATGAAAATGCAATTTTTTTTGTTCTCTTTCCCAAGTAATATGTGTAACGAACCCTCCCGATTCTTACTCCAAATCTGACTCCCAACCTGTCTGTGGTCAACTTCACTTTCTGCTTCGTTCGTTTTTGTATTGTTTGCATTTGTTACCATGGTCTATTGCTGTATTTGGAAACAAATACTTTGAACTTTGATCCTGGGTGGGTTTCTTAGGGACCTGCCACTTGTTATTCCCTGCATGATTGTTATAAAGGAAGTTAATGACAGTAGAAGGGGCCTTAGAGTGCAGTGCTCAACTGAGAAAGTCCTGGGCTGTCTGAGTGAGTAGAATTATTTTGGCTTGACTATCTTCCCACTAATGTTTCATGTTTTACTCAATCCAATCAGGACACCTGTAAAAAGTGGTGTCCACCAAATAACAAAGTACATATTACATCAAGCAAAACAAATCTGTTTAGTCCTAGGAATTAGGATCATTGAAAATTGAAGGTGGAAATTAGAGAAAATAAGCGGGTTCTAAAGAATTAACAGATACTAGTGTCGCAGGTTTGATTCCCAGCCAGGGTACATGCCTGGGTTGCAGGCCATGACCCCCAGCAACTGCACATTGATATTTCTCTCTCTCTCTCCCTCCCTTCCCTCTCTAAAAATAAATAAATAAAATCTTAAAAAAAAAAGGATCAACAGATACTTTGCATAGACGTTTCTGAGTTAAGCTTTTGAAAACATAGGACCTTTTGATTACAATTTTCTAGACTGCCCAGACCACTCCCTGTTAAAATCCCTGATCCCTTAAACCAGTCGCATTGGAGAGGATCCGGCCCCCTTTCCTAGACCAGCTGTGGGGGCTGCGCTTGCTCACCTTGGAGGCTGCAGACCCGGCAGAGAGGGGAGGTCTCCTGGGGCTTTCTGGTTCTGCAGCCCACAGGGAGACATGCACACACCCCCCCCCCCCCCCCCCCCCCACCTCCGGCAGATTGCAGGTCTCCGCCTCCCACTGCCTCCTCCCCCAGGACCCCTGGGCTGCTGCTTCCTTTTCATAACTATTGGTGCCTGTGCCGGTCAGTCCTAACTCTGACATTTGAAGTGTTTGACGCCGACAGGGGTAATTCAGTTACACTTTTGATGATTTATATATTGTGTGAATTATATCTCTGAGCGAGGGAGGAGGTCGGCCTCTAAATTGAAGAGATTTTGCCAAGGAACTCCCAGAGATCGTCGTCTGCAAGCTGAAAAACACCTGCAGCAAAGTTGCCCAGGCGTCTCCCAACTGCCGCATCTCCAGGGGTCTTCCCAGGGCACCTCGGGGGAGGCCCTGACACCCATAGACACGTCGTGTGCTGGGTAAACTTTTGGTTTTGTCAGTTGCTTATTTCTGTCCCCAGTCACCTCGAGGGGCGTCAAATGGCTTATCTCACTCCGGAGTGGCAGCCTCAACGGCAGGTTGCAGGTCACCCAGCTTATCACCACTTTACAAGGCTTCTCCAAGCAAATGGTGAGCCCTACTTGACTCGGGCGAGAGACGCATTGATGATTAACTTCAGGCAGACATCTGGTTTTCATTACCCGTGGTGGCGGGGCGGAGTGGGGTGCCGATCGGGCTGGCGTGGTCACTTTGCAACCATCAGGATGAGCTATAAAGAAAATTTAACATATCCTGTAATTACAGCCTGCCCAGCACCGAGAGGCTGAGGAATCTGCAGATCTGATTTCAGGCCGGGAGAAGATGTTTATCGTATCTGCTCTGCACATTTATTTACTCAGAGGGCGGGAGGCTGCTGAGGCGCAGCCGCCCCGGCACTGCGTGCGCTCCTGCAGGGGCAGAGTGCCTTCTGTTTAGGTCGGGAAGCTGCGGCCTGGCTCCAGGCGGATGGCCCCTTAATGCTTTTACGGGCGTTGGAATCTGCGCTGATGGAAGTGGACGGGTGGATCTCGTCTCCGGTAAACAATCCTCGCCCACCACAGCGCAGGTCCTCTCCTCCGCACGCCCCTCCGCCCCTCCCGCGCTGTCCTCAGCAAGTGGCTTCCTCCACTGGCCTCTCTTGCTTTCTGATCATGGGTGATTACGTTGGCGAATGAACACCTGCTACTCACGAGATGTGTGCCAGGCACGTGCTGGGCATTTTGATCGCATTTCCTCTTTGACACTGCACAGTCCCCTGTGAATGAGGCATTGTGATAAGCATTTGCGAAGTGAGGCTGAGAGCGGTCCATGTGGAGGAAGCCGCAGTGACACACGAGGGGAGGGAAGCTCCCGCTGCCACTCCGGAGTGAGGGGGGCGATGGCCCTCGCCTTTGGGGCGGAATTTGTGACAGGGTGAGCTCTGCACTGTGGGCTGGAGGATTGGGTTGACAACAGCCGGAAGTGTCCTGGGACAGGAACTCTAAAGGCAAGGACAGTGGACACTCCTGTGTTCATGGTGTTCGACCCCAGAATTGAGATGTCGTGGGGAGGGAGTGGGAAAGCCCCGGCGAAGAGATTATAAGCTGCAGAAGGGCAACCACGGGAATCGGGCAAGGCTCAGTGTGGGCTGGTCATTTTTGGGGGGCTGGGTGTGAGGAAGGAGGAGGGGAGCAAGGGCCGGCTTGAAAGAAAACCATGAGGCAGAGAAGGGGGTGTCTTCTGGCTTCCATTTCCCCTTCCTTGAGCCCCTCAGTCCATGAACTGTCTTCTCCCCCCTGTCAAATGCTGCCTTCAGGGAAAGATTGGGCGAGTTTATTTTAAAAAACAAAGTTTAAGTGTCTCATGTCAAGGAACGTGTTTCTGAGGAGGAAATGTCATGCATTAGCTGTTCAGTGAGGGAAGTCAGGGAGCACACAGTCTTGACACGTGGACAGGTTAACCACCGAGGAGTGGCCGCCCCGGAGGAAATAAGATCTGGAAGCTGACCAGTGGGCGAGTGGGCAGGCGCTGGTGAGAGGCCGCTCTGTGGCTTCTGAAGACTGAGGCTCTCAATCAGGGAGGGGACTTCCACGCCAAAGGTGCTTCTCCATGCCACACCCGATCTAGTTTTCCATGGACTGGGGTGTGAGGCAGGCGACCCGGTGGACACTCTGTTACCAGCATCACACGGAGGAAGGGGCCTGGGTGTAGTTCTTTTTCTCACATCTGACGGCAGGGGTGAGGTGGGAAACATTAAAGACAGAAAGACAGGCTGGGTGCTGAGCTGGCATTTCTTAAATTCCTCTTGGTCAGAGACCAGCCTTCGGAGGAGGCCAAACAGCCACAGGCGAAGGGGGAGGAGGGCTGAGTGGGCTGGAAGCTGGGCAGGCCCACCACACCACCTGGGCAGGCCCACCACACCTGCTGCATCCCAAACCGCTCCCTGCAGGCCCTCGCCCACGCCACCTCTGCCTGCAAAGGGGTGGAGCTGGGGAACGGGAGGGTGGGCATGAACATGGTGTGGACATGCAGCTGGTGTGTGGGCGTGGAAAACAGTGTGTAAGGGTGGCTTTAGTTTGGGGAGTAGAGTTTGCCCACTTTGTCTCTTTCATATCAGTTATCATGAAAATTCCAGAATTTCTGAAAATCATCTATCTATCTATCTATCTATCTCCCTACTGCCCTACCTTTCTCCCTACCATCTCTGTTTTTGCACTTGGAAGTTGTGGGTCAGCTACTGTGCTAGGTGTTAAGGTAAGATGGTGGCAGAATATTTACCAAAAGAGACCTCATCGTTTAGTAGCCTATGGAAAACTGGAAAAGGCTATAATAAGAAAACAACTCTTCCAGAATAGGGGGTATGGCTGGGGCAGAGAGTGAGTGAAAGACAGCTGTGGAAAACAGCGCTGCCAAAGCAGTATTTTTCAGCCACATTTTATATAATGATTGATTCGCATATTTTTATTGGTCTGCCCAGTTCAATCATTAAAATGTTCACTGTTCAGAGGCCCAGGGTTAGATTTCCAAAAATATAGTTACTCCCATAATTTTCTACTACTTTGTAATGGTAGACTTGATGTTATCAATATTATTTAAAGACTTCCAGGGAGGGATCTATTTTAATTTTACAAGAGTGCATGCAGACAAAAGTGAAAAGAATAAAAGTCTCCTATATATTTTATGTCATTATCATTTCTGGTGTTCTTTATTCCTTTGTGTGGATCTGGATTGCCATCTGGTATCATTTCCTTTGTCTGTGAAAGTGCAGAAGAAAAATTGTAATGTGGGAAATTCTTTCAGCTTTTGTACGCCTAAAAAAGTTTTCGTTTCACCTTCATTTTTAAGAGACTTTTTGCCAGATATAGAGCTCTAGGTTGACATTTTTCTTTCACTAATTTAAATGTGCATATCCATTGTCTTCTGGCATGCATTGTTTCTAGTGAGAAGTCTTCTGTTTGTGTGTGTGGGTGTGTGTGTGTGTGTACATAATATTTTCCCCCTCTATGAGTAGTTTTCAAATAAAAGATTGAGGTGTTGAGACTTTTGCCTTCGTCCCAACAATTCAGAGCGTTCGGCCTTGGCACCGCTTGTGTAAAGCACTCTGTGTGCCCCCCTTTGAGGAGGAGGTAATCAGACCCTACCTGTGCCAGCTATGAGTATTACATTCATCCTAACTGCCAAATCATGTCCCTCATCTTTAGCTACTAAGTGGGGATGAACAAGGGTGTGCATATGTTGGTAATATTTAAAAGATAGATGCCTACCAAATCAAGAATGTCATCCAAAATAAATTCACTACTCTACTTAAACTTTTATTGAGGTTATCACAAAAAATCCCTAGTTGTTAAATTTAATGATTCTCAGCAGGTACGATTTTTCTTGCCTTATCTGCCTGCACCACCATTGCTGATTACTCTTTTTATCTTATCGTTTTGTGATGTCACCATTTATTGGTTTTGTTTAAGTTTTTTGGTTCCATGTGTGGATTTACCTTTACCTTCTAGTCTAGATTCTATGGCCAGGTTACTTCTCTGTCCCCCTGATTTCCCTTCTTCCCGGGCACTTCTGTCCAGGACTATTGCTCCAATTATTTCTTGTGTCTGAACTACTCCCCAGTCTTTTTTTTTAATTATTATTTATTTATTTTTAGTCAGGGAAGGGAGGGAGAAAGAGAGAGAGAGAGAAACATCAATGTGCGGTTGCTGGGGTCATGGCCTGCAACCCAGGCATGTGCCCTGACTAGGAATCGAACCTGCGACACTTCGGTTCACAGCCTGCGCTCAATCCACTGAGCTACGCCAGCCAGGGCTCCAAGTCTATCTTCAGCTCAAAATTGTCTCTTGAATTCCAACTTCCATATCCATTGGCTTGTGAGAAATAAATCTACAGACTTTCTTAACAACACCAAATCTGAACTCCTCATGTTTCTTGCCACACCCACTTCCCTTGCTGGGCTTCATCACCTGTAGAACGATGCTGCTTTCACCAGCTGCTCACAGCAGAAACCTGACAGCTGTCCTACATGTCTCCTTTCCTTACCGCCTTCTGGCCACCTCAGTATCTCTCCACCTTTGCTCGCTGCTCTAATTCCACAGAAGAAGGAGATTGCAGTAGTTCCTTCCCCCTGGTCACAAGACTTCTGTTCACCTGCCCTGAAATAATCTCCCAAACCTGGAGTTTTCTTTCTAACCAACGAATCTCACCACACCACTTTCCTTGCTCCAATTCTGCAACGATGCCTCTACTGACAAAATAAAATCGAACTCTTTTTTCATGGTCTGGCCTCTTTCTAGCTTTCCAAGTTGTTCTACCATTATCCTCCTTGAATGTACTTTTAAGCCCGGTGCCGTGCACTTGATTTGGGAAGAATGAATGAATGGATGAACAGCCGTCCTCCGCATAAATACACCGTTCGCTCTTACACGTTCCGTACGCACACTGTCCCTGTGCCCAGAAGGCTTTTCCCCGCTCCCTTCCTTCACAACCCCTTCTCCGATGCTGCCCCCAGCCAGGCAGGTGCTGGCTGTCCTCCTTGCTTCTGCAGCACTCGGCCCTCGCCCCCGGGAGAGCGGTGGCCACCCTGCACTGCATGGGTTGTCTGCTTCTCTCTTCCCAATACTGTCAACACTGGCAGGCCAGGGCCACTGGCTTTCTGTCACTGTGACCTTCATGGCCCAACACAGTGCCTGCCCAGGACAGGGCCTCAGGAGTCATTGTCTGAGCAAATGCACGCTTTAGTGATAACTGGAGAGGAGAGCTCTTTTGTCCTTACCTGGTGGATTCAATCCCACTAGAATGTAAGAAATGAGTGACTTCTGGTGAGGAGCGGAGGTAAGTGGAAGCCACTTCCCTCTCCTGTGGTGCAAAGAGGCGGGTGGGGGCAGGTCTGGAACCGCTTCCTCTCACCATTCCTGAGAATTGCCACCCGGCCCTGACCATCCTCCCCCTCTCCGCATCTTGTCTTGGTTTTTGAGGAGTAGATAGGGGAAGATGAGGAAGATGAGAGAGAGAGGAGAGAGAAGATGAGGTACTTGGAGGCCGTTTCTACCAAGCCAGGTGGAGGCTGAGATCTAGCACTTGCTAAAGGAGGGTGACAGGAGTGTCCTCCTGTTTCCCAGCCTTGCGTGCCCATGGGCGTAACTGAAAGCAGAGCCCAGACCTTCTCCGGACCCCGTGAGTACTGCCCAGGACCAGATACAGGACTGTGATTGCAGGGCCTGGTGGAAAGTGAAAACGTGGGCTCCTTATTAAACATTTATAAAGAACTTTAGGACAGCAACAATGGAACATTAAAGCAAGCATGGGACCCTTGTGTGGGGCCCTTTGTGCCTGCAGGGTGCGCACCCTGGGGCTCCTCGGTGGAGGTTTCACGTACTGGGCTGGGAGATGAGTTTCTTGTACCTTTAGACTGTGGAGCCCTTGTGAAATCTTTTGGATGTTTAAAAAGGGATCAGGAAAAATGACAATGTTATATACTCATCACCAGCTTAAGACGTACATCAGGGGCGTCAAACTCATTCTCACCGGGGGCCACATCAGGCTCACTGTTGCCTTCAAAGGGCCGATGTAATTTTAGGACTGTATACATGTAACGACTCCTTAACTGTTAAGGAGTTGAAATCAATTTAGCTTTTTGAAGGCAACCACAAGGCCGATGTGGCTCCCGGTGACAATGAGTTTGACACGCGACATACACGGTGACGAGCACATTGAAATTGCCTTGTGTCCGTCCACCCCGCTTGCTCCCCATGAGTAACCATTTTCTGACGAACCACAGGACTGTATCATTCTGGTCCATGTCTATCATTTTCCTACCCATCTCTAAGGATAGCTGTAAAGCGATGCAGGGGGAATATTTGCCAAGACAACCGAGCAAGGGTGGAATCCTTTGAGACCCAGGATTAACCAGCTCCAAGCGGGTGTGATAAGGGAGGCCTGGTGTGGCTGGGCCTTTGCATTTTCAGTCATTGTTTATGTTTCCCCCGCCCACATCTACCTCCCTTCCTGCCCGCTGTCGTGTCTGTAAACAACATGTGCTCTTCTGCAGAGCATGTCGGCTTCGATTTTGTTTTCCCGTGACTGGCTTCTTTTGTGATGCCAAGCGCCGGCGTCCTGGCTGCGGGTCCTTCTGGCTTCTTCTCTCCCTCATGGCTGTTCCGGGCCCCATGCTGGGGATCTGCGGGATCCGTGGGGTTGTCATGCACTGACATTCCAAGTTCAACAGGACTGGGGGACTCAGGACAGCAGGCCTGCGGGAGACGGAATCTGCTGGGATGACAACAGAGATTTAAACACTAGAAGGAGGCGGATTCAGATATGAGTATTCAGCAGAAGGGACTTCTGAGAGCCATGACGAGGGGCGGAGCGGGGAGGGAGTCTCGTGCTCAGCTGCGCAGCTCTGAGCACCAATTAATGCAGGAGGAAACGTGGTGAATATGTTGCCCCAAATAGGGGCGTGGCCCACGCGAGTGGGGACTTGGAGTCTGCAGCTGGCCCACACGGATATGATAATGAGAGAATTAATAGTTTGCATGTTCTTCCTGCCTTCAAAAAATTAAAGCCCAGGCCTCGTGTACCCTCCAGATGAATGCTGGGAACCATGTAGGACTCAGCAATAGTAAAGAAAGACCCTTGCATGGTGGTTTTCTCTTTTTAAAGGTTTTATTTTTTTTAGAGAGGGGAAGGGAGGGGGAAAGAGAGAAAGCCATCGATGTGTGGTTGCCACTTGAGTGTCCCCACTGGGGATGTGGCCGCAACGCAGGCATGTGCCCTGACTGGGAATTGAACTGGCGACCCTTTGGTTTGCAGGCCCGAGTCAGTTCCGAGCCACACCAGCCAGCTGAATGGCTGGTTTTCCTCTCCCAGGATTTGTCTCCATCACAGCAGCTGCAGCTGGGTCAGGACGAGGAGTTCAGGGATAGGTTTTGGCAGGCCTCTGATGTGAACCGCCTGACATGAAAGAAACCAGTGCCCCTCATTGCCCGACCAGACACCTCATGCAGCACCGCGCCAGCTCGTGCAGCAATAACACGGCCGCAGCAGGCCAATAACAATGGCCAGGATTTCCAGCACAGACCGACTGCACGTTTGACTCATGGGCTGCTCCCAGAACCGCTCTGGCCTCGTTACTGTTAAAAACAGATGAAGATAAAAGTTAACATGGCCCCGTGAGTCATCTTGTCAAGACTCAGGTTACAGACGCGGCCCTTGCCGGCGAAGAACCGAGAACAAACCCTCTGAGACGAGCCACAGGCGACAGCAGAGAGGAAGCCCCCTCGCAGCGCTTGCGTCTCGTTCCCAGGAGCGCAGCGCGAGACAACTGTGCCGTGATAATAGGGGCTTCTTGTTAATCTTTTCCTGAATAAACATGTGCGGCAGCCATGTGGGAATATCGTCTGCAGCTCCGAGCCTTCCTAAAATAGAGCGTCCCTAATTGCAAATATTTAACTTCCTTTACAAATGTTCCTCTCGCTCTTCCTTGTGTCAGTCATTCGGGTGAGCCCAGCCTGGGGAGGAGAGAGGGGTGGAACGGGTGACAGGAGAGCCTTCTCTGACACTCGTCCCACATCTCCCCGGGGAAAGTAGCCTTGGCCTCCTCCTGGAGAAAGAGAACTGGGAGTCAGAGATATCCTACAAGTCAAGCGTTCCTTTGTCCCTAGCGCTCTGCGATCAGCTGTGACACTCAACACGGCAACATCACGTGGGAACGCATAGGTAGCTTGGGTTTAAACCTCAACTCAGCCAGCTAGCTGTGTGATGCTGGGCAAGTTGCTTAACCTCTCTGGGCCTCAGTTTTCTCCCTGATCACTTGGGAGTGATGATACTCACCCTGAGTCACTGCTGTCAGTTACTCGACAAGGGGAGCGAGGTCTTGGTAAATAATTCTATTCTGTAGGACAGGGCTTGAGGGTGCTGTGGGTCCAGATGGTCTGCAGTTCGATCCTGGGTGCAGGAAGGACCCTGGTCTTCTGCCGACTGGCGCCAGTCATGTCTGCCTGTTTATGTTCTCTTTACAGTGTTCTCTGGGGGAAGGAATAATTATGGGAGGCCTGGTGTGAGGATGCTTATGCTGAATCCATGACTGTTTTCAAACTGGGAGCTTTACTCCTGGAATCCCAGCATAGGAGCTCTCAGATCCAAAGAGGTTTAGAAGCAAAAATATCGCTACTACACACTAAAATGAGCTCAGATGCCAAAGAAAGTGAAGATATGATGTAAGAAATACAAGATGAAATTTAAAAATAATGTAAAAATGGGTTTACACATTCATTTGTAGTAGTGACACACTGGAGTAATTTAAATGTAATACAATTGGAAGAGGATGGACAATACAGAGCCATTAAATAAGGGGAAGCTACATAGGGGCTCACTTAAATAATGGAATACTATGCAGCCATTAAATGTGGCGATAGAGGAATATGTACTGGCATAGGAAATTGAACAACATGCCAGTTAAATATTTTAAGTGAAACATCAAAATGTTAACAGATTTATTATACATACATGATGAATTATGGATGTTTTGTTTCTTTGTAATTACTTAACAGCACAAAACATAAAATTTACCTTGTTAACTTTTTTCCTTTAATTTATTGGGGTGACACTGGTTAACAAAATCACCCGGTTTCAAGTGCACAAGCCCACAACTCACCTCTGTGCACTGTATTTCAAGTGCACAGTTCAGTGTTTAGTATACAGCATGCCCTCAAATAGTGTCGTTTTGTTCAACGTCATTTCATTGAGATGCCGAAGGAACTTCAGCGTTGTTTATATCAATTGGCTTATGGTGAAACTAGTTTGGTTATATACTGTTTTGATTAGAGTCAGGAAACCTATCGATGACATTGAGGACTTGCTGTACTCACAGAACCAATCTCCAGAACTTTTTCGTCTTCTAAGACCGACACTCCATACCCATCAACCAACTACGACCTCATGTTCACTTTCCTCCAGCCCCTGGCGACCCCCATTCTACTGCGTGTCTCCCTGAATTTCAGTCTCGGGGTACCTTCTGTAAGTGACCTTTGGAGACTGCTATATGTCGCAGACTAATGTCCTCAAGCTTCATCTGTGTTGTAGCATGTGACATGACTTCCTTCTTTTTAAAAGCTGAACGACACTCCATTGCACACATATAACACATTTTGCTATCCATTCATTGACTGATTGACACTCGAGTTGCTTCCAGCTCTCGGCCTTTGTGCATCATGCTGCAGTGAACATGGCTGTGCCAGTATCTCTTGCAGATCCTGTTTTTCATTGTTTTTTGGTAGATACCCAGAAGTGGGATTGCTGGATTATATGGTAGCTCTATTTTTAGTTTTTGAGGAACCCTCATACTATTTTCCACAGCGGTTGCACCATTTTATATTCCCGCCAACAGTGCACGAAGTTTCCCTTTTCTGCACACCCTCACCAAGACTTGCTATTTTCTGTTTTGTTTTTTTTTTTCAAATAGTAGGGTGGTTTTTTTTTTTTTTTTTGTACTTTGATATATTTCCCCATTTCTTTTGTACTCTGACTAACCACTACTTTTATAATCGGGAAACCCACAATAAACGTAATGTAAAAGATTGGGGGAATGACGGGTATTTTCTGGGACAAAGGTACAGGACTAAAGCACTGAATAATGACTTGAGGCTACTTAAGGAAGAAATCAAGACAGAGGAAATTCTGCCATACTGCCTCCCTTCATGCTCTGCTTTATTCCGAAAGGATTTGAAATATCCTCCAAATAGGAGATTAAGGGGTGAAAAATGGTGGGAACTGCCCTGCCTGGTTTCAGGAACTGTAACCCCCCCCCCCCCCCCATGGCTAAGGCTGAGTGAGCGACCTTCAGACCATAAGCCGCTAAGGAGACAAAGCTTATCTCCTTGGCAGGAGTCTGCTTCTGCTCCTTTTTCCATAACTGGCCCCCAGTGCTTGATCAGTTAGCCAATCACAGGTAAGATTCCCCAAGAGGGAACGACCTAAGACAGGCACGATCACGGGGCTCCCAGGGAAGGACTTGGGGGCTATAGAAAAGGGGTGATGACCCTTGCGCCTTGGCTTTGACATAGCCTGAGTCCCCATTCTGTTTGTGAGAAGTCTCCTAATCTCCTGGCTGTCTTTTTTCCCCTGACTGATTTAAGCCTGAAACAACGTCTTAAGCCTGAAACAATGCCGGTGGTGGGTGCAGCCCTATGCTGGAAAGGGTGGGTTCCCTAGGGCGATCAGACCTAAGAAAGATTGTGTAAAATCCTGTGAGATCTGCTTTGTTTAGAATGCTCTCAATTAATGATAAGGGTCCAAACAGGAAGTAAGTTTGTTCCCCAAAGTTTTATGGCCATTTAGCTGTCTGACATTGACTCAAAATAGGCCCTCGAGTTCTTTGTATGTTATCTATTGTTTGATCCTTACTGCCTGATAATGATTAATGAGCTTTACGTATGCACCCTGCATTCCTATGCAAATTGAATCCAGTAAAAGCTGGTCAAGGCAAGGGTTGGGGCATTTTCCTCTTGAGAGGGTGGCCGAGGTGCTCCAGGGCTCGGTCTCCCCTTGAGAGAGAAGTTGCACGGTCCCTTTTCCTCCACAGGACTCGATAATCCATGTGAATTTATTTCATCTCATCCATAACGCCGCGGACACTGCGGGCCGGTGTCCACGTCAGAAGAACTTGAGTGTTTTCTTGGCATTTTTCTCATAGCAGCTCTCTCAGTCAGCATGCCAGTCAAATAAAACAATAGGCACGATATTGGGTCCTGGTGAACGTGTCTGCTGGTGAGAATCAGGAGAGAGGAATGAATATGCAAAAAAGAACACCATGTATTTTTAATCCAATTGAAGTGAAAGGACGTAGACAGGAAAATTATTCTTTTTTACTATTGAGAATAAACAAGCAAAAACGCAGTAGCACCACAGAACAGCAACGTCTGTTCAGGGGTGCCGGCTCCCCAAGGAGCAGCCATGATGGCTCCTTTATCTCATTCATTCCCCTGCTTCCTCCGTGCCGGCTACTGTTGTTTCTCCAAGTTACTCTTGAGGACATTCGGGCTTAGAGGAGTTAAGTGACTTGCTCAAGGTCACCCAGCTGAGATGGGCCAGATCTGGGGAACCCAGGCATGTACCATCCAGAACCCCTTGTTTATAACCAGGATGTTTTTTTTTTTTTTTTTTTTTTTATTTTTTTTAACGTTTTATTTATTTATTTTTTAGAGAGGGAAGGGGGGGGGGCAGAGAAGAGAGAGAGAGAGAGAGAGAGAAACATCAATGTGCGGTTGCTGGGGGCCGTGGCCTGCAACCAAGGCATGTACCCTGACTGGGAATCGAACCTGCGATGTCGAGTTCTCAGCCCGCGCCAATCCACTGAGCTACGCCAGCCAGGGCACCAGGATGTTTTTCCATCTCAGCTGTGACAGTCCCCTAGAAGTAAAGCTATGCAGTCCCAAGGCTGCAGGTGGACTTTGAATTTCAGTATTACTGTCCCATTCCGACTCTTCTAGGCTCCAACTCCATATTCATCCAGGAGTTGGTGTGGCGAGACATCTCGTGGCGACATCTCGTGCCCCCCTGGCGAGCTCTGTCCTCTCTGTCTGGTGAGAAGGGGTGGGCTGGGTCCAGAGAGTGGGAACGGCTTTAGGTTGTCAGGTGAGCCAGCCAGCGCAGCCCCAGGATGCAGGGAGCAGAGGCTAAGGCAAAGCCTAGCTGGAGCAGCCATACTTTATGGCTTACTAATGAATTCCATTTTATAGCCCAACTCCCTTAAGTTGTCTCTTCCTGTGATTAATTCCTGCTCTCCGAGTCCCCTTTAAGCAGACGGTTGTTGATAGGGAGTGTTCGGTGTTGAATGAGTAAAACGGACTAATGCATGTTCTCTTCAGCCAGAGATAACCTCGCTTTAAACATGATGAATGCACCGTTTACGAGGGCAGATAGCACCAGGGAAGGGGCTCCAGCTTACGCAGCAGGCGCTGGCCACTCAGGGAGAAGCGCATTGCCTAGCAGTGTTTTAATCTCTCTCTCCCCCACCACCTCCGCCTCTCTCTCTTTTGACTATTTCCAATAAATGGATCTGTCTGGGTCCCTAAAATGAAGTGATTCACTGATATAAATAACCCAGCTGACTGCTTTGTATTTCAGTCCAAGTTGCCTTCATCTCAGACTTCTTAATTTTGGCCCAGGCCACCACAACACGGAATAAAGCCACCAGTCACTGGTGATTGTTATTTATAGGGGGTGTGGCCAGTGTCTAGAAAGTTCTAGATAAAGGGGGAAGGCAGGCGAGGGAGGGGCGTGAGCTGGCATACTGCTTGGGACTTGGAGGAGATACCCGCATGACCCACGTGCCCACTTGAAAACAGAACGAGGAACACCAAGCCAAGCTGTGTTCGTGTGAACAAATTATTTACCCGCCTCGTTTCCTCCAGCCCTTGCAGAACACCCCTTCCACGCTGGCAGGAGGAAACTTCAGAGAGGGGGGCTGAAATTCTCTCTCCCAGGGCTGATAACCAAATAAAATACTGCTCTATTTTCTGTCTAATAAGCACAAGAAGTTCCATAACTCCCTTGATTAAGCATATTATCCTTCTTCAGAAAGTCAGCTTGATTTATGCCAAAAGCGATTTGGACATACTTTCTCCGGCCACGGAGATTTCATAATTCCTAGTGTACGTCTGGAAAATCTCCTCTCGTCATGAGTCCTGACCAAATTAATGTCTCCAGAGTGACCGGAGGAATTAATGAGGTTTCTGCTGTCGGCTCTGCCCGCCCAGGGTCAAGTAAATCACTGGCTGGCCCCGGGGCCGCTGCTCTCGGGCTGCCTCTCTGACTCCACGTTCAATGATAACAACGCTGCACATGCCTTTGAAATACGGCATCACCGACACTCTCCGTCCATCTGCCGGGACATATTTCAGGCTCTGCTTCTCTTTCGGCCGTAAACTCGGCCTTTAATGGAGTCAGGAATCGCTGATAAATGGGGTATCAATGAAGTTAGTGTACTGCAGGTTTCCCCGCTCTTTCCTGCCGTGCGGGCCGTTTAACCCCCTCCGACGTGACTTAAAATGATTGTGCGCCCGGCTCTTTAATTCCCCCGACTGGTGTTCCTGGCTGAAGACTTGATTTATCTTTTTTCCCCTTCTTTTCGGACACCAAAGCTGGATGGGTAACAAGCTTTCCTGGGAAGTCTTGTTCTTACGAGGGGGAACTCCACACCCTGCGGTGAGGTTGTGTTCACAGAACTGGTTGGAGTCTTCAGGGCATTTCGGTGGGTCCCCTCCACCAGCCAAGAGCTGGGACCAGCCCCTCGGTGGGTCCAAACCATGAAATGATTGGGAGGTTTCGAAAGCTTCGAAAGTGACTTATCTGGTGGCTCTGTAGTGGAAGTCCGGAGTTTTAGAGTTTGCCACTAGGCTTCATCACCTTTTCCCCTTTATTTATAAAGAAGGATTGAAGTAAGTGAGGGTTGCAAGCAAAAGCCAGGGTTGTCTCCGTCCTGGTCTCCTCCTGCTATTTCATTTTGCTCTTCTCAGGAATATCTCGTTGGATTGCAGCTGCTGATGAGAAAATAACCCAGATAGTAGGGCTGGTAAATTCCTCTACATCCTTCCTTAGTCTCGCTTAAATCCTTTCAAAACAGAAAAACGTGCTGAAGTTATCCACCAACCACGACTAGCTAGCCATATGGTATATGGTCCCAGGGGCATGAAGGTCAAGGTACAAGCGTGCTCCCAGTCTCCTTGACCTCTCACACCCCAGGTCCCTCCGCTATACAGTGGGGCTGGCCACACCTGCCGTACTTAGCCCGTAGGGTTTGAGCACCCGGCTGCTGCCAGCTACTGTGTTCCAGCCCCGATGGGGCTGGGTGTCGGCTGCGCACCTTCCCTGTCATGCCGCATTTAATCTTCACCGTGATTGGATGTGGCGAGGACTGTTCGATATCACTGCGTTATTGACATCAATAGAATAACGAGTCTTTACAAATGTTTTAGAGCTCTGTGTTTGAAACACTCTTTCCTATGTCATGTTATTTTCCTTCCTCCAAAACTCTGGTAGGCATTTATTATGTTCCTTTCGTCACATTTAGAAAGAGGACAAGAGGCTTTTTCAAGGCTATGCAAGCCAGGAAAGGCAGCAGCGATGCGACTTGAAGGAGACGTAGCAATAGCAAACATGCCTGAGGGGGGAAAGCCACGGTACTGATACAATTAGATGCCCCATTATCTCTGATATCGTATGACCCATCAGCCTCTGCGTGGCCACCGGCGTGGTCACACTCATAGTTTAGATTGGTCTGGAAAGCAAACGATGAGCCGCAGTGTTGCAGGCCAGTGAGGGGAGACCGAGGAAGGAGGAGCTGGGTGGGGCCCGGGAGGGGGTGTGGACGGAACTGGCGGCCTGAATGAGGAACTTCAGGGATTTTGGTGAAAAGTTGGGTCAGAGGAAACCCTGATGAATAATTTTGATAAAATGTTGAAAATGTCAGGCCAGCTAAGGCTCTCTGGTGCTTCTGGTGCGTGTTTGATTCTGTGCCGCTGGGAAGCACCGCAGAAGTTCTCCTCCAGCCGTGTCTGTGTCTCCCACCCGGGTGGGACCCGGCGTGTGGCATGGGGAGCCATTTCCACTTAAAGTGGAACCAGGGAGTGGCAGGGAGATTAGAATTCGCTTCAGGGGGCCGCGTTGGAGAGGCTCTCTTTGAAATGTCAAGATGTGCTTTTTGTGGGTTCCTAGGTCCTCAGCATTGAACGCCCTAACGCAGACCTGGGTCCTAGGTGCTTCCCCACTGCCAAGGGCCAACTGGAAAATGTGTGTGGGGAGAGGGCGGGTTTTATTTCTCTAAAAGAGAGTGGGATGCTTTGGCCAGGCACAGGGATGTGTGTGGGTGTGCGGTGTGAGTGGTGGCCTCTGCTGTAACACCCACAGGCCCCTGAGCTGGAACACGTGTTCACGTGGACTTCTTTGTGGGGGAGCCCTGAACTTGAAACTCTCTCTTCTCTCTTTTGTAAAAGATTTTATCCATTTATTTTTAGGGAGGGGGAAGGGAGCGAGAGAAACATCGATGTGAGAGAGAAACATCGATCGGTTGCCTTCTTGTTGGCACCCCGGCCAGGGAAAAACCAGGCACGTGCCTTGCATGGGAATCGAACCAGCAGCCTTTCGTTTTGCAGGACAATGGCCTACCCACTGAGCCACACTGGGTGGGGAGAAACTCTCTTCGCTGTCACCTCCTGTAGTACAAAACCCTGAACAAGTCAAGGGTCACTTGGGAATCACTGACTTGGAGAACGGCGGCAAGGAGGAGGACACTACCTACCTCCCTGGGCCTGGAGACTATTAAATGGATTAAGTATGTGAAAGGGTTTTAAAGCAACTGCCAGCATTCATCACTATTAGGGATCTCTTCCCCCACATGTTTCTGTGTGGAATCAAGTGGAAATTAAAATCCACGGTCCCCTACTTAAAACCACAAGCCGGTCAGGGAAGTGTGGAAGACACCGGGTGGATGGTGGTGGTGGTGACGGTGGGGGGCAGGTACGTGGGTCCTGGGCGGACCCTTTGCAGGTGTGTTTGGAGCTTGGCAAAACCTTCCAGAGGGATCTCTCCCACTGGCTGCACCCCAGCCCGAGCACACAGGCCCTGAAATGGTGGGTAACAATTTGTTTCCCCACAACTCTGACCCTTGCCTTAGGATGTGAGTGCTGGGCGCAAATAGTGAAATACAGTTCAGCTTTACTGAACTTCCCAGTGAGCGCCATAGTGTATCATCAAACAGAAATGAAATGAAGTGAAACGTTGGGAAATGTCCCACACACCAGCCCCAGGCGGCCACCAGCGCTCAGTCCTCCTCACTCAGCCTGTCTCTGGAGAGGTCTTTTGTGGGGGCTCCTGTGCCCCTCCTGTTTGGGAAGGGTCTGTGTCACCACACCACCCAGGCGCTGAATGCTCTGGGCAGGCAGGTAACCTCGTCCCACCTTTGACGACAGCCCAACCAGCCCTGACTCACCTGGTCCGGACGAAGCCACTTGGCCACTCGGAGGCACAGCTGCTTTCCCAGCTGGTTGTCCCGCATCAGCCAGTGTTCTGCTCATGAGGCTGGGGGCCAGAGGCCGCTCCTGCAACAGGATGAAGAGGAGGAAGCTGTGTGTCGTGAGAGCGAACTTTCAAGAGATGAAGTCCACACTCCCCCATGCTGGCGACCTTACCTCTGGGGGCTGTGATGTGTCTCAGAAGCCCCCTGTGGCTGCCACGTCATTGCTACACGACTGTCATGCTGTGACATTGAGATGTGGTTGTGCTGTGCGGTTTAGAGAGCTAAGCCCATGTGATTTGGAGCACACGAGGGCCACCTGCTCCTGCCACAGAGCCGGGCTCGGGCTCTAGAGGGGCCCAGTGGAGGTGTGTTGAATGAGCGACTCAGCAAATGGCCAGGCGTGTGACATTGTCCCTGGCTGTGTTTCTGGATGAGAAAGAGAACCTGGAGGCGGGAAGAGGACCTCCGTCACCTTGGTCCTGGCTGGGAAGGGAGATGAGATTTCCACTTGGAGGGTGCCCCTGAGCAGAGAACAAAGGTCATGTGGGCTCACACAGGGTCTGGGGAAGGGACCAGCCCACAGAGGCAGACTGGGGAGGAGCCTTGGATGAGAGCGAAGGAGTGTGGGCTCTATCCTGAAGGCAAGGAGAAGACAGCACACATTTTTTTCCAGACTAAATATGATGTGAGTGCAGATCCATCCGTCCATCTGTCCATCCATCCATCTGTCCATCCACCCATCCATCTCTACCTAGAGACAGAGAGAAAAAGGGAGAGAGAGAGAGAGGCCGACTGTGCAGGCCCCATCAGGATCTGGTGAGGGTGGTAATCTGTGGGCCGTGCAGGAAGCCTGGGGGGGGTGGAGGCCGTGGATTGTTGCTCAGAGGTGGGCAGAGAGGGACCAGCCCCCAGGGAAGGTGCAGGCGGCTCCAACTCTAAAGCCTTGGCCCTCCCTGTGGTCTTGGGCTCACTGCATCCCCAAGAGGATGAACAGAGAAGGGTCTCGTTGGGGGGCTGGAAGTGGCCCTCCTCAGGGGGCAGCGCAGGGTAGGTGGGGCCGCATCCCCGGCGGGGTGAGCAGGGGTGTGGTCAGACAACTTGGGCCCTGGGGCAGGGACCCACCCTGTGTGGGGCTGGCCCGTGCACAGCGGCAGTGCATCTGGGTTCCCTTTGCACCCGTCACACCAGCAAATCCGTAACAGGTTTACAAACGACGCTGGGAACGTCTGGCAAGAACAGTGATCTGTTGTGACGTCTTTTATATGCGTGTGTATTTTATCCTCCTCTCCCTGTAGCCCGGTTTTGCAGATGTCTAGGCAATCAGGATTTAGATGGAACTTAAATGTTACTGTATAGCTTATGGGATAGTTGGTTACTGGTAAGCCTTCATGTAATGTAAGCTTAGGCTGTTAAAGGCACCACGAGTTAGAGGGGAGGAGGATCGGGAAGCTGGGTGAAAAGGGTGAGGGATTAAGCAAACAATCCAAGCAACTGACTCGTAGACACGGACAACAGCATGGTGACTACCAGAGGGCAGGGGGGTGGGGGAGGTAGGAGAGGTTAAAGGGACGATCAGTGCTCATGGACGGAGACTTGGTTTGGAGTGGTGAACAGACAGTGCAATGCACAGATGATGCATTCTAGAATTATACCCCTGAAACCGATATAATTTTGTTAACCAATGTTGCCCCAATAAATTCCATAAAAATTAAAAAGAAAACGCACCACGACTCATTGGTAGGTGTTTGCAATACCCTTCCTTCCACTTCCGTCCTCACTCTGAGCCCCTCCCTTCTCCCCCTTCCCTCAGCTCCCAGGAATGACGTAACCTCCCTCATTGGTGCCAGTCCTACGTGAATCCCCATGTGGCTGGCTGAGAAAGTCTCTGTCCTGTAATAATGCCTAACAATACCAGGCCCCTTCCGGGAAAGTTTCAAAATCAGAGAATTTGATGAGAAAAGCAATTGCCACATACTCATCGCCTTGAATGTGCTGGTCACCACGCCATATCTTTTACGCATTTCCCCCTAATCGTTATTGCAATTTTATTTCATTTATTGAGAGAATCGTTTTGAGGAACCAATTGCCTCATTAAGACACATGCAGACCTGACCCGAGGAACTGCAGTAGGCGGGGCCGACCTCGGCTCCCTGGGTGGGGAAGGAGATGATTGGAGGAAATCAAGTCCGACGGGCAGAACAGGTGGTAAACTGGCGGGTACCAGGCATGGGGAGTCCTAACCTGAAGTAACAGGGATTCTAGCCGGTGGGGCATGGTGGGCAGTGGGGATCAAGATGCGGATGACAACAGCTAGCCTTCACTGGGGCCCCGAGCTGCTGGGCAATGCCAGGCTTTCGCAGCCTGATTTCTCACTCCTACATTAAACTGATGCTCTGGCTGATCTAACCTCATTGAATGCTCACATCCACTTTTTCAAGGTTGACTGTATAGCTAAGGGACCTGCAGTTTCGAGAGGTTAAGTCCCAGGCCACACTGCTAGTACATGCAAAGGCTGTGACTCAAACCCGGGACTGGCTCCGAAGGCTGTGCTTCCTCACCATGTGTCACTGTCTCCACCAGGAGGCTTCCTGCCCAGTCTAAGCTGGTGGAGCTTCTCTGGTCTCACTGGGGGCTACTGCCGGGTAAGAAACCACCCCACGCCTAGGGCTCACCTGGCCTGAAACCCAGGGTCAGCTGGAGTCCCTCTGTAGCACCTACCATCACGAACACACACACACACACACACACACACCCTGGATGGACTCTGGCCACAGAGGGGGCTTACACTCACCAGAGCAGCAGGCTGGCTTCCCTGACATTGTAATTCTACCTCCGGAGTCTGAGGGGTGACAGCCAGGCTTTGGGACTGTTGGGAGCTCAGGCCAAACCTCAGTGATGTGGGTTCTGAGGGACCTCGCTCTTTAAATATTTTGTACACAGAAACTGAGGAATACATGGTAGGCTGGGTGGGGGAGATGGACCAGTGTGTGGCTCAGAAATAGAAGAAAAGGAAAAAGGAGGAAGGACAAGAGAGAGCGAACAGGCCAGAAGGACAGGTCCATGAGGGTTACGAGAGGAGGAAGGAGGTGAAGTAAAGTGATGGAGATAAGGGGCTAGTAGAAGTTAGTCGGCAGCTCTTAGGTAGGGCAACAGTGCCTTGGGCTTGTTGCCCTCCAGGAGAGGGGCCTGGGGGTCATGCGAGTGTCATGTAGCTTTTATTCAGATGGGTTATACATTAATTCTCCTGCCTGAAAGGTATGTGGAACTTCAGGGGGATATGTTTAAGCAAAAGGACTCTCTGAATTTTCTGTTGTTGATGAAAAGTTCGTATTCGCTCTTTCTTTTTGTGTGTTCACTACCCAAAGGGTGTTTCAATGATTATTTCTGTTGTCGTAAAAAATTCTCTCTCTTAGGCCTCCTCTTGGCTTGAAGACCACTTCCTTCATCTTGAGACTTCTCTTTTGGTTTCTATGGTTCACACTCTTGGTTCTCCTTGCAGCTCTCTGATGTTCTCTAGCAACCTTCTAACTCCTTTTCAGCAGCTCGTCCAGAGTGGAGCTCCACCAGTTGTATCAGGTGCCTACTGCTGCCTAGCAAGCTGCCCCCAAACTTAGTGGCTTGCAACACCGACCATTCATTTAGCTCCTGGGTCTGTGGGTCAGCTGAGCAGTTCTGCTGTTCCGGGTCGGGCTCTGCTGATCTTGGCTGGACCCTCATCTCTCTGCAGTCAGATGCCAGTTCAGCCCGGAGCTGGCTGGGTCCGGGTGGCCTCAGCTGGCATGACTTGCTCCGACTCCATGTGGTCTCTGTCCGTGTGCAGGCTGGCCTGAACTTGTGCACGTGGTGGCAGAAAGTGCGCAAGGCTTCCTGGGGCCTAGGTGTGGGCCTCGAAGCTTGTCGCTTCAGCTGCCACTTTACTGAACAAAGCAAGGCACAAAGGCAGTCCACATTCACGGGGCGGGCAAACAGACTCTTGGTGCAGGAGATGCAAAGTCACATTGCCAAGGGCTGCAGGTAGGGAAACGATGGAGAATTGAGTCCGTTTTCCCAAATGTTGTGTCACTAGGATTCTGCCTTTGGTAGTTCAAATGTTCTCTCTGGATAAATTCAATTAATGTCACGGTATTCCCTTTACCCCATGCCCCATGATGTGCATGTACTGTCTTCTATAAAAGTTTCTTCTGTCAAATTGAAGACTGTGCCTTTGACAAAACCTTAACCAACTGGAAATTCCCTAGCAGTGCGTGGCACAATTTGGTGAAAGAATTCTAGATTAGGGGTAGTGGCAGAGACCGCTCCTCCTCCACCAGAATGGATTTCCCCCTTCTGGAGTAGCAGAACTGCTGAGCAGTGGCTGGGCACATGGCTGCCCAGTTTACAGACTACATTTCCCAGCCTCCCTTGCCACCTAGGTTAGGCAATGTCCCCTATTTATGGCCAATGGGATGTGAGCAGAGGAAAACTGGCCTGAGCTGCCCTGTCTTTTCTCAGAGGCAAGACTGTGGTGGGTGCTAGAGCACCCAGAAACGGAAACCACGTAGAGGATGGCAGAGTAACACCATAAGCACTGGACTATCTATTTATGAACTGCAAAATGAGAGAAAGTAGACTCCAATCCTGTTAAACCTATACATTTTTAGTGCTATTGTTATAGCAGTTTAGCCTGTGCCCTAACTAATACTTGGATGGGACAGGAGCAACATGAGAGAAACAATGGTCCAGCCAGCTAGTGGGCAGGTGGTTTGCTGGGGTCAAGGTGGGAGGTAGTACCCATGCTCCATTTTTCTTTCCTCTTCTAAACTTATTCATCATTTCTTTGTTTTTCTGTTCTCTTTCTGCAAGGCATTCCCGCCCCCACCCCCCCGCCCCCTCCTATAATGGTGTGGAGGGATGATTAGCAACCGCAATGGAGGCTAATGATACTATACTGGATGTAAGAAGAAACTTGTTATTTTGAAAAAAAGAAAAGAAAGTGGGAAATAGTATTTAAGAGTGTTTGCATGCCCTGCACACAGCTTCCCTTATTAATATCTTGCATAACCATGGTACATTTATCACAACTAAACAATTAACACTGGTATAATACTGTTAGTGGAACTATAGACTTGCCAATTTCTCTGGTTTCTATAATAATGTTCTTCTGTTCCAAGATCCAGTTCAGACTCCTGTGCTGCATTTAATTGTCATATCTTTTTGACTCTTCCAGTGGGTGATGGCTCCTTGTTCTTTTCTTGTCTTTAATAAGCTTGACACTTTTGATACTTTTGGTCAAGTGCCTTATGGACTGCCCCTAAATTTGCATTTGCTTGATGGTATCTCATGATTAGACTGGGATTATGGATGTTGGGAAAGAATTTTTCAGAAGTGAAAAATTCTCATTGTACCATACCAAAGGATACATATCTTTTGTTGATGTTAGTGACGTTAGCCCCACAAATTTCCTGGTTGTCCCTTTTTTACTCTCTTCCTTAGGAGTGAGTCAAAACTCCTAGCCTACGTTCACAGGGAATGAAGCTCCTCTTTGAAAGGAGGAGTATCAGAGAATTTGTGAATGTATATTAAAATCACCACAGTTATTAATACATATTTTTGGAGATACTTTGAGGCTCTGCACCATCTTGTTTCTCCTTAAAGTTTCTCTCACTCATTGTAGCGTGAGTCAGGGGATCTCACCTACTGTAATTATTGTTTTGGTTTAGTGGTGATTTTTATTTTCTTATTCCTTCTATTTTTATTAGTTGGAGTTCATGTGTCAGAAAGATTTGTCTTTACTCTCTTAAATTTCCTTATTTAGTTAATCATTTATTTATATCAATGTGGACTTGTAGATATTTATTTTATTCTTCAGATTTTAGTCCAATACTACTGTCATTATTTGATGCCTCTGATTGTTCCAGCTTGTTCAGTGGGGGCTCTTTGAGGTGGGCATCTATGGTATTTTTAGGACTATAAGACGCACCTAGGTTTTAGAGGAGGAAAATAGGAAAAAAATTTTGAAACAAAAAATGTGGTAAAATATTTAATAACCTGTGATCCTGCTCCACCCTTCCCCCACCCCCCGCACAGCGAGCCAGGTAAGCTACATTCAGACTATAAGACACAACCCCCTTTTCCTCCCAAATTTGGGGGGGGGGGAGGTGCATCTTATAGTCCAAAAAACATGGTATATCTTTTTATTTACTTTTTAAAATAACACTTCCTTCTTTTTTATTTTGCATTATAAGATACCCCAGAATCATCTGTATTTCCTCTAGTCTTGCTTGTCTCCAGGGATTTCTGGTTATCGGAGAATGATATTTAGAAATCAAGATCCAGGCAGTAGGTGTGCTTATTGCCATTGGGGTGTCACTACTTCTAGCGCCTCTGCAGCAGGGAAGCTGGCAAATGCATGCATTTATATTCACCCGTGTATGCACACATACCTATGCTTACTTCTGTATTTCTCTGTCTGTCTGTTGATAGATAACATGAGTTCATTCTGATATCGTTGATTTGAATTCAGTCAATAACCACAGGATTTATTCTAGACTTCTGTTGGTCGTTTATTTATAACTTGTTCTCTGACCATGAGAAACCTAGATCTTACTATCTCCATTGCATTTCCTTAGTTGTTCAACCCCAGTGCACATGGAAAGTTGTTTCAAAACTGTTTATGTATCCTGGTGGGAGAGAACTGGAATAGAGTGATAATGTACAGTTCTTTTTTTTTTTTTTGCCTTTAGTCTTAGTATGCTGTCAAAACACTGTTTTTCAAAGTTTCTCAGCTGAGTTCCCCTTTCCCCTAGCTCTTTCCCTGAAGCTTTGTCACACATTTATAAGAGTTAAATTTATGTGTCATGATCGGTATTATGCCTGCGTTCTCCTGCACATCCTGGCTGATTTTTATAAAAGTTTCACATAGTTCAGTCTTTCTGTTGTGCAGTTTTATGGTGTCTGACAAATTCACAGAGTCATTTATCTATCTCCAAAGTACCATAAAGAGCAGCTTAAATTTCCTAAAATTCCCTGTGTGCTCCTTTGTATCCACTGCCCCCTCCCAGCCCCCACTAAGCACTGATCTCTTTTCCATCCTCATGCAGCATTGTGGGGTTGCCTTGCTTCAGCTAGAAATGTATTTAAGGTTCATTCACGGCATTGTGTGAAATAATAGTTTGTGGAGCAGTGTCCAGCTGTATGGATGTACCACAGTTTATTTCATCCATTCACCTGTTGGAGGACCTCTGGACTGTTTCTACTCTTTGGAAATTGTGAGTAAAGCTGCAATACACTTTTCATTCAGATTTTTTTATGTGAAGGTAAGTGTTTCAAACACTCGAGGAGGTGCGTACACTTGGGATTGCTGGGTTGTACTATAAGTTTGTGTTTGACTTTGTATAAGAAACTGCCACATTTTCCCTAAGTGGCTCTGCCACTTTGCGTCCCCCTTAGCAGTGAAAGACTGCTCATTTTTAATGATACTTGCACTTTTGTTTTCTTAAGTTATACGAGTTTCTTTGAACAAACATATTCAGGATACAACTCTTTTATCAGATATGTGGTCTGCAAATATTTTTCCAGCTCTGTGGTTCTTCTTAATTCTCTCCAACACTGCCTTCGCACAGTAAAATTTCAAATTTTGATAAAGTTCAATTTGTGAACTTTTTTCTTTGAGGAATTTGCTTCGTATGTTATGTTGAACTTTTTAAATGTGCCACAGAACACCTCTTACATTATGGTATATCTATTTTATTTCATAACATGCTCTATCATGATGAACGCTGCTATGTTTTAGTATTTATAAGACAAATTCATATTTCTCTTCATGGCTTCTTTCTTCAGGATATCTAACATAAACTAGATGCTGCTGTTCACTAGTGTCTCTTTAGAAAGTTTTTCTATTAATTCAGCTGTTGCTTCGAGGGAGGCAAGGTTGAGTGGACGTGGGGACAGAAGGAGAATGAGACCAGGTGGCACCCACTCTTGCCCAGCTCTGGGGACTGGAGCGATCATAGTCACTTCCCCTCTAAAGTCTCAGTTTTCTCATCTGTTCTGTTCCTACCCGCCTTGGTTGTTGTACAGATAAAATAAAACCAGGCAGAGGTTCACATGGAAGTCGTTTTTATGTTTCTGTTTTTCAAATGTATATCTGTCCCCAGTCTCTTCCGTCGTATTGCATGAGAGGTGAGAAACCGTGGAGGAAACAGAGAATGACAGCAGTTCTGTGCAAGGTGGGCATTGGTGTCTGCACGGCAGGAGGAGGAGCTGCCACTCACGCCCCGAACACTCCCTGACCTGGTGGTCTGTGTAGGAGGTGCTTTGGAGTCGCCATCCCACCCCCTTGGGGCTGGCCTGGGTCCTCCTGAAGCGATTGGGAGGTCATGTGAGGTCGACTAGGATGGGCAGCTGCCCTGGGGCCTGCCTACCACCACCGATTTCACTTCTGGAGGCAAAACAGTGAAGAATAGAGACCATTACATACAAAGCTTTTCTTGGGTTGTTCAACTTGTTCCTGTCTCTTAGAACTATACAAATCATGGAATGTTGTTTGTGGAGAGGACTTTGGAGGTTCACGGCTCCACTGCACGGGTCCTGTTTAGAACACGGGTGGGCACATGAGCTCCCTGTAGGGCAGTGGCGAGTTTCCTACCGAATCATTAGGGGCTTTTCCCACCAGGTCACCCTGGTGCTTTCCTACCCCCCACCCCCCGCCCCCGCCCGTCCCAGCTTTGGTGCTGGCCGGGCCCTCTCTCTGCGATGCCTTCTTTTTCATTTTTTCTTCTCTTGCTGAACTTCCCCTCCAAGACACCTCCAAAGTGTCCTATGCTCCGTCCAACTTTCCACCCACCCCTCACTGCTGAAAGGAGCTGTTCTCTCCTCTGAGCCGACATAGCATCTTAGCACAGCTGCTGCGGCACCGTGGTAAAGGCACACTTGCGTGTCTGCCCCCCTCGCTAAAGCATCAGCCCCCGGAGGACACGAAGGGTGCCTCGTCCCACCCCTGGCCGAGGTGCACAGACGGCCTTCACGAATGCTTGTAGCTCTGAACCGGACTCCAGTCCTTGGTTGTAAAGGCAAGGGAACCAATAACTTGCACCACCCTCCTTCCAAACATCCCTTTTTCCTGAAGATGAATTGAACTATTAGTACCCTCAGGAGTAGATGGGCTTTGCTAAAGGATTTCTTTAACTGTTTTCTAGCACAAAGAACCCACAATTCCTCTTTGTGTCAGAGCAAGTGCTCGG
The DNA here is from genome assembly GCF_004126475.2 of Phyllostomus discolor. Classification (NCBI taxonomy): domain Eukaryota; kingdom Metazoa; phylum Chordata; class Mammalia; order Chiroptera; family Phyllostomidae; genus Phyllostomus; species Phyllostomus discolor. Next base: position 17,536,119 of record NC_040917.2, on the reverse strand, counting down.
GACTTAAGGAAGCAGACCAGGGGGCACACGGGGATGCATGCGCAATCGTGCTTCTGGTAAGCCCAGCTGACAAAGCTTCAGGAGGCCCCCGTGCAGACTGTCTGGGGTTCTCCTGTGTGGGGCGGACACAATTAGATCTGCAGAGCATCCCGTGCTGGGGAGCGGAGGCTGACAGCGCGATGAATAGGCTGCCGCTCCATTTTCATCCTCGTTCCTGCAGAGACACACACTCTCTCTTTTGTCATCCAGAAATCTGAAATTTATAGAGCTCTTCCTTCGCAAAAACTCCTAAACCAGGTTTATTTCCATGGACTTGACCTTTGGCGTTTAGACTTTCTCCCCACTGGCAAACCCAGGGTCCCTTTTTTTTTTTTTTTTTTTTCCTGCAGACGGCCATTTTGGCAGTCTCCCTAACAGCCTAAGGAAAGAACCAGAAGGCTTACATATGGAGACCTCATCCCTGGCCGCCTAATGGATTCAAAAGACATCCTGAATATTCATCATCTCTCCTTTTATGAGCACCTTGGCAATTCCCTCCAAAGGTGGAGGCCGCAGTAAATTCAGAAGTGCCATTTCGTGAATACCAATTTATTCTCAATTCAAGTCTCGTTCCTTCTCCCCCCTGCTCCCCAGCTCAGCGCTGGAGCTCCTCGGATGGCAGTGAAAGCGCGGCATTGTCTGGGCTCCCGGGAGGCAGGAGGCAGGATCATTTCTGCAAACCTGGGGCCTGAAGGCCCGCTCCCCAGCCTGCTTGCTGGGCACTTACTCTGTATTTGGGCAGCTCCCCTTGCCCCCAAGCTGAAGGTGCTGGGGGAACGTTACAGTCACGCTGGAGCCCTTGGCTGGGGGGCAGGGCTTTTCACTGATAGTTGCAAATGAACGAATATTACTTCCCAGCTCGGTGCCCAAGGCCTCACCCCATGGTGTACTAGGAATCCGTCAAGATGCCCCAGAGCTATATTCTCTGGGCACTGCCGTGGGGAGTTTGTCAATGGAGACAGACTCACAGACAGACAGAGGCCCCCGTTATTTTGGGTCATTTAAAGAGCTGCGGCCGGCTGGCCCTGAGTGGTGGGTGGCTAGAGAAGGGGGCTGTTACAGTGTTGACTGCAGCACCCACTCTGTCTCACCCTGGCACCTGTGTTGGCAGTCGTACCTTTTCTGACACCGGCTTCACTGTCACCCGCGTCACAGCCCGTGGCTTATCAGTTTCCTCTAGCTCTCCTCTCCTTCCTGGAAAATCTGGGGCCTGAAATCTCAATCCCATTTGCTTTCGTGCCTTCTTACTCTGAAATGGAAACACAGGTACTTAATGTCTATCTATTCATACTGGTGCGCTCATTAAACAAGCCTTCCAACTCTATCTCCTAACTTATTCTGGGGAGATTATTTCTCGGACAAAGGGAAGCAGTTGTCAGCCCCAAAGGCTCGGGCCCGCCGGTGCTGGCTGAGCGCCCCATGCTTCCCCAGGGACCCGCCTTTCCTCTGCGCAGGCTGTGAAACTCCCATCTGAAGCCGGGGGTCGGGGGGGTTCTCTTTCTTCCTTTGTGCACCCCGACTGTCTTAGGGACTTTAAACAGCTCTCAGCCTATCACAGAAGTCCCACCTCTGGCTTCTGGACAGTTCGCCTCGGCCCTCAGGCTATTTTGAAATGTTTCTAATTAGTCGCCAACATTTACAAATTGGGGAATTTCACATTAAGGAATCCAGACTTTTGGGGTGCCTCCTGACGTATCTAAAGATCTGGACACTCTGGACCTGCATTTCCATCCGGCAGTTGGCTGGGACAGAGTAGACATGGGGGGTGGGTGTGCGTCTATGAGTTCGCCACACTCCCCACCACCACTGTGTGTGCTGCCGGCTCTGCTCACACCGCCCCCAGCCCTGCCTCTGTGGACACTCGCGTTGGTGAGATCTGGCCTCATGGAAGACAGAAAATCTGCCTGGGAAGACTAGAGTTCCTCACTCGTCACCTCTTGTTTGTAGTTATTCTTTTCAGAGAACAGAACACACCCAGGAAGGACCATTTGTGACTTCACCAATTCGGGAGGCCTTCTGGCTGTTCAGAAGGGTAGGGGGGAAAGGTGGAAGTCTCACACGGCAGGTGTTGTTCCCCCACCCGCCCCCCATGCTCAGAGGCAGCAAGCTGACTTGGTCCGAGGTCTTAGGAGTCTGCAACGTTCTAGCGGGATTGTCAGCAGGTTGCTTGAGCAGGAACAGGCTTGAGTGTAGTGTTGGGGGAGCGCAGCAGGGAAGCCATTAACCCAGCAGAACAGGGAGTGACAGAGGCCTCAACTCGAGCTTTGCAGGAGGCGACTCCATCTGGTTGGACGGAATGCCAGTCACAAGACGAGAGGAGATAGACGAACGTGGCCAGTTGCCCCAACAGAAAAGATTAAGGATGTGAAATGCTTTCTGAACCCGGGTGCTCTGTACAAGTCAAGGATCATGAATCTTGTTCTTTGGATTGGTGAAGAAGAAACAGAGGGGTGCTTGGTAGAGAGAGTTCGCTCCCTTGACTGAGCAGTGGACGGCGGAGAAGGTGGACCATCTTCTGCATCCTCCGGTGACAGGCTGGTGCAGTGCCATGGCCTGCCTCTGAGAATGGCAGACAGGAGGGCGAATCATTGGGGGCTTATGAGCAACCATCTTCAACATTTTGACTTATTCTTAGTTTGTTCTTCCATTTAAGCAAAAAAAATGCACTTAGGTCCTCAGATGTGCTGAAAGGAAAGTGCCGAAGAGGTAGCTTTGGCTACCTTTCAGGTCTGAGGTTCCAGGGCCCCGTGAAGTGGAAAATTTCCCGTCTCCGGCCACGTGCACTCTAGGTGATCTGAGTGAATTGGAAGAGTTGAAGGGAAGAAATGCTTTGTATCTCCCTTGGTGGCAGATAAGATGACAACTTGAACAGTCCAACCAAACTTCCGTCTTATTCTTTTATTTCAGGTCATGCTCATTGAAAACCCATCCGCTACGGAGTCACCTCTTAAACACAGGCTGACTTCCTGCCTTTTGGGAGCCTTCCCACGATCAGACTCACGCTCTCTCTAGGCCACTCACGCCTTTGACTCTGGAATTCCCAGTTTTTTGGAACTGGCGCATGGCTTCTGCTTCCACTTCTCACTCAAAGTCACGGCCTGGTCCCTCCTGGCTTTTGATTTTAAGTGCCCTACTTGTAATCCGCTCAGGCTGCGCGAGAACTGAGAAATCGGAAGCATTTTACGTTCCAGGCTGCCGGCCTTACGAGGTGCTGACAGTGTTCTGTGGGGATATCTGCTCTGCTTTTCCTATTGGAATGGGTGGGGGAACCGGAGCGGCGTGCTTCACGGGGGCAGAGAGCACGTGAAACTGCCTCTGAGATAAAGCTGAGAATGTGGTGACGGCGTGCATCAGCCCGGCCCGGGGAGGAGGGGTGTGTGAGAGCAGGTGGGGGGGCTGGGGAGGAAGGGGAGCTTCTACCTGTGTCTACGAAGCAGAAACGGCCGAAAGGCCAAGATGCTGAAGAAATAATAATTAATTCGAATAGCCTCTATTATAACCATGCTCAGAGGCACTTTTCTGAATGGAAGCAAGTAACAGGCATTGTGCACTGGGCCCATTGCAAAGGGGCTGGGCCGTGAGTGGCTGGTGGAGGGACCGTTCATTGGACTCGAGGGCAGAGGGGAATTTCTTACTCAGGCAACATTCCCAGCATGCCTGCAGACTAGTCAGGGACCTCTCTGGGCTCTGTGTTTGCAAAACAAACCAAAATCTGCTGTTCTCCCTTTGAAAGACAGTAACAAAAAGTACTTCGGAATAGCTTTTGAAAGACAGGCATACCTGTCTTTTTTTTTTAAATGTATCTTAGTATCTTTATTTAAAAAGATTTTATTTATTTATTTATTTTTTAGAGAGGGAAGGGAGGGGGAAAGACAGAGAGAGAGAAACATCAATGTGCGGTTGCTGGGGGCCGTGGCCTGCAACCCAGGCATGTGCCCTGACTGGGAATCGAACCTGCGACACTTTGGTTCGCAGCCCACACTCAATCCACTGAGCTACGCCAGCCAGGGCTGTCTTTTTTTTTTTTTTTTTTTTTTTTTGGAAAAACAAGTTCACATTCTCCTATAGAAAACATTTTCTCAATGAACCTCTTAAACGTTTTTTGATTCCTTGACTTCTCTCTTCTTGTAATTGTTTTGTTTCTGCAGCCGGAGTTGTATCGGTAACAAGTCAGGGTTCTGTCTCCCCCATGATAACAGTTGGACAGAAAGTCCCTCCTGCCTATTATTAGTATGTTATCCTTTTCTCTAAAGCTCTGGACGTGCCACTGGGTCACAGGTACAGTAATGCACCTGGATGTAATCAATAAATGCTTTATTTTCTGGCTGAAAATCAGCCTGTCTTCATGAGCACTCAGCACGAATCATTATTGGTTTGAGAACAAATACAACTATTTTAAAGTCACTTGGAGGGTGGTGTTATGCTTGTTATACTCAGTGCACCTCAGTAGGTATTTGTCTGTTGGAACATTCGTAAATAAATAAATAAACAAATAAATAAATAGATGCATCTCCTTTGTGTTTGGATCTGGGATAGGCCCCAGGGACATATTAGGAAATTCCTTGTTCACCTGGAGCTTAAAATGGTAATTTTCAGATTATAAATTTGTATCTTTATTTGGGGTAGAAAATAAAGCCTCACGCATCAAACCTCAGCACAGCATGGGTATATGAGAGATGTTTCTTAACATGTGTGGATCGATTGGTTAGTCACTTGAACTTGGGAAGGTCTGCAAGAGCAAGGTTTCTGTTTGCTGCTTTCTCTTCCCCCTCCATAATCATTAGCTACGTGTTGCCACTGGTCCACTACTTATGCTGTCCTTCCTGTGGGAGTTCCTGATTAAGATGGCTCTATACGAACCTTGCAGTCCTGGGGTTAATATAGGAATTGCAAGCCTTTGCTATGCTTCTCCACTCAAAGGCTCTTAGAAAGTTAAAACTGGAAATATCCTCTAGTCCTGTGTGTTTTGCAAAGGGTGCAATTTATGTTAAGAGATGTTTTATGGACAAAAGGATCCTGAGCTCACGCGGGTTTGGGACACACTGGCCGAAATGGTCCTACCAGGTGTCTTCGGTGCGAGACAGCCCAGTGTCTATGGCTCATAGATATTGTGCGTCTTTGACTGGGTTAGGACATGCAGGATTTTCTGAGTATTTTTGGCCACCCAATGTTTATTTTGAAAGTTTCTTGAAGCATTTTCTGTGGGTCTAGCACTTGGAGAAATCCACATTGGAAAGCAGCGTGTGGGCCGTGCTCCGTAGTCCAGACCAGGAAGCCCAGACCAGAGACTCGGTGGCTTGCAGAAGGGGCCGAGAGAGGTCAGCGCTGCTGGGCCCGGGACCCATGTTCTTCGGGGAGCCAGGCCGTTGTTCCTCCATCATGGTATGCTGTTTTGTTTTTATTCCTCCCCACTGCTCTGGCTTCAGCCTACCAGCACCCCTTTATGTTTTCTGGGGACATCGAGTCCCCTTAGGAGCAGTGGGAGTTGGCCCTGTTGGTCGGTTCCTTGGGTTCCGACTGGAGCTTTTTCCTCCCATGCTCACAAGTTCAGCATTTCAGCCGGTAGGAGAGTGTGCCTGTAGTCACACCCTTAGCCTGTCCTGGGACAACAAGCCCCAAAGCCTTGACCTTATTGTGGCCTTGTGATTCCTTGTTATTCCTTCCGCTTCATCTCCCATCTTCCTACTCAGTTCCATCAAGTGAGGTGACTCGTTTGAAATGGTTGTTGTATAATTTGTGTGTCCTTGGGGGTTAGCTATGTTTAAGATCGCGCCGGGTTCTGTTTTCCTGGTGAGATTTTTATCTGGTTACAAGCAGGGGCCTCCTCTCCTCTCCCCCCCCCCTTCTGCCCCAGTGCCATCAGGGTAGACATTTGTCGTTGGAACTCTTCTCGTTGCCACAATATGTTATTAACTTGTGTGGCATCCAGCTGTCTATGACTGTAAATAAATATAAGAAAGAAAATTGGTGTTAAACATCTTGTTAATGCCGAAAGAAGCTTTAGATCACTTATTTCACCCAGTGTCTGTCTGCTGAGTCAGAAATATCATGAGGTCCTGGACTGAATCACCAATCAGCTGACTGGGCATTATTTCCCAGTACTCTCATTTTACTTCGGCTATTTACTGAACTGGTGAATTGTTTTCGTGCCATTTTATAAGAGAAAATATATACAGAATGAATTTTTATTTGTTCATTGGATTTTTCTTTCCTCAGTAGTTGCTGAGATTCTATCTTCTGCAACTGCCAGTTTTAATATATTTAGGGTAAAAAAGGTATTAGATAAATAGAACTAGGAATTATTTTAGTTAAGCCATTTGTTGAACTAATGAAATTAAATGTATCTTCAGGGTGAGATGAGGTGTCTTCCTCAGCATTTCTGCTGGAGGTACTATCTGATAAAGAAAACTGATCCTGTCTTTATTATAACATGTGGTCCTCCCTCCACCCCCCCACCCCCAGGCAAGAACACAAACTAAGCCCCAAATCTAAAAAAAAAAATTATTCCCACGTAGCCTTGCTTTTAATGTAATCCTCTACTTCCTGTTGGAGGAAGGTCCTGTTCATTGGCTAGTCCCACCAAGAGACACATTTAATTACTTATTCTTTGTTTTTGCTTTTTTAAGTGTTATATTTATGATTACCAAAAGCTTGTTTAAGGCATTATGGCTGAAAAAAAAATGTAGTCAAATGTGCTGGAGCTCTTAAGAAACTTTAATAGGCCATCAGAAAACAGTGAAGATTTATGTAATGTCTCCCTTCCAGGAAGATATATTGTTGGTTCAGCTGCAACTTCTTAACTTCATCATATTTTATATACTTTGGCCATCACGGATTGCCACAAGGCCCATTGCATGGCGTGATTTAAAATGTGTTCTGATTAAGTATACAGAAGTGATCCCGTTCCCCAATGGAGGAAGGAGGAACATCATAAATATACATTGTTTAAGTGTAAATTCTACTTCGCACTCATAGGATATATTATTGTACTTGTATGTTTTATGCTCTGTTGGTACTTAAAAAAAAACACACAAATTTCATTTGTGGGCATTTCCAGGGATCAAATCAAGAGCCAGGCAGCAGGGACCCACTTACTTAGAGTTCCCCCTTGTAATGTGGGTGGAATAGGGCAAGTAGGGGAAGTACAATCTATAGAACAAAACTCTTCCTTCTATGTAGAGGGGATACCCATCTCAGTTGACACATTCAAGGAGACAAGGACATTCACCATCTAATTTTCTCACATCAAGGCTCCCAGTGTGCCCAATGGGCAGAAGTTCCACCTTGATGACTTGCTGGACTCGCCTTGTTTCAGGGAGGTGCCAGAATCTGGGTGCAAGGCCTCTTATCATCAGGTTCCCACAAAAGCCTTGTGGTCAGACCACCTAGTGTCCTGGGTATCCAGTTGTTCTTTGTCTCCATGCTGGGCTCGGGGCACAGCCATTTCTGCTGAGCCTGGGATCCTGAGTGCCCAGGGGTGCCTGCCCTGGAAGCCCCGCCCCGCCATGGCCTGGCGAGGCCATGCCAGCCCCACAAGACACACCCAGAGCAGAAGGGGTCCTCAGAGTTCTCAGGTCCCGCAGCGCTCATGTCTTCCTAGACCCGGCAGGGTGACTCTAGGACCCAAAAGGCTCTCCCTCCCCCCCACGGCTCTGGGGCACACAGCACCACCTCAGCCATCAGATGCTTCTGCTCTGAGCTCTGCTGGTAAATCTCCTACGGTCACCGAGTCAAGGAAGCCCAAGGAGTGTGTCCACCTGCCTGAAAAGGGTGGTAATGGTAACAGAGCAAAACTGTAGGGAGAACAGTAACGCGTTTATAGTTCAGTAAAATTTCCCTTTTATGTGTTTTGCTTTAGGCGAGCAGAGATGTTAAGACCACAGGAAATGGCAGTGTAAGTGGCCAGATTGGGAATTTGAGTTGATTAGGGCACCGTGAGTATCCAGGAGGACAGTTCACGTGACATAAGCAGTAAAATAAGCAAAGACTGGACAATTAAAAAAAAAAGCCCTGGAATCTGTCTAGGGAAGAGCGATGGAGAGGACAATGAAAGGCAGGGCCGTTGTTCTGTGTGTGTGCAGACGACAGCCACTTAGCAAGTGCCGTTGTCCAGCTGGCCCCGCCACTGGGGAAGCCAGAGCTCCTTGGAGCTCCTGCTCAATGCTCAGTTCACACCACAGCCCTGACCCCCAGATCCTGGGGACCGGATGCTTGTGGGACTTTCAGTTATTACAAAGGTTGCATGGTGCATAGACCTCACACTGCATGACGCCCTCCGCATGGCCAAGGGCAGCACTTTTTAATCAACACAGCGTTTCTTAACAAAATGCCCGGTTACTTTGAGTGGACGAAATAAGCAAAGACTATAAGGATGGTCACATCTGTTTGGGTCAGGTTTTGTTGTCATCTGAACTAAAATCAGGTTAAGGTTTCTGTGGCTAAATTATTTGTTACAAAAAACTCTCTGTGTTCAGGGCTTTTTGTATTTTGGAGTCGCCCACAGGGATTGTGGGTCTCAAAAGAGAGTCAGAAGCTGCTTCTAACTGGGCCAGAAGAGAGAACGGTATATTCTGTGTGCATGATGTTTGCGTATGCGGCATGAATGTCTTCTTCTCCACGCTGTGGTATTAGTTGCAACAGGAAAAAATACTTTGTTTTGTTTTTTCATATTATGTCAGTTAAATGGCATTAAGAAACTTTGGAACAAACTAGAAGTTTCCGTCTTTCTCACTGCACTTGACAGTGAATGAGGCCCTCCTCTGTGTCAGGACTGGCCTGAGTGTAGAGGACGTGAGGTCCAGAAGACAGTCTCTGTCTTCTCGGTGTTTCCCCCCCAGGGGCGGGAGAGAGTGGGCAGTCAGTGGATAGTGATGGACAGTGTGGGCTGACTTAGGCAATAGCTCAGGAGGCTATGGGAATGGAGACAGGGCGGCCACCTCACACACGGGGCAGGGCTGAGAGTGGGTTTCTGTGAATGAAGGAGGTGATGGCCTTGAGCTGAGTCCTGAGTGACCTCAGGCATTACAGGTGCATGGAGGCAAAGGGATGGGGGTTGGGGGACATTGAGGAAATGTTCCAGATAGATGAAGCCACGTGTGCAAAGGCAGCATTAGAGAAGGTCAGCTGGGGATAGAGGGGACCGGTGATGTTGGAAGAGAGGGGCCCGGGGCCAGACAGTGAAGGGTGACCTTGTCTGATACTGTGGACCCCCTGCATCAGTGGGTCATCCATGGAAAGCTTGCTCCAGGGTGCACAGAATGCTGAGAGTGTCTGTTCGCGACCTGCTACCAAGAGCTCATCTGGTGTTATTAAAGATCTGTTATTTGTGCCAGAAGCAAGGGATTAGGCTCTGCTCTCTTGGAAGCATGAAGCATCCTGGAACATGCATGGGAAGAAGTAGGTTGAGGATGACACTTGGGGAACCAGCTGCTGGTGGCAGCCCGACAACTGCCACCAGTCATTTCCCGGGAAAGAAGAGAAGACATTGTGGACACAGCTTCCGACAGACCAGAGCTCTACCCATACATTCTGCCCTCGTTTAGGCGGAAGCCATCATAAACAAATGGGACTGCATCAAATGTAAAAATCCATCTGCACATCAAAGGGAACAATCAACAGGGTGAAATGGCAACTTACAGAACAGGAGAAAATATTTGCACATCATACATCTAATAAGGGGTTTATATCCAGAATATTTTAGGAACTCCTACAATGCAATAAAAACACCACCAAGACCTAAGTAAATTAAAAAATGAGTAAGGGATTTGAATAGATAATTCCCCCCCCAGAAAGATGTACAAATGACCAACAAGTATAAAAAAGATGCTCACCATCACTAACCATAAGAGAAATGCAAATCGAACCCACAGTGAAATACCACCTCACACCCGTTAGGATGGCCACTATCAAAAGGACAGAAAATAATAGGTGTTGGCGAGGATGTGGCGAAATTGGAAACTTGTGCGGTGTTGCTGGGGATATATGGGGGGGGGCTGCAGCCACTATGGAACCCAGTATGGAGGCTCCTCAAAAAATTAAAAATAGAGCTGCCAGATGATCCAGCAACCTCATTTCTGGATAACTAGCCAAGAGAATTCAAAGTGCACCTTGCAGAGGTGTTTGCACACTCACATTCATGGCAGCATTATTCACAATCACTGAGAGTGCAAGCAACCCAAGCGGCCATCCCCCTATGAATGGTTAAAGGAAACATGATGTACACATCCAGTGGGATATTCCATAGCCTTATAAAAGCAGGCATTCCTGTGACGTGCTACAACGTGGAGAAACCTCAGGGACATTACGTTAAGTGACATACGCCAATCACAAAAGGACGAATACTGTGCGATGCGGTGCACACGAAGTGTCACAGAAACAGAAAGCAGATAGGTGTTGGGTTGCTCAGGGCTTGGGGAGGAGGGGGAGGAAATTAGTGTTCGATGAGTAGACAGTTTCGGTTTTGCAAGATGAAAAGTTCCCGAGATCTGTTGCACAACTGTGTGATTTTTACTTACTGGACTCTACAGAGCTTTTCAAATGGGAAATTTAATGTTATATATATATATACTTTTTGCCTTCGTAAAAACAAACCTCATTGGGTACCAAGGTTCTGGTGGCTGTGGAGGCCCCCTCAGGACCCAGAAAGGGGGGGTGCTGGAGAGGGGCTGGCAGCCTGGGCCGTGGCCGGCCGAAGGGCGCAGGCATGTGGGCGGCACGTGGAATGGAACAGGAAAAGAATGCCGGAGACGGGACCAGCCTGGGCCATTTTAGTCTCCATCCCCGCTGGTCCCCCCCTTGGCTCTTTCCTTCGTTCCTTGCGTTGTTGCCGCGTTACTTCCAGCTCTCAGGCCCGGTGAGTTGCGGGTGACGGCTGTTTCCCAAGTGCTGAGCTCTCTTCCTTAATTACACTGGTTCCTAGCATTACAGTGCAGACCCGCTGGTGGGGCGTTTGGCACCAGGGCGGGTATAAATCCTCAGCAATCTCCCCACACACCGTTCCTAGGATGTAACACATACTTTGCCACCACTGGCTATACATGCCTCCCCTCTCCACACATGCACCCTGAGTGAGCGCTCAGGCCTTCAGGGTGCGGTTTTTTTTTGTTTTTTTTTTAGCCAATCTCAGGGACAGTGGACAGTTTTACATTCCAGAAGAAAACAAAAACTACTCTGGCCTCCATTTTACCCTGGGAAGCCAGGCTGTTGAGAAGGAATACCGTGCTCTCTTAGTGCATTCAAACATGTATCTGGGCCTTCCCAAGACAGCTAATGGCCTGGCAGAAACTTCCCACTGGGGTTGCCATGGGGAAAAGTGACGGAGGAAGCGCCGTGTGGCTGGCGGCTACGGCAGGGACAGGGTTTCTTGTAGGTGTTCAGGAATGTCTTGTGTGCATGTGGTCCTGGGAGAAATGCACATTGATGGAAATTGTTTCTCTCCTTCACGTCCCTCCTTCCCCTCTGGAAGACCTGACTCTAGGGACCCAGGATGGTTGTGCTGTGGGTGGCTTCCCAGAAGTCTCCTTCTCTGAACATGGTCTGTGATTCTTCACCTTCTTTCCTGAGGAAAACAGGCCTGTGGTGGAGAGAGATGTTATAAAGGGTTTTCTATTACAAAATAGCGCTAAGCTGATACTTCAAACAAACACGTGGAACAGGGCGTGTCCGGGGCCATGGAAGATGGGTAAGAGACAGAATGAGAAGTCAGAGTGCACAGATGCCCACCGTGGAGTGTCCACCAGGAGCTGCACTCTCACCCTTCCAGCATCTCAGCACAAGGGATCGGCGCTCCTCTGTCCAAAGCCGGGCTGTTCACTTATGCACTGGTCTAGTCATGTGACATCAAAGTGTGGCTCCTGCAATTCTCTCCCTCGATTGTATCATCATTTGTCTTCCCTTCCGTGTCATTTTAATCAGCTTATTAACATGTTAGTATTACCCTTATTTAAAAACTCCTTCTTTTGACTCCTTACCCCATCCCCAAACTAGCACCCCTTTTCTTTGGTATCCTCAGAGGAAACATCTCCCAGAAAGTCTTGTATCTCCTAGCGGCCTCCCATTCTTTTCTCTCATGCTGCCTCATGTCCATGTGAGCGAGTCCTCTCCCCTTTGCTCCACTGAGGCTGCTTTTGTGAAGGTCACTCAGGACCTCCATTTGCTAAATTCAGTGACCTATTAGCACCATTGGACACTGGGAATACTTTCTTTTCTGGATACCACTCTCCCTTGGTTTGGTTCCAAACACATTGGCCACTCCTCCTCAGTCCCCTTTGACTGATTCTCCCCTCTGACCTCTGAACATCGGAGTCCCCAGGGCTCAGGTCTGGGGTCCTTTCTTTTCTTTATCTACAGGCACGACTCCTTGAGCTCATCCAGTCTCATGGCTGCAAACCCCACCTGTGCTAATGGTGACCAGACGTGTATGTCCATCGCAGTCTCCTCTCCCGAATCCCCAGACTTCTGCATCCAAAGTGCATCTTCTCTCTCCCCACTTGGATGTCAATGGTAGATTTTGGCCAAAGTCAAACTGCTAATGTCCCCCTTCAAGCCTTCAGTCCAATTTGCTGATTCCCCTCCAACCCTCACACAGTCTTCCCCATCTCAGTTGCTCAGGCCAAAAACACTGTTATCACCTACCCCTCTCTTCCCCACATCCCATGTCCGTTATCCACCAGGAAATCCTGATGGCTGTATCTTCACCATGACATTCAGGATCCAGCCAATTCTCAGCATCTTCACTGCTGCTCTTTTGGTCCACGCACTGACAGCTGTAATCTTAATTATCTCAGCGGATTGGTAGTTGGTCTCTCTGCTTCTCCCCTGGTTCCCTCATGGCCTTTTCTCAATGGAGAGAGCATTATAAAATAGTTGAAAGTTAGCTCATGTCCAATGCTCTGTGCCCATCCTCCAAATGCTCCCCATCTTCCTCAGAATGAAAGTCAAAGTCCTTACGATGGTAAGAGGCCCTCGTTGTTCCTCTGCAGTCTCCTCTCCTAGTTGCCCCCACCCACGCCTCACCCCCCCCACTCTGCTCCAGTCTCACTGTCCCCCTTGTTGGATCCCAGTACCTCAGACATGCTCTCCCTGTCGGCCCTTGCCCTGGCTCTCTTCTCTGTGCCTGGGAACCTCCCGGAACGATCCACCTGACTGGTTGGTTCCCTTGATTTTTTTCTCATGTCTTGGTTCAAGTGTCCCCTTTTGATGAGCCTGCCTGGACCATCCTGTTTTGCATCGCAACCCACCACATGGCACCCCCAATGTCCCTCACTTCAGTGTGTGATTTTCCTATAGCACTTACCAACTTGTAACCTATAACTCGATGATTTATTACGTTTACTATAACTGTCTGTCCATCCCTGACAACCCGTACCCCAAGAGGATAAGCTCTATAAGGGCAGTTAAAAAATACTTTGTTTACGGGTATATTCCAAACACTTGTGAGTGAGTAAGTACCTGGGACTGAGTAGTAGCTTCTTAGTTGAGTAAATATTAGTTGAATGAATGAATTAAAAAACCACATTAACATAATATTTTAATCCTCTTAACAGTACTTTTGTGAGTATATTATTATTATTATTATTTATTGAGAGGTTAAACAGGTTTTCCGAGATTAGGCAGTGACTAGATGGCTGACATACCGGTGTGCAGAGTTGGCCTCTTAGGAACAAACCTGCCCCCGCTGGTTGGCACATGTGCTGTGGTCGACCTGTCTGAAAAATAACTCTTTCTGCCCTTTCGTGGCCTTATGCAGATTTGCGGGTCCCCTAGTTGTGCCCTTGAAAGGTCCTGCTTTGGTGACAGGCTTTGAGGCCAGGAGCCTCATTAGACGTTGGCCCGGAGAGTTGAACATGCAATTAATAAGTGGTTCCATTTATTCCTAATGGAAAGTATTTCTTGAAATCATTAGCAAACTTCCCTGTGTTGAAATTCCCAAGGCTGTTCTTACAGACTTTTCATTTCCTTGAGCACCACACATGCTTCCCTGAGAATAAGAACGTTTCCCTGGAGGATCTCGCGAGATGACTTTCTCTCTATATTGGTTCTTGTTGCTCTGCAGACGAGTCTCCGGGGCATGCCTACGCTTCCTTTGGAAACAGGAAATGCTCATTTCTCGAGGTAGTAAATCTGCATATAATATTAAAATGAGTTCCTCTGGGAGGGCCGGGAGGTGCTGACTCAAGGCACCGTTCGGCTGAGTGCTTACTCGAGTTGCTCCCAGCAGCCTCTTGGACGGGGTGGCTGCAACAGCGTCGAAGGACGCTTGTGGATGGAGAAACAGGGTCTCGGGGAGAGTCACTGAGGAGTGAGTCACGGTTCGGGACGAGGCCAGGGGAGAGCTCTCCACCTCTGTCTCCTGACCCTTGGTGTCAAGGGCCTGCTGGCCCAAGTGCTGGGAAGTGTCCCCAGAACCTACAGAACCTACGTGTCCAGTAGAGAACTCAGGGACCAGGTACTACCTTTGACTTCTCGGAGAAAAGACAAATTTATTTTGCTCTAAACAGTGATAATTTGGGGGGGGGAGCCATGGAGGGAAACAAAATCATGGAGATCAGCTCACATGAAAGAAACAGTTTGAGTGAGCTCAGCTCTGGAGACTTATGGGAGGGACCTCTCCAGACTGACTCTGAAGCAGGGAGTTCATGGAGCATGGGCACCCTGGGGCCCACTGTGTCTTGCCTGGCCCCCAACTCTCAGTGGGGGCTTATGGGATGTGGAACCCTCGTTTGTAGGAACAGGTGGCCTTTGGGGCAGAGGAAAAATTTAAAGGGACATCAGAACACACAGCCAAAAACTCTCTGCCCTTTTTCTGTTCAGCATGTGTTTCTCATACTCTAGAAGTCTCCGCTATACATTTAAGAATGGATTTCAGTGGAACTCAGATACGTTTACAGATGGACTTGTCTTAGAGATCATCTAGTGTGATGCCTTTACTTTTCAAAGGAGAAAAGAGAGACCTGTTTAGGACTTGCTCACCTGATGCCCATGACCACAGAGCAGCAGCCCCACCAACAGCGGCACCGACCATTCCTGGCGTTACCACAGTACGTCTTCCAGCACCATTTCTTCAGTACCTACTGCTCGTGGTGGATCCCATGTGGCCTTGCAATAGAGACTCTGCATTCTTTGTTCCACCTTCCACAAACTAACCTGTCAAGTAGTGTGATCCTGTTTGAAAGAGGAGGAAATTAAACCTTCTGCATGATTGGTCCATGGTTATGCAGTTGATGTTGAGGTCAGAATTCAAATTCAGTTGTCTGGCTGCAAGGTTTTTGGTTCTAAGAGGTCAGTCCTCTTCCCACTATCCCCCACACTTAGGTCCCCTTTTATATATGATATTAAATAACCACCTGATTGAAGAGAAGTCCTCTCCTAGGGCAGGGGTGTCCAGCCTGTGGCCGGCGGGCCACATGTGGCTCAGGATGGATATGAATGCAGCCCAACACAAAAATCATACATTTACTTAAAACATTATGAGATTTGTTTTGTGATTATGTGTTGCAGTGTATCACTGTGTGGTCCAACACAACTTTTCTTTTTCCAGTGTGGCCCAGAGACATGAAAATGTTGGACACCCTTGACTAGGGTTTGCTCATGGCACGGGACTCTTCAAGGTTCTTGTTCTAATGAAGCCCCAGTCATTATGGTGGTTCTTGTCAGAGCAGGGACTTTGCAGTGACTAGGTCATCAGCACCAGGGTTGGGGGTGGTCAAAGCTGGCTTAAGTGCATGCCCAGTTGCAGGCTGCCTGCATGGCTCAAAGTGAGGAATACCCTGATGGGTGTATCATTGTGTCTGTCCCAGTTATCCCCCAATTTAGTAGGGGTGTCCCAGGAGGGATGACACACCAAGTAACTGTCAGACCTGGAGCCGTTTACCAGATGCTTGATAATTTGTATAGCCATCAGAGAGTGAGGGAACACCCTGACAATGAGACATAAGGTCCAGGAGGGTTCGGACTGAAGTGCAGGTGGTGTGGGGGAGGGGAGACTTTAAAAAAGAAATCAGGTCAAGAGTTCTGAGTCCTCCTTTCTGCCCTTAGAACAAACTCCAGACTTCTTACCCTGGCTTACCGCACCCTGTGGGACTTGCACCCTCTCTGAGTTCTTGGCTCACCCTCCTTCTTTTGGTCTAAGCTCATTTCCTTCTTAGGGAGTCTGTACAGCCCTTCTGATGGCCTTGCATGCTTTCCTGTGAACCTCCTCCCCATCTCCTCCTTCCAGCAACATTCATCCATCCCACTTAATTGTCAGTTCCTTCCCGGACTCCCCACCCTTATGTGACATAGCCGCCAGTCTCCAGCACCTTCTTTTACTTCTCCACATGGTAGTTATTACCACATGATATTTTTCTTGTTGGTCCAAAGCCTTATTTATGTATTTTTCTTCTCTGCCCACAAAAATGTGGTGTAGGGAACCCTCGTATCCCGAGTCCCCAAGACCACCTGGCAAATAGAACATGCCTGAAAAGTACTTGTTGAATGAGAGGGAATGAAAGGGGTAGTGGACAGGTAGAGGTTTTAGATTCGTACACGCATTGACTCACCCATTAGATCATCCAGTGTTAGACCACACCTTAGCTCCGAGTTGGCTTCGAAGCCTTGGATAATTTACCTAACTGACACGGACCCCGGCGTTCTCATATGCTATGTGCATGTGAGATGCCCTGCTTCTGAGCTGCTGTGAAGATGTGATGAGACGGCTCACATACACTTCTGATGGGTGAAGGCACACACAGCGCTCCTGCAGTGTTTATTTAGCACTTAACCGTTTCACTCATTACGGTACACCCAGCTCTTCGTATTGACAGGTGAATGAACTATGGTTAGTTTCCACATCCTTCTCAACCAACAATAATGAATACAGATTAGCTGGTTAGCTCAGCCTCGTCTGGCTGCTTTATTGAGGTCAGGGAGAGAACACACATTTCCCGTGGGCAGGGGGAGCATGATGACAAAGACTGGGGTAGTGATCTGGAGGTGGGGGGATGAAGGGCTTGGTGTGGGTTAAGGAAGAAAAGCTTGGGATGCTAAGATGTTTCTAAGGAGAGGTTTGTTGAATGCGCCCTTTGGTTTGCTTGGGGAGTAGATCCCGGGCACATTATGCTGTGTCAAGGGAAAGAGTTCTATTCCCAGGCGGCACGTGGTCTTGTCGCCCGAGGCTGGCGGGGAAGGGCTGTTCCTGGCAGGCACTGTAGCGCTGCTCACGAGGGTCCGAATCTGGCTCTGCCGTATATTCACTGTGTGGCCTTAGACAACATCCTTAACACCATTGTGCCTCCTTCTCCTCAGCCCTAAAGTGGAGAAAAGGATAACAATCATCTCTGCCTTATCGTGAAGACTGTGTCTTTCAGATCGAAGGGGCTTAGCACAGTGCTCGGACCACAGTGAGTGTCAAGTGGCTACTGGCCACTAGACCGGCAGCATTATTGTTCTGTCTTCGGTGTCTCGATCTGTGGAACAGTGCTGATAACGCCTGCCTTAGCGGGTTGTTGCAGAGAGCGGATGAGCTCACAGCCGTACGGCTTGTTACAGAGGGACCAGGGCGTAGGAGGTGTCCTTCTCTCCGTGTGCGTTAATCCTCCTCTGGCTTCACTTCTCTCCTCCTCCTCCTGTTTTAAATCTCTCATAAGGTGCATGAAAGGGGCCTGGTGCTTAGGAGCAGGGGCTACAGTTCTGTCCCATTAACCTACCTGGGGGGGGGGGGATCAAGCTACCTTTAGTCTGGAATTTTCCACCAAGATATTGGACAGTGTATTTTACCTGTCTGTGGTCTGATAGTCTCACCTGCAGAGCAGGGATAATGATGCTGGCGCCACATCCCCTATAGGACTGTCAGTCAACGAAGCCTCAGGTGTGCACGTGTTTGAACCAAGCTCAGAGCACTGTGAACTGTGAGGTCGTGGCGTCCGAATATGCAGCCAGGTGGGCATATACAGGCAGTGAGTGGCCCAGCAGTGAGCAGTGTGCTCACTCCTTCCCTCTTACTGAGAATAGCCTATGCTTTCTCCTCTGACTGCCTCCCACATATGCACGTACAGGCACGTATACACCTTGGTTTCTCCTTGCCCCAAATTACTGTGTTTACCACTGGTTATTGCAGGTGGGTGAGCAAGCCTATGTGCTTTTGAAGAAGACAAGCCTTGATCTCAGACTGCCCCTCTCCTAGCACTAATCACTTCCAGTTGCTCACCTGGCTGCTGTGGTTGGGGTAGAGACACCCTGCCTGTGCACGAGGTCTGTCCAGAAAAAGTGCAGCCACTGTTGGTATAATGAGAATGGTTTGCAAACATCAGTGTGACCTGGCAGCCAAGGAGAGCGGGCTGGAATGCACGTGGGTGGACAATGATGACTTCACTGTACTCGTCAGTGGAGGCGGTAGATGCCATTGAGTGAGCATGTGTGCTCTGTGGCCATTGCATCCACAATGACTGAGCTAGTAGAGAAATGAATTTGCATCCAGTTTTGTGTTAAGCTTGAACATGCCTCCGGAAACGATTCAGATGATTCAGAAGGCCGCAGCTATGGGTAACTGCCGATTGGCAGCTTCATCATGATGCCGTGCCCACTCATGCATCACATCTCATGCAGAGATTTTTGGTGAAACATCAAACCATCCAGGTGACTCAGTCCCCCTGTAGGTCAGATTTGGCGCCCTATGACTTCTGACTTTTCCCAAAACTAAAACCATGTTTCTTTGAAAGGGGAGAGATTTCAGACTGTTGATGAGGTTCAGGAAAATATGTTGGGGCAGCTGATGGTGATTGAGAGAACTGTGTGAGGTCCCAAGGTGCCTACTTTGAAGGGGACTGAGGCGTCATTGTTTTACGTGCAGTGTTTCTTGTGTCTTTTATCTTCTTCAGTAAAGGTCTCTGCTTTTCATATTACATGGCTGGATACCTCTGGACAGGCCTCGTATGAGGCATGATGCCGGGATGAGGTATGAGCTGAGCCCTGGTAGCCATCCTCCGGTTGTGCATACCGGCTCATCAGCTAGGCATAAAATATTCTTAAAACTAATTTCTGGATATGTGGAGCCGCTTTCTTTTTTCTTCTTTTCCCTTTGTTTTGCTGAAATTTGAATGAAGGACATGGCTTACACATTTTGGTCTGTTCTTCACGTGCTCTTTGAGACTTCGGAAACAACGGGGACTTCCTTGACAACGTCTCAGGACAAAACCGGTTGTCTTTCGAACAGCGGGTCCCGTTGTGAACAGGCTCTCAGAGGCTAAACTGAGGAGGTTATTTTATTTTTGCCGAAGGTAGGCATGACCAGGGAGAGGACGGACATCAGGAACACACGGGACGTGGGGCTCAGTGAGAACGTCTATCCCGTGCCATCCAGGCTGGGGGAGGACCACGCTTCTGGCTTGGATGCCCACCGTGTACCATCGGTGAAACATGGAACCCTCCACATCCCTAAAACCCGGGGAGAGCGTGCCGTTGAAGGACCACAGCTGGGCTTGTTTTACACCCCGTGAATGTGTTCATTGGCCCAAGACCAGCTCTACCACTGAACCTGCCCTTGCCCCACGGCCATGGTAGGTCTTGCATGGGAACGCAAGCCGCTTCTCTGCAGAGGCTTGTATCCTCTCTGGGACAGCCGTGCGGTGGGCTGGTGGTGAAGTGAGAGGGAAATATGTACACACAGGGCCCGGCTGAAAATGACTTTAGCACAGAGTTTATTTAATACATCCTCCAAATTGTATTTTGAAGCCTCTGTTAACAAGAAAAGCACTCTCTTCTCGAGCAGCGGGGGTGTTTTATAAATGGAATTTGCAGACCGGCCGTGCTCCCATTAATTTTCCCTGTCTACAATTACTATCATTACATTCTTAAAGCACTTTTAAAATAAACTACACCATGATGTAATGTGCG
This sequence comes from Phyllostomus discolor, assembly GCF_004126475.2. Classification (NCBI taxonomy): domain Eukaryota; kingdom Metazoa; phylum Chordata; class Mammalia; order Chiroptera; family Phyllostomidae; genus Phyllostomus; species Phyllostomus discolor. Next base: position 17,516,211 of record NC_040917.2, on the reverse strand, counting down.
CGCTTGGAGCTCCGGCGATGGGGCAGCGAGGCCGCAGCATCTGGAGTTTGGAGTGCAGTCTTCCAGGGAACATCTTGATGGCTATAATTACTGTCATGTTATGGGAACTTAAAAAAAAAAAGGCGCCAGAGTTCCAAATAAAACATAAAATGGCTTTGATATAATAAATGTTACTATCATTGTTTAAAAATGTTGTGACCCGTCTGCTCTAGTTTCTGAGAAAGATATTCTCCAGCGCTTGATACTCACCGCTCCCCCCACGTCCGTATTCTGTTACCGCAGATAAGGATGAGGAAAATCCTCAGGACAGGCTCGTTTTAAATCAGTGTAACACAATGCCAGCATTGTCTCTCTTCGAGATGAACTTTGAAATGAAATTTGGCGTGAGCTTTACCAGAACTCCAAACGTCTTTGCTCCAGAGACACTTTATCCACCCTATTAGGGAGCATTAATAATTCAGATGTGATGGTTGGAGCTAATTGCGCTCATTAGGGTAAGGCTGGGGCTGAAGCGTCCTTCTGCAGGACACACTTGCACGCGCCGCGCCCCTCGCCAAGGCATCCGGGATAGGCTGGGCTCACCTCAGAGGAACTGGGACTGCGCAAAACACACATGTGGTGTGCGTGTTATCATCCCATGGGAACCACGGTGACCTTGGACCCGGGTGTTGGACCCGTTTCCGTACGGTATGAAGGATCACGTATATGTGGAAGAAGGGATTATCAAGGGTCCTGCTCTATGGAAGTATCCGTTCACTTTCTCAGGGCAGTTTCATAATGTGCAGCTTACTTAACCTTGTGAAGCCGAAGGGACTGTCTCCTGATGAGTATTAGCAGCTTTAAGGAAGCCAGCGCACCTCGGGCAACGGATGAGCTTTGAGAATGGCGAGTGCACAGACTCCAAATGGAGTAATCTGTTCTGTTGGTCGTTTTTCTCTGCTGGTTTGCGGGTAACTTTTTTCAGTTGGAAGATGGACCGTCTGATGTAAGAGTCGGGACTTAACCTGATCTGGATCCCATCAGAGTCAGGGAGTTGGCAGTTTTTTTACACGTGTCACGTGATCGACTAGCTGTCTCTGCTCGTTCTCTGGGGTAGTGACTTCTTTTCAGCTCATTTGGTATCCTGTGTCCCCTTCTCTCAAACGTGTGTCCATGTGTCTTCCCTGTGGCTGACTGGCGGTAAGCTAGACCACAGGACTGAGGGGGACGATGATTCAGTCTCCAGGTGTGAGTTCCTTGAGCCTCAGTGTACTCACCGGGGTTAAGTTCAGAAATCGGCATGGCCGGCTCCCTAGAGAAAGCACAGGAGATCATTCCAGGCCAACCCAGGTCCGGGGAGTAGGGTTGACCCCGGTGGCTCATCGGACTTCAGGAAAAGCCGTGCAAGCCGAGGCTCTGATGCTGATAGCATTCCTAGGGGCTGTCTTTACAGGCAGTCCAGGATGCAGTGCTGATGTCTGCGTTTCCAAGCCTGCATCCAGATCTTCTGTTCACTGGACCAGCGATTTTGAACCTTCTCCGTCTCAGGGCACATGTAAACTAATTCCTAAAATTCTGTGGCACACCAAAAAGTATGAGTTTTGCTGATCTGACAAAAAAATAGGTGCAATTTTGATTCATGCACACCGGACAGCTATCATTATGGTTACTGCTGTCATTGTTTTATTTGACATCCTAAGGGAAAAGAGGCCACTGCCCCTGACCGAATAGTCAGGTATTATGGGTTTTAAAAATTCTTGTGGCACAGCCATTGAAAATCGCTGCACGAGACACTTTCCAAGGTCTGCTCTTTCTCAGAGCTTGGACTTCATTATCACAGTCCACAATAGCGTTAGGTGGAGAAAAATTGTTTGCAAGGGATGGGGAGCCCATGGTTGGAGGGCTTGTTGCCTACTACCCTCAGGTCCAAGCCAGGTTTCAATTGCTTTGGTGATTCTGTTTTGAAAATGCTCTCGTCTTGACTTTGTCTCATAAGTATGCTTCCATCCTTTGAGGGATAGCTGCATCTTTTTACTGCTCCTTCTACCCCTTTGCTGTTCCCAGTGTGGCTCCGAAGGACCGGAGACTCAATAATATCCCAGGGAATATTTGTGTGAGTGGGCTTTCTGAAACAAATGGAACCTTCTCATTGAAACAACATGATGCCATTTCAGCACTTAGTGGTGCTTTATAAAAAGACCTCAGCAACACTAACTCAACATTCAGTCAACTCTCTGTTTGTTGAAGCGTTTATGGCTCTTACTCAAGACAAGAGAAATAACAAGGAAAGGAATGACTCCGAATGCAGAACATTTTATTACACAAATAAAGAAAATAAGAGCACATCTGTTAGCTCTTGCCAACTTTTGAAATATGGATTCCATTTGTCTTTATTATGGCCTATTCCCATAGTGCCTTTTCCCTATTTATTAATTTTTGAACGTTACTATTACACAGAGATATGTGCCTACTGCAAATAGTCAAAGCTATTTCAAGAAACATGAAAAATGAGAAGACTATATTAACTTACCTTTTTACTATGCTGTCAATAAATTAAGAGGCATGCAACGGTTGCAGCTTACACTTCCTTTAAAAACGTCCTGTGCATTTTCATGGCAAGATATCTCATTAAATCTATAATAATGATGATGACTCATAGATATGTGATTCCCCTCGTTAAGGAAAAAAAAAGGACAGGAAATCCAATATAAATGAGCTGTTTTCCTCAGTAGTGTAATAAAACTTGGATCCTGGTATATGAGTTTTTGATTATATCATCCACTGATAATCAGGGGGTTCATTTCCTCCCCGGGAAGAGTCAGCCTCCTTCCCGCACCAGCCGCCCCCCTTTGGCCCCTAACATTTCAGCTGGGGGAGAGGCCTCCGGGTCCCAGCCACTACAGCCGAGCATATTTTAAGGGCTGTAAATTTTCACTGTCAGATTTGAGCCAGGGGTGTTAAGCTCTGGAAGATTCACATCTGCTTCCTACTCAAATGCGCTTTTGTTATGCTTCGTAGGGAGGGCGCTGTAATGCCACAAGGATAAATCCCCGTTGGGGAGGGGTACAGGATGGCGTTTCAAAGTGAAACGCTCCTGACTACAGACAGAGCCGGCCTTGATTCCGTTCTTCAATTCTGTATTTCTTTCCAGAGTTACAGGACGATTTTTTATGGCTCTTGAATGAACAGAATGAGTCACCATTAAATTTCTAACATGAAGAATTATTTTGTAACCCAAGTCACAACTCCTGCCTGTATCGGGTTTCGAAGTTTGGATTACCCGATGTCAGGTTTTCCTAAATGGGAGCGCATGAATTCAGGGCCAGAAAACAAAAGAATTGTCTCAGCAACCGCTAGGGGAGGGTGCCCGTAGTCCGGGCCAATGCATCCAGCCCCCGAGTGTTTATTAAATACCCATGAAGGTAATCAAAGACTACTTAGTGTTAGAAGTATATTTATGTTCTCTCTATTTGAAAACCTCACCAACCAAGAGGGGAAAGATGATAGACTAATTTTACAGCTAGCAGCGATGCGAAGAGATAAATACAGTCAATCTTCAGTTTACTAATGGATTTTGTTCCAAACTCTGTGAGTCTTTTGGAACTGCCCATGCATTTTCCCATGGACACAAATTTATAAATGGCAGTGAGGTTTCCCCGCCAGCCCACAGAATATCCTTAACCCACAGGCAGCTGAAAACGAATATGGAAGGAGTTGGTCACCAAGTTTCTGGGGATTTCTTTATTAGTTAGTTAGTTTATTTAAAAATGTCCTGAGCACTTCCAGATGAGAGCCGTGGTGGAAGGTCGAACAGTGTGTTGTGTGAGCGCGGAAGACAGTCAGGTGGAGGTGAAGGGGGTCAGGAGACGTCTGAGCCCACTTTTGTTTTGCTGGGAGAGAAGGTCAGAGCCAGAGAAGGGAGAGAAAGGAGGAGTTTCTTGGATGTGACAGGTCCTCAGCATCTTAGCCTGTTAAGGTCAGGCGGGGAGGTCGATGACCACGTCAGTCAGAGCTGGATCAATAGGAGGTGACACATATGGGTTTGTTTGTCCCATTTGGAGATGAGACATCTAATAAGGGACTGACGTGATCATATGTGCACTTTAAACCTTCATTAAGTCCCCGTATTAACACTGGAAGAGAGCGGCCAGCAGTGCAGAATAGGGCGAAGGGCTGGGAGGCTGTTGGGGTCACATCAGGGAATATCTAAGAGGCACGAGAGCAGGGTGGATGGGGAAGGTTAAGAGGAGAAGAATTAGGGATATATAAATATATATTTTTAATTAGGGATATGAAGGAGGTAAATTTGCTAAGACCCGAAGGCAGGTTGCCTTGATGGTAACATCACAGATGAATAGAAGGAGGTGGTAATAGAGCAATTGCAAAAAATCAGATAGAAAGGAAAAATGAAGAGGAAGTGAGGGGGAGGCGCTCAGTTCCAGATGTGAGCTTGGGTCTCGGCCCTTCTCCGAGGCTGGGGACGGGGGCTGCACTCCAGAGCAGGAGCTATGGCAGGCAAGAGGCAGCAAGACCCTCAGAGCAGATGAGGAGGGTGTCTCCAAGGGGCAGCCAGAGCTGGGGGACCCCAGCCAGAGAGGGCGCCATGCCCGGAAGTCAGGAGAGTCCAACGTGTCAGAGAAGAGAGTGAGGAAGAGAGTGAGAAATACATGCTGGGTGTAGCAAGTCGGAGGATGCTGGTACTCCGAGTTCCAGCCTGGGAGCCCAGGAACTGCGCCTGTGTGTCCTGCGCTGGTGGCCGTGCCACAGAGCGAAGCAGCTTTACCAGGGTGACATGGGGTGGAGGCGGAGCAGCGGGTCTCTTTCAGGAGGGTGGTGAGCACCGGGTGGGAACAGTGACGGCGGTGAGCTGCAGGCCTGCGTGGAGGGGTTTATAGGCGGTGCATGATGGGTGTGTGTAGGCGGACAGGGTCTGAAGAGCCCTCCTCCAATAAGGGAGAGACCCAAGGAAATGTCCTTACGGTGACCAGCTGTGGGGCATGGGTGCTGACTGTAGACATAGGTTACCGACAAGCTGATCCTCACCGGTCACCATGTCATTATTATTACTATGAGGACCATGTTTTCAGAAAGCACGAGGATAATGTCTGTGTGACCCAGCAGACCATGCAAACCTCATCACGAGCTCCTCCTCACTAGCTTCGTCTCTTCCCACTTTCCCACGAGGTTTTCCCCGTACTGGAGAGCTGTCCCCGCCCCCTACCCCCACCCCTATCCTCTTCCCTGCTCCGTGCCTTTCACACGCAGTTTGGTCTTTCATGTATGTGCCCTGCTCCTTCTCCCAGCCATCTTCCTAAACTGCCAGTCTGGGGGTCACCTCCTTCTAGTGATGCCTCTGGTGAGAACTCCCTCCAGGCTCTGCTCGCTCGGTGCTTTGCTTGCATCTCTACTGGAGAAAACAGTGCAGCTTAAAAATGGCGTCTCCCTCCCCTCTCGGGGTGTGAGTTCAAGGACACGGAGGTGCTTGCTGATTTGGACTTTCCCACAGCCCAGCCCTGTGCTTGGCCCCATAGACGCACAGGGTTTGTTTAATGGCGAACTCTGGCCCGGCTCAAAGGTTAGATGTAAAACAGTCGGCCAGGAAGGATGGCGCTGAACTTCACTGGCTCGGAGTCCCTGGGGAGTGGGAAGGACCATCCACCCCAGACTCTTTGGACGCCAAGAGTGCCTAACCACTATGTACACTTTTATGTTAGGAAGTTCCATTGATTCCTGGAGCTGCGTCCTCAGTGGTCCTGGGCAGCCAGGATGCCTCGCAACTCCCAACTTAAGCGTCTGGAATAGGCCGTTTTATTTTGGGAGAAACTCTGTGTCACCTGGGTTGGAAAAAGAGGTGCATTTGAGGCCTTGGCAAGAGGCTCTGTTTCCTAAATCTGTAAAATAAATGAAGTTCTTTGGGGACATTGACTCCTCCATAACCTCTCTTGATGCGTTTGGAACATATTTATTATGACAGAGAGCCAATTCGGAAGTGAGGCTCGGAGAATTTTCTTTCCTGAGCTCCTGGAACACAGTATGGTCGGTGATACTCACACGTGATGATGACTCAGTGGCAGGAAGTGACACTGGATGTGGCTTGGGCTAAAACAGCACTTGAGGGGGAGAGAGGAGCCCGGAGGCCTGAGGGCCTTCGCAGTGTCCTCGGTGTCTTGGCTACAGACAGTTGGCCCCCTTCCTTCGGAGCCTGGTCCAGGCCCTGCCAGCGAAATGAAGGCCCCCTGCAAGCATCCCTTTGGTTTCTGGCTCCAGGGCTACTGCTCCATTTCCGTTGCTGTTAGACTCAGGCAGACTGCACAAATGGCATCATGAACATTTTGCATCTAAACAGTGAGTCAGTGAATCATAGTGGGACGGGTACCATAGGTGACATTAGACCAGGCTCCAGTTTCAGATTTTCTGCTAGTATCTGTATGACTCCGAGTGTCACTTAACCGTTTCAAGCCTAGTGACGTCATCCCTATAACGGGGGATGATAGTAGGCGATAATGAAACCGTGACAGCATTCGCTGGGCACTCACTATATGCCAGGCACCGCTGTATGTGGATTCACCCTCATCAGTCCCTACGGCGTAGATGTGACCGCTACCCACTGTACGGATGGGTGAAGCTCACGGAGACTGTGTGCCCTGTCCCCGGGGAGGAAGCGGTGGAGCTGGGGTGAGAATCCAAGTCCTTCTGAGCCTGATGCTGAGCTCTCGGCCGCGGTGCTAAATGTTGCCCGTAATAAACCGAAAATCCCGATGGTAGGGTACAGTATCATCAGGTACTAGGTTCTCCCTGGTAGAAGGTGATTCCTCCACGTCACCCCTTTCAGCTTCCTTCGGTCTCCCGCAGAGTCTGGGACGTCTCTCCCAATCCAGCTAAATGAGAATTCTGCGGGCTGCCGCTTTCTCCCTGCATTTCCAAGTAGCAAAGGGCGGTGAGTCTGACCAGGGTATAACACGTGATATTCCAGAGGGGACCCCGAGGAAGGAGCTCCAAGGGGAGGGTCCTTGAGGTATCAGGTGACACAAAAGTGCCATTGATAAGTAGATTACGGTCATGGCATCTATATTTCCAGTGACAAAGGAATGCATGTGAGCTTAGAAATGGAAAATTTAGAGAACAGAATGAGCAAAAAATTAAAATCCTCCATATTCCCTTCACTTGGTAATGCCCAGTAGACATTTTGCTAAATACCAGTATTTCTTCAACATGACGGTATCATGCATATTATCTGAGTGGACATAACTGTTTGCATTTGGGGTGGGGGGCGGGCAGGCAGCACTGTGAGAGACAGGGCAGGGGCAGACTGCTCTACCAAAGTTCGATTTTTCACACCTTTTATTTTTCTCTTCTGCCTTCCATCTTTCCCACTTCATAGCTCTTCTTCTCTTTTCTTCACCTAATAACTGTATTCATTTTTTAAAGTCAAAGAGTATAGTTTATTAACAGGCAACAACGAATCAGCAAGGCCCACCAGACAAAAGAAAGCAGACGTTAGCTGATTAGAAAATCGCAGGGTCCCGGTGGCAACCAGTTTACGGAACTGGCTACCTCCCAGACCCAGGCCTTTCTCTTGAGTACCTGTAGGGTTTACACAGGACAGTTGCTGTAATCCAGTGCCCAGCGCTAGAACTGTGTGGTGTTGGTCAAAGCGAGACCCGGCAAGACAGTGGGGATGCCCTAGCGCCCCGTGACACCACTGCTGGAATGTCACTGTCGGCGGCAGCTCTGTGTAACACACTGCGAGCGCAGTCACAGTGCAGAGCATGAGATGAAGAGGACATCTCAGTTGGCTTCTGGCCAGGGCAGGTCTGATGCATTTCTTTGACATCTGAGTAATCTGATCACGCCCTTTACAGAGGTGAAATAAACCCCATCCTTGCCAATGACCACTTTGTATCAGTGTTCCCCAACATTGAGAAATTGTTTATTTTTTTAAAAGATTTTATTTATTTATTTTTAGAGAGGGAAGGGAGGGAGAAAGAGAGAGAGAGAGAGAAACATCAATGTGCAGTTGCTGGGGGTCATGGGAATCGAACCTGCGACACTTTGGTTCACAGCCCGAGCTCAATCCACTGAGCTATGCCAGCCAGGGCTGAGAAGTTGTTTATTTTTTTAAAAGATTTTATTTAGACAGAGGGGAAGGGAGAGAGAAAGAGAGGGAGAGAAACATCAGTGTGTGGTTGCCTCTCCTGCACCCCCCACTGGGAACCTGGCCCACAACCCAGGCATATGCCCTGACTAGGAATCCATGGGTGACCCTTTGGTTGGCAGGCCCAAGCTCAGTCCACTGAGCTATGCCAGCCAGGACTGTTTATTATTTTTTTAAACAACAGCAAGTCTGAACAAACTACTCATGCTGCTGAGAAGAAATGGTCTATAAATTAGCTGTTGTTTTTCTTTTTGTCATCAGGTAATTTGAGCAAGGCCACCCTCTTGTACTCATGATGGAACATTACTTAGGAAGAAAACTAGATGGGTTTTTCCTGTTAATCAGTGGTGACTTCTCCGTTTCTGAGAGATGAGGGGGAGGAGAACTGTGGCTAAACCTTGAAAGGCTAAGTCATTCGTGATCGGAGAACATGGCTATGGAGAAGGAAGATATCCCTGAGAACAATGGGAGTGAGGGATAAACAGTTCCCCTCCGGGTAGGGTTGCCAGATTTAGTGCATGGAAACACGGGACCGGTGAAATCTTTGGGACATACTCATACCAAAGCAATCATTTGTTGTTTATCTAGCTGAAATTTACATAGAGCTGGGTCACCTTGATTGTGTCCGGCAACTGTCCCTCTGGGCGGCGAATCAAGTCAGCGAACCAGTAGAAACACGAAATGCTTAACAGTTCTCTAGTCAATAAAGATGGTTTAAAATTTAATATATTTAAAACTTTCTGCTAGGTGGATATGTGAGGTTTGTCCAGCCTGTCCTCTATTGATGAGATTTTAGTTTTATTTCCTGTTTTTTCATCATTAAAAACAGGGCTGACACTAACATTGAAAATGTACTTATGCACGGATAGGTTTCAGTTCTATGAGCAGAGAGTTCACACAGTAAGGTCACTAGGTCAGAGAACATGTACATTTTAAATGTTGATAGATATTACACAATTACTTTCCAAAAAGGTTGTAGCAATCTTTACCCTTCCCCTTCCTTTGTCTCTGCACCCAGCAACAGGCGGGGAGGTCTGCTCCTTGCATCTTCATTAGCACTGATTGTTTTTAACTTTTGTCAGACTATTGAATGGCAAACTGCTATTTCATCTTCATTCACATTTTCCTAAGCGCCCATGAACTTAAATCTAGTTTTATTGATCTCTTCGCCTCTTGGAAATTCATTCTTTTGAATGGCCTATTCATGTTGTATGCCCATTTTCCTATTGATTTATCTTCATCCAATTCATTTTCAGGTGCTCCATGTGTAGGAATTATATTACCTTGTCTTCAGCTGAAATTGTTTTTTCTCCTCAGGCTATTATGTGCCTTTTGACTTTGTTTAGGCTGCCATGTGAAATTTTTCAAATTTTATATAGTCAAATATTTAATTTTCTTTTTCTTTTTAAATGTTTTTTTTTACTGTGAAAGAAATATACCTCCGGGATAAAAACTAAAATGACACAATGAAGTGCAGAATGGAAAGGAAGGGTCCTCTTCCCCATTCTCGGCATTCTCAAGCTGCTTCCCCGAAGCTCAACATCGGTAATGTTCTCTTTTTGGACCCATTTGGCATTTCCTTTGGGGATGTCAGCATCCCTCTCCCTCTGTCTGAAATGGCTACCGTTTACTGCGTACCTGCTTCATGCTGGGAACGGTCCTACGGGAAATTCCTGCCTATGGAGCTAACATTTCAAAAGTAGAAAAAGATAAGAGATACATAAACCAATAGATAAGCAGCAACAAAAAAAGTTCAGATCATGATAAATCCTGTAAATAAAAAAAAGCTAAGCCCTGGCTGGCGTAGCTCAGTGGATTGAGTGCAGGCTGCGAACCAAAGTGTCGTAGGTTCGATTCCCAGTCAGGGCACATGCCTGGGTTGCAGGCCACAGCCCCCAGCAACTGCACACTGATGTTTCTCTCTCTCTATCTTTCTCCCTCCCTTCCCGCTCTAAAAATAAATAAATAAAATCTTTAAAAATATATAAAAAAATAAAAGCACAACCCAGTTTAAAAAAAATAAAAAAAAAAAAGAAAGCTGTGTTAGGGCACAGACCGTAATGGCGAGGAGGACCCTGTTTACGTGGGGAGGCGGAGCGCCTGCCGCTGCTTTGCACATACAGAAGCTCCCGTGGCGGTGGAGGGGGTCCGTTTGCTCCCCGGGCATCTCTTTGTTGTGGCTGGGCCGTCTGAGCCTGTGTTCTGGGAAACGGGGCAATGCGGAAGTGAAAGAGAGTCCGCGCCCCACGTGTGTGCCGAACACAGACGAAGCACATCGCCTCTGTGGAGGAGAAAGCAGAAGTGCAAGACTGCAGTCAGGCTCGGCAGTTAATCTCCGGGTTCCTGCTGGCCGGTCAGCTCCTGGGCGGCGCTCTTCGGCGGCCTGTGGGGAGCCCGTTTGCTGACCCAAACAGACGGACAAACAGATGACTTATGGGAAGCTCCTGAGTCACGCCTGGCCCCATAGCCAGCTGCCTTTTCCCTGCTCTGAGAAAGCGCAGCTACATCCTTTTGGCAGGAAGTGCTCACAAGGGCCTGTCTACACAGCACTTTCCTGCAGGAACGTGACGTGGAAGTGTGTTATGTCAGGATTCCTCGGCTCCTCTGATGGACCCCTTTGGGTAGTCAAGGTTCTCGTGTACTTTCCTAATTCCTGTCACTGGGTGAGCGAAGTGACAAACCATCCGGGGCTCTTGGGGTGGTGCTCTGCAGGCCTCTCCCACCGCTGGGTAATCAAGCATGTTCAAGCGGTCAGACACCCTGATGTAGGTGAGGGAGGACGTGGAATCACCTTGATGCTCAGCCCTTGGTAAGCGCCCCATTTATTTCAGCGTGTTCTGTAGGTCTTGGCACGGGGAAGCCCAGTCTGCAAAACACATCACTAGAACATGCGCTGGGGGCAGGTCTCTGCTGTAGGTTCTTGGCCGTGTTGGTACAGGATCCGTGCGGGACGATTGTGGGAGGAAGTCGGGGAAATGTGGAATCGGCAAGAGAAACAGAGAAACCACATCAGAACACAGACGACATGGCTCTTGTCCTCTTAGGAACAATTACAAAACGAGCTGAAGTCCTTTTCGAGCAGACCTAAGTGGGAATGTGTACAGTGCCAGCTGTGGGCGTAGGCATTTGAAAGAGTGCTTCGCTGTAGGCTGTGGGATAAGGTGCTGAGTCAGGATTGGTCTGGGAAGTCATCCTAAAACGGTGAAGAAGTGGAGGCAGGTATTTCTATTATGACGGTGGCCTGTGTGGGCAGGACAGAGTGTGCATGAAGTGACCATTGGTTATTGGTGAGGACACCGGGCTGGGGAAGGCAGGACAATTTTCCAGCGAGAGTGACGATAAGTGGTATTGCCTTAAACCTCCGATTGGTCCTGTTTGAAGTTACCTGCAAGGCAAAGCCAATGGTCTGCTTCCTCTTACCTGTTCAGTTAGCCTGAGGTGTTGCATCGAAGTAATGATAACCAGCAGTCGCTGGGCACTTACTGTGCCCGAGTGCCGGGTGGGGCTCATCTCATCTGATCTCCAGGGCAACACTGAGTGTCGCTACCTGTCATCATCATCACCATTTCACAGATAAAGCATGTGTTCATCAGGATGAGTTAGGTTATGATATGGAACAAGCAACCCTCAAAGCTCAGTGGCTTAAAAGGTACATGCTACCACGGATGGGTAGCAGAGGGGGCTCCGCTCGTGGAAGTCATACAGAGGCACAGGCTGACAAGGGTTCCACCTAGAAACACGTTTCTAGGATCTCTGAGGGGGCGGGGAAGAAAGAGAGAGAGAGAACCTGGTGACCTGGCTGTTAGTTCTTGTTTGAAGGCGATGCCTGCCATTTCAGCTAGCCTTTACAGGACAAAGCAAGTCATGTGCCCATGTCTCTCTTCAAAGGGAGGAGGGGAGGGAAGGTCTAGCGTGTAACTGGGGGGAGAGAAGAGTAATACTACCTGTCAATGGCTGTGACAACTTCCGGCAAGGGGCCTAAGGGACAAAGAGGACACTGTGGGTGGACAGACTGTAGTGAGAAGTGAGATTCCTTCTTAACCTCCCACTCCCTGTTTCTAGACTGTGGTGACTAGAACAGAACCTTTGAAAACATGATTTCATAGTGGATCTCTGGCCAAGTGAGAGAGAAAAGAGATAGAACGCTGGAACCGTATTCAAAGACTCATTGGACAGAAATGCCGTGGACTCATTGTTCTTTCTGGAGGAGAGTTAGAGGATGTTGGAAAGCAGTCATTTAAAAATAACAGATGGTGCCACAGTTGGCCTCCTTTGATCCTTAAGATGTTTAAAAAATGAAGATGATGATTCCGCTGCTTGCTTCTTTGGGTCATCTTGGTGCTCGAATCACAGTTGCCCGATCCTGGCATCCGTGGCTGAGTCTAGGATGGAGGAGAACGAAGGGAGGGAGAAAAAGGCTCACAGAGAGAAGGCAGCGCTTGGGGAAAAAGAAAGAACGGAGGGTGTGAAGCAAGGGGGTGAGCTAGAGGGCTCGAGAGAGAATACGAAATGAGTAGGCCCACCCGCGCTTCTCTTTTCTATTCCAAGACAATCACATTTCTGGGACAGAAGATCAAAAACAAAAACATCCTCTATAAAAAAGCTGTTAAATTGGTGGGCCCGGCCAAGAATGTGAGCACTGCTGTGCTCTAGCCCCGCCTTGTTGGGGTTGGCAGGCCCTCGCCTGGAGCAGATCTGCCGAGTGACTGGAGCGTCGGGGGCCCGGGGAAAGCCAATCTAAGGATTCTGTCCCGGCTTCTGCTTTCCGAGTGCGGCACGCACAGAGGCTCCCGTCATGTTTCTGTGGCCCTTGGATTCCCTGGTGTCCAGCATGGCTCCAAAAATAGCATTTTGCTCTTAATCGCCAAGGGTGAAGAACTATTTTCTGTCCCAAGAATGGAGAATTTGTTATAAATGCGAGTTTGGAGTAGGGTCCCTTCCAAACATGATGTTAAAGCCTAAATGTTAAGGCCAGATCTATACTCTAGGGGTGTTAACTGCTAGATTTTGTGAGCAAAGTAAAAATAAATTAATTAAAATTAAAAAGGAACTTGCTGTTTGGTATGGTACAGATTTATTTATTTCATTGCTTTTTTTGGCATTGTATTACATAGATATGGTTAGAATGATCATATTCTCACATGTATAAATTTTAAGTTTAAAAAGAAAATTTTTAAGTACTTAAAGTAAAGTGAGTTTAATTTAAATTTAAATTAGTTGTGATTAGTGCTGCAAATAATATGGGAGAATATGAAATAAAAAGTTAGAATACACTTTCCATCGAATTCCAGCCCTCAGATATAATCTCTAGCTAAAATGGATGCTAGCTAAACTAGAAAGCTTACATAAGACCCGAAGTCTTAGACCATGATACCAAAATTGTCATGTTTAAAGCAAAAATCACTCACTATACTAAGAATTAGGAAGATCTCAAATTGAAAGCTCAAAACTCAGTGAAGACAATTAATAGATGCCAACCCCAAGCTGATGGACATATAGAATGATAAACATTTTAGAGAATTTCTTATAAGAATGCCTCAGTGAAGAATTACAAACATTATAACATTACAAATTAAAAAATTACAAAGCATAAACAAATAAACAGAAAGCCTCAGGAATGCAATAGGAAAGATAAAGAACTCCCACTACATGGAAATTTAGGAGTGGGAAGTACAATAACCAAAATAAGAAACTCAATGAAGAAATTAAAGGACAGCATGGAAGGACTGAGGGAAGAATCTGGTAATCGGCAGGAAGAACAATAGAAATCACCCCATCTGAACAACAGAGAAAAAATAATAATCGAAAGAAACTGTGGACAGAGCCTCAGAGACCTGGAGAAAGAGGAGAAAGAGGGAGAGGCTGAAAGAGCACACCAAGAAATAATGGTTAAAAACTCCCCCAATTTGGCAAAAAAACCATGAAGCAACGAATTTAAGAAGCTGAGTGAACCTCAAAGAAGATACGCCCCTAAAGATGGCTATTTGAAAACACATTGGAGTGAAACTTGAAAACTACAGACAATACAAAAATTTTGAAAGCAGCTTACCGATAGGGGCAACACAATCGGAATGACCACAGGCTTCTCACAGAAAGCAGACAGGTCAGAAGGAAGTGGATGTTTTCCAAGCGCTGAAAGAAAAGAACTCTCAACTCAGAATCTGATGGCCAGTGAAAGTGTTCTTCAGGAATCAGGAGAAATCAGGGTGTTCTCAAATGAAGAAAAACTAAGATTTTTTTTCAGTAGTAGGTCTATTTTTAAAAGAAGGACTAAAAGAACCTCTTCAAGTGAAAAAGCAATGACAGATGAAGGATCCTTGGAGCATAGGGAAGAAAGAACATGGTTAGCAAAAATATGGGTGAATACAATTGACCTCCCTTCTCTTCTTATGTGTAACTGAAAGAAACAAACCTGAAACAAACCAAAACCACATAACACAAACAATGTTTTGAAGAAAGTGTGGAGAGCTTTTTCTTCAGTAAACATTCACATTGAATACAAAATGTGCTTCATATTTTACCCAGCACGAGAATTTAGTCTTCAGTATAACTCTTGGTAAGAAATTTATCCCAAATGGACATTTCCATTTCTGAAATTTTGTTAGAAGTCCCTTCCTTTCCTGCCTCCTTATTTGCATCATGTCTGATGAAGAGAGTGCATCAGATCTCCCCAGAGGCCCATTGTGCTGAGCTCATGGAATTCTCCTACTCTGCTGGCCAAATTCCTGGGAGAGTCCAGTATATGTACTGCTTGGTACTGCTTCTGGAAAAATAATTCGCACAAATCCTAAATCCTTGCAAGATATTATTTATAAATAAAATAACATTTTTGGTGAATGAGATAGCTTCATTTTATGAAAGAATTGTAAACATTTTAAGGAGTGTTTTATTGTACTTGTTGAACTGGTTTTTCTTCCTCTTTTCTCTTCCATGCTGATATTGAAGGAGCTTAATTTAGGTCAAGCATTGAGGCAAATAAAAAATGAGTTAACATTATAGAAGTACTCCATTCCTTTCCTTTCCTTCCCTTTCCTTTCAGGACCATTTGAGAATAAGTTGCAACTACATTATCCTTCTTTCTAAATAAATCAGTGTGTATCAGCTAAGAAGCAGGCTCTTCTTATAAATAACCACCATATAATGGCAAGATTGAGGAAAATTACCATCAATGTAATACTATTATCTGAAATAGAGTCACAATTCAGAGATCTTTTCTTTCAGAAAATAAAATACTACTTTTTAAAAAAATGAAATGAAATAGGGTAATAGGAAGGGAAGTCTTCTAGAATTTTTCACCCCCTCCTTTCTGGAGCTCTTTCCTTTGGATAACCCATTTCTTCTCAGAGACCGGCACCCACATTGTCTCCGCCTCCACTGGTCGGTGCTGTGGACCATCAGCCCTCGGGAAACTTTCCCACGTGCCCTCAGGGCTTTCTAGGGACTGGCTCCCAGTCTTTGTAGCCTGATGCTGTGGGGATGCTGCTGCTGACTCTCTATGACCCCATTTCCCCAGGGCCATGAGTAGTGTTTTCAATGACCTTTCGAAATGTGGACACTTCGTGAAGGTCTCCAGGAGCCAGAAGAAGCATTTAAAGAACAAAAGACAGCTGCTGCCCGCTTACCTTATTGTGGTAGCTTTCTGCCTCTCTGCAAGCAAACACGAACAATTTAAAGCTGTTTACAATTCAATGGGTTTTGACCTGATTTGGGAAGCCAATATTTTCAATGGGTTTGTCATACTCTCTTATGAAAACAGAAAAGCAAATAAAAGCAAGTTACAGAGTAATGTTGATGGAATCAGTTTATCATCATAGATAAAGACAATTTCTCTATGACCATGGACTTGTATGAGCATAAGAAACCAGTCAAAGGATATGTTCAATACATCAAATTATTAACATCAGTTACCTTAGAGACGCGAGATCGACCCTTTTTCACATACCTCTATACTTTCTGGCTTACACGGAAGATATGTTCTTTTTGTAATCAAAAACTGAAATGATACAGGTTTTGAAAAGCAAAGTATGCGGAGCAAGCATCCGGACCTCATTTAATACAAAGCTCCCCAACAGCAGAAGAGGAGGCTATGGGCAGGGTCTCAGCCAGTGCACTGCCGGACTCGCAGGGATCGACTGCTGAGTGAGTGGATGGACGACGTGGGATCGCCCCTGCTCTGCTCCCAAGAACCGCCTTTTGTATAAACCCGTTTCTCCTGGGGAAATTGTTTGCATATTCTTCCCTGCGAGGAGGAGGACACGTTTTGCTGATCTGAGAAGAGAAGCAGATCTGGAAGGAAGTGAGATTCTATTTTGGAGAAATAAAACTTGAAAAGGCTTTTTTCAAGGAGTGAAATGAGGCTTTCTAGTTGAATACCAGGAAAGCCATCAGCACGTGCCCTCTGGGTTTTACATGGCGTTGCCCCCAAGTGCCCTCTGGGTCTTATTACTTCTGGATCTGAAACACCTTCTGGCAGCATCCTCTTTTCTCAAGATCCTCTAAATGCCAGGCTGCGCCCCAGGGCACCGGCCTAAACTGTTAAAAATACAGATGGTTACAGCAGCCGTCCTTTGTGTGTGTCGCTTTATAACCCAGGCCCCGGCAAATCAGTTTCATTTTTCCACCCAATTGTTTGACTCTTCTGGTGCACACAGCAGGGTCTGTGAAACACAGCTTTCCCCCCAAGGAAACCCTTCGTCACTGGTTTCAATCGGCCTTTAAAAGGGCCTCGTTTCTGTCTGAAGTTCAGTCTTGGAGGCATCTGACTTGAATTTTCTTTGAGCAGCAGTTACATTAAATGGAAACGATTTTTCTCCTCTCTCTTTCCTCATTCTAAACGGTGCTGGCCCTTGGCTTCTAACTGCAACGGTGCTTGGAGGTCAGCCCCTCAGAGGACCTCACACAACAGAGTGGGTCGTGTGGCCCTTCCGGAAGAGTATACGGCTGGGCCGGCCTCCACAGCAAGGAGTGGTCAGTGTGTGAACCCCGCAGGCCCTCCCTCTTGGGGCAGCCCCGTCGTTGCCTTAGACCTCTTGCATCTCGGAAAGGGAAACTGTAAGCCAAACACTTCTTTTTACCTTCTCAAAGGCTTGAACCCCTTCTCGGAAAATCTGCAGGCTCCTTACACGTTCTCAGATATACTCCTTTGTGTCTGACCGCGGCGAAATGATGCAGACTCGGTGGAAAAATCCGGGCCGAGCCGGCAGACGGTTGGGGGCGTGGAACCACGTGACTGGAGGGGGTGCAGTGAAAGCCCTTTCAACTTGGCCACGCCAACTGCCCTGAGCCTCCGTGAAGACTGGCTCAGCTGCATCCCCCGTTAACCTAGCATTCCACGTGGGGCATGAGTACCCTCTCGTAATTAGATGGTGAGCATCGTGATGGACTGGGCACAATGCCAGCCACTGGGTGGCATCGACAGGGCCTGGACCCAGCAGGTTCAGTGTGTGGGGCTTGAGAAACCTCAACTCTAGTTTTTCTTTTAATCACTTCTTTGATACAAGATCTCAGGAAAGTCCTGCAGCCCTGGCCCACGTCCACCTCATTCACGGTCAAGGCAAGCACTGTGAAGAGTGAACAATCACAACCATAGGGATGCGAAAAATGATCCTCTAATGATCAGACATTAAAGTGCAGTGTAAGGAAAGTAACTTTACCTCATGCACTTTTAATGCATTTCATAAACCACACAGCAATTTACTGGGACATGGATTTAACACACCACACGAGTGGCAGATAAGAATTACCGAGTTGAATGTGGGTTCACTGAATATGCTGGAACCCTTTTATAGTGTCGACTCTGAGGAACGGGGCTAACACCCTCTTTATGGGTGCGTGGAGAGGGCTTGTGCTTTCACTGTACATAGTTGTTCTGTTTCAAGGGACATGATTTCACTGGTAGCTTTGCCAAATTTTTGCAATAACAAGGTTCTACTGTATTTCTATTTTAGCACCATAATATCATGCACTGAAGGTTACTTGGAAAAAAAAACTCATAAAAAAGAATGAATTTCAACCAAACCCAGGTGACTCGGGATTTCAGTTATAATCCAGCATGAAGATTACGTCTGCTCTTCGCTTCTCCTGATCTGCAGTGTTTGTCATCTTACGGAGATGTTGCTGCTCAGTAGCTCATTCCCCGAGAGCTGTCAGTGGAATCTAATTAGTTAACTTTGTGTGAGAATACACTGCCTTGATGTCTTTATAGTGTGTGTGTGCGTGTGTGTGTGTCTGTGTATTAGAGAGAGAAAGAGAGAATTGGGAGGCATTGGTAATATTTTCTGATACTTTACAAATTTAAAGTCAAATTCCCTGGATGGCACAAGCATCTCCCCCTTTTATCCATTTAAGACAGATCATCGACAGATTGCTCTATGTGATCATCATGTATTTCTCAAAATGAAACTCTTGAGGACAGAGATAACCCATCCGTACCCTGTGAAGACCACACCGTGTGTGGAGAACATGTCCAAACCTTGAGATAACAGTGGGGGATAAGCTGTCCACACAGGCATCGCATCTTTGGGAAGACACGGAAACCTTCTGGAAAGATGATGGACATGGGAAGAGCTCTATTGTTGAAAAGGGACTCTTACTTTGGGAGAGTGAAATTAGTGTGGGGCGCCAAATCCTGAACTATCCATAGCTTTCTGATTTTACCTTTGATGATATTGGTGACTCCCTAACCAAAAAAAAAAAAAAAAAAAAAAGAAAGAAAGAAAAGAAAAGAGTGGAAGAGCAAAGCAGCCGGTTAGCCCTTCAAACTATTTGTCTACATTAAGTTAAACAGCAGGATGTCTGTTTGAATTCTTTGCCTGGGGAACACTGGGAGAGAAGTCTGTTTAACCGGAAGTGGCTGATGCCGTGAGCTTACACCAACATGTTAACATTCAAACAATTGTCCACCGGAGTTCATCTCACCAGTAATCCCGGTTCCATGTTTTAAACCAGCTTGCCCCTGGACGATGGGTTATGTGGACTCTCTCCTTTTGGCGACCCAAAGGAGTATGTAAGCACCAAGAACAGCCTCGGCCTGGACCCACTGGCTTTGAAAAGGGCTGCCCGAGCCACCCTCCACCTGTGGGGAAAACCAGCCTGGACTCTCGTTCAGCTCAGAGGGGGTCAAGCTGTCAGTCGACAGCTTGCTTTGTTCTTATTTTTCTGGCCAGCTGCCTTGGTGCTGCTGCTGATACTGCCGTGGTGGTCTCCACGTGGGCTGGGTAAGAGGCTCACAAACAATCACCTCCCTTTCCACCTCCTTGGTCAAACGATGGCTCGGGCTCCCACAGGAACAGTGCCGTGGAACCCAGCGGACAGGGAAGTGGATGAATAGCTGTTAAAAAAAGAAGAGTGCATTTTAATGGAAAAATGAGGTATTTTCCATTGTGGTGAAGTCTCTTTTTTCAATCATAAAACTGCTCAAAAGAGGAAGCAAAAAGAGGAACCTGTGTTCATTTGTTTTAACTTGAGTTCGTAAAATGAGTTCTTGAGAAAGCTGGTAGCTATCTATTTCGAAGAATGATGACTTCTCCTTGACATCTGAATCTTGCCTCTGTTTCAGAATATAATGATCTTCCGTAGTGCTCTGCATTTGTAAATATGACTATGGGTCAACAACTAGTCATCCTCTTGGCAGCTCCACACGCCAACATATGGAGAGGGAGAGAAGGGAGAGAGTGGGGGAGAGAGAGAGAATGTTTGCATATTTCAACTATTCAAATTCTAAGATCAGAGACCTAAGAGTAAGATGAGACCCTTCCTATGTGTGCAGCCGACTGATATTAGAAGTGCGTTGTGCTAGCGAGAGCGCAGGTACTGTCAAACATGGCGTCTCTCCACAAGCCCCGTGGTCCGGAGTTGCGTGTGGGTACCCACGCTGCAGCGCAGCCCTGGAGCAGAGGCAGAGCCAGGCTTGCTATTCCGAGAGACCCTCCACGTTCCCAGTACTCCCTAGTTGGGGAACTACTTGGACTGCAGATTTACTAACACAACTGGTCACGGAGAGACCAAGCTTTGGGCTACAAAATGTGGAAGACCCACTGCACAGGAGCCACCGACAACGTCCACCTGCCAGCTGGCCACTGGCCATCGGAGGGAAGGAGAAAAGCAGGCAGATGCGGTTGCTAAGCCGTAGGAGTTATGGTACCAACAAGACTTCGAGGGAGGTAAGTAGTGGGGGTGTGGGGGTGTTAGGTTCTCTCTGAAGTTCTGTTCGGAGCCCGCCTGGACCTGGTGGACACTTTCTCCCTGGGCTAACTGTGGGACGGTGACCACGACAGTGTCAACAACAGCAGCACACACAGCAGCCGTTTGGAAAGCGAGCCCTTCCTTCTGTACCTGAAGCTTGGCTGCCTGGCAGACTTCCCCCTCTTTCCCTTTTCCCTAAGCAGCGTCTTCCCTGAGTGCGGCTCCGAGGAGAGGGGGCCGAGGCGTTCGGGGTTGCTCCTGGGGAGGAAGCTGAGTGGGGCGCTTCTTTCAAGAGCAGGGATGACTTCAAGTGGCGTCAGGAATCCACTCATGAGTTGCTTCTCCCCGAGGGTGGTCCTCCAAGCTCCTGTGTAAAGAACTTTGCAAGAGGAGGGGGTGCGATTCATCCCCTCACAGAAGATCAGGTGACTCTAAAGTTGAGCTTGTCACGGGATAAGTACCATAGACGGAGCCCTTTCTGTGTGCAGCGTTCTCGGTCACCATCTTATTCAACCCCAACAGCAGCGCTTTCAGCAAGGTATTGTTCCCCGCAAGAGTGTAAGCAGGCGAGGGCAGGGACTTCCGTTCACTGGTGGATGCCGAGCACTCGGCAAGTTTGCGTTTTAAGTTCTTTGACAACTATTATCCTGCCAGAGGAAGAAACCGAGGGTCAGTGAGAGTGAATACTCTAAGAAGCTCACCCAGCTGGATAACAACAGAGCAGGAAATCACGCCCAGTACTCCGTGGAGGCTTTATGCTGGGGGGGGGGGGGGTTGCTGCGTGTCCCAGAGTCCCCGTTCCTGTGGCCCCTGGTTGAGGCTGGGCACAAGAGATGTTGCATGGGATTTGGGATGCAGGATGAAGCGGCCGTGTTTGTGCTCAGAGGGCAGGCTTCCCCAGCTCCCAGCCGATCTCTAGCAGGTTCTCTGAGTCCCGGGCCAGCACCCTTGTGCAGCTTTGTGGCAAAGGGTGCCAGTCCTTCTGCAGGTTACCTGGACAGTCGAGGTTCAAGGCCAGGGGAGCCAGGGACAGGGCCTAGGTTGTTCTTCATCTCCCTGCTTCAGGTCCAGCTTATCTCCCCAATTGCTGATTCTGCTGACCTGCAGCTACTTCAAGGTCACTACCAAAGGCAGAGGTGTAGACTGCCATAGATTCTTCACCAGCTCCCACAATGATGGCTGGTCTAATCCCCATAGCAGACCCTTTACTACACATGTGGGGGTTCTGCTTTTCCCATCAAACCTTAGCTGTTACCTCCTGTCAGATTCCAACCTATCTAGCACCCTATGATCACCAGGACAGCCGGAGGGTGAGGGGACAGCTGGTTCCGGTGGGATTCGAACCATCTGGCTCTGAGAAGCTAAGGACTTCTTAACCAGATGCTCAGAGAACACAGGTGAGGGGCACATTCAGTGCAAAACAGAAAATGAAGACGTCACTTCGGTGTTTTTATTTAGCCTGACAGAAACACAGAGCCAGTTTTCATGGCCAATTCCACTGTTTCAGATGGGCTAAGAGTAAGCTGATGAAAAATATTGCAGTGGCCACTTGTGGGGGACATAAGATTATTCCTTTCTTCTGATTTCTCAATCAGTGCTTTTACATATCTTAGTCACAGGCTTCATTTACATGCCAATGGACCACGTGGAAAGCGAAAGTGTTCTCTGTGCTTACCTCCATGAGCATCAGGGCAGGGGAGGGGGGATGGCGTTTTTCCACGCTTCATTCATTCGGTGCCGTAGAGATTCCAGCATCGACATGGGTCCCTTTCCCCTTATTATTATTTTTTTAAAGCGCTACACCATTTTTTCAGTGTGCTTTTTCTGGAACACAATCTGGCCAGGCGCTAGCAGCTCAGACGCAAGGCTGAAATCTTGGCTGCAGGAAGCACTGAGCCTGACCAACCAGCACTTCGACCCCCGGCGGCCGCCTTTCCGAGGTCACCCTTGGCCATTGTGCACGTGCCCCTGCAGTCCGCTCACACACTACGGGCGCCGGGACTTTCCGGGGTTTCTCTGCCTTCTGCTTTTGGGGTAATATTGGTTTGACCAGCAGAAGGGCGGCATTAGAAAGACCCAATTTTCTTACAAGGCGGCAGGAGAGACTTTACACAACCCATCGCGATACTTAACTTGCAGGAGCCTTCTCTGGCTCCTCAGCCCCCGACTCCCTGTATCTCTCTACCTTCTGCCCCTCCAGTATGTACATCGTCTGCCTCGAGTGAGAAACCGTACCTGTAATCGGCCCTCCCTTGTTCTATGTGGATCAGGTAATAGGCAAGAGGCCCAGTTAAACATGCGCTTCATCTGAACGAGTAATTGTTGGTATAATAAGTACATTCCAAATTTTGCATGGTCCGTACTCATCCTAAGAAGAAAATGTATTGCAGAGCTGAAGTTTAAATTTAACCAGGCATTCTGCATTTTATTTGCTAAATCTGGCAACCTTGGTGTGGAGGCACCCTGCCCCCCACAGCCCCCACAACCCCCCACTTTCCAAATCCTGCACGTTGACTGGGCTGCCCACTGGAAGCCCAGCTCTGGACAGTTGATGGGATTTTCCTTGATGAGTGTATTTGCCTTCTAGCCTTCGCCTATGTTTCTTAGTGCCACCACCCAAACACACGTTAATAGGGCATTTGATATGAACCTTGTTGTTGTTGTTTATAACTGCTCTGGCGGCAGAGCCGGAGAGTTGGAAACAGTCTCCAAGCAGCACCAGCCTTCGGGCACGCAGTGCTTGCTGGAGGACGTCACATGCAGCGTGAGCGCTCTCGGGGTCACACGGCTCTCGTTCTGCTTCCTTCCTCTTGTGCTCACAGCTGGCCAGTCCTTTTCTCTTACGGCAGCAGCGGTCTTCTCTGCTCCAGCCTGACCTGGGCCGACGATTTGTGCGTGCTGATTTCGTGACTCAGAAACGGCGGGCTCACCAGGCCACGAAGGCACCCCTGAACTGGAGTGTAGGCTCTTTATTTTCCCCAAAGGATAAACATTTTATTTTTATTTTTCTGATCATGTAAACACTTTTCAGTGATAGTCGACATACAATATCATATTAGTTTCAGGTGTCCGCCTCAGTGGTTAGTCATTATAACTTATGAAGTAGTCATTCTGATAAATCTCATACCCGTCTGGAGCGTAGATTCTTATGACCCAGTCACGCAATATCAACAGAGAGAGGCTCACGAGGAGCTTGCAAAGTCATGCTGCAGGGGAGGAGAAAGGCTTTTTGAAATCAGTTGGAAAATAACATTTATCAGGCTTTTCCAGATTCTAAAACTACCGTGTTCATTGTAGGAAAAAATGCAGACGGACAGGAGTGCAAAGAACAAAATTTGAAAAAGTCATTCATGTACCTGACATCTACTGTTAATATTTTTGGTGTGTATTTTAAATACTTTTTCATATATATATATGGAACTATATATATTTCAAACTATATATGTAGTTTGAAAACAGTGGCATGCCACATGAGAGCATTGAGACTTTTCTGTTTTTATTTAACACTGAATTGTGGCCATTTCTTCAGCATCAAGTTTACTTGTGGATCAGTAATTCTCTGCGGTGTCTGGATTGCAGGTCTCATTCAAGAAAGTAGTGAAGGACCCTTCTTCTAGGAGAACTGGAAGAAGTACACAGGTACCCAGAGACTTTTGGATAAAATTAGACTCTCATAATGAAGCTGTAGTTCCTACAGGGTACCCAGGACCTGTTTTAAAATCCCACAACTGATTTTAATTAGTACCGGTACCTGGGGCATTTTGAGACTCCCTCCCAGTAAGAATGCTTTTCTATAAGCTAAAGGGGCGATTAGCCATTTGCTACTCTGAGACCTCAAGTGCTAAGGTTTTTCCTTTGGTTTTCTTAGAATCTAGGGTTAGGTTATGGTAAAGAGGAACTGGTAGCAAATGTGCAGATTGCTCTCTGTTTACATGTAAGTGCTGAAGTTGTTGAGCTAATGGGTCTTCCCTTGGTCGGGAGCCAGCGGCGAGTCATGAGCGAGAAGCCTAATTTGGATTGCACAAGAGCTCTGTCACAAGCCCCGTGCTTCCTGTAGGAACACTGAACGTGCCGTGCCCTGGCCGTACGGCTGGCTGTGGCTCTGCTCCCCGTGTGCGACTGCCACTGGAGGCCGTAGGAAATCGAATTCGTTAATCCCCGAATGCTAAAGACGTCTTTCGGCTACTTTTCTTCTCTGTGTGACTTTCAGTGTATTGTTAGTCAGAAGGAGGTGAGGCAACTTGGGAAAACACAAGAAGGTGACAGTTCTCTACATGAAAGATCGTTTGGTTTTACTGTCCGCCCCCACCTACCTGCAACAGGTCTGGCCTGGGGCAGGATTGGAGGGGGTATCTGTAGCTCACAAAATGCAGCCACAGGACTGCTAAAATAATAATATTAATTATTATTATTATCATGAACTATAGTGATTATAGGTGCTCTTTACTGGGCACCAGTTATACACCGACTATTGGGCTGGGCGCTTTGCCTGGAGTATAGTCAATTCTCTGCCCTCTGAGAAGCAGGTATCGTTTTTCTCTTACGTGGAAGAGGCAATGGATGGACCGGTCGAGAGGCCACACATTGGCACAGCATAGTCTGGAGTCCCATCTACTGGCCTGGTGACCCTGCGGCTCGTTGATCTCATTTGTAAACTGGAGGGTGAAAGAAGGATTTGAAACCTAGTTAGCCGGACTCCCTGTGCTACAGATGGTTCAAGGGTTCAAAACTCAGAGAGGTCCTTTCCTCGTTCTCAAGCATGCAAAGGCCCTTGTGCAAAGGGAAAAGCTGCCGAGTGGGGTGGAAATAGCCTGAGATGGGAAGAGAGAGGTTGGAGGCTAACTAGCTAGGGAGTGATGCCTCCCTAACTCCCAATGGGAGTGATGCCTCATTGGCCCACTCGACAGGGTTGTTGGGCTAAACGAGACCAGGGTGGTGAACTTGTGTGCTTGGCTTTTCCTTGCTGCCCTTTCTGACGACGTTGCTGGCTCATGACAGAGAAGGAATATTTGTTAAATTCTGCTCTGTGCTAACTTGGGTATAGATATCAATCCTGAAACAACCGCTGCCCGAGGGAGGGACAGCGGGAGATTGCAAAGCAGCCACTACGCCCTATTGTGTACCCACAGAGCAGCTCTCTATCGCATGGAGGCTAAACGCATTATTTTCATAGTTTAAAAGCTCCAAACACTGGTGTTTGGCCAAGACCTAATGTGAATACATTTTAAGAATTTGTTAACATTTTATTTTGCATATATTTTTCTTCTCATGTATGCACACAAGTTTTTATGATACAAAGATACACGTCAAATAAGTCTAAAAAAGCACTTTGAATGAGTACGAGATAGAAATTATCAGTGATAAGAAAGCAGTTTGTCCTTTCTTTTGGGTAGATGAAATAAAGGTACATCTTACGATGCACAGTGTATTCAATTAAATGACATGGAATGATTACTATTTAATAAATGCCTGATAACTGTGAGGTGCTTTGCATACATGACCTCTAGTCTTCCAACGTTAAGTTGACAGTACCATTACTGTTCCTATATTACAGATGAGGAAACTGAGATTGAGAAATGCTAAAAATTGCCTAAGACCACACAACTAGTACATAGAACTAGACATAAAACTAGATCAGCAATCTCCAACCTTTTCCATTGCATGATGCACATAAAATAATTACTAAAATTCTGCAGCACACCAAAAACCGTATTTTTTTTCCAATGTGACAGAACAAATAATAGGTATAACGTTGATAGACTTACAAAAAGTATTAATAGTAATTACCTACCCTTTTTGCTCCAAAGTGACTTTTTATAAAATCTGGTGCCTATAGGGATTTCCGTTACCAAGAATTCACCAATCAGATGCAACTTTATTATGTGACATGACCAATAAGATACAGCTTTATGATATGACCTACCTATGTATTTGTGGTTTGAGACAGGAAATTCACACTGGAGAGCTATTGTGTTTGCCTTTGTCATTTTTTAAAAATTTGACACTCTAAGGGTTGAAAATCGAGGGACTAACCCTGCCTGTGCTCTTTCCGCTACGCCACATTGCTTTTTGCCTCCGGAGGGAACGTAAATTTGGTAAAGTAGCCAGAGGCCCTGACTTATTTATTATATGGCCTCATATAATCCCACGACCACATCTGAAACCAAAAATTGTTATCTGAGACGTAGTAGCACTGACATGTTTGGGCAACAGGACAGACTATTTTGGATGGGAATCCAAGATCTCATCTTGCGGGTGGGATATTTCCTCACCGATCCCCACCCCTCAACTGTAAAGCCACAAGACTTTCTTGAAGGCCCCGGGGAGACTGTGCTGCTGGGAGACAGGAGAGGTGGGAGATGGAGGAAGGCGAAAGGCACAGGCAGAAGTGGCCCCCGGCTGCTCCAGCCCTTTCCTCCACAGCTGAAGTGGCTGTGAAGCCACCGGGCCTTCAGAGTCCATGGGGTTCCAAAGGGAAGGAGCCTTCACAACAAGAAGTGATGCGGACACAGGCCCGCCATGTCTGTGGCGTTATGGATGAGATGAAATAAATTCACACGGACTACCGAGTCCTGTGGAGGAAAAGGATGGTGCGACTTCTCTCTCAAGGGGAGAGCGAGCCTTGGAGCATCTCAGCCACTCTCTCAAAAGAAGAGCGCCTGGATCCTTGCCTTGACCGGCTTTTATTGGATTCAGTTTGCATAGGAATGCAGGGTGTATATGTAAAGCTCATTAGTCATTATCAGGCAGTAAGGATCAAACAACAGATAACATACAAAGAACTCTGAGGGCTTATTCTGAGTCAGAGTCAGATAGCTAAATGGCCATAAAATTTTGGGGAACAAACTTACTTCCTGTTTGGACCCTTATCATTTAATTGAGAGCATTCTAAACAAAGTAGGTTTCACAGGATTTTACACAATCTTCCTTAGGCCTGATTGCCCTAGGGAACCCACCCTTTCCAGCACAAGGCTGCACCCACCACCAGCATTGTTTCAGGCTTAAGGCGTTGTTTCAGGCTAAGGCATTGTTTCAGGCTTAAATCAGGCAGGGGAAGTAAGGCAGCCAGGAGATTAAGAGACTTCTCTAAGACAGAATGGGGACTCAGGCTATGTCAAAGCCAAGGGGCAAGGGTCCATCACTCCTTTTCTGTAGCCCCCAAGTCCTTCCCTGGGGACCCCTGTGATTGTGCCTGTCTTACGTCGTCCCTCCCTTGAGGAATCTTACCTGTGATTGGCTAACCGATCAAGCATTGGGGGCCAGGCAGGATGAAGTAAAAGAGGCAGAGGTGGCGCCCCTGCCAGGGAGATAAGCTTTGTCTCCTTAACAGCTTATGGTCTGAAGGTCGCTCACTCAGCTCTAGACATGGGGGGCGGGGGCGGGTTACAGCCTCTGAAACCAGGCAGGGCAGTTCCCAACAATGAAGGCCCTGTGTCAATCCTGAGTTCGCCACAGAACTATCACTACAAACAGGACCTTTCTAAAGGGTGCGGTGACTCTCACCAGCATGGGGACAATAGTGAAGGTGTTGGTGCAGGTTCAAGAACTCTGGGACGGTCACAGGCTGCATTCATTGGCCAATCATGTATTGAAGTCAACTATGCATTGGGCACTGGACCTTCCAAAGGCAAGTCTGAGGCAGTCTTACCTTCAAAGAGCCCACCTCTAGGTGGACAGAGCTTGGATCCAGGGTTACCAGCTAAGGCAGCAAAGGAGGAGCTGGGAGAAGGAGAGAATTATTCTTGCTGGGGCTTCTCAAAGTCAAGGTCATTGAGCAAGGCTAGCTTTGGGATGGGAAAGCAAGAACTGAATTTTGATAATACCTATTTCTGTAGCATTCAAAATCATATTGCAATGAACATAACTCATTCATCTACATGCACTGATTGGAGAGAAATATGGATAAGAAATGGGACATAGTTTCTGGCCTCAAGGAATTGCAATCTAGTGGGCTTCTGTGATGATCCTGCAAATAATGTCTTGGGAGTTAAGTAGAGAGCTAGGAAAGCCGACTCCCTGAGTCCGGCCTTAACTATGTTGTAAAGGTGTCTTTGATTCTTCACTTCAACCCTTTCTTCTCTGTGCGCCACCCTCACTAGCCACCTCTCCCTCTTCCCTCCCCTCGTCTTCAATTCACTCTTCCTGTTCCCAGGCGCCCGATGCCTGCTCCCACCAGTGGGAGGCGCACTGTGAGAGAAGTGAGCAGTGTGATGGGAACATTACAGCAAGGGCATTCTCAGGACTGCAGTGAGATGCAGGGAGAAATGCAGGGAGTCATTTTCTGATACAAGCATGTCTGGAACTGTGATAGGAGGCTGAAGGAGACATTTGGTAGCAGGTTTTTACTTAGTGCTCTGCCCAAACACACATCCCCAGAAGTGACTCTCCTCCTTTTCCTCACATTGCTTGGGCTCTGATTTGAGTCGGGAAGAAAATCCTGCCTTACAGCTTCTGTTTGGGATCTTAGTACCTTTTGGCCACGTTTGGACAACTCGTCACGTTGGGGCTCAGGCAGTAAGTAAGACAGGCCCCAACTTTTCCTGAATACACCCATAACAGACCCTGCAGATCGGTAAGGGCCCCTTTTATTCCCCTTCATGAAGGGGGAGGAGGAGAACGGTGCTGAGCAACCACCCGGTGGCTGCTTTATGATTGGGTCATGCTAATGTTCGTGGGAAATTTTCCATCAGTCTCTGTTCATATCTGTCAAAGTGTTAGCCGTGACATTTGCTCTGGGTCTTATAGCTTCTAATTTTGTCTTCTGGAACTATCTCATACAACCAGGGCTGGGTGAGAAGTTCCCCAGAGGAACTGGGGCCATACATAGTCACCGGTGCTCTGTCGGCAGGGAAAGGCAGCCAGCCGGTCCACAGGGCTGGGACGGCACCACTCAGCTGTGGAGAAGTGGAGACGTGGACATTACTTTGCCATACACTTTGGCTTTATTTTACTCGAGAGTCCCATGAAGACTCCTCGTGGCACTGAGGGATTCTCCTGTGAAATGGAGACACAGCTCAGAGTTGAGCCTGTTGTTTGTGGGCAAGCATTGTCTGATTAGCAATACAACTCATTTCTCTGAAGTCATCTGCCCATAAACTTCAGTCCCAATGTTGAAAGACTAGACCCAAAATGAGGAAGAAGTATAACAAGGAAGAACACTAATTGTTTTCATTCAACAGAAGGTGTTTTGTTTTGTGTTATTTGAGCAAGCATATATTTAGGTCCCTGTGAAGTGGTATGGGGTCACCCTGGTCAGGTGGCTCAGTTGGTTAGAACATTGTCCCAACATGCCAAGGTAGTGGGTTTGATTCTGAGTCAGGGCACATACAAGAATCAACCAATGGATGTGTGGATGTGGAACAACAAATTGATGTTTCTTTCTTTCTCTTCCTTTGTTGCTCTCTCTCTCTCTCTCTCTCTCTCTAAAATCAATCAATAAGAAAAATTTTTATTTTTTATTTAAAAAAAATTTTTTTAAAGATTTTATTTATTTTTAGAGAGGGAAGGGAGGGAGGGGGAGAGAGAGAGAGAGAGAGAGAGAGAGAGAGGGAGAGAGAGAAACATCAATGTGCGGTTGCTGGGGGTTCTGGCCTGCAACCCAGGAATGTACCCTGGCTGGGAATCGAACCTGGGACACTTTGGTTCCCAGCCAGCACTCACTCCACTGAGCTACGCCAGCCAGGAAATAAGAAAAATTTTTAAATGTTAAAAAAGATGATTCAGGGCATAGTGGTATATGTGATGTCGTCTTCCCCCTCAAAAACCATACCGTTTAGTTGGGAGATAAGGTGTATGATAAAACCTTTACGTAAAATCATAAAATGTATAGAAAATGAAGCATATACTCTATCTGATTTACAAAGATGCCTTCCAAAGGAGCCTTTGGTGTTTGGTATCATTTTCAAGTGGTACAGCTTTGGATATATTTTACCTACTTCTCTGTGTTTTTATTTTGCAGTGAAAAATTATTTAAGATTTTAATAACCAATTTAAAAATCAGTCCAACTTAAAAAAAGATAAGTAGTCATGTAAGCAGTACTCCAGCTAGTAAAAAAAATGGCTTTTTCTAATAAGTTCAGGAAGGAGTAAGAGTACCATGTGCTGATGCCATCAGGGAGGTCTCCCTGTGGGTTCTCAAACAGGTTCTCGAATGGAGAACAGACAAGACTCATTGCAGGCAGAAGGGGTTTGAGGAAGGACGCATTGGTGGGCAATGACAGGATTCAGATCTGCGTGCTGATCCCAAAGGACCCCCAGCAACCCAGTTGTTTAATGTGTAACGGTTGTTCTCAAAACCAGGGTCCTTTTGTCAAGGTGAGAAGTGGGAGAAAGCAGATCTTGAGGTTAGAGGATGAACCAGCCCATGTTCTTGTGGGTGGAAAAGTATATGACACCAACTCCCTTTCCTGGAAGGAGAGATTTTTGAAATGAACTCTGGACATTTCAACCTAATTTTAGGTTGAAATTCCCTCAAATTCTGAAGGCATTGGCTTTTGTCTTGTCTTTCGGAATTCAGGGTTGCTACTGAGAAGTGAGATGCTGATCCAATTCCCAGTACAATGGTTTCCAAGAACTATTTTCTACTCTTTTGGAAACTCTTTGCCTGATGTTCTAAAACTTCATCATCATATTCTTGGGTAGTCATTTTTTTTATTAGACTCTTAGTGGGCATTTCAATCTGGATACAGAGTACTGCGGGTTTTGGACATTTTCCCAGTGTTATTTCTTTGCTAATTTTGTCCATTATGTTTTCTCTGTTCTCTTTGAAACCACTATTGGTTGGATATTGAGCTTCCTGAATGAATTTTCTCATTAGCTTATGTTTTAGGCCCTGTTTTCTGTCTTTCTTCTTTACCTTATTGTCCTGCTCTTCTGCCGAAAGTTCTGTTTCTGCTGTGATATACATACTTTTTCTTTTCAAGGGATTTTTCTTGATCTTTGAGTATTTCTTTTTATATAGTATCTTGTTCTGGTCTCATGAACACAATATTATTTTTATCTCTCGGAGATATTAATAGTTTTCTGAGACCATTTTTTCTGCTCCCTGCATTCCTATATTTCTTGAATTCAGGTGTCAGATTGTTCATGTCTTCTCCACGCACCTTTGCCCTGGGCCTGGGATAAAGGTGCAATGATTACTCAAAACATGTTCTCAAATAAAATCTTAAAAAAAAGGCCTGGCTGGCATAGCTCAGTGGATTGAGCGCGGGCAGCGAACCGAAGTGTCGCAGGTTCGATTCCCAGTCAGGGCACATGCCTGGGTTGCAGGCCATGGTCCCCAGCAACCGCACATTGATGTTTCTCTCTATCTCCCTTCCTTCCCTCTCTAAAAATAAATAAATAAAATATTTTTTAAAAAACCATGTTCTCGTGGAGCATCATGGGAACACAAAGGACCAGGGTCTATGAGCACCTTTAAGTCATCTGTTTGCATCCCATCTGCTCATACTCCATTGGCCAAAGCAAGTGACCTGGTCAAGCCCAGAACCAGGTAAGCAGGGAAATTGTATCTTGATAGACAATATTGGGGATATTATTGTGAAACTTGAGGACACTGGGCAAAAAGAGAAGGTCCTAAATGCTAACACAGACA
Source organism: Phyllostomus discolor (assembly GCF_004126475.2). Classification (NCBI taxonomy): domain Eukaryota; kingdom Metazoa; phylum Chordata; class Mammalia; order Chiroptera; family Phyllostomidae; genus Phyllostomus; species Phyllostomus discolor. The sequence goes on along the minus strand of NC_040917.2, from coordinate 17,484,301 downwards.
TGCAGATGCACACACTAACACGTAAGCAGAAGTCCTAAAGCATTCATATCTATATGCCTTTAGCTTTAGGGATTAAATGTGTTTTGTTTGGCAGACTCGAGGCATAAGTATTGCTTATATGGTTTGCAAAAGGACAAAAGAGCGTAATGGTTTCTGCGTTTTCATTTTCATGATGGAAGTGGTAAAGTTTACTTTTTACCAAAGTTCAGAAAACGGTGCAATTGGGCACACCTTTTCATTGTTCACCAGGAACTCCAGGACGCCATTTATTATCCAAAAACAATTCCTCTTCCCCTGAATTCTGACCTGCTATTATATCTTCCTGTGCATTGAACTGACCAAAGAGTCATTTCCATCTGTTGAGCAGTATCATTTTCCTTCAACCAACATACACTGCAGCCAATGAACACACTCATTTATGGCAAGAAACCTACGAGGGCTATCGTAGGTGGCATGGTGGGTGCATACCTGGCCAGCTGCTTGCCTTGGAGGTCTCGTTGGAAAGCTTGGCTGGTCTCACTAGTGGAAACATGTCCAGTGGTCTCATCCTCCTCTCAGACATCTGTTCGTTTCTCTAAAACCGCTGCAGGTCTTGGCACCACGTCCCAGCTTTTTGGGAGAGGCCCCCAGAATGGTCTGAGACGTATTCTGAACGTTAGGAGTAGGGAAGCTTCTGTAGTGTCCGTCTACATCGCCTTCCCAAAAGAGTGCGGGGAGGCCCACTCCTTTTGGTTCTATGAACTCATGATGGAAACAGGGCATCCTAGCTCATCAGAGAATAAAGATTTCAGAATTAGGTTGTATTCGGGGCTCGACCTAAAAAGTACAAAAGTCAGGTACCAGACAGTTTTGTGTTTATGGGGTACACGTTTGTACGGTGATTAGGCTTTGATCCCGTGGGGTAGAGCTCCGGCACACAGAAAACACACCCCCACACCCAGCGGGATACGGGAACATACCAGAGTTTATGAGCATTGGGATTTAATTCTCGGAAACCTTGTCCTTTGGCATCTGCCAGTATGCCGTCTGGAATTTATTGTGTGCCCGCAGTGTCTCTCCGACCAGCCGTGCTCCCCCTGTTTCCACGGTCACCAGCGTAATTTCAGCCCCTGTCACCTCGCACCTGTATTGTAAAAACAGCTCAGTCCCCGTCTCTCTGACTCCAGTCTTCCCCAGTTCCAGCTCCCATCTCAGGGCGATGGAATCAACTCCAAGACGTGGCTGTTGCCATGGCGCGCCCTCCTCCACCGCTGCTCAAGGCCTCCCTCACTTCTTCACCCAGAAGAGCTCGTTGTCCCTGCATCACCTCACCAGGCCCTGCGGGGTGGGGAGAAGGTGACCCAGGAATGTCTGATTATCAGGATCACTTGGGAGATATTAAGATACGAGGTTGCCTGTCCCTCCTATGGATGGGACTAAGGGAGCCACATTTTCAAAATCTTTTATTTTTTTATTTTTTAATATTTTATTTATTTATTTTTTAGAGAGGGAAGGGAGGGAGAAAGAGAGAGAGAGAGAGAAACATAAATGTGCGGTTGCTGGGGACCATGGCCTGCAACCCAGGCATGTGCCCTGACTGGGAATCGAACCTGCAACACTTTGGTTCGCAGCCTGCGCTTAATCCACTGAGCTACATCAGGCAGGGCTCAAAATCTTTTATTGAAGTCTTATGTACATACAGAAATGTGACAACTAGAATAATTTTCACCTTGTATCCAGCACCCAGTTCAAAATATAGCAAACAGCAAAAAATGCTAACAGCAAAAAAATGTAGCCACTATGTTGACTTCTAAAATAATTTTTTATATATATACATAAAGCTTTCCAGGTTATGAGCTTGGTTTTGGGGGCAACTCTGTTTTATGAGAGTTAACGAGGAATAGTTTGTGGTCTTGAGATGATTTTCAGGTTCTTTGATATGTATACAGTTTTTGCCCAACCAAATAGTAGGCTTCAAAGATCAAGAATTTCCTTCATTTATTTCACATCTTTCCAGCAATGCACCGCTAAACATTGTTCTTGCGTTTGTTGACTTATTTGAGACACACCTAACTGTGATTATTGTAAACTGCTTCTAAGCACAGTATTTCTACGTCTGTCCTCACGCAGAGTGGATGCCTGGCTCGCGTTTCCTGAGCTGAACCGTTTTGTCTTTTTCCTCCACGTTCCAGTTGATGGACGAGAAAGAACAGCAGAGCGAGGACCCGCATGGCTGTGAGTTTGAGGCAGTGCGGGCTCAGTGCGGGGAGCCCTGACTTCAGGGCTGAGTGTTTTCGCAGTAGGTTCTGCTTCCCCCTTTTTGAGGCTGCAGCAGCACTTCTGAGAAACTGCTTTAAAAGTAGAAGTGACATCAAATACAGTGCTGGGCACACGGTATGCAACTAACACACATTTACCGCATGGAGTAAATAGGAGAGAACTCATTGAAATAATGCCAACACATTATCTCTAAAGAATGCCCCCCACTACAGTTCCTTGCATAATGTTTTATTGACTGAAAGGTGTGAGCTGATAATATTATTGCTTCAGTGGATAACTTCCTTTTACCAGCTAACTGATGTTCAACTCGATTTGTTGTTATTGTGCATTCAAGGGATGAGAGTGGTGTGTTCACAGGAGTCTTAGGGAGGCGGTTGTTTCCTCTCTGAGCCATCATAACTTTGCAGCCAGGACCCGCACGTGAAGATGGATAAATGCCAGCCGAAAAATAGGTCTTGTTTTTAGCTGTCTCTGTCAATTCGCACAAAGAAGAAACACCACTCTCAAAACCTTGTGGCAGGTACCGTTTTACGTGATGCAGAGCGATCAGGTGTTTATAAGAGCCGAGGACAGGATGCGGTCCCTGTTCTGAAGGGATTTAAGAAGCCACGATGAGGCAATATAAGACGGATGATGAGGGACTTGTCGGTCTGAGACGCCAGAGCCCGGAAACATCATTCTGTCTGCAGAGGGCAAGGCGGCCTCATGGGGAAGATGATACTTGACATGGATCTGGAAGGACGGTGAAGCATTTGACAGGTGGTGATTAGGGCCAAGAACAAAGACAAGGACGTGAGAAAACGCAGGGCAGCTGGGATGGAGAGCAGAAGACCCGGATGGGGCTCTCAAGACGGATACATCCAATGAGGCAGCAGATGGCAGAGCACGTGGAACTCTGGGCCAGGAAGCTAGGAAGTTCCCGCAGGGCCCAGGTGTGACATGATGAAGTTCTGCATCAAGAGGCGGTGGTGAAGCCTGGCCGGGTGTCCCGGTGGGTGGGAGCACCGTCCCATACACCAAAAAGCTGTGGGTTCAATCCCTGGTCAGGGCGCCTGCCTCAGCGGCAGGTTCGTTCCCCCGTCAGGGTGCTTATGGGAGGCAACCAGTCGATGTTTCTTGCTCACATCAGTGTTTCTCTCAGCAAGTCGGTGATGGCAACACAGGGGTGAGCGATCTGAGATATCGGAGAGGCCTGGGCTTTGAGCCTGGGTGATGACTACAATTAAAGCACCAGGCACCAAAAAAATGCCATTTTTTCTTTCACAACCACGCGCGTCTAGGAAGAGCAATCTGTAGTCATTGTCTTCCCTTTTGTGTCCAATCACAGTGCCACCTGTGGCATCTGCCCTATCTCCTTTATCCAAGCCACCGCTGACCTCCAGCGGGCCAGATCTAACGGACAGGTCCAGTTTTCAGCCACCGATCTCTTTACCGTGTGTGTGCGCTCTTCCCAGTTCCCTCTGGGAAACTCTCTATCTGCTGGTTTTCATGATTCCATTGTCCGCATGAAAAGCACTTTAAGCCCTGGCTGGTGTAGCTCAGTGGATTGAGCACGGGCTGTGAACCAAAGTGTCTCAGGTTCGATTCCCAGTCAGGGTACATGCCTGGGTTGCAGGCCATGACCCCCAGCAACTGCACATTGATGTTTCTCTCTCTCTATCTCCCTCCCTTCCCTCTCTGAAAATAAATAAATTTAAAAAAAAGCACTTCAAAAAGACCAGAAAGTCTGCTAGGCAATCAGAGATCTTGAGCATGATAACAGAGTCAAACCCAGAGAGGAACAGGCCGGATGCAACTGTCCTGTGTCTCACGCAGGAGAGCAAGAAGTCCTTGCTTTTTTTCTTTCTATGAAAACTGGAGGATGGGGAGTCTAACCCTGATTTTGCAGGTATGACAATGTCTGACTCATGAATCGCCCTAGAGAGGCATCAGAATGTATGGGGTGCTAACAAATATTGTGCAAGTGGAGATTAAATCAGGCCAAGTGATTTATTACACAAGTCTAAAAAGTGATATCATTGGCTCCAGGGAGTAGCACTGGGTTGGTTTATAAGATCCCTGAACTTGGAGCGATTGAGTTGTAGATATTTATTGTTGTTTTAACTGCAGGAACCTGGCATAACTTCTGCATTTCCAAACTCCAGAATGTGACATTCATTCAGACTGCGGCTCCCTCGAAAGTGATTGAAGATATTAAGCCTCTGTGGTTCAAGGGGTAAAAGTAAATAGATGTTCCCCTCCGCTGGTTTTATTGAGCTGCAATTTTGTATACAAATTGGAGCCCCTGTTTATTATTGCCCTTCATGGTCGCTGTATCTCATTCTCATTCTCATTTTGTAAGCGGCAGCACATTTTCCCCACGGCAACCACAGTGAGCTCCGACGGGATTCCAGCCCAGCTGCAGGCTTTCTGTCTGTGTCTGCCGCCTCCAAAAGCAATAAAGATTCCACAGTTATGTTCGGGCTGGACATCTTAGCCTTGCCCAAAGTGGCAGAAAATTGATCTCTCTCTCTCCCTCTCTCTCTCTCTTTCTCTCTCTCTCCGCGCTCCCACACACACACAAACACACACGCACCCCAAATAAACAGAGACATGCTGGTCAGAGGAGATAAACTTCGTCTGGTTGTTCTCATAAATAAGCTGCACCAGGAGCCACTGAGCAGAGGGCAAGTCAACGGAGGAGACGATTTTAGGAACTGTTTGAGAAACATGCTTCCTCTTACCTGTAATTTGACTTCAGTCTTTAGCCTGGGTTTTGGAGCCTTGCTTTTGGTATATGAGGCTTTCCTTCCATTTAGCTGAAGGGCGTATGATAGCCTCCTTGGGTTAAAATGTATTTACAAATCACCCAATCTTTCAAATAAATATAAGCCTCATGGAAGGTTTATTGTTTGTTTGTTTTTCTTTCTGGTGCATGTGAAGAGCAGGCAGCTAGAAGGCACCCAAGTTTGGCACTTGGGGAGGGGGCAGGGGACGGACAAAATCCCTCTGTTTGCAGTCCGTGGGGACTGAAACAGGGCGCTGCAATGTGAAATCCGCTCTGTGCGTCACAGAATGTTCCAGCTTTTTCTTTCCTCGCAGCCGGTGAGTCACAATTTTAGTAGACCCATGGTTCCCAGCTCTGCCGTCGCTCTGACGCGTTAAAATGCTCTACTGCTCAATGCCTATCGATACTTAATATTTAATTATATTGATTTCACAGGACTGTTATAGGATTAGTCAAAATATATGTTAAGCTCATAAGACAGAAATGGTACCTAGGATATGCTTGGGGTTTTTTTTAGATTTATTGAGGTGTCATTGACAAAGGTTGTGTATCTCTAAGGTGTACGACACGATGCGTTAATATATGCGTGCTTTGTGAATGGTTACCACAATCAAGGTAATAAATCCATCATCACCTCACATGGCTCCTTTCTTTTTTGTTGGTGAGAAAAATTAAGATCTACTCTCTTAGCAAGTTTTGAGCACACAATATGGTATTATTAAGAATTGTCTTTAAAGGACACATGGACAAAAAGTAAGGGGAGGGTGGTAATGGGAGGGAAGTGGGGAGGGTTGGGTGGGTGGGCTGGAATGGGAGTCAAAGGGAGAAAACTGTACTTGAACAATGATTAAAATTAAAAAAAGGAAGAAAAAAAAGAATGGTCTCCATGCTGTGCAGTGAGGTCTCCAGAATTCACTTATCACTGGCTCAGAATGGATAAAGCTTGATCAAAACGAATCAAAAGGAACATTTCCGCGTTTCCCAGCCACCCAGCCCTTGCTAACGGCCATTGCAACGCCAAGCGAGATTATGCCGTGTTCACTTGCCTTTCTGCATCGGGCTAATTTCACATGGATTTTCGTCCTCCAGCTTCATCCGCGTTATGGCAGATGGCAGCACATCCTCTTTTTAAGGCCGAATACTATGCCACTGTGTGTGTTCATATGCACCTGTGTGTGTGCACACATCACATTTTCTTTGCTCATCCATCAGTGGGCACCTAGGTTGTTGCCACGTCTTGTCTGTGCTGATTGACACAGCGTGAACACAGGAGGGCAGCCGCCTGCCTGAGGCCCTGGTTTCATGGCCTTTGGCTGTACGCCCAGAGGTGAGATTGCGAGATCACGTGTAGCCCCAGTTTTCATTTTTTGAGGAACCTCCACACTGCTTTTCACGAGGGCTGTACCAATTTACATTCGCACTGTACACAACGTCCCATTTACATTTAACACTGCCCGAGGGCTCCCTTCTCTCCACCTCTTTGCCAACATGGACCTTTAGGATGATACACATCCTAACTGGTGTGAGGTTACATCTCATTGTGGTTTTGATTAGCCTTTTCCAGGTTAGTGACGTTGAGTATCTTTTCACATACTTGTTGGCCATCTGTATGTCTTCTTCTTTTTTTCTTTTTTTTAAAGATTTTTTACTTATTTATTTTTAGAGAGGGAAGAGAGGGAGAAAGAGAGAAACATCCATATGCGGTTGCTGGGGGCCATGGCCTGCAACCCAGGCATGTGCCCTGACTGGGAATCGAACCTGCGACACTTGTATGTCTTCTTTTGAAAAATGTTTATTCCGGCCCTTTGCCCATTTTTTAATCGGGTTGTTTTCTTGCTGTTGAGTTGTTTGGGTTCCTTACATATTTTGGATACGAACCTCTTATCAGATACACGATTTGGAAAGATTTCCTGCTGTTCTGCAGGCTGTCTCTTCACACTGTCTCTTGGTTTCTGTTACTGCGCAGGAGGGTTTAGTTTGATACAGCCTCATTGGCCTATTGTTGCTTTCGTTGCCTGTACTCTTGGGGTCATAGCCAAAAAAGTCCTTGCCCAGCCCAATGACACGAAGTTTTTTCCTAGTAGTTCTCCAGTGTCAGGCATGACATTCAAGCCTTCGATCCATTTTGATCTGATTTTTGTGTGCCACCTGAGGCAAGGGTGTAGCCTCATCCTTCTGCGTGCAGAGACCTGGCTGTACTCGCACCATTTATTACGGAGACCGTCCTTTCCCCATTGTGTGTTCTTGGCAAGAAGGCGAGCGGTTTATGGAAGTTTTTGTCCTGCTAGTTTCACGATTTCTCCAAGTCGAGTCTCAAACATTACAGGCTTTTAAGAGAGGAAGTAGCTGCAATACGAAGACATCACTATTAAAAGAATTAAAACTCACCGGTGTGCCGGAGAACATGAGACATTTGAATAGAGCTGAGTGTGCTAATGGAAAGTCGGAACAGTTTAGAAATTTCTCTGGGATTCAGCGAACACTCCATAAATGATTATTAAAAACATAACAGACCCTAGCAGCCATTGGGGTTGACGATAAGGTTTATCATTCGGTTGTGTATGAGATCAGAAAAAGCTAAGATTCTGTGACTTATTTTTTTTAATTCAAGTAATAAATTAACTAGCGACCGGAGCTGAGTGAGCTGACTAGAGAAAACAACCGGCCCGCTGTCTTAGTTACATAGCAAATGGCCAGTCTTTTCTGCGTCCTCGACAAGGCTTGCTTTATGGCTGAAAACAGTTATGGAGCCATTTGTAATTTTAACGGTGCTTTCTCGGTCCCGGTCTCATTCATTCCGTACAGGGCCCCTGTAAATTATAAGCCGTCTCAGTCTGAGGCCATCAGCTTGCAGTCGGGTGGCTCGGAGGAGGAACCCTGGCTCCCACAAGGACTGGTCATGTGACCTGGCGCAGACCACGTTCGCTTCCTGAACTTTGGTTATTCTCCTCTGCAAGTGAAGATCCCATTCACCATGCTGGAGCTCTGTAGAAATCCGCTTATGACAAATGCTTAGCATCATTTTGGGAACACTGCAGGTGTTCAGTTTATTGGGGACAATTATTGTCGTATGGTTCTTGACATCATTGGAGAGAGGTCAATGATCCCGAGTTGAAAGACACTGGGGCCCAAAGAGCGAGAAGTGACTTCAACTGCTGCTCTGTCTGAAGGCCGCACGGGTGCTCCAAGGGGCACCGGCTGAAGAGTGAGAACCAGGCAACCTCACTGGCCACCTGGACCGCGGCTTGGTTGGCTTTTTTGCATATAGTGTCTCGTTGTGATGCTAAAACTTGGAAAAGAGTTTCTTGGGCTTCTTTTTCAACTTATTTTGCTGCCCAGAAATATTACAGAATCCCTCAATAGGATCACTCTGATTTTTCTTATATTTCTGAGGCAGCAGAAACAATTCCAATAACAGATTATTAGATAATGATTAATATGCCTGGTTTGTAATAATTGTATTCAATGATCACCTGCTGTATCATTAGGACTGCAGGGGTTGAGACTGGTTAGTTATTGTCCCGGGATTAACTATCAAATCATCTGGAAACTGAGTAACTATCATGTGGCAGTGATTTATTTTGCTTTGCCAAAAAAAAGTTTATGTTACCCTAACATTCTCAGAGATCAAATTTTAGGACTCTTAAGAACCTAGAAAAGGTGATAAATATTTGTGGTTCTTGACTTATTCCCCACGAGGAGAAAGAAAGCTTTTCACAGTCACAGCTCTATGTGGAGAGAAGTGGTATATTTTTTTCCATCATATAAGCCATTGGTTTAGATCCACAAACATTTCAGTCTTATTTTTCTGGATCCCTAATTTCAAAAGAAGCCTGGTTTTGTCCACCCACTTAGATGAAAACTTAGGGAATTAGAATCTAATAGTTTCTGAATTTTGCCTCAGGGAACTCAGATTTTTTTTTACTTTAGAGCTGCTAGTCTTGGAAAGTTGGGAAATGGGCTTGTTTTTCTCTGATGTTTGCCTTTTTTCCCCTAAGAAAACGATCGTTAATGACAATATAAAAACATACTCAGTTTAGTCATTCCTTTGTTCACGGAACAAATACTGTTCAAGTGCCCACTGCTGCGCCGTGGGGTGCTGGAAAGCCGCCTCTTTGGACCAGACAGCCTCGGTCTGCAGCATTGCTGGGTGTGCACCTTCCCCGGGGGCCGGTTTCAAACTCTCAACAGGTCGTCACTGGTCACAGAGTTGGACAGAGCAGCCGTGGTTCTGCCGAGCTGGGCCGAGCCGGCGCCAGCCCACTCCTGACCGTGTGCCTTAGGGAGCCGTCCTGTACACAAAGTGTTAGTGCCAGATGAAAATGGAAACAGTCAGCTCAATATGAGAAAAAAGCTAAGATGGTCTGACCTATTTTTTGAGAAACCAGAGTTCTGATCAACTAGAGTGTAAAAGCAAACGGGATGTTTTCCATTAGTTCTCGACGCTGTCTCCATTCCCACGACTGACGCTGATGACTCTATGATTTGAATCTGATCAGTAGAAATGTAATTAGTTCAGCATCTTCAGCCATGTTCGGAAATAAGATGGTAATGGAATGGTAAACTTTTACCACTTTGACACACATGGTTGCCCAGTGTGTATCCATGGAGCTCTTTCATCGGGCGCGGTTATGGAGGTGCAATGGGTGTCGTTACGTGATTATAGACACATCGCTCACCTCCATCGGTCCGAGCACTCCACTGACGTTAAAGCTTGGGATTCGGTGTCCTGTGTCCTGTTGCATGTCTATAGCTGGCAGCCACAGGCAGGCCAGTCACTGTACAATGTCACATGGGAGAGGGATACTGGGAAATTGATAGATTAGTATAACCCATGCTCACTCCCAGAAAAAAAGATCCCATGGGTGAGCCCTATGGATGGTGGGTCAACAGAGTTTCCTGGGTGAGTGTGTGTGCATTTTTCTTGATGTGTTAGACATCTAAACGAGTTGTTGAACTCATGTTGTATACAGATTTTGTTTCTTGATTCTTAAAAGTGAACATCATGTCAAAACTATGTCCTCATGTAATAAAAACTCTTTGTTCCGTTTTTAGTAGGCACAAAATAGTTCATCATTTCCCTAAACATTCTACAATTTTCAACATTGGGATGTTTTTTCATATTTTTCTTTTATTATAAATAATGCTTCAGGTGCTGTCCCCGTCTACAAATCTTTGGTCATATGTCTGATTCCTTTCTTTAGAAGAGACTCTTGAAGTCAAGGGTATGACTAGTCAAACAACTTTGGAAACACAGAGTCAAATTGCTTTGTATCAAGATGGTCCCGGCATGCTTTTCAGTAGTGCGGCATCTTAGCGTGTGGCCTCACAGCAACATTTTTGCATCAAGAATTACAATTTTTAAAACATTACTCATATGATAGGCAAAAAGTGCTCTCTCATTTTAATTTGCCTTAAGAATACTAGTGAGGTTCCACTTTTGGGTATGTTAATCGTTCATTTGAATTTCCTTTCCTGTGAATTATCTGCTCATATCCTTTGTCTCCCTATTTTTTTAACTTATATTTTATTTTTCAATTACAGTTTATATTCAATATTATTTTGCATTTAGTTTCAGGGGGCAGCACAGTGGTTAGACAGTGATACACTTTACTAAGTGTTTCCCTGGTGTTTCCAGTGCCCACCTGGCTCCATACATAGTTATTGCAATATTTTGACTGTATTCCCTGTGCTGTACTTTACAGCTCTGTGACTATTTTGTCACCACCAATCTGCACTCCTCACTCCCTCCTCGTTTTCACCCAGTCCCCCAGCCTTCCCTGGCAACCCTCAGTCTGTTTTCTGCATCTATTTCTATTTCGCCTCTTTGTTTATTTTGCTCTTTATATACCTCATGTGAGTGAAACCATATGGTATTTGTCTTTCTCTGACCGACTTATTTCACCGAGCATAATACCCTCTGCATCCATCTGTGCTGTTGCAAGTGGTAAGATTTCGTTCTTTTTCATGGCTGAGTAATAGTCCATGGTATATATGAACCACGACTTTTTTATCCACTCATCTATTAATGGGTTACTGGATTGCTTCCATATGTTGGCTGTCTTCATTGGCTGCAGTGACATAGGGGTGCACATGTTCTTTTGAATTAGAGTTTTGAGGGGTTTATTTTCAGATATGTACCCAGAAATGGAATCACTGGGTCACAAGTCCTTTGCCTGTTTATTGCATTCTTAGAGTATTATAGTGAGAGTGAGAGTATATAACTTTGTCTTTCATACTTGATGCAAATATTTCACCCAGCTTTGTTTTTTATATTAGTTAGCATATTCTTGTGATATGTGGAAATTAAAACATGTATCAAAGGTACCTTTATATTTTCCATTTGTAATTTCTTCCATTAAATTTAAGCTTAGCAAGTTCTTATGCATTCAGATTAAATATTTCCCAATATTTTCTTTTGCTTTTTGTGATTGTAATTTTTAATACTTAAATCTTTATTCTGTGTAGTTCAGTGCATAGACATAATTTAAAAATTAGTATCTAACCAATTATCCTAACATCTATTGTAGAATACTGCTCCCATTCTCCATTAATTTGTGACATCCCAGTTTTCATATATTTATTATTAATTTATAATAAGTCCTGTTTCTGAAACATTGACTTTCTGCCACCTTTCTGTCTAGTCTTATGTCAATACCATTCTTATTTAATTATTATACACATAATACTTTAATAACTTCTAGTGCTATTTCTCTTGTTATCACCTCCATTTAAAAAGGAGCTGGTTTAAGTAGGTGTTTTAAAAAATTATTTATTTATTTATTTATTTATTTGTAAAGATTTTATTTATTTATTTTTAGAGAGGGAAGGGAGGGAGATAGAGAGAGAGAGAAATATCAATGTGCGGTTGCTGGGGGTTATGGCCTGCAACCCAGGCATGCACCCTGGCTGGGAATTGAACCTGTGACACTTTGGTTCGCAGCCCGAGCTCAATCCACTGAGCTACACCAGCCAGGTATATTTATTTATTTTAGAGGGAGGAAAGGAAGGGAGAAAGAGGAGGTGGGGAGAAACATCATTGTGAGAGAGAAACACCAATCGGCTGCCTCCCATACACACCCTGACTGGGAACCAAACCTGCAGCCCAGGTATGTGCTCTGACCAGGAATTGAACCCACAATCTTTTGGTTTTGTGTGACAATGCCAAACCTGCAGAACCATACCTGCCAGGGCTAAACAGATTAAAAAAAAAAAACGTTAGAAAAAACTTCCTGTTGGGGTTTTTGATGATCAGTGTGTGGAGCTTACGTGTATATTTGGGAAGAATTGTCATAGTCACACCACCGTAATGTAAATCACGGCATAATCATCTAGTTTACAAGTCAAAAACAAAAGGAAAACTGGAGGCTGAGGTGCGGAAGGGCCGGTGAGGACTGGGAGTGCACGGACCCACTGCACTTGGGTCAAGCTTCCTCACAAATTTATTAGCTGTAAAGCCTTGACGAAGTCCCTTAAGACTTTTGGAACATGTACGTACATATTTTTGATCCCCATAAAGATCAATATCCCTCTCAGACGGACGCGCCGGGACCAGAATCTGAAAACTACAACTGAGTTTCATTTCCTTCAACTGGAAAAATCTATTAAACTATGTTCACTCTCTTACCTAGCCCTTTTAAAACATCAAATGGTTCTTTTTTTTTTTTCCACCTCCCTTTCCCTACTACAGGGAGAGGTCATTGACAAAAAAGACCCAAACGTTTTCAGGCCACAAAGAATGCCTTCGTGTTTTATAAGCAGGAGGCCTGTCAGGCAAATTGCCCTGGGCAGGACAGCAGATCATATATCTCGGGCTTATCTGCCTCCTTCAGGCAGCCGCCAGCCCCCATCGCCCTGGGATGTTCAGGGGAGACCTGGTGGACCCTCGCTGAGCCGAGCTGTCTGGCCTGGGCTGGCCTGGGGCTGCTTTGCCCCCGGCGTTTGACAGCTGCTCTCTCCCCAGCCTGTGGTTTAGGAAGCTCAGCTTCTCCCCTTCCATCGGTGGCTCTCTGCTGTCATTTTCAACTACCTACTAGTGTTTATCTGGAATCCAAACATCTGGGAAGCCTTAGGAGACCAAATTTGTTGAGGCACAGACGGCGCTCTGGTTTTATGTGCGCAGGACAAGTAAACAAGTTGATAGCAGAACTTACTAAAGTGGAACTTCTGTCACAGAATCGCGGGGTTGGGAAGATTTAGTGTCCTCTCCCACGGTACCAGGTATGATGGAGTTTGGGGTCTGGAAGAGGCAGAACGATCGCCAGCTTAACCCTTCTCGCTTTGCAGAGAAGGAGCCGGATTCACAGAGACGGTAGCGTGTCTATGGGGCATGTCGTGCGTCAGGGCAGAGCTGGGAGCATGGAGTTTCCTGGATTCTCCCCACGTGGCTGGTACTGTGCCATTCCGGAGGGGACACCAAGGCAAGGCGAAGCGTTCAAGGGTGTACCTGACAATCCAGGGAATGGGAGAGCCAGTGACAGGGAATCCTGAAAACGCCGGCTCACAGAGGGCTCAACACACAGTCTTCTAAAAGTCTGAAGGAGTAAACACATTGAAGAAAATCAAGCTTGTACTTTGAAGAGTCTCGTCTTGGGTCTTAGATATTTTCTTTCTCATTTATAGGAAAATATCTGATTAGGAGGAAACGTTTTTACTTCGGCTGATAGTGGAAAATACGGGACCTGGCTATAACCCGGTTTTCAAAAAATATGAATATCCAGGTTTGATCAGCCCCCCAGCCAGTCTGATTGGTTCTATAGAGGGATTGTTATTAAAACTGGGGACAAGAATAGCTACCTGTCCAAATCCCTTCGGCTGGCTTCTGGATTCTTCCCAATCTGCCTCCCTCTGACTCTAGCAACTGCAAGACCTACTTGTCCCTAACTGGAAGGATGCTTTTAGCATATTCAATTCCAACTTTTGAAAGTCTTCTGAACTTTGCTAATTTTGGCTCCAAGTCTTTTTCTTCTCACTGTTCCTTCTCTTGGAGTATCCAATGTCTTCTTCTCACACATAGCTTTTGTCACCTCTGACCTATCCTGGCTCTCAGCCTCCAGAACCTTCATACACTTGTCACACATTTTCACACCTTCTGGCTCATCACCCCCAGCCGAGTTTGAACCTTGGAAGGGTAGGAAATGCAAGGATTTCCTCATGAGTAGTTCTAAGACCACTCGGTTATTGCAAGGGGCATGAGTGGGTTGAAAAGAAGAAATCCGGTTTGAACGTGGGGAAGCGAGAGGATCAAGTTCAGAGGCTGCCTCTATTTCCTGTCCCGGACCTTGTCGCAGTCAGGCCTCGACACAGCTCCCTCTATGTGGATTCTTGAATTCTCATTACCACACGTGGAAGGACAGCCCCTCTGGGGGTTCTCATTTCCCACATTTCTCTGGCTTATTTCACGGTCTCTTTCCTCTCAATGACCTCGTTTTACTTTGAGTCATGGCAACAATCATTTGCTCTCTCTACATATTCTTTCCCCCCCTCCCCTTCACTAGTTTCAGGTATTTACTTTCAAGATCTACAAGGATTATTGTAAGAAAACAAATTAGGCAGGCGGGGCTGTGACTGGAGCAGAAAGTTTGTCAGAGGCGAACTGGAAATGGCTCTTTTCTAAGCTTGTAATTCCCCATGACGTAGCTCCATCCTAACCAGTCATCCCGGGCTTTTGATTTGTGCTTATGTTCCTTTCTTTCGCCCATCATTAGTCCTCGAGCTCAGCGTTATGATTTTCACGTGCTGAGTACCCAACACGGTGTCTGGGCACAGTGAGCCCGCAATAAACGTGTGCAGGGCACGAAAGAGATCTTAGATTTCTTAGTATATGTGCTGCCAACGTGAGCACAAGCTTAGATTTCTTTTTTTAAAAAAAGTTTCATAACTAAAAAAACTATCCTCCTTTTTTTTTAATGGTTTTTTTTTTTAAGTAGTAGACAAGACAATGGTCTGGACACTTCAGGGAACAAAATGGCGTCTTCTTTCTCTACCTCCCGACCTCCTGCGTTCCCCTGCATGTGACCTCAGCTTGTTACGTGTGCCTCGTCTGTGTGTTTGCAAGCATCTGTCTTTTCTGTTTAAGGTTCCGTGTAACCATTTTCTTCTATGGAAATAAAAAGGCCGATGCTTGCAGCAACGGTTTGCTGAAGCTGGGGAAATGGATGGGTTTTGTGACAAATAGCCCTGGCCTGAATTGCTGACATTCTCAGCCCTCCGCTGGATTGCACAACATTGTGTTAACACTGCATGAAATAAATGAGTTTATATAGCGATGAGTTGTGTTTGTGGCTGTGTCGGTGTAGGATGATAAACATCTTTTGCGGTACTACAGCATAATGACACGCTGTTTTCAGTTCGCCCTTTACCATCAACTATGTCCATTATTCAGTTCAGTGGGAGCACCTAACCTCAAAGAATGTTATGAGAGGAGCTTGTTGAAACAGAGTAATGCACAGTAGGTTCAGAGTAATCCGCCACTGGCAGGACCATGGTGCATAGCTGAGCAGCCGCTATCTCTTCTCTGGTTGGTGGTCTGCAATATTTCCTGCTTTAACCATTCGCATCGCACACAGCTTTGCCCCACCAGACCCAGGAGTTTCCAGGGACTGAGAACAGTCCTGTGTTTTCTGGGGCAGCCCTAGTGATTGTGGGGTGAGCCTGTGCCTCCAGGGTGTGGCTTCTTGAGGAGAATCAGCGGAACTGAGGTCCCTGCCCTACAGAGCCCACAGCCCAGTGTACCCAAACAAGCCACTGATGGGGCTCAACCCTCAAGTGCAGGAGCCAAGTCCAAGCGTGTCACCAGGTAGAGCTGAGCTCCCGATGGCCGGGGTGGTTCGGCTTATGTGGGTGGGAGGTAGGGAAGGTTGGCAGGAAAACAAGTGATATGGGAGATCTGGAGATTATGGTCAACAAAAAGGAGTAGAGAGAATGTTCTAGTTTGCCCCAGGGGTAGGTCATACGGGAAGTTAAGGAGGAAGGAAGCAATGAGTTGTGGGAACATGGAAGGGAAATGAAACCATTAGATAAGCAGACAAGCTAAAATTCCCCTCAGGGAAAAAAAAAGATCATTGTTCTCTGTCTGACTCACTAAAGAGTTTTAGGTAAGACAAGAAAACAGAGGCAGAATCTAAGCTGAGTTCAAACAGGCATTTGTTACCGGTGAGCTCGCTGCTGCCAGCAGGGCGGTGGGTGAGTGTCGGGGGGACCAAGGCGAGGAAGAAATGATTCTGCCCTGTCTAGCCAGAGTCAAGCGGTTAGATGGATGGTGTACACCCTGCGGTAAGGCTAGGTGGGCTAGAGGGGTGCCAGGGTGCTACGGAAGCCCAGAGGAGTAGGGCCCCCTTTGACCTTGGGAAGGGTGGAAAGTGGGTATGAAAGAAGGAAGGCATGAGACTCATTCTCGTAAAGAAGTCTGTGTGGGGTGGGGGAGCGAGAGGGAGCGGGCAAGGTTCTCACGGGTAGAAGGGAGAGTCCTCACGCGTGAAACCTCGTGATGTTTGCTGAGGCTGCTCCCTGAGCCGAACCTCTGGCCCATCCAGCCTGAACCGAGGTGGGTGGATGGAGAGGGAGATGCATCGGGCCCCCAGGCAGGGGCCACGTGTGCACCGCGGAGCTGACCCCGAGAACCTGCGAGGGGTCTGAAGACGGGCCCTAGCATGTTGGGGTTGTGAGGAGGGACAGTGTGAGGGCCACAGCGCTTCACAGTCCAGGGGCTCTTACAGTGAGAGGTCTGGGGACGTGCCTCGGGGGACAGCACTGAGAATGGAAAGAAGTGATGGGTGCAGAAAGCGTTTGTCACTTAAAACTCCGAAGGTGCTGATACTGTCAGGACATGGAGGAATGGAGGAAGAGTCTGTACTCCCTCCACGAGTGTGGCTCCCTCGGCTGGCTTCATGGCGCCAGGGGCCTCTGACTGCCCCTGGTTTGATGGGATGGGCGTCAGGCGCCTCTGGCATCTATGCTGAAAGGAGACGGGCACCGAATTACTTACTTCTTTCCACCCACCCGGTGGTTCAATGGTCTGAGGAGCAGTGTCCCCTCACTGGTCCTGGCTGCACCAGTACTGGTAGTCTTGTCCCTATAGGCAGGCCAGTGAGTGACCTCTAAATGTGGTTCCACATGTACAGGTGATGAGAGGGACGCCTGCCTACAGGGTGCCCTGAGGACCCCTCTGGAGACGCCTGTGAAGGGTGGGAGGCGCTGTGCCCCTGGTGGTTGGCATCGCTCCTCAGAGAGCTCCCCACCCCTTTTCTCTGCGCAGCCCCTTCCCCAGCGTGGGGGATTGGTGGGGCTTTGTCCCCAGGGCACCCCCTCCCCAGGAAGGCCAACAGAGCAGACACTCCAAACCAGCAGAGACGGCTCAGCATTTGGGAGTGTGTGTGTGTGTGTGTGTGTTGTGTGGGAACATTGAGTCAACATTATTCTAACACCTTCAAGTTCACTGAATATTTACAGCGTCTAGTAGGTGGCAGACGGAGGCTCAGCAGCTCCGGGAGGGCTCCTCCCCCCACCCCCAACCCCCCCACCCCCTGCCAGCAGACTCCTTCCCTGCAGCTCCAGGAAAGCCACAGTGAGATTTTCTCTCCTCCTGGCAGTTTTTTTTTTAATGGTTGAACCATTGAAGCCGATTTAAACGTTTTCTATTAAAAAGTAAATACAAGAAATAAGGAGGCCACAGTGGACTCCTCAGGAAAGACACCGTTTGCAGTCCTGTATAAATGAAAGTCAGAAGGAGGCTGAGAAAAGGATAACTGCCACCCCAACAAAACGAAACAAAAAGTTTCCTATAAGCCGCCTGGGCTACGAGTTCTCAGACAAAGAAGTGGGGGAGAGTTCCTGAAAGGTCCCGGGCCCCGCACTGGCTCCATCGGCAACTGTGCAACTCCTGCTGACTCCAGCTGGCCTTTGGTCCTTCCAGAAGAGTCAGAAGGTTTCACACGGATTTTTTTTTTAATGTTGGAAAAACCACTCAGAAGGAAAAAAAATGAGAAAAGTTCTTTTTCCCTTTCCTTTTAATATTTTCAGTAGCACAATGCATTTAAAGTTAAGGCCTAGATTCCTCCGTGTACTATGGCCTCAGGCCACGGTTTAGATGGAAAATTTAAGTAAGATTAATGCAGTTTATTATCCGACAGGATATCCCTACAAGCCACACTATTTGGCTGAATTTTAGATTCCTGATCTAATATTTCAGATGAGATTTCCAGATGGGTGTCTTATTCCTGTATTAGTTTAGTCAGGGTGATATAGAGTTTGTAAAACAGGAGAGGTTAAACTACTTTTAACACTTGATTAATCATGGAAATTACTTTGTTACTGTTTGAATTCACTGACTTTTGTTTATTAAGTAACTCCCTAAAACCCAAAGCCAACACAAACTACAGGCACGGTTCCAGCTTTGCTAATTTATTTGATGACTTCTTCAAAGGGAAATTTTTTAAAAAGCGGTAAATTTATGCTTCCACGGAAAGGGCTGCCGCATGCTTGCTCCTGGCCCTGAGAGCACGGAATGGCTAGGTTTACAAGACTGAGATATGCACGTGTGTGCAGGCATACACACACACACACACACACACACACGTGTACATGCACACCCAAACCCATATTCTAATTTCCTGGACCATTTCTGGGCAGATCAATCTTCAAAACAAATTGGATGACGAATAATCAGAGCTTTTGCTACTTCCATCAAGAAGCAGACGGGTAACACAGGAACCGTCCGAGGTGACTAACCACACATATATTCTGCCATCTTACAAACCGCCGGCAGGCTGCCCAGTGAGGGAGGTGGGTCCCAGCACGCCCAGGGAGGCTGCCCTGAACGGAGGGGTGCGCCCTGGAGAAAGTGCCCCAGACCATGAGACACCCCCCTCGCAGCCCACTCAGCCCTCAGCAGGGAGCGAGGAGGGAGGGCAGGCTGAGGAAGGAGACACAGCCCCACACCAGCACTACTCTCTGGGATATGAAAATTTCCTGAAGTCTGGGTTTGGTAAATTGATTACAATCTCCTTTCAGAGGCCTATCAGGAGCAAACCCGTGGGCTGCAGACATAAATTTGAATTCCAGAGTCTCCGACTAACCCAACTCATAAATGGATTCCTCAAAGCGGGCTGAGCCAGAAGACCCGGCTTTGGAAAACCACTTGGCAGGGGTCATTAGCTTCAAAATGAGATGAACTGCTCTATTTAGCCCTCATTCAAAACTTTACAGGGATGCCAGATTTCCATAAACACAGGTTTCCTTGAATTTCCAGGGCTTTGATTAACTGGTGGATGAGGGTGTCTCGCAAACACAGCTTTGTGTGCAGCATTCAGCTTGCACGGAGCCGGGGGCTGGGAAATGGCACAAAGCTCCCTCTTCTCCCTAAGAGGTGGGCCTTCCCTTGTTTTCCGGAGAGCTCGTTTTGTTCCGAAGCCCGGAGAATTAAAAATTAGTCTCTGGGTTAAAAATGGGGCCATCTATCATAGTCTTGTCATGGACGTCACCGTCCGTTAAGCTCCAAATGACTGACTGGCAGCGCGCTGCTTTATGGTGCGTCTTGACTGCCCCAGAGGAGCGCGGGGATTAAAAATACACACTTTTGTCTCTGCTGAGAAAGTCATAAAGCTGTGGCGTCTCCCAAATAAAGAGGTTGCTTGCAAAGAGAGATTTTCTTGTTTTAATGGGTTTTCATTTTTTCCTCTTACAGAGGGGTTTTCTGCATTGAGACTGGCACATTGGGCAGGGAACCTCAAATCGATGCAATATAGGTCCCCAGAGCTAAACATTTGAGTGGTGGCTTTTCTTTTCTTTTCTTTCTTTTTTTTTTTTTGGTTTCCACATTCAAGTCAATAAAAACAAAATAAATTTGCAGGCTACATAGCCAATTTTCTGTATTCTGAAAAGCTATTTTCTTCCAAGGGAAGTAGCTTGGAGCCCAGGACTGACTTGGGTTATAACATGGATCTGCTGCCTCCGTGGGCTTTGTTCTGTACTTCCGTCAACGCCTGTCATTTGTCTACAGGATTTAAACATCCGAGGTTATGCAAGAAAAAAGTATTAGTTCAGCTAGTTAGGCTGCTTCAGACAGGTCGAATCTCTAGCTTTTCCGGAAGGACTAACAGGTATCCTGAGGTAGGGTTTCTTAAGGAGACGTTTAAGCTTAAGTGACAGCAAGCTGAAAACACATAGTTATGAGCGACTTGGGCTTCCGTTTTAACCTGTTTCTGGTAGCAGAAAGTCCCAGGCTTGTGTAAAGAGTTGAGTCGTGCAGGTGGTTCTCCCCAAGTTCCAGTTCTAGTTGTAGGAGGGAGTGCTCCGGAAGTCGTCCTCAGAGCACGCTCAGATCACGGTTTGGTTCTAGGCCGCAGGAGAGCAGGGCCAGCCCTGAGGTCACCACGGTGTGGGCCTAGCACAGCCAGCGACGGCACAGCAGCCCGTGTAGTCGTGTCGTTGGAGCACGAGAGTTTCAAGACTTCCCTCTGAGATGTGCCATGATGACTCCACCCACTCGGAGCCTGATGAAGGCTTTGCCCACAGTATCAGGCAGCTAGAGCTAGCCCTGTGGGTCAGGTGCTGTTTGTAGATTGTATTCTGTCTCCTGCCTCTCATCCCCGTCTTCCTCCTTCTCCTAAACATCATCATCATCATAGTCACTTCCAGCCCTTAGTGACTAACGTAGAGGTTAACCAAGACAAACATAGTTCAGCCAGTTTAGCTGGTTTCTTCTCTTTTTTCTCATTCTCCCTCCCGCCCCGCTCTTGTCCTTCTCTTTCAAGAGCCCAAACCAAGTCGATGAGTTCCCAGAAACGGTCCCTACAGAATGCAACACAAACACCTATGTGAAGGGGCTCGGCTCCAGTGGGGCAAGCAGATGGAGAGCTAATCGGCACGTCCTCCCGGGTCTGGTACCTGCTGGGGCTTCTGGGACTAGCCCTTGGAGCCTCCACAGTGCAGAGATCCTGAGAAACTCCGCCCCCTCACCTGACAGAAGGAGATGCCGTGGAACTGAGTGTCTTGAGTAAGGGCAGAAAAAAGTATGGGAGCCCTGGGTGCAAAGGGGGTGAGGAGTGAACATAATAAAAAGACAACAGAACCCACTCAGTGATTAGTCTGAATTTCCATTCCATACTGTGGGCAAGATTCCTTTGAAGAAGTCACACGAGGCTGTGCCAACAGGGATCTCGTGTGTGTGTTGTTAGGGCAGAGCGGGGAGTTGCCACATGCATGTGCTTAGTGTGACTTGGTAGTTTTTCCATGGATCTAGGATGCCTCTCCCGTCCCATCCTCTTCTCTTCCCTAGGGGTGCCTGGTCGGTCGGCTGCTGCCTGCCAGCCACCCCAGGATGGCACTCTGCTGCCAGCGCTGCTCCCAGTAATTTCTGTGAAGCAGTTTCCATCCTGCACTACAGGCAAACCACACTCATTCTGTGCCTTCACTCATCCATCGGCAATTCGTTCACTGTTCTTATTGCAGGGTTTCTATCTTCGAGGCACTGTGCTAAGCAGCAGGAACACAATGGCGTTTCAGCTCTGTAGAGCGGACTAACTTAACCAAGTCTTTCTAGAGACATGTCAATGGCGAGCGAGGCCAATCCCATGCAGGGGGAGCACAGGCCATCGGACAGCACCCCGCGTTGAGCTGCTGGCAGGATCCGGGGTGTGAGCAGCGAGCCTGGATGCTGAGCAGGAATTTACTGGAGGACGAGGGGCGCGGAGGGGGCTCTGGTTGGAGAGGGAGGCAGTGCGCACGCCGTGCGTGCCTCCTCCGCCCCGCCAACCCCGCAGGGCGGTCTCCACAGGGGCTGTGGCGGAGGTGGAGGGCTCGTCCCTTCCCTCGCCTCCCAGCCGAAATTTGTCACCTGGATCTCGCAGCCGGTTCTGCCACCTGTGCCCCAAGTTTTATAGGGCCTCGCACGTGACAGGGCTCCTTCTTGTCTGGCCCTAACCCCTCCCTAGGCTTCATTCTAACAAAAGAAAAGAAAAGAAAGAACAAGGCTCAGGGTGGCCTCCTTAAGAAGTCACGCTTTCCTCCACTGCAGAACCTGCCAGGTTCCATCTTCTTTGTCTTAATTTTTTGACCCTTAGACTTGACCTGTTTTATTTCATCGCAGCTTTAGTTCCTCTAAAACTCTGACTTCCCACCTTAGACCACCCCTGGTGCCGTCTTGAGTAGGACTCGGGTCCATGGCCCCCGACCCCTTTACCCCTGTAGAGTGGGTTTCCTGAAACTAGCAGGCACCCTACCCGGCTCATCTCCAGTGAGGCCCTGGGCACCCATCGCTCTGCACGGCGACCCTCCAGTCGTGATTGTATGAACAGCAGCTGTTCTGCTGAATATTTTTTAATGAGGTCTTCTGTTGTTCTGGTTTTAAAAATAGCATATGCTAGCTTTAGAATGCAGAAGTAAGAAACAGCAATATTAAATACAGAAGTAAGAAATGGTAATATTCAAAAATCACCCATACATACAGAAATGATCGGTATTAATATTTTTTGTGTATTTTCCTCTAGTATATGAATTTATATTATAGAAAATTTAAGACTTCTTTATATGGACCCAGATATCAGTAATTTTTGGGATGTAAGATTTACAAATCTTATCTTTCAGTCTGTAGCTGGCCTTATATTTTCTTAACAGTGTCTTTGAAGAACAATAGTTTTTAATTTTTAGTAGGCCCAACGTGTTATATATGTTATAAATTATAAATATACTGCAAATTATAAATATTCATTATAGATAATGTTTTATGCCTACTTTTATTTTTTAAAGATTTTATTTATTTATTTTTGAGAGGGAAGGGAGGGAGAAGAGAGAGGAGAGAGAGAGAGAGAAACATCAATGTGTGGTTGCTGGGGGTCATGGCCTGCAACTCAGGCATGTACCCTGACTGGGAATCGAACCTGCGACACTTTGGTTCGCAGCCTGGGCTCAATCCACTGAGCTACACCAGCCAGGGCTATGATGTTTTTATGCCTATTTTTAAAAATTTTGCCAAATCTGAGGTAATTAAGATTTTCTCCTTGTTTTCTTCTGGAAGTTTTATGGTTTGGTCTTTTACATCTATGATCTATTTTGAGCTAATTTTTGTGACAGTGTTGTAGTAGACCATTTATATATATTCTTAATCTTGGTTTTATGTATTTGTCTGTCAATTCAAATATCATGCTGTCTTGATTACTATCGATTTATAGTGGCTCTTAAAATAAGATAGCGTAAGTATTCTAACTTGGTTCTTTCTGTTTTAAAACGTTTTACTTATTTTAGATCCTTTGAATTGCAGTGTGAAGTTTAGAATCGGCTGGTCAGTTTGCACACACTAGCCTGCTGGTATCTTGGTGGATTATTTTCTATCCAGTCATCAATTTAAAAAGAACTTACCCCTTAAAATGATTTTCCTTTTTGCTAGTATTCGCCAGTGAATAGTCTCATATTATCTTGTAGGATCCGTCGTGATGCCCCTGTCTGATTTCCGATACAGGGAGCTGACGTGTTCTTCCTTTTCTCTAGATGTTTATCAGATTTGCTTACCTTCTCAAAGTACCAGCTTTTGATTTAATTAGTTTTCTGTATTATTTTTCTATTTTCCACTTCATTGATTTCTGCTCTATTATGATTACTATTATTATTATTATTAGTTTGTATTTACTGTTCTTTTTGTTGTCCCTTAAGGTGGACATTTAGATCATCGATTTGAGACTTTCTTCTTTTCTAATAGAGCCATTTAAAGCTGTACATTTTCCTTTACGTATGATTTTAGGTGGACCCACACATTTTGATATGTTTTCTTTTCATTTTTATTCCATTTTAAATATTTCCCCAATTTCTGTTGATTTCCACAGTTGACCTGTGGGTTATTGAAAATTGCATTTTTAGCTTCTAAATATTGGGAGATTTTGCCAAGATTTTTCTGCTACTCACATTTAATTTAATTCCAGTATGGTCAGAGAACGTACTTTGTATGATTTGAATATTTTTAAATTTATTGAGACTTGTCTTATGGCTTGAAATAGTGTTGACTTTGAAAAATGTTCTGGTACACTAGAGAGAAAGTATATTTTGGCATTGTTAGGCAGAATGTTCTATGAATGTCAATAAGGTAACGTTGTTTTTCTTCTATACTCTTAATATTTGTGTGCGTGTGTATACTTGTTCTATAATTTATTGAGAGGGGTGTTGAAAGACCTGATTATATTTGTGAGTTTATCTATTTCTCCTTTCACCTATATTTTGAATCTCTATTATTAACTGTGTAAGTATTTAGGATTTGATAATACACTCCTGATAAATTAACTGCTTTCTTATTATGAAATCACCCTCTTTTTCTCTTGTAATATCCTTTACTGGAAATCAACTTTGATACTGATATAGCCACTTCCATTCTCTTTGATTAATACTACAGTGCTGCATCTGTTTCTATCCTTTTCCTTTTATTCTGTGTCTTCATGTTAAAGTCTTGTTTCTTGTAGTGGGCAGGCGATTTGTCTTCATTTGTTTTGTATTTGTTTTTCAGTCTGGTAACTTCTGCCTTTATGTGATTGCTATTTATGTCCTATTTCCCCCACCTCCTTCTCTACCCTTTTTCCTCTTTTCTGCCGTGTTTTGGATTAGTTGCATATTTTTTTATTCCATTTTACCTTTTGTATGGGCCTATTTGTTACAGATCATTTTAAATACCTACTTTCAGTGACTGTGTTATGGTTTATCATAGATAACGTTGTACCTTCAGGTAATATCAAACTGTTTTGCATGGAGTGTAAGAACTTCAGAAGAACATACTTTCATGTCTCCCTTTCCTGCCTTAGTATTATCTCTATTATTAGAGATTAATTATATCTCTAGTATTATATCTCTAATTATATCTCTTATTATTATATCTCTAGTATTATTGCCATGCATCTTACTTCTGCATGTGCTTGTAAGCCCAACAATACATTTTAAAATGATTTGTGCTTCAAAGAGCCAATTGTTAACACGAGAGTGAAGAAATAAAGACAAATGATTTCTACTTAAACATATATTCTGCATTTCTGGCACTCTGGTTCTGCTAGGACCCTCAACTGTGTTGCTTATGGAGCTTCCAGCTCTGGGAGTAACTGCCAGATTGAGAAGACCGTTTACCTGTATGAAGTGGAAGCAGCCAGAAATGGTGGCTTCCCCGTGCCCCCCTGGAGCCGGGGTTTCCCAGCCCTGGTGCACCGCTATCCAGGGCGAGCAGGATTAGGGGCGGGTGCCAAGCTATTGGGTAAAAGGGGGACTGCCACAGTCGACTCCAAGCTGGCCTCACACAACACCACGCTGTGCCTCACATGGCAGCATTTCTGTCTTCTGTGAAACAACCCTAGATTCTCAAACACTTGAAAATATGTCTTCCGGGAGCCATTTCATGAACCACCCCAAAGAAGGGGGCAGGCTCCACTGGCCAGGCCCCGGAGACCGCAAAGCAAGCTGGTTCTGCAGTGAGTCACCAGGCTCCGGGCTCGCTGACCCCTCCGAGGAGGTGGGGCAGTCCGTGCCAAGGGCCCTCTGAGCACCTAATCACTAACAGCGCTGCAAAGAGTGTCGCCCAGTTCCTGGCCAAGCCCCGGGCTCTTTGGCATTGGAGCGGGAGATCAGCGGGGGACAGGCGGGTGGCAGTCTGGAGTGGCTTTCACTGGGAACTGGCCGAGCATATAATTATACCATGAGTCAAGCTCTCTCCAGGGATGTAAGATGACCAGAGGAAAATGAAATAACATTGGATCCCACATGAATAGAGGCACTGGTGGGGAAAGCTGACTCCTGAGAAAGAACACTCAGACTCAGAAGTTTCCCAGCACTTCAGTGCCTCATGACTTGTCCTGGTGCCCCTCCTCTTACAAATAAAGGGATGGTAGGGGCACAGTTTATGCCTCTTTGCCTTAACCTGGGAGGGGCGAGTGACCAGACAACAAGCCACAACAAGGGATAGATAACCCCTGACAACAGTGGAAGCCATTTAGCTGGAGAACTTGTATCATTTTGGCTCTAACAGGGTGCTGTTTATTCAGGAAGACTCAAAACTGACAAAGGAGGTGAGGGGGGCAGTTAAAACAAATTTTCTCCTGCTAAACCACTTTGAGAGGTATGTTTTTATGGATCCAAGAATAGCAGCCTGTTTGTCTCCCTGGTGCTGGTTCTCCCTCTTGTTTCTTTTTTGGTCAACGTCCAAAGAGTTAGCCTCTTTGCACAGTGGCGACATAGTAGCTGCAGCCAATTAAGTGTGAATGGCACTCCCTCCCCTCTAAAGCCTCCTTCGCAGATGATATAATTAGCCAGGGGACTTTTGATCGGTTTGCCCTCCTAACACACACACACACACACACACACCACCAGTTAGGGGGCAGCCCTGGCCTGGGCTCTGTGGGTTAGAGAGATCAAGATAAGAGTGATACTCTTTTAAGAGGACTTCCAAAAAGGGTGATTTTGAGACATAACCTGCAGAAACAA
Source organism: Phyllostomus discolor (assembly GCF_004126475.2). Classification (NCBI taxonomy): domain Eukaryota; kingdom Metazoa; phylum Chordata; class Mammalia; order Chiroptera; family Phyllostomidae; genus Phyllostomus; species Phyllostomus discolor. The sequence goes on along the minus strand of NC_040917.2, from coordinate 17,457,834 downwards.
GGAAATGCTCTGAGTGGGGAAGAAGAAATAGATTCTGAAACTGACCTACCTTCAGCCATTAGTGGGATTTCTGAAGGTACCAAGCCGTGGGGTGGCGTTGGTGGTAGAATTTGGAAGGTAACTGAACGTGCCTCAAGGAGAGGGTGCCGTGCAGGGTGAGGCATCGGTCAAGGTTAGCGTTCCGTGTCTGTTTAGTGTTTCACGTTCAATGTGAATATTCAAGTCATTGGCTTTGGGGAGAAGTGTTGACGCAGAAGGAGAAGTATCTGAAGCCGACCATGAGTGGTGATTTCATCCTTACCGCTGAGCTGTGGCCGTCCTTCCAGGGAACAGCTTGTCCCTCTGATGGGACGTGGGTGCTAAGACCCACAGGAGCACAACTACATGCCCTCATCCTCAGAAGTAAAGATGGAGGCAGCTTGGCGTGAGCAGTGCCCCTGTGTTCGTATCCTGTGATGATACTAAATCAGCCAGTCAACAGTTATTGGCTGCCTGGTAATACTTATGTCGTTATTATGCGAGCATTGTAGGGGTCCGAAAAGAAGGGCCTTGTAAGAAAAAGCTTGTGATCACCATTGGGATCGATGGCCAGTGTCCTATTTCCAAATGGAAGACTCGGTTCCCTTCCACTGCCTGTCCCATCCACGATGTGAAAATCTCAACGACGTTGTGAGTGTGGAGAACGTGTAGCAACTGATCTACGTGGGTTGTCCAATGGGGCTCCCTCTTTCACGGACCATCATGGTTTTGTCGTAATTCAAACTATCAGAGAGTTCGTTTTTTTTAATCTAGCAGCAATTTCTTAGTTTTCAAAGACACGTTACCCTATTTTTGCTAAGATGAAGTTTCCTCTTACAGTTCCCATTTCTGCAGTTTGAAATTGGTATGCATAGTTCACCTGGAAGTTGTTTTCATCCCCCCCTGTGCAGTTATGAAACTGGTAAAATTGGCTTAATATTGAATAAGTGAGATGAAGGCAGATAGGTCTCTAAGGAAAAGGCTCTTAAGATGTGTTAGGGCTGAACTGCATGCCGCCTCCCCCACCCGCCCCTAATGCATGTATTGAACCCAACCCTAATCCCTGTTACCTCGGAAAGTGACTGTGTTTGGAGATACGCTCTTTAAAGAGGTGAAGTGAGGTCCGGGAGGAGACGGAGGGTGAGTGAAGGAGAAGTTTAGAACTTCTTTGTCTAAACTGTCAAAGAATGGCCGTTCCCCAGGCGTCAGATCTCTCTACAAGGGAAACATCAGCGCCTTCTCTAACTCCATAAAATGGCAGCGGGGTGTGGTACCCGAATGACCGTCCTTAGTCTTGTCATTGTGCTTTTTCATAATAAAAAAAAAAAACCAGCCCTCACTCACTTCCAGAACGTTGTTCTGACTGGTCAGATTTCTCCTTCCATTTTCAACTCACTGTGGCTGTTTGTACATGAAGCCAACACAGCAGGTCAGTTCTGTAAGGTCTCTTGGGAAAACCGATCGGGTACAATGAGATACATTGGTGACACCCACGTACCATTGTAGACACCGTCCCAAAAGGAATCATTTTTTTTTCTTATTCTCCTTTTTTTGGTGGAGTTAAAGGCTTTTATTCCCCCCTGGAATATTATCTTTTAAATATTGTCAAAGCATTATTTATAGGATCTCTGCAAAATAGCTTTGGATGTTCTTGGTAGGGGAAATGTGGTAGGGAATCAAATTAGATTGGGTCACAAGGGAAAGTGTCTGTAAGAAATATGAATGGGGCCCAGGGGAAATGAAAATTGAAGGGAAACCAGACTCGAGCTGCAAATTCTTTCTATTGCCAAGTTGGACTTGGATTATGTCATCATATGTAATTTCAAGGAATGGGCAAACCAATTTGGGGAAAAGTAAAAGTGATCTGACTCGTTTTCTGAAACATGGGTTGAATGAGAGGGAGAGAGAGAGAGAGAGAGAGAGAGGGAGGGAGTTTTCTTGGATGCAAAATAATTAGTCCTGATGTCTTTCTCCCCCTGTTATTCATTCTCGGAAGCCTCATTAATTTTCATTCTAAATGAGATGCAAAATGCTGGAATTACATAAAGTGATCATTTCCAGGCATATAACTTCCTCACACCTTCATATTTAATGTGATCATATTGCATTCAACTAAAGGTGAAATTCTCCTTATTAATAGCTGCAAGATACATACCATATGTCTATGTTTTTTCTTCTCACGTATAGTTAAGTGTATGCCACATTCCTTCTCTATTTCCTAACCAGCCCTGACTGCTCTGTAGATGTATCAGTTTGCTATTGCTGTGTAACAAACCAACTGGAAATTTACTGTCTTAAAACAGCGAGAAGTTATTTAACTCATGATGCTGTAGACCAGCAATTTAGGCTGGGCTGTCTCGATAGTACCACTTACCTAGGCCAGGCTTGGCTGATCTCAGCCCGGGAGGTGGAGGGGGTCATCCATGCTTATGCTGTCACCATCAAAATAGCCTGATTGTTAGCAGAGGGTCTCCGATCCCCTTCAGGGGGTCTCTTAACTGCAGGATGACATGGGTGTGTTCCTGTGGCAGATGGGCTCCCAAAGTAACCGGCAGACATGCTTCAACGTGCAAGTGCTCCTTACCACTCTACTTGCATCTCATCGGCCCGTGTCCCACAGGCCAAGAGAGAAAGGTGTCACGTGGCTCATCCCTGAGCCAGTGTCCGAGGGCACTGCCAAGGGTACGGACAGAGGAAGAGGGAAAACTGGGGCTGTTTCAGCAGTCAGTCCACACAGTAGTTGTTTTTACAGTTTCTTTTTGATAGTGAGTATCAAAGGTCACCTAATTCTTCCTACTTTCATAACTCACTGTACAGATAAATATAGGAGCTCTTGCATCGCCAAGAGGCATATTTGCTGTTACTCAAAGGACATTCCCTTTTCTTCTTAGAGGAAGGAATGACAGCACACTGGCTGTGGGTTGGATGTGTGTGTCTCAGCAAAGCCACCTATTGAAGTCTTAACTCCCAGCGAGGCGGGAGGTGAGAAATCACTAAGATTGGCTAAGGCTGGGGCCCATTTTGCTGTGATCAGTGTCCTTATAAGAGGGGACACCAATGTACTTGTATGTGTTCTGTCCACCCCCCTTCTCTCTCTGCATGCGCTGCGGGAGTCCATATGAGGACATAGCAGAAGACAGCCATGTCTACTCCAGGCAGAGGGCTTTCACAGAAACCAGGTTTGCTGGCTCCTTGGTCTCGAAGGTCTAGCCTTCAGAACTGTGAGACAATCAAAGCAAAAGTCTGTTGCTGACACCGCCCCGGCCACGGGACTTGGCTGTGGCAGCTTGAGCGGACTCAGGCACAGTGATAGGAGAACAAACACCCTCTCCCTAGACTTTGAACTAAGTGGAACCGTTCGAGAGCATTTTACTGTTTTTTTTGTGATACAGTCAGTCAATCAACCAACCAATCAATCAACCAACCAACAAACCAACCAATGACACTGAAGCCACTTGTACTCTGTCCTATAAAAGTGACAGCTATGTCAAAGTTACACAACGGTATTGCTATGTATTACATGTAAAGGTTGTATGTCAATAAAACCTCGATAAAGTTGGGGGGGGTAATAGCTCACGTATATTACACACCTAACCCCTTACCTGCCACTTTACACGTATTAGAACAAGCCTGAAATCATTATTATTCTTACTGTTTTACGGATGAGGAAACTGGGGTTCAGCAAAGGTTAACTATTGTCTGGAATAGCACAGCCAGCACGTGGCAGCGTGGGCGCTGAAATCGTGGCCTGTCTGCCTGTAGCGCCACTCAGAGCTCACCTGCCACTGTGCACATTGTCCACCCCACCCCCAGAACATCCAGCCTGTGCAGGGAGTGACATTGCTACCCCAAGGGCTTTCCCGCTTCTCTTCCCGAACACCTTCTTCTTCTTTCTCCTTCTCGCGGCTGCTTCTTGAGGTGCCCAGGTTCTTAATGTTGTTTACTTTGCCTTCGGCCCTGGGTCTGGTCTCGCTGACCAAGGGTTTAACAGCGCTGCGTGTCTTTGGCTACGTAGGGAGTTACGTATTGTTTTTCCACAGGAGTGAAGTCAATCCTTGTCAACTACTCCTAGCAGAAAATGATGGCGAGGCAGTGCCGGAGGTTGTCATTGAACAGGGCCTTTCAGATAAGATATTTCAGGGGCCGGGCAGTGGGAGGAAGCTGGGGTCAGGGGATCTACAGTAAGCCAAGGAGCATATCTGAGAGTAGCTGGTAGTCATTTGACTGGGGTGTCTAAGGTGTAAAGGTGGGGGGTGTTATTATCAGTCCCCCAAGATGTTTCTTTTTTTAATTTTGTATTTTTAATATATTTTATTGATTATGCTATTACAGTTGTCCCATTTCCCCCCTTCACTCCCCTCCACCCTGCACACCTCCTCCCACCCACATTCCCCCCCTTTAGTTCATGTCCATGTGTCATAAGTTCTTTGGCTTCTACATTTCCCATACTACTCTTGCCCTCCCCCTGTCTATTTTCCACCTACCGTCTATGCTACTTATTCTCTGTACATTTCCCCCCTCTCTCCCCCTCCTAGTCCCCCACAAGACGTCTCCATGAGGTCCTTTGCAGCCTTCGGTGACTCGGAACCGGGGTGAACTCTCTGCTTCCTGGAGCGAAGGGCATATGACAGGAGGAAAGTTTGATGATTAAAACAAACACCAACAACACTTGACGCCATGTGGAGAGGAACCCACAATCATGCAGATCATCAGGGTCTTTGTCTCCCGGGCACAGACTTATTTGAGGAGAGTCTGGACGGAGAGGATGTGGGGAATCTGGAAGGACACATCACTGTTTACTCTTCGGCGGAGCGAGTCCGGAGCAAATTACCGAAGCCACCAGGGCAATTAGAGACCCCGAGGGAGCGCTGGCAGCCTTTCTGGCTTCAGTGTCAAGTGACCGGAAAGGATGAGTCCACTGCGGCGGGTCCAGGAAGTCTCCGATCCCCTGGCCTTCGGGCTCCTCATGTCCGTCTGCCCAAGGACGCTGTCTCCCGGCCTGTCCGAGGCAGGAAGTCAATGTCATTGCCACCCCATCGTCCCGTGAGGCTTGGGACCTGCACTATGTATGCTATCGGGCAGGAACATTCCTGGGATGGAATGCCCACCTGAAAGATAAATGGCAGGAAAAAAAAGAGGTCAACCTGACTTCTGGCGTTGTCCATCCTGAGTTGTCACGGCGACCACCCTGAGAAGGGGTGGTCACTGGGCATCTGGTTCGGGAGCCCGAGGCTAATGAGGTTGGTGGCACTGGGTATGGTCCTGCTAAATTCATTTTCCTTCTCCTGGGGCTCGGGGCGGCCATCTCGTGATGGAGGTGTCCTCGTCCCTTTCGTCTCTGCCTTTCCAGTCTGCGTCGCTGTTATTGCCACTGTCTCGTCTTCTCGCAGTGACCGGAGCTTTCGGCACGGCGTGGAGTAGGAGAGGCGAGAGGAGTCGCCCTGGCCTTGGTCCCGGCCCAGCTATAGAGTCTTTCGTGCTACTCTTTTCTCAAGTCTAGGGGGTCCCTGTTACTATTTTGCTAAGATTTAACAAAAAAAATCATGAATCGGTGTTAAATTTTGTCAAATACCTTTTCTGGGGCAACGGTTATACTCATATAATTTCTCTTCTTTAGCCAGTCCGTAGGACACCTGACCTGTAGTGCAGGGACTTATAAAGTTTAGTTTCCGTTCCTCTCTCCTGCCTCCGTCCCATTCAGCATCAGTTTCAATCGCTTAATTAATATGCTACAATCGCTCAAGGCATTGTCACTCGTGTTATTTTTAACAGTTACCTTTTAAGTCCATTAACAATGAGAAATATTAAATTTTTAAATATTTAATTTTACTTCTCTCTTTTTATTTTCTCCTTTCTAATGCTTTTTCTTTATGTAGATATAAGTTTCTGACTCATAAGTTTCTGACTCATAAGCTTCCATTTTATATCATTTGCTTAACCCTATAGAACGTCTTTGAACATTTCTTTGCAGGGTCCATGGGTGGCTTTGAAGTCCCTCAGTTTTTGTTTGTCTAAGAAAGTTGTTATTTTTGCTCCACTTTGGAATGATCGTTTTACTGAACAGAATTCTAGGTCGGTGGTTTTCTTCCCCAACACTTAAGTAGTGCATGCCATTCCCTTGTTCCTTGCGTGATTTCTGATGAGAAGTCCGCTGTAACTCTCATTGCTGTTCCCTGTAGGTAAGGTGTTCTTTTCTCTGGCTTATTTAAAGACTTTCTCCTTGTCTCTGGAACCCTGCACTTCAGTTTGATACGCATGTGGGTAGATTTTTGAGGTATTTGTTCCTGCTTGTAGTTCTCTGAGCCTCCTGGCTTGGTGGTTTGGTGTCCTCACTAATTTTGGAAAATCCTCAACCATTATTACCTCAAATATTTTTCTACTCTGTTTTTTCTTCTTTGCCTCTGGTATTCCAATTACACATTGCTAGATCTTTTGAACTCATCCCACAATTTTTTGATGTTCTGTTCTTTTTTTTTAATTGTCATTCCTTTTTCCTTTCCATGTCAGTGCGGGAAATTTCTGTTGCCGTATCTTCAACTCACTGATTCTTTTCTCAGCTGTGTTCAGTCTTCTGATGAGCCTACAAAGGCATTCTTTATTTCCATGTCAGTTTTGATCTTTTGGGTAAAAAAATAAAAAACAACCACCAAATAACCTAGTCTAACATCTCAGAAGTAACCTCCTACCTGCCCCACCCATAATCAGGCCCAGAATTGCTAACATCTCCTTTGACTCTTTCTTAGAATTTCCATCTCTGCTATGTTTCCCATTGACTTATTTTTTGAACATTGTCATTTTCCCTATTAGAATCTTTAGCATAATACAATTGCAGTTACTTTGACTCCTCTGTCTGGTAATTCCAAAATCTGTGTCACGCCTGGGTCTGCTCCTCCATACTTGTCTCTTCGGCCCTGCTTGCTCGGCCAGCGCATTGGTTCTTAAAATGCGAAGAGACCGGGTGAATCAAAGGGGTCGGGGGAGGAAATGGAAGAATTAGAGAGGAAAGGCCTGTAAGATTTCTATGTTTTCTGTTTGTTTGTTTTTGTTTTATTCTACCCACAGAGAAGAGAACAAACTAGCTTCTCGAGAAAAAGGAAGCATTTCTCTCCTCTTTTGAGTCTGTTTTGATGATGTTTTGGGGTACCCTTGACAAAAAAGGTCCTGTCTAAACGGTCAAGTCCTTCAGTTGGATATGGATGCCGTCCTTGACCCCCACGGTCAATACAGTACGGTCATCACTGGTGTCAGACTGGGCTTTCCTGGCCCTCCCCCTACCTGCTGTGTGGCATTGGGCAAAGGACTTGAACCCTCTGTGCCTCGATGCTCTCACTGATAAAACGACCCTCCAAAGGGTCTTACGCAGACTAGAGGAATATGTATCTATAGACATAAGACTAGACATGTAGCAAGCACTCCGTAAGTGTGAACCATTACTGCAAGCAGCCTTCTCTTCCCACATCGGCCCCATCTTCACTGGACAAGCTCAGTATCTCTCCCTCTCTCTCTCTCTCTCTCGGACTCATGCTCGGCTTTCCTGAACATGGATATATAGCCGCAGGCCAGGGGCGACGGGTGGTTTCTGGCCAGCTTCATAACCCACTTTAAACTGCTGGCATCTTACTTTAAATCTGACCTCAGACTTTTAAGGGATTTGCTCACTGACTGAGTCCAGCAAATAGCTCCTTGTGCTGGGTGCCTGCAGGGTGTGGTACAAGATGTACCTTTCAGGACTGGCTCCCCCAAGAAGCCCCTTCCACTCCCGACTCACCCCCCCTCCTCTTACATGAAGTTAGAGGCCTTGGCCGTGGCATTTCATGTAATTGTAGCGTTTCGTTTTGAACCGCTGCCCAGAGACCTGTGGGCAGTAGGCATGTTTCAGAAATCTAATAAATGAAGGGAAAAGAAATGCATAGAGTGAAAAGTCAATGGACCAATACTATTCGGAGAAAAACCCCGAAGCGCCTGCCTGCCGAGTAGTTTTAGAACAAGCCAGTAATGTAAACAAGGTGAGTAAAAACACTTTGCTTCGCAAATACACTCGATTTGGGCTTTCCACCTTCCTCCTGGGTCTCGGCTTCGTCAGAGGAGTTTACAAGCCTCTTCTGGTGAATAAGCTGCCTTGACCCAAGGCCAAGGTGGGTCAGCTCTTTGTTCTGTTCGGCTCTCGGGTGACCACGGCTACGTGGAGGCTGTGAACTAATTTAATGTTCTTTACTAGCTCCACTGAGAAAAGTAAAGTGCGTGTCCAGTCTGCGCAAATGGGTGGAGGGGGCTCTCCGTCTGCTTGGAAGCCCCCCTTTCACTCGGTTGACCCTGTCCCTGGATGTGCCTTGGTGGGCGTGGCTTGCGTCCCGCTCCCTCCTTCACGCAATTAATGAAGTGGCTCTCAGAGCAGCTAATCACATGGATACAGTTCCGCCTAATGGGCCACTCAAGGGGTAGAAAATACCCATGCTCGCGTCCTTCATGCATTTTGCTAATTGATTGAAATAAGAATCTATCTATCTATCTATCTATCTATCTTTCTATCTAGTTGTTAAACAGGGAGAATTTCTACTTAGGAGTTGGTTTTGTTGGTGTAACTGTCCTCGAGGAATAACCATCCCTTGTGCTCTTAGGCTACTTTATATTTGACGAAGAATATTCACACATACAGTGGTGCAAAGAGCCCAGAATCGACCGTTATAAACCTGGTTCAAATCCCGCCTTTGCCGGTTGCTACTTCTGTAATGTGAGGCCAGTCGCTTCTCTTTTCTGAGCCTCCGATTTCCTGCACTAAGTGGAGACCGTCATCATGCGGCATCCTTGCAGGAATGTGTGAGGAATGTGTTGCAAAATGTCTGTGAAACTCCTTCGTGAGCAGAAAGTGGTGCACACATATTAGTTGTGATTAATCTCTTCAGCCATCTCATGAGGTCGCTGAGGCCAGTGTTTTTATTTCCATTAGAAAAGGAGAAAGCTGAATGCAGCAAGCACTGGTTGGGCCCTGCCCGCATGCCTTTTTTCCATGTGGAAAGTGGCCTGCAGCTGCTGTTCCTCCTCTTGGTCAGCATCCTGGGCCTCCCCGGGTGAGGCTGTCCTTTGAACTGGGGGCCAGGCAGAAGTGCTGGACAGCTGACAGTTCAGGAGTGACCCCCGATGAAGGAGGGACAGGAGTAGGTGGCTAAACACCCCTGCTTCCTCCCCTCTCTCGGTCAGACATTCTGAGTTGAGTTTTACTTAGCGTTCCAGAAGGTTCTGGGAGTGGGGTGAGTGGGAAGGTGAACCGAGTTCCAGTTGCCCAGAGCAGTGAACAGCTCACTAATGATCCCTGCCCTGTTTGTCCCTGTTTGTCACTCATAGTGCTTCCAGAGGTCGGTCACCCTGCTGCCACCACCCCCTCCAGCAAGCCACCTGCACCAAGGTCATTGTCTCAGGTGTGATTTTGGGACAATCCAAATAAGAGAGAGAGAGACTCTGAGGGAGTCAGAGATTTATGTGTGGTCACCCAGCCCTTGGGGGCCAGAGGGGCTTATAAGTCTTCTCCCTGAAATAAATTCGCACTGTGTTATGGGGTTACAAATGCAGGACCCCTCCCCCCGCAATACCTGACTTAATTTTTATGGACAACATAGTGATTAATGAGAAAAAGAACCTCGACCATTTTCTCCTTTCTCCTTAAATTTATTAAGGATATTTTGAAAGGGGCAAAAGTACAAATATTTGGGTGCATAGACGAATGTTGAATAGCCCATAAAAATGAGTTCTGCGAGGCAGGGCTGGAGAATGTATTAACTTTTTAAAAGAAATCTGAAACCATAAATTTAAAAACAATCATTTACAGTGAGAAGAATAATAAAAGAATGGCATTTCTGCTTTGGGAAGACGGCCTGAAGTTAATCAAAGAAGGGAAGGCAAAGCCATTTGAATTTTTGTTTCTGTTTTTTTTTTCCTTCAAGGAGAACAGTCTTCAAATGATAAAATTTGGCACTCACTTGCTGAAGATGAAATTGACCGTTATATTTGGGGAGGAGCAACTAGGAACTCGTGTAGCAGCTCACAATGCATTCCTGTCTCAGGCCTAGGTGCTGTTCAAGTTCAAGTGCTGCAAACGTAGAAGACATGATACCAGAATCACTTCAATAATTGTCATTTTACTGTGAAGACTTGGGGAAGTGGCCAGCAGTTCTGACACATGAACCTATAAGACAGACACTGTGACCCAATACACCTGCATTTGGTTCCAGGTGAAAACATTCTAAAAGGGATTATTAGGAGGCAGTAATTGAATATTCAGAAAAAGGAACCGGTCATTCAGCAGGGAGGGTTTGCCAAGACAGGTTACTAGGATTCACCTTATTTTCAGCCTGGGAATGCAGTGCCCGGGGTGAATCAGGGGGTGGTGTTGTGTCCTGACTGTTGTTACACGCAGGAGGGGACGTTGACGTGCAGCTTTGTGTTGGCCGGCTGAGATCCGTGCCGTAAACGAAGGCACATTCACTCACCGGCGTCCTCACGCGCTGACTTACACTCGTCAGCCACAGGGGCAGACTCCTCCGTCACAGTAGGCCTGCTCGTCTCGCTGCCCTTGGTCGTGGGAGAGAGAAGTGTGGGTGTCAGGCCCGGGTTCGTATACTGGCTGCGAGACTTTCTAGGTCCATTGTGAAACGAAACGCTTAATTTCTCCAGCTACAGAATGAGGGGGAAAAGTTATTTCGTGGTGTTCTTTTGATGACTGTGTGAAATGAGTTCTGTCAAAGAATTTTTATTGCTTGTAAAGCTTTAAGTTAATGATAGTGATTACTGCATCTCAGCAAAGCAGTGCTCACATTTTCACTTGTTATGAGAAAATCTAAGTCCAGAATGCATCTCTGCTTCCCTGTCTGTGTCAGAATAAAAATGCAAATAAACACCCTGGCTGGTGTAGCTCAGTGGATTGAGTGCGGGCTGCAAACCAAAGTGTCGCAGGTTCGATTCCCAGTCAGGGTACATGCATGGGTTGCAGGCCACGGCCCCCAGCAACTGCACATTGATGTTTCTCTCTCTCTCTCTCTTTTTCCCTCCCTTCCCTCTCTGAGAATAAATAAATAAAATCTTTAAAATATGCAAATAAATAAAAACTCCACCCATTCTTAGGTTCGGTCCAAAGTCGCTTGACCTGGCTGTTTTATGGAAAGGCTGCCTGTACCAGGCAGTGATCGTCCACGGAAAACTTTTGTTGGAGGACAGCCACGCCCATCTGGTGTGGTATTGTCTGCAGTTCCATTGTCAGAGGCGAGTACTTCTGACAGACACCCTGTGGCTTGCAAAGCCAAGAATATGTACTATCTGGCCCTTCATAAAAAAAAGTTTGCCGATTCCTGGCCTACACTATGAAATGTGCGTGTAATGTGACACGGCCATATATGGCCATACTCAGGGAGGATATGTTTAAGCAAAGATAGGGAAATTTGGGAGTTTATAAATGACAGTAATCACAACGGGAGTCCAAATGTTACAGATAGCACACACACTTCATCTAATGAAGTCAAGGGAGGGTTATTAATTTTTGTACGCTTGCAGGCAGGGGGCTTCATGCAAAGAATCACGACTCTGGAGCATGGCCTTGAAAACGTCTTTAAGGGTCAGAATTCAAGGTGTTGGTCTGAAGAACCCTTTGGGGAGAGGGACTCCAAGGAGAAACTGAGTGTGTTTTGGGGGCTGCCTGGCTAAGATTTCCCTTTTTAATTTTAATGGAAGTTCCGGACCAGTGTTCTCCCCAGTCTAATCATTTGTGGGAGCTTTGGAAATTCTCCCTGCAGCTTCCAAAAGCTACACTCCTTGTGCTGTTGAAAAAAAATTGCAATAATACCCTGGTTGGTGTAGCTCAGTGGATTGAGCGCAGGCTGTGAACCAAAGCATCACAGGTTCGATTCCCAGTCAGGGCACATGCCTGGGTTGCAGGCCATGGCCCCCAGCAACCGCACATTGATGTTTCTCTGTCTCTCTCTTTCTCCCTCCCTTCCCTCTCTAAAAATAAGTAAATAAAATCTTTATTAAAATTGCGATAATAGTTGTTTTGTGTTAACAGCTTGGCATACTGAACCTCGTGTAGCCGTTTGGCTTAGTCAGATTTGAGACAGGCAATTGCCTTCACTAGAACAGGAACCAAGGTCATCTTCACCCCAAATTTACACGGAACCCAAACCTTCCTGAAGAAGCTTAAAAAGTATTCAGTGCATTTCCAAGAGCATTACCAAGTGAGCAGAATGCTCTGATTTCTGCTTCATCGGTCAAGGCTGAATGAAGACATTAAGAAATGTATTTCCTTAAATTTTTGAACTGGCTAAAGATGGCGGCGGTCTGGATAATGCTGGGAGCTTAGCCCTTACCACAGTTCTAGTGGTGGGCTCTGCTTGCAAGTGACAGGCAGTAGATTGCTAAATTATGATAACAAAGGCTCTAACTTTGAATTTATCACATATTTGGGGGATGGGTAAGTCTTTGATTTTTTTTGTGTGCAATGTTGTGCTGGTGAAAATAAACTAGGCATAGGGATGTCCACCCACACCACCTCTCTGAGTGGAGAAGGCACCGTCTAGTATTGGGGGAAAAGGGCAGCTTTTGGAGTTTCTAGAAAGTGACATCAGCCTAGGTCTAGAGAAATGGGTGCTAACTTAAGTCTGGATAACATGAAACTAAACCGTAGAATTCGAGAGTCTGAAGCATTTGTAATGCTCTATGCCAACCGTTTCCACTGTGAACCCCATTCTGTAGGTGAAAAGGCTAAGGACACAATGAGGTCCCTTTGCCGTAGTCGTGCCTCTGGTTTCTGGAAGGGCACGGATTGGAACCCGACCCTGACATTGAGTGCCGTTTCCGCTGCAGAGAATTCCTCAGCTAACCGGAGCGGGTGTGCCGGGGAAGGAGTTCAGCGAACGGGGTGCGAGCTGAGAGAGCCGGCTTGCGTTCAGGGAGCAGGGCCAGGGCTCGGGAGGACGGGGCTGAGCACCGGGCTAAGGATGGTCTGGTGCGGACCCGAGAGGGGACCCACCGACTGCTGTGGCAGCACCAGCGCGGACACCTCTATGCCAGTGACCGATTGGGAATAGAATTCGTCACTTCAATTAGCAAATTCTTAACAGGCTAAGGGTGAAAACAAATGCTAATAAACATGTCTGACATCCTAGAACCTGTCAAAACCCTGTCAGGACCGTGGCCAGTGGAGCTCCTGACAGGGAGGGAGGAGGGATGGCTGGGAGAGGTTGTTAAAGGACGTGGGGTTTTAGGGGTTGATTTTTAAATAGTTCGAACATGTATCATGTATTTGGAAGCTGCATGTTTCAAAACAATCTGTATGTTAAAGCTTAAAGCATTGTATGTCAAAATGTGTGGTTGCAGTTAGCAAAAAATTAATAACTTTTAAAATAACATGAAACTCTAAAGATTAAAAGCAAATGAGCTGAGTTTTCAGTTTACGAAGTTGGGAAAGGGGCAGTGAGCAAGCCCGAAGAAACAAGAAAGAAGGAAACGATGAGATAAAAGTAGGAATCAAGAACAGAGGCTCAGGAGTGAAGAGAAACTTTGTTTTGATACTGCGTCTACAAAGTGTTTATGTAGCATAGGTCACAGACTTTTCTCTCACGTTTTTTTCTAGCAGTTCTAGAGCTTAAGCTCTCATGCCTAGGACTATGTATGACCCACGTGAGTTAATTTTCCTGTATGGTGCGAAGGGGGGGCTAAGTTATTTTTCTCACGTGGGAATATTCAGTTATACGAGTGCCAGTTATGGGTATCCTTGCCCCATTGAGTCACCTTGGCACCTTTGTTGAAACTCAGTGGACTAACAATTAAGTTTATTTCTCACCCTGGCTGGCATAGCTCAGTGGATTGAGCGTGGGCTGCGAACCAAAGCATCGCAGGTTTGATTCCCAGTCAGGGCACATGCCTGGGTTGCAGGCCACGGCCCCCAGCAACTGCACATTGATGTTTCTCTCTCTCTTTCTCCCTCCCTTCCCTCTCTAAAAATATATAAAATCTTTTAAAAAAATTAAAAGAAAAAAGTCTATTTCTGTGTCATCTGTTTTTATGACACACTGTCTGGACTACTGTGGCTTTGTTGTCTTCTGAGTTATGACTGATGTAGCGAAAGGCAGGGGTGGCGGGTAAAGGAAGTCAAAAGCAAGGGAACGGAAGGGGTGGCTGGGTGTGGCCTTCTCCCTTTCTCTCCCTGAATGCAAAGGATCTTGTCGCAAAAGGGTAGGTCTTGGATTGGCTCAGGATCACTTCTGGATTCTGAATAAACTGACTTGGCCTTAGGGGGAGGAAAGGAGTAGCTCTGGTGGCAATGAGTGGAGAGGAGAGATGAGGGCGGGGCTTCAGGTGTGGGAGCAGGTCTCTTCCCCATGCTGGAAAGCATCCGAGGACCCCTATCTCCATGGAAACCCCTCAGGGGAGTGATGGAGAGCACCGGCTGTTGATAGATGTAATATTTACCGTTGCATTTCACCATGTAAGACACCGCACCATGCCAGTGAGACCCGAGTATCGAAACTTATCGCTAACATGGTCCACAAAACTGGAAAAAACAGTCTCTCCAGTGGACACAGGCTGTGCCATGTCATTGGTCACCAAGGGGCATGGCTATGAAGGTTTGAACAGGGTGGGGGGAGGGGCCTGTAATTCTGGTCCCAATATTCAGAGTCGGGAAAGGCGATCCTTTGTCTCTTCTTTGCATGTCCTTTATTCTCTTGGTGGTTGCAGAAGGCCACTGGTGAGGGTCGCTGACCCGTACACAGGGTTCCTCCGGACCAGGGCCCCCCTGGCAGGACCTTGTCTTTCCAAGGGCAGTGCTGCTGCGTCTGCCATGAGAAGGCGGGTCTACGTGGCTCTCTTTTTAGGTTTCCCTCAGTTTTCAAATGAGAGTAATTGTTATACCTGCAGTCCCAAAACATTTTTTTTCAGGAATGCTTTTGTGCTTCACACGCCCGTGAACTCTGTGACCACCTACCCTCCTCGGGAAGGTCCGCGCGTAGGTGGTCGAGCAGGCTGCCAGAGTCGGCCCCCAGGACCCTGTGACTTCTGCATCCGAAGTGCCTTGGCTCCCCCTGAGAGCTGAAGTTAAATGTGCAGAGGCACTGGGACTACACTTGAGTGGCTCAGTCCAATTTGTCACCGCCACACACACACACACACACACACACACACACACAGAATTTCTAACCCGGTGGGTGGGGGAGGGGTGTGGTGGTGGTATTTGTTAGGACCCAGGGAACCGATGGAAGGGGAGGGGAGAGCTTGAATCACAACTTACCAAGTTAGAGGGAGGCTCAGTTCCCTGTTTTGAGAACATGAGGTTGTTGTCGCATTGGCTGGCAAAGGCCCATTGTCTGGAATGGTCTCAACAGGCATTTTCTCATAAGGAAGGCCCTTCCTGCAGTACTGCCCCAGGGAAAGCCTTTCTGAGGCTACTCATCAAGTTCAAAGATACAATGACATTCAGTTTCCATCACAATGCAGCCTGTGGTTTCTATGCATGTGTGGGGACACTCTCTTACAGCATCAACTTAAGATTTAAACATTCATGGAGTTTAATAGCTATTTCCTATTGTCGTCTGCTCGGTCCCCCTGTTCCACTCTGGGAAGTTCTCCTCTCCACCTGTACCTGGTTCTCATGGCCAGAAGCAGTTTATTACAGCCACTGCCACCCAGCACCTCCGGACGTAGCCACAGCAGTGGGTAATGATCCAGACTGGGCCAATCATGGGGACAATTAAGGATGACAGCGTGACTCAAGCAGAGCTAGATTACTTGCATTTGGGTAAAAATAAATAAATAAATAAACAAAGCCCTGGCTGGCGTAGCTCAGTGGATTGAGCGTGGGCTGTGAACCAAAGTATCGCAGGTTCGAGTCCCAGCCAGGGCACATGCCTGGGTTGCAGGCCATGGCCCCCAGCAATTGCACATCGATGTTTCTCTCTCTCTCTCTCTTTTTCCCTCCCTACCCTCTCTAAAAATAAATAAATAAAATCTTTAAAAAATCAAAATAAATAAACGGTGTTGCTGTATTTTGATGGGTTCCTTGGATATGGCCATCAAAAGCGGGAGCTATGAACGAGAAGACTCCACTGGCATTCCTGCCCCCGAGTGACCCTGAGACTCAGCACAGCACTTCCTGAGGTTCCGTTCCCTCAAAAAGGGATGATGGCACCTGTCCTGGATGCCACCAGGCTGTCAGGACATTAAACAGCCAACAAACACAAAGTGACTTTAAAAGGCCTCGGGTGCTAGATTGGGAAGTGGGGTGCTGTTGAGGAAAGACAATGGCCTTTGGATTAGGTAGATCTGGGTTCAAGTCCCGCCTGGAAAAATTGGGGTCAAACCACTGACCCTCTTTGTGTTTTCGTTTCCTCATTTCTGTCCCGGACGGAAGAGCATCTGTCTCAGCGCTGTAGGTGGTGTCAACAAACGTAAATGGGGTTTGACCTCTGTGAGTCCTCCCTCCCTTTGTGCGGAAGGGGAACATGGTTCTGCTGCTGCTGGCCTAGGAATCCGGCCTTGCCCCCGGAGTGAGGAGGGTGAAGGGGGTGGGGGACTGGCCGTCCGTTCTCCTCCATGTTCCCATGTGCCCTCGGTTTTAGGTCCGCTGCCTGTTTCGGCCCCTTTGCTGCTGTCGCTGTGGTTTCTCCGCGTCATTGCACTTCAGTCTTGCTTGTGTTTACTTGAAATTTGCATGGATCATTTTAGGAGTCTTCCACCTGACTATTTTTATATCCCCCGGCCCCCATTTAGCTCTTCATTTGTCCTGTTTCATTCTCATGTCTACATCATTTATCTTCTTGGCAGGTGTCTTGTTCGGGTAGAGATTTTGACAATATCTTATCTGTCACGTCCATCTTGGATTTGCCAGCTTTGCCTTTTGAAGACTTTTCAGGTACTAGTCATGGTTTTCTTTTTTCTTTTCCTTTCTTTTCTTTTCTTTTCTTTTTTCTTTTCCTCTCCTCTCCTCTCCTCTCCTCTCCTCTCCTCTCCTCTCCTGTTCTTTTCTTTCTAATTCCTTTACTCCATCACCACCTTTTTCCCTCTGGCCTTGCAGCAAAGTTTCCCTTCACCTCTGGGTTAAACATTGTCATTGTCGATTGTCCCACGCCGTTTCCAGAATGTACTCTGGCTTCTGCCCAGGAAGTCCTTGCTGTCATTGGCTCCCCACTGCCAACAACCCACGAGCCCAGGGCCCTTCTCATTCCTACAGGGCACCTCCGTCTCACAGCCATTGCGGGGGCACTTCCTTTCCCTCCTGGGCCCCACAGGTGGATAACACCAGGAAGGTGCCTTAGGGAGCAGTGCTCAAAGGAGAGAACGGCCTGCCATGGAAAGAGCAGGACATTGCAGTCAGATGGGATAACATGCATGAAGCACCTTAAAGTGGCTGCCACATGTTACATGTTTAATAATTAGTACCACTCGGTACTGGCTGCTTGTGGAATGGTATTTGGAGAGGCTGGGTTGGGAATATCTTGCAACATTTGGAGACTGTGAAACTTGACATTATGCTGATCTAGTCACATGACAGTTTAAGCTCAAATGTAGGAACAGAGAAAGAAGTAGGACTTTGCTGTTAGAAGCAGAAAAAGGAACGTTTGGCCCAGTGTGCTTATTGGTCATTTTGTGGAAGAACCACCACCTCACCTTCTGGAAGACGCGGTAAAGGTTTCGTGCCTGTTTGTAACCCCTCCTTTTTCCTTATTACTTTCAACTAAAAGTATGCACAAATGCTCTACCTCTATTTGTTTTTAAAAGTTCACTGATCAGTTTGAACTTGATCTAAAAGTGTTAGAAATAGAACTAATTTCCTCTGCTGTATTTACATGCTATTAATTTCTTTCCTGTTTCCCTTTTTAAACTTGTGCTTTTATTATTGAGCTACATATGATCAGATTTGCATTTCTTGCATATTGTCTGTCCCTTCTCAGGCACGATGGGTTTCTGGAAATCAGGGGCCATGTTTGGGTCTTCGCATTTCCCCGAGAGCTAACATAGCGTCTCATACGTTGCAGGCACTCTTCGATGGTGAATACGTTAAAACTAAACTTTCTCTGCCAAGATTAAGGACCAAATGCCAACTAACGTTCAATGTAGGGGAATAATTCAGAATTTTACAGAAACGGTATTCACAAAAGCCCCTGCCGATGGGCTAGCACCAGTTTTATGGATTTGAGAGAGATTAATAAATATTCAGGAATGTTATGAGCCAGTTGTTGCCCATTTGGAAATTGACATTGGCTTTGCTGGGACTCTTCACACCATGGAAATCAGCAAAGGCTACCCACCAGTCAGGGCTGTTTGTTTCTTGGGAGAGTCGGTTTTCCAGCGCTCCGCCGGCAATAACCACAGAAGTGAGCCTGGGTCTCTCTCTGGTTCAAAGGACAGACCTCGAGGAAATAGTTGAGTACTGGCTGTAGCCAAGATATTCCTAAACAACCCAGTTTTGCGACAGAAAGCCTAACGGAAGTGCAACTCAGGAATTGTCCGTGGGCCATTTAGGTGGCTTTCTAAATGCCGGAGGCGAAGGCGTGTAGGACAATATGCTCATAGCGCCTTCATGAAGAAAGGTTCAGATCCTCCCCCCAAAACAAAAACCAAAACCAGGGCCCTGCTGAAGAAAGCAAGACAGACAACTCCACACAGGCCCTTTCCCCAAATGCCAGGCCTAGTTCAAGGTATTTGTGGGCATTGAGATCCATATTGTGACCTATCCTATTGGCTCCAAATACTTCAAACTATTTTCTTTCCCTGGCATAGACATGATTAAGTCTATGGAAGTATTCAGGAGCATGAAAAAACATGATGTTAGAGGAAAATGTTAGAAGGTATATTTGAAGTTATGCAAAGCATACTTACGGCACATCAAAATAAAATGGGGAAATTCTAAACCACTTCTCACTTTCTGACTTCTAGCACAGTTAATGATGCAACGTATGGACGCTTCCTCAGTGGCCCTTATCTGCAGAGTCTGTTTAAACATCTTTCTTGTTATTGTCCCTGCTCATTCATTTCCACAGACCTTTGTATTCACAAAATCCTCCAAGTGATGGAGAGGGAAGTGCCAGTCAAGTTCCTATAGAGTGGGAGGCAGTTCTAAGAGAATGATTAGAAAGCAATTTCAAGATGGTTTTGACAAGGAATCAAAATATCTTTCACAAGGTACCAGAGTTGCATATAATCCGAATATAGCAGCATAGTGTTGGGCTTAATTTTATTTAAAACAATCTTTAAGATGTTGAGACTATGAAACAAGTCACAGAAGAGAGCTTAAAGATATTTCATTATGTGTAAATAGGGTATTTTTGGCTAAAAGACTTCTGGCGCCCTGCAAGTGGTTTGGGAGGTCCACTGAGGAATTCTGGGAAGGCTGGAGTTGCCCAGTCAATTCAAAAGTATTCAGGAATATGCAACATGGAGCTCGCCTAGGAAGCTTGGCTGTTGAGTAGCACCAGGCAAGGCCACTCAGTCACTCAGTGAGGTGATCTCAGGAGATCTTTTTCTGGCTCTCCGCAAGTGCTCCTTGCTTTTCAGCAGTCTACCACGTGCATAAAATTAACAATGTGCCACAATGCCCTCTTATCTCACGAAGGGAGTCCCTTCGAGTGATATTCCTCCCCCCACTTTCACAGCCTTCTGGTGAGAATTGCTACTGGTCTCCGCGTATTTGAACCGAAGGTGCGAGTTTAAGGCATGAGCAAACACACCAGCAACATATTAGCTGTCTTTGCTCATGTATGGGCGGTGCTTGAGTTCCTCGTGGGCTGCATCTGGCCTCAGAAACCGATTTCATGAGATGCTAAACCTTCCCCAAAGCATCTTCGGGAAGGTCGAACGTGTTCTGAACAGCTATCTCCCCTGACGGTGTCAGCTGAGCTTTTGGTTTTCACCTGCTTATTTTCGGGCAGTGTAGGTCCCTCCGTGATCGCCTCCTTGTGAGGCTGTTTGGAGGAAACTTCTGCCAGTGGGGCGTCAGCTCTTTCTTACCAATCCAATGTTTTCAATAAGGAGACACAGAGACATTCAAAGGAAAAGCTGAGGTTGCTTGAAGACTAACTTGCCTGTAGAAGTAAAAACGATGATGGTGGAGGTGGAGGTGGTTGTGATGATAAACATTGATTGAACATGAATGCCACTATAGCAAGTCATTTAATCCTCACAAAACCTAAGAGATGGGTACTATTTGTATATCCATTTTGTGAAATGAAAGCAGCACGTCCAAGGTCGTAGAGCTAGTAATGGGGGTATGATGGACTTTAATCCCAGCAGTCTGAGTCCAGAACCT
Source organism: Phyllostomus discolor (assembly GCF_004126475.2). Taxonomy (NCBI): domain Eukaryota; kingdom Metazoa; phylum Chordata; class Mammalia; order Chiroptera; family Phyllostomidae; genus Phyllostomus; species Phyllostomus discolor. The sequence goes on along the minus strand of NC_040917.2, from coordinate 17,437,532 downwards.
TCCTCTTAACTATTATCCTTAAATGCCCAAAGCAGTCCTTTGCCGTGATGCACCAGGGGTGACAGGGACAGCCTCTGGGGCCGTGTGTCTGTGTTTTCCAAAAGGTAGACCTCACCCCAGTGCTAGTCTCTTCTTTCTTCTTGGTTTCCAGATCGTATCCAATGTCATAGAGGCAAGTTCAACCATACAAAGATCTTTTAGTTGCTTGATTTTTTGCAATCAGCTTAGGGCTTCCAGGCTTAGCACCTAAAAATACAGGGTACCCACCTAAATTTGAATTTCAGATAAAGGACCCATATTTTCCTGAAGTCCATCCCAAATACTGCACGGCGCAGACTTCTATGAAAGATTGTTTGTTGCTCATCTGACACTGCACTCCGGGTGGACTTCCTGTATTTTATCTGGCAACCCGAAGGTAGCCGAGCTTCAGACCTCAATGCCAACACCATAAAAATCATTCACTCATCTCCTAGAGATGATAGGGAAAAAAAACCAAACCCAACACCTCGCCGGTTGGTCCAGTTGGGGGTGAAAGGCTGCTCCAGTTTGCCTTGGAACTGAGTTAAACAGATCAGGGGTAGGGTGGGGTTTGGGCATTTCTATCAATCACGGCCCCACTCCCTGGTGTTCCCCAAGTCGTGTGGAGCGTTCGGGTGGTGTTTGGGGCACAGAATATTGTACTTTGATAGCCGCACAGCCCTAGGACCCTGCCCCTTAGATTAAAATAAAATCCTTAAATGTTGTTTTAACGATGTGAGCCCCGCATTGCAGACGATCCTCTTTGCCATGGCCTCTAAAATCCAGTAATCAACCCTGACGCCATTCAGCTGGGGACACATCACTCATGTCACGGTCAATTATCTCTGGGTGGACTTGAGCACAGTGGGAGCCATTGTCCATGTACTTAGTGTGGTGGGGGGTAGAGGGCAGGGCCCCTGGACCTGCCAGGGGGCCTCAGCTGTGACCCAAGGGCCAGGCCCCATTTCTCTTTGCATGTTCTACCCTCAGCCCTGTGCCTGGCACTTTCCTGTCCATAGCAAACGCTTACTGAGTCCCAACTCTGCGCTGCATGCCAGGGCCCAGGGGGCAGGGACTTAGGGCCTGTCCCTGTCCTCATGGAGTCCCAGTCAGGTGTTCAATATAGAAGTGAAAGCACACTCGATGCAGAGATCCAAGGGTTTCTTGGCTATGGTGTCACAGATGAGGAAACTGAGGCCCAAGGGTGGAACCTCATTGGCAAACAGAAGGCTGAGGCTTGGAAACCAGTGTTCCCATTTTTGGTCCCTGAGTAAGTCACTAAACTTTCCTCCGCTTAGTTTGTTCATCTGTAAAATGGAGATAATAGTGCTGCCTAGGCTGTGAGGTGGAAATGAGGTCATTGTCTAGAGGCTGGAGAGCACTGTGGAACTGTGGAGGATAATGTTCAGAAACGCAGAAGCGAGGTTGCTCAGCCGAGCCCTTCGAGCTGCAGAGATAGAGAGGCTCAGGGCAGGGCCTGCTGGAGCCCGCTGCCTGGGCTCGTTCAGGCTCCTCTGTCTACTGACCGTGTGACCTTTTGCCAGGATTTAACCTTCCTGTCCCTCGGTTTCCTCATCTGTAAGATGAAGACCGTCAGGGTCCCTACCTCACATGATCATGGTGAGCATCAGTTGCGTGGAAACGTGCAAACATCAAAAGCAGTCAGTAGCGCCATTTGTAATCTGCCTGTGTTGCAACACCTGGGTGTGGAGGGGTGGCTTTGTTGCCTTCCCGCAGTCAAGGCAGATGGCCCATCTCATGGGCATCCTCGCATTTCAGCACAGAGAAATTCATTGTCAGGCTAGAGCAACGAGATGTCAGTCCCACTGTCTGTTTCTTACATAATGATCAGGTCAAGCGATGTTCCTATGATCACAAAGTTTGATCAGAGGCTTCTGGGGAGCCCGCAAATAAAAATAACAGCCATGGCGAGTGGAGAGAAATGGGAAACTGATTTATTCATTCCTAGTCAATAAAGCAAGCATGCAGTAGCCGGATCGTAAATACCCCTGCAAAGGGAGATTTACAAGGCCTAATATTGGAAGACAGATTTATCCCAGTTGAAAGTGCATTGCCGTTGAAGCAAGTTGGGTGGAATTTATAAGACGAGGCCCTTGACTGAGAAGAACTCGGAGGCCTTGGGGAGTGGGACTCGTGAGGCTGGCTCAGCACGAGCTGGGTTTTGCATCTTCAGGAAGGCCCCGCGAAGCGTTTTCTGAGAATATTGCAGGGAAAGGGAAAAAAACAACCAGAGGCGGGGGCATCAGCTTTGTTTGAAACTTCCTTTCACTCAGGACTGTTGGGTTTATAAATCAAAGTTATGTGTCCAGTGAGGAAATGGGAAGTAAAACTGTTTCCAAAAGAAAAAAAAAAAAGAAAAGAAAAGAAAGCAAGTGATTCATGTTGGCCTAAATAATTGAAAACGCAGAGAGTCCAAGCATTCCTGGCTGCCTGGCCGCGCGAGGACCCGCCGTTCTGCTGCCGTGAAGTGGCCCCGGGCTGGGGACTGGGGAGATGAGCCATTTGTCTCTGTAAACCTGTAAACTGTTTGGTGAGATGGGTCGGAGCCCAATCCTTGGCTCCTTGCAGGGTTTCAGACTTCCTCTTCACACGGGGCAGCATCCAAATGAAGCAGCGTTGTTGTGTTTATTCTGTGCCAAAGGAAGAAAAAGGAGGTAGGGAAGGAAGGAGGGAAGGGGGGAGGAAAGAAGGAAGTGAGCAGAGGGAGGGAGGCTGGGAGGGAGGAAAGGAAGAAAGAACCAACAGGGAAGAAAGCGGGGCCAAGAGGTCACTTTTCCAGAGATACAAAGCCAGACTTCGAAGCCTCACTCCAGCAATCTCACTGCTGGGCCTTTGGTTGACGTCAAGTCCCTTCTGGGTGCAGGACCCTGAGTGACTGAGACGTGAACAGCGTGCAGAGCCTGCGCTTGTTTATGGCCAGTCGTGGGGCCGCCCACCTGGCTAAGTCTTGCACGTGTCCTTGATGTCTGAGGGGAGCTTCAGCAAGGGCCCAGGGAAGGGGGGCTCATCATTCCTTGGGCTTTTCCTTCTAGGGAGGCCAAGAACACTGGAGATCCATTCGTACTACAGAACACGGTAGCGAGCATCCGATGACATCATAGAAGGCAGCACAATGGGTGAAGGAGGCAAAGTGGGGGGGTTTGGTTTTCATTCGCTTCTTGCTGTTTGGCTGGGGGAATAGAGGAAGGCTTCTCTGGGGACGTGGCTTTGAGCTGAGCCCTGAATCATGCTCCAGAGACAGCAGAATCCGGTCAGCAGAGGGGCTTACGGGGTGACGAGGGGTGGGGAGGGGTGAACTGGGACTCTTCAGCCCTGGAGGGTATTTACAAAAAGGAAGATGGTGCTTCTGATAAGTGAGACAAGGGTGGCATTCTAACCATTTGTTCATTTCTACTATGAGTGGAGATGAAAGGTCCTTTGTCCCTCTCACAGCACTTGATGTGCTACTACTCTCGAGAGAGGAGCATTCATTCTCTGCTCCCCAAAATGTAATTGTCTCACAATGTATACACATTGGGCTCAGGATGGAAAGGAAGTAGAGACGTTGTGCAGTGTCACCCACTAGTCTGTGGATAACGTGACTGAGTCACAGAGAGATGAAGTGGCCCACTAAAACGTCACAAAGCTAGTTCCCAATAGGACCGGAGCTAGAGCCTTAGTCTTCCAGTTCCAAATTCGCAGGAATTGGGAGGGTAGGACTTTCCTACCAGGACACTATCCTCCTCCAGTGGGAGGTAGCGATCACTTGGTCAGTAAGTGGAAGGAGCCCTTTATATGCTTACGAACCAAATAAGGAAACTGCAAAGTAGCTACAGGACCAATGCCCAGCCACGCCTCTGTAGAGCTCAGCAAAAACTGAGAGGGGAATTAAAATATTCAGGCTTCCACATACACGGTTAATTTTTGCAAAAATGGTCTCACCAATGAGTGAAAGAGAAATGTTATTTTCTATGAGTAGAAAGAGAAAAGCTTTTGTTTGTTTGTTTGTTTTTTAGTTTTAACACCTGGGGAACATCATGGGAACAGGGTGGTGATACAGCGTAGTTAGCTGATAAGTTTTGTTTCTTATTAACTGAACTTAGTCAATACACAGAATCTCCTTTTCCAGTCAACCAAGAGGCAATGAGACGCAGTCTTGCTTAAGAACTGATTTCTGATTGGATACATTTAGATGTGTGCAATCCAGAGGGGAGGATGGGCACCCAGGCTGGGGGCTCCCTGGGCTCAAGGCTGATTCGTCTCTGTGTCCCCGCAACGAGCAGTATGTCCCATCGTGGCAGGCCATGGAAGTTCTTCAGTGGATGGCTCTGCCCCTCGGGGACTCTGTATCGCGCTGCAGATTCTCGTTCTTTCCCAACTTGCCCGATTAAATGAGGACGGCAACCGAATCCCAACTGGAGGTTGCTAAGGTGTGGGCTGTGATTTCCCAAAACAGGCCTCGGGGGTGGACGAGTCCCCCAGCTGGTTCGAGGGCCCCACTGCAATATAGATTAGATAGCATTCCTTTTCTTTCAGAACCGGTTTAATCAAGTGCAACTTCCCCTTTCCTCGTCAGGGAAGGAACAAGTCGGAGCTTTGGCTTTCTGATTTATCAGCCAGTAAATTACAGCGGCAAAGGTCTGGTGTAGGCCAGGGATTTTCCACACGGAGCGAGGGGGATCCTGGGGGGCCCGGCAGCAGATTAGATATGTGACTCATGGTGTGGGTAGAATTACATGTGAACTCGAAAAGGTCAAGCCGAGAAAAAGCTCTTTTCCATAAAAATAAATCGAAATTTTAAGAGCTCTTCTCCGCGCAACTGGAATTTCGAATGCTGCTCCAGAATTATTCATCAGCAGACATGTTAGTCTGTGGAAGTAGGGCGTGAGGGATGGCTAAAGAAATGGGAAACAGGGCCTATTTTAAAAGCACAGACAATAAGAAAATAAAGCGAAAGCGGCTTAAGAGATCTAATTTACATGTTGCTCACAGATTTTTGTTCAAGGAACGAGTATTATTTCTCTCTCTAGTCTAATATTCTATGTAGTTTATGTTGGCAGAATACAATAATTAGGATATATGTTTTGTGTTTCTAACTATACTTCCATTCTGAACTTGAAACATTGGTTTGTGTTAAAGGCATTCAATAATCACCCGAGTTGACTGCGAGGCGTGAATTAGAAGCATGCCATCCAGGCATACTTGAAAATGTTATGAATTTGCATAAAAACCTACAAAGAAGAACTTACGTTAAAGAAGAATTCTTAGGTAAAGTAAAAGAGATGACTCGGCGGCCTGAGGCCCCTCCCAGAGCAACGAGCCTCATCACTTGGGAGGAGAAACGCAAACAGGAATACAGTTTCCACCTTCTCCAATGGTTCTTGGCTCTTCTTGCCTGGCACGTTGGATGCGCGTTTCAGTGGGACACAGCACACCTCTCCTTTGCTCTGTTCCCTCCACCTGCAGGACCACCCCTCGCGACAGCCCACTGAGAGCCTCCTGGTGCGGCCGGTGAGGTTCTGCACACAGTGAACGGGAGTGAGGATTAACGCAGCAAAGGCGATGGACTCTCGATTTGGACCAGAAGACGTGCCAGGCTGGCTGGGCCTTCCCTGGGAGGGCTGGAAGGCCTCTGTAACAGGCCTCGACTCTGACCCCGTCCACGAGGGAACGGAACACAGCCGGGGTCTAAGAAATCTGGCACAAGAGGTTGAAAGAGCAACTGAAGGGACTACAGACTGTCTTCAACTTAGAACTGGAGGGAGGAGGCTCTGGGCCTTTCTGGGCAGATATGGGTTTAAAGTGTTTCATGGTTTCCCAAAGATGCCCAAGTAGGTTCCGAAGAGGTCCCCGGATGAGACGGGAGGGTGGCCGGCAGGGTGCGAGCAATGGTCGCCTCGCTGGAAAAGCAGATCGCGTTGTAGGATCTGCTTTTGTCTTATTCCCTTCCCTCGCCTTAGAGGAAAGAGAGAATGAAGGCGTCTGGGAAGATTGTACGGTGATCTCTTCATTTTAGTCACAGAATGCTAGCCCTGGAAGGCCATGGGCTGAGGAAACTGGGACCAGAGAGAATTCGCTCAGAAAGCGAGAACGAAAACATTGGTGCTTAAATTTCTTCAGTCTGGAGTTTTTCATGTGTATTTCTTTATTATTTGTTTGCCACACTGCCCCGTGAACTCTTTGCTTGCCCTTAATCTTTATCCTGTTTCCATTCAATCTATGGATTCTTGTACCCCCCCCCCCCCAAACTGCAGGGTGTTTGAGCACTTACTGTTGTGGGGTTTTGTGGGGTTTTTTTTTTTTTTTTGGTGATTTTCTTTTCTCCTGCCCTGGCTCTTCTGGGAGACAAGCTCATTCCATTCATCTGCCATTTAGACCCCGAACCCTCCCGAGGCTCTCCAAGGGGAAGCCCTCCTGGGGCCTCTCAGATTAGACGAGGCTCCTCAGGGGTCGCTCTGCCCCACTTTTTCCCAGAGCGAGGAGGCGCCCCGCGAGGCGACCTGGCAGTAGTGGGGAAGAGGTGCTCAGGGGACTCCCAGGACCGTGATGTATGATGATATTTCTGAAGAAGTCAAAACCATTTGGAGACCAGGTTTTGATGAATTGCAGGAAATGGTGGGTTTGCAACCATTCCAGATTCCCAGAGGCTGACTGTCAGTGGGTGACGACAAGAATTTCAGCTCGCATGTTTTGGAAGGCCAAGGCCAGGACGCAGCCAGAAGCGCTGCGCTTGGGTCCCCTGTTACAGAGCCGTGCCCCCGGGGAAAGTGCTTAAAGTAGTTTTCAACTTACCTGAGATTGTTTCTCAATCGTCTGCCAAGGCCAAGAATTCACAGGAAAACATAAAGAGCCTACTGAGAAATACCCTGCCATGAAGATGGAAAACACTCACACCACCCACCTTCTCAGGGGACACTTTCTCCAAGGAAACAAACCCTCATTACAGAACCATGAACTTGGACACAGGGCTGCCCGCAGAAGGACCAGCGTTTCTTCCTGTCTGTCCGTGGGGCTCCGCCCTTCCATCGCCACTACTGCTGGTCAAGAAACGGCAGGGACACGAGCAGCCACTTTTATGCTCCTTATGGGAACCCAGTCAGTGCCAAGACGACATTTACACAAGGTGATATTTGCAACTGAGCTGACGGAAAACATCATCCCGCTATAGACTGGGAAGACTTTGCTCTGTGAGGACGGCCAAGGGTAAAGCTCACAGCGACAAGGAACAACAGGGAATGAAGACTGGGGGAGGAGTCTGGCACCCAAGGGTTTCTCCTTCTTCTGACCCTTTGAAAACGACCCAATGCCTGAAACTCTCATTATATCACTTTGAGGGTGTCCGTGATCTCTGCCATTTCCTTGGTGAGTTCTTCGCCATCTGCCTGTCAAGCGTGGTCTTGGGGACCTAGTCCGTACGCCACACACGCGTTGTAAATCGATCTCCTCCGTTCAGGTGGCAAACCCGAAGATGCGATTTTGTAGGACAAAAACCAGGTCTTTCCCCTTTGAACACAGTTATTAAATTATTCAAAGCCCGAGATATTTTTATAAAAGCCTGTGGAGTTTTAATAAGGCCAGCTATTTAGGAAGTGGTGACAATGTGCAATCTGCAAAAAGGGGAAGCTGCAGGGGCGCTGTGGTAATAATGCAGTTACTTAAAGAACATTTAAACTACAAATATCTCTGTGGTTTTTTATTTGGTTCCACGCTACAGTCACTCTGAGAAATTTCTCAAACCTTGGCTAATCACTTTAAAGTGTAAGGTTTAGCAAAGGATTACACTTCCCCAAATGCTCTGGTCCTTTCAACCCCTCCCCGCCACCCTCCTCCCCTTTTTGTATCGGATAAAGGCAAGGAACTCGATGCCAAGAAGAACTATGGGAGAAAATGGAATTTTAGCAACCGGATGGGAAAATAATCATTGTAGCTCGGAAGTGGCCGCGAATTCTGTCTACTGATACAGAAAATAACTGACACGTGGTGAAGGGGGTGTCAGTCCTTTTGAAGGACATGACATCCATCGGGGTCCTGAGATGCGCTTAGTTGGTGTGGCTGGAAAACAGAGCTGACTTAGAGGCACCGAGACCCTCGCGTTCCAGTGTGCACGCATGGAGCCACGCTGGGAGAAACAGCTGACAGTACGCGTGCGTTCGTGCACTTTAGCCTGATTTGGAGTGACGTTCACCTTCCAGAGCACCTGTCATTTGGAGGACCACCCACCTAACGTGGAAACCGTTGGTGCAACCCAGTGACTGGTGCTGCGGTGACAGCGTAGGGGTTCTGCTGACATCCTCAGGGTGCCCGAGTTAGGCCCACGACCGGGACAGACAGGGATGTCCACGACGAGGGCAGTGTGACAATGACTTTCTAAAGAGGAGTGACCCCGTGGTTCGCCTGGTCTCATCTTGGCCAAGGTCAGCGTGAGGCTGTTAATTAGCTGTTTCCTGAGCGTTGATCTTGTTTGACCGACGGGGTTATGAGTTTCTGGAAGGTAGGGGCTTTATACTTTAAAAATTTATGGCACTTCTTTAAAAAAATCTTTCTCTGTATCTGAAAGGTAATTAAGATAGACTTGATGAATTCATGAAAGACAGGTTCAGCTTGGAGACTCTACAACTGGTATATTGTCACAAGCTCACTTTCCAAGGGGTCCAGGCTTAGGTTCATCCATTATGTCCTTGGATTTTCTTCCCATAACACTGTCTTCTCAGATGTACCCCATGGTAGATCCCTACCACCCGCTATAGGAGATTGACACTCCTGTGTTTAGGGTAGTGGGCCAGTGGCCACTAAATGAAACCATCAGAAACAAAATCTTCACTCTTCACATTGTCCAGAACCCTGAGTTGAATGACCTATGACACTCCTTGTACTGATGTGTGGCTGTGTACAGAGCAAATACAGTTCTTTTAAATTCATTTTGACAATCATTATAGTTGACGTATTTTGAGTACCTACTCTGTGCAACGGTCCACACCTGGCATACAACATCATTTTCCTTTCTTGTAACACTCTTTAGGGAAGGTATTGATGTTTGTGTGTTTTACAGGGGAGGAAACTGAGTCTCAGAGAGACTAGGTTAGTAATCAAAGGGGATTGTAGCTAGAATGTAGATACATCAGGATTTGAACTCAGGCCTCTCTGGTTCCAAAGCCTATGTTCCTGCCACCAAACAGACTGCTTTTCTAAAAACAAACAACATAGAGTTTATTATAGACATATTAATGTATATCGATTACTTAAAGAGATGGAAGTTTTAAAGAATTATTCTGGTTGCTCGTATATGCAACTATTATAATTCTTTTAGTGGACTTAGGGTTTTTGATTTTATGAACGGCTATATCTTTTTCCATCTCATTTTATCTTCACAATAGCCTATGGGTATGTAAGGCTTAAGTCATTTGGATCCTAGACATAGATGATAAAAACGAGGTCATGGAAAGGCAAGCAACCTGCCCAAAGTCATCCTGCGGGAAAGCGTCTGACTTAGTAACGTCTTTTGGGTCTTCTCCCCCTTCGCCATTTGGCAAACAGCCCCCTGTGTAAGCCCTTTGGCCCGTGGGCCTGAAGACTGATACGGGCCCGTTGTGAGCCCCCAGTGGCCGGCACATAAAAAAGTCATGGAAAAGCCATGGAGGCGATCCCAGGCTCCTACCTCCCCTTCCGACCCTCTGTCTGTGACTTTAATGCGACTCTCAGGGTTTCCCCTCCTCAGCGAGACAATTCACAGCATTGTTCTGCACGGGTATAAAAACACTGTCGTTTGCGGGGCGGGTGTAGTTCAAACGGCCTCAGCATTTCTCCACGCGCTGTTGTCGAGATGACGTCTTGGAGGCAGGGGGAGGCTTCTAAGCAGCTTGGAGTGGACACAGGTTCCCTGACTGTTTTCCCAGTTGTATCCCAGCCTGCCTAGCTGTCAGGGCGGACGAGCTGTGCCCTCCCTGCCCACATTCCCACTACAGCTTTGAGTGGCGTCCGGAGAGGCCAAGGGGACTGTTGACGTCTATCTACTTAGCAGTGGGTGGCAGGAACTCCGGAGTCTAATCCCAGACCTGTTCCTAATTTCCTGGATGGCTTTTGGTCCATCCATTAATCTCTCTCTATCATCGTTTCCTTCTCCAGAGGAGATAGCAAGAATAATGGGATGGTTTGTACATTAACACATTTACGACCCTTGTGCGCTCTGCAAAAGCATGCTTTTTTGGAAATGCTCAGTGGTAGCAAGTAAATCAAAAGAAAACCAGTTTCTTTTGCTCTAATATGACAGGTTGACAGGATCTATCTTTTTCGTGACTGCCCTATTTAGAGACCAGAACTGAGACGGGTAAAGAACTGAGGATTTATCGTCTGAAAAGCACTGTATTTTCACATGCTCACTCCTGGGTTACCTAATAATAATCGCAAAGGTACCTTCAAGAGAGGATGAGTCCATGAGGGAACGTTCCTCCGATCAGGGCTAATAAAATTAAAATCTCGTCTTTTTCTCCAGAGCAGCATTTTCATTATTCATGGGGAATGTGAGGCCGGGACTGGTCTCATTAGGACTTTTGGCTGGAAGTACTTAATTTTTTTTATATCTCTAACAGAACACTTCGGTTATGAATTTCACAAACATTTTACTGCATCAGCATGACTTACATGAGAGCAGGGAGGACGGAATACCCTCCGAGATGTCACTCCGGATGAACTGCGTTGCACACTCTCCAAAAAATGTCCTTGCCTATTTCGTTTCTCCAAGTGTCTCAGCCCGCTAGGAAGAGATGGGAAAGCTCTGAGGAGAACTCAAATCATGCGCGCCGTGACCTTGTGCAGGACGGCATGGAAATGTGGTTGAGTTAGAAAACTGCAGTCCAGCCCAGCCTCATTTTGAAGACGTAATTCTGCAATGTACATGCATTGGCTTGTTTTTCCTCGTTGGCATTTTCTTCATTCAGGGATGATTGTTTTTGACATTAGCATGGGGGAAAAAAAACAAATAATCCAAAATAGTTCATTCTTTAAAGGAACCAGACAAGTCCAGCGGTTTTCCCTTGTAAGGGAAAGGAGAGGGTCTGCCTTTTCGATGAATTACTAGTCAGCTGGATCCAAGTGGGTGCTGTGATTAGATGAGAAAATGTAATCTAGGGTAAATCTGGGGAAAGTCTTGAGCGGATAGGTTGCCTTTAAAAGGGCATTTTGCAAAGCAGCCGCAGCGTGCTTTCAAAAATCTCCCGCAATGGCGAACAGTAGAGAGAATTTTGGTCAAAGAACCTAGATATTGCATGATGGGGGATACACAGTGTGTGAAATGTAGCAAATGCAAGAGTCCTTTTGGGTTTATTTTTGTTTATTTTTTCTTTTTCTATTGACTTATACAATTTATTGAAAGCAACTTAAGTTTGTGTTGTAGAATGAAACTGATAAAAACCATTCAGACAACTGAACAAGATATATAAATATCTGTTTTAAAATATAAATTTGTAGCCCTGGCTGGCGTAGCTCAGTGGATTGAGCGCGGGCTGCGAACCAAAGCACCACAGGTTCGATTCCCAGTCAGGGCACATGCCTGGGTTGCAGGCCACGGCCCCCAGCAACCGCACATTGATGTTTCTCTCTCTCTCCCTCCCTTCCCTCTCTAAAAGTAAATAAAATAAAATTATTTAAAAGATAAAATATAATATAAATTTGTGAATGCATCATTTCTAAAAAGACATCAACATGCCATTTAACTGGGCTTGGTCCACAATTCACAGACACAAGCCGGTAGTGGTGATTAAAAGCATACAATTAACATACCCAGTTACTTACGGTTTAAATAATTCACATCTGTTTTCAAAGATAAATCACCTAGAATGCCTACTTCAGTTTTAATATTCAGTAAATATATGGAAGTTGGATTTTATATTTATTCCGAAACTTGAACAGTTTAATTCCTATACACTATTTATTAAAATGTTCATTTGAAAAACACAAAATACATAATAAACACTTGGATTTAATAAATATTAAATTGTTTCATCATTTGTTTGAAATAAGTCCATTCAACTTACTATTTTCCAAGCCATTTATCTGTAAAGCATTTACAGTCAGTACAGCCAAGAACCTCAGGTCTAACACCAACATGAACTTCTGTTCATGCACCACAGAGCTCTCTGCGGACGGAGACCCCAGGTGTGGTGGGCGACCTACAGTTGAGAATCATTTAAATAGATTTTCCGTGTAACTTCCAGGTAGAAAATGCCCTCTTATAAACTATTTCTGGTTATTATGGTCTAGGTTATTCCAATCTATCTTCTTGTCAAAAGCAATAAAAAATGATGGATAAAATATTTTTATTGCAAAGTCGATGAAATCTTGGAAGTGCTTTAAAAAAGACACCAAGAAACTTCCAGGTTAATTAAGAGACGAAAGCCAGGACCTAGAACAGCAGGTAGAATGTGGGCACACTCAGGCTGCCTAGGCCCGTAGAGTATTCGCCAACACAGCACACTTGGATGTTGGGTCAATGGCTGACCGGAGTGAGAGAGAGAGAAGGAAAGGCCCAGGATGTACCGAACACCAGGAGTTTTATAAGGTGCCCTCACTAATTAAGCGGGAATGCCAAGAGCTACGTATTGTGCTTAGAGCTGAAGCAGAACTAAACCCACACTCTTCCCTGTAATGTTAGGGGGTGTACAAAAGGCTTCCTTGGTGCTGAACATAGCAGAAGAAGAGAAGGAAAAGGAAGAAAATAATTAAAGCTGGTCTCCATAGGCTGATACACATTTATACCCTGGACACATAACCTGGGTGAACCCTAGAACCTTGAGCCTTGGCCTGAGGTGGTACCTGTCTGGAAGCACCCCAGAAGTCTCGCAGAAGTAAATACAAAGTCTCAGTGGTGGAGAGAACTACTCATCCAGGGCGGCAGGTCATTTTTCAAGGGCAATGACCCGCGTGCATGCAAAGGTAAGCAGGCACCCAAGGAAACAAGGCAATGGGTAAGGAGCTTGCACAAACACGGGCTCTCGAGACAGCGGCCAGCACAGGTATCAGATTTTGGAGTTACCAGACGTAGATTCTAAAACAACTATGTTGAAAAAGTTTAAATGCTAACCAAAACCTCGAAGCTATCTATAGGAAATAGGAAACCATAAAGAGTGACAGAAAGATTTAGGGGTTCAGGGGATCACCATGTAACTGAAACCTGCTAAAAGGTTGGAAGGACATTGTTTCTTGTGCCTGGAGACTCTTCCCTGTAGTTGACCAGCGGTGTGGTTCTCGCCGTGAACTTCAGGGATCAGGTAATATGGAATGTGGCCTTTCTCTGGTCTGCAACACCGTCATCTCAGCTCGTCAATGAAAATAATCGTTCATCAACCACTCCTCCTCACACGGTACAGACCTCCCAACAACCAAAACCAAACTGAGCACAGGGTAGTGGTTTCTGGCTCATAGTAAGTGGTTATATAAATAACTACTGTTTTATTTTTCGCCCCAAAGGGTATTGTGTTTTATATTTATAGACAGAAGAGTCTCTTGCGTGGATGAGACAGTCTTATAAGGTAGTCTTTTTACAAATGTTACTTAAAATCACAAAGAATACTGTGTTCTGCACTTGTCATTGAACCGTTCATCTTCTTTGAGTATTAACTGTCTTTACCTTTCTGTGAACACCAACATTAGAGTGTGTTTTCTGAGTGTGTCTATGCATGTGTATAGATGCATGTATGTGGCATATCTGGTGTGTCTCTGCGTGTGGGGGTTATATAGGAGTCGCATATGATTGTGTGTGTGTGTGTGTGTGTGTGTATGAGCATGTATGTGAGTGGGTTGTGAGCGCATGCATTGTGCACATATGTGCCTATACTGTTCACATTTCTGAAATGAGACTCAGCACTTTGGGTCATAAATCAGGAATTCCCTTAGTTTTTCTTAGTTTTAGACTCACTGCTGACAGCCGCTTGGAACCGAGTTCCCCCAACACCCACCCACAATGGAAAACGGAGACTTGGACAGTTGCATGTAGCTCCTTCAGGCTCGTGAGACATTTACTCCAACTTGTTGAAAAATTTTCTGGATGTAGACATGTGCCAGAGGCCGGGGCAGTGAAAGTGCTGCTTACGTGGTTCCTTGCTGTTGTGAACCCTTGGCCCCAGGAATTACTGTCGCCTGAATAATGCGGAGAGCTCAAGAATGGACACTGGTGCTTCTGGAAGAGCTTAAGGAACCAAACTGCGTGTGGACGAGTGAGGTGTGTGTGCGGGGTGTGTGCACATGTGTATACATGTGCATGTACTATTGTGTCTTGTGTGTAGATGTGTGAGGTGTGTGGCATGTGCATACATATGCACACTGTGTATGAACTGCGTATGTACTGTAGTATTTGTGTGGGGGCATGTGGGGTGTGCATGCATGTGTGTGTGTGTGTGGTACAGCATATATTCTTCAGGCCACTCTAGGAAACAATATCTTTAAAGTCTCTGAAATGCCCAAACCCCTCATCCTTCCATCACTTCCTTCACTGTTAAATGGACTTCTGTCCACATGACCAATAAAGCAGAGGTTGCTGTCCTTCCTTCCACTGTAAAATTGTTATTGAAAAAACAATCTTGTAAGGAAAACAGGAAGCACTGGGAAAAGAGGGAGTGATTTTTATAACTGCTAAAACTGTTTTAATTATTTGCAAAGACGTAGTTCAGCTGCCCTTGCACAAGGGGCCCAAAGAGCTGCCTCGGGGAAGGGTGCGCGCCTTCCCAGTGCCGTCCTGCAGGGGGAGTCGAGCCGGGCGCCGCACATGGTGGCGGCCCGATAACTACTGTTTGAATAAAGGAACAAAGGCATCAGAGCAAAGTGATGATGAGCGTGGAGCCGATCTCGAGGAGTTACGAAAGCCCCCCGTGCCTCAGATTTCCCACCTGCGAGATGGGACTAAGACAACATCTACCTGTCGGTGTCATGAAGATTAAGAGCTGGGACAGTTAAAATCCTTCGCACAGCCTCTGGCACGTAACACATGTGAAGTAAATATAAATCTTATTACAGTCACAGTAATTGCTTCTGTTCTATATGAGGAGGAGACTGAAGTCTCAAGGATGTTTGGATTTTTAGGCCACACCTCTCATCATGCCTCTGAGACGCGATCGTGTTGGCTGGGACCTCATCCACTCTCCTTGCGCCGGCTCGTTCTGGGGACAATGGCTAGGGGTAGGAAAAGCGTGGAAATTGTGTCCGGGACTGCGATGGCTTGCCTGTCGTCAGACCCCACAGTCTGCGGAGAGGGTTTCCCGGGAAGCCCACTTCTGGTTGTCTTCCCGATGGCCCTCGGTTGCAGGAAACCCTGTGACGAGCCCCCCTACAATCTGGGAGGAAAATGGTTTTCATCTGCCCGGAAGGAGCATGTGGGGACCAGGGTAAATGGATCCTGTGGCGTCACGTCCTCTGATGGAGGAACGACTGTTCATCTCTCTCCCTCCCCAGCTGAGCTTTGTAGGGCTGAGAATCACAGGCACCGACTGGGCAAATGGGGTGGAGGGGCTGTCCGCCCGGAGCTCGGGGGGAAGAGCAGGCAGCTCAGAGCCAGGAACACTGCCCTGCCCTCGCATCGCATGGGCCTCCAGTGGCCCGCGAGCAGCGGACAGACGGCTCAACCATTTCCTCAGGGCCAGCGGGCTCCCACACCAGCTGGCTTTGACATCAGTGCTCAGGCCCTGACTGACAGGGGACTTGTCCTTGGCTGCCCCCGGAGGCCCGTGAGAGTCTATTCCAAGCCCTCCTCGAGTCTGTTGATTTACTGCCCCTGTCGGCTGGTTGTTGATCCATCTCTCCTCCCCGAGTGCTCACAGGGCACCCCCGAAACCATCCGCTAGTAATATATTTGGTTTATGATTTCCTCGGGAGCTCAGGAAGGAAAACGACCTCGGCAGTGCACCTGTCAGACGTTCGAGTGCAAGGCCTTTCAGCCGGCACAGCGGCGGCACGGAAAGACAGACAGTGCGGGTCCCGGGTTCACATGGAGCTCGCATTCCTCCATCAGGATCCCAGCAGAAGCAGAATTAGGTCCCTTGGAAATGTATTTACTTTATTTATAGCTCCAGTTGGGCCGTTGGTGCCTATCAGTCTGTTTTTGGCCAATGCACCGCTGCGGAGTCTGATTCCAAATGACGAATCTCAGGGGATGGGGACGGCCTAGAGGCAGCCCGTGGGCACTGCAGATGGGCAGCGCCTGTTCCACCCAGGGGGAGGGCCCACGACAACCTGCTCATCACCGACTTCGGCCGTAGGCATAGAACATGCAGGCACACAACGTACAGGCGCAGAACATGTGACTGGGCAGCTCAGAATGAATGCATCTGCTCATGGAATTTTTTATTTTCCACCTGTGCTGGGCTGTTTAGTGGGTGCACAACAGTCACACGCAGGACGCAAAGCGGGCTGACGTCTGACTCCCTGGTTCACTGCACTTGGAGTATCCCAAAATCCCTCCCTCCTTCTCTCTCTCTCTCCTCTCCCCCAAACTTAAGGGGACAATGAAAAAACTTAGGGGCACAGAAAAAAGGGAGCTATAGTAACTGTGTATGACGTTCAGGGACAGATGCCTACGGGAGGCAGGGGAATGAGTGTGGAAGGCAGGTTCCGGACTTAACAACGCACACACCAGTGGTTCGCAAAGTGTGGTCCCCGGATGGACAACCTCAGCATCGCCTGGAAGGAAACACGTTAGAAATACAAACTCCCGGCCTCCACCGTGGGTCTGTCGGAACCAAAACTCGGGAGGGGAGGCTTGGTGATGTATCTTGTCAAGCGTCTTAGGTGATGCTGGCGTGCACGTGAGTGGAAGCGCCCCTGCCCTGCACCAGTGTTTTCATAGTTATCTCTGGATTTTTTAAAAAGATTTTATTTATTTATGTTTTAGAGAGGGAAGGGAGGGAGAAAGAGAGAGAGAGAGAAACATCAGTGTGCCGTTGCTGGGGGTCATGGCCTGCAACCCAGGCATGTGCCCTGACTGGGAACCGAACCTGCGACACTTTGGTTTGTAGTCCGCGCTCAATCCACTGAGCTACGCCAGCCAGGGTATCTCTGGATTCTGACTGTGGTGGTGAACCTCGGCCAGGGAGACGTGTCATGTTTAGGGTAGAGGGCACCTTCAGCACAGGAATGACATGGTGCCACAGTGCCAAGTATTTTCAAAAGGGTTAAAATAACCAAGACACAAACTGTGCACAATAACCTCGGCTGCTTCGATGCAGGCAAATGAAGGGCGTTGTTTTCTCCATCAACGGAAACCAACATCAGCCGCGCATCTCTTCTTCCAGAATTTTAGGGAGCCCTGGAAGGCTCAGTTTGAGGTCTAGCCCATCGGCGGTGTCCCTCAAATGAAACGATGAAGTGCGGTGACAGTCTGGTAGTGAGACATCCTTCTAACAAGGCTGCTACTCCTTGTCCCTGCACAGGGGTGCAGAAGGCAGCGTGGGACAGGGCGTCTTAACCCAAGTGTCCGTGTGGTCATGACCACTGCCAGCTACGTTCCAAGCTGTTGCTGCAGTTTTATAGCCCTGTGTAAAGTTGGCTGTGGGAGCTTCTCAGGACAAAATAAAACTGTGTTAGTCCCCTGACAGGCCTTTTCACTATGGGAATGTGGAGGTGGGCATGAAGGAATTTTCACCACGTTTGTCTGCAGAAGATTTTACTGCATAGGGGAGTTCCCTGTCCTTAGGACGCTGCCACCAGCTGGCTTTGTAATTCTGGGTGATTTTATCCACTGGGTCTGTGTTTCCTCACCTGTAAAATGGGGAGGTTAGACAAGAGAGTCTGTGTGACTCTCTGACAGTCCATGCTTGTCTGATTCATCCTCAGAAAACTGCCAAACGACAACCACGTTCTCGGGAGGCTCTGGTCTCCTTTGCCAGAATTTAATGTTGATCCCACCAAGTTTTGTGCTCAAAATCCAGGCTTAGTTCTTTGATTCTCCATCTGCAGGTTATCCAGCCGTGCTTCACAGACATCCTGTGAAAGTCAGTTAGAAAAACCAAAGGCCCTATCAAGGATACCAGCCTAAACACCAAAGAAGGAAAGATCTATAGGAGAGAGGAAGGAGGAAGGACAAGAAAGAAAATAAAACAAGAGAGGCTTATTGAGAGAGGGAAGGAAGGAGGGAAGGAAAGGGAGTGGAAGAAAGAGAGAGAGAAAGGAAAGTAAAAACAAGAGGCCCTGCAACTCAGGACCAGCAGTCTGTGGAGATGGACAATTTTTAGGTCTTTTATTGGGCTCAGGAGAAACCCCATAAATATTGTTTCATTTTGAGTTGGCCTGTGATTACTGTCTACAAAGAAGTGGGTCGATATTAGGGTGTGTATGTCAGATCTGTTGATCTAATGTTTTTCTCTGTTAGTTTTTTGGGGACTGGGGGTTGCTGTACCAACGTGCCACCAACTGAGTGCCTTACACAACAGAAATCCATCATGGCAGCGTTCTGGAGGCCAAGGGTGAGATCAAAGAGCCAGCAGGGTTATTTTTTTCTGAGGGCTGCGAATGTGTTAGATTCCTCTCTCCTGGCTCCTGGTGCTTTGCTAACACTCTCTGGTGCCCCTTTGCTTATAGATGCATCGCTCCAAACTCTAAAATCACATTCATGCAGCATTTTCCCGTGTGTGTTTCTGCCTCTGTGTCTACATCTTTCCTTGCTCCAGGGATACCAGTCACATTGGATTAGGGCCCAACCTAACAGCCTAATTTTAACCTGATCGTCTCTGTAAAGACATCTCCAAATAAGGGCACATTCTGAGGTACTGGGGGTCAGGACATTAACACAGTTTACCCCCCAGCATGGCCTTTCCATGTCATCCTGGGTAACATGCAGGGGACAAGCTGTTTGTCTCGGATCCACCTTGAGCTGTTGTTGAGAAGCAGTTTTATGTCATTTAGGTTTAGGATGGGCTGAACCGGTGAAGCGGGTTGTATTTTTCCAAGATGGCTGTTCCAAACGTCTCCCTTCCCGAATCTTCTACAATATGGCTCTGCCGTTCTCCACGCGGAGATGGAATCCAGTTCCTGCTCTCATCCATCATGGCTGTCCTCGGTGGCTCGACAGAATGCAGCATACGTACTGTTCTGGAGCTTCTGAGATGAGACCCCACACAGAGGTCTTGACACATCTGGGCAGATCTCTCAGAAGCTTGATTTCTCTTCCTGTGAGGAAGCCCAGGGATCCCGTGGGGAAGCTCATGGGGGTGCGGTAGGTAACCAAAACCTGTTAGCTGAGTCCCAGGTGACAACCAGTAACAACTGCCACTCATTTGGGGGAACCCTTTGGATGCTCAGCCCAGGTGAGCATTCAGGCTGCAGCTCCAGCTGATGCCTGATTCAACCAGCTCCCAGGAAGGATGCCGAGGGACCTTGGGGCTGAGCCCCAGTCAAACCACAGAACCTCTGGGGGACAATATTCAATTTTTGCTTTGAGCTGTGACGTTTTGGGGTGGGTGGTTACATAGCAATCAACAGAACAGTTGGCCGTGTCCTCGAAGAAACAGGGATCTCTGCGTTCCTGAACTCTGTCCTGGACACTTCATCACTCACGTTGTGCCTCTGTTTTATGGAGCATTTCACCATTCCTGCATCTTAAAAGGCCAGGTAGGAGACAATCATTTGCATTTCCACAAACTTCTCCCTTTTACCAAATGATTCACTGCCAGCTTTCAAAGCTAGCATTCTTAGTATATACAGCATGAATGCATGAAAGTTGACTTAGTAAAAATGCACAGTGCTCACTAAATGGCAATGTGTGTTTTGATAGGATTAACGGTTTAACATTTTATGTGAAATTGTACTGATTTATTGATAGTGGGTGATAGTAGGATTCCTGAGAGCCTTGGATTCAGGATTTGAAATTCAGCCCGGGAAGTACCTCCAAACTTCTTAACACCAAGAATCTAAAGAGTTTCTCTTTATATTTTAAAAAATTTTAGGACCTGGCTTATAAAAAAATAATAGAGCCAAGTACTTTAAAAATGCCAATATTTAACTATTTTTACAAGGAAAAGATAGATGAATTAATACACTCATGCACCTATAAAATGTCTTTGTGTGTTCTCAAGGATTAAAGAAGGAGAGAGAGAGAATAAAGGAAAAGTGGGGAGGAAGGGCTATGCTACGCAGTACCTTTGAGTCTTATCGAAGCTGAGACATTTGGGATGGCATGAGTCATGCTGCACAACTCTAAAAGCCATTTTGGTATGTGTCCTGAGAAGGCCGGGCTTCGCTCAGGGCATACATTTGCAGGGGCTCTCCTGATATGGTGTATTTCCAAATTCCTGAGCTGCATGGTGGGAGGAATTATTAGGTAATTTATACTTTAGATATAGAACATCAATCTTGGTTTAACAGCAGGTTTAGAGGAATAGCCATTTTTTAAAAAATATAAAGAGCAATTTCATTTATAATTTTCTTAGCAGGGGCATTAAAGAAGTGATATGCAATCATCAAATTAGGTGTCTAGAAAGGGTCATTAATATACTGTGGCCCATCTCCTGGACAGAGAGTTATTCAGTGGGTTATCATGTAGTGTCTTTAGCCTGAGGAGTTATTAATGAAACTCATCATGGGATGTCTTCCTAGTCTTGGGAGAGGAGAGGAGAAAGTATGAGGCAGGGGAGGGCATAGAGAGAGGGGTGGACAGAGGGCTGCTTTCCCAACGGCCCGCAATTTTATAAACAGCAAAACCCAGACCTGACATAAAAAGCTCTGTAGAGTCTGGGAAGGGACATGGACCTAGAACAAGGCTTGGGAATGCTGAATCAAGGCTCAGACTCCACTTTCACGGAAGCCTTGGTTGTGCCTGGTACCCAGCAGTGACTCTCCACGTGTGAAAAGTTATGTGGGCTGCGTCCGTGCTGCTTTCAAATCTTGTGTGAAATATCCCCGTGGCCCAGAGTCATGCAGGCCAAACAGAGAAGAGGACTTTTGGAAAAGTAATTCTGGCTTAAAAATGTCACAGTGCGCATCAGCTGTGCACAACTTCGAGTGAGCAGCTTTCTGTGGTAGCTCTCTCAGAACTGTGTTGTTCAGTCACAGAGTGTATGGGGACTCAGTGTGGCTACACAGTGTCACATTGCTCACCAGATAGGCTGTATGTACTCAGGCTGTGTTCCCAGCCATGGGCGTGACAGTTCCTATCTCGTAGCATTCAACTTGTCAATCTAAAACATTGCTGGTTGCCCACGTGTTTTCACATCACTGCCTATTTCTGTCAACCATTAGAATTTCACCTACCCTTTGCCATGTTCCTACTGAAATGTCTACCTTTTGCATCTTGATTTTCAGAAGTCTTTTTGGTATTAATCATGTATTGCTTTAGGTGTTGAAAGTGTATTTTCTGAATTGCCATTGTCTGTTCAATTTGTCAGTGGTATGTTTGGTTAGGCAGAAATTCTGAATTTTTATTAATCAAATACACCAACTTTCCACATTATAATTTCTGCTTTCAGGTTACACGCATTTCCATTGACATCCAAATCTATGCCATAGTCTTCCTTTTGGTGCCTTTAATCTGGAGGGACTTCAGGGAAAATCCCCAGAATAGATTAGATGAAAATGAAAGATAAACATTGTTTATCTATAAAACTTTTTTTAAATTAATAAAACATTTAGAACTATGAGAAAAACAAATGGAGTTCCTATCATCTATGGGAACAGAGCCAAAGTAATGCTTAGGGGAAAATTTACACTCTGAAATACATTTACACGGGGAAAAATAGTACATGAATAAGGCTTTTTAACTTATTAAGTTAGAAAAAACAAATAAGCAAACAACAAAATAAACACAACACAAAGTGATTAAGAATAAGGAAATAGTGAACACAAGTGCAGAAATTAAGAGTCAAAACAGAGTTGATCAGTAACCCTGAAGTTAGATCTCTGTGAACAAAGCCTGTGGCAAATATGATAAAGGAAAAAAGAAAAGTTATAAACTACATCAAGAAGTAAATATATATAAATATAAATACATATATTTTATATATGTCTGTACTCAAAAGAAATAAAAACTTAAAGATTTACTAGGAATAAAATAAATGACCCCAGTAAATATAATACCTAGATGCACTGGCCAACCTTTTAGGAAAATACTCATTATTGTAATTGTCCCGAGGAGAATTAAAAAAAAGTGACAATAATGACCTTAAAAAGAATTGAAACAGTAAAGATCTACTCACCAATTTTTAAATACCACTGGGCCAAGATAATTGTATGCTTTACCAAGAATCTAAAGGCCAGCTAAATCTCATCATGCAACTCAATCTTTCTAGAGAATAAAAAAGGAAGTGACCCAATTACTTCAAAGAAACCAATATGACTGTAATCCAAAAGTAACAAAAGGGAAAATAAAAGTATGGGTCAATCTTAGTTATAAGGGCAGGTATAAAAATCCCGGATGAGGTTATTAGGAAAACAGAATCTAACAGTGTTTTAATAGAATTTTACAACCATTTTAGGTTTATCCCAGGAATGCTAGGATGGTGTCATAGTTTTCTGTGTGTCAATAAAATTCATTCACTACAATGACACATTAAAGGAGAACACTATGCATTTACATCATTACGTGTAACAAAAGCACTTCCTACGTGAATACCTATTTATGGTAAAATATTCTATCATTTTATTTTCTTAATCCAGAAAGGGCTTCTACTAGAAGCTTACGGTAAACATCATGTATCAGCGAACCATTAGAAGTCCAGTAAGGCCTGGGGGAGAGATGAGGGTCCCCGCCTTATGAATTCACCATGGTACTGGCCTAGCCACGTTATAGAAGGCAGTGAAATGGAATGAGACGTAAATATTTGAGAAGTTGGGCGACATTTTCTTTTTATACCCCAGTGGATGCTGAGGTGGGTCACCCAGGCCTTCCTCTTTCATGGCTGACAGACTCTCACAGCTGCTCTGAGGGCTGATGGACAACAGCGAGCCCTTGGCTGAAGAGAGTGACCTTCCTCAAGGTCACACTCCGTCTCTGGGTGTCACGCCTGTGCAAAGGTGGAGCAGGTGAGAATGGAAAGGCTTCCTCCTCTGGCCTCCGCTCTGCCACTCCGCAGAGCCACCCCAGCTCTGCCACTCACTGGGGAGAACCCCGGAGCCTTTGCCTGTGACGGCATTTTAGCCCAGCTTCGTCCTCCGTCCAGTCTTACTGCCTTCCCGCCCCAACAGGGGTTCATCGGAACAGATCTTCCCAGTAAACCTTCCTAGGGAGCTTGACCGGAAACCCATACTGAGGACGTCATGACCTCATAATATAACCACTCCCCCAAGTCAACCACCAAAATACTAAGACTAATGAGAAGGTCTATCGAAATAACCAGTAGACCAATGCAAGATCAGTGTCAAAACTCAGTAGCTTTCCTTTAACCAGCAAAAACAATGAGAAAATAATGAATAAAAATTTTCACAGTAGCAGGAAAACTATAAAGCAATTACAGATAAAATTAACAAAACTACACAGGCTTTTTAAAAAATGGTATAAATATTTCCAAGGCACTGAAGATTACCAGGAGAAGTAGAGAGACAGGTTGTAGAAGCCTTCTGTTCTGCTGTGACTGAGACTGAGAATTAGTCAGTTGGTGATAAAAAGCTTCTTTTTGAAAATATACTATTTAAGTATGTCTCTATATTCATATATGTTTAATTCTTTGACATGTATATAAGTATTTTGGCACCTATTTTTTTTTAGAGTATCTTGTACCTATTTTTTGGTAGTTTTTTTCCCTTATAATGTGGTTGTATAATTGTACTGTCAGTATAATGCTAGCTTCACCAAATGTGTTGGCAAATGTTCTGTGCTATACCCCTTTTCCAAGGACTTTGAGTAGAGTTGCGATTGTTTTGTTCTCAAGTATTTGGTGATAATAAAGTTTCTGAAGGCCTGAAATCATTAAAGAAAAAGATAAAGGTAAACTAAAATATTTTTGTGAGCTTTGAGCCTATACATTCACATTTATTCACCAATACTTTTCTGTAGAGCAGAGCTTTCCTTCTTATCTTTTTTTAAACACTTTATTTATTTATTTTTAGAGAGGGAAGGGAGGGAGATGGAGAGAGAAACATCAATGTGCAATTGCTGGGGGTTGTGGCCTGCAACCCAGGCATGTATCCTGACTGGGAATCGAACCTGCGACACTTGGTTTGCAGCCCGTGCTCAATCCACTGAGCTACGCCAGCCAGGGCTCCTTCTTATCTTTTACAAGGTCACTGATTGGGGTGCTTCACTGACTGCTTTGCATAAGCCATCCCGTAAAGGCGGCAAGTCCGACATCCAGTTTCATTTCCTTTGAAGGGAAAGTACTAGTGAAAAGTATTGATGAAGCAATATTTAACCAATTCCTCACTTACATCTAATTTTAGCCACTTCCCTTCATAGAGTCTTTCCAAAGCATCAGCTGAGGATTATTGGGGGGTGGGGGAACAACAGTACTATCTCTTCGCATGCCTTTGGTTTCTGTAACATTTAATTAAATTGTATATTAATATCAACCGGTGCAGATGTCATGAAAAGGGTGTGGAAGCTTTCAACCCAGCCGATGAGAGCGGGAATATGTGGGTGTTCTGGAAATGTTCTTGCTGGGTGAATTCAGCGTGAGGGAGTGTCAATGAGCGTATTTCCGGTAATTTGGTTGTGGGGAGTTTGACTCAATATTGTAGAGATGTCGATTCTTCTAAAATTACCTTAGAATTCATGTGATTGCCAGGGTTTTCATGGACCGTCATAAAGTGATTCTCAAATTCATATGTAAGAATTTTTATAAAGATGACATTGATAGCAAAAGGAAGAGAATGGGTCCTACCAGTTATCAAAACATACTATGAGTTTATAGCATTGCCGTGGGTCAGTACGGGAGAAATGGGGCAGAATAAAAAATAAAGACACTAGAATAAAGAAACAAATCCACGCACGTATAGGGATTAGGAATAAAAAGGGGCATTTGAAAGCCAGGGGAATGGTACTCAGACGGTGGGCTCTCCACCCAGAAAAAACTTCCAACCTCCTCATATTTTATTTAAAGGAAAAACAACAAAAAAATCCCATCTAAAAGAATTAAAGACCTAAATCTTTACATGTATGTTATAAACCCTCAGGAAAGAAATAAAAAAAGAAAAGGAAATATTGAAAAATTTGACCATATTTAAAAAAAGAGAAAGAAAACTTCGGTATAACAGAAAGATACATCATAAACAAAGACAAAATATAAACACCAGACTGGGAGAAGATTTTTGTAGTGCATTTCACAGACAAAATATTTGCCGCTTAATTAGATAAAGAATATCTACAAACCAGCCCTGGCTGGCGTAGCTCAGTGGATTGAGCGCTGGCTGCGAACCAAAGCATCGCAGGTTCGATTCCCAGTCAGGGCACATGCCTAGGTTGCAGGCCACAGCCCCCAGCAACCGCACATTGATGTTTCTCTCTCTCTCTCTCTTTCCCCTCCCTTCCCTCTCTAAAAATACATAAATAAAATCTTTAAAAAAAGAATTACTTTTAAAAAAAGAATATCTGCAAACTAATACAAAAAATAGATATTTCAACATAAAAATGGGCAAAATAAATAAACAGGCAAAAAAATTGACAAAAGAGGAAATACAAATGGCTGATAAAATATGAAAAGATGCTCAATTTGAATACTGATTAGAACAATGTGAAATAAAGCAGTAAATGAGATGCCATTCTCATTCTTCACACAGGCAAAAAAAATTTAGCAGAAACGTAAGTGAAATGTAAAGAATGACGGGCGGAGGGAAGATGCAGAGGAGAGGCGCTCTGATTTCCCGCTGACGGGAGCGGAGAAAACCACGTGGAGGGCGACTTCTCAGTGTTCCTTACAACCTAAAATGCACTTCCTAAGAGATACCGATATCACATCACTGCATTGTATGCCTGAAACGGATGTAATGGATACGAACTCCACTTTAACAAGCAAAGAAAAAGAACCTCTGCAAATTAAAAAAAAATACGCACACCCAGTAATTCCCCCTTTTCTACATCAAGCACTTGCACGTGTGTGTGATGAGACAGGCACGAGAATGTTCTTTGAAGTAAGTCAGTGAAACAACCCATGAAGAGTGGAATCTCAACCTTCTTTGCCCTCCTAAAACACAACATTCTACAACAGGTAGAAGGAGTAGACTGGACCTGTAGGGACGCAAATCTGAACAGCACGAAGAGGCGTGCTCCACTCCGAAAGAACCACTGCGGTTTTCTGCTGGATACAGGCAGAAGTCTGGCCAAGGCGTGCTGAGCGGACACGAAGGGAGAGCCACATCCAGTGGGGCTGCTGCTGCATAAGGAGGCATCCAAGGTTGCCCCCCCCCCCCCCCCCCCCCCCCCACACACACAATGGAGAGGTAATTCACTGTTGTTCCAGCGGATTCAGGCCTGGCTTCAAATCAGAACCAAGGGGAGGGAGGCTGCAAGCAGTCCTGTCCCACTGGAGGGATCCGACTTCATTAGTTTGCAGTGGGGCCTGGGCAAGGGTAGGTTTTCGACGGGCCCCTTGGATGGCACACCGTGGCTGAGTCCCGAACCTCTCGGAAGACGGGGATTCTCCTGGGTGTTCCCGGGGCCCCGTTGCAGGGCCTGGTGCCCTGGAGCCACTTAATAGGAGCTGATTGTGTAAATTAACTCCTTTATTTTGGCTCAGGTTCCGTGTTTCTAAGATGCGTCTACAAAGTCAGGGTGGGCAGCGCGTTTTCTTAAAAAGGAAGGCGGTGCTGGAAGTGACACATTTATGAGGTGACAAAGCCAAGGGTGAGCGTGTCAGGGGACCCTGAATTAGGAAGTAAGCCGACTCTAGCAATAGCTTACGGCTCCGAGTGGGTGGTAGAGGGGCCCCACTTGGCGTGTCAGGCCTTTTAAAGTCACTGCAAGCAAGATGCTTTGCCCGGATTATATTCCAAGCGACCCCCTTCCAGCAGTGAGCAAATCGGAGTGAAACAGTGTATTGTTTCATCCGCTTATGAATTTTAAAACGCTGAATGTAGCTGTAAGTCGGACGCCAAACTGACGGAAATCCAGGCATCTTAGCAGAGAGGATTATTGGGCAACGGCCTCTGCTGATCTCAGAAGAATTTTATTTTAGATAATAAAATCTGCAATGCTGAAAAGATGAGGGTAGCCGCTGAGAAAGGCCTTCATGAGAGAGAGAGAGAGAGAGAGAGAGAGAGAGAGAGAGGAAGGCAGGCCCAGCAAGCCCCTGGGAACCAGGAGAGACACGCAGTTACTTGAGAAGTAGGTTGTAGTCAAGGCCGCCCTGAGCTGAGCGACTTCTGCAAAGGTTCAGGAAGGCAGGTCCAGCCGGGTGCCCAGTGGCCGGCGGCAGATGCGTGCTCCAGCCGGAGCAATGCGGCTCCTGAGTGCCTGTTCCACTTTGAGGAGTTCTGGGAGGCAGTTGCTCAACGCGGCCATTATTAAGACTTAAATTGTAAAAGCATACCCCAGAATAAATAACATGCAGAATAAACTAATAAGTACTCAAAACCCTTTACTTCCTAATTATTTTACCACAGTGCACCACTAGGTAAGTGCTGGAGGTTAGGTATGTCTACTACACCTTTACAGTGAAAATGCTGTGAAACTGTGTATGTACTACGGTATATTCCTTCTTCCACATCCAGGGCCGCCATGGTGGCCACTTGATTGTTGACACCCTGGAAATAGATAAAAGATGCAAAGGAGGGTTTGAGCCACCGTTTTGTTGACCATCAAGTCTTAGGAAAGTGATGGGGAAAATGCTAATAATTCATATCAAGTCAATCCTACTTAAATTCACTCGAAAAGTGGATAGTGCCTATGAATAGCACAAAACTTGATGCAATAATAATTTCAGGATTTGAAAATTATAATCCAAATTAGACTCTCAAGAAGTCACTCAGGTAATTGACAGATGAGTTTCTTTCTTTTTCTTTTAAATGAAGATTCCGTAACTATTCTTTTTTTTTTTTTTTTAAGATTCTTTCTTTCTTTATTTTTAGAGAGGGAAGGGAGGGAGAGAGAGAGAGAGAGAGAGGGAGAGAAATATCAATGTGCGGTTGCTGGGGGCCATGGCCTGCAACCCAGGCATGTGTCCTGGCTGGGAATCGAACCTGCGATGCTTTGGCTCGCAGCCCGTGCTCAATCCACTGAGCTACACCAGCCAGGGCGACAAATGAGTTTCTGATTTGTCCTAATTGGTTCACTTTTCTCTTACTCTCGTTAATAACTTGTCTCTTTTTTAAAATTTTATTTTAATCATTGTTCAAGTAGTTTTCTCCCTTTTACTCTCAATCCAGCCCACCCTCCCAATTAATAACTTGTTGATAACATAAAGAAAAACATCAACCAACATTCAAATGACAAGTATGCTGCTTGGTGAAATAAAGCCATTTATTTTTCTTTAACTTAAAGACATTGTAAGAAAGGAGTAAATTTGTCTCATTTGAACACAAACATTTTGTGAAGTTAATGTATGT
Source organism: Phyllostomus discolor (assembly GCF_004126475.2). NCBI lineage: Eukaryota > Metazoa > Chordata > Mammalia > Chiroptera > Phyllostomidae > Phyllostomus > Phyllostomus discolor. The sequence continues at coordinate 17,409,071 of NC_040917.2, read as the reverse complement.
TCTAAAATTATACAATGATGTGGGACAAATAAGAAGATTAAGAAAAAATTGAATAGGATTAGTAAAGCAGAAATGTTTGAGAAACCTTAAGTGTGTGAAATACTGCCATATTTTTACACGTATTAGAAAAGTATTTATATAATTATTCTTTTTGGTTGATTCTTTTATTATACAATTAATTGCCTTCTAATAGATTTACTGTGTATGTTGTGATATTTGCATATCAGGCCTTATTAAAGGAGGCAGGGAAGGAGCTTTCTCCTTAAAGGAATTTGTAGTTCCCAAGTTATTTAAAAGAGTACACACATGTCCAAACAACAACAAAACCACCTCTAAGTAAGGGAGACGGGTTAGCCTTGGGTATGTATTTTCAATACTGGGCTGTTCGGGATAACAGTGGAATAAAGAAATTAATAATATTGAATTACAAGATGCAGACGCTTGTGATATATTGGAAAGCTGAAAAAAGGATAGGACATAAAGAAATGCTTTTTTTAAACAAAAAATCCAATATTTTAAAAGGAGTTTAAGTGCCTGAAAAAAAAAGAAAAGAGCCGCTCTCTGACCGTCGGTAATCTTTTCGGCAGACAGGGAAGGGCAAGCCTGTGGGCCTTTGTATTTTTAGTTCCTGACAAAGGCCGCCTGTGCACGAATGGGGAGGCCATTAACCCGCGTTTGCCCTTGAACGTCATCTGCGATCGCGTCGTGCCAGCGACACCGGCGAACACCAACGACAATTCATTATCGGAGGTTTCTCAAACATCTGGACGTTTGGCACCCAGAACCAAAACATCTGGATGCCGGCCTGAATCCCCCACTTGTTTCCCAAGTTTGACGTCGGGTCAGCATCCTAATAACTAGCGGCCTCGAGCCAGGCTGAGTAGTTTACCTGCTCTGGCTTGTCGGGTCCTCCCGGCCGGTGAGTGAATCCTGCATTAAGGACACATTCGTCTTCCAGATGAGGGTTCTGCGCCCCGGACAGGGATATACGGAGCCCGGAGGGGAACCCCGTCTGCCTCCCCGAGGATAAACTAGCGGCTGTTAGCTCTACTCCATTTCGCCAAAACAACGACGGAGGGTCAGAGCTGCAGATGCTATGTATCCAGTTTGTGGCCGTGCTATTTAAGGAAAGGGAGGCGATGCGATATCTATGTTAAAACCGTTTATTACTCAGAAATATCACCGCTGCTAGCCAGTTTGGGACTTGAGAGGAGAATCGCCTTTCTCTTCAATTACTCTGACTGGCAACACAGACATGTTCAAATCCACTTGGTAATTGCATATTCCATGTCTTAAACTTAGGGTAAGGACAAAAAAAAACAAAACCCTAAAATGCATCTCCTTTGTCAGGTTCAAGTATTAAGAAAGTGGGAGGGAAAGCACACAAAAACTGGCCGAATAAGAATCAGAATTAATGCCTGGGCTAAAGACGAATAATCCAGGTCCTTTTCCTAGCTTGTTACCGTTTTAACCGTGAGCAAGATACTGAATCTCTTCCGCCTCAGTTTCCTCATTTTAAAAACACAAATAAGTAACAAAACCTACTCCATCTTACTTTGCCTGCAGAAGGGATAAAATGATGCCTGTGAGGTGCTTAAGTGCATGGCTCAGAGTGTGGTCTTAATGCATTAGTGACTATTATTATCGTAAATATACGTTGTAACTGTAGCTACTATGGGACAAAACTAAATTCAGGGCTACCCCCGATGCGTACCCCTGCCAATAGGAAACCCCTGGAAAGTAAAGAAACCTCCTTCAACTTTCACTCTCTTCTCCTTGTTTAGTATCTTCCCGTTCAAAGAAAGCAAGCTTCACTTCCCCTGTTACTACTGCCCCCTGCTGGCTGGGGAGAGAAAGGGAAGATGTTGGAGATGGAACTGAATTTGCCTTCCCGCCTGTTGTTCCCTTTCTCTCACTTCTCCCCACCAGGTCTTCAGATTTCTTTCCATACTAACACCGGGTAACCCTAGCCTCGTGTAAAAGTGAGAACATAAATAGAATCATGGCCTCTTTAGCACTGTAAAAAATTTATGTTTAGGTAGACTTGATGTTTAAAACAACAACAACAACAAAAAAACTGATGAAATTGCTCCGGATAAATAATGTCATGGCCGGTGACGCAGGGGAGGGCGGGGGGAGGGAAGGGTCGCGTGTGTTTTTCTGATTCTTCAGCGCAGACAGCTGGTTTCCGCATCTTCAGCACTCAGAGCTTTCTGAGGAGCATTATATAATCTCCTTGCAGTCACCAAATGAAATCAGAAATTCCTCATTTGGCAGACGCAGCTCGCAGATCGAGTTCATAAACTTTAGGGCTTCTCCCAAGTCCAAACTCAGAGGCGACCTGCTCCAAGTCAGTTTCCCATTTGCACTTAATTAGAGAGTGTGTTCTGGAGGTCAGTGAAAACCAGCGGAGTATGTTTTCATAATAGCTTTCCTCACAATAAAATTATTTGGGAGGCAGCTCTCCAACTCCTTCTGGAGTGAGGGCAGGAAGAACGGGGACGCGGAGTGAGGCCATGGGATACCTTATCTGGAACCGCCCGGACACTTGTCCGAGGTCCAAAGAACGCAGCGTACCTCTGGAGCAGGGGAGGGAGGCCCCATGTTTCTTGGATTCCCAGCCATGTCCAGAACTACACGATTGCACACAATTCTAAGCATTCTAAATGCTGGAGAACAAAAGTTTTCTCTGAGCTGGCATGGTGCCACACTTGCAGACTCGGAGACCATAGTTCTTCTGGTTAAGGAAACAGTGACGTGTGGGTTAGAGAAAGGGGCTGGTAGGTAGGACAGGTAGCCAGATTGTCACTTAGTAGCCGTACGGTCTTGTGCACTTGGGATTCTCAAAGATAACATGAAGAGCCCCCCAAATAGTATACTTCACTTTATTGGCGCGTGATATCATTGTAGCTATTGGAGAGTGTGTTATGCTTGCGTGAGCCTTGTCCTAAGCCATTCTAGAGAATGACGGGATGGATTCTAAGTCACAAACTCTGAGCAGAAAGTCAAATTAGAGGGGGTAAATTTCCTTACTAGATTAGGAAACCAAATCGTGATAGGCTAGTACATTCTTTGTAGTTGTTTATTTTTCTTTCTTTATAAAAAGCCAAGATGTTGGCTCCTTCTAAATTCTATTTGGGTTTTACAGTCCCCATTAGCTGGGGAAGACGATGCCAAGACCCACAGGCTCTGAATTGCGGTTGATAAGCTTTTATTGCACTAGGGAGCCTTTGGCTGCAAAACATTGAAAAGCTCTTCAACCTCATAAATGGAACATGGTTAACGTTTTCATCTTATTCTTACACACATGCACACATCTGTGCACATGTGACTTGGGGTAGGATTACTTACCGTTACGCTGTGTAGGTCCAGTGATAAATTGTTCTGAGTTGAAGTCTTGAGGCTTGAAAACCAAATTTCCCTCAAAGGCAGTTCATATGTCAAAGTTGCTCCAGTCACCAAAGGACTGAAGTGTAACCATGACCAATGTAGCATGACCAATGCCTCAGAATGAATACGCCATGTCTCTTTAGCCTCTTAATTTGATAGCGATGATGACAGGGAATTTGTCATACTTTGTTTCTAATATTTGGCAGATCATCCAGATTATGACCTTCGCAAGTTACCTGTCTATAAATCACCCTACATTCAGTCCAGCTGGTGGGTTTTTTTTTTCTGTGTTAATAGGAGTGACTTGATTTTACATATTAATTCTAGGAAGCGTTGCTGTCTCAGGCTGCTGTGGTGAGTCGTATTCGGGGTGGTAGGCAGCCTCTGAGATGACCACCCATGATCTCCTCCTTCTGGTGCGGACGCCTTGGCACAATTCTCTCCCAGTCCAGAATGGGTTGAACTTATGGACTCACTTCTAGCGAACAGAACGGGGCAGAAGCTTTGGGATGACCCTGCCAAGATTGGGTTATAAAAAGACTGCGGCTTGCATCTTGGGCGCCCTCTCTTGTGCTCTCCTTGTTGGAACCCTCACGTTGGGGGACCCATGTTGCCATCTCGTGTTCAGCCCTATGGAGAGACCCACGTGGGGAAGGACTGAAGAATCTGGTCAACCGCCAGTGAGCACCTGTAGCCTGCCAACCTTTTGGGTGACAGCAGTCCTCGCTGATGCCTCCGGGGCAGCTTTGTGAGAGACCCTGAACCAGAATGCACCCAGATAAGCCATGCCCAGATTCCTGCCCCACAGAGATGGCGAGATGGTGGACACTTATTATTCAGAACTGCTCAAGGGGGGTGATTTGTTACACAGCAATTGGTAACTAATACATATGTCTACCTCTGTTCATGGTTAAATATCACAGAGTAACTATTCTTAAGCATAGTCAGTGTCCATAATGCTCAATATTCTTTGGCAGGTGTTATAAGCCAGGCCTCTATCCAACGGAAGAGAGGCCAGGGCTCTCTGGTTCCAGGGGTGATACATTCACTGTGCATGTGTAAGGACGATGCCCCATTGGACATGAGAAGAGGGTCATCCTCAAAATCATGTAAAGAGAGGGAAGCTGACTGAATAATAAATGCCAGGAAAACTGCGTCTGAAGTGTTTGCTTAAAGTGGATTTCTGATGACAGTTTCAGAATTATATGTTTCTGAGACTTTAAAAAACGTCGTTTCTGTAAAGTTAAGCCAGGTCGTCTTTCTGCAGTCACTGTAACTAAACATAGACTCGGCGAGAAGGGAAGTGAGGCTTGTGATTTTGCCTGTTCATTCCCCCAAGTGACACAAAGGCATCAGAGTACTAATAGCTTAGCCACAGATAGTTTCTTGTAAAATAGGACAACATGGGGAGTTCTGCCCAGAGCAGATTTTTTTTTTTGTCTTTAGAAAATTGAACAATAAATGTCTCGGGGTCAGAAGGATGCAGCGGATCGGAGCTGGGAGCCCGCAGCGATTGTCGCAATGCTCTGAAACAATATTGTTTGTCCTCCCCTTCATTTCCTCGGAGGTGCACAATACTCCTTCCTCCCCGCCCTGCAGATCTCCTTCTGAAATTGTTTTGGACCTTTGGGGGCCTTCTATATTAAGACCGAAGGAAACTGGAATCATTATTTGTCCTTTCTTCGGAGCACTGTTCCTGGACGTGATGAACAGTGAATGTGGGACCACGGGGGCTTCCCAGGAGGCTCTGAGCCTGTGTCTTCCAGACCCCTTTCTCTCAAGTTCACCGCCTTCTTTCCTCCTTTCTCCTCTCCCTCCATCTCCACGTTCTCTTTGATGTCCTGAACACTCGTCGACTCCCCATCCCTCTATCCACAATCTGCCAAAAAGCAAACTTGGGGAGGGGGGGACGAGAAGGAAGGCAAAACAGCCCAAACCAACCAACCGAACAAAAACAGCTGAAGACCTTCCAGAAGTTTCTCACCTGCTCTGCAAGACCGAGGCTACTCAGTCAAGCAAGCGCAGTTTGGCGCATTCTTCTAGGTAATGAGTTTCCTGGAAATGTGCTGGGTGGCAGAACCTTTCCCCCGTGAATCCCAGGAATGTCTGAAACACCAGGCAAGCACTCTTCCCACAAAGTTATGTCAAGAGGCTTCATTAACAGAAAATACTGCGTGTCACACGCAGAAACATTTAAATGGGATCGGTATATCAGGCCAGTCAGGTGTCTGAGACAACACTCGGGTGCCAGGCCCGTGCTGCCACACGGAGCGAGAACACGAGAGGCACGTGCGGTGTGCCAGTTCCCGCTGGAACCCCGCTGCGCCTGCCGCCCTCCCCCGTGGTTACTTTGGGCGACTCTGTAGGACAAGCTGCCATTACGGACCGCTTCTTTTGCTCTTCTTCAGTCCGCAGCACTTTTCATATTCTTTTCTTGACTTTTCCAAGGGTTGAGGAGAAGCCACTTTATGTCCCAGGGGCTGTGATTTTTTCTTCTCACCTTCTTCCTGCCCTCTCCCATGTCCGAGTCGCTTCCCCGGCCCACTGTGCTCCCCAGAGGCCCTTGCACTTGGGCGGAGGGTTCTGGGCGTCTGCAGCGCAGCCGGGAATGAGGGCTTTGCTCTCGGTGGAGATGACAGCTGTCTCCAGCGTCACCGGGACCTCATCCCTCCTCCGGCCAAGCCCTATCTATTACCGCGCCGGTGTAACACAGAACCTTGCCTCTTTTCAAGACTTTGCAACATGTAAGGTCGCAGCTTCCAGGTGTAAGAGGAGAGAGTGTGCACACTGAAAAGAGAACGGGTGGATAGAGATTCGTTACTGTTATTCTCCTGCGCCAGGCCCTCCCTTCCTGCCTCCCGTGATGCGCCTCCAGCACGCGCATGTGCAGTCCCGCAAGGTCTCTCTGTGGCAACAGCAGCGGGGTGGCTCTTGGCAGCGGAGCATTCACACGCTTGAATCATCAGAAACATGCCACTCCGGTCCCTCCTGCAATGCAGACGCATGCCCCCTCCTCGCATGCTTTCCGACTGCCTGATGGGCAGTGTGCTCCTAGAGGAAATACTAGGAACAGATGACTTAATAAAAATCATCTTTGCCATTCTGGGATGGGAAACAACTGTTATTTTAAAAACTGGGCCGGAGTTGGAACTTCCGTTGAGGATATATAAAAGATGTTGAATATATATCCAACAAGCACGTACACGTGTATATTCAAGATGATCAATGTGAGTTATCGAATATGAGGTGATCTGGGTGCTTCTTGATTCTGATGGGTTCTGGGGTGTTGGCCAAGTCCCTTATGCCCCCTGGGCATCAATTTCTACATCTGCACAATGTGAGGGCCTGAGAAATAACTCTGCTGCCTCTACTGAACTCCTCATTCTCTGTTTCCGCGACTCTCCTTTTGGTTTGGACAGGGATGGAATGGGCAATCAAAAGCCACACATGACCCCCGAATCTCCAGCCAGCCGATAGACCCCACCTTCATGCACTTTAACTGGAATGACTCAGCGTGCGCCAAATGGACTACATGAACTCATTTTTGTCACTTACTGCTCTGACTGATCTCATAGAGTTTTTATGGGCAATGAAATGACAGGAAGGGAGGAGAAAGAAGGAAGGGGAGGTGGAGGAGGAGAGTCAAAGACTGTCGTCCATTCACAAGCTAGATGAGTAAGCTGTCCTTCGTCCCCGTAGCCTGTGTCCAGCTTCATCTCCAGCTCCCTCACCAGACGTGCGGGCCTTCCTCTGTGGAGCGGTGTTGGACCTGAGGGCTCAGGAGGCTCAGCGCAGTGATGTGCTCTGCTCTGTAGGGACACGGTGGCTCAGGTCACCTGTAGGCTCAGCCCTTTTCATTGCGCGTGCGGCGGCGATGGCAAGGACTCGAACAAAGCCAGCTTTCTCTGGTGGGGACTCCTGTGAGCACTTGTGTAAAGCCTGGGTGACAGCGTGCCACGGGGAGGTGTCACCTCTGAGGCCACGGAGCAGGGTTCGCTTACTTGTGGGTTATTCTTAGGTAAAGGTCGCTGGCTCCTGTGTGAAATGAACAGCTTTTTAGTGCCTTGATCTAATTAAGGAAATGCACCCTTGTTTACTTCCTGACTTAATGACCACAAGCATGAGGTTTCATTAGTATTGCACCAAGAGTTATGAAAGTTTGTCCATATTAATAATCAGCCTTCAGGACAAACCACACTAAAGCTGTTTTGGCTGGGAAAAATCAGATTTTTCTTCTCAGAATCTTATTTTTTTTATTTCAGAATCTTCTAGAAGTAGAATTCATAATCTATGACCCCTACCACATTGAAGAACATATAATAGATGTTTTTCTGGCATGTTTGTACAAAGATTTATTTCTCTTGTCCAAGAAACCCACGAATTATTCTAATATCAGCACCTTCAAACAGAAAACGTTTCCAGAGGGCTTGTCACCATCTGCGGGCTTGCACGCTCTCCTTCATGTGGCTCGTTGACTGAGAGACGGAATGTCGTCACTGCCATTAGTGGAGACAGTCCTAAGAACATGGGTCTCATGTGGCGGGTCACCTGGGGAGGCGAGGAGGGCTTGCAGAGCTTGGTGACAGCTCAGGGTCACGCTGCCAAATCTGCCATGTCCACCTTCTGGCCCACAAGGGCCTCGAAGCCGAAGAAAAGTCTCTTTAAAGCTCCGGCTTGGTTTTGTGGGGTGGGGGGGGGGGGGTTCCCTTGGTTTGCAGGTCATCACTTCTTGCCCACATGATCTTTAAAAAGTCACCGTGCCCGCATGACATCAGCTCCCAGTCTGCAAAATGAAACAGTAATTCTGGCCCTGCCTAATTCACAAGTTCACGACAAAGGTCAAAAAGGATGATTCAACAGATGACGGGCTTTGGAAAATTAAAACTCATCCTACCAACACAAAACAGTGGGTTGTGGTGATATCAGCGTTTTGACAGGACACCCCCTGGTTCGGCAGCTTGCAGAGGGCGAAATGCGTCTTTTCATGCTTGGGAACTTTTGAGTTTCTTTCCCTCCAAAACTCATGTATGTTGGCCAGGGTCGCTGTGTCCCAGCATTTCAATAAGCTGGCATCCCAGCAGTGGCTAAAATAAGGCAAACAGACAGTGGCCCAGAGTGCGAGTGTGTGTGTGTGTGTGTGTGTGTGTGCACATATTTAAGAAAGTGCACGTACCTTTGACCTCCGACATATGTTCATACAATTAAAAAAGGAATAATGACTCATTAACCAAACAAGGCCTAGAAAAAAAATCCTCATTTAATACAATCACAGTGACTTCCTCACTGTTTCCACTTCATTGCTGCTTATGTGAGTAAAAACAACATGCTAAATGGAGACTTTCAGAACCCCGTGGGACCAATTACTGCCACGTGACTTCCTCCCTGCCTTCCACGAACATAACTATATTATAATGGCCTGCGATATTAATATCAGCTCTGGAAAAGCCAGGCGGCGGCTCCAGAGGGGAGGAGGCGGCCCGAGCCAGGGCTGTGGAATGCACAGCATTCGACGCGCTTGCTGGAGGCGGCATCATTTTATGAGCTACGTCGCACAGTTAAATGGTGTGGGGGCACCCAATGGGCTTGCGGGTTAATTAAGGTTAAAAGGCCACCAGAGTAGTCTATCTCTGATCTCAGGCTCCCAGAACGTGTGGTTATTGGCGGAAATGTCGGAAATGAAAGTTCTCAGAAATAAAACCAGTTCCAGAGCACGCTCCCCCTCCCCACCGCCAAACTTCTCCAGACTGCTGCCCACCACAGAGGCAGGATGTGTCAGGACAGCTCTGTTTGTGTTGGAGTGCCGACCCGGGATGAGGCCGGCTGGGTGCACCTCCCCAGTGGGTAGAGTAGTTCAGTGGGGACTTCTAAGGATGCCAGAAGGCTGGGCAGAGCCCAGGGGAAGATGAGCCACGGCATCGGTGGCCTTGGTCCTGGGCTCCTTCAGATGCAGCTGTAGAGACCCCGGGTCCATGCCACACCCAGGTCCCATCCCTCCCTGCGGGGTCTTGGGGGAGCCTCAGCATTCTCCCTGTGGCTAGTCAAATCCTCCTCCCTAGCACATGGCAACAGGCCAGTTGCTTTTCTTGGTTGTAAATTGCTAGAGTGCATTAATGCACTCAAGGGTGGTCCCAGAGCACAATGGAGCATAAAAATTCTCCAGGGATCAGATGTTTTGTGGTGCCTCTAATTATCCAGGAGAGATTGCCTAAGGAAACAGTCTAGGTCCGATTCCTGGACAGTAGCTAACGGTTTGGTTAGATAATCGTCAGAGGCTTAGAAGGAAAAATATTGGAGAATTGGTGATGGGGAAGTTAAGGGAAAAGCTGGATACACTTCTTAGCATGAACCCCAAATGTTAAACGACTTGTGTCCAAGCTGTGTGCTCTCCCAAAGGCCCCCGCTGCAGAGAGATTTTGAGTAATTAGGAGAACAGAGTGACTTCCACTGAAGGTGTCCCTGAGAGTTCTCCTCATAAACAGAACAGCTGTGCTGGCAGGGATACCTAACGGCATGAACCTAATCACAAGCACCCCTCCCCTTAGGGGGCCCTGGCTCTTCCTCTGCTGAGTCCTCCCCTGGCCAAGAGTAGCAACCAGGTCTGAGCACCACGATGCCACTGGACCCAGGAGGGCCAGCCACCTACCTGGCAGACACTGATTATATCGGTCCCATCCTCCATGGAAGGGGTGGAGATTACGCACTGAAATAGTAACTTGTTTTATACTTAGGTTTGTTTTCACTGTCCCACTCTGCTAACAAGTTCCTCAGTGAAACTTCCTTAAATTCTTAAGTATCATAATCCTTTTTAAAATCATCATTGCGATTTTCTTGATGGTTATTTTCCAAATCTCTTTAAGGACTCCTCATATATGGTAATGCCATTCAAATAAACTTTGAAAATAATTCAAACAAACTGACCGGTAATAAAAATTAAAATTATAAGATTAGATTACTTAGGACTAAGAAAGTGGATTTATGAAGAAAGAAATAATGGGCCGATGGTTGTCGAATTCATTGATCTGACCGTGTGGCCCATTATCCATAAGCAAGAGACCCTTACAGAAAACCATAAACAAGAGACCTTACAGAAAAGACGAAAGGATCTATTGAGAACTCAGACACAGTACTAACTGGCTACCCCTTGGTAGACAACATCTTGCAAATTTGGGATGCTTTCCCTTAGGATGAAGCGCTCCCTTGGAATTAATGGTGAATGAATGACACTCTCCCTGTTCTAGAACACACCGATTTAGGGGCATTGAGGAAGACACATGAGGAACCACTGACAATCACACCGAATGACCCGCTCTCAAAGTGACGCGTTCTGCCCCTGGGCTCTGCTGGCTTACGGCCCGATGGAGGCTTGCTTCTACCGAGGATATCACACTAACTCTATAAAACTGTGGGTGAAATGGCCACTTAGCCATTCAGGCGTTCTCATGCCACTGAAGAATTATGAAAAGAGGAAGTTGAATTTTTCTGGGTTGATTGATTCTGACTTTTAAAAAAATGGAGAGGAAGGACCACAGAGGCAACTCAAGGACACTTCTGGCACTAGTATTTTGAGTGGTAAAGATGAGTAGGAGACTATGGCAAGCTTACACAAGCAGAAACAAGCAAGGGCTTGGATTTCTAAAGAGTGAAGATTTAGGTTTAGATTGCCCTACTGTGTGCTAGCCGAGGCAGACAGAACATGAAATGGTAGTAAGGGGAAATCTGTAAGTACTAGCTACCATCTGTATACAGAAATGCCTGTTAGAATGTGTCGTTGGTAGTTATAATTCCCATTTAATCTCCAGTTTTCAAAACTCGAGGTGGGATTGGATTGTAACAAGAAGAATGGGCAGTGGTCAGAGAACTGAAAGTGACATTGGAAGGAGTAAATAATAATAAAACTTTGTATTTTCTCTGTCTGGGACGAGGGTGAGTGTGTTTTTGGTTGCATGAGATGTGCTACCTACATCATACAGAAACGTGTTGGGAAGCATACACTTGGGAGGAAGTGTTTATGGGGATGTGAGGCAGTCAAGGGAATAGATTGTAATGGACTTGCCTATCCAGAATCTCAACATACTCTTTATTAGGGAGAGACCCCCCAACATGGTAAAACACCAACACCCCACTTTCCACTAGGAAAACAAAGGAGGCAGACTTCCCTCATGTTCAGGGTCACACCCAGAACTTGTGAAACCCGAGGGAGGGATGCACAGACCAAGCGCAGAGATAAGACGCTTTGTGTAATGGCAGGGCCATCAGAGTGGACAGCCCTGAGGTGGGGTCAGCTGGTGCCTGGGGTGGATGTGGTGATAATGAAAGCATCCACACGTCCTGAACTGGTGACATTTCGGCCAGATTATTTCAGCTCGGTGATCTCAGCCATGTGCTTGGCCGCCCAGCCTCCCCTTGGTTCCCATCCATCTTCTGAGTCAGGCTCTCCAGCCTTCATGTTGGTTTGGGAGCGGTCCAAGAGCCTTCCCACGAAGCTCCTTCCTGCTCAGAATGGCCAGGGGCCATCGCTGTTATTCGTGCAGTGGTATACGATGGCTCGAGGTGCCATTCATTCCACCTGGGCGACCTCACTGCAGCCCTTTCCTGTGAAATTGGCAGGCTCTGGGATCGGTCCCTGTCTTAGTGCGAGGCTCTGCTCACCAAAGGCCTGTCTCCTCTGGCTTCCCGGGTAGTGGCTATCCACTGTACATTGTCTTTCACTATTAAAGAGCCTTTCCCTCTGAGAGCATGGCTTTTATTTTTTCTAAGGCACGGCATAGAAGACAATATGAGGAAATCATCCCTATGAAGCAAGCAAAATTGTCCTTGAAGTTAATTCCAGTTCTTTTGTGGGGACTGATTAGATGAACTCTGACCACCTCCATTCAAGGTGAGTTTCTTTTCCACCTGGCTAGAGGTATGCTCATTTGCTTTCCGTTTTTATAATGTAAAGTCACTTTCCGAATATAGCAATGAACTCCAATATGTTCCAGCCTTCTTCCCAGATGACTCCTGAGGACACTGAACATTTCATCCCCTTAGTCTGATACATTTAGACTCTCCCTCAATAAAAACGAATGTGGGGACCTGAGCCATAGATACATAATTTTAGATAGACAGAGACTCACTCAGTAGTATAATTTAGCTTAGATCTCTTGGCCTGAAAGGGCCTATTAAGAATACAGTAAACACAGATGTTTTTAATGACAAAAAAGTGACAGTTCATCATTTAAAGTTTTCCTTCAGCAAATATTTGTGGAACAGGTCTAGGGATCTCCTAGTCATTGGAGATTTATATGTGACCGAATAGTGCCTCACACTTATTTGGGAGGTTAAGATGGTAAACATATGATAAAGGAATCTATTTCAAAGGCAAGTACTGTCGGGAGACATGCAGCAGGGTGTACAAGGAGCAAGCTTACCCATTCAGGGCCCTGTGCAGAGGCCAGTGCACCTGCAGAGTGAGTAACGGGACATACTAGGTGTCGTGGGGAACCAGAACATGGAGGACCCTAAGATCATTGTAAGGGGACAAAAGGCATCTGGAGGTTTGAACAAAGGAATGGCATTATCTGACTTACATCCTTTCACAAGGCCAAGTACAGATTTTAAAAGTGTAGGTAAAACTTACATAGAGCAAAATCACACACGGTAAGTGTTCTCTCGGTTGGGTCTGTCAAATGCATGCATTCTATGTAAATAGTTGCATTTGTCCTATAATTTCACTGAAATAGAATCATATGGTGTCCCTCCCATGTGGCTGGCTTCTTCCAGGCAACACAATGTCTGGGGGTGTCATTCATGTTGCTGTGCAAACCAGTTGTTTGTTCTTATTGTGGACCTGCAGTATCCCCTTCTATGACTATAACACAGTTCTTTACCCACTGTCCTGCTGGTAGCTGTTTGGACAATTTTCTTTGTTTTGTTCCTTCATTGATTCTCACCACTACTAATAAAGCTGCTGTGAATGAACATTCTTGCCATGCCTTTTTTTAGACATGTTTTAATATTTATTCTGGTAAATACTTCAAGTGCAGTTTCTGGGTTACATGATAAATGTACTTTAACCTGACAAGAAATTATGTAATCATTTTTCAAAGAGATTGTATGATTATATACTCCGATCAGCAATATAAGAGAGCCCGATTGTTCTACATGCTCTGGGAAATTTGGTGTTGGCTTTTTAAATGTTTCCATATATTTTACTTCTATTCATGTTGTCAACTTCACCTTACAAAGCTCTTCATTTATCTCTAAGTGGCCAATTTCTTTTAAGGATGTTATTTCAAACATGATATTTTATAATAAGCCACTTATGTATTATTTCTGGTGCTCTTTATTTCTTCATGTGTATACTAGTTTCTATCTCGTATCATTTGTCTTTAGCCTTTGGGTTTTGTTACAATAAATTCTCTCAAGTTTTGCTTATGTGAGGATGCCATTGCTTTTCCTTCCTTTGAAAGGATATTTTCATTGGTTATAGAATTCTGTGCTGATAGTGGGTTTTTTTCCTGTTTATTTTAAAGGTGGTATCCCATTATCTTCTGGCTGCCATGGTTTCTAATAGGAAATCAGCTGTCATTTGTGTCATTGTGCCTCGATATATAACGTGTTTTTCCCTCGTCTGCTTTCAGGGTTTTTCCCTTTATCTTTAGTTTTAAGCAGTTGGACTCTGATGTGCCTAGGTATTGTTTTCTTTGTATTTAGTTTTGGGGTTTGCTAAGTTTCTTAATCAGTAAGTTGAAATTTTTGAACAAATATGAAAATTTTTTCATTGTTCTCACTCTGGTCTCCAAATACATGCATCTTAGACAGTTTTAAATGTCTCATAAGTACTTCAGCCCCCTTACTTTTCTTTGTTACTTCTCTATTCTTGTGTTATTTCTATCTGCTATTTTTCTGCCATTTCTAGCATCCATTGAATTTTTTATTTAAATTTTTATTCCAGTTTAATTATTTTTATGTGATTCTTCATTTTACAGTTACATTTATTTGTAGATATTCCCTATATGTTCACTCATTAAGGTCATATTTTCCTTTAATACTTTGAACATATTTTTCTTTATTTCCTCGACAATATTTATGATAATAGTTTTTAAAGTCTGTGTCTGGATATCCAATATCTGAGCCATTACAGGGTGGGTATCTGTTCTTTGCTTTTTTTGTTGTTGATTGTGGGTCACATTTTCCTTTTTTATTTACACATTTTTATATTTCTGAGTGTGTGCTCCACTTATTGAAGGCCATGTTGCAGAGTTTCCGAAGGGTGTTGAGTTCTGTCCTCGTAGGCAGTTCAGTGACGACCTGCTTACACTGAACTTGTAAAGGCTTGGTTCATGCTTCATTATTGCAGTTCCATGGAGAGCCCGAAGTGTCTACCGACTCCCTCTGATTTGGGGCTGGGGTGGAAGAAGCAATTTTTAAACTCTGTCTCCCTTGAGGCTTTTTTCAGGACTTAGTCTAAAGCATTCTTAGGGCAGATACAGAGTGGGAATTTTTCTAGAGTGTTGCTTTTACTTCTAAGCCTGGCCTTTCTGACATCTCAGCCAGCTGCCTGGAGACTTAATGAGGCATTAACGAAGTCTCTGTACTCCAGCTGTAGCAGAGCTGCAACATCCCCCAAGCATTCCTCATCCCTCTACTACTTTTGTTTCCCTCTCTCTGAAACCCACAGCAGCCACTCTCCTGACAGCCTCAAGCAGTCTTGCTGTGTGCAACTGTAGCCCAGCCTGCAACCAAGCACTCACAGGTTCCCTTGCTTGGGCTTTGGGACATTTCCTTCCTCTCTGATGACTTCTCCTGCAGATGGTAGCAAGATCTAGAGCTAGGGGCCTGCCCAGGTGGCCAGGGAATGGAAAGGGAGTTCTAAGTACCTGAAGATGGCCAGGGGGTGCTACAGGGCTGGGCCCTGTCCTGCTCTTTCTGGCAGCTGGACAGTAGATCCATGAGTGTCTCTTCATATAAGGTGACAGAGCTGTCCTCAGTCAGCCCCTCGAGCCTCCCTAAGTTTTCACACATAATCTCTGATGGTACCTATCTCCCTGGCCCTCTGCGCACGAAAATATTTATTCCCAGACTTGGGCCCTTGGCTGTGCTGGCAGAAAAATGAAACGCACACTGAAAATCAGACATGCCTGGGCTGGGGAGCCTCTGGAGGGTCTCCCCCCCTCCCCTCTCAGGGTCCCTGTAGGTAAGTTGATGGAAGGAGGAGGCTGCTTCTTGTCTGTACTTCCTCCTTCCCTCCCCCCAAATACTCAGTGCCCACTCCCGAGAAACAGAATGCACCCACGCAGTCCGAAGGGGTGGGGCGCTGCCAGCTCCTCCCGCCCTCCACTCCCACATGCCCCCCCCACCCCAACACAGTGTAGCTGGGTTGCAGCCGCATTTGGAGCAACCTATGGGGAGCTCCTCGGTGGGGCAGCTTTGATGATTTCTTCAGACACACGGAGCAGACTGACAAATTGACTTTCAAGCGAAAGGTCAGTGTCGAGAACCAAGGGGTACAGCATCTGGATTCACAATTAAAACGCCCGCGGAGCACAGTGTGCAGCTCCGGCGTCTCCCGGCGTAGGAGGGGCTGTCAGAGCGACTCATTTGGCAGCTGCGTCGTCTGACTCCGGATTGGGATTGGAGGAAATAAAAATTCCTTGTGGTCGTCTGTGCATGGACGTGCGCACACACCCGCGATGGTGTGTGGGTGTTTCGAGAGCAATCCTGCTCCTTGGCAAAAGCAAGCACAGCTTTTTTGCTAACTCAGGTCTGTCCTCGATTTGACCTCCACGGTCTGTCCAGGGTGAGCGGGTCCTCAGGACAGCTGGCTGGCTCGTCCCTGTGCCCGCCTTGTAAAGCTATGAATGAAAGGACGGCGAGGACAGCGTCGGAAACCAGGTGTAATCGGCGATGTCCTCTCTGACCTTGGGCCAGTTGCCTTTCACAGTGCATGACAGCTGGGCCCAGACACCTGCAGAACCTGGAGCTGCTCATCCAGTGGAAAAGAAAGCCGGGCCCCATCAATGCATTTGCTCTACGTAGGAACAGTTCTGCTTCCAGTTTCCAAAGTGGTCCCACACCCCACCACGTGGTGAAAGAAAACAGGATGTTCCGGAAGTGCCTGCCGGCCCCGGACCTCGCAAAGTGCTGCGTGCTGGGGCCCAGGGCACCTAGCGCTTAGCTTTCACAGGGTGCTTTCTCCACCCAACACTCGCTTTTGAGAGCCTACTGACACAATGAAGCAGGTAGATGATAAACCCCTGCAATAACACCATGCATTACAGCCTGTTTACTTTCCTCCCCTTTGCAGCCGCCAGGCCTGCAGGAGGTCCCTAAAACCTTCTGTTGAGTGATGGGATGCAAGCCTCCCTCCACAGCGAGGCTCTGCTGCTCTGCCTACCCCCAGGGAGCGGCCCAGCAGGCAGTTCCACTTTGGGGAGCCCTTGGGAAGGGATGTTTATAGCTCGCCCGGTCCCCTTCCTCCTCCTCCCAGGAAGCAGTCAAGATAATGGAACTGAGTTAGTGGCAGAAAGTGTCAGAGACGGTTTCTAGATGAGACAGACAGACAGACAGACAGAAGCTGAGCGTGGAGTTTGGAAGGTCCTAATTTGAAAGGGCCTGTGTTTTCCCTGTAAGTAAACCGAAGAGGGTTTGAGCTGCTGGCTGAACACAGGCTGAGAGACAAAGCACACTTTGCTTAACAGTGCAGGCTCTGCTCCTGGGACTGACCGCCCGCTGTGCGATGTTGGGAGTATGATTTTACTTCTCTGTGTCTCAGTTTCCTCTCCTGCAACATGAGGATAACAATAAGACCTGTTTCAGGGAGTTGTTGCAAAGATCAGACTCGTTATGGCAGGAGAAGCGCCAAGAACAGTCTCCAGGGCACAGTGAGCGCTGCGTGAGTCTCGATGGTAAATACCACTGATTTCCCGCGGGTGGATCCGCCGTCCACCTGTCCCCCGTTCGCTGCCTCCTCCCTGCGCTGCTTCAGATGAACCCGTTCTCATTTCGGTGTCACCTTCCCCGGCAGATGAGAAACTGCAGAAACGGTCTCCTTTTACTGAGCTTCGAGGTCCACATTCTTACCTAGAACTTTCTCTTCTCTTTCTCCTATGCACTCTTCACGCTTGCGGCGAGGGGAAGGAGTTATTTATATTTATAGCCGGCAGAGATTTATTGGACACCTACTGCACACCGGAATCTGGTCTGGGTGCTAGGAACGGAAGGGCGAGCAAGACACCGCTCTTGCTGTCACGGAGTTTATAACGGCATCCTACCTCTTTCGTTAGAATCTAGGCTTTCGGTCGGCAGAGCGTGTGTCTGATTTATCTTTATATCCACAGAAGTACTGAGCACACGAGTTCCCAGTAGGTGCTCAAATGCTTGTTGATAGAAGCGTTATAGCAAATATTCGAGCAATGTCAGGCACCGTGTTAATTGTTTTTACGCTCATTGTCTCACTACTGCTGTGATGAGGGTTCTGTGAGGTTGGTATTGTATGGAGGGGGAAACCAATGTGAGGGACTCGCCTAAGTTCACTCAGGTGGTTAATTATTAGCACAATGTTTCATGCTTTTTGACTTTGGAGATGAAGTTGGAATGAAGGATCTGCATTAAATTATGATAATAGGTGAGTGAGTGGAATCTCTAAGTTCATAAAGAAACTACTGACAGTTATATATATCCTCACTACTCTCTGGCTCTTTTGTTGGACCCTTTTTGTACTCCCGCCCTCCCCCCCAAAAAAAATGCAAGGCCGCACTTGGACTAGGGCACTGCCTGCAAGGTAGTCCTGTTTCTCTGGCACCCATGTTTGGAGGTGAATTTATGCTCTCTTGCATCCTGCTGGGGAGGAAGCAGCCATCCAAACGCTGGGCGGTTGCCGCAACCCCGGGAAAGAGAAACATCGGTCATCCCACTTGCCACCCTGCTTGAAACATGGGGGCCTATTTTTAGACCGAGGCAGAGCAAGGAAATTATTAAACAGTAGCTTGCTCAGTGACTATGTTATAGGTCTCCATTCTGTGAAGACAACTTGGATTTTAAAATATTTATTTTACTCGTTTGACTATCAGTGGATTTATTTTGGCCCCAGCTGGTAGGGATCCGAGTACACAGGACTTGTTTTAGTGTCTTCAGTTTACTGAGCAACTTTTATGTCTGA
Source organism: Phyllostomus discolor (assembly GCF_004126475.2). Lineage (NCBI taxonomy): Eukaryota > Metazoa > Chordata > Mammalia > Chiroptera > Phyllostomidae > Phyllostomus > Phyllostomus discolor. The sequence goes on along the minus strand of NC_040917.2, from coordinate 17,390,539 downwards.
CTCGAAGTTGGATGGTGTTCTTTGTAAAACAGTTGGTGTTCAGGACACATTTAAGAATTATTTAAAATATAAAAAACAGAAGGATGATCTCCATGTCTTACCTCCTGGGCATAGCAGCGGGGTATGGCTCAGTGAGCTGTTAGGGAGTCTTTGTCATGGAGGTGACTGTTGGCAAATTACTAATATTAATTTTTATTCCTGGTTGGTAGAATTTACCTTATTACCTTAGATTCACTCACTTCCATATTTAAAAATAAAAATAATAATAAAATATCCTTGCCATAACAAAGAAGCAAAGGGTAGTCATAATAGATGACAGGCTTATCAGTAAACGAATTTTAAGCTATTAATTCTGTCCATAAGTATTATTTAGCACCTATGTGGCATATCATTGAGTTGGAATACAGACATTGACTCTACCTATGAAAAGGTCACTCATTAGTTCACAATTGTGAATACTCTGTTAAAATTCATGTATACATGTATGTCAGTCTGTGTAGGTGATATTTTGAGCTGACCACATCAAGAATATGATGGAAAAATTCAGTTTCTGGACATATTTTAGATTAAGTTACATTAAAATCCTCTTCTAGAAACACTTAGAAATACAGATTAAAATATAATAAACATCGTATTCAACATATAGGCAAGTTTGCAAGAAGGAAAGGAAATTTTCTGGGAAGAAAATGGCAACCACAAACAAAGAGACAGTAAACACGTGAGCCTTTGCCCCAGTTACCTTGGGTGTGGGGAGGAGTTCGGGCCCCAAGATCGGAGGGTGTGGGTTTCAAAGATCATGAGGGAATCAACACACAACAACAACAACAACAACAATAACAACAACAACCCCCAAGTGTCTCCCTCAAGAAACGTGGAGACTTGGGTGTATGCGGGTTTGTGGTTCGATGTTTTGAGCACCATTGTAGTTCCTGGACAGCCGATGATGACGTCATCGGAAAACAGAGTGACTGGCAGAAGGTGAAACGCTCCTTCGGGGGGACATGCCCTCATTCCAGGCTACAGAGTCCACAGTAATCCCTTAAAGACCAGCTCACAATCCCGAATTACAAAGGACAAGTCCACCATGAGCAAAAATCCCATCAAAAACAATAAAGGGGTTAGTCTACCAAGATACTCAGATAGCAAAACTATCTTTTGGAGATAACGAAATAAGTATGTTTTAGCTGATGACATTAAATCTTTTTTAAAACTTTTTTAATAACTTCTTTTTTTTGGTTTTTAATTTTTTTTAAAGATTTTATTTATTTATTTCCAAAGAGGGAAGGGAGGGGAAAGAGAGAGAGAGAAACATCAATGTGCAGTTGCTGGGGGCCGTGGCCTGCAACCCAGGCATGTGCCCTGACTGGGAGTCGAACCTGCGATGCTTTGGTTTGCAGCCCGAGCTCAATCCACTGAGCTACGCCAGCCAGGGACATTAAATCTTTTTAATGGTGACATTAAAAAGCTGGGATTAAAAACATAGACATATAAAACATTATCAAAATGGACAGACTCTAAAAAGAACCAAATAGAACTTCTAGAAATTAAAAACATAGTCATGTAAAAAATGCCCAGTGCCAAGACGAAAGAGCAGATTAAATATGAGTGCGGAGAGCATGCGCAGACTGAAAGACAGATACGCAGAAATTACCCAGAGGCAGCACAATGAGATTCAAAAACTGAAATGGGAAAAGAAAAACAATGGAGATAAATACAGATGAAGAGACTTGGAGGACGAGATAAAACATTTGGACATCATGTTAAGAGAGGCAGTGCTTTAAAAGTTAAGGCAAGAATGTTCCATGGTGAGCAAAAGACATACATATCCGTAACAAGATACATAAAAGTAAATCTCACTTAAATACATCATGGTTCAACTTCAGAAAAGATCTAAAAGTCAGGTGCAAAAAAAGAGAGAGAGAGTTTAACAAAAGTGGGACGATTATACTAACAGATAACTTCTTTTCACAAGCATCAATAGATGCCGCAAAGAGATGGGATCACATCTTCCAGAAATCAGGGTACAAGCCTATGAATTTAGAATTGTACATTCTTCTAATTTTTACTCAGTTGTAGTGAGAGCAAAATAAAGACAGTGTAGATGTAGGTGCTGGTGGTACACGAAGAATGTGTGTGGGGAAGAGATGGTTTTCATGGTGCTAGAGATGATAGTGGGAGTGGGGACTATGCATGGGACTACATCCCAGATTACCGTAAATCCCAGACAACACGTCTCTAGTGAAATCTGTACCTGGATCACCGATAAAGAAGAACATCATGCAATGGTTTGTAAGTAGCTGAAACTTAGTCCTAAACTCCACAGCAGAATTCTAGCCAGAAAACTAGACCATAGGAAGAGTCTCTTTTTTAATTTTATGCTAGATAGTCCCAAATAATCCCTAACCAAAGAAGTTTCACCTGTTCAATTTATCTCACGTTCCTTTTAACGCCCACGCCTGAATCTCTTATATTGCATGTGTGTGCATACACGTGCAAAAGGCTAGCTATAATAAACACAAGCAGATCCACATAGACATGGAGACAGCACACCTGTGCCATTGCCTGGTTCGGAGCTCACCTCGGTTACTCATATGACATAAGAGAGTGGAGCGCCCCATCCTTCATATTCTGCAAAAGCGCACTGGGGAAGGAGGGGATATAACCGATTTTATTGAGTCGTAAGGTCAATGGCTGGGTGACTTTTTTTTGTTTTTGATTTGAGAAGTTTTCCTAGGCTTTAAACTATGACATGGATTTTATCGACTGTGCCTGTCACCACGTGTAACCCAGAGGAAGTGCTCCATAAACATTTGTTGAGTTAACAAATGGAAGAGATAAGCAGTCGAGAGTTAGATCATTATAATTATTTGGGGGGAACTTCTTACGTCTTAGGAGGGCTTTGTGAGGAATCTCCATGTTTCCTACTCTGGGGCAGACATCTTACTGCTGAGCATTTTCTTTCTTCTTCTTCTTCTTCTTTTTTTTTTTTTTTTGCTAAGCTGTATTTTTCCACAGCTGGGCTTTGAGTGAGACATCTAAAAATGTGTACCGTTGCCCAGAGACACAGGCTGAGTAAATAGAAGGGGCTGTTGCTATGCGATGGTGGAGTACCCAGAGACCACAGAAGCTGCAGAGGCACATAGGTTATTGAAAGTCTTCAGGCCTCACCACGAAGGCCTTGAACTCTGTGTGAGCACTGTAGCCAAAGTAGTTTCCAAAGGGTGGGGTTCAGTGACTCTTTCACCTCGATATGAAAGAGCATCAACTCCTCCAGTTTACAGCTGCCGCTTGCCACTGGGTGCACTTCAAGGGAGAATGACTCATCGTAGAATTCCTGCCGGCGGAGACTCATGTTAATGGAACCCGTAGTTGGATGGGATTTAGCTGATTTTTAAATATCACCAAGCCCTTTGATAGGCATAAAAGGCAAGTAGCAGAAGGAATAATGTTAATGATCCAGCCGAATTTCCATTATCCACACTAATGTTGTCAATTTCCCCAAAGTCATGTATGTTCGATGCTGGAAGGCATGGCGTGATGTTGTCTTTGTTCCGTGGCAACAAATTTATCTGCCCAATCATGTTAGGCTGAACTCTGTTACTGCAATGATTTTTGCATTGTCTCAATATGCAAAGGAAAGGCAAGGAGGCCCAGCAGACGTGTGTTGGCAATGATCAAATCAACAGAGAATAATCATTTGTACATAGCTTTAAATTGTTCAAAGTAAAATGTATCTCATTTCATTATTGTGAGTTACACTGAGCAGGGATGAAATGTCTAATCATGTAGTTGGAGAGGTTTTGCCTTACATAATCCCTATTAGCCTCCTAGCAACTCCTACATAATTAGCTTTTCTAAGAAAAGACAACAGTTTGCTGTGCAATCACAACTGCGGGACAAAATCTTCTAGCCTTTGCCTTTCCAACTAGAGGAACACTACATCCATGTGCTAATTGGTGGCATTCGAGGTCCCATCCACACCCATTGGAACGTGACTTCGCAGCTCCCCCCATCAAGAGGTAGGGTCAGTGTTCCCACCCCGTGATCCGGAGTTTGCCCGTGTGACTGGCTTTAGTGGTTCCGAGGCAAGCAGGACTTGAAACATGCCTGCAGGTTCCTGTTCATGCTTTCGCTTGTTTGGTGTCCTGAGAAAACATCTGGACTAACCTGCGGTAGGCGAGGCACAGAGAACAGAGCCTGGTCCCCTGGCCCTAGGGAGGAACGTCAGGATGTCTCGAACATGAAAAGGAAGGAGGAAGGAAGAAAGGAAAGGTGGGAGGGAGGGAGGAAGCTGGGGAGGAAGAATGAGAAGCTTCTGTTACTGAGAGCTAAGCACTTTAGGAAAAAACTATCCTTCCCAATATCTTTGGTCTATACAGCCATGTGTGCCTGTAAAATGTAAATCAGGAGTTCTGATTTGTTTGTTTGGAAGTATTGCCATAAATATCTTTCCTAACCATCAAACATGGATCCACTCACCATTTTTAATAGCTGCAAAATAGTCTAATGTAATCATCACTGAACTTTATGCAACCAGTTCCTTGTTGGGCTACATTGCAAAATGGCCACAGTTTTCTACTTCTCCCTGTATCCTTGCTCCTTTGCAATAGGATTTTGCTGCTCCTGCCCCGGAGAAGTGGAGTTTATTTCTCCACCCTTTAAACCTGGGCTGGCCTGTGACTTTCTCTGGCTGAGAGAATGGCATAGAAATGATATTATGCACGGTCTGGTGCTCGGCCCCGAGAACTTGAACGCTTCTGTTTGTTTCCTGGGAGTCCTGCCGCACCGCCCGCCACGCGAACCGGCCCAGAGGACAGCCAGCGACGGATGCGCGAATGCGGTCGGCCAACAGCAGAAGAGCCGCCTAGCTGAGCCCGGCCCAAACTGGCAACCGTAACTCCTTAGCTTAATAATACGGCTATTTGGGGTGTTTTTACAGCAAATTGAAAACGGATGGATACCTATTGATGAACTTTTAGACTATTTCTAATTTTTCTTCATTATACACAAAGCTTTTTTTTTAAGATTTTATTTATTTACTTATTTTTAGAGAGGGAAGGGAGAGAGAAAGAGAGAGAGAGAGAAACATCAATGTGTGGTTGCTGGGGATTATGGCCTGCAACCCAGGCATGTACCCTGGCTGGGAGTCGAACCTGCGACACTATACACAAAGCTTTGGTGAACATTTGTATAGCTCTTCCCATACTTGTCCAAATATTTCCTTAGTATAATTGCCTAGGAGCGAGGCCAGACCAGCGGATCAGAGGGAATGTTCATCTTCAGTTAGAACCTGTGTAGCTAAATTGCTCCCCGGACAGTAGAATTAATTTCTATTTTAGTTAATCGAGGGTACCCCTCTGGTTGGGTTGGGGGCAGGGACTATTTCAGCTAGGGTGGTCAGGGAAGATTTTTCTGGAGCGGGGACACTTGAGCCGGAGGCCTGAGGAGTAAATTAATGAGCCTCGAGGGACAAAAAAAGTGGTCCAGGCAAGATAAGAGCAAATACAAAGAGATTAAGACTGGAGGGTGTGTGAGGCGTTGGCTCTTGTGGCCGCAGCTGAGAAAACGGGCCCACAGGTGAGTTTGCCGACAGGTGGGGGGCCAGGTCATGCAGAGCCCAGGAGGCTGCGATCAGAGTTGATAGTGCCTCTGGAAGGTTCTGAGCGGGAGAGTGGGGCCATCACCATTCACTTTGGCGGCGATGGCATCTTCCTCATGAATACTTATTCCGTGTTTGCTATGTGCCAGATGTTGCTGTAAGCATGTTCTTTGTATTAATGCACTTACACGTTCGGGGCAAGAATTGGATACCTATTGCTATCATTGCAGTTTTACAAATGACATAACTGCAGCCCAACAGGACTAGGTGAGTCGCTCAAGGTCACACAGTGAGTTGGAGGCAGAAGTAGAATGCAAATCCCGGCAGTCAGGCTCCGGGTCTTAGGATTCTGGGATATGTGATTTTAAATGATGTCTCTTGTAAGAAGCGTCACCTGTAGGAGGGCAAGCGGGGAAGTGGGCCCTTCAGAGTCTATTACAGGAGTCCTGAGGGCAGAATGGCTGGACTTGTGGTAGCTGTGTAAGGGGGTGAGAAGTGGCCCATAAGAGGATTTTGCTGGTAGATTCTCAGTGATCCTTTAGTTATTTTTAAGAATCCTAGATAATCTGATTGGCAAAAAGCAGTGACGTCTTGCCCTGGCGGGTGTGGCTCAGTGGATTGAGTGCCGGCCTGCGAACCAAAGAGTTACCAGTTTGATTCCCAGTCAGGGTGCATGCCTGGGTTACTGGCCAGGTCCCCAGTAGGGGGCGTGTGGGAGGCAACCACACACTCATGTTCCTCTCCCTCTCTTTCTTCCTCCCTTCTCCTTTCTCTAAAAATAAATAAATAAAATTGTAAAAAAGTAAACCATTATAAAAATGTTAGTGGGAAAAAATAACATTTGAAAAAGAGATCATTGTGTAAGACCTCAATATATAACCTCAATATACTAAACCTCAATATATTTTAGCTAAAATAATCATAATTTAATTTAATGAGTGTTTGTATTAACAATTGCCCCTGTAACACAGGCATATCAAAATGAAATATTCATTAAGATAGAAAGACTGCTAGCCCTGGCTGGCATAGCTCAGTGGATTGAGCGCGGGCTGTGAACCAAAGTGTCACAGGTCTGATTCCCAGTCAGGGCACATGCCTGGGTCGTAGGCCACGGCCCCCAGCAACCACGCATTGATGTTTCTCTCCCTCTCTTTCTCTCTCCTTTCCCTTCTCTCTAAAAATAAATAAATAAAATCTTTAAAAAAACAGTGATGGCTCTTGGGTATTTCATTTGCATTTAATTAATAGTGAAGTGTCATTTTTTCTTAGTTATATCAGCTATTTGTATTTCTTCTATTATTTGCTTGTATATATTCTTCTTGAGGGGTACATATTCTCCATACACATTTTTATTAGGGGTTGTCCTTTATTGATTTCTGAGAATCCTCTATATACTAAACACATGGATTTATTTATATACATATAATTTGCTAATATAAATATAGAAATATAATATTCTCATGTATTTTCTAGTTTGTTGTCTCTAGTATTTCAACTTCAATGATTTTTTTTCCGTACCACAACATTTGATGTTATTTCTGTGCAGCAGAAGTGTGCTATATTTTACGGTCTCTGAATTTTCTGTTACACTTGAACTACTTCCCTCCATCACAAAATTATAAAAGTTTCACCCATATTTCCCTAGCACTTTTATGTTCTCATTTTTAACGTTAATACTTGATTCATCTAAAATTTATACTGGAATCAGGAGCGAGTCGGGATGCAGCTCAGTGTATTTAATAAATCACTAGCAGACTTTTCCGACATTATGTTAAGTGTGCACAATATTTTCTGCACTGATTTGAGATCCCACCTTTGATATATACACTAAAACTACAGGTATTTTTGGTACTATTTTTATACTCAGTTCCACTCCATCCATAAACCAGACCATTTCAGTGATGATCATCATAGAGTTAGTTTTCATCTCTGTTAGGGTAACTACCCCCTCCCCCAATTATTCTTCCATTTCGGAATTTTCCTAATTATTTCTGCTTGTTCATTCTTTCAGCTCCATTTTAGACTCATTTTTGTTCAAGTTAAAAGGATTTGGTTGAGATTTTGATTGGGGTTGCAGAAGTCTATACGTATTTTGTAGATCAATTAAGGGAGAATTGACATCTTCAAAAACGGAAGTTGTAACTAAAAGTTATGGTTATCTACTAATAATACATTTACCGCTATCGTAACTACTAATACGTTGCATTTGGGGAAAATTCCTTACTAACATCTTGTCATCTCTCCCCCAGCCTCCCACGCACACATTGAAATCGCAGAGCACTTTAAAAGGGGATTTTCACTGTTTACTCTTGAACTTGAGCTTCCTTCTTTTACTTGCCCTGCCTCACCTGCTCCCAGAGCTGGGGCGTTCTTATTAATTAGCTCTACATCTTCATCCCCAGCAGGGGACTGTGGGTGACACACCAGATTGGCCTCCACGCCTGTAACTTTCCAGGCCTCGGTGTGACTCGTCCGTGAGCCCGCCACCGGGCTTTCGTTTCTCTCCTCCCTGATCTGAGACTGGCTTCATGTTAGCACACGCTTGTTTTACAGCACCATTTCCAAGTTGACGGCTTTCTTGCTCGAGCTGCCCATTCCAATTGCGTCTACTATTTCATCAAATACGGTAAAGCCAGCCCACGGAGGAATAGATGCTCCTGTGAGCCGCCCGAGCAGACACCGCCAGATTGCTGCAAAACGCTTTTCCTTTTTAGCCCTTCTGAAGCGTCATGTGTTTCTGAGGCCAAATTCTTCGGGGAAACATTAGGACTATTTAAGGTCTCCAAATTTTATGCCTCGGTACAAAAGGCCTAAGGGCGAGGATTTTAAATGGATGAAGTGGAGAAATTTGCACTTCCTTAAGCAAACATATAGCATTTCCTTCCATGTGTCAGAAATGAAAACAGAAAATACAAACTAATTTGTCATGAAATGTTCCCTTTTATAATTCCCTCTTTGGTGCTTTCTCAACCTAACAAGTCATATTTTCTCTTCTTCCGTGTCAGGTTTATAGCTCCGCTGGTCACAGTTTCAATAACCATGATGGACGATCTTCTGTTCTATATATCATGTACAAGCATTCCGCTTAAAAGTATCTTTGTGTTCACAGCTTGCTCCCCGTCACCTCCCGATCCCTCCTCCCACCGCGTACGCACATGGCGTTATATTATATGCGCGGAGAGCTTTGGGGAAAGCTCATATTTAGGAGCATTCAGTGAGCGGAGGATGGCTGCTTGTTTGGGCTGCGCCTGACCTCGCTATGAAATGAGGCACATTGTCATATTTATGACTCAGGGTAAGTCAATAATATATTGGTGTTCACATGTGGGAACACGTTTACTCCCTGACATGTGGAGTAAACTTGACCTCTGCTGCGTTTCTCTCGCAAGTGGTAGTTCTCACCTAAGTATGTTATTTTTTCTTTTCTTCTTCCTTCTTTCTTTACTCTTTCTTCCTCCCTCCCTCCCTCCCTCCTTTTTCCTTCCTCTTTTCTTGCTTTCTCTCTTTTTTTCCCTTTTTGAGCCTTCAGTAAACCTGGTGGTTTTATCGAAATGGAGGATAGCATAAAAAAAGCCTTCTCTTCAGTTACTAAAAGTCGTTATTCTCCTTACCCTCCTATTTCGCCCTCTGTCTGCTAGATCCAAGCTTACACACGCACTCACACATACCCCACACACCGAAAGAAAAAGCGACGTGGCTGGATAAATGCTCTTCACGACTCTTGCCTGGAAATCTGATCCTACGGGGTCCCTTGGAATCTGAGACAGCATCTTTTGTTTTTCTTGCTGTACTGCGCGTCTGTAAATTACAGCAGCAGAAGGGAAGGTGATGTGGTTTCTGATTTACTGTAGAAAATATTGAGAAGGGGAAAGACATATCAGAGTGGTCATTGATAATCAAAAGCCATAGAAAAACCTCACCGTGAAAGTCTTTATTATTTCTGAGTTTGGTCAGCTCTACCTTCCTGTCCCCCAAATGCAAGGCCCCTGTTATCCCCAAGTCTATTTTTGTAACAACTCCATTTTGCAAGTAGGATTTGGGTTGGGAGGGCATGTCAGAAAAGCGCCATCCCTGTCCCTTTCCCCACTGTGTTCTGAAAACTAGGTTCCTCCCCATAGACTTTCTGGTCTGTGCAGATTTGTGGGGGTGATGGGCCATGCCTGTCCCATCTTCCTCCTCCTTTCGTTTGGGCCACAGTTTGGATTCCATGGGCTGCCTCGTGACTCACCACCCTTGTCTCCCAGCAACCATGACCCGCAGATGGTCAGTGGACTCGGATCAAGAGAAAGAGTCCTGTTCTGGGAGAGGCCTCAGAGATGCCCGGCTGGTCTTTGCCAGCTGCTGTCATTCTTGATTGTCCTCGCCCAGCTGATGGCCATCAGAAGGTGCTAGAACAGCCAGCCATCCAGACGCTGAGCAGATGCAGCGTTGGAGCTAAACGTCATCAAGGCAGTCAGCCGCCACGTGAAATCAGCAATTTCTTGTTTGCATGTCTCTGTTCTCTTCTAAGTAACTGGTCGGGACGAATGTGCCACTTTTTAACCCCTTCGATCCAGGAGGATGGAGTTATTAGAACACAGGATTGGACACCAGGAGACTGGTTGAAAAAATCATTGGTGTCGCCATCTTTCCTGTCCCTTGAGGATGCCATTCCCCCACCCCGAGACTCAGTTTCCCGATCTGTGATTCAAACGAACTGGTTCTGTCCAAAGTCACTCTCTGTAACATGTGATGCCCCGTTTGTTCCCATCGCTGTTGTTGTTTGTTAAGAAGGGACCTGGGTAGGATTTTCTTACTACTACGCTCTCAGTGCTTCCTATGACTGGGGCAAAGCACAGGACTGTCCTCTCTCCATCTACGCGGGGAGAATGATACTCAGGAGCGACCTGCTTCCCCCAAATGTTGACAAGACCAGGGACGGGGGCAGAGGCTGTCTCCACAGAGCATAAAGCAAAGCCGGATCTGGCAGCTCGCCAGCTCATTTGATTCCAGTGACACAGGGGCAGTTTCTTTTATATATTTTAGTTTTGGCTTGATGCTAGTCCTAGAGGTTTTAGGCAAGTGGACACTGGTGCAATTACTGCTCCTTCTACAGACAGCTCGTATCGTAGTTTACAAAGCAGGCGTTATGCTCAAGAATTCCACTCGTGTGACTAATTTCTACTTTAAAAAATGCTGCATGTGGGTAAAGCTGTCGGAGCATGAAGTATATATTTATGAGGGCTTTAGTTAATTTGCTTGAAATGAGTAATTAGGCTGTGGAAGTTGGGCTCAAGCTTCATTCAGGGGCCTGACTGCTCGGATGCTCCCGTATTAAAAATTCACATTCCCTGGCCGTAGCATCTGGATTGCTACTTTGGTCAATCAGCAGAAGGGAGAACCAACCAGAACTCTCAATTCCAGCCACTTCTCCAAACAGATGCATTTTTAGAAGAACAAATCTGGAAGCTGAGGATCAGAAAATGTATTCACTTCAAATTACTCATGTCAGCTGCCCGTGGAAAGCATGTTTCCCCAGAGGTACCCACACTCTAGCTTGATCACCAGTATCTTAGGCTCCCCTGTGCCCTCGCCACTTAGTTTAATACACACGGATATTTACGGTGGCACACAGTTGTAAATTCCTTACTTTCATGCAATGAACTGGTTACTTCTATGGGTACTGATCGCACAGCTCTGTGTGCCAGACCCCTGATTCATTCATTATTTTCAATCATTAATAATTAATGAGCACCTACCATTTGCCAGTCATTGTGGCTGAGCTGAAGACAAAAACCACAGAAAATAAGGAGCTGATATTTTGTAGGAATGAGAAGGCTCGCACTCAGATAACTACGGTACCGGTGAGCCAGGACTAGACTGTGCACGTGGGGAGTTCAGAGGAGAGAACAGCTCACTGTGGCTGAAAGAACCAGCCCCCAAGAATGACGGCGTGCATGAACGTAGACAGGAGGAAGGTCACTGCGGCTTCCAGACATGCAACTCGAAAGACCCGTTGGCCTAACCTCGCTGTTGGAAAAACAGCCCTTTTTAAAAAATGTGTAATGCCCATGCTCGTGCTTATATGCTTGAGTGCATGGATTAAAAACCCGTAAAACGAATCAACCTATTTCCTACCTAGGGGGTGGATGGAATCATCCTTAACTTCATTTTCTGCTAAGAATAGGCGTGCAGCATTATACCCTGTCAGCTTCCTATTTATTGGGGGCATGTTTGCAGAGCAGCCTCTCCTCACTGACTTGAGAACACATTTACTTTTATTTCATGAACTTTACTTCAACCAAAAAAAAACACACACAAAAAAAGATCTCTGATGCTGACTCAGCGCACCCAGCTACATTTTATACCTGTCAGGATGCATATAGATTTTTATAAGGTGAACAATGGCTGTATTTAAGCCCTGATGTAGTACTCGTGAAGTTTGCTGGCAGTGTCCTTCGCAAACCAAATCCATAAATTTTATGAGTATTCAATGTTTCTAATGGGAGTTGACAAATGGCTGAATGAGATAGCTTTTTCTCCGTACTTGGCAGGGAGAGAGGGAAGGAAAAAAAGCCCCTATTACACAATGAGAAATGCATCAATGCTCAATCCCATTCACCTCAATTTTGCGCGAATATAATTTAAGACGTTTTACGACTGTTGGTGAAATTACAGTGTGCTGCGGGGAAGTTGCAAAAATTTTATGGCTCTAATAAAATTGTCATTGTAATACCATTATAGGGTGCTGGGACGGTATAGATATTCGTAACGCTCCGCCTGCCACGCCAAGCCCTGGAGGAGATTGTAAGTTGGATGGGAGACCAATGCGGAGCAGAGCTACAGCCCAAGTTTGTTTGATAACGAAAACCTCCCTCGGAGTGTTTGTTATCGAATGAAACTGAATGGGTGATTAGACATTTTTAACTGGTTGGTTTTAATAATGGGGCTGATAAACCTTATCAAGCACAGTCCATAAAATAAGTTGTGGTTGAAATAATCATGGATTCTCTTCCAAAGAATTTCAGAAGAATTTCCAGTTGTGTATCTTGCTTTCAGCAGACAGTCCCCCATCTCTTGATGGTCTTTTGTCGGGTCGAAAGCTTTGGGAGGTGTCTGATAAGAAAGAAATTCAGCCACTTGGAAGCACAATAAAGAGCCCTCCTTGCTATCCACACCTCTGGCCGAACACTCAGTGTTGAAAGAACACTGAGAAGCCACGCACATGCACACGGAAATCACGAGGGTTGAAAACACAACTTGCAGGATATGCCCCAAACAGAGGTGTGGCCTTTTTCCTGTGGCTTCATCCTTTGCCTCCCCTGGATTCGCGTCTGAGATCCACTCACAGGATCCAATGGATCAAACATGCAGTTTCTCCAAGAAGGACAGTAAGAGATAAAACAAAAAAAACATGGTCTCTTCCTGTCTTGGACCCAACTGTGGCTGCGGAAATTCCGCAGCTGTCTCGCTCCAGCCAAGACGGAGGCAACACAGAGAGGAGGTCCATGCGAGGACAGGCCCTGCAGACCCGGGACAGAGCCCCGATGCCGTCCACCTGGAACATAGCCTCCACCTGGAACCTGCCTCCCGTCATGCACGCAGTGTGCCCATCACAGCCGGCAGTGCCTGCGCCCGACTCGGCCCGGTTCCCCGAAGGCGCACGGGCTTCTCTCATCATGGTTTTCTGGTCAGACCTTCAGTCGTGACTTGGGACTTACAACTTCAGTCCAAGGAGATTTTCGGCCCCAGAAGTCACGCATTCTTCAAGGGTTACAGGAGCTGACAGGTAAATAAAGGCATGAGTGAGCATTCATGCAGCAGTCTTTTTATCTTAATGAATATTTCATTTTGATATGCCTGTGTGACGGGGGCCATTGTCCATACAAACACTCATAAAATTAAATTATAATTAGATTATTTTAGCTAAAATATATTGAGGTTTGGGTAGTGTCTTACACAATGATCTCTTTTTTAAGTGTTATTTTTCCCACTAACATTTTTATAATGTTTTATTTTTTTACAATTTTAGTTCTTTATTTTTAGAGAAAGGGGAAGGGAAGGAGAAAGGGAGGGAGAGAAACATCAGTGTGTGGTTGCCACTCATGCACCTCCTACTGGGGACCTGGCCCGAAACCCAGGCCTGTGCCCTGACTGGGAATCGAACTGACGACCCTTTGGTTTGCAGGCCAGCACACAATCCACTGAGCCACACCAGCCAGGGCAGAACAATGATCTCATTGAATTCTCACTGCACTCCTGGGAGGCAGGAGCTCTCCCGCCCCTCACTTTGCAGTTCAGTCCCTTGGCCTACGAAGTCCTCAAGAGCACGGAGCACCTCCAGGACGCCCAGTGTCTCACTCCGCACTCAGGTTCTGAGCTTTCTTCGAGCTGGACTCTAAAGCAGGGCGGATGGCTAGATTGGCTGCAGTCTCCAAAAGCCTTGCTCTTTCAGGAGACCTGAGTGGGCCCACTTCCGCTCTCCAAGGAGCCGTAAGCCTGCGTCTCCTCGGCTGGGCCCTGCACTGTGAGGCTGCCGAAACCCGAGCGCCTTGGGGAGGAGACCTGAAGGGGAGCACACTCCCCGTCTTGTGCCTCGGCAGTTTCGAATTTAGGGTTCATTTCCATGTTCCTTTCAATCTGGGAAAGCACGATTTCATTTCAAGGAAAAAAAAAGAAAACAATCGCTTTAATAAAAATCTTTATGAACAAGGTTCAGAGGGCTTCTTGGACAACATGTGAGTCTTAGAAAACAGCATCGTGGTGAGTTAAGTGTAAATGGCTCAGAAACACGCAGATTGAGTTTCCCTGGAAACACTCAAGGGCCTCCGAAATTAATGGGGGAAAATACTTGGACAATGTATATTTCAGACATTATGCCTTTTTTTTTCACTGTGCTGATTTTATTTTTTTTTTTCCTGCAAAACACTTCCTAGGGTGACTTCATCTCTTGTGGTCAGGATGCTGTCAAGCCCAGTTGTCATTAATCCTGGTGCATTCTGGGTGGTCCGACCTGGGTATCGGCCGCGTTCCCTCTTTTACGGAATTGGCTTTTTCTCTCGGCTATTTGTCTTTCAGTATAAGAAATATAGAAAAATAAAAACACAATTTAAAGTCGGTGCCAAGCTTTCGGGCCTTGTGAAAGTTCACCATTGTAACACTTGAAGATAAATATGTGAGGTTCTTGTATGTTGAAAGCTGATAAATCTTGTGTGTTTTAACTCAGAAAATACCACTGTGGATATGGATGTGGGTGAGGTATCCATAAATCAAGATTTGAAGATTCTTCGGAGAGACTTTTTAAAGGCCTCTCACCCATTCTCCAGCCTCCGACATATCTCAATATAAAACATGACAGAAGCATTGCTGTAGATCCGTTTCTTGACGGTTGCCTTCGATAAATTTTCTTCTACAGGCTTAAGAAAAATACTCGTGTGTTTTCTCCTCTGCAGAAGTTCCCATAAAACTAAGCAAATTCCATTTTATAGGAGTTTCAGTTTATTTAGTATATTTCCCTGTCCTGGAAGGAGGCAAAATTTGGAGCACTGGGTTGATTTCCAAGACTGTTCTTGCTCGGGTCTCACCTGGCTTTCGCCAGTGAAGCTCGTCAGAAATTCCTCTCTTTCCGAAGAGAACAATGCCGAGGATGCTTCTTTTGCAATTCCTCCTGCCATCTCTCCAAGCAATATGTTCCCCAGGGTTACCAAAGGGCCTTAGGTCCTCTCTGTCTCAGGGCACGATGTGACGGGGAAAAGCAATTTACGTTATTTAGTAAGTGCGACCGTGGTACGAAATGCCAGGTCTCCTGGAGCTTTGAGCTCAGCCACGTGATGGAAGTCAGACACACGGTTGGGGTGTTCAGTGAACTGTCTCTCCAAAGGCAATGGTCAAGTTGGACAAAGTTACCAAAACAACCAGTTCTGCAACGCACCCCCAAGCATGCACCCATCAGCCAATCCTTCCTGCCTGGAGCGCTGCTGCAATTCAGAACAGCGGGAGTTGGTGACGCCCTCACCCGTGCTGCACCCACCCGCTCCTCACAGCGCCCCATTCGGTCTGCCCGGAGGGTCCGGCAGAGCCAGGCAGGCCAAGAGGACACACAGCTTCACTGTCACCACTGAGGGGCCATCATTTCATTTGGAGGGGTGGGCAAAGACTCTGCTAAGCCTAGTGGAAGTGACGTTTTTGGTGGCGAGAGGCCTCTGCCCCTACCAGCCATCGGTTGCTGTTACGAGTATATGAAGCTGTCAGTAAGACACTGTGTGGTACCGATAAGGAGTGTGGCTATGTGAAAGCTTTTCTATTTTACAAAAGTTGTCAGTCTATTGTGATGAATGAAGATGCATCCAGTAATATCTTTAAAGTAGTAACTCATGAACTAATAATACCAGCAAAAAGGAAAACAGAAGAATGAAAATTCTACACTACAGAATATTTTTAACAGGAAAGATGGCCTTGAAAGGAGAACAGAGGACCAAAACTACAGGAAACAGAAAACAAACAGCAAAATGAAAAGTACGAATGCACTGATGTCAGTAACTGTATTAAACGGGAAAGGCCGAAACACCCTGATCAAGAGGAAGAGGTTGGTCATCATGGATCAAGAGGCAGAATCCAGTTATTGCTGACTGCAGGGGATACACTACTGACTCAAAACCGGAAATAAAGTGAAAGATGGAAAACATGTACCAAGTAAATAGTAGCCATAAAAAAAGCTGGTGTAATTGTATTAACATCAGACAACATTGAGTGTAAGGTAAGATATATGATGACAAAAAGAGACACTTCATAATGGTAAAAATGCCAATAATCTAGAAATATGAAACAATTATATACACCCCTAGCATCAGAGCCTCAAAATAAATGAGTAAGAAACAGCCAGAATGGAAAGAATTGATAATGTAGTGATAGCTGGAGATTCAAGCACCTGACTCTTGAAAACCGAAGGAGCCGTCAGACGATAAATCAGCGCACACAGAAGACTCATGCCACACTTTCAGCCAGCACAACTTCTGTTTTTAAAAAACACTCTACCCTGTATATTGCAAAACATGCCTTTGAAGCAGATACATGAATGCAGAAAATCTCAGAGAAGCCACAAAAATAGGAAAATTAACCTACAAGTTGCACATACACAGAAATCCACGTGTGGTGAGAAGTGGCCCTGAGATACCGGGTGGAGCCCAGTGGATGTGCCGATGCTGTGGGGAACGAGGAGTGTCAAGGGTGACCCCCGGTTTCTGGGGGTGGGGGAATGTACTAGGCTCTGAGACAGGTAGCTTCAGGAGAGGAGCACCTGAGCCAAAGACTGCGGGCAGGGTTGTACAAAATTAATCGGTACGATCCTGATCAAACAGAACAGCGGCCCTGGCAGGGTAGCTCCGTTGGGTAGAGCATCATCCCAAATACGCTAAGGATGGGGGTTCCACATTCACTCCCAGGGTGTCCCACCTTCTGGCGTCTCTGGGCCCCACTGGAAGAAGCAGCATTGTCGTGGGCCACACGTGAAATACACACACACTGATGAAAACTGATGAGCACAAGGGAAGGTTTTAAGTAAATTTACGATCTGGGGTTGGGCCGCATTCATAGCCATCCCGGGCCCCATGCGGCCCGGGGGCCGTGGGCTGGACACTTCTGATAGGGCACATACAAAAATCAACCAGTAAATACATAGATAAGTGGAACAACAAAGTGATGTGTCTCCTTTCTCTTTCTCTCTCCTCCCTCCTTTCCCCCCTCCCTCCCTCCAGCTCATTCTCTTAAAAACAAACAAACAAACAAACAAAACCAGTGGGATGGGATAACGGAGCTCTGTCTATGCCGTATTTAACTCAGATATGAATGGCTGGGGACTCGGCCCGGGGTTCCTCTTCGCTGCCGACACCACAGTTACAAAGGATTTCCACACTCCCACACTCAGGAAACGAGAAAGGGTACCCTCAAACTCTTGAGGTCTCAGACATGGCGGGGGGGGGGGGCCGTCTTTATTCTGGGGGCTCCAGGACCTGCCCCACCAGATGGCAGCACTGAGGTCCAGAGGCCCAGAGCTGGGGCCTCCTTCCTTAATGAATATAAATGAGGAGCTTCAGGCCCCTTTTCAGACAAGTCAGACTTGTAGTCTCCCTCCTATCTCCCCCCCCCCCCCCCCCCACCGAGGGCAACCCCTTCCATAGCCGGCCTCCTAGACTATAATAGAAGCTTTTAAGGGTATAATCTCTTGTCCCATTACTCAGCAGCCTCATCGGGGCCCAGGAAACCATTTCCTGGAGGCCTCCTTTTTATTTGTGTTCATTAGCTCCACTAATACATTCTCTTGGAAACCACAGTTTAATAAATTTCGTAGCCCATGACCAGAGGACTTAATGAATATTAGTCACTCGAAGCCATTTTTTTTGTTGTTTATTCAGCTTCGCTCCCCTTCCCTCCCTTCCCATACCCCGGGCCTCATTTTGGGGGGAACCAGGGTGCACAGCGAGCCGGCTGGCCGCAGCCGGCTGAAAACAAGGAGTAAAAGGATCTTTCTGAGCTCACACCTGTTTTAAGATTTGTTATCCTGAAAACGAAAAGCTGTAGGGATTCACTCGGCTCCTTCCTTGTGGCTCCCGGTGGACGTTGCTATTAAACCGCAGGGAGGAGCCCAGACTTCTGAGCACTTCAAACTCCTTCTGTCAAATCCATCCCGCTCTTCCGGCCTCCACCCCCACCCCCACCCCCAGCCCCCCAGCCGCCGTCCCCAGGGGCTGGCGCACATTACAAGCCATTCACTTCATCTCAATGGGCACAAACAGACTTTTTCACCATTTCGCCGTGTCTACATTTGCAGGCACATCCTGTAGCCTGCCCGAAACAGCCTTAATTTCAATTTACTGTCTCCCCAAGGATCTTGCCATTCTCCTGAAAGTGAAAAACTTGGTGGTCGTTTCTCCTCCCCCGACCTCTCGCCCCAGCCTCTCTCTGCCCTCCTCCTCTGTCAAGGAAAAAGCTGTACTGGGGGGGGGGGGCACCTTTTGCTCAAGATGAATAGGAGGAAGTTCTGATGCTTCTAAGTTGCATATGATCTTTTGTTTTCCAAAGGTGACGAGCAAGTTGCACCAGAGTATCACATTTGGAGAGTGTTCAAAGTCCGCACAAAGCCAGCCAGTGCCCTCTTGGGTCCCCATGGGAGATGGCTTTACCAGTGAGTGTCAGGCTGTCGTCTTGAAGTCTCACATTGTCATTTCTGTTCTGCTGGGGCTACCTATACTCAACTGTTTATTATGGAAATTTTCAAGTCCATTCGAAAGTGGAGGTGATAGTATAATGGACCTCTGTGTGTCGTTTTTTAAATGTTCAGTTACAATTTACATTCAATATTATTCTGTATTTGTTTCCTGTGTGGTTAGACAGTCGTGCACCCTCTGGTATTTCCCGTACCTATTCCATCTATCCATTCTTTAACTTGCACAATAATCAACATTTGACCAATTTCACATTATTTAATCCTCCTCTGCCTCATACATATCTTCTTTATTTGGAGATTTAGAAAACAAATGATGGGTTTTATATCTTTTTTCTCCTGTAAACAATTCTGCATACATTACTATATGATAAGGACTTTCTATTTTTAGCACGATCACCAGGTCACTGGCACACCCGACAACATGAACGTTACGTACTTAAAATGATCTAATATCTAGTACATATTTATTTTTCCTGGATTTTCTCTATACGTCTTTTTATAGTTCAGAATCCAGGCAAGGTGCCCTAGTGGCGTTATTGTTTTGTCCTTTAGTCCCTTTCTTTCTACAACAGTTCCTCTTCTTTTTAAACCTGATGCCGTAGACTCGTTGGTGACACCCCGATTTGTGTTCTGTAGCAATGTCCTGCACTACAGGTTTTGACTGATTGCTTTCTTACAGTGTCATTGAACTTGTTTTTCTACTGCTACGGCCATTTCCGGAAGAGGAAATTTTGGCTGAGTTCTTCACTCTTAAAGCGAGCAAGAAACAGATTAGGTAGCTAAATGGATTAGACTATTAGGAATAATAGTCATCTTGCTTCGCCATCTGGAGCTGGAGTTACCGTTTATTCATTCAAAATATATTAAATTGCTCTTGTACTGTGCCAGGTACAGAGCTGGGCCTTGGGAATGCAGAATGATGAAGGGGAGTGAGTATGCAGGAAACATTGATGAAAATGTAGACCGTATCTTCATGCAATTTAAAGGTTGTAGGTTTTAAAGCATCAGCTAAAAAGACGCCTGTGTCAGATTCCCATAGCACCTTGTCAAGCCCGTCCAGCTGTCAAGCCCTCTGGAATCTACTGAGTAACACCAAGGATGAAGTGGCAGGAACTATGGAGAGGAACTGGACCCGGAACCAGCAACGGAGACGCCTGGCCCAAGCCTCCTGGGCCTTTGGATTCCAATCCTTGGGTTCAGACGCCATCACAGGTAGATCATGCTAAGAAGACTTGGGCAACTTCTGCACCAGATTATTACTAGGGTATCAACTTGTAGTGGCCTGAGGAACCCAAGAAGTTCCCTAAGAGTCCCTTGATTTTGATGCACATCTCCGAGAGACCACCAGCGAGTTGAAATAAGGACTACACTGCAGTGTAGTGTGCGCAGACTCAACACCCCGAGACAAGGGTCACACAAAGGAAAACTTACCTTCTCTTGTCTCCCAGTGTCTGATAAACTCTGATATTCCAGAATCTCTTTGGCTTTAGGTTTATGTTATTGTATCTTTTAAAAATGCTGGTTGCACCTCAGTAGATGAGTTCAATGACCCTCCCATCGTGAGTCAGGACCCGCTGGTTGAATTGCCAAGTTTGGGAATGACTTGGCTTTTGGGTAAGATGGAGTCATGGACCATCTGCGTTAGCTGGGTGGCTGAGGCACGATTTCTCAAAAGACTAGATTCGTGTCTTTGAATTGACATTTGAGGAAGGAACCGAGGTGGAAGTCAAGTTCGTCAAGACCCTCTTCCTATTTATTTTTTCTCTGGGAGGAGGATTTGGCGAGCGAGATGGAAGGAGACACGTGGACAAAACAAGACCCTCGGGAATGTCGCGTGCCTTATTTAGAAAGATGGGCAGTAAAATGTGTGAAGTGGCTCTGACATGCTGGCTGTTTCTCCATTTAGTTGTACGTCATTGTCACAACAATGTGATGGAGTGGCCTCTACCATCCACAAGGCCCACATGCGACAGCCTGGGCTCCAAGAGGACGGTCCATAAGAGGCACAGACCACAGACCAACTAACAGAGGCCACATCTCCTGGTGATGATCGGGAACCACAGAGGTTGGAGCCAGTCTTTACTTTGAATCCTTATTGTGTCGCTTACAGACCCTCAGTTGGTAAGGGAGGAATGAATAAGACTAAACATGTAAGCCCTGGCTGGCGTAGCTCAGTGGATTGAGCTCGGGTTGCAAACCAAAGCGTCACAGGTTCGATTCCCAGTCAGGGTACATGCCTGGGTTGCAGGCCATGACCCCCAGCAACCGCACATTGATGTTTCTCTCTCTCTCTTTCTCCCTCCCTTCCCTCTCTAAAAATGAGTAAATAAAATCTTAAAAAAAAAAGACTAAACATGCAAACAAGATTATCTAGTAGGCAAAGATTATATATACATATATAAGATACATATACATATGTAAGAGATGTATGTGTCTATATATACATATATATCTTTCTAAGAATTATAAAGAAAATCATACACTCAGAGAAATGTTTTAAATAGGATAGGGCCTAAAAAACGAGGAACATTGTCATTCAGTGGCATCCTTCAGATGAAAAGTGTAAAGAAGTTTATGATGAAACATTTGTATTTGGAGTTCATTTTTCTCTTTATTCTCTTCCTTCCTTCCTCTTCCCATGCCTCCTTCTGTTTTTCCTCCTCCTGCTTTCCTTCCTTTCCTTCTCCTTGTCTGCCTCCTCCTGGTGGGACGTTTGTAGAGTCGCATGCAGGAAGTCATAACAAAACAACTACAATCTCTCCTTTTGGAAATGGTGATCGGAGAAGCTTTATTGGCACTCTCTCCTCCTCTCTAATAAGTAACTCCCAAATCTCTGGACAGTCTTCCCCTTGATGTCCAGGAAGATTTTTGACAGAGGGGGAGACATTCAGAGTGACCACTTCTGAACCCATTATCTCAGCCCTCACAGAGACGAATCTATGTCAAAATGATTGGCTAATTGAAAATTAAAAGTCGTGTTTATTTTTGAAGTAAATAAACCTCCCTGAGGGGAACCAGATGCCCAGATGTCTTCATCCTTCTGTAGTGGACCATTTATCTTCCTCCGAAGATTCATCTCGGGCTGGTTACTCTACAGTTAGCCTTATAATGAGTCATGGACTTGCTGAAATGCTGGGAATCTCACTAACGCATCATACATCTCATTAGCAATGCAAAGATCTATTCCTGGGTAGAGGTATTACCTGCTGTTAAGATGAACAAATATCTGTCATTCAGGACTACACTGTAGGAGTCAGCTACCTCCTGTCCCGTTCCAAAAGGGTTCCTTCAGTGTGGATGCAAGTGACACGTGAATTTATTTTCCTTTGTGGTTTCTCAACACGAGTTAGATGCAGGCAGTCTTAGAAATGGGTTATGCCGAAAGGGTTATCTTTAAGACTTTTATAAGTTTGCAACTAAAAAAGGTATCATCCAATAAAGACTGCTACTAGTCCAGGCTGGGTTCCTCCCAAACAAACAACCCGTGAAAGCCTACTGAAAGCAAAGACAAAGTTTTGTGATTGAAATCCGCCAATCTACCCAAACAGCCCACCGCCCTAGCTTGGAGTCCCTGAGGACTCCAAGGCTGGAGTTACTATTGAGATAGTGAAGAAGAGGCTGGGGATGGGTGGAGCCATGGTGGAGAGAATAAGATGGGAGCGCCATGGCTCGACGGTGTCCACTGGGGTCATCGGTCCACCAGAGGCGGTCTGTAGTCTAGAGACCTTGGACTTCTCATTCTGCAGCTCTCTAGCTCTGTTGCCTCCATGGAGGTCTCAGATGTTTGTCATCGAAAAACTTCATCCTTGAAAAAATTAAGAACCGATGGCCACATCTGGAGGCTCGGAGAAATGGATCTTTCTCTGGGGGGTGAGGATGCCCAACACGAGTTGTCGACATCACCTACAGATTGGTTTTTAAGTTCATTGCCTCAGGGTCGTAGTTGGAGAGCAGCCGAACTGTGGGGCTGGCTGGCATTTGTTTGACTGTAACCAAATCTCAGGTCTTCAGGAGAATTCTAGAGAATCAGAATGATCTCTTTCTAGAGCCGAATCGTGAACCCCAGCCTGGAACATAATTCCCTCCTGCTGCACCGACTCGGGGGAGGACAGTCTGAACCCCAGCTGTGTCTGGCAGGGGAGCGGAGGGAGGGTGGTCTGCACATCAGCTCACAGACACACACTCACAGATGCGTCTGTGAGCATCGCTTTCTTCCAGGCTGTGGCAGGGCTTTTCCAAAGCTGGAGGGCGGGCAAGTGACGGTGGATGTATGTCTAAACCTCTTCAACGCTGTCCTAGAACAGGGTACATAAATCCTCTATTCCCCTATTCAAGATACTTAACTAGAAATGAGTGTGTAACGTGTTATATGCTGTTACCAGGCGTGTCAGACATAATGTCTCTGCTTTGAGGAATTTATGGTCTAGCTGTGTAGATGCATGGACTAATAATTACCATGCAATAGGATACATGCTATAATAGACATCTGTCCCAGAGGAGGGAGAAGTTAACTTGACTTGGAGGAAGTTCGAGAAGATGCCATAGAGCATGTGCTACCAGACTTGTACCTTGAGAAGGCTGTAACATTGCTATAGATGATGAAGGAAGTGGGGCATACTGGAGAGAGAGAACCATGTGAGTGAATATTGGAGGTAGGAAAGTATCTATCCAGCCTGGGAAAAAACGAGAATTCCTGGCATGGCAGAAACTGAATGACAATGAGGCTGGAAATATTGAAGACTGATTGGTTGGAATGGTCTTTTCAAGCATTAACTATGCATGACCCTATGGTTTCTCACTCATCTATGTCTGAATATTTAAAAATGAACCCTGGGCTTGCCTGTTACTTTCCTCCTGTAACATGACCTGTGAACCAGCCACCTTGGGCTCCAAGTAGAAATTTATGAATCGGCAGAAGACACACCCATTCACCAGCTTCCCAGGGTCCACCCACTACTTCCCTTTTCCATTCAGTGCTAGCGCACCACCCAATAATTCAATGTGCATGCAGCCTCACCTTCTCACAGCGGTGTCTCTGAAGGGTCTAATCCTCTGTTTCACACTTATGGGAGGGTCTGAGCTCAGCAGTTGCTCTGCAGCCAAGCTGAAACCATGAGAATCACCTCACTCTTGCTGAGACTGGTTTAGGGGCTCCTTAAAGCGGTGGTGTGGTTCCAGAGCCTAGAGCAGGGGGACAGTCTCATCAGGATGTGACTGCAGGGCACCCTTTTATAGGGCAGTCACCCATCTCCCAAGCTGTTCCCCGCTTCACCCATCTAACCCTGACGAAGGGGCTCCGGCAGACGAGCCTGGGCCACCCAGGGGTGCTTGCCAATGCATGGGTGACCCCTCCGTTCACCGGCAAAGGTTCTAGGAGGCCCAGTGTTCTTGGCTGGCAGATAAGAGACCCGAGGAGGCAAAGGTCGTCTCTGTCCCCAGGCCTTTTCCCGTTCCTAGGAGTGTGTTTAGTTAACCTGCCTCTGCCGGGCTTGCCGCCTGGCAGCAGAGAGGAGAGTGCAAAAGGGAAAGGCGAGGAGCCCGAGGGATGAAGGTGTGTGATTGCAAGGAGAAAACCCCACTCAGCGTGAGAAGTCTCCGAATTGCATCTCTGCACGGATTATGCATTAGGAGACTCGGATTTGTCATTGTACCCGATTTTATGTAGGGCAGCTATTGCCTCCTGGAGAAGCAGCATTTATGACAGAAATGGAAGGTGAACATAAAGGTCACGTGCAACTTAAATCACAACTACCTCCTGCTTCCCCCGCCCCCAGCTCAGTCCCCGTCTTCTAAGTGTATCCCCAAAACATTGGAAACATGCACGTCACCACCACCAGCCGCCACAAAAGGCCTTTCTGGCCTGGGAATTGCATGCCGGCAGGCCTGACTTCTGTCAGTTACCCCAGATGCTAAACTAATTGGTTTGATGCACAGATGAAAGAGTCCAAGTCTCGAAAGCAGGAAAAGCCCCCTTCTGTGACCGAAGCCATTAAAGCTCAATTAGGACATAGACAAGGAAGGTGTGGATGAGTCCGGGGTAATTACCAGGCTTTGTCTGACAGCTCAGTTCCTGCAGCCTGGCCCCGAGCAGGTGACTGGGAAACCTGATCCCCAGACAGCTGCAGATGGTGCAGGCTGATTGCCCCCTGCCAGCCGGACCTCCCGGCCGCTGGCGGCCCTCTGCCGTGTGTGGCCCCTCACCACGGATCGCTGCCTGGCAAGCTGGCCCCACCTGTTTCAGAAGTGGCCAAGCACACAGAGAGCCACTCGAGGGGAAGGGGCCACAGACTGCAGCCCAGGAGACAACGCGCGGGTCGGGGTACAGGTGCTCCTTATGAGGCTTGGAGACCATCTCGGGGAAATCCCTTCTGGTCCTGCTTCAGCGGAGTGAGAGACTAGCTGGAGGTTCCACGGTCCCGTCTGGGGCTCCTCAGGAGACAGGGTGCCTGGCCGTCCCGGTCTAGTTTCCCAAGGCTTCCTGAGGCTGGAGTGGTTCCCGCCTCCCACACTGAAAGGCACGGGCACAGGGATGGGGGCGCTCATGGGGCTGTGGGCCGACTCGTGGACCCCACCCCGCCCTACGTGTTGAAATCTTTCTCTGTCCGACTGACTTCACTGAGCATAGTGCCCTGAGGGTCCGTCTGTTCCATCCACGTTGATGCAGATGGAAAGATTTTGTTTTATTCAGCTTACTAGTATTCCATTGTGTGCGTGTATGTATATACATTTGTGTATATATATTGTACATCAATATATACGATACTTTCTTTATTCACTCATTTGTTGACAGGCGCTGGGTTGTCTCCACATTTTGGCTATTATGAATAATGCTGCAGTGACCATGGGGAAGCATGTATCTTTTTGAGTTAGTGTTCTTGTTTGGTTACATACCCAGAAGTGGACGTGCTGGATCGTATGGTCATTCTATTTTTAACGGTTTGAGGAACCTTTATTATGTTGCCCGTAATGGCTATACCATTTTACAGTCCCACTAACCGTGCACAAGGGTTGTTACAATAAGCATCCTCACCAATGCTTGTTCTTTCTGGTCTGTACAATAATAGCCACTCTAGCAGGTGTGAGGTGACATGTCTTTGTGGTTTTGATTTGCAACTTCCTGACAATTCATAACATTGAGCATCTTTTCATGTCCCTGTTGGCCACCTGGGTGCCTTCTTTGGAAAAATGTCTGTTCATCTCTCCTGCTCGTATTTGAAATCGGATTGTTGTTTCACCTTGCGTTTTTTGCTATTGAGTTGTACGAGTTCTTTATATATATTTACGTTTTGAATATTAACTCATTACCAGATATGTAATTTGCAGTTTTCTCCTATTTAGGACATTGCCTTTTCATTCTATTGATGGTTTCCTTGCTGTGCAGAAATAGTTGTATGTAGTCTCACTTGTTTATTTTTGCCTTTGGTCTCAGACTAAAATGAACCATCACCAAGACCTATGTCGAGGAATGTATTGCCTGTGTTTTCTTCTAGGAATTATATTCAAGTCTTCATGCTCTTTTGACTTTCTTTTTGTGTCTGGTATAAGATAGTGGACCAGTTTCATTCTGTTGCATGTGGCTGCCCAGTTTTCCCAACACCATTTACTGAAGAGACTGTCCTTTCCCCATTGTATATTCTTGGTTTCTTTGTCATATATTAATTAACTACATATGTGAGGATTTATTCTGTTCCATTGATCTATGTGTCAATTATTATGATAATACCACATTGTTCTGATGACTGTAGCTTTGCAATATAGTTTGTAATCATGGAGTATGATGCCTCCAGCTTTGTTCTTCTTTCTCAAGATTGCTTTGGCTATTCTGGGTCTTTTGTGTTCCCATACAAATTTTAGGATTGTTTGCTATATTTCTGTGAAGAATGCCATTGACATTTTGAGAGGGATTGCATTGTATCTGTAGATTGCTTTGGGTAGTATGCGCATTTCAACAATATTAATTCTTCTGTTCCAATCCATGAGCATAGGATAACTTTCCATTTATTTGTTTCATATTCAATTTCTTTCATTAAGGCCTTACAATTTTCAGTGTATAGGTCTTTTACCTCCTTAGTTAAATTTATTCCTAAGTATTTTATTCTTATTCATGCAGTGTATATATGATTATTTTTCTTAATTCTCTTTTTGATAAGTGTTTGCTATACAGAAACACTACAGATTTTGTGTATTGATTTTATATTCTGGAACTTTACTGAATTTTTAAATTAGCTCTAACAGTTTTTGGTAAAGTCTTTAGAGTTTTCTATATAAAATATGTTATCTGCAAATAGTGATATTTGTACTTCTTTGTTTTCAATTTGGATGTGCTTTATTTCTTTTTCTTTTCTAATTGCTCTAGCTAGTACTTCCAATACTATGTAGAATAAAGGTGGCAAGAGTGGGCATCTTTGTGTCCTTCCTGATCTTTCAGTTTTTCACCACTGAGTGTGATGGTAAGTGTGGGCTTGTCCTATATGGCCTTTATCATGTTCAGGTATGTTCTCTCTATACCCACTTAGTTGGGAGCTTTTTAAAAAATGGTAAGCGGATGTTGAATTTTGTTAAATGTTTTTCCTATATCTATTGATATGCTCATATGATTTTTATTATTCATTTTGTTAATGTGGTATAACACATGGAGTGATTTGTGGATGTTGGAACCATCCTTGTATACCTGGAATAAATCCTAATTGATCAAGGTGTATGATCCTTTCAATGTGCTGTTGAAATAATTTTGTTAAGGATTTTTGAATCTATGTTCGTCAATGATGTTGGCTTGTGTTTTTCTTTTCTGGAGGCATCATTGTCCAATTTTGGTATCAGGGTAATGGCAGCCTCATAAAGTGAGTTGAGAAGCATTCCCTCTTCTCTTCTCCTATTTTTTGGAAGAGTTTGAGAATGGTTGGTATTAATTCCTTGAATGTTTTGCAGAATTCACCAGAGAGAATGCCTGGTCCTGGACTTCTGTTTGTTAGGAGGTTTTTGATGGCTGATTCGATCTCCTTACTAGCAATCCGTCTGTTCAGATTTTCTGTGTCTTCATGATTCATTCTTGAAAGTTTGCATGTTTCTAGAAATGTATTCGTTCTTGCTAGGCTGTCAAATCTGTTGGTGTATACTTGTTCATAGTAGTCTTTTATGACTTTTTGTATTTCTGTGGTATCATTTGCATCTGCCCTTTCCTTTCTGACTTTATTTTTCTTGAGTTCTCTTTCTCCTTGTATATTCCTGTTAATGGAGATGTGTCATTTTCCTGCCCCATCCTCTATACCTGGGCTCTGCATCTTGCCCTGGGGACAGAAATCCTCCTATGTTTTTCTTTTTCCATCTTCAACTACTCCTAGTGAATTGATTGTTGCCCTTAGCCTATAAATAAACTCAAATTCTTCTAAACATAAAATTCCTCTTTGATCCTGCATCTACTGCTAGTCACTGCCCTACTTTATTTTCCTTTTGGAAGGCAACATTTTTTTACAAAGACATTCGACATTCATCATCTCCATTTCCTTATCAACAATGGCCTTGTCTCATAGACATCCATTTTCACACCTTCCTTGAAACCAAAGTTTCGAGTTACCAAAGGATCTTTGAGTTTCCAAAATTCACGGTGTCCTTTATTCTTTAACTTACTTGACCTTCTTGTACATCTGACTCTATTGGCCAATCCCTTATTTTTAAAGAATATTTATTGGGCTCTGGCTGGCGTAGCTCAGTGGATTGAGCGCGGGCTGGGAACCAAAGTGTCCCAGGTTCGATCCCCAGCCAGGGCACATTCCTGGGTTGCAGGCCATAACCCCCAGCAACCGCACATTGATGTCTCTCTCCCTCTCTCTCTCTGTCTCTCTCTCTCTCTCTCTCTCCCTCTCCCTCCCTCCCTCCTTTCCCTCTCTAAAAATAAATAAATAAAATCTTTAAAAAAAAAGAATATTTATTGGTTTATGTATTACCTACATTATTCTAGAAATAATTGAAAGTGTCCTGTTAAAGTACAAAGAATTAGGAAAGATGAAATAAAATTGTAAACTATTTTAGAGATTTATCTAAGCATTTAATACATATACTTAGCCAACTGTAGAGATAATTAATGTTATTATTTTGTCAGATGACATGAGGTCCTTAGAACACTCCATCCACTCAGTCCCTTCATATTTATATGCATGCTTTGGTCCTTTATTTCAGTGTGATTTTTTGAGGGACATATAAATAGATCATAGTGGTGTTTTTCAAAAACAAATCTTTTATATTCACCCACATACTTTTCTATTACTTTGTACACTGTTTCTTCTGTACCCTCTGGAAACTTTCCCTCTGGAACCAGTTCCTCCCTTTCTCTACAGCACTTACTTTACAAGCTGCTGAAATAGAGTTCTGTTGGTGGCAAATTCTCATTTTGCTTATCTGAACATTTTATGTTTTGTCCTCATCCTGAAAGAAAATAAACTACCCTAGATTGATTGTTTTGTTTTCTCAACACAGTGAGCATATTTTTTATTGTCTATTTTTGATGAAAAGTCAGATTTTTACTGGTCTTTACTCTTACACTTTGCTTATGGATGTTCTTTTCTGTCTACTTTTAAGATGCCCCCTCTGTCTTTGGTGTATTGGATATCATTACTACGTCTTGAAGTACACCCTGCTTAAAATGTGTAGGTTGCCTGAAATGAAAGATTGGTTTCTTTGGTCAATTCTGTAAAAGTTTATCCATAATATCTTTAAATATTGCCTCTCTCTCAGTCTCTTACTTGTCTCCTTCCATAGTTTTGATTAGTAGCATTTTGGACATTTTACTTTATTTTTAATACCCTCTTTTATTTCTTTTATGTATTAAACATAGTTTGGTTGTTGTCCTTTGCTTGATAACTCTAGAAGCTATAGTCTTTGTTGACCTACTAAGACCTCCGCTATTTCTGTTGATTATCGTTTTGGTGCAACATTTACTTTGTGTTTTAGTGTTTTTATTTTTATTTTGTTAAACTATGATTTTATATTCAAACCATGTAAGGTCTAATTTGTGGTTGCAAATTTTTAAGGAAAACTTTTTTTCATAGGGTGAAAAATTCCCCCCCCACTACTTATTCAAGAGACGCAAGTTGAAGTAGGCAAGATTCTTGGTTCCTGTCTGCTGGGTTTGTTTGTTTATTTTTCACTTTTCCATCAGAATCCTCATATGCCTACTGCACATCCTATTAGACTCTTTGCCACATTATCTCCTCCTTTGTGTATCTGGCATGGTTATCACAATGAAAGCTCAAGTTCTGTGGGGTCTGATCGTTACTTCTCCGAGAATTTGGGTCTCAGTACCAGCTTGCCTGACTGCATCCATGCTTTTATTATGATGTTGGGTTCTGAGGATTCCTTACTTAACCCACTTACCAGCTCAACAACTCATTTGAAAATGTGTTTCAATTTTATCCACCCTTTGTTTTGAGAAGAAGGATTGTTCAGGATAATTTGTCAGTCAAATTGCTAGAAATGCAAAACTCAGCTGATTCCCTGATATATTTTTTCCACCCTGGGCTTGAGATCTCACGATCTTTTTCTCCCAGTCTAGCCATCTTTCTTAGCCTTCTGCATTGGATCCTCTTTTTTCCGCTCGTCCCCCATAGGTCAGTGCCCCACAGTTCTCTAATCCTCACCTGCTCCCAATCGGGTTGGAACATACAACCTGCTCATGCCTTCAGCTTCCATCTCCACCCTGGTGCCTCCCCAGCAGAGCGCAGTGTCGGGAGCTCCAGACCCTTGTAGGGACAGGCCTGCTTCATTTGGCTCTCCCCGTGACTTCACAAGTGCAATGTGTCCAAAGTTGACTGGATCACCCTCCTCCACTTCCTTCTTTTATTTTTTGTTTGGGAAAATGACAGCAGCATCCATCCTGTTGACCGACATACAAATGTGGGAAACATCGCAGGCTCCTCCCTCTTGCACACCCTCCCCATGCAGTTGATCACTACGTTTGTTGATACCACCCCTGCAAAGCTCTCAAGTGGGCCCCTCCTCTCCATCCCAACTCCCACCACCTTGTTAATTAAAAGCTTCATCCTTGCTGTGCTGGGTTGATGGAAAAGCCTCCTAAATGTCTGCCATCCATCCACAGTCCTCGCCCGAGTCCAAGTAATCTCTCTGAGACACATGTGTGATCATCCCGTAACCTGCCCCTACCTACAATTCATCAATGACTCTCTATGAGGCTCAAGATAAAATTCGCATTCCAAGTTCATTCATCTCTTCTATTCCCGCTTAACCCAGGCGGGAGACACATTGAAACATTTGCAATCCCCCAAGCACGGCAGGCGTTCCGCAGCTCTGTGACTTTGCACACGACGTTTCTTCTGCTTGCGTGGGATTTTCTTCCCCTTCTTCTTTGTCTGGCTTACATGTTCTTATTTAATAGACACGCCATATGGTAATACTCCCTCAGACATCCTCCAAGTCTTCCCCCTACCCTGCGCTGTTGAGTGTTCTCCCTCCGCACCCTTGATTCATTCATTCAAGAAATACGTATTGAGTCTGTATTCTCTCTGTCTGGCATTATGGCACTATCCTGGGCGTTATTAGGAAAGTGATAAAAAATAAGAAACCATCCTTCTTGCATTGCAGTTTAATAAATGCAAAAATACCAGATAGCACAAAGAAAGGCCACCTGAACCAGCCTTGAATGGACAGAGAGGGCTTTCTGAGCAGGTTTGTGCATAAATTCACACCATTGCTTGCTCTTCTAGTCCCCTGCCCTTGGTTTTATCTGCACTGAGCAGTCAATCGTTTGTGTATGAAATAAATACACATATGGTTGCTTATGAAAATTTTAAATAAATTCCCATAGTTTAAATCAGCCTCTGCCTGTCACTGACATACTAGATATACAGCTCTGAGTAATGGGATTATGTGTCTTAGTGGGTTTTTCCAACCCTGGAAAAATACTTGTATCTGACCCAACAGAACTAGCACAGGCCAAACCTAAGGAGAGAGGTAAACATGTATTGAACTATGTGTTTTAGATTTTTAAAATACATTAATTCTTGTGTCATTCCAAAAAGACACTGTAGAAGTGTATGAAAATATCCATGGCTCCACGGGATAGAACACATTATCCAGGGAATGAGAGTAAAGGGGAAATAAAAGGAACATCGTAAATCTGGCGTAAGATTAGTACATGAAAGCACTTGAGAAAAGCAACAAACTTGACTCTAAACTTCTTAACAGCCAAAACAAAGAAGGATCACGATTCGTCACAGTTCTCCGTAAGAAAAATAAAACAAACCACTTGTTCAGAAGGAGCACAGTTTCGCTGAAAACTGATTCCCGAGGAATTTCTCCCCTGGACGCAGACACGGCCGTGGGATGGGGTGGACGAGGGCCTGACGGAGCCCCTGAGGAGCTCGGGTCCCAGATGTGACGAGTCTGTCTCATCCTGTCCTTCCTTGTGGGCAGTGGGCCCAGTGCCAAAGAGCACGGAACAGTCAGTGAAAGCCATTCTACAAGGAGCACATTTCAATGAGGCTCATGGAAAATTCCAAGACTCGAGAGTCAAACAGCTGAGGTTTGAGTCCTGGTTCGTTTAAACACCAACTGTGGACACGGTCCTGCTGTGACTTCCTGTTCGTCAGTCTGATCGCTTGTGCAAACTGAGGATAATGCTCACTGTTGGGTCCTGTAGGGCAGCTGAAATTCCGAATATTTAGTAACAATAATCAGCATCCCTTCAACTCTTCCCCTGTGCCGGACACTGTTCTGAACATGTTGCTTTCACCATCTGACTTAATTCTTTGAGCAAGTCTGTTATGGGGATACTGTTATTCCCACTCACAAACTCACGCTTTAAAAACTAGGACCAGAGAGGTCAGGTAATTCGTCCAAAGCCACAGAACCAGGCAGAAGGCCGCCGAGATGTTAGACCGGGCAGCCAGACGGTGGGGTTCCTGCCCTTGAAGCATCCGTTCTAGAATATTACACAGCTTTCAGGCATCTCTGGATAAAGACCATTCCTCACAACCAGAGTTTTGATAGCATTGTCCTGTGACAACCCAAAATAACAGTTTCTCCATGGCAGTTAAGGTGAGATCTCTTTGCTTTGCCAAAGGTAGTTTGGTCAAGTTCCTCTAAAGAAAACCAAGGAATGTGGCCAGACAGACGGAACAAATGGCAGGTTCCCCCGAAGAGCTGGGAGACCAGAGAAGTTAATCCTCGGGCTCTGCTTACTGTCTGCGGCGAAGACGGCCCCTCGCCGTCCGGCCACCTCGTTTATTCAGTTGACAGACAGCTGCCGGCTAATTGGCCCGCCGTGTGGCCCCTCCGCCGGTCCCTGCGGCAAGGCGGACCTGGCAGGACGCCTGCAGCAGCGCTCACCCGGCGTGGCTTCGGCTGAGCCTCTCTAAAAATAGAAGACTCGGGCTCTGCAGAGCCGGGATGGACATCCAACCGGCGGATGCCCGAAGACAGGTCTGCCGCCTCCAGGGTGGCTGGTGTTTCCTGGTAAACTGGAGTTGGAAGGACGAGGGGCAAACTGGAGGGCATGAGGGTCTGATAACTGGAGGGCACTAGAGTGCTCTGGGCAGGGCTGGGTCCTGGCTGTAAATCGGAGCCTCAGCAGCCTGAAACAACTGTCACAGACCCTGCAATCTCTGTAGTGTGGCCTGGGTCAGCCGTGGCGAGAAGGCTGCCTTCTCAGGTGTAAGAACCCCACGCCCCAGCACAGAAGGCATGCCTTCCTGTAACCCATGCCTTTGTCCACACTTGTGGGTCCAGACTTGTTTTCATTTTTCCTGGAAGTCTCCTTCCAGTTCCACGACCCGATCAAGGGTTACGGAGGATTCCACGTCCCCCAAGGCAGTAGAGAAACGTGGCAGCGTGTCAGACAGGGGCCGGGTGCACCTGTGTTTAAGTCAGCCCGTCTGGATCCACATCCGGGCTCCATCCTTTATGTAAGGATGCGCGCAACCTAGGGCGACGTATTTGATCTTCACTGGTTTCACCATCACCCAGAGACTTAGCTGGTTCTCTGCAAAACAGGGGCAATAAGAGTGCCAGCTGCGTGGAGTGGTATTGGGACTAAAGGGAGGTAACCCAAATAAAGCACTTAGCACAGGTTCTAGAGAAAATGCTCCATAAAAGTTACTTTCATCGTGATGATTAGTATCACGTGTTCACACTGGGGGGCGAAAAGTGGAACTTTTTGAATGAACTTTAGAAATCCAAACTGATGCAGAGAGTAACAAAAGGAAACCCAATTGTATTCAGGAGTGACATACTCTATAACACACTCCACTCCATAAGGAGGCTTTTTCATTTTGTCAATCAGGGCTTTCCTGCTTCTCATTCATGCCCTTAAAGGGAATTCACGTACCTGTTAGCATAGGTGCCCATTCACGCAAAGGCTGACGTCTTCCTCCCTTTGGACAGGTTGGTGAGACAAGGAGGAGAAAACCCACAGCCGCTATCAATGCTAATCACCTTAGTCATCAGTCTGAATGGACAGTAAAAAGATTATTTGAGAGCAGTCTACAGCGTATAAGGAACACAATAGGAAATACAACTGGCTTTGGAGGAAATACATCCACTGTGGTCTTGGAAGGTACCCCCTGTGGGTAAAGGGAGAATACTGTATACTGTATTAAAACTAGATATTGAGAAAGAAGATAGCCAAGTGTCACATTCACTTAGAAATTAATAAAACACTCTTCTAATTAAAACTAGGGTTTAAGAAGAAGAAATGTTAGAATTATAGAGCATTTAGAAATTTGTGACAATGAAATTACCACATTAAAATATAACAGTACTTGAATATAAATCAGTACTTAAATGACTAAGTACTTAAATTTCTAAGAAGTGTACCTCTTAGAAATCAAGAAAGAGTGAAAATAAAATTAAGCAGTCAATTAAAATATGAAAACTAGTAAACCTATAAAAAGTAAATGAAGGGAGTTAATAAGATACAGCAGAAAGTAATGGAATATGAAACTATAAAATTAATAAAAATAACACAATCTTCAAGTAAGTAAAAAGTTTTTTTCTTTAAAAAGGTCAATAAAATAGATAAGTATTTAAGTACTTAAAGTTATAATACAGCTCACATTATAAAACAATAAAGGGAAAATAAGCAGACAATTTTTTATTAGAAAATATATTTTGTATCATCAAATTTGGAATACAGATGAAATTGATAACTTTCTAGAAAAATATAGAGTAATAAAACAGACTCCAGAAGATGTATAAAACCTAAAAAAAAACAGTAACCATAAAATAAGTTGAAGTAATTCTTAAAGACCTGCCTATCTATATAGAAAAGTTTGAAGTGATTTTCCTGGTGGGTTCCATCAATCTTCGAGAAACCTGCCATTTCTCTGTTACACTCTTTCAGCGCACAGAAAATATGAACATTTTCCAACTCATTTTTCAAGACTAGCATAATTCCGACATTATAACTGAACAGGAGAGTATCAAAAAGCTATGGATAACTCTCACTCGTGACCACAGATGTAAAAATCATAAATAAATACATGCAAATAAAATCCAGCAGCTTATAAAAAGAATGTTGTTGTTGTTTTGCAAGAGCAGCTCAACAGAGGAAATCTGTTCATGTGACGTTTTACATAAAAGAGATAAAACTACAGGATTGTCATAACGGACACCCCAATGCTGACTAAGTATAGAAAGAAATCAACTCCAGGGTGATAAACGATATTTACCAGGAAACTACCGCAAACCTCAGACTACACAGGGAAACTTCAGAAGCTTTCTCGTGGACAGCTAGCACAGGGTCAGGCACGGGGGAGGCCGCCAACAGGACGTTGGGAAGAGACCACTTGTTGATCAGAGAAAGAAAAAGCACTGAGTCAGCCAGTATTCCCACCGAGCATCCTTATTCCACACATAATTCCCCAGTGAGACTTGTGCATACTTGTTAACCCAAGTAATCACCTGTTTTTTTTTGTAACATTGTTAAAAACTGCTGCCTTCTAAGGAAGGAAAGCTATTTTTAGGCAATGCTTTTGTTTTGCATAATTGTAATTTGCTGGACACATTCCTACGGAGCGTAGCTCATAGCGGGCAGATGTGATCTGAGGGAATACATTCAGCGTTGGCTTCACGTGCCTGTCTCGCTGCAGGAAAACACTTCAAGGGCATCATCAGATGTTTCCGCGGGCTCTTGCGCTCCATGGACGCCGTGCCACGGACAGTGGCCACGCGGCCCCGAGTCTAATGCACTCATCGTACTGGGAGTCAACACACTGTGGGGGAAAATTCAAAACGAGTCCAAGCCTCTAAGAGGAAGTTTCGGGAACCGGCACAAGCGTGAAGACATCAAAGAATGTTTTGACCTATAACTGAAGCGGTATGAAATGACTTCCACGTAACTGAGTCGCAGCATTATCTGAGGCTGTTGTCGCTCTATAAACTCTGACTTCTGCAGCCCCAAGGCGCGCTGAACTTGGGGGGAGTGGTCACTGCCGAACCCTCTGTCACTGCTGCCCGGACCAGCTGAGTGCAGTGGGCCCCCCCCGCCCCCAGAGGTGGCTGTGTTTGTTCCCAGACGCGTTTAGGTCCGGTGTGATGGTTCTCGAAAGCAGGTGACTTAATTCAGTAGTACGTAAACCAATTACAGAATTCCTGCTTCTGTGAAAACTAGGTTGGCACTTAGGAAAGAATGAAGGCAGGTGGTGACCCTGTTCCTCGCACTTGCTGGGTCTTAGTGCCGGGTCGGTTTGGACCTTACAAATAACTTCTCCCCCGCCTGTCATGACGTCTGCTTACTTCATCCATGTTATTCTTTATTGAGCAAAAATCAATGTATGCCTTACATGTTGGGCTCTTTTGACAAGTCTTCCCTACCCCTAGGTCACAGAGATAAATAGTCTTGTGCAGGACTGGCTACATAAATTGCCACCCCAGTGGAAAATGAAAGTATGGGAGCCTGTGTTTAAAAACCATTAAGAATTTCAAGCTGGCAAGAGCAGAGCGTCCCACCCGGACTGGACCCTTCTGGGTGTCGCCCCTGCCGGTCTTGTGCCCACAAAGCCAGCTGGGTTCCCGTATCAGCTGTGAATTCCACTGTTTTACTTTTCACACCGAAGGTTTTGATCTTCCTAGAGTTCCTACGTGCAGCATGTTACATTGGGGGTTAACATTTTCCCCTCATGTTGTGAACCGCTTTCCCCCGATCCATCCACCATGGCTGGCCTTTCCTTATGGCTTCACAGTGCCCACCTCGCCGCACATTGTGCTGCACGGGGACCTCTCTCTGTGCTCCCTTTTGAGCTCCACTCCTCTGTGGTTTGTTTGTCTTGGTTTGGTTTGGGTTTCTATGACTTTGGCCAATTTGCACTTTTGTCTGACTTGCTTTTGCTCTTCCCGGACCCTTGTTCTTCATATACTGTTTTACAATGAGTTTATTAAGTACCCTTTCAAAACTCAACCAAGGAGTATAATGAGGCCTGTGTTACATGTGTAGGTTAATTAGGGGGAGAACTGCTCCCCTTATAGTTGTTTGTTCACCCAAGAAATTGAACCGACAGATTTTCTTTTAGAATGTTTGTCGGGCATTGAAATATTCTCCAGAGGCCTTGTCTGTTGGATTAAATTAAATCTGGGGAATGTTGCTAGCTTTTGTAAATAATATCTTTTTAAATAAAATATAACTATTTTACATCTGTAATTGATTATTGATAATTTGGAGAAATCATATTGATTAAAAAAACAATCCTATAC
This sequence comes from Phyllostomus discolor, assembly GCF_004126475.2. Taxonomy (NCBI): domain Eukaryota; kingdom Metazoa; phylum Chordata; class Mammalia; order Chiroptera; family Phyllostomidae; genus Phyllostomus; species Phyllostomus discolor. The sequence continues at coordinate 17,353,040 of NC_040917.2, read as the reverse complement.
CCAAATTCCTTGATTACTTCTAAGAGTTTGGCTACGCTCTTTTTCCCTATGCAGATGATCACATCATCTCCAAATAAAGCCAGCCGTATACTTGCAGGGCCCGGCACAAAGTGTAAAAAAGGAAAAAAAACAAAGCAGAGAAAGAACTCATGAACACAGACAACAGGGTGGGGATTCCTGGGGAGAGGGGGGGTGGCAGGATGTGGAGGAGGGTGTGGGGGGATAAATAGTGATAAAAAAAGAAAAAAATCTTCTGAAGCCCATATGCTTGAGAATATTTTTATTAGATCCTCATATTTAAGTGACAATACCCCTAAATAAAGATTTATGAATCTAAGTCATTTGAATTTGAAAAATACTTTTTCACCTCTTGTATCCAAGTTGCTGCCAAATAAGAGGGAATAAATTTGATTCTTTCTCTGGTGTAAGATTTTTTTTTCTTATTTTTGGAAGCATTTTGAATAATTTCTTTATCTTTGACATTCTTAGATTTCATTAGAATGCAAGTAGGCATGTAATGAGTCTTTTAAACCTAAATTACATCTTGTATTGTTAATTCTGAAAAGTTTATCAAGATTTTTGTCATGTTCCTCTTATCTATTCATTTTTTAATTTTTGGCACCCTCATCATCTGCACACTGATATTCCTACTTGTATATACCCTTCATCTTTTAGCTTTGTAAAATATATTTTGTATAAAAATTTTTTTTCTTATTGCCCTCTAGTTAACCCAAAATGTCTGATTAATCCCAAAGCTTTCTCAATTCTATTATTTTTAAAACTTTTATTAATTTTTGAGAGAGGAAGAAGAAGAGGAGGAGGAAGGGAAAGAGAGAGAGAGAAGGGGAAAGAGAGAGAGAAACATCGATTTGCTGTTCCATTTATTGCTGCATTCATTGCTTGATTCTTGTATGTGCCCTGACCCGGGCTCAAACCCTCAACCTTGGTGTATTGGGGCAATGCTTTAACTAACTGTGCTACCTGGCCAGGGCCTTTATCAATTCTATTATTGATTCCATCTATTGGATTCCTTATTTCAGCTATTATATATTTTTTACTTAGTATTTCTGTCCAGTTCTTGCTATGATCTCTTGTTCCCGATTTATAGTATCAATATCGTTCTCTCTTAGAGCATTTCACACTGCGTTTGTTTCGCATCGTTGCTGTGTTCATCCCAGCCCTGCTTCAGGAGTTACGTGTTCTTCGGTTGGTTGTTTTTATTGTACAGTGGACACATTCCTCGGGTCCATAAACATCTCAGACTACAGACTCACCTTTTCCAGGGTTTGTCCCTTCCCACGCAGGTGGCATTTTTCAGAGACAGGTTGAGGTTAAGAGTCCTCCTTCCTGTAAACTAAAAGAAAGGGAAGACGGTAAGATCCAGTCGGGAAGCCCTTGGCACCGTGAAAACATTATCAACCTCCTTCATTTGCTTCCGTGCCAACAAGCACACCCTCTGCTCCTGGATGCGCCTTTGGTCATGCGTCACGTGACTTTCTAACTGTCAAAGGTGAGCGTGTCAGATGGGTGAGGCATGTAGGAGTGAATGCTCCAGGCTGAACGGTCAGGCAACTCCTGTTTCTCATCAGCTTGCCACCCCAGAGGGGTTCTGTACATCTCTGGTGTCTGGACAAGTGGCCAGGGCTGGTGATGCTAATTTTTATGGCCATGAGGCATCCGTTTACTGTCCCGGGCAAGAGGAGAACTTTAAACCCCTCTGCAAATTAGCCTCTCACAGCCGGCCACCTTTTCTCCTGGCTTTCCTTCCCTGGTGCGTACGGAGATCATTGTCATCAGAAGTCAGTGGACCAACACACTTGCCGTCAGAGCTAATACAAGCCTAACTGGTTTCTGACGACTTTTTAATTTGGTCCAAAGCAGGGAGAGAAGTCTCTGCAAAGGGACAAGGACACACAATTTCAGGAACGCAAGGGAGAAGCCAGCCAGTTAAAACTAAGACTGGTCGAGGGATTGGGACACGTCATCTGGCCAGGAGTGGAATGTAACTTAAATTCTTCCTTAGGACTGTCTTACCCCAAAAGACATAGCTGGGTGTGGGACCAGTTGACATGGCAGGTGGGTGAGGCCCTTCCAATTTATGAAGTGCTTCATACAAACATCTTTGTTAATCCTTACCATGGTCCTTCGCCGTAAGCCAAGCTGGCGGGGGTCTCGTTTTACGGACGAATGCATCAAGGCTCGGTACCTTCCCCTCCACACATTGTTGGCACGGGGCAGAAACAGTTCCTAAACACAGACCCCTCTGCCGCTCCACAGATGACTACACACTCCCTCTGGGAGAGAACGTGACCTCCCTTATCAGCAAGCAAACAAACACAAAATTGGTAAAGGCTCGCTGACTCATTTAGACGGAATGGAGCACCCGGAGGGTAGAGTTACCCTGTAAAAAAGATGTGTCTGGATGGGGGCCAGCTGGAGATTTAGCCTCAGGCCTGTAGAGAGGTGTAGGGACCTCAGTGGGCGGCAAGGGAAGGGAAGAGAGAGAGAGAGAGAGAGAGAGAGAGGGAGCATGCCACAGGGAAAGGGTATTCTCAGCAAAGACTATTTTAGGAGCCTCCTTTCCTGTGAGTTGCCTTCCACAAGATTATAAAAGCCAACCCCAGGCCACAGATTTTTAAACAGGAAAACAAGCTCTCCGTTTGTTTTCTGACCTAGTCCTCTTCCCCATAACTCAATCTGTCCAGCGCGCAGGGCACCGAAGTTACATTTCTTGGAGCACAACCCGAAAATATTTCTGGTCTTTCCCATGTGGTTTGTTTACTGGGCCCCGGTTGGTTTAATCTTATCAGTTCTGCTGAGCAAGAGGCCGGGAGCAATCTTCCCGGAGTCTGTCTCTCAGCAGGCAATTCTCTCCTCCCTGCTACCTCATTAACGTCAGAAACCCGGAGGTGAGGCGTTGGCCAAACTGCGGCTCTCAGGAGAGGGAGAAAGAGAGAGCGAGGGAGAGAAGGGGAGCGTCATTTCCTGTGGGCACGCACACACATTGCATCCTTTTCTCCTTCTAATGTCTTCAATATAAGGAGGAACGATGCCCTCCTACTAGAATTCAGCCTAAAGCATAAATCATCGTCCTGAAGAAAATGAAACACACACACACACACACAGAAGAAAGAAACAAAACTATTGGGCATCATGGTTAAAAATGACCCTAAAGACAGGTCTGTGGACCAAGGACTGACTCCTCCCTCGGACTGCATGCGATTGAGGATGCGTCTCGGTGCAGGGCGGAGACCGGGAGGGAGGCCTGTGTTGGAAGGTGTGGGGTGTGGGTGTGAGAGAGAGACGGTGGGGAGAGGAAGGGGAGAAAGAAATGAGTGTGGATTTCCGTCGTTGGTGATGTTATTTTGGACGGTGAAGCCACTGAACGCCAAAAGGATGGCTATGCCGTGGGAAGGGGCGTCGAGGTCATCGAGCGCCACCATGGCCACCTGTCCCATACCCGCGGCTGCACCCGATGCAAGGGAGGGGCGGTGACTGGTCCGATGATACACTGGCATGGGTGCAGCCATGGGTGAATCCCACGGGAATCCAAGCAGAGCCGGGCTTGTCTCATGATAATAGCGACGCCCACCCATCGCACAGCTCTCATGGTGTATCAGCCGCCAACTTAAAATCTAAGTACTTTGCATGTCTTAACTCATTAATTTCAAGTAACAATTCTTCAGGTGGGCACCATCATCACTCCATTTTGCAGGTGAGAAAACTGAGATGCAGAGAATTCGCGCCATTTGCCCAATAACAGGCAGCAAAGGAACTGGGATTAAAACTCAGGCCACCGGGCTCTTGACTGTGGGGCCCTAACACTACATTTTGTTACTTCTCTGGGCCGAGCGAGAAGGTCCATGCTTGTGTTAGCTGCAAGAGTGGAAAGTAAATAATAGGCTTTCAGTGAAATGGGGAAGCGGTTAAATAAATTAGCTTATACCCTTCATTTTCAAGGCATGGAAATGTATGTTTTAAAGTGATATTTAATAGCCAGAGAAGTTTTCATGAGAGCGCATCGAAAGAAAAATCACCACGCAAACTAACCTGGAGTGTGGCCCTCCTCGTTTCACGACGAAAGCTTTGGTACCTCCGTCTGTGTCTTCTCTCTCTCTGAACAGATGAGCATAGGGAAAAAATAGAAAGGCGTGTACCCAAATATCCACCACGGTTATTTCCAGACAGGGGGCTGCATGACAACTCTTGTTTTCTTCTTTATGCTTTGGTGTACTTGCCGCTTTTTAAAAAACAATGAGCACACACGATGCATTTATAACAGAAAACATTCACTGCGTGGGGAAGTGATGGGATGGATCCGATTTCTTCTTTGCTGCTAAATGCACTCTGTTCTGAGACCACTGTTCCCGGTGCTGGCTGCTCTTCCTGGCGGGGTGGGGGTGTTCTCTTGCGCCCCTAAACCATCCCCTGGAGCCTCCCCTCCTGTTCCAGGGTCGCGCTGTTTAAACTCACCTCTGTCCAGAGAAAGGAACTCTGGGAGGGGGCAGACCTCTTTTCCACGAGGTTCCTCACCCCTCCACGAGGATGCTTTGAAGCGTTGGTTTGGCGTGTCACCTTTCTGCTCCGAGGACAGAGGTGTTCTCACCTGGCGGCTGGTTATTAAGCTAGGCATGATGATTTAATTAAAGGGGTTCACATAAATGGTAACAGGTAGGGGATATATTTATATGTGAGCCAGAAAAAGAGGGAATATAAAGTCTTTCAATATAGACCTGTCTTGTACACACTTGTTCCTTTATAAAGAGTTGATGGGCGGGGGGGAAATGGGTCTTTGGGTCTTTTGCATACCAACTATCATACGGCCAGCTAAGTAAGGGAATATCCACCACGTTACCCCTCACCTTCTGTGGAATGTTACTTTTGTAAAGACTGGCAAAAGATCATTTTCCTCTCCTTCCTGTTTCTGGAGTTTTCTTTTTAGGCTTATGTAACCTGAATCCTTCCTTCTGTGACTGAGACGTTTTTCTCCTTCTCTCATATTCAGCCAAAGTGTCCCCAGAGGGCAGCGGGCCTTTGTCACTTTGGGGTGAACTAAGACATTAATTAATGGATCTGTGCCATGATTCTTTTAATGAGAAATCCAAATACATAAACCATTAGCATCCAATAGGCCCCAGACGGGTTCTAGAATTCCCCAGCCTCCCACAGGCGACTCTGATGTTTGTCGGGGTGACGGCCACCATTCTCCCGAGGACAACACGGAGGTCCAGGCGGAGAAGAGGGCGGGGAGGAGCTTGGGTCTGGCTGCGAGTTCCCAGCAATCTGGCGTCGTACCTGCTACAACCGGTGACTTACCTGCTACACCCAGTGACTTACTCGGATTCTGTACCAAGGGGTTGACGTCCAGGACAGAAAAAAAAGCCCAGGTCTGGAGGACTCAGGGCCAGCCCACAGAACTGTTTTCCATTCACTGGCAGGACCCAAAGGTCCCGCACAGCCCCCACGGCTGATGTCAACCCTGGCCAGATGTAGGGCCAGCACAGCCCATGAGCCCAAGTCCTCAGTGCCTCTTGGGCCCAAAGGCATAAATCATCGATTTTCTATGAATTGGGGATTACTGCTAAATCGTGTGCTTTCTATTAATAGATCTTCATAAATGTTGCAGGTGCAGCTGGGGCTGGTCTTTGAAGTGCCACTTAACCGTCCCCTTTCCAAATCCGCTTGATCCAACCCTCGTAAAACACCCCGGGGATTATTGATTGAGAAGGCCTCGGGGATCCCTAAAGGCGCTGCGGCTCAGGCTCTGGCCGGCGTGCCCCCGAGGTGCGGCTGCAGGCGCAGGAATGCGTGCCAGGTGTGGCGGTCCTGCTGCGCCAGCCCGCTGGGGCTGGGGCGGCTCCTCCCCAGCAGTGACGGGGGCGGAGCCTCAGGGAAGGGAACCTGGGACTACGGGCCCACAGGCCTCCAGTGTCCACCCCATCATTCCAGCCCTGGAGAGTGTGGCTCTTCCCTCTTAGGAAAGGTCTTGCTTCAGACGATATTCTTTGGAGCTATCAATTGAGGCTAATTTTCTGACTCCAATGAATTGATTCATGTGAATTAAATCATTTGTCTGAGCATCTTAATTGATTTCATCCAACTAAAATCCATCTGTGTAGATTAATGAATTTCTTTATTATACTTACATTTCCACCCTGGTCTTCTGGGCTCCACCCCCCTCCAGGCACTGTCCCTCCAACCAGCCGGTGCTGTCTCTCAGTCCGGCCACGCGGAACCACACCTGATACCATGTTCCTGCAGTCCCCACACCTGGAGTGCCTTTCTCCCTCTATTTTACGAAGCTCTTCTAAGGAGTCCAGGCACGTGTCGCCTTGCCCCTGGAGCCCTCCGGAGTTCTTGGGCAGACTTTCTCCTTCCTGTTTTGATGATGCATTCTTTTGTTTTTTAAAGATTTATTTTTATTTATTTTTTAGACAGAGAGGGAAGAGAGAGAGAGAGAGAGAGAAACATCAATGTGCTGTTGCTGGGGGCCGTGGCCTGCAACCCAGGCATGTGCCCTGACTGGGAATCGAACCTGCAATGCTTTTGTTCGCAGCCTGCGCTCAATCCACACGGAGCTACGCCAGCCAGGGCTGACGATGCGTTCTTTGTGCGTGCCCCTGTTTCCGCACAAGTGGGGTTGGAGACTGTTTCATCGGCATCGCTAGCTCACTCGGCACGAGCTCACCGTCCGCACTCCAGTCACTGGGCTCAGCCACGCCGCCCTGAGGGAGATGGGCTTGTCTGACTCAGAGGGAGTCGCAGGGCCATGGAAGAAGGACTTGAAAGCACCTGGGTGAGTGGGACATGCTGAGTCTTAGAAGGAAAGACACCCTGGGGTCTTGGGGAAGGACCCTCCAGCCCTCTCGGGGTTGCGAACGCTTGGGAGCTGTTGGTGGAAACACCCCAAGGGTGCCAGGCTCTCCTTGCCCTGCGCGCCCTCAGCCTCCGTGGAATGATGGGTGCCGCTGAAAGATGCCCGGTCTGGACCATCGCCCAGGCTGTGTCCGTGAGAAGACACATACCCAGGGCAGGTCCCTTGGGCATGCTGCCCTCCTTTCTTGTCAATGAAATGGGTGTAATACTACCGGCCTTCTGGCAGATGATTGGCGGGGGGGGGGGGGGGGGGGGGGGTGGGCAGCTGCTGAACACTCGGAGGAGGAAACGGGCTGTGACGGATGCTGTTATCTCTGTAAGACAGAGCGTCCCTTCTACCGAAAACCGCTCTGTGCACGGAACTCCAGGGGCTCTGCTACAAGATGCGGGAAGCTAAAATTATGACAGGTGTTGGGACGGTGAAGAGAGGCAACCCTGGGCTTCCGTTTCTCTTGAACTTCGGTGCATGTGCGGCCTGTTGCACGGAACCTCTGGGTTTCCTCTGAGGTTTACGAGGGCTCCAAGCTGTCTTTGAGGTGGAGCCGGCCAACTCTCTCTTACGTAGGGCAGACCCAGCGCACGCCGAGATGTGCGCCTCCCAGGGGGAATTTCCCCAGTGGTTCTTCCTGGCCTGATAGAAGTGACCCCTCCTGGCCCCAGACTTAGCCAGACACGTGTGGCTATGCTCGGCGGGTTTCGAGAATTGCCGTCGCGTTCAGATTTCCTCTCGTGGCCTTGACAACTGTGCTCAGCCGTGAACAGCAGTAGCCTGCCAGTGTGAGTTGCAGGGCGGACAGATCCATCACGGGTCTGAGTAGCTTTGCGCTGCACCACGGTGCTAGAAATCGCAAAATTAATCAACCGGTAGAAAGACACCCTTGAAGGTGAAGGCGGGGAAGATGGGAACGGAAAGGAACACGTTTGGACAGGGCTCTATTTATCACCGCCTCTTATGAAAACACGGGAGCGTTCGGTGGAGTGGGACGCGCGGTGGAGGGAGACCGCGGCTTCCGTGGAAGGAGACGGCGCTGTGCAACCGTTTCGACTCTCCCTCCCACACGGAGGCGCGTTTCTTCGGCGGAGTAATCTGCGATGATAGATGAAGCCCCGTGTGGCCTGTGGGGTGGGAGGGTGCAGATCTTTCTATACGTTCAGGTCCTTCTCATGAGCCCCCAAGTGTGCGTGTCACGTGACGGAGAAGGCGAGATGCTGGGCAGCCAGGGCTGAGCAGCTGGGAGGGGCGCTGTGGCGTGGAGCCGCATGGCGTCTGGAAACCCCCAAGAGTTGGGTGCAGTCACCTGGAGGTTAGCGTGCCCTCCGGCTTTGGGTAAGTGACTCTACTATAGAGCCGGAAAGAAGAGCTTGGGGGGGTGGACTCAGATTGATAAGATTGGTACTACCGGAGGCCAGGCTGTGACCCACCCACCGCGGGGACCCATTCTGCTAGTCACCAGCATTTTCCGCAGCGTTCTCTGAGAATGGCGGGTCCCTGGGGAAGGTCTCAGCAATCTCAGTTGTAAATCTTTTCTGTAGGCAAACAGGCATGAACCATTGAGTTGTGCTTTTCTTTCTCCACGCAAATAAAAAGGAAATTCAATGTTTGATCTCTTCCTATAGCACTGCATTGGATTCCTTGATGGGTATGGCTTTCCTTGGGAATAAAGAAATGATCACAAAGAAAAATCCCATCAAAATCCGCAGTGCTCTTCGCAAACAGGAGGAAGGTTTTTCTCACCCGTGGCCTCTAGGGATCCACTTCCATTTCCTCCGTTTGCCTTGCACGGGGAGCAGCCAGGAGTACTCATTTAACCTCCCGATGCCATGGGCATGCCTGCAGCCCTAGCGAATGCTAATTAGGGGACGAGCAGACTCCTCAGGGGCTGCTCACTGACTCGGTCCAGTAGCATCCAGGACGGAGAGGCAGGGTTCTCCTAAGCTATGGGCCCCAAGTCACCCACCAGAGGTGGCAAATTCCCAGGGAAAGTATCAGATGAATCCGTGAATGAGCCAAACACTAGGAGGGAGGGCAAGAGGGGAGGGGTGGGTGCAGGTCCAGAGACTGGGGTCCCTGAGGAGGGGGGAGGGTGCGTTTATCTGGATCTTAAATGATGCGAGGGGCTCTCGTCTTGGTTGGAAGCAGTTTTGAGGCAAATCTTTCCCTAGATTAGGGAGTCTCTGTTACAGTAAGGACCTCAGAGATTACATTAAAAAAAAAGCAATGTGAGCCTCATATTCTGTATTCATGATGGTTAGGACTTGTCCACATTGATATGTTTATGGCCTTTAAGTAAGAATTTATCCTAAATTAAACCCCGAGTTGAGAAAGAAAGAAAAAAAAACCTTGGAGAGCAGTGTGTCCAAACTTTGGTTTCCCAGGGAGGTTGAGTGACGTGCCCAAGGTCATACAAATGAACGTGACATCTGGTTAAGGAACGACACGGGCTGAACCCATTCCAGTGATGTCGCCGCCAGCACCAGCTCCGTGTTTTCCGTCTGCCCGGCTGGGTTTCTCCCGCTCCTGCCTGGTGCCCCCTTCCTGGACCCTGTGATTCTGGACACACTGCGCCAGCTCGAGGCTGCAAACACGCCACCCCCCCACTCCTCGCCCGCCATTCCCATTCTCCCCGCTCCCCCCCGACCCTGCACCTCTGTTCTCTTCACGATCACTGACGAGACTTTCACGTGCACACTTCACTTTAAAATTATAAGGTTAATACCTTTACCCTCCTTTCACTGTCAGGTTAATCAAAGGTCTTTACCCTCCTACGAGACCTCAGAAGATGTTCAAGTCCAAGTACGAGAACCCTCTACCATCGTCCAGTACGTCGCTTCTGTCATATTTTTCAGGTTAAGGTAAAACTTGCAGGGAACTGAACAGATGTGGGTGGACAGCCCTACCTGTTCTAGCCCAGACATAGACTCAGTGTTTATGTCAGTGTAGCCCCGCCCCAGTGAAAATGGGGGGCAGTCCCACCAGCTCCCCTCGGTCCTTCTTCCGGTCCATCTCTCCCCTCCACAGGCCCCTGCTGCTGTGACTTTTATCACCGTAAATGACTTCCGCCTGGCCTACAATGTCCCCATGAATAAACAGAGTATGTCTTTTCTGTGTCTGGTGTCTTTTGTTCAATGTGGTTTTTTTGAAACTCATCCATGTTATTTTATGTAGATCAATAGTTCAGTGATTCCCAAAGTGGACCACTGGGGGTCCCTAAGACCCTTTGTAAGGGGCCCATGAGGTCAATAGTATCTTTGGTTCACAGCCCGCACTCAATCCATTGAGCTACGCCAGCCAGGGCAACAGTATCTTATAATTCTACAAAAGTGCTATTAACCTTTTACATTCTTATTCTCTCGTGAGAGTGCCGCATAATCTCTATATGTATATATGTATATACGTATGTATGTATATATGTAACCTTTCTACACGCACGCATGTAGATATCCTAGTGGTCCCATTCCTGAGGAGGGCTCCAATACAGGGGCCGTACAAATGAATAGAAATCCTCTCCATCCTGTGAAGTCTCTCCCCTCCTTCGCCGCGAGCAGACACAGGCTGCCTGGCAAGGTCGGCCCGTGGCCATGGGCTCACTCCTTCCCCCAGAGACCGAAAGATTTCAGTTACAGTGGATAAAAAATGTGGCTCCATATATGCTCGGATTTCGAAGGAGTTACCCAGTATAACCTAAAAATGACAGTACAAATGATAAATAAAAATCGATTCTTGTTTTGTTTTGAAAGTGTATTCCTTTAAGAGCTCCTGGCGAACTCCCCCCCAACACCAAAAACCCCCAAACACCAAAAACCCCCAAACACCAAAAACCCAGCATTATTCCTGGACAGAGTCTTCAACACTGTCTTGCCGCTGTCCATCCGAGTATGTGGCCCATGCCCCCTGGATTGAGGAAATAAATAGTGTTACCCTTTGGGGGGTGCATTTCAGCAACAAGTTTCCAAATCGTTTCCTTTAGAAGGGGGCTGCAGGTGACAAGGGATGGCAGGTTCCTTTCACTCCAGCTGCTCCCCCTCGTCCCCATGGACGCCCCCTGCCTTGTCACCCCCATGAAGTAACCGTCCCCAGGCCTGCAGCGGAGGGTCTTTGCCCTCCCCAGTCTCTTTGCTCCTGTCACCGAAGGCCGCCTTGACATTGACCCCCATGTCTCTATCGTCCGCAGGTGCCATCTTAGTGTGGATGGTAGACTTTTCCACTAGACCCCAGAGTCTCCCCCATTTTGCTCAGGGAGCCCCGGGAGAAGGGACAGGTGTGGAGACCCTGAGGCATGTCTGCCCCAACGCAAGCTCGGGCTCAGCCCCGCCTTCGCACCAGCCCCGTCTCCTCTGAGTCCCGGCAGGACACCCACGGGAGGGCCCATGCAGCCAGCAGAGTGCAGATCCCCGACGCCAGGCGGAGCCTCCTCCCGGAGCCACGCTTCTCGGAGGACCGGGGCCCCCCTTGGCTTCTCCGCTTTCTCCAGTGTCTCTTTAAAGGAGTCACTGTTGGTGTTTTCCAAAGCCCCCTTCCCATCTGCTGCTAGACAAGGTGTCTGACTAAATTGCATTCTGTGACGCATGCTGGCTGCAAGCTAATAAAAGAATAGCCAGGTAAGTAGTCCGTAGGTTTTTAATCAGAAGACGATATTGAACTGGAGATAGTAAAACCCTGGCTAACCGCCTGCAGATGCCGAAACTCTATAAAGGGACAGAGTGGGTCAGCGCGGTTTACCGCCCTAATATGCTCCCCTTTGTTTTGCACAGAGCGTTCTTATTGGACTTAATAAACTATCAGTTTTATTGTGTACAGTACATAACTCCTGGAGTTTTACTGTAGTAACGGTAATCCCAGCACAGCTGAGAGATGAAACAGATCACTCCGTGGGCGGGTATTCCGAAACGCAGAGAACTAAAGACCAACCTGTTGAAGACACTTATTGGCACCAAGCAATCTGACGTTTGGAAAAAAATTGAATACATCACCCTTGAAAGTAATGTTTCATTTCCCCATTCCTGAAGGTGGTGCCGCATATGATATCGACTTAAATGGACCCTTGAAACATTGAAGCATTTCACCAGAAAACCTGCTATAAATTCACCAGGATCGTTATGAAATGAAACCCCGGGGGAAAGATGGGCTATAAAAAACAATGACACCCTTGCTCTCCCTCAAAGTTCTCGTAGAAGCACTGGCTCACAATACCAGGCAGGAGAAACACCGCCCTGGGAGCTTGATGAGTTTTGCAGACTTTCTCCCACTCCGTGGTCCGGTGAAGCTTGTGATTTGGGTATTGTGTGCGTCGGATGCGATGTAGACACAAAGGACGGTTGGCAGTCATCTTGCTTGCCGTTACTCTTGAGAGTGCTCGGTTGAAACTAGGTTCATGGAACCCTAACTTGGCCAAACAACAGCCAGAGAAATGATCCGTTTATCACTGGCGTGCCTCAAGGGGAGGTTTGCTGTTGCTTTTGCTTGAGACTTGGGCTGGTCAGAGAGAAGGCAAAATAGCGGGCTTGAAGACTGAGTCGGTTTCCCGAGAGACACGCGAAGTTATCAGCATGGTCCGCACGAACCCAAGGAGCAGAGGCTTTAGGTTGAAATAAATATCACATTTGCTTTTCCTGCCTGTTTGCATTTTAGAGCCACAGAGCCGATGTCCCAAAATTTTGAAAATATTTTTTAGACCAATAAGCAAGCTGAACTTCTAGGGATCTGTGTTTTCAGCCTGATCCTCACACAGACTTTGAAACAAGGATCGTGTCTTCAATTTCCTTTGCTCCCTCTTGCTGTCTCCCAGCGGCCAGAAGACAGGAGATGGCTCGCCGGCTGTCCTGCCCCATTCGGTTGGTTCGCCTGGGACTGGAGAGGACACAACGGGACATGGGGTCGTATTCTTATCCACAGGGTTGGCTTCCCTCGGGGAGGGGTGACAGGGTGCAGGGACAGCCTAAACTGTGACTGAGCATCTGCCTCCACCGTTGGGTCCCCTGCACTTCGTGTTTCTCTTTTCCGGACACAGGTTGTGCGACAGGTTGGAGGTTACCTTCGGAGAGCAACTTCCTATTTTGTAAAAACCTCTTCCCTGCCTTCTGGATTCAGCTGTTCTTTTTCACCTCAGGTTCATGATCTTCTGACCCGAGAAAGAGTCACAGTGACCCTGTCCACAAGTCTGGAACAGGATCTGTTGTTTCTCGTTTCCTCCTGTAAGAAGCTGGGACTCTGCATGACCTGGGGAGGTGGATGGGTTGGAGGGTGGAGTTTGTTCCCAGGAGACCCCAGAAGAATCAGTGACCCCCCGCCACACACACACCCCTGAAACCTGGATTTATTTTCTTGAACAATGGAAGGACCGTCAGCCACGGGTGGCACAAGCACCAGGGCAGGAGAGAGAAAGTGAAGCTTCGGATAAATGGTCCAGTTTGCTGAGGAAGGCTGTTCTGTGTGGCGTGGGCCCAGCTCTTACTGGGAGATGCACAGGGCCCATGCCCACAAATAGGTTCTCCCGTAGGGAATCAGGCCTGCAATGTACTTAGGCCGCCACGAGCCTTGCTTTTTGCTAAAACTCCCTCACCCTGAATTGAGGACATTTACTGCACAGTAACTTCCTAAAATCCATGCTAAACCTTCCAAGGATGAGTGTAACCGGTCCAACTACTTTTGCCTTTTCATTTGCAAATATCCCTCTTCTGTGATGTGATCATCAGTATCCTCTCCTTTGTCTTCTGTAAAAGGTAACCACCTAAAGCAAGCCTGTGCGTAGCTAATGAGGACCTTCTTGTGACGTGCCCAGTAAGACAGTGAAAGCTCACTGGAGTGAGGACCAAGGCTTTTGCTCCCCTTGAGAGAAAAGCCATGCTGTCCCTTTTCCTCCACCGGACTCGGTAGTCCATGTGAATGTCTCATATTTCATCCATAATGACGCGGACCCCACGAGCCGGGGTCCCCATCAGTTTGCCATTGTGCGGTGGCGGGCCCTGGATGGTGCACACTCTCCAGGAGATGCAAGTGCCATGTGCCCGGCACCGAGACCTGCATGAACATCTGCGGATACAGGTCATCGTGACACTGGATCGTCAGGAGAGAACACAGACCCGTCCCGATGTGGAAAGATGAACCTCCAGGCGTCACGCTGCCCTTCTTTTCTGCAGCGTGGATAGGACCCACGCATCTCTAGTAGGATAGCCACTTGCGGTGGTTTCTCCTTCACCGGTAACATGTCATCCACATGCTCTACCACTTATTTTATTATTCTTTTCGACTTGTGACAAAGAGCGCAGGGCGGTGACGTTGCTCACCCAGATTTTGCTGGCCGTAAAATCATCTTCTCCGGCGACTGGGCAGGAACTGGGCGACATGGTCACGAGCACCTGGGAAGCGTGCGGAGAACGCTGAGCTCTCGTGAGAACGGGGATGGGACGCATTTAGGAGACGATGTTACCTCGGCACAATGTGGGAAGACCTCGAATGCGCCTATCGGGAAAGACAAAATATGATGAGGGGTTAAGCACTGGGAGGCAGCGAACATCAATAACTCCTGCTATGTTCACGGAATTGAATTACGAGGCACCCACTACAATGTGAGGGAGCTAATAACAATCAGTGTACTTGACAATCATTACTTGTACTTATTATCTTACAGGTTTATTCTTTTTTCTGCAGAGCAAGCATGATTAGCTATTAAAATTAATTATACTTCAAAGGGACACAGGCCAAAAAAGAAAATATGCTGGATGTAATTGGTATTACTGTTTTACTAAGTGTTTTCTGAAAAGTATTAGCCTGGTATTATTAACACAAAGCGAGAAAAGCAGTTTCCACGGTCCTACAAGTTTAGAAAATTCCGCACGTGCATCTGACTCTTGGGCAGTTATAATCCATGTTACAGTGTCGTAGGCTCTGAGTTATCTCAGGGAAAAGAAAGGCATTTAATGTGGTTTAACCCTACCTTTTCTGCACTCGTTTTATGAAAGAGTGCCTTTTGCCCAGGCTCTAACATCTGACAGAATGGTAACCTTACCTCGAAGAAAAGCTAACCTGTATTTATTAGTGAAGAATGGATTTCTCATAGGCACCAGGGGAAATCAAGACTTCGGTGTGTTATACTTGGTGCATGGTATTAACCTGCAGGGCTGTACCCAGAAGGTGACTTACTGGGTTTGTTCCCTCGTGTCTCTCTAAGATCAGATGTACCGGAGTCTGACATTGCACAGAAAAATCATTCATTTTATGAGAACAATAGTTAATATTTGTAGAGTCCTCGTTACAAAACCCTGGGAGGAGCACACTAGTATAATCTCCATTTTACAGGTGAGGATATTGCCGTGGCCGGGACTTGAACTCAGGCTTTCAGCCTCGAGACCCATGACCGCCGTGCTGCCTGCCATCCCCCTCTGAGTGGCTCTGCAGCACCTGGGGAGAAGCGAAACAGGTAAGTGACTGCGACCACAGATACCGGGGGTCATGGATATGCGGTGATTCCGTTGGCGTCTCTGTGAAACCTAGGAGGAAGAGGCCAGGCATCCATGTGCTAAGAAACAGCTGAAAGGCAAATGGCTTTACCATGGCCGGAATGATTTTAAACTGAGGAAGGGCAGAGCGTGTTGGAGAAAACCAGGGTGCATGGCATCATGGGAGGGGTTTCTGGTGGTTCAAGGTGCCACTGTTTGTTTCACGTGTGGTTTCCCAATCTCCAAGGTTATGGCTGCGGCCCCAGCCCTATCACATCCTATCGGGCCTCTCAGCACGGCCAGAGCCCCCTGCCGGACTCCGTCTGCCACTCCTGCCCCTCCGTGACCTGTGCCTGCACAGCGGCCAGCGTGAGACTGCACGGCCAAGGTGAGCGCTGTGGGATTCCCCTGTTCAGGTCCTGCCGCGGCCCTGTCTTTGAGTCAGTAAATCCCAAGTCTTGAAAACGCCCTAGAAAGCCCTGCTCCCTGCCCCCTCACCCCCACCGCCCACCTGGATCACTCCGCTTCCACCACACCGATCCTTTCGCTGAGCCTCATACACGCGCACGGGTGGTTCTCTTTGCTTCCGCACTGCTGCTTTGTGTGGCCAAGAGGTGTTGCTCATAGGAGTGTATAAAATAGCGCCCCTCCCCTCTCTACTCTTTCCCAAGCCTCCTTCATTTTTCCTTACGTCACTAATTAGTGACGTCAGCACTATGACGCTTGGCATCATGCGTATATGGTTATTGTTGAGATCCTATGCTCCGTGAGTGGCAGGGACTTTATCTGTGTTATTTCGAGTTGCAGTCTGGCTATGGAGACCTCGGCACCTAATGGATTTCACAAGAAATGTTTGTCGCGCATCTGCTTAGCAGGTCCCCCACCCAGGAGGAGCACAGCCAGCAGAAGCGCAGGTGGGGAAGCAGGTGAGCGGCTGAGCCCCGTGGTTCTGGGGCTCGCCAGGGTCGTGTAGGGCTGCAGAAGGGGGCGGTCAGCAAGGGGGTCTGGCTCCTTTCACACCACCTCCCCATTTCCACGGATCCTGGATAGTTTTGTATCAGAAACGCTGGGATGTGGGGTACAAAAGCCTGCGAGGTTTTCACCAGGAAATGCTCTGGGGTCCAAAGGGAAGCGGGTCTGATACACTGACTCGACTCCTAGAGACCCCTCTCGGCCCAGCCCCGACTGCTCCTTCCGAAATGTGGCTGTAAAGTAATGGACCTGCAAACTGTTCTGGGTAATTATGGCGTTCCCGGCGTGAGCGCGGGCTGTCGTTAGCCACGCTTATGGACACCAGCTTGTCGCGGTTGGCTCTCAGCCAGGCCGGGAAACTGCCTTCCATTGAGAGGACACAGGTTCAAGGGGATAATTAGGCCGAGTGCTGTGCAAGTCTGTTGATATAAATGTGCTACAGATTAGCCTTTTCCCCTCTCCTTGCTGAGTAACGATCTGAACGAACAGGTGGTAAGCTAATGGGGGGACGTGAAATTAATACTTTGTTTCCTGGTCCCGCCTTTGTTGTTTTTGTCGAGAGGATTTCTTCAGAATCTTCAAACACATTGCCAGCACCTTTTCCCTCCCGGTCTTATTTAGTTTAGTCTAAAACCTTTGCCCCAAAGGGAGCTGAGCCATGCAGGTTTTCAAAAGGAGTTCCCCTGCTTTTGTGGGAAGCGATCCAGCAACACACATCTGGGAAATGGAACAATTAAAAACGACATGAAGTAAAACACAAGCCTTTTTTGCACTGGCGATGAAACTCCGACCACAGCTCCATCTCAGGCTCCAAATGTCAGCCCAGCCTGAGTCCGAGCAGTGTATGCATGCTTGGGAAATGCTCCAGGCAGCTACGATGCAGCCACTCGTGCCTCTGGAATGACAGGGCTTCTTGCACGGTGAGTGATGGTTTTCATAAGGGGCATTCTCCTCACAGGTACTAATGACCCCGGAGCTTGCCTCTGCATATCAGTTGCCATGCTTCAAAAGCAAAACAACAAACAACTCAGTCCTGTTCTTCATGATGGTCAAACCAATTTCCTTCCCTCATCTGTGGACTCAGTAGAATGTTTCAGAATTAGTGTAGAAGGATCTGGAGACTCAGGCTTTCTTCTTTCGTGGGAGATCCTCAGCAAGAAAAATGTATCTTGTGGGATGCACATGTGTGTGAGCAACCAAGCAAATGCCTGACCTCCCTGCAAAAACTAACAAGCGAAAACCCATACGTTCAAAATGGTAGAAAATTCTGTGGCGTGCAGCTCGTTCTTCCTCCACCTTTTCCACCCTGCACGGCACGGCAGTCGGGAGAAAGTCACCCAGAGTCTCGGTTCCTCCTTCGGGGTGGCAGGAAGGGAACAGAACGTTTTGACAGTGTTCTTGCTGGTCTAGAAGCTGCCCAAGGGACTGGGTGCTGTTTTGCCAACTCAGAGTGCCAATGGGAACAGTGGCAGAGTCACATTAAATGTCCATTGGAGGCTGCTGGAAGCCACGGTGGGCGCAGTGGCACATGAGTCCTGTAGGGGGACTGCAGATCTGTGGGTGCCCGGGAGCCCGAGATTATAGGCAGAGAAATGCAATGGAGTATCCAAGGCCCTGGGCATAAGCAGGGGTGAGACTTACAGGGAAATCAAGACACTTAAAAGCAACCGCCTGTGCAGGGGCCTGGGGAAGGGAGGCTAAGACACACATGCATGTGGCCCAGGGAGGACCTGGCCCCAGAAAAGGCCCAGGGAGACTTGCATGTGTCACACCAGGTGTCCCTCTGCACAGAGGTGTCTGCAAAGACTGGGAGTTGGGACTGGTTTTCTGAGGCTCCAGTTCCAGCAAAACATCACAAGGCGTACAAAGAAACAAGACAGCCCAAGAAACAGGACTGTCTCGAATAGGCTCGGGGAGCTACAGGAAAACATGGACAGATAACGAGAAGAAACCACTAAGATGACACGTGAGCAAAATGATATTATTAACAAAGAGACAGGAATTATACAAAATAACCACGTCGAAATTCTGGAGCTGAACACTGTAATAACGGAATTGAAAATTTTCACTGGAGTGGGTCAACATGAGACGGGAACACGAGGAAGAAAGAATAAATGAACTTGAAGGCAGGTCGTTTGACATTATGGAGACTGAAGAACAAAAAGAAAATAAAAGGGGAAATGGGGAAAAAAGAGAAGAGAGCCCCAGGGACTTATGGGACAGCATCCAACGGACCCATATGTCCGTCACAAGAGTCCCGGATGGAGAAGAGAAGGGGGAAAAAAACAGAGAGTTGATTTGAAGAGGTAATGGCCCCAAACTCCCCCAAATTGAGGAAAGGTGTGAGTAATACAAGAAGTTCAACAAATTCCAAGTAGGTTAGGTCCAAAGACATGCACACAGACACATTATGATCAAACTGCTGCAAGTCAAAGTCAAAGGGGAACCTTGAAAGCAGCCAGAGAAGAGTGACCAAGGGGGAGGTCCTCAGCGAGACTGCCCAGCAGGTTGCCCAGCAGATGCCTTGCAGGCCGCCAGGCAATGGGGCGATATAGTCAAAGTGCTAAAAGACTGAAAAAACAATTCTGTTGTCTGGCAGAACTATCCTTCAGAGAGGACAGAGAAATAAAGATTCCCATATTAAAAAACAAATAAGGTGGGGTGGTTTGTTACCATTAAGCTTGCCTTACAGGAAATGTTAAAGGGAGTCCTTCCAGTTGAAACAAAAAGATGCTAGGCAGTAACTTGAAGCTGAACAACATACAGAGTTTTCTGGCAAAGATGAATCTGTAGGCAAGTACAAAAACCTGTGTTATAATGTTGGTTATAAGTCCACTTTCTATTGTTGTATAGGGCTTAGAAGACAAAAGCATAAAATAATTCTGAAAGTATGGTAACATGTATACACTTGCAACATCATAAACGAAATGTGGGACTCATGCTCCAACGAATGTGTGAATCCTGTAGACGTCATGCCAAGCGAAGGCAGCAAGTCACAAGAAGACCAGGAGCCTCTAACTCCCCTTGTGGGCGGTACCTCGAGTAGTCGAACTCCTGGGGACAGAAAGTGTGGTGGCAGGGGGCTGGGGGGCAGAGGTCCGCGGTCAGGGGGCTGGGACTTGCTCCCAATAAGTACAGAGTTGCAGTTCGCGAAGACGAAAAATTCTGGAGACGAAATGTGCCACCATCTGAACTCGACACTTCAAAACAGGTATTAGGATGAATTGTATGTGTATTTTCTCACGATTAAAAGTATAAAAATACGGGCTTTGGAACTAGGCAGCCTTGACAGGCCGTGATTTGGAGGTTCAGGCCTCTTTGAGTCCTAGCTGAGTGACTTGAAACAGGCAACCTGCACGCTCTCATCTTCAGTGTCCCGTGATGACGTGACAAGGAGCCTGGGTGCCCCACAAAGTGCCTGGGACATGGTTTAGAAAAAGTAATGATGAAAAGCAATCAAGTAAACAGTAAAGACAACAAGGTCTTCAATGGCAGTTCTCAAGGGCAATTCTATTCCAAAAGGCTCAGATAAGTGCCATTTTATTTTCAGCGTTAGTGTTTGCCAATGCTTCTGTGAACCCAGATTTTGGACCATGGCAAAGCCTCCTTGAAGCCTCACAGGGCAGTGGGCGAAGACGAGAATTGTTTTCTCGCTTGTGTTACTGTTCCCTCCACAACAAACTTCTCAAAAGCTTCTCCGGAGTGAGGAGGCAGGGGGAGGAGGGAGGGAAGGACGAGAAGAGATACGTGAGCATGGATATGTTTCCCGTTCCGTAAACATACTCCTACAGGGTACCTCACTGATGCTTTCTGAAAACCCGTGTTGGGTCCTTTCCCTGCCCCGGCCACACACACACGCTGTTTCACGCAGAGCCAGCATCCACAGAGAAAGGACCCAAGACCCCCTGCGTTCTCACTCACTCAGCCTTCTGCGCCAGCTCGACGGGGGGAGCCCGGGGCGAGGAGACGGGGAGACGGGGACACAGCTTCCGTTCCATCCCGCAGCTCCCAGCCCTGTCTTATCGGAACCCCGCCCAGGGAACCCCGGCCTTGGCTTCAGCTGGCTTCTTGGTGACTCGTTTAGATTTCAAAACCCTTGTTTATATGGATTTATTTGGGAAAATAAAGCCTTAAAATAGAAGCCCAGGCTTATCATGGGAAGGCCTTTTCCGACCAATGTATAAGCAACAAACTATTTGGTTTATTTTTTCCTTCTCTTTGAGATAGAGTCCATGCCGAGAGGAAGTCGGTGTCAAGGATTTGGACAAACAGCTAAGATTTGAGGGCTGGCTTTCTTGGGGTGGGGGAGGGTTTCTTTAATACTCGGTCAGACGTGGGCACTGCAGGTTTGCGGCAATTATTTAAAAAATGAGAGAGAAGAAGGAAAAAGAAGGGAGGGAGGGAGGGAGGAAGGAAGAAAGCAAGGGAGGAAGGGAGGAAGGAAGGAAGGAAAGCAGGCATTTTTATCTCATTGGAAAACGCCTTTTTAACAGACCAAGGGGACGCATGGGCTCCGGGCGTGCCTCAGGCAGGAGCCCCGGCCTCTGTAACTGGGGTCTCCCCTGCCTGTGCCCCGGGCAGCTACTCCGGCAGCCTGCAGAGCAGCCTCCCGAGGGGGAGAGGAGCTACTCCCGAGCCCAAGCAGGGAGGCAGGTGACTGAATGCGGAATAGTCCCCGAGTACAGACACTTTTGCTTTTGCTTTTCTTCCTGGAAGCAGCTCCGGCCTGGGGAAATGGGCCTGTCTTACTACTGTCCCCATCTAGGGCCGGGGACATGATGGACCCGTGACCAGCAGCACGACAAACTTTGGTGGGAAACAGTGGGTTCTGGAGCTCAGGGAGGGCTCTGCGGATTCCCACGGACCTCGCCCTTGTCTACCAGGCAGTGCGGCTGAGCTGAGTGCAGAAAGCTGTGAAGGAGATTTCAGGTTCGGGGGGCTGGGGTGGGGCAGAGAGAAGGGGAGCAAGACCTCACTCTGGTGGGCAGCCAGCCCTGCTGCTCGAAGGCTGCAGAACTGAAAGCTCCTTCCTGAGAGCATGTGACAGAGAGAGAGAGAGAGAGGGAGGTAGGGAGAGAGAGAGGGAGAGAGATTACATCAGAGGATCAAAGCCGGCACATTTTTGTGGCGGGATGGAGATTACAGCAGAGAGTGAAGCGATGTTAAAAGCCCCCCCACATTGTCACTGGCGGCAGCCCCTCCCCATTCTGGCCCGTGGGGACTGTTCTCTCACAAGCCCTACCCTGGGAGGAGAAATCAGTTTGGCCCGTGGCCTAAGGGTTATGGCTTTGAAAAACAGCCACAATACACGAACAACAAGTTACAAACGCTGGAGGCCACGGGGCTCCCCAGGGACTCGCCTCGGGCTGTGCTGGTCTCCTGCTTCTTCTCTGGGAGGCGGGGAGGGGTCTCAGTGAGGCCTCAGGCTCTCGGGGAACAGCGCCCCCACCTTGTTGCCAAAACCCACCCTGGTTGTTTGGGGTGGGCCGGACAGAGAAACATTGTTCCTTCATGGGCTGAGACAGGGTGGGCATGGCAGGGATAATTGTCCTGTTGTGCACGCAGTATGAGTTTTGGGTCATCTGACAAATCGTTTTCTCTAGAAGAGCTAGAGAAGCAACCAGGAGAGCAACCTGGAAACTGTTTTGGGCTGGGGATCAGTGACATCAGCAAACAGGGCCCCGCCCCCATCACTAAGTCACAATGTGGACAAAGTGGTGCGTTCTTTTCGTCTTCCCTCCTTCCCCTAAACACGCACGTGTTCGTTCCAGGTCCAGACGTTATTAGTTCTCTCCATTCTTACCGACTCGTTCTGACTCTGCTCCCCACGTGGCACTCCAGTTTTTTTCTGATGTCAAGATCTAGAAAAAAGCTAAGATACTCCTGACATGTCAGTGCTGGAGAACTGGGGACCAATATGGGGATGACAACTGTCCCCCCCCCCCACCCCCGATTCCCGTTCAATTCTTTCACTGGTTCTGTCTCTTAGGGACTGTTCAACATGTAAAATGAGTTCAAAGCTCCATTCATGTTCCACAAAAATATCTTTTTCGACTTTTCTTCCTATTCAAAATCAAGATTGCTTCTCATAGCTACCCCAGGGCCTGTGTGCCGCCCAGCAGCCATTTCTAGGAGCACCTTCTAGTCGCCAAGAGATGCAGAGGGTTACTGTTATACAGTCACGGTCTCTGCCACTGACCGGTGACCAGACACGCCTGCTGTCGGCTGCTCAGAAGCACGCAAAGACAATGAACCAGAGGCATATTCTCTGAGCTTCCTGGCTGCCAGTTGTCACTGGCAAAAACTGCCCTTTGTGTTTGTGATTACGTATCTCTCCGGCCAGGGCCTTCTCCCTTTCTCCAGAGACTGTTTAGTCTTTCCTAGAACTCTGGGTTGCGTTTGCAAGAGGCACCAGGCTTTGTGTTAATACCGAGGCTCTGAAACCACCGCGGATAATGACTGAACCAGCTGCCTCTCGTGGTCTTGAAGAGTGACCTCTCTTTAGCAATAACTGCCACCTAATACCTCCCTCTCAAATACTAGGTCAACAGAGAGTCCTTTGGCTGATTTTTCCATCAACAGGCTGGGGAATTGGGAGTCGGCCCCAACTGCCTGGATACGTCTCTTTCTCCAGCCTCTCCCTGTGCCTGCCTGTGTTAGTGCAATGAATACAATGTAACGATGGTGCTATTCGGATCCTGTCCTACCCAGAAAACGTACTGCCCCCCAGCACCCCCACCAACATATACACACAGAACACACGCTGACAGCACCTTTGTTACAAATACAGGCTCTGGCTATTTGAATGGTACGTGCGTTCAGCTTCCGTCTTCATTCAGGGCTCCTCTGTCTTTGCCCAATTATGAAACACCTCCAGTTTCAGCCAGCGCCAAGGCACCCAGCCTCCGAGGAGCAGTGTGAGTGAGGTCAGAGCTTAGATTTCTTGGGTGACGCGCTCCCCGGGGTCAGTGCGTGGGGGCGGGTAGTGGTGGTGTGACCTTTGAAAGGGGTGTCACAAGACTGTGGGCCCGTTGCTCGGAGGAAGTGATCCCGGAAGGGAGACGGTCCCTGGGAAGAGGTGACAAACTCAAACCGAAGTGCTTGGTTTCAGGCTGTTTCTGCCTTTTGATCCTTTGGCCAGTGTCCTCCCTGGGGTTTCAGACCCAGACACTCGGCGCGGGCCAGTCTCCTTCCCCGGGATTGACGGCTGGCTGTCACCATGTCATCACGGAGCTAAGGGGCATGGTCCTCACGCCCCAGCTGCAACCTGGCTGCCTCACTGTTAAACTTTTGGCTGTTTCCATGCTGTATATGATCAACCACAAATCACTAGGGAATGTGTTCATAGGTAAAACTGTCCAGCAGGTAATGGCAGAGCCCCTGCAGTTGGAAATTTTTGCACCCAGATTTGGTCTCTATTTTGCTGGCTATGCGGCCGGGGTTGGGGGGGCTGCGTAACCCAGCCTCGTGTCTCTGGTCTGTGAGAGGTCGACCATTAAATCTACTTCCTGGGGTTAGTGGGAAGACTCCGAGGTCATGTACGTAGAGGGACAGCTGTGGAGTTTTCCATACATGAAATGCTCAAAATAATGTGTTTTTATTATTAATCATTTTGATATTTTATGATATGTGTAAGGATTAAATCGACAGAAAGATGAACACCGAATGAGAAGACAGTTTCTAGTGTCGCAAGTTCGATTCCCAGCCAGGGTACATGCCTGGGTTGCAGGCTATAACCCCCAGCAACCACACATTGATGTTTCTCTCTATCTCCCTCCCTTCCCACTCTGAAAATAAAGAAATAAAATCTTTAAAAACCAAAAAAAAAAAGAAGACAGTTTATGAAACTGAGGACATGAAACGTGTACAAACAGTGATAACAAATTCAGAGTCATCTCAGGGTCTCTTTCGGCCCATGGACGTGTTTCCACCCAAGTCGTTAGGCTTTTCTAATTGTTGTTCAAGGGTCTGGAAACCTGGGGACCGTTTGGGCTGTTGAGTAGATGCAGTGAGTTTTTCTTATGGACGAATACCACCACCAGCCCTCTCCTTCACTGCGGGACAAGTACGTGCTCCTAGGCTTAATGAAAACATTACCAAGTACACAGAACAGTTTTCTAGCGATGAGGCTCTGGGGAAAGGACATAAGCAGAAGTCCACACACAGTGGGGGACCAGTTAACCGCCTGAGCGTTTGTGGGGACAGTTGTCACCACCAAGAAAGCAGAATCTTTCACCTCGGGCTGAGGGCCCCTCCCTGCCCCATGATGCCACTTTGGAACTTTGAAGTGAGGAGACACTAGAAGGCAAACATTGCTTTTATATATATATTTTTTCTGAGGATAGAGGTAAAAGACACAGTTTTCTGAGGGTTGCGGGGAGACAAGAACATTTGCACCCATGCACACATACCCAACGGGGCAATAACCCTCCTCGGTGATTTAGGGCCGCGCACAAAGACCATTTACAATGAGACCCCTCCCCCTTTCCTTGGCTGCGCTCTCACTTTCCAGAGTCCATATGTTGTAACTGATACGAGGCGCCAGCTGCTTTGCTGCACATGTGAATGTAATAGAGGCACATTTAGATGGAATCGTTCAGTTGTGCCAGTGTATTTTCATCAGTGGCAACATCGCAACGGTAATTTGTTTTCCAAATTGGTGGTGCAGTGAGGCTTCTCGAGATGAATGGTGGGTAGTGCTAGCCAGAGCCGGGCACCAGGGGAGCCCGCTCTGCTCTGAGGACTAGGCATCGTGCTGAGCAGCCTTCTGAGTGACAGGAGCTCAGCCAGGACGTGGGCATGTCTTCACGGGCACTGGCCAATCCCAAGGTGGAAAGACAAGAGGCACGCTAAAACACGCCCATCCTATTCAAAGTATCTCATAATCGCATTCTGAATTACATCACCCATGGTGGAAAGTCTCCGGACTTGCTGACTTTCTTCTGTCTTTGTCCGACACTTGTATTCTTGGTGGAATCTCAAATCTGCCTATTTTGGAAATGATAAAACTTCTAGTGGATGCCAGGATTCCTTCAATGTCTTTGGTAAAACATAGCATCGTGGTCACGATGGCGTCTTATTCTTTCTGAGGGGGGCCATGGTATTATTCCTTAGCTCCTTCTCTTCCTTATTACCAGATTCTGGCTCATCTTGGCCAATGTTTAACTTCTTATTGCAAAATGTTAACTAGTAACTCAGGTCTCTCATGCTTTAAAAACCACCTCTCAAATTTCACTGGTGATTCTCTGACCCCAAAGCCCAGCAGATTCTTCAGAACCAGAGGTGAGTCAGTGTCTAATTTCCAAAATAGAATCTTGGGTGTGTGAGACCACGTTTCGCTGTGATGTGTAACCGTTAGCGGGACCATGTGGCTCCTTTGTTTCTCACGGACCATCAGAGCGGTGGCTGGGGCTGAGCCCCCTGGGCTGCTGTGAGAGCTGAGCCGGGATCAGCCCTGTGTGATCCGCGAGCTTGGGGACGGGCTACACGGGACAAGTGCTGGAACTGCCAGTGGGCTTAGGAAGTTAAGGTAAGAGCGGACTCAAGGCGGTTCCGGGTTCTGGAGGATCCCGGGGGGGGGGGGGGATTCCAACTTGCCCAGGAAGGCTGTCGGGTGGTTTAGACAGGAAACAGAATGCATCCCATCCTCGCTATTTCAGGGTTCCTGAGTATCCGCCTCAGAATCCCCCAGCTGAGGAACTGAATGGAATACACCTGCCCTTGTTGTCTCAGTCCAGTTCTGAGCCCAGAATGAAGGGGTTCAGAAGCTACTTTCCAAGGTTTTGAAGTTCAGGGTGGGATTCCTCACGCCTGATGTGCCCAGATGAAAAGAATAGGAAAGTAGAGTTGGTGGAGATGATGAAGAGGGAATGGATACATCGTGGCATGAGAGGCCATTGTGAGATGTGATTGGTGCTTCCCTAAGTGTGTTGGGTAAAACGGAAAAGGAGTGACACTCCTTATCAGTACTTCTTCTGTGTCCAGCGTGTCACTGCATCCTGCCAACTGTGAGGAGCATTTGGACTGGTGCACTGGTCCGTGTTCGTCTTGTTTGGAGGCTCATTAGATCCAGCAACACATGGTGTTAATTACACGCAAATGAGCTGGCCGCGAGGCGGGGTGGTAATGCTTGTTTCCTATTCTCGGTTCCCGCCGCTGCCAGGGAATCGCTGGCAGCGTCTCGGGTTCTGCTTCTCTTGACCCGCAAAATGGCGATCACGGTCATGTCCACGGTCATGTCCGCAGAGGAGGGAGAAGTGGCGTCTCAAAGGGCAACTGTGGCACGCTGGAAAGAACGTGGGCTTCGGCACTGAGAAGATCTTGGCTGAGGTTGACGGCACGGCGTTGCCTCGCTGCACACCCTTGTCCCCATCACTCAGTCTCCCTAAGCCTCCGTTTCCCCACCTCTAACCTCAGGACAGTAGTACTTGCCTCGGAGGATCGCTGTGTGAGGAGAGGACAGCACATACCCAAAAGTGCTTTGCAAATCTAACACACACTTCGGCTGGAGTCGGTCTGGGGGCCGGGCACTCTGCTAGGGGTTGAGGGTAGGTTGGCAGAGACCACACTTAATGCCCTCTGTGCACAACAGGGGGGCAGAGATGTAAATGAGTGATTGTAACGATTCTAACCCCAGAAAGTAATACATTTAATGGTGGTGAGCAGAAAGCAGAGTGGGAATAACAAAGAGAGCAAAACACAGCAGCTTGGAAACAAAAGATGAATTGAAGATCGCCTAGCAGACATATCGGGGTGGGGGGAGGATGGGACTAAAGGATGGGAATGTCACATGTGTTACTATTATTGTCCAATGTTACTTATTACCCAGATTTTACTCACACAAGCTGATATGGACCATTTGACCATTTTAATAAACATATAAAATAGAATTTTACCATGTTCCTTTGAAACTTTTAACACAAATGACATTTTAAAGTAAAAATATAATGTCGCATACATTAAAACTTCTACTCCTCAGCGGCTTTGGGAGCTGGGCTGGAGTAATGGTGAGGCGGTGTGAGTTTATCTCATAAACTACATCGACGCAAAGGCAAGTGCAGGGGTCAGGTGGTGTTACTTAGCCCTGATCACATCTACTAGCAGATGTCTGACACCTGTCTTGATATCCGCCCATTCCCCCCGGCAGTGACAATCAGGGGCTCAGTAGTAACCATCTAAGCTGCGCAGACGGCGAACCCATGTAGGAGATCGTCCTGGGAGCCCTCTTCCCAATCCCTGCCCCGCCCACGAGGTCCTGGCGAACCCAGAATCCTCTGCAAGCATCTGCCTTTCTTGCCCCGCCCCACCTGCGCCTGTGGTGCGGGGTAATGCAGTGCGGCCCCACTTCCATGGCATGAAATGGAAATCCAGATTTCTCTGTCCAGTTGGCTGTGGTGGGCTATGAACCACAAATCCAGCTTCGGCTCAAAACATACGTTTCAAAGGATTCCGTTTAGAATCTGGGCCATGGAGAAAGGTAGAACCACCTCCTACAGCTGAGCTGGAAAGCCCAGCGTCTGCTTGCAGGGGTGCCTATGGTCACCTTGGTCCCCACACTGCCGTAGTCTCCCTAACCCAAGGGCAGGATGGAGCCTGACTCCGGGATTTGAATGACACGGAAATTCACTAAATGACGGTGGCCCATTCAATGAAATCCACTCTCCCCCCTTCCCCGTTGCAGATCCGTTCAGGGAAGTTAGGGCTTTATAAAATCTATTGTTTTCTAAGAAGAGGGTTTGGAATCGACAGAAAGTTCCCAAATGTGATTCTGCAGTAAGTATTGTCTAACTGGCCTAGTTCTTCCTAATCGACAACTAGTCATCGTTGATGTTGAGGAATTTGTAACATTCAAAAGTGCCCCACTGGCTTGCCGATTAGCGAGTGGATAAAGGAGGAAAGCAAGCATCTTCTTGCAGATTGTTCATGGGATCGGTAAGCATCAGTGAGTGCCCCGACACACCCATGCCCCTGCATGACAGTCTGCAAAGAGCTGGGCACACGAAATGTGTAACCAGTGGTCTTTTCTTGCTCTGTGTCAAACGGTTCAGTAACAAAGTTAAACGTGGTATCAGGCCCGAGATAGGACATTGGAAGGGAGCTGATTTCAGAAGACAGCGCACCGAGGAAGGTCAGTTCTGTGAGCCAGGCGGGATGCTTTGAGGGCATGACAGCTTTACCGTCTGAAAGCACCAGCAGTAAAAACAATTACCCAACTACATATGCAAATCCGGGAGGACTTACAATCGGATGGCCCTGTGCCAATTTACAGACCCCAACAAAGGGCTGTTGAACGCACGGACACACACACACAGAAACCTTTCCCGAAGGAACACGAGGAACTCATTTTGTCTTGTGAGAATAAAGGGATAAATTTCCCAGATTCAGCGCATTTAGGACAGATCCTTACCAAAAGAGGTGTGTGGGTCTCTGGGCACCCTGGGGTTCAGAAGTTAACCCTGAACACTTTTCTGTGAGCCGAGTTCTAGCTGACTTCCCAGTGTTAGGGAGAACAATGAACAGGGAAAAATTAGTAAAAGAATACACCTTTGCTTCCCCTTCTTTACCAGAAGATAGGTCAAAAGGAGCAATGAAGATTTAAATGAATAGTCTTGAAAAAGCTGTGTTTACCTTTTACTACAGAACCTTTTCGGTAATCTGTGACCTCATACGTATTGTTTTAGACACAGAAAGTAGTTACCTTATAAAGATAAAATCAGGCTCAACCTATGACAACGTTCTAAAGGAAGTGACGGCTTCCACACTGCCTGGGCGCTGCTCCGCGGAGGTTGGGACTGGCTGCTTGAAGATGCGTGCGGGCAGGAAGAAACTGGGAAGGGTTGCTGAGAGTAATCTAAGGCCACGGGGCAGGGGGGAACATGTTTGCTGCATCGAGAACAAGAAGGCAGAGCACAAGGTGGGGATGGAAAGGGGGGGGCGCGTGACTTCATTTATTTATACAGCACTTGTTGATGCTCTTTCCTGTCTCTGTTCCTTCGCCAAGACTGTCTCTCTAGAATGTGGGAGAGAGACGCAAGCCAGAGCACCAAACTCCCTGGTCACACGTCCGCCCGTGGAGACTCCCAGGGAAAAGTCCTCGCTGTGGGAATCGGTTCCGGGGGGACACACCGATGCCAGTGTTGGCGGAGCACCGGGTGCTCCCCGTGGCAGACCCCACCCCCACTGTGAGTGCAGGTCTCTGCACCTACAGAGCACAGGCCTCGCTGAGGGGTCCGGGGTGGCCGTTGTGGCTGGGGAGTGAGACCAATCACGAACGGGTGATTTTAGAGAGTGGCACACCCGTTAAGGGAAATGAACCACGTGGCAGAACAGAGATGTTAAATGCACGAGGCAGGGCTAGGAGGGAGGTGAGACTGAAGCTGAGACCTGACTATGGAGACAAAGCCAGCCCTGCAAAGGACAGAGGGGAGGAGCCTTTCAGGCACAGGAAGCAGGAAGTGCAAAGGCCCCGCGGTGGGAAGGGACTTGGCTAATCAAAAAACAACATGAGGATTCATGTGGCTGGCGTCCAGTTAGTAAGGCAAGGCTCGATCCAAGATGTGGTTGGAGAGGCAGGCAGAGGCAGGGGTAAGTGCAGCCATTTTGGGGCCCTGAAGTTTATAAAATTGGGGGACCAGTTCTAGGAGAAAGAAAGCAGAACTACAAATAGGAAGTTAAGTACAAAAGTGGGTATTTATTTATTTCCAGCTTCACTGAGCTATAACTAACACGGGCCACTGTATAAGTTCAAGGTGTAAAATATGACGATCTGATACACGTATCCATTGTAAAATGATTACCATGATAAGCCTCGTTAACACATCCATCACCTCACGTAATTCTAGATACTTTTTGTGGTGAGAATGTTTCAGATTTACTCTGTTAGCAACTTTCTTTTTTTTTTAAGATTTTATTTATTTATTTTTAGAGGAAAGGGAAGGAGAAAGAGAGAGAGAGAGAAACATCAATGTGCAGTTGCTGGGGGTCATGGCCTGCAACCCAGGCATGTGCCCTGACTGGGAATTGAACCTGTGATGCTTTGGTTCGCAGCCCGAGCTCAACCCACTGAGCTACGCCAGCCAGGGCGGATTTCCTTCTTTTAATGGCTGAATAATAGTCCATTGTGTGTGTGTGTGTGTGTGTGTGTGTGTGTGTGTGTGTGTGTAGTATATACCTAGTAAATATATATACTAGAACTTTACCCATTCACCGAACGATGGACACACATGAGTTGCTTTTGTCATTCTGTCGTGATTAGTGCTGCCATAGACACGGGAATGTAGCTATTTCTCTGACGTCCTGATTTCATTTCCTTTGGACAGTCCCCGGAAGTGGGATTGCTGGATGACAAGACCAGCTAGTTCTACCTTTCATTCGTTGGGGCGCTTTTGTGCTGTTTCCCGCCGTGGCTGCACCAGTTTACACTCCCACCAGCAGCGCACCGTGGCGTCCTTTCCTCCACGTCCCCGGCCACACCTGCTCTCTCCGGTCTTTTCGACGACAGCCATCCCGACAGGCGTGGCGAGGTGACATCCTATGGTGGTTTCGATTTGCGTTTCCCTGGTGGCGAGTGATGCGAAGCATCTTTCCGTGGGCCCGTTGGCCATCTCTGTGTCATTTCGGGAGGTTAGATGTGGATGCTTGGATGACTTCCTCTGCATGCAGGTACCTGACGGAAACCAGGACATACAAGACGGAAGCTGGGAGTGGGGGGGTGTCGGTACCAGAGCTAGGCTTGATATTAACATGGAAGGTGACGGACCCAGGGGACAGCAGGAGATAACCTAGGGGGAGAGAGAGAGAGAGTGGAGCTAAAGAAGAAAATGACGCCCTGGCTGGTGTAGCTCAGTGGATTGAGCACAGGCTGCGAACCAAAGTGTCGCAGGTTCGATTCCCAGTCAGGGCACGTGCCTGGGTTGCAGGCCACGGCCCCCAGCAACCGCACATTGATGTTTCTCTCTCTCTCTCTTTCTCCCTCCCTTCCCTCTCTAAAAAATAAATAAATAAAATCTTTTTTAAAAAATGACCACAAATGAGCCCTGGGGCACCCAACTTTAAGAGTTCGCACGGAAAGGGAGGGCCAGCAAAGGAATCTCAGGAGGAGTCTTCACTAAAGGCTGGAGGGGACCCACAAAGGGAGGAAAACTTTGTTTTGCAACTTCCTGCAAATCCCTGCACTTACTCTCAACTCTCGAATGCAAATATACGTATTTATTTGGAGGACCACAAAGGGGTGGGGGGGAGGGGTTGGAACAAATCTCCAGAGGCTTATTTAAGTCCCTCTCAAGTTGCTGTGAATGACAAATTGGGGTTAAAACACCATATTTGAATGATTTAAGTGTAAATGAGCAAAAACACATGGATTGTATTTCCTTCCAATGGCCTATGAGTTTAACAATTAAGCACAAAAGGGTACTTGGAGCAGAAGGCTTGCTGGGGCCTTCCAAACTGGAAGGCCTGGGGCTGGAGAGCCAACCAGGTTGCCCTGGGAAATTGAATCTGGACTGTATTCTCCACCCCCACCCCCACTGCACCTCCCCGTATCTCTCTCTCTCTCTCTCTCCACCCCCTCTGTGCTGATTTTGTCTGTCTCCCCTGGCCTTCCTCCCCCACCCATCTCTGGGTCCCGGCTCCCATCTGGGTGCCCGTGGACATCTTGAAAGCACATTTCCCAGCTGCCTCGAAGCAACGGCCAGAGTTCTCTGCGTTTGTGGAATTCCACCAAGGATTGCCAGTTGGAGATGAGGAGAAATCAGTAGCAGGTGTTGCGGCTCTTCAGGGAGAGTGTTGTTTATTATGGCTATTCTTAACAGAAATATTAGGACGCATGCTATGGTGGAGAATATATTGCTTCGTATAATTCTGCATTATTTCTTCCTCCAGGCTTTCTGCTCTTACTTGACCTTCAACTTGCTCTCTGCTAGACAAGCCAGACGCACAAGAGTTAGAAGCCATTTTCCTTTTGTTACTAAACACGGCTGGATAATGTGTTCATGACGTAGTTACAGACTGGCTGGTGACAGACGTTATAGAATGGCTGTGGAGCTCAGCGTGGGCTGGGGCCAGGCAGGGCGTTGCCTTTGTTTTCAGGGCTTTTGAAGACGCAGTAGTGGGGTCTGGGGTGAGAGGGTGGGCTGAAGGGAAAATGAAATGGGTTTATTTTTGACTACTATCTTTGTTTGAAAGTGGAAGGCTTTTACCATAAAAAGAAATATTGTGATCTTTCTAGTATTTCAGAGAAATACTGTAGGCCACTAGGGAAATCCATGCAGGCTAGGGAGTTTGAGCAGAGGGAAGTGAGAAAGGCCGACCTTGACCGTGACCGTGACCTTGACTGTGACCTTGCTAGGATTCTGAGGGTGGGGCCGGCCATGGTGTTCTGGAGTCCAGGGTTCTTAATATGGCACAGGAATGGTGAGTGGTTTTGTCTGTCTGTTAAAAAGCATCCAGTTGAAGGAATTTCTGTGGCTTTATGTAGTTGTGTAGCTACCACTGTAATCAATATATAGAACACTTCTTTTATATCAAAAAGCGCCCTCCTGCCCCATCCAGTACCCGCCCCCCCCCCCAACTCCCAGGCCTAGCAACCAAAGACCTGCCTTTATCACTGGGGTTGGCCTAATTTTAGAATTACACATAAATGGAACCACAGAGCATTTATTATTGTTGTTGTTATTATTATTATTACCATTAATGGACTTACTCGCTTAACCGTAATGATTTCGAGATTCTCCATGTTGTACCACGGACCAATACCTTGCTCCTTTTTATCGCCGGGTGGTGTTGCCAGGGACGAACATATGTCCTGTCATCAGTTGGTGGGTATGTGGGTTGTTTTCATTTGGGGGTATTATGAATAATACTCTTATAAACATGCTTTTGTAAGTCCTTGATTGGACGTGTGTCTTTATTTCTCTTCGGTAAAGACCAAGGAGGGGTCAGCATGCACTTGACTCTCTTTGTAAGATATTGTCAAAGCGGTTCACAGGACGGCACCGTTCCCCTCTCCACGGGAGTTCCGTCTGCGCCACACCCTCACCAGCGCCTGTGAGTTCCAGGCGTGCAGCTTAGCCACCCAACAGGTGTGCAGTGGTGGCTCACTGTGGCTGTTTTTCTCTCTTCTTGTTACGTAAGCGAAGTCACACAGCCATGCAGTGCTCGTCCCTTTCGTGTCTGGCTTCTTTCACTTAGACGGTGTTGTCACAGTTCATCCACGTTGTCATGGTTCACCCATGTTGCAGCATGTATCAGAATCTTTTTAAGGCAGAATCATATTTTATTTACACACACACACACACACACACGCACGTCCAGACTTTGTTACCTATTCATCTCCATTCCTGGACGATCATTTCGGTTGTCTGGCTTGTGTGAACCGTGTTGCTGTGAACATTGGTGTGTAGGACCGGAAGTTCTGTGTCCCATGTCCCGACATTCCCTGTGGAGCTGGGATTCCGCCGAACTTCTGGAGGGCCCTGCAGGCTGTCCCACAGTGGCCGCGCTGTCCCACCCGCAGGGCGAGAGGGTCCCAATGTCTCTGCATCCTCACTGGTTTCCTTTCTTTTCCTTTTGACAGTAGGCATCCTCGTTGGTGTGAAGCGGTATCTTATTGTGTTTAATTTGCATTTCCCTAATGACTCCTGATGTTCATTCTCTTTTTATATCCATTCTCTTTTCACGTCCTTATTGATCACTTATGTATCTTCCTTGGAAAAACATCTGTTCGAGCCCTCTGCCCATTTTTCACTTTGGCACGCAGAGCTGGCCTATTCCGTGGGCTGTGGTTCCAAAGGCAAATTCAGTTCAGAAGCTCTGCCTGCTGCCTTGAATTGTTTCCAAGGGTTGTCGCTGCATTTAGTGGGAAACAGCGGAAAGAAACAAGTCTATACCGTCTTGCTTGGACCAGAAGTCCCTAATTTATGCTGTAAACAGAATGGCTAAAAATAAATGGGTTATTTGTTAAATGAACTTTCTTCAGGAAGTGAGTGCTTAGTGGGAGCGTGTAAATTTCCTAGTTCTTTATTAAGAATTGCTCCTAGCCAATGAGCTGAG
The DNA here is from genome assembly GCF_004126475.2 of Phyllostomus discolor. NCBI lineage: Eukaryota > Metazoa > Chordata > Mammalia > Chiroptera > Phyllostomidae > Phyllostomus > Phyllostomus discolor. The sequence continues at coordinate 17,318,708 of NC_040917.2, read as the reverse complement.
GTTCTGCTTGCTGAAAAAACACACCCCTCTCCGAAAAAAAATCTGCTTTACTGCAGGCATTGATCTGCAGTGAGAACAGAACTGACATACAGTAGGTCTCAATAAGTAATTGTTAAATGGAAGAAATAGTGGCTGAAAATGAAAGAACCTCTCCCCCAACTTCATGAAATTATTCAGATGGTCAAGTAAGGGCTGGATGTTGTACAATGAATATCACAGACATTTTGCTGGATTCACCTAAGGATTATTTTTCCTGGTTCTGCGCATGGAAGGGGTCCCCTGTGCATCTATAAATAATGCCACAGAAGACGATCTGAATTTGACTTTGTCGTTGTACTCAGGACCGGGAAGTTCTTGAAAAGGGAATGAGAAAAGATCGATCCAGAGTTCACGTGGAAGATGTGGGGCTCATCGTGGTTTGGTATTCAGTCCAAGTCCGGGCTTGGGTCAAACCTTGGTGTTCATTACCTGTCACTTCAGGAGGACTTGGTTGTGAAGGCTCCTTCAGGAACTGCAGCTCCTGAAGTTCTGGAAATGCAGAAGAGCAAAGGTAGGAGGTGCTTTTCTCTGACAGCAGAAGGCGATGTTCAGACGGATCGCTTCCCGAGAGAGGGCCCTGGAGGAAGAGGACACTGTGCACCCTCCAACACCAAGCTCGCCTGCTCCCCTCGGTGCACCCAGTGACTCCTCCCCCTCTGAGGGCCAGAGCTCTAGGGTCCTCGGAAGGCACTGTCTTCCCTCTTGGCAGCCCGACCTGCATTTCACCACCTGACACTCGGCTGAGTGTGTCACCAGCCCTCCCCTGAGTGGACACCACTACCAATCGCCTTGCGACTCTCCTGCCCCCAGGAGACAGTCGGGTCACCAGGGCACGTCCCGTGGACCTGGCCCTGATGCCCGACAGCAGAACCCAGCCGGAGGCTCGGCCTCCCCGCATTCCACGGCTGATGGGCTCCAGCACGAGGAGTTAGAGGGACCGGCCCAGGCCTCGGTCTGCAGACTTCAAACACTCCCAGCAGATGAGGCCTGGTGTTGGTTAAGGGCCATTTGCAATTGCAGCTCTGGCTTTCAGCTGCACTTTTTATGTTTCGCATTACCAAATTTCCCGCCCCCCCGCCAGGCCCTGGAGATGGATTGTGCAGGCAGACCCAGGCTGCGGTGGCTCTGTGGGAGGTGGGGGCCGGCCTTCACCTTGCACGTGGCCAGTTCTTGCACGTGAGGAGACCACATGCGACTCCTGCATGGTGAGAGGTTGGGCTGCGTTATCTGTCGCGGTACTGGGCAGGCCTGAGCTGTGAACACCTGGCACCCTGCCCCCTTCCGACCAAGGGCACGTTTGGGGACTCTCCAGTCTGTACCTTGGGGAGAGAGGAATTTGTTGTGCAAAGCTGGGGGTGCACCTAGGCACCCCTCCTGCGGGCGGGGCTGACCAGAAACACCTTTCCGTGGACAGCTGCATTTCAGGGATGGGATGCCACATGGTGGTTCTTCAGTCCCTTATAGTCACAAAAAGATGGGCAGCTGCCTGCGGGCCTCCTCCAGGAAGGTGGCCAGATGGCATCTGGGAGTGAGCTGCCCAGCGAGCATGCCCACAGGAGGGCGAAAGCATGAGGCCTTTCCTCAGGCTCTTCCCGACCTGCCTGCATCATGTCCTAAAATTCTGGCATTGAGAATTCTTAAAAAATATTTTAAAGAAGGGGTTAGTTTAGGGTTTCTTTTTTTAAGATTTTATTTATTTATTTTTAGAGAGGGAAGGGAGGGAGAAAGAGAGAGAGAAACATCAATGTGCGGTTGCTGGGGGCTGTGGCCTGCAACCCAGGCATGTGCCCTGACTGGGAATCAAACCTGCGATGCTTTGGTTCACAGCCCACGCTCAGTCCACTGAGCTATGCCAGCCAGGGCAGCATTGAGAATTTTTACTGAACTGCAAGGACCCCAAGGAAAGATATAATATTGAGAATTAATTCTTATAAAAGATACCCTTGGGTTCTAAAGGACTGTGGGGAGGGGAGGAGGAGGAGATAGCTACAGCATAAATGTGATTCATTTTGTTAAAAAAAAAAACTATTACTCAAAGATTTATTTTTCCATTTTGAAATTTTTGTTTTAAAAAATCATGCTATATGAACATACAGGGTCAAATGGAAAACTCACTTTGGCATCAGTGATAAAATAGGATCCTTCAGCTTTTTAGACTCGACTTCAGGCTGCTGTGAGCTTCGTCCCCCGCAGAGCACGCACTGTGCTCAGCGAGAGGATGCATCAGGGGCCATCGAGGGCATGCCCTGGGGATGCACCAGCGCACAGGTGGGCTCCCCTGGGAGGCAACAGGGGACTGGCGGGGGAAGGGGAACTCACAGCAGAAGGGACTCTGGCCCTCATGCTGCATTAGGTACCTGGTGACAGCTCACTAAAAGCTTATCACGTGGAGACTGGGCGTGCAGGAATCCAGCTGAGGCTGCTGTCCGTGAATGGTCCCGAGTGTGTCCTTCCGCTGCGCGGACCTCAGGAAGCATCAGACGAATCTCCCACGCAGCCTGCTGTGGGCGAGGGGCGCTGGGAGTGAAGGGCGTATGGGTGTGACTGCAGCATCCCATACAGGACGGATGAAGGTGCTTTAACCACACCTCACCTCATCTTCCTTGACCTCAAGGGCAAGCAGGCCAAGAAAGCCATTTTAGAGGTGAGAAAACTGAGTGCAAGGGGGTCAGAGACATGTCCAAAGTGACTTGGGACGGAGCACGCTGCTCTGCGTGGCCTCCAGCTGACAGTGCCCAGGAACGCACTTCCACGGCGCGAAGGTTACCGTGCCTTCCCCCACGAAAGATGCAAGTGCAGGTCGGTACGGGGAATGCAGGGAAGAGTGTAGAAATGCTGGTGTCTGCCCACCAGGCATGGGGCGGCTCCGGATGTCTATGGATCTGGTCGCAGCCCCGGCCAAAGGAACTTCGGCTTTCCAAGCTGGCTTTGCCTCTCCTTCTAGGGTCTGAGGAAGGTCTAAAATCTTCAACGGATCCTCTTTGTCCCCAAATTCCGCTAATTTTTCTGTTTGACTCCATGAGATACCCTACATATTTTTAATATAGAAATTTCAAAATGGAAAAAAATGTAATAATATTGTTTTCATCAAACTCTCTCTCTGGGGGCCTCTGTATGTGAGCTAAGCAGCCAGGGAACATTCGGGAAGAATAAAGGGAGAACAGCATAGTGACCTCGTACCCTCGGAAACTACCAGAAAGTTCCGTAGGAATCCTGTGTGCTGCCAGGCACGGCTGCGTGGGAGAGCAGCGGCCGCGTGTACGGGCTGCGTGCTGTCGCGGCGTGGGCTGCCCCTCCTCCCTCCCTCCCTCCACTGTGCCTGTCGCTGCAGAGCCCCGGCCTCAGCATCAGCTCCTGTGGGCCACCAATCGGAGGTCCTACTACCGACCCACGTGACAACTGTGCGGGAAGTAGCACTCGAGCACCTGGGCGCCGCGTCTCAGCCGAAGGTAGTTCCAGACTGAGCTCCGCGGGTTTCTAACCCCGTCCCGCCTTCACGTGACTTGGGCGGCCCGCGGAGATGTATCGCGGTCAGCAGACGCACCGCCTGCACCTAAGGAATGCTCCGGCCTCCAAAGCAGCGTCCGAGGCTCAGCCTCCCCGGGAAGAAGGGCTCCTTTGCTAGAAACAACCTGACAGCCGGAAGGGCCCTTGGTTTGAACGTGGGCGTGACGCGCCTTGCACACGGTGGTCTGCCTCGTCTCTCTGCCTCCTGCTTAGATCGCGGTCGATCTGTTGCTCTCTGCCTTTCTGAACCAGAGGCTGTATGACAGGTTTCTCATGAGGCTCCTTTGAACCAATGGAACTTTCTCTGGCCCGCTGACATCTTTTTTTTTTCTTCCTTGACATATACACTTATTTGAAAAACAAATCTGGAAATGTTTGCCAGGAGGCTCCCTGCCCATAAAACCATCCGGCGTCTGCAGAGCCCTCTCGGGGGGTCCCCCGCAGGTGCCACAGGCTCAGCAGCTGGGGCGGTCACACGTGGCGAATTCAGGGAATGGAGTGGACTTCAGATCAAGATGACCGATGAATCCGCTTTACAACTCAGGCTGAAGCTTATGTTAAAGATTAAAAGGCCTTTATAGATGGGTTCTGTTCTGCACCCCCCCCTGCCGAGTTTTCTAAGCCAGGAAGACGGCTTGTAGCAGCCCCTCGGGGTGGGTGTTTTGTGCATGGCCCGGCTCCCTGGACAGCCAGAGGCCCGACACATTCGCACCCGTTGGGTTTGGAACGGGGAAGGCGGAGCGTTGCTAGCAGTGCTGTGCTGGGGGGTCTTCCGCCCACCAGAGAAGCTTGGGTGCCTTTTCCAAGTGGGTGTTGGCAGTCATGGGTGTCACCTGCATTTCCAAGCTCCTTTGTGACTTATTGTCTCCTAAGGTGACAGGTGTAACAAACGTCACAGCTGATGAGGTAATGCGGGTCTGGCTTATTGTTCAAAGTAGATTAAAATAGCATAGCAGCAGCCAGATTTCCTTGTAGTGTAGACCATCTCAACTCTCCAGCAAAACTGCAGGTGTGGTCCCATTGCAAGCGGGAGCCCTGCTTTGTCGCCATGATGAGGGGCTTCCCCACCTTAGCAGCCTGGCGGGGGGGCGGGTCATGCTGTTCCATAGTTGGAGGGGCTCTGGGTGTCCGCACGCTCTTTCCTGATGATCCAGTCACAACTATGGTGAAAATGAGCATGATGAGCCATCTGAAAGCGTGTTGTTCTGAGAGGGAGAAGCAAAGAGCTTGCGTCCTTCATTCCCAATACTTGAATCCTTTCAACTAAGCTTTTTTTTTTTTTTAACAAATGACCTTCCTGAGAATTAAGCCCATTCATCCATCATGTGGCCCGAGAAACAAGCTCATCTTTAATGTTCTAATATTGCCGTTCCAAAATTCTTTGCAGCGTTTTGTAAACCGCCACCCAGCAGTGCGGAGCACGTGGGGCTGGTGTTCCCGGAGCATGTGATGGATGTGGAACATCCTGGCTACAGCAGCCTTGCTGGCGGAGGTCAAAAAGGGGAGCATGCGCTTTTCAACGGCATGTCTCTTGAAGACTCTATGCAAGGTCTTTGAAGGTTTGCATGTTTAGCAGCAGTAAAACAGACAGAAATGAAATGTTTAAAAAAAAAAAGAAAAAAGAGCTCGATGGCTAAACTCCCAGGAACAAGCGAGTCTGGGTCTCCAGCGTAAATTCCCTCCGAGGACTTTGAAGTTTGCCTCAATCTGTGAAATTCTAGTAACGGTCTAAATTTGCTCCTCCACATCTGGCGGAGATAATTGCAACAGTAAATGGCATGGGGCTGTCCGTTTGCTCATGTATTGTTCATTAAGTCGAGACGGGTTTGAAAAGAGCCTCCTGGGTGTGGGAAAATGGTCTCAGCACTTGCAGGAGTAGAGACATGCGGTCACCCTTGCCCTGGAAGACCTTACTCTGCACTTGGGAGGGGAGGATCCACGAGCAACTGATGGTACAATAATATGCGTTACCCCGAGACAAACAACAGAAGCTGTATCCAATCCAGGGGTGAAAAGACGAGCCATGACCCATTTGGGAGACTGATCTAATGGAAGGATTCACATTGGGGGGTTGGCATTACAGCTAAAGCATATGTTGAGGTTCTGTGTCTGGAAAGGTCGGGAGGTGTGGGAGGGTGTTCAAACGAAGGTACACTGTGAACAAAAAGCACGTAGGTGGGGGAAGTGCTGGGCAGGTGTGGGAACAGGAAGAAGTTGAACTTGATGGGATTATAGGATGTGTGTAGGGGAGTGATGAGAGCCGTGATTGGATGCCAATATCATGGAAGGTGCTAGATGTCAAGTGGACAAATTCAGATGGATTTAATGCCTCAGCCAGAATATGGGCAGGCCCTTGGGACGACTGTATAAGGACAGAGGGAAGAGAGTGCAATCCCGTTTCAAAAAGAACTTAACTCCAGAGACAACTTCTATCCTCTCCTGCGCCTGGATTGCGCTGCCGACTCAGTCAATGGGGTTGCTCATCCACTCCCCCCCCCCTCTCTAGAACCTTCATTTGTGCAGAATGGGTGATACTCTGGCTCTTCCTCCTCCAGGAGCCCACGTCCCCTCTTCTGTCCACCACATCCATCCATGCTTGTGCTTCCACCTTCACGAGTCATTGTCTAGTCATTGTGCAGCCTCTAATGACACCCCGCCTCTCCAGGACCCCCATGTCCAGGACCCCCATCTCCAGGCCAGGCCATGTGCACTCACAGGAGGGACGGGCCCACAGTTGCAAAGCTAGGAAGCGGTAGACCGAGAGAGTCCCTCTTCCTTTGGAAAATGAGGGTGCCCTTGGGTTACCCAAGAAATTGACATCCCCACTTGTCCCACTGTCTGTTTTCTGTGACTCATTGCTTCATTGATTACTTTCACACATATCTCCAAAGCACTTAGGCTCCAGTACTGAGTCCAGTGCCAAGGATATAATAATGAACTCAATTGACTTGATTTCCTCTCCCGTGGGTGATACAGGCCGCTTGGAAAGGCAGACAGGAGCAGCAGAGTACCCCCTGCCAGTCTCCCGCTGCCAGGCACCCAGTGCACCCTCCTGGCGGGCACTGCGGACCAGTCTTCCCTGTTTCTCTCCTTTCCCAGCCAGCCACTCTCGCTGGGACCCCCTCCCTGGAATTTGCCTAGTATCAGATTCCATCGTGTACAATGAGATACTCTGGACCTTTCTAAATGTTATCAATTAACCTTAAACACGAATACTGATATTAACAGAATGGGAGATGCAGTAAGAGCGCCTCTCCGGCCATTTCCGGCTGATCAAAGTGGAACTTTAAAGATGACGACTTGAGAAATTTAGCCATGGTTGGATGAGTTCAAGAGGCCAGAGTCAAGTTCAAGTGGGCAGAGTCAAGCCCCTCCCTCAGTATTTTTACAGATTCAGAGAGAAACCAACTGCGAGTGAAACTTGGGAGCCACGTAGATTTAACTGAGGCCAGAGTGGGTCCCCTGAGGAAGAGCTGGAAGGCCTGTGGTTACCCGCGGGGAGACAAAAAATAAACAAAGTTACTAAACGATCATTTATTTACCCAAAAGGGGTAAGCCCTGACTTTCATACCCACGTAAAGTGAACACGTGTCCAAGATCTCATTACCTGATTAATTAGTGGGGGAACGAGGAAGGAATTAAAAGCTTATTCAAAGGAAAATGTAAAGAGCAGACACATATGTTATATGCAGTCTGGGAGGCTGAAAGGAATTTGTATAATAGATGCAGAATCGGCTTGTGACACAGGACACAGACACAAGGTTGCCTCAATTTCACCCTCACGGGACAAAACTCAAATTTCTATAATAAGAATAATTTACACAGATACCAGTTTCCTAAAACTTACAGAATGGTGGGGAGAAGAAAGGGGGGAAACTTGGGATAACTATAATAGCATAAACAGTGAAATACGATAATTAAAAAAAACAAAAAGAAAAATAGCTCCAAGGCCATGAAAAATGTAGCCCTCCTAGACTCATACGCCTGGAAGGTACACTAGACGAAGCCCAGAGTTCCCCTGAGAAGCTGCTCAGTGGTCTTTCTGGTCCCTTGAAAAGCCTTTCCCAGTGTTTCCCGACCTGGTATTTTTCCATTGAAGATTCCGTCCTTCCCTGTCTTCTCTGATGAGAAAGCGGTTCAGTGGTTCAGTTTGGACATTTGGACACGGGATCCTTCCCTGTGCTGGGCGCCCCACGTGCAACTAATAAGGAGCATCAGCCGTGTCCCTGGGGAAGGACGTGTAAGGATGCAAATGAATGGAAGCAAACAAGTTCAACGGCAGCGCAACCTCCACGCCCCGGCGTTGAGCTGAAGCGGGGGACACGGGGGGCTTCTTGTAAGACCCCTGAGGGGTCTGGAATAGGCCTCCTCTTAACGTGGAGATGACTCATTCATTCATGAGGGAGCTGGCAAGAGGGCCTGAGACATAACTGCACTAGGCAGTTGAACTGATGGACAAGGACTAGAAGGAGGGGTCCCCGAAAGAAGAACAGACAAAATTAGAGAGAGGGAGCAGTGTCGTTTTGATGCTGTGCTGTGCCCCGTGGTGGGAGTTTGAGGAGAGAGAACTGTGCACTGCCATACTGAGAGCGACTTGTTTGCATGTGGCGAACGGGAACAGAGTCAAGGGGACCCCACTGGCACACAGGGGTAATTGGCCGTGGGCGCATGTGACAAACAGATTTCTAAGTCTGACATATAATAAGCTAAATATGGAACCTATTATTACATAATTATGCTATTATTATACAACAGAACCCGCGCAAGGCTGCCACGGTTCACCGATGAGGGTATTGCTCGTAAGTAATAGTAAACACCTACATCCCTACAGCACCTGGTCCTCGGGTTTTCTCATTCCCAACCCCCGGATGAATGCGCTGTCATCTCCGTCCTTCAGCGGAAGGACCGAAGTTCAAGGCAGCGATGACCCGGCCCCCCAGTCTCTGTACCACAAACCAATCTCCGTGTCATGCTGCCCTGACCAGACCCGGCCTGGATTTCTGTGTGGATCCAGAGGTTGGGCAAGGAGGCCAAAACCCAGGAAAGCGAGACCCGCCAACCACGTCCTGGAGATTTATGAACACGTCCTCAGGAGACCGGGAAGCGGGGGAAGACGGCGCTTATCTTGTGGCTGAAATGACAAATAACAAGTAACGGCCCCGGGATGCCCTGACGGGAGATGCACAATGAGAAAGGAATAACAGACTGCTTGGGAGCATTGGCTGTGCAAGTTATGAGCCTTTCTCGTGTGCTCTTTTCAACGGGCCTCTGGGATAGGCACCACCATTATCTTTGTTTTTCAGTTGGGGAAATCGAGGCACAGAGGCGTTAGCAGAGTTTCCAAGGTCTGGACCTTGCAAATGGCAGAGCTGGGACTGGAACCTGGGTCTTTTGGATTCTAAACCTGCCACCATTCGCCACTGTGCCCAACACACACATCACCGGCAAAGTGGTTGTGGTTAGCCAGGGCTTTTTCAGGTGGAAGATGTGTCTGAGGGAGTGTGAGAAACACTTCTTTGGGAATAAAGTCAATGATTAGGTCCACGATTTGTCTGACATATTAGTAGTTTACAGTAGTTTAAAGATTTAAAGCAAAGGGAACCTTGAAAGACTCCTTGATCTTCATCGATGACTGAGGCATGGTGTTTTAAAATGCGTCAGGAGCCGTCTTGGTAGGCTGAGGTGCCGGCCTGGGAAAGAATGGTGTGATTTAGTAGGAAGTCTGCATTATACAAAGTTTCAAAATAAATTGGGTATTATTTCAGTTAATAGCCAATTGATAGGTAATACAATCAATAACTTAATAAGCTAATATATAACTTAATATATATATTTTATATATTATATATAATATTAAATATATATTTGTATATGTTTTAAATTACATATTTAATAACACATATATATTTATATATATTAAATATATATTTAACTTAAGTTAAATATAACTTAAGTTAATAACATAATGACTAATTTGGATGCTATTTATTCAAAAAAAAGAAAACGAAATCTTTACTATTCATAATCACCTATGTGGCGTGAAAGTTGTGAAAGCCTATGGGAAGAATTCTTGATTTCTGAGGCATCTACTTGAACACAGCGGCTGCGTTTGGGTGGAATCCCAGTTACACACGAAGCAGATCTGAGGATCTCCCAAGTGCCGTCTTCGAACATGACCTTGGCCTTCGATTCCTATTCATTCCCAGCCAGTGCTGTCTGAACTGGGGCGATATTACCGGTTTCTCACAAGTTGCCTCAGATGAAAATCTAATACAATGAAAAAGGAGAAAGTCCAGAAAAACCACGTTGTCACAGATCCCAAGCCATTGGAGATTCCTTTTATTTTCTTTGACTTCTTCTGTTGAATCTGCATCCCAGCCACCTGTCTGGGCTTTCGAACCTGTCCACCTCCCGTATCCATGCTGACTTCCTGTTCAGCTCCTCTCCTCCGGTGGGTCCTGCTTACAACCACGTGGGGGGCTAGGGCTCCCATACGGACCTCCAGCTAGCACTGTGGGGCGAGTTTTCTGCAGAACCCCACCCCCACGGCATGGTATTAAACAAAACATGTCATCGTCAGAGGAAACCTTGCATCTGGATTACTTTATTGAAGCCCAGTGGTGTTATTGAGGATAATGACAACTTTATGGACCAAGAGTGCTCCCTAAAGCAACGAAAGAGGCTGTCCGACCAAGAATTCCTGGGTCCACTTTCACAGGCGAAGGGCGGGGGTTTGGGGTGGGGGGGTTCCTGGCAATTTTTGAATAGCCCTTTTGTCCTTCCCTTCGGTCATCAAACTTTTAGAAAGATTGAGGCCTGCCCTTACGGAGCCCAGCTCTGAAATGGGGACGTTAAAAGCACTGTATTAAAAAATAATATTGACATGGCCTATTTTCATATTTTTCACAAGACCAAAAGTTAAAATACTACTTTGTCATTTGATCCAAGGCCTATGGCCACCCTGGTGATGACAGGGCTCTAGTCCCCGATGAAAAACGTCTCCTTCCCTGTTTTGGTAAATGGCTGACCTTCCATGGTAGATCATTGTCATGGCCATTACCTCCCGGCCAGTCTTGGTTGGGAACCTTGTTTCTTCTGAGACCTCGGCTCTTCCTGGAGGCCAAGGGGGTGGTCAGAGGATCTCGAGTTCTCCCTCACCTCCTGCAGCCTAATTCTCTGCCTCTCTTCAGCCTTGGCTGGGCCTTGCCTTTTTCCTACTTCCCCTCGTGAGTGATTAAGGTTCTGGCATTTTGCCTTCCGAATTTTTGGAGAGCTTGTCATGGCTCAGCACAGTGGTAACGATCTCATTTCATTTTCAAAATTATTTATGAGGACAATGGAATGGTTTTAATTTGACTCATCCACGGCCTTATGATTTTCCAGTAGATGGTTTTTTTGGTTTTTTTTTTTACCCTCTCATGGCCTTGTTTAGCAAAATCCCTGATTTGCCCTTGGCTAATTCAAAGAACAAGCAACTGAGATATTTTCAGGTGTTCTTAATCTCCAAGTTGGTGATAAATTATGTAGTTATTAAATAGACTTGTCTTGCTGCCAAGGGCAAAATAAATAAAGATGTTTGCTTCCACAGAGATAACCATATTTCTAGCCTTTTCTAAATCTTGCCTGGATCTGCAGGGCATTAGCACATTAAAGAAAATCTTCAGCAGTGACTAAAGGCCTCCAGCCCCAAGATCATCCTCATCCTACTTTAATCACAGCAGCTCCGTGGGGCCGGGGCTCAGAGGAGAAGCACATTTAGGGGAGGATTTATCGATGGAAAACAACTGAAGACAAGTTAATGGGACGAGTCAGACCATCCCGAGGTAACATAATAAAGTATTTGGGGGAAAATCACTATAATCCTGGGATTTGTTTTGAGTTGGTTGTATTGGCGGGTGGTTGTATATTGTTGCTTTCTGTTTGGTTTCTTTGGGGGCCTATACATTCCTCCAGATTCCAGGGCTCAGTGCTCTTCTTGTTGTAGACCCCTCAATAGATGGACCCTGCCCACTCTCCCTGTCTCCCAATGGCTGTTTAGCCAACCGCACCCCGCTTCTCCTGCTTTACTCCAAGGCCTGGAGATGTAACTTCCGTGATAGGTGGTTCGAGCCTGGGCCTGGAGAAAAATGACAAACTGGGGGCAACTTTCTTCAGACCTGTCCAGTTTCCTTCCTAAACCTCCCACGCTGGGAATGACAGTCTGGTGGGCAGTGTCCTGCAGGCTGGTGGCAGTGTAGGCTTGCATAACCTTTTTGCATAAAGTGTTTTTACAGTATGCATCCATAGGCTTATTTATTGCATTCATCCATTTGACCTCAGAATTCTTACTTTGGGAATTTATCCTAAGGAAAGCATCTGAAATAGAGCAAACTTTATTCACCGAGATGTTCACTTCTTCATTGTTTATGTTAGTACAAAACTGGAAGCAATCTGAGAGTCCAGCACGGAGGGAATTACCTGCATGTTGCCCCAGACCCACACTGTGGAATATTACACACCTTGTGAATGTGCTTTCACAAGGAGAAAGTGTGACTTGCGAGGTTACATAATATGTGAAGGATGCAGTGTGAGCTCAGTGCATATTCAAATTTGTAAAGAAGGAAATGCACAGCAGGGGAAATAAAGATTTGTTCTGGGTGATAGAACTGAGCAAATTTATTTTCTTTGTGTTGTTCTGCATTTTCCGAAGTCAATGTCACAAGCTTATGTAACTTTGCAAACAGAAAAAGAAGTTATGTGGGTTTTCACTGCTCCGGCCTAAGAGCGAGCAGATAGAAGAGCCACGTGGTCGCCCCCAGAGGCCTTCCCAAGAAGAGAAGCGAGGAGCCCACACCCTCAGCCTGGACCTATGGGCCCTGTGCTCTGTGGGCAGGAGACCTACTGAGACCCTGAGACTCGCCAAGTGTAGGAACGACCCCACCTGCAGGAGGGGCTTGAGCAGACTAGGAGGAGAGGGAGGGTCTCCACGTACAGGACTTTTGGGGTTGCCTTGGGTGTCAGGACGCTACTTGACATAGAAAAGCTAAGAGCATTTGAGCTCTCTACGGCACCTCAGTCATGTCTCCGTTCAGACTGAGCCCCTCCAAGCCAGCTCCGCTTCGCCTGGTGGGCCGAGGGTACAGGTGCCAGAGTCAGATTGCCTGTGTTCAGATCCTGGCCTCGGCGCTCAGCAGACGCGAGGCCTTGGGGAAGTGCCTTCCCATTCCTGAGCCTCAGTTTCCTCATGGGAAGTGGGGATCCTGATTGTCCCTGTTTTGTAGGGTTGTTCTGAAGATTCAGTCGACATAAAGTGTTTAGGGCAGTGCACAAAAAAACATTCAATTCCTATAGGCATTATTAATATCCAGTATTCATAGTGGTTGCTTTCAATTAGTGATAAAATATGAAATTATCTTTTTAAAAGATTTTATTTATTTATTTTTAGAGAGGGAAGGGAGGGAGAAAGAGAGAGAGAAACATCAATGTGCGGTTGCTGGGGGTCATGGTCTGCAACCCAGGCATGTACCCTGACTGGGAATCGAACCTGTGGCACTTTGGTTCGCAGCCTGTGCTCAATCCACTGAGCTATGCCAGCCAGGGCTGAAATTATCTTTACTATTAGTTTACTTGTTTACTACATGTTTCCCTCACTCATATGATTTTCATGTCTTGTTAATAAGTTGTTCAAACAGAGCCTGCTATTCCATGGGTGCTCAGTAAATAATGATTTGATGACGGAATGATCACACAGGTATCTGATAAGGACCAGGCCTCTCCCCTGGCGGTAAGGGCTGGCTGAGGCCAGCCTGGGGGGTTTGGACGCATCAGGAATATGCTGGCGGCCGGAGGGTGGCGCAGCAGAGGGGCGCGTGAAACAAGGGAACACGGCAGTGAGAGCCAGGGTCTCCAGAGTGGTGAGCAAGGAGCACAGTCTTGCGCTGCAGAAGCCCAAGCATCAAAGGGCCAACGAGACAACAGCAGGGAGCGTGGCTCTAACACAGAAGGTAGGGGAGGGGGGTCAGGGCCAGTGGTGGCGATGGCTGGCTTCCCTGGGATGCCCACCAAGGTCACGAGCAGACAGGCCAGCTCTGTGCTAAGGACAGAGTTCTTGACTGGAAGCACGGCTAGCACGTTGTTTGTGGAAACTGATCAGGGACTAACAGAATTTGAAAGAGTAGAAAACTTAAGTAGCCCCGGAAAAATGATTCCCAATCCCCTGTCCGATACTGCTTGCGTGAAATTTTCCCAGTCACTCCCACCATCTCCTTCAATGGTGTGTTGCTTTCACTGGCTTGAGTTTTGCATAATCTGGTCCAGGTCTACCCAGACTTGAATTGTGAACCGAACTTTCATCTCACAGGGTGGTGTTTCCTGACTTGGTGAGTCCAGCCCTGCGGAAGGAAAGGTAGACCGGTTCGACCGTGCTTCAAATGCCATTGGCAAAGCATTTTTTAAAAATTGTAAATCGATATATCCCTGCCTCCTTCAGGGCCCTGCACTGTAATTTCCCCAAACGGTTCTCCGATTCAGCTCCGTCTGTCTTTCTTTCTCTCTGTCACACACCGTTACTGTTTGTGCCGGTCCTTTCAAAGCCACATTTGTTATCTTAATCTTGAGGTTTTTCCACAGGATTACGTAGATTGCTGTTGTCTACGGTTGCTAACTTTTGAAAGAGTGGCTTTGTGTCTCATTTGTACCTCTGTCTCTGAGTCAGCACAGCGATACTAAGCCCCTAACTGTACAGTATCCTGGGGGTATTTTTAGTGATATCCTCTTTTCAGGTGACTCTTTTCCGTTTCTGGGTGACTAAATTCTGAAAATAATTTTCAGTTAACTTTAATTTTAAAATATGGTGTTCCAGAAAGCTGGTGGGAAGAAATACACACGTTTGTCACTAGCCCCCGAAGGCGAGAAGTGGATTGAGGAGGGGTTGGCCGACCTGGCGGCGTTACAGCCCACGTCTATGAGCGTGACTCAGCTAATGAGGTTGAGGAGCAGGACAAAGCCTTTCCTGTGACAAATACTGTCATTGCTTTATGTGCCCAGGTTTCAAGACGTCGGTCAGACTAGCAGGTGCACTATGACGTCATTGCCTGTGACTCATGCGGAATGCACCCTTTGCGTCCAAACCTTTTGTTTCAGCATAACTTCAACTTCCAAACTCTTGGCAGCAACGAGAGCCACGCACAGGCACGTACTCACTATATGGCCAACATCATGCTCTATATCCTCTCTTTTTCACGAAAGTTGCTTTAGACAGATTTTGACCTTGATCAAGAATGGCATGGAGTTCCAGAAAAACAAAAAACTGGAGCTGTAGTCAGGGAATTTTCCACTGAAATAACTCCTGTGCTAAATGACGGCAGGGAAAGGCCGTTCTTGGTGCTCTGCACATGGAAGGCACATTTCTTCCCTCTGAGAAAGGGCCAGGCGCCGAAGGGCAAAGCCGAGCTTTGCTCAGTGCCCTGTTATTTCCATGCCCAGTGCTGCGCCGGTAGGTGACCCCCGGTCCTGGGGTCGTGAGGGAGCCAGTTCCACCACCAGATGCCTCCCTGTGGCCGTCATCTCCGTAACCTCAGGCAGGCCAAGCCTCGGCAGCGACGGCGAACTTCCAGGTGTTCTAGCTGGATCCTACTTGTGATTCCTCGTGATGGGCAAGGCTCATCATACTCTTGCTCGCGTGTCCCGGGCTAAATCAGAACCTACCACATACATAGTCCTTAAGAACTGTTTGTAGAATTGAAGTTGTGGAAGCCACATTTTTCATACTCGTCAAGAGTGTTGAGTGATTTTCCCAAATTCAGCCGGATCGTACCCACCGGATCCCACGGTTTTGCTGCTGGCACCCAGGAAGGCCTGTTTTCCCCAGCTGCGGGTCCCAAAGCCCAACAGCCGTTGCTGGTGCTGCCACAGAGCTGTGAGGGCTTGAACAGCTTGGAGAACAGGCTTAAATGTGACGCGCTGCTCTATTTGGCCGTGTATAATGCGCACCCATGTTTTTGGCCCCAACTTTCAGGGAAAAAAACCTTTCATTTTAATTTTTTTAAAGATTTTATTTATTTATTTTTAGAGAGGGAAGGGAGGGAGAAAGAGGGAGAGAGAGAAACATCAATGTGCGGTTGCTGGGGGCTGTGGCCTGCAACCCAGACATGTGCCCTGACTGGGAATCGAACCTGCGACACTTTGGTTCGCAGCCTGTGCTCAATCTACTGAGCTACGTACGCCAGCCAGGGCTCGTTTTAATTTTTTAATTCAATCGTTTTAACTTATTTATATTTAGGAACAAAACCAATATATTGTATTCCATGGTATTTTGCACACGGATATTGTTATTGCTTTCTAGATTTACGCTATTAATGCATAAGCTTCAATAAAAGAATTAAAAATATTTATGGGAGCCCTGGCTGGCATAGCTCAGTGGATTGAGCGCGGGCTGCGAACCAAAGTGTCGCAGGTTCGATTCCCAGTCAGGGTACATGCCTGGGTTGCAGGCCATGACCCCCAGCAACCGCACATTGATGTTTCTCTCTCTCTCTTTCTCCCTCCCTTCCCTCTCTAAAAAAAAAAATAAATAAAATCTTTAAAAAAAAAACATTTATGGGAATATAGAATTAGTACTACCCGTGTACAATGTGCATCCCTATTTCCCCTAAAAAATCTGGGCCGAAAAGTGTGCATTATACACAGCAAAATACGGTAATGCTCAAGAGAAAAAGGAGAGGAAGTGGGAAGGAGCAGAATGGTGATAAAGGCTTAGGGTGTGGCCCGGAGTGGCATTTAAAATAAATACAATAAAACTTATCCTGTAATCAGTAAACAGCAATATAATTAGAATTTTTCCCCTATTTACTTCCTTTAACATGCAATGGGGGGAAATGAAGACAAAAAACCCAAGGACCGCATCACACAGATGGTTCTCAAGTTATTATTTCCCCCCTGATGTTGTTTACAAGAAGAGACGCATTTAACAAAACGTGATTCACAGATTCCGGTGAGACCGGCGGCTGCATCTGGGAAGGAGAGAGGAAAACAGTGGAAAGAACACTCCGATCATAAGCTTTTATGATGCGCATTATTATGCCTCATTAATTAACCCAACCACTGTCCCGGTGACGTCCTGGGCTCGCTTCACAGGAAAAAATTAGTCTGGATTGCCAAGTCAAACAGACAATTACAGGAAGATCGAATTATGCCTACATCGCATTCTACAGGGGCACCACGCCAAACTCATGTCAGATTCCTAAGACGGGGATATCCTCCCTGAAAACAGCCCCGAACAACCGACGTCACGAGCGGTTTGACGTCTGCACAGAGGATGTGTCGGTCCTGCCTGAGCTTCCTTTCTCAGACCCGCATAATAGGCCGAGAGGCGGCTTTCTGAGCATCGCATTCCCTGACACACGCCAGCTGGCTGCACCCTTTGTTATGTCCCATGAAACACAATGTGGCGGGGAAGACACCCCACCTCGTGCACCCCCGTCGCCCATCCTGGCTGGCAGCTGTCACAGCCCTGCGAGGACAGCTCGGACGTGCAAAGAGAACAATGGGAGCTCCTAGCGCTGGCTTTCCACCGTGGAGCCCTTGGTCCTGTCCGTGATCTCGAGGCAAGCTTTTCCGTTTGTTGGAGAGTGGCCGGAGCAGACACAAAGCCCACACCGGGTTTCCAGGCTCTGCTGTCCCAGAATGTGTAACGTTTCCAACACTAGCAACAACAGCCCGCTGGGGTGAGTGAGGACAATCAACAAGGATGCCTTCAAGTAGTGTGATTTTTACCAGTGGTCCAGGACTCGGCAAGGACAGTAAAAACTGCATCTTACAACCACGAGCGAGGGAAAAGTTTTAGGATTTCCGTTTGGATGCCTGGATGCATCTTGGAGAGAAAGCTGCTGCCTCAGTCCCATTCCTCCTTTGTGATCATGGGTGCCTGCATTACTTCCCCATTAGCTAGACAGTCCCCAGATCCGAGCCTTCCACTCCTGTTTTCTAGCAGATGTGTTGACTGGACATAGACACCATTTTGGAGGGTCCTTCCTCCACTGGCTTGGCATTCCTTACACAGCCACTGGGCACAAGATACTTTTTGAGGGGATACCGAATAGTTTATTTTCTTCAGGCCTTCCCAGTGGACACCTTCTGTGTTGCTGTCCCCCACCTCCCCCCACCCCGACCTCCGCTGCCCAGGTCTGTGCCCAGACCTTTCCTAGTCTTTCTCTTTGCACTTTCTTTGGGTGACCTCCCGCGCTTCCCGATCCTCGGCTTCTGCTTGTTGAGGAGCCCACGTTTGAGTTTAACACTGGAGACCTATCTCACTCCGGCTGCAACCTGTTGATGCTCTTTATTCTGGACACCTAAAGGTTTCACAAAATGAACTCCAAAACACAAATAGTTTTCACCCTCGACATAGCTGCTCCTTTCATGTAGCCCCCTGCTCCGTGGACAGTGCTGTTGACTCTGTCTCCTGCACATTTCTTGGGTCTGTCCAGTTGTTTATACCTCCCCGCTGCTGCTTCCTTCGTCCGCATCACCAGCATCCCTCCTGTGGGTGGCAGCCGTACCTCTGATGATACGCCTGATGACGTCTCCGCCCCCCACCCCCGGGGAGCCCTGGGGCCCTTTGCAGAATGTGCACCCTCCTCTGTGGTTTGGCACTGCTGAGTGCCCGGGCTGGCATTTCACCTGGGGACAGCATCTCACATGCCAGCCCTTCTGAGTTTCTCGTGGTTCCCAGTCACGTCATATTCTCTCTCATCGGTGGGCTTTCCTTCTCTAGTGCCCATTACCCACACTGCCCCTCTGACTTTTGTTTCTCCACTCAGATGTCTCCCCTGGGCCACTGCCGTCCCTCTGTGGCCGTCACCAATTCCTTCCTCCCTGTCTGCATGTGCTGTCCCACCCTTTAAGAGGAAGAGTCTGTTTGCTTCCCACTTACGACTTTCCGTAAGACCGCAGAGTCCACATCGGACAAGAACTAGAAGCTGCCACCTTCTCCCTCTGCAAAAGCCAGCTGACATAAAAGTTCAGCTCCCTCGAGGCCTCCACGGTGTGGGGAATCCCAGGCTAGGTGTGGAGCAACCACACGGAGGAGAACCAAGGAACCCGGGCCACCGTGATAACCTTGACCCCAGACACACGACTCCCCTTATATTGCTCCAGCCTGCTGCCACAGCTCAGGCCATTCGGTGGATGTCCAGACATGGTGGGGTGGGGAGGAGCCCTCCCCACTGCACTCTGAGTTCTCGATCCACAGAAGCATAAGCGTAATAAATAGCTGTTATGTTCACGTACTAAGTCTGGAAAGGTCTTTTGTGGCATGCGTGACTAAAATGCCCTCCAAATCGGGCCTGGCTACTCCTCCCCGCAGTCCTCTTGGTGTGTCTGTGGGTCTCTGGCATATTGCTATTCCACTCCAATCTCCAAAAGAAAGATTTTTTTCTCTGTATGCCTGCCTGGCCCCAATTTTCTCTCTTCAAGCATGTGGAAATTCATTATAGTAATAGCTTGGAGAATCCTTTTGGAGAGAGACTGTCTGTGTTTGTAAAGGCAAGTTTCTGAGCCTCCTGAGAAATAAGACTTTGTTATCAAAAATAAAGGCGTGTGGGGATGATGGTTAAGCTGAAGGTGTAATGGGGGAGGAAGATCATTTGGAGAGAATGCAGGGGACCCCAACCTGTGAGGCAGGGGACCCTGTGGGGGGGGCAGCCCGTGGACACTGCCCACTCAGAGATGACTAAGGCACATTTTTAAATGCACAATTGGACCTTGTGTTAGGTTCTCACGTGCAACATGTTCTTCCTCCCTTGCCCATCTCCCCAGCTCCACACCGCCAGTAAAGCTTCCTTTATCACAAGTGTTTCTGCAAACGGGATAGTTTTGTGTGAATCGTGGACTCTGTCTCAGAGACTAACAGAATATCGTCCCCAAAGAACATGACAGAAACTGAGAGGAGGGCCTCGGACATTCACTGGACTTGGAACCGGGGTTTCAAGATAAAATCACCCAGATCCCCAGGGGCCAGGAGAGAAACTGATTTGTGCATTTGCGGTTACCTGTGCATTCCCAGCACCCAGCATGGCGTCTAGCACACTGTAGTTTCAATAAGCATTTGCTGAGCACACGGCTGAGTGACTGGAAGAAAGACACAATGAAAGACTGATTTGCAGGAGGAAGTGTGCCTGCTGTAGAACCTGTGGGCTGTGGCAGAGCAGCCTGAGAGCTAAAATCAGGGGATGTGTTGGAGTCTCCTTCTTCAGGGACGATGGGCAAATTGCTCTTCAACTCAGCTTCCTCACCTGCAGAGTAGAAGCAGTCGTCATGCCTGTTCCCAAGCCTCAGCAGACACCCAGGAGAGGCCGCTGCTCCCCCGTTGCCCAGGACAGCAGCAGCCCGTACGGGACGGGAGGGAGTGTTCTCAGGCCCTCAGTGGGGACGGAGAGGGTGGGGTCAGAATGCATGGGAGGTCACAGGGCTGGGCTCCATGGCTGTCACCAGGAATTTGTTCAGTCACGTTCACGCAAAGAGCTTTCTTTCATGCATTCAGCCCCAGAATAAGAAAGCTAGGAATCATCGCTAGTTTAGATGCATGTGTGTGTGTTTTTCGTTTTTGACGTTCTAAATCTGGGAGACAGAGGGACGTGGGGAGATGAAAGGATGATAGCCTCAGATAAGTCATCTAAAAAGATGACAGGCAAAGAGAACGGACATTAGCCACGAAGCGTTGTTGAAAACGAGTAGTGGGTTCATGGGTGTCATTGTATCTTTGCAGTGGGACCAAAAAAGGTGAAGAAAGAGACAGGGAAGAATTTTCGCCGTTCAGGTACACAGGTTCTGATGCCCAAGTGGCGGCTCCAGAAAATGCATTTTCCTTCCAAACTGGACTCCTCCCCCAAGGACCCCCCACTAACTAAGAGAAGCCATGTCCCCGTCCGGCTGATAACCAGCAAGCACACTTGTTTTCCTCTTCTCTGCCCTTTGCACCTTGCCCTCCCTGGTCAGGTGGCTTAGACTTCCATTTTCATCCTCCCTGTAAAACGGTGGTGAGAATCCTTTGGCACATGCTTGAGACCCCAAGAAATAGCCCCACCGCATTAAGCTGATTTGTATCTCCAGTCTTTGGTGACATGGAAAACGAATTCCACTGATTTCTGCTCTAGTCTTTATTATTTCTTTTCTTCTGCTGACCTTGGGCTTCATTGGCTCATCTCTCTGGTTATTTTTAAGGCAAAAGCCAAGGTCATTGATGCGAGACTCTTCTTTTCTCATAAAGATGTTAAATGCTGTAAATTCCCCTCTCAGCACCACCCAGTTGGCATCTTACACGTTTTGGTGCGTTACACTTTCATTTTCATCCCGTTCAAACTGCTTTTTATTTATTTTCTTGATTATTCCTTTGACTCATGGGTTATTTTGAGCCCGTTATGTAATTTCCAAACATTTGGAGGCTTTCCACATGTCTTTCTGTCCTTGATTTATAATTTCATTCCATTGTAGTGAGAGACCATTCTTTGTATGATTTACGTCTTTCCATGTATTGAGACTTGCTTTATGGCACAAATTATGGTCTATCTTAGTCTATGCTTCGTGTGCGTTTGGAAAGTTTTACTTTGTTGTTGCTGGCTGAAGTGCTCTACGAATGTCAAATAGGTGAACTTGGTCAGCAGTGTCGTTCCAAGCTCCCGTATCCTTACCGATTTCCTATTATTGGGAGAGGGCTGCTGGAAGACCTCACCATTCGTGTGGATGCATCTATTCCTTCTTTCAATTTTGCCTTCTATCAAATTTTGCTTCATGAAATTTGAATCTCTGTACTAAATGTTTGGGATTGTTATAGCCTCTTGATGAGCTGATCCCTTACTAATTCCCAAATGACCCTTCTGTTTTCAGAGTAATATTCTTTGTTCTGAAACCTATTTTGTCTGTTGATGTAGCCACTCCAGCTTTCTTTAGATTTTCCCTTCCTTTACCTTCTTCATGTGTTTGCATTTCGAATGGATGTCTTATAGGCGCCATGTGGTTTTGTCTCACTTTTTAAAATATAATCTGACAACCTCTGGGTTTTCATGAAAATATTTAGACCATTTGCATTTAATGTGGTTAAAGTTGAGTTCAGATCTGCCATTCTGCTCATTGCTTTTCATTTGTTCCATTTGCTGTTTATGCTTTTTTATGTTTGGTGCTCTTTTGTATTAATTGAGTATTTCTCTGAATTCCATTTTATTCCTCTTTGGCTTCGTAGTATAACTCTTACGTTATTGTTGTTTTAAGTAATGGTTCCAGGGTTTATAATACTCATATTTAAATCTAACCCTTCCAGTAACTCTATTCTACTTAATTTCTAGTACAGGAACCTCCCAAGAGAGCATTTTTCTCTCCAATTGCTGGAGACATCTAAAAGCAAATTGAGTCCGCTCAGCTATCATAAGTCAGTTGAGGTCCATATTTGCCACCAAATGCTTTTTGAATTTTGGAAAAACAGACGCAGGACTATGGATCCATGTGCAGTTTAAGGTCCTAGGAGTAAGGTTCCCTAGGGTACAGGGAGGCTCTAGATCTGGGGAGTCTGTTCCCTAACTGGTACGTGTGCGATCTTTGCTCGAGGATATTGTGGATTCTGTTCACTCTTGAGGCTCTTTGAAAAAGATGCCAGATCACCGTTGAGCTGACACGCTGGCTCTAGCCTGACTGAGCTGCAGTCACGCCAGTGAGATAAAGCCCACACATCTCACATAATGACTGTTTAAAGAAAAATCAGGCCCTGGCTGGCGTAGCTCAGTGGATGGAGCACGGGCTGCGAACCAAAGTGTCGCAGGTTTGATTCCCAGTCAGGGCACATGCCTGGGTTGCAGGCCACGGCCCCCAGCAACCACACATTTATGTTTCTCTCTCTCTCTCTTTCTCCCTCCCTTCCCTCTCTAAAAATATATAAATAAAATCTTTAAAATATATATACTCAATAAAAAAAAGAAAAATGAGAAAGAAAGAGCGAGAGAGAGAGAAGGAGGGAAAGAAGGGAAGGTCTATCGGATTGGCCTGCACAGGGGGCTGAGCTAGGGATGCAAACGGAAGACCAATGACAGTCAGGCAAAGTGGACTCATTCGTAGCAGAAGGGAGATGCGGCTGCAGTCCATTGCTTATCGCGGACCAAGGCTCCGTGAGCCCTGGTACAGTGGACCCTGGGTGACGCTCATCAGATCGGTATCCATCCTCCGCTCTTTGGTGAGGAAGCATTTCTCAATGGGACAAGAAGTTTGGTCCTTGAAGGCTCAAGACTGGGGTGGGGCCAGGCCTGCCCCCGGGAGGAGGTGAACACAGCCAGTGGATCCTGAGCACACTGAGAGGCATGGCAGCTGCCAGTTTTGCAAAGTGTTTATTTGGGCGAAGGGAGTCACGAATGAATACATCATTGTTAAACCTCTCCTAAGAAAACCGCTGGATAATGCTGGGGTATCTATTTTTAGATAAAAGTTGGGACCTCACAGTCTGTTGTCAGCTACTGGTAATATTTTACACTTGGCACCCAGATGATGCGCAGATTTCCCTTAAAAGCAATAGCTCATCCATTTCCTAGAATATGTGACTCGGCTTCCTCTGGAAGGTGACCTGCTGATTTTGACTCATGACCTTGCTCATGAATGTCACACAGAGACTCCTAACCCAATATTTTCATTTCCCATTAGAATGGAAACCTCCTTCTTGCAGTTGAATGCTTTCCCTTAGGTCACAGAGGTGGCTTGGCCTAGAAGCCAGCACCAGAACCAACACCATTGTTCTTCTGGGCCACTGCCTGGCTTCCCCGCCTCCGTGGGCAGTGATGGTGCTGGCCTGCATCCAAAAACGACGCGTCGGCAATCCTCTTTGTTTTATGCTCCCTTGTCATCATGGGTTAATATTTCCTGGTGCATCAGCAAAGGATTCCATCTGGATACACAGGCTTCCTTCTCCTATTGAGAGCCTTTGCCATCTGTCATAAATCGTTGGTCATTAAATAAGCATGTCTCTTAAGTACGACAGGTCTGGGAAGAGTGTAGACTAGCAACCTTAAGAAAAAAAAAAACACCACTCTTTCCTACCTCGCATTCCTTTTGGCAGAACTGAGTTATGGTGGACTTTGTTCTGTTTCCTGCTCGGGGCCAGTAACGGGACTTGAGCGTCCCTTGCTTGTTTGGAAGAAGGGTGACATATTTCCTGCAGCTCTTTCCACAGTCAGACAGCTGGGGGTCCCTCGCGGTAATGAACCAGGCATCTTGTGGGCGCCCAGGGCAGCTTCTAAACATGCATCAGCCTTTCGTTCCTTGTTTTGGAAAAAATCTCGGCTGAAACCACTCAAAGAACTAAGTAGTATTTCTCCTCCTACGTCCTCACCTCTGGTATCCACAGTGATCTGGCCCCCTTCTCAGCCCACGTGGTAAGTGACTCACTCTTGGGTGTGGTTCTCATGGCTGCTGGTTCTTTGGGGGCAGCCAGCCATTTGGGGGTGCAAAGGGTTTATGACAACGACAGCCTTGAGGACAGAGACTAGCCATAGATCAGATCAATTTCAGATACAATACCATGACACTGAATTCAGCTGGGTTTAAGTAAAACTCTAGACAGTGTCTGCTGAAAATTCATTTTCTAACTTGGTTCTCAGTGGGAGCAAGTTTTCTGCATCTTCAGGCAGCGTGAACCCTACCTCTAAGACGTGGCAGTACAGCCGCGTCTCTAGGCCCTTTTTGTAGTTTTTAGAATACACCAAGGACTCACCGAAGAAGCTGTGTTTCCTTTTCTTCTTTGTGTTCTAAAATTTAAAAAAAAAAATGGATACAGCCCTGGCTGGTGTAGCTCAGTGGATTGAACGTGGGCTGCGAACCAAAGTGTCCCAGGTTCCATTTCCAGTCAGGGCACATGCCTGGGTTGCAGGCCATGACCCCCAGCAACCGCACATTGATGTTTCTCTCTCTCTCTCTCTTTCTCTCCCTTCCCTCTCTAAAAATACATTTAAAAAATAGATACAGAAAACATTATACAACACAAATGCAGGGCTTAGGAAGTTATTGTAAAGATGAATATTCCTGCTACCATTACGCAGGTCAAGAAGTATAAGTTGCTTCCACATCAGAAGCCACCCACGTGGTGCCGCCTCCATTGCCCCTCCCCCCAAGTTAATGGTGGCCTGTTCTTCAGAGTCATCACGTTCTCGCCTTTCTCCATCGTTTTATCTACGATGTGGGTAGCCCTCCTTAGAAACTATAATTTAGTCTCGCTCATTAAAGAAAATCAATGCATCTCTTAATAGTTTAATCCACAGGTCCTTCCTTCACACCATGCTTTTCCTTACAATTTGTCCCTTGAATAAGGGGCATTCGACCCCGGCATTTCCTCCGCAGCCCGGGTCCCGCTCATTGCCAACACGGGGGTCAGCCCGACACATCCTCCGTGTTTGTTGCAGACGGGACTGCATTTCTTGCAGACCGAGCTGTCTAGCATTGCTCCTGGGCTCACCTCGGGCTGCTCAAACACCGCCACCATGGAGGTGCCGCAGCTGCCGGCAGGTGAACTTGCCCTTTGGTTGTTTGAAGATGGTGGGTGTAACTTGTTATCTAGTTTTCTTAACAGGTTTATTGATTTTAGAGAGAGAGGAAGGGACACAGAGAGAAAGAGAGAGAAACATCAATGTGAGAGATAAACATAGAATGTTTGCCTCCCGTACAAGCCTCAACCAGGAGTCAACCCTGCAACCTAGGTATGCGCCCTGACTGGGAATCAGACTCCCAGCCCTTTGGCTAGGGGACCACGCTCCGACCAATGAGGGCGCACCAGCCAGGGCTGTTATCTAGTTTTGTTGTCAAATACCAACCACATGTTTCTGGTTCTGCTATGGCGATACTATCCCTTTCCGTGCTGGGTTTTGGAAAGGTTGAAAAACGATGCGGCTGGCACTGCTGCCCTCCTTCCAGAGTCACGTTTCAACAGGATTATTAAAAGTTAAGGGCTGGTCACCTGCCAAGTGAAATGTGAGTGAAGTCCAAGTGCACAGAGAGGTCTGTAGTAGGAAGTGCATTTTATATTTCATTACAATAAAAGGACCAGCACCCCAGTTTTTACTCAGAAGGTCACCAGTCGTTTTGTAAGTGTCTCATTTCCCGGGTCAAATATACTTTATTACAAAGCATATTAAGAACCATGAATAAACCGCTGGCTTTGCTGTAGGCCTCACCTGGGTTCATGGCTATGCCATGAGCGGTTTCTCTGAACTCGGGTATCGGTAGTTAAATTACCTGAGCCTTGTGTACGACCCATTCAAAGTAACATTCGTCTGATGGACCCAGTGTCTATAGGGCCATCCTTATAATCTGTCCCCACCTCTCATCCCTCTCTCCCCACACCAAGACATACCACAGATTCCATTTGATGCTACTCAGTAAAGAGCTCTTGAACTTGACCGCGTGCCTTCACCTCCACCACTCTAATGCAAATTATCATCTTCTACTGCTTGGGCCCATGAAGCATTCTCTTCAACCCCCTTCCAGCACGCCCGCTGTCCCCCCTCCTGTCCTTTCCTGAAACTCAGGCAAAATAATCTCCAAATGTCATTTTGCCAACCTCTTGCTTAAATAATACTGATTATATCAACTCTTGTCTTAAAACTCTTCAGGGTCTTCTCACGGCTTGCAGGATTTAGTTCAAAGGGGTGGGGGTGGAGGGAGGTGGAGGGGTGGAGGAGGGGAAGTGGGGAAGAAAGGGGGACGGGCGGAGACTTGACTTGGGGTGGGGAACACACAGTACAGTGAACAGATGACGTGCCGTCGGATGGTGCTCCTGAAACTTGTATAATTTTATTAACCAATGTCACCTACGTGTGCGCTTTGGGCTGGGGGTACAATACAAACAAAACTTCTCCCTGTCCTCACAGAGAATAAGTAGCATAGACGGTAGGTGGAAAATAGACAGGGGGAGGGCAAGAGTAGTACGGGAAATGTAGAAGCTAAAGAACTTACGACACATGGACATGAACTAGAGGGGGGAATGTGGGTGGGAGGGGGTGTGCAGGGTGGAGGGGAATGAAGGGGGAAATGGGACAACTGTAATAGCATAATCAATACAATTGAAAAAAAAACAAAGAAAATTTCCCTTAAAGAGTGAGCAAATGTCGCCCTGGTTGGCGTAGCTCAGTGGATTGAGCGCGGGCTGGGAACCAAAGTGTCCCAGGTTCGATTCCCAGCCAGGGTACATTCCTGGGTTGCAGGCCATAACCCCCAGCAACCGCACATGGATGTTTCTCTCTCTCTCTCTCTCTCTGTCTCTCTGTCTCTCTCTCTCCCCCTCCCTTCCCTCTCTAAAATAAATAAATAAAATCTTAAAAAAAAAAAAAAATTCCCAACATTCAAAAAAAAAAAAGAGTGAGCAAATGTTTGATTGTTGCCAAGATCCGTTTTACCTGTGTTGCAAACTGGCCTACACCGAGGTGTTTTTAGGCACCAGTTAAGTTCTCAGTAGTCGCCACATTGCTGGAGGTCATGAGGCACCAGCAAGCGGCTTCCTCGCCACCTCACTACCAGGTGGCAATGAAAACAAGCCTCAGATGCCATTGTGCTGCAAACAACCAAAAAACAAACAGACAAGAAAGTTCTGTCACCAGGCCCCGCGCTCCGCTCAGCAGTCCTCACTGGACTGTAGGCAGAGCCCTACAGCAAGCCCATCAAAGCCGCAGGGGTGTTTACATTCCTGACGGGTTTCTTTGTCTCGGGTTATCACTTTCCTAAATGCCGGGAACTCTGAGATAAAAGAAGGCAATGGAGAATAAAGCAGTTCCTGTGTGCGCGCCATTCCTGGAGGAATAAAGCAAGTGAGTAGAAAGGAACTTCCCCCATTAAAAAAAAAATCGAAGTCATTGTTTCCTAGCCTTGTAATAGTAGCTCCGAGCAGCCGAGATAATTATGATTTATGGTGAACATTCCCGGAGCACCTGGGGGCTGGCTCTTGCACCCACAATGAGTGAGTCACTCCGACTTGTTTGTGCGATCCTGAGAGGAAAACAGGATCCCCTATCTCCCTGTCGCACGGGTGACAAGGTGACACTGCATGAAAATAAAGGACCCTGAAAGAATTCAGAGATGCCCATTTTCAAAGGGATTGTTGAGACGTGTCCTTTGGTCCCCAGAAAAACACATTTCAGGAAAAGGATATAATCATCATTCAGATTAGATTAGTGGTTCAAAACCAGAGAGATGTTGCTTCCCTGAAGGACATTTGGGAAATCTGGGGACATTTTTGGATGTCACCACTGGGCGGCAGGCTACTGGCTCCTTGTTGGGAGAGGCTGGAGATAAAACAGCTGAAACTTCCACGCTGCGCAGGGTGGACCCTACAAGAAGGACTTAATTATCTGATACGCAATGTCGGTAACGACGCTATTGAGACACCCTGGACTGCAGCGTGATGCGGCACCGCTGGGGCGCAGCAGGGCCGTGCTGAGCCTCAGGACCGTGCTGCGGCCAGGGGGTGACACCAGTTTCCCCGAGGCTGAAAGTCAAGCTACACCCAAGTTCTCTCTGTCCCAGCAAACCCTGCCGGGTCCCAGTTCTGATTCTCTCTCCCTGGGGACTTCATGGGGAGATGGGTGACAGGTGAATCAGATGGTGGTGGCAGGCATTCACAGGATCACTCCTGAACAACGTCTTCAATACCGTCTTCCCCAATCTGGGTAGCTTCTCTCCTGCTCCAGCCCTCTTTCCCCGCCTGCCCTTTGCCGCTTCCCATCCGTGTGGCAGCTCCGCGGGGGCAGGGCGAGGATGAGTCCGGGCAGCTGGCACAGCCTGGGAAGGTCGCGCATAGGCACCAGGGACAGCGCCCTGCGTGAGAGAAGACCTGACCCACAGCGGTGGGATCATCTCTGGTGTTTCCCCACCCCGTGTGGTCCCCCTATGGGGTGGGCTCCCAGCCCCGAATGGTGTCTTTGAAAGTCCCATCAGAAGGAAGAGACCTGAGGAACTAGGGGCCAGACCGTGCGAACGTCAGACTGCGCTGTGTCCCCAGTTTGAACCTGAGTGGGGGTTATGTGTTGAACCCCTAGCGGAGTGCCCGGGCCCAGATTTGGAACACGTGGCCTCTTAAGCGTAAATGTTCTCTTAGGAACACTAGGATGGGCTGCGTTCAATCACGACTGTTTCAGAAAAATCTGAATATATATATATAGTCCTTACGAATGTATGGGGAAAGGTAACGACAAGTTAAGTCTTAGGTGAGCTTTCATGGGGGGGCGGGCATGATAATCCCCCAGGTCCACATGCCAGCCTCAGCCCCGCCCCCCAGTGGGCTATAGCACAGGGCGCAAAGCAGGCCACGGACTCTAGGAGGAAGGGAGGGCCCGGCGCCTGCCTCGCTCCCTCTCCCTCCTGAGCGCGGCCGAGCTGCCCCACCCAACCTGCAGAGAGCCCTGGAGAAGAGCCTGCGTTGGGGCAGGGTCTGAGCAAAGTGCCAGCCAACAGAGCCGGCGCCACCGCGCAGATTTGCGGTGGAAACACCCGTGACTCTCGTCACGGCAGCAGCAGGCGAGCTCTGTGTGTGCGTGCGTGGAACTTGGAGTGGATCCCCGCACCGGCTCCTGTGACCGAAGCCGACAGGCAACCTCCCCTGGGCAGAGGGGACGGTGAATACAACTGTCGCCCGCCCTGCAGGACAGCTCTGTCACCGGCCTTCCTTCTCCCTCCACTCACCAGGGATCCGAGCTCTGTCCCTTCTGGTCAGGGTCACATTGAACACGAAGATGTCGAAGCCGTTAAAAGTACGACTTCATCCGCCTTAGGGCCCCAGGAACGGCGTGGCCGAGGGTCTGGGTTTTGAGGACACCAGGCTCAGGACGGGTGTGTGGCGGATCGTGCGCAGCCAGGAAGAAGCCTTCCCTTGTGCAGCAGGGTCACAAGACCCGCAGGCACACTCGAGAGTAACTGAAGAAGGTTCCATATTTCACGAGTGGAGTCTCGCCGTAGAGAGAGCTCTCCATCAGAGGGTGCGCATTTGTGATGGTTGCAGGGACATTCTTAGTTCTCTGTGCCCCTTTGGGGAGCCGACACGCCCCCCGCAGCCAGGGTTCAAGTGCCCACGCCATTCTGTCGGGTGGGGGCCGGGCTCTGATGGCTCCTACCACGAAACGCAGACTTTAAATGGAATCGGTGCATAACAAGGCAGATTGTTCCAATGTGAAAAAAAAATATATATCCATTCTTTTGGATAAAGAAGATAGCAGACAGGTGGTAGGAGGGCCCAATTCTTTAAGAAGAAATATAATTTCATATGAACAGGAGAGAGAAAAACAACTACAGGCTTAAACCAAACAAACAAAAAAACTGGGCTTCGGGAAACTTCAGTTAGCACTGCTACAAAGCCCACATCCCAAGCTTGCCAAGAGGCCCTCGTTCAAGAAAGAGAGGATGCAGATGCGTCCCAATTACTCGGCTGTAGGAACTGTGAAATCCAAGTCTGTAGGTATTTTAAGGAGTTTTCGGGGAAACTAAAAATTTAGGGGACTTCCATTTCTAGCAATATGAATAAATAGCATATCAAAGGATACCACCCAAAAAAGCCTTACAATGCAGAATAAATTGTACTTTATAAAAATGTAAACATGTACATTTGAGTGTAATTTCTCTTTATATAGTTGTATATATTTTTGGTCTGCTGAATGATGTATATGTTTCGTACATTATTATATAATAATCCAGCAGACAAACATTCCGGTGAGGTTATTGTCTAACAACACAACATAGAGAACTGCTCTTGGCAATTGGAAAAGAAGACATTTTCAACCACTTGGATTATTTACAGACTTTAACATCTGCAAGGTCATCAAGCTGTTATGATACATTTCAAAGAGTCAGTGTCATGTAGATCTTTTTCTCTAACCACCACGCAGTTAAGACAGAAATAAATAGTGAATAAAAAGTAAAAGATAAGCCCTGGCTGGCGTAGCTCAGTGGATTGAGTGTGGGCTGCGAACCAAAGTGTTGCAGGTTTGGTTCCCAGTCAGGCCACATGCCTGGGTTGCAGGCCACGGCCCCCAGCAACCGCACATTGATGTTTCTCTCTCCCTCACTTCCCTCTCTAAAAAAATAAATAAATAAAATCTTTTAAAAAAAAAGTAAGATAGCTTTTTTTTAAGTGACATTTGCCACAAGTGATTCTTTTTTTTTAAGAATTTATTTATTTTTAGAGAGGGAAGAGAGGGGGAAAGAGAGAGAGAGAGAGAGAGAAACATCAATGTGCGGTTGCTGGGGGTCATGGCCTGCAACCCAGGCATGTGCCCTGGCTGGGAATCAAACCTGCAATGCTTTGGTTTGCAGCCCGCACTCAATCCACTGAGCTACACCAGCCAGGTCAAAGACAGCTTTTTAACTTCAAAAAACTGAATGTTTAAAAATCCACAAAAAGTTAAAGCTGAAATAATTTGAGCAACGCAATAAGTAACAACCAGATTCCCTTAAAAATATAAATGATAAAGGCTGATTCAAAAAGACCATGAGACTCACAACGATTTGAGATGAGCGATTCAGGTTTTTAAGGAGCAGACAGCTCTGCTTTTACACAGAATCTTCCATCACAATGAGGGCACCCGGACTAGGGAGCCAGGCAAGCTCTCCTTCACAAACATAGATGCAAAATACAAAGGAAAACACAGCAAACAGAACCCCTCATTGTAAAAAAAAACCAATAATATGTGATGACTAGGTTGAGTATATTCCAGGAATAAGCAATTAGTTTAATCTTAGGTCATCTATTAATGTCATTCAGTACACGAACAAATCAAACAAAAAATCATTTAATTGCTTCAATGTATACAGAGGGAGCATGCAATAATATTTAATACCCCTTCATAATATTTAAAAATTCCTTAGTGAACGAGGAACAGAGCATACTTCTGCAAGCTGCAAAAGACATTTAATAAAAGTTTTCTCTATATACCAGCTACGATTAGAAAATACAGCGAAGATACTTTATTGACATCACAGAAAAATACAAAACACCCAAGAATAAAAATAACAAGTACATTTTTGTTAAATGCCTTTCAAAAAATGTATCGCATGACTTTAAATACCAGTGGAATCAAGATACATACTATGTCCATGATTAACCATACTTCATATTATGACTGCCAGTTCTCTCCAAATCCAGTTAATTGATGTAATGATATTCCTATCGATATCCTAACAGCTTTTCATAGAATTTGACAGACGGATCCTGTAATTGGCAGAAAAAGCACAGGGCCAAGATTAGTCAAGAGAGTGGGAGGCCTTTTCCCACCAGGGGCCAGACGCTTCCAGAAAGTATTAGCAGTGGCCCTGAGTCACGCCGTCCCAGGGACGGAGACATCAATGAACCAGCAGATGCCCCAGGCGGAGACCCACACGTGTTCGGAAACTTGGTGGAAGGCAAGCGTGGCGCTGCCTGTGGATGCGTCCCTATTGGCTCTGGGAAGCTGGCTATCAATGTGGAAAAAATGAAGGTGACGCTTGCTTCACCGCGTGCAAGGCAGCAGCTCTCTGACGTGCTGGGTGAGGCTGCTGTCCGAAAGGGCTCCAGGAAAGGGGCCGGGGCGGCGGGAGCATCCCGAGGCAAGGATCCATCCGCCCATGCGTGGCTGTTTCCGCGTGGCCACCTCCGGGCGCACTGGCTGGACCGCAGCCCTGGGAGCATTCGGACGGGTAACGGGGGGGGGGGGGGGGGGGGGAGACGATACCCTGGAAAGGTACCGCGGACATTCAGGGTTCTTGGTGATGCTTCGCCTCTGACCCTGGGAGGGAGTTCACTTCTTCTCACTGTTGGTTTTCAACACGTGCAGACACGCTTTGGTGTGTATAATACAGTCCATAGTAGTCGTGAATCTGAAAGTGCTAACACCAGCAGTCCAGTTTTTTTTTTTTCAAGCAAAAATCCTTCAGAAAAAAGCACACGAATACTCAAAGGAGCACGGGGCGCCAAAGGGCTGTGGTCAGAGGATGGTGAGTGGAGAGAGCGTTTCCTTTATTCTCAATCCCTTTCTTGTGGACAAGGCCGTCCTGTTGCAAGCTTCACTGCCACCTTCCTGCCTGCTGGAGGCTCACAAGGACCACCTGAGCTCCAGCTCCCGGGGCGGGGGGCGGGGGGTGCTGCCTGGGATCCACATAGGCCTGCGGAGGCATCCCCACTTACCGCGTGAGCCC
Source organism: Phyllostomus discolor (assembly GCF_004126475.2). Taxonomy (NCBI): domain Eukaryota; kingdom Metazoa; phylum Chordata; class Mammalia; order Chiroptera; family Phyllostomidae; genus Phyllostomus; species Phyllostomus discolor. The sequence continues at coordinate 17,286,011 of NC_040917.2, read as the reverse complement.
GCCGCCTCCGATCGGGCTCCCCGGACAGGAGGTGTGCACGCAGGGCGTTCATGGGGACAAGCCGGGATCTGAACCTACACGGGAATAAAGGCCACACGATCAGGCAGAGGGAGGGGTGAGCTGCGGTGCGGTTACACATGAGGCCCCAGCAGGGGCTGCCCCAGGTTTTGAGCTGGATGGCCCCCTCGGAGCTCTCCTGCCTCGGAGACCAGCCGGTGGGAGGCGCTCGACCCCCAGTGCAGCTGCTCCCCACACTTGCAGGGGGCTCGCCTTGAGTGAGGGGAGGGTCTTCCTCTGAGGGCCCTCCTAGAGGCAGAGCTGGCCCTCCCAGCGAGGGTGGGGGGACGCTGCCTCGTCTCACAGGGACCCTCAGCGTCCTCTCTCCCCATCCTTAGCGTTCTCCTCATCGCTACGTCCTTCCGAGGAAGGTCGTGCCTTGTTAGTGCACCATCGCACCTGGTTTCTTAGGCCGGAAACGCCTCCCTTCCTGCCGGTGCACACCCCTGCCCTGCTGCCCACGAGTCTCCCTGCCCGTAGTTTCTCTTCCTTCACCTCCTCTCCCAGGGATCGCCTTCATGATCACGTGGCTCCCTCGCCAAAGTCTTGGGTGGTCAGTGTTTTGGGTTCTTCTAAAGTGACAGACCAGAACAGCAAGGGCCTGGGAATTAGAGGGCGCCCTGCCTAGCCGCAGGGAGCGAACTCACTAGCAGGTCTCTTGGCCTCTGGGGGACTCAGTTTAGCTGTTTGTCTTGTTGCCCCCAAGTCACTGCTCTTTCTTTTGGCCGCGGTGCTTTGAGGACGTCGTGACTTCTGGCACAGCCCAGGCTACAGGGGTGGAGTCCGTATCCTCTGCTGAAACACCAGCCAGTGTGGCCCAATGTCCTAGCCACAGTGCTTGCTTCACGACTGGGCACGTGAACAAGACAGGACTCAGTGGCCACGCGTGCACGGAAGCTGGCAGGGTAACGTGCCTTTGAGGTCACGGCAGCAGGGTGAGGTCAGACACCTCAGGAGCCTGAGAACGGGGTCCACCTGGCGCTAATGGAGAGACGGATCCTGGGGATGTCCTTTGTCCATTGAATCCCAGCTGTGCCTGGAGTCCAGTGGGTGCCTTCCTTCATGCAAACCAATCAGTTCTCTTTCTGCTTAGGCCATTTGCACTGGGTGCTTAAAATCTAAAGGGTCCTAAGGGATAAAATCAGAATGAAGTGCTTTGTTTTGATTTTTAACCGTAAAGCATCATAGGTGTGACTTTAACACCTCTGTGATCCTTGTCTCGGCATCAAGAACTATCATAACATTGTTGCAATTTACCATTTTTGCCTTAATCTCTTGCTACTTTTGACCCAAGCACACGTGGTCCAGGCCACACTATTCTATGCTTCTTCACCGAGTGTATAATTCCATGTTGTCTGTATTCTCACGGTATTCTTTTTTTTTTTTTTATATTTTATTTATTTATTTTTAGAGAGGGAAGGGAGGGGGAAAGAGAGAGAGAGAAACATCAATGTGCGGTTGCTGGGGGTCATGGCCTGCAACCCAGGCATGTGCCCTGACTGGGAATCGAACCTGTGACACTTCTCACGGTATTCTTAATTTTTCCCTAAAAGGCCTCCCCCACTTCACGGCTGGCTGAAAAGCTAGTGTTACATTCTGAGATGAAGCTCAGATACTCCCTGGTGTGGGATAGAGTCAGCTCTCGAAGCTGCTGAGTTTGTTTGTATCATTTTAAATCCGTACTGTGGTGTTTGGGGTGAGCTGAGGGGTCCCTTTGCTCCCCCTTCCACATGAAGCCGCTTGATGGGGCGCTGCGAGGCTGTTTATGTGCATGCCCATTACCGAATGCTGGTTGACATTCAATAAACATCTGTGAACTCATGAGTGACCTCCCTAATTGGACAACAGCGCGATGAATGTAAAAGTTTATAGTTGGCAAATTAGTCAGAGCTCAGCAAATAAATGAAAGAGCACAGAGAAACCCCCCTTGACCCTAACTTTATCTTGTGCTGACTTTTGGGGCCCTTTCTGCTTAAGCAAACGGGTTGTCACAGTTTCACAAAGAAGCATAGCCCTGCCTGGTTCCTCTTCCCATCAGAGAAGCCGGCCCTGATGGACAGCCTCAAAAAATGCAAATTTCTCTCCACCATTTCATCTGGCCTGGTTAACACACACACACACACACACACACACAGTCATTTGCCCTCCCCTTTTTTTCATAAATTACTTTATTGTTGTTCAGTTACAGTTGTCTGCATTTTCTCCCCACCACTCTCCCCCACCCCAGCCAAACCCCCCTCCCTCCCTTGCTTCCACCCTCCCCCTTCGGTTTCGTCCATGTGTCCTTTACAGTGGTTCCTGGAAACCCTTCTCCCCGCTGTCCCCTCCCACCTCCCCTCTGGCTATTGTTAGATTGTTCTTAATTTCAATGTCTCTGGTTATATTTTGTTTGCTTTTCTCTTTTGTTGATTATGTTCCAGTTAAAGGTGAGATCATATGGTATCTGTCCCTCACCGCCTGGCTTATTTCACTCAGCATAATGCTCTCCAGTTCCATCCACGCTGTCGCAAAGGGTAGCAGTTCCTTCTTTCTCTGCTGTGTGGAATTCCGTTGTGTAAACGTACCACAGTTTTCTGATCCACTCACTTGCCGATGGGCACCTAGGTTGCTTCTAGCATTTGGCTGTTGTAAATGGTGCTGCTATGAACATTGGGGTGCACAGGTTCTTTTGGATTGGTGTTTCGGGGCTCTGAGGGTGTAATCCCAGCAGTGGAATCATTTGGCCTTTTGTTTCGCATGCACTCTGGGCTGGTCGAGAACGGTTTTCAGGGGGAACACAGAGATCTGGGACTCCCTCCACCTCGTGCTAGCCAAGGTTCACCTAAGTGCGGATGAGGGTTTTCCTTTCAGGTTTGTGCTGCCTTTATTTCTTCCCCCACGTTCATTCATCACCTTGGATGCTGTGCTTGGAGGGAAAGGGGATTCAGTTGCAGACCTTGCTTCCTGTTAATTTTTCCACTCCAGAACATTTTGAAAACAGATGTAATGTCTTAAATATAATAATAAAAGGAAAATAATCATATCCAGACTACTGAAAATCATTTTACTAAGTGAAGTTCAATTTTCCTTTTTCTAGACCTGGTATTGCAATCCCTGCCTCTCTGTTTGCATCCCTTCGGTTAATTAAATAATATTGGAGAGGTCGTTTGCATGGTAATTTTATGTAAATGTGTACATGACTGTATTCCACCTGCACTGTAATAGGACTCATCATTCCACATATTTGAATAACAATGCTCCCTAAACGTAACCACTGTGCATTGAAATAGGATACAGAACCAAGAAACAGAAAGTTGCTCTGCACTACAAGTCCCAGCGGCCTGAAACATTTTCACTTCATTCAATACGATGCAGAAGCATATTTAGGAAATAGATTGTAGGATGTTATTCACTGGTTTATTTTGAGAAAATGGACTGGTTCTGAGTTATTTTTATTATATCCACAGCACGGTCACAGTAAGTAGTAAATAAACATTGGTCAAATGCATGAACAAATGACGTCGGAAATGATGTGAAGAAACACAAAATTTGGGAGGACACTGAGCTTTAATAAATATATCTATAAATATTTGAGGGGCCGGAAATGACGGACCAACAATTTCGGTGGGAACACAACCGAGAGGCGATGTTTCGCTCCTGTGACAGACAGCTTCACGTCTGGCATTGCCAGAGAAGCCAATTTAATGTCCTAAAGCATCAAAAGCAAACAAAATCAAACAGAAATCAACAATGAGGATGACAACAAAAGAAGTCTTCGGGCTCCACAAGGTGCTGTGATAACGACTTGTGTATCTCGTCTCTCTGCCCAGCCCCCACTAAGCTGCTTGCACAGGATAGTACTCTTCTTTCTCATGAAGTACATCTTCTAGCCCTGGCTGGCGTAGCTCAGTGGATTGAGCTCGGGCTGCGAACCAAAGCATTGCAGGTTTGATTCCCAGTCAGGGCACATGCCTGGGTTGCAGGCCACAGTCCCTAGCACATTGGTGTTTCTCTCACTCTCTCTTTCTTCCTCCCTTCCCTCTCTAAAAACAAATAAATAAAATCTTTTAAAAAATTCAGAACACCCATTTAAAAAAAAGTACATCTTCTATACTAGTTGACTAATTCACATCTATGTGTAATTAAATAAAGCATTCGTAAGGACAGCTAGAAGTCTCAAAAACGTCCATGTTTTGACAAGCAAGGGTGAAAAATAAGAGATTCCTCAACTGGTGGCAACTGTTTTTTGGATAACTTAAAAAAAAAAGATAAACAGATAAAAGGAGTGAGATGATTTAAAGAGTATCCTTGAAATCGCTTAATCTGCAGGCCACAAGAACAGAACTTCGCCCTGGGACGGGGTCAGACGTCTCCGTGGTGCATTTCTGGGCCTTGCCAGAATTATCTCACTAGGTAACTATTAGAAAGTCACTCCCCATAATAAGTCAGGGAAGAAAGAAATCGAATCTCATTCTTGCACCTCCCGGGTGAGAGATTTCTCAGCTGTGTCAGGGGCAAGGATAGAAATCGGAGAGCAAGCTAAGACAGAAACAGTGGAACCTTCAAATTGAACTACCGCAGAGGGCAGAAGCCAGCTCGGAATGTAATTGGTCTATTTTTACCAAAAAGAACGTTTCTGGGAATGTAAACCTGTTTGCATGCTAAGGACCTTGGATTTTACAAACACCAGATGATGAGATTTTGGAAGAAGACACAGTCCTTTTTTTTTTTTTCCCCCTACTGGTTCCCAAACCCATTGGCCACTTGCTGGCCCCATTAGTTCTCCTAAACGACATTAGAAGGTAAACACGAGGTCCAGTTGATTACTCCTACTTAGATGAGGAATGGGAAGTTATTTAGCTTGGCTTTGAGAATTTACTTTACATTCGCACACTTACTCTCACTTGCAGAAAATTGCTTTGGCTTTCAAAATAACCCCGCCTTTGAGCCGAACACCGCGGCCCGAGCAAGACTGCTTGTGTGAAGACGGACACCTGGTGGTCAATGTGGGGAACTGCAGCCCAGGGAGCACTTCTGAGGATGCCTCTTCCCCCCAGGCCCCCTTCCCCTCCTGCTTTCTGGGTCCCGATGGCTGTTGACGGTGGACATACTGCAGCTGTATGAGAGCGAGTCTCAAGTTCAAGTCAAAGGATTTCCAGAACAGTTACATCAACTGCATGAAAGCTCCAGGTCACAAGTTCTCTAAATTATTTAGAAAGCCAACCAATGTAGTGTGCTAACCATTTTTAAAAGCCGCTAAAATCTCTTATCCAAGAAGCTGAACAGGAGCCTCAGTGTTTGGGAGTAAGGTTTAATCTCCACCTCAAAACCTCCGGGCTTCCCCTGCCAGGGTAACGAGCTTCTGTTTTCTTTTGCGAAGAAAAAAGAAGTGCCGAGTGCTTCGGCTCCACAAACACAAGCATTTCGAGCTTCTAAATATGGCCTTGCCCCCACACCGACCCTGCCTTTTCCACATTGAACTCTGCAGGGCAAAAATATGTAACTGAAAAAAAGAAAAGGAAAGTGAAATCCCTGTTTCTAGCTGCCTCTGGTTCCTCGTTTTGTTCTCTTTAATTGTGAAGCGTGGAGATGAGTGTCTGGGGGCCGATGGGAAGCCCTTTCCGAACTTCCTCAGGATTTAGGCACTTGGTGCAGGAGAGTGACATCGAATCCCGGGTCCTCCTTGTGATGTTTGCAGCTGCAGTGAGGGGGGAGGATGCGCATCGGGACACAATGCACCTTCCAGAAGGATCGGGGGCTCTTGAACTGATGCGCCACAGAGCTGAGACACCCTGATTTCCCCTCCCGCTGCCCCAGAAAAAGATATCCTCCGGATCCGGGGCTGAACCTCTGATGTACAATTCCAGGCTCTGCTGCACCTGAAGTGACAAGACCTTCTGGGCTGGGACGGCCTTTGCCGAACTCACACGGGGCCATGGCTACGTGGGCCATGGCTACGTGGGCCGAGTCCCACTCCTGGTGGAGGGCTGGGGGTCACGCTGGAGCCGAACCCTGGTCTGCCCTTGTCTTCTTTCTAGCTCACACACACACACACACACACACACACACAGGCGCACAGACACACCCTACTGTGAGCACAGAGGCTGACTGGCCAGTGTTTTTATTTACTCCCCCCCGAAACAATGGGAACGGCTCTCACAAAAGTGTTACAGGAGAAAACACATTCATGTAGCTGGAATAAAGGAGTGTCAATAACAACCCCTCCTCCCATCCATGGTCATGCAAATGGGGCCCTCTGACAAGGACTAAACGACTCCTGGAGAAGAGGCTCCCGGTGGCCAGGACACAAACTGCCATATCATAAGAGCCATTTAAAGTTCAGGCACATTGTCCCCTTTCGGACACCCTTCTGAGCAGCTATGTTTTAGAATTCAAAATGTTTCGGATGGTAGACAGGCGGCACGGCCCATTTATTGAATATCCTGGAACACCCCCAGGCGGGATGGGAGTGGGACTCCCTGATTAACACACGGATATAGCTCTGCCACGAAACGGATACATGGCCATGTTTTTTAAAAAGACTAAACATAGCCTGATGCTGGTTCAGATCAGCTGGGGTCACCAAGTGAACCTGATGTCCGTGAAAAAACTTGCTTCTCAGGCTTGTTTTGAATTTTCTACTTCAGGTGACAGACGGTGGCCCCATACATCACGGAAGAGCCACAATAGGTCTGTGGTTCTGTCCAGAAGCCTCCTATAACCCTCCTGACTCAAGACGTGCAAACACAACTAAGGAGAAAATCTCTTACCAAGCAAGTCACTTCCTGTGTTCGTCAAAAGTCCACGTATTCATCACGAAACCGTAAGACTTTTGGAAGTAACCACAGGAGGAGATCTTCATGGTCTGGGGTTAGGCAGCGTGTTAGAAACGACACCAGAAACACAGCCCAGGAAAGGAAAATCGGTCTTTATCGTGTTAGAAACTTGGCTCAGCCACGTCATTGTCAAGAGAGTAAAAAAGACAGCCACAGACGGGGAGAAGATATTTTCATGTCCCATATGTGACAGAGAACTTATATCTAGAATATGTGAAATTCTTTAAATTCAACAGTAAGAAATCAAAGAACCCAATGAAAAATGGGGACAGGACTTGAAGAGACACTTCACCAAAATAATATAAGAATGACAAACACATCAAAAAGATGTTCAACACCACAGTCATTGGGATAATGTAAACTTAAAGCACAAAGTGATATTACTATACACCCATGAGAATATCTAAAATGAAAAAAACAGAATGGACAATTCCAAGTGTTGACAAGGATGTGGAATAAGAAACTCATTTACATGGCTGGTGGGATTGAGAAACGGTACAGCCACTTTGGAAAGTAGTTTGGCAGCTTTCTTATAAAGTTAAATATACACTCGTCATATGACCCAGCAACCCACCTCTGTTGTTGTTTTTTTTTTACACCAGATGATAGAAACTTATCTTCCCTTGAAAACTGGTATACAGATGTTCATAAGCAGCCTTATTTGTCCGAGCCCCAAACTGGAAACAACACGAATGCCCTTCAGTATGTGCAAAAGTAAACTAAGTGTGTGCTACACACTGTGATCCATCGTTCCTCGGCAACACAAAGAGCAGACCGCTGGTACACACGGGCACTGGGGCGGACCTCAGACGCTGTGCTGGGTGAGAGAAGCCAGCCTCAAAGTCGGGAGTGCGGACACGGAGGATAGATCCATGGTTGCCGGAGGGTGTGGGTGGGAGGAGGGTCTCACCATGAAGAGATACCATGAGGGGGCCTCAGGGGATGATGGGAACTTTCTGTATCCTTATTCTGGCGGTGGTTGTACATATCTATAAATATGTTAGAATTCACAGGACCTTACACCGGAAAAAGGAAGTCAATGTGGGCGTGTGGTCATTTGAAATAGAAAAACTTTAACAAAAGCCAACGCATTCACATTGGACTTCTGCATTCCTAGCTCATCGCCATCCTCCCCTTACCTAGCGGACGACGTTCTCCTGCATCCATCACCGCCGGCCGGACCAGGTGACAGGAGGCGGGGTGTGGGGTGGGGCGGGGAAGCACTGTGGGCACGGAGGTGAGGCAGGCAGGGGCCCTGCCACACAGGGCTGGAGACCTGGGCGGAGGAAGGGGACAGAGAGGTGACAGGTTTCACTGAACCCCACCACGCAGACTCAAAGTGGGGATCCCCGGGGCCGAAAGCACCAAGAAGGTTTTCTTCATTTGACCCAGAAGGAATACCTGTTTGTGGTCACTGGTTTCTTGCCAAGTACATTGTTGGAGGGTCATTTTGAAGATGCCTTTGCTTTGCCCAAAGTAGATAGTAAATGAAAAAACGGTCCATCTGTTGGTAGGAATGGTGTGTGTGTGCCAGATGCAGGCTTAGTGAACCGTGCCCGTCCCACCCGTCCCCTCTGACGCCCAGCACCCCAACACACAGGAGTCCCGCACTCCCGAACCAGTTATTAAACAATTGAATGAAAGGTGACACCAGCACAACATGCTAATCGGTGCAAGCCTTTACAAGATGGCCTTCTATTTGGCCAGCATCCGCATCAGTGTGGCTCCTCTCCTCATCCTCGGGCGATGGGGGGCAGGGGAGGGTGCATGTGCACTAATGTGTCCTACCCATGCTCCTGCTGACAGGGGGCACTTCCGAAGGGAGAGTCCCTAGACGTGAGTCACCATGATGAGTCATGTCCGGTGGCATGGGTCTTTGAAACCCAAGGCCGTGGCTACCCTCTTAATACCCACAGGAAATAAATAGAGAGCCGCGAATGGCGACCCTTTTTAGAAAACCACTAATCCCGCTGCGAGAAGTGCCTGGGCCCTCACTCCAGCGGGGTGTTTGCGCTGCCATGGAAACAGGGTGGGTGCTTTCCCATGTTCTAAATTCAGCGTCTGAATCTGGACAGAAATGTGCCGAATGTCACGAGCCCAGGTCCCTAGACTCAGGCTGACTTCAGTGTCCTTATCTGGGACATAGGAGTCACTCACCGCAGCCGGATGTGCATGCATGACGACCGAGCTCCTTGAAAAAAATATATGTAAAATGTCATTGTTTTCATTCCCATCCGGGCAAAAGTGAAGTTCAAAGTCAGCGTTCCCCCATTCGGGCTCAGCTTCTGTGATCGGCCAGACCATTTCTGTTTAGAAGATACTTTTCTAAAGTAAGTGCTAAGTATTTTAGGCAAAGAAACCCAGCTGTGAAAATACTGTTAACATTTGCACAGTTGTTTTATATGTGGATTTATTTTTACTTGCACTTAATTCGGTGCAGTCCTGGGGAGGGACGTGTCTCGGCCCCTCCCTCCGCCCCATCGCTCACTCGCGCTGACCCTCACGGGCCTTTTGAGCCATGACAGCTCCCCTCTCCAGCTCTTCTGGGTCACAAGTGTTCTGCATCACAGCACACCCTCGGCTAATTAGCATTAATAAGCGATGCTGAGAGAAAGAACCCTGGAGAACAAGCAGGCCTGATGCTGCCAAATTGGACTTGACCCAACTGGCAGACCTTCCCAGCGCACTCTCCCATTCCCCTGCCTCCAGTGTGTTCCTGCTGCCCGAGCACGCGTTTCTGACGCCGGGTCTCGGGCGCCCTGCGAGGCACAGCGGCCCCGCGGACTCTGTTCCAGGAGGCATGCAGGCTTCGTTCGCTTTTGTCTTACTTTCTTAACTGCATGGCGATGAGACATCGTTTCTGCCTCCTACCATCCTAAGATGCTTCAGCAGAGACAGAGAACATAGTAACTCATTCTTTTTTTTTAAAGATTTATTTATTTATTTTTAGAGAGGGAAGGGAGGGAGATAGAGAGAGAGAGAAACATCAATGTGCGGTTGCTGGGGGCCGTGGCCTGCAACCCAGGTATGTGGCCTGACTGGGAATCGAACTTGCGACACCTTGGTTTGCAGCCTGAGCTCAATCCACTGAGCTACGCCAGCCAGGGCAGTAACTCATTCTTCATTGAGCACCTACTGTGTGCAAGGCATTGGAACAGACAGTAGGGTTTTCCAGAATGAGCAGGATGTCAGCAGGTGGGGGGCAGGGCAGGTAGGCTGAGTGGCAGAAGGAAACACTGGGAGGTGGAGAAGCAGAAGGACAGTCGGACACTCCGAAGAGTGAATCAGAAGAAGGGTCGATAAACACCACAGCATCCCGGCTCTCTCCCGTCCTGGCGGTATGTCCTGGTCCCCACCCCAAGGCAGTGCAGGTCCCGGGTCCCGCTACCTCTTCACGTGCGTTCTCTTCATCGGCTCCAACCCGACTCAGCGCAGCCCGTGAATGACGGGGAGCTGCCCAGATGGTTATTTATGTCCCTTGCTTGCTTTTTCCACCAGAAAAAACAAAAAAGGTTTGCCTTAAGACTTTTTTTTTAAATATAAAACACTCAGATTCTTGGGATTTATTGTTCATCCATAGGTTTCAAATGGGAATCTCAGAAGTTGTAAATTATTGTACATTATTTCCTTCTTACGAGGCTCTGAGCTCATAATAAAAAGAAGAGTCTACCTCGGAGGTTGACGAGCCGGTGAGGCCGGTTGTGAGCCCCCGAGAATAAGAGAACCCGCCCCGGGCGCATGCAACTCTTGGCTCCCAAAAAGAAGAGTCTCGTGGGAGGACGCACCGCACTGGTGTCTCACACATGAGCTCTGTTCGGAACTCGAGTCCCCAATCGGTTTTAAAACACCGAGTCCCGGGAAAGTTGACGTGGCTCACATCTGCTTCAATGAAAGAACAATTTTTACTCTTTTTATAAGTTGGCCAGGATGTGGTAGTGCTGGTATCAGCAGTGAGTAGCTCTAGAGTACACGCATGGAGGGCTTGATAAAAACCTCCCCAGTTTTTTCCGCCTTAGGAAGGAAATCCAAAGACGTAAAACTATGGAACCACCCACCTTGCTGAGCTGTCCAATGACCCAGGTGGGGAGGGAATCGGTGCCCAAATTTGACACCTGAGGAAAGTATTGAGTTGGTCACTCAAACTCCAAGAAGAAGAGTGACTCTCTGTGACTCTTGCTTGTTCTGAGGGCCAAAGGGTGACCACAGCATTGTCTCGGGGTCAGAGCTCCAGGCGAGGATGCCAGCTCCACCCTCCAACACGCTGTGGCATAGACGGGGTGACCCATAAACACCAGGTACTAGGTGTCCACATACGGAATGATGGGAAAAATGATGAGCCCGAGAAACCAGAGAAATCAAAGCTCGTTGTCATTTTCTGTCTATTCTCGCCCTCGCTCAGCCCTTCTGACGGATCTTCAGAAATCTTAATTTAAACAAATTCTAGTCGATATACAAGGAAACAGAACAAAGGGGAAACAACCCAATGAGTAAATTCACCTAAGATTAGAACATGGTGCCGATGCATTCTGGATATGAGATTTTAGGCTCATTGAAAGGAGGGGCAGGTCTGACCCACCTCTGTGTCTTCTTCTCCCTCCTGGATTGGGGGCTGAGAGCTCATGGGGTGACTGGCGGGAAGGCAGGGCTGTGAGCAGAAGAAAGGCTCGTGCTCAAGGATGCTGCACTAAAAGACACTTCAAATTCCCCATGGGTATTGGAAACTATGGAAAGGAAGTCATGTGGCATGACCGTGCTCATCCCCAGTGCCTATGGCGATGGAAGACAGTAACGGACGGAGGGAGCCAGCAGGCGGAACGAAGCGGTGGAGGCTGAGTAACGTGACAGGGGACAGTAGAGCCAGGGAAACTCTTTCCATACGCCCTGGCTGTGACCAGTCTCTCTCCTCCTTCTCTCTCCCTTTCTCTCTGGTGTTCAGTTTCCCTTCCGGTGGAGGAAAGGAAAGTAAACTCCATGGCTGCTAAGTCATGTCCAAGGAACCAAGGGTTCTAAGAAATGGACTCTTTAAAAAATTTTTTTATTATTAATTTTAAAGAGAGGAGAAGGGAGGAGAGAAGGAGGGAGACATCAGTGTGTTGTTCCACTTACAGATGCATTCATTGGTTGATCCTTGTATGTGCCCTGACCAGGGATCGAACCCACAATCTATGTATCAGGGCGATGCTCTAACCAACTGAACTACCTGGCCAGGGCCCTAGGGCAGGGACTCTTCTTTGATTTCCCCAGAAACAGACCCAAGGTCCGAATTTGCATAGAAGACATTTATGGGAAGGTGACCCCAGGAACTGTGATCTGGGGGTGGAGAAATGAGACAAGAGGAGTGAGTGTGGTAAGAAGGTGACAGCTGGGAGCGTTTGAGAGGAAAGCAACTGAGAGCCCAGGAATTAAGGGTAACAACGGTTTCCAAATGCTCTGACTTCGGTACACCTTCGTCATCTTCACAGTACCGAGGACCCCGAGAACCCCATGCTGTTTGTGTGGGTTTTCTCTGAAAATATTTATCATACTAGAAACTGAAACAGAAACATTTAAACTTTCTGTGTTCATTTAAAAATAAGAATAAAGACATCCCATGGTAGATAAACGGCCAGGATTTTATGAAAAGCCATTATATTTCCAATATTAAAAATGATCTGAGAAAGATGACATGATGTTACATAATTTACACAAATCTTTTCAATATATGTCTTAATCAAAAACAGTAAAATTCTCATCTGTGTTTCTGCATTCAATCTGTGGCCTCATGGTCTTATTGGAGTGCTTTGTCTTTAACCAGACGTGTCATTAGGAAGGGGGAGAGTATTTCAATCATGTATATAATTTTGTATACTCCCAGATCATTGGGTAAAGTCTTGTTTGATGTCACACTAAAACTGGACAATTCGTAATGTCTTAAAGGTTGGTGACATTTGAAGTTATAGCCATGAACTTTCTGTGCGTTTCATGGAAGTCCATTTTTCTATCCTGCATTTCGAACAAATCTTTCATCTGTTCCGTATCTACCTGTTTAATTTGGATCATGTGCCGGTCGCATGAAGATGAATGGCTCCCTGAGTTAGGCAGATATTCCAACGCTGACACATTTCATCACACGGCCTCCAAAATCCGCACCCATTATCGTCCCCGCTTGTCTCATCAGAAAGCAGTTGGGAGAGTCATCAAGTTCACCGGGGTGGATGCAAGTTTTCAGAAATCTAACCTTCTCTTGAAAGCTCCGATTTTATTACTGGCAACAAATAGGGTCAGTGGTTTCTTTGAGTGACGGCCTCATCTGAATTCCTTCGGTTGGGAAAAACGTCTCCAATTGACCAGGTCTGAAGACGCATAGTTCGTTCTTGCAACTCAAACAGTCACCGCTGTGCTTCTCCTGGAAACGAGCATCGTCTCCTGGGTGGAGCAGAATTGCTTTCTTCCATGGTTTCCGTCTTATCCAAAAATATTAAATGATTGGCACTGAAGGGCCATATTGAATAAAATGTAATCACTTTTACCGCTTCATCAAGGACAGTGTAAGGGAAACTGCTGTTTTTGCCCCTGTCAGTTCAGACAGGGAACAATTGCAACGGCCACAGATAAACGCTAGTGCAACAAAACCCACCGGGTGTCTCTGCCTCATTTCCACCGTTGATGTTGCAACTGCTCCGTGCACATGCTACCCCAGTGAAAGGGGTGAATCACACTCGAACGTTATTGGACAATAGTTGGAGGACTCCAGGTGGCCAGGACCATTCCTTTGAGCACATGAGCACCAGAGCTGCCCTCCTGCAGGGCGAGCCAGCTGGGAATGTGTTGGTGAACAGCAGCTCTGCAGGGGTGCAGGGACTCCCCATAACACCCCACCCACTACACATGCGGTGCAACAGGCTCAGCAACCCGGAGAGCCCTGTAGGAAGCACATGGAACTTGCTGGAAGTTGGAAGTCGGGAGGGCGTGTGCCGACGTAGAAAGAGACTGAGGGGAAGGAGGTTGTTTGAAGAAAACAGGGGTTGCAAATAGCTCTGAGATCTTGGTGGCAGATATTTTACATAAACCCCAGAAAGTGGGATTGCTGGAGCTGATGTAGCTCTATTTTTAATCTTTGGAGGAAATGCCATACCATTTCCACAGTGGGCTGCACCGTGGTGTAGTCTCACCAAAAGTGCACAAGGGCTGCGGTGCTCCTTGTCTCACCAATGCTTGTCATTTCTGTGTTTGTGGAAGAGACCCTTCTTTTTTCACTGCGTATACCTGGTTGCCCTTGTCGGAGATCAGCTCGCTGTATATGCGTGGGTTTACTTCTGGGCTCCCTGGTCTGTCCGTTGGTAAGAATATCTGTGTGTATGCCAGCGTGATCCCGTGTGGATCATTGTAGCTTTAGCCTGCGTTAGGGAGTCAAAAAGTAGGAAGCCTCCAGCTTTGTTGTTCTTTCCCAAGACCGTTCGACTCTTCTGGGTCTTGGGTGGTGCCATGTGATTTTAGGGTTGCTTTTCTGTTTCTGCAAAACGACAGTGGCATAGAGACTTTGATAAGGGTCACAATGTAGATAGCTCTGAGCGGTATGGGTGTTTTTAACAATGTTAAGTCTTCTGGCCCAGAGAAAGATGCAGCCGTTCCTCCCGTTTGTGTCTTCTTTCATTTCCTTCAGCATCGCTTTGTCGTTTCCTGTGTATAAGTCCTTCGCCTCCTCGGTTAAGTTTATTCCTGAGTATTGTATTATTTTGGATGCCTTTAAAATAAAATTGGTTTCCCAATTTTTCTTTTCATTGTGCACTTGCCCCTGCTTTTACAAAAATGTTCTCCCCAGGGCCCAGAAAACAGAGACACCCACAGCGTCTTTCTTAGATCCTGTGCTCGGAGTGGCCGGAGCGGCCAAACTCTGTCCTAATGACCAAATGGACTCGTGTTTATACCCACGCTCTTCAAAGTGCTCTCAGGCCCGAAGGGCCTCCTGACCCCGAGCTCCTTATTATTACACAAGTCCTCTGTGACAGGGACTGGTATGCATGGGTGTGCGCGGGCCGGAGAAGCTGTGTAAGGGACCTCCCGCATTTTCTCGTGGCTCGGTCTTTGGTTGAGCCTTCTTCACTGAGGAAATTGCATTCTGGGGATTTGTAGAACTGATTTTTTTTTCTAAGTTGCGGTTTTTAGAACAGACAGAAACCAGTCAGAGGTGTCGCAATTTGCTTGCAGTCGCTCTGCTGGGCCCCTTGTGATCGCAGGCTGCTCCAAGTGCGGGGCACATTTCACTCCCGCACTGAAAGATTTACACCTGAAGTTATTTTTTTCCTGACTTGTCATGGGACCTGGCTCTTGGAAGGGGGCCCCTGAGCTGTCTAACTCGATCACTCGGTGCTGCCAGCCTCCACGTCACTGGGGATGGTATGAGGATGGCCTCTGCCCCCGGGGTGGGGGGGGGGGCAGGTTGGGAGACATTGCCGTGTGGGGAGCAGAGCAGCTGGGGACCTGAGAAGGCTGGGACCGTCCGTCACCAGTCAGCTGTCTGGGAAGGGTGGTCGGAGCTCCCGGGCTGCGGGGGAGGGGCGGGTTGTCCAGACAGGAGCTGCTGAGCAGAAAGCCGTGGAAGGGCCCTCCCTGTGGGCGCAGCCCTGGGCCATCCTGGAGAAGAGCCGGCGGCAGCCCAGAACAGTTCTGACCTTTTACCTGCACAGCCGAAGTGCTGGCCTAGAGTGATTCGGGGAGGTAGAGACCGCATCATCCTCCTTATTTTCCTTTCACTGAAAGCACACCAAAGCCCTGACTGGGTAGCTCGCTTGCTTTAGAACGCGTCCTGATACCCCAAGGTTAGGGTTTGATCCCCGGTCAGGGCACATACAAGAATCAACCAGTGAACGCATAATAAGTGAAGCAACAAATCAGTGTTTCTCTCCCTCTCTCACATCAATTTTTAAAGGATTTTAAAGTGCACATACACACAATAATGACAACCAAAAAATTTAAAATGCTCATTTCTTCTTTCAAAAATAACATAATTTTTTTAAACAAGCTGAGTCTCTTTAATGTTTTTTAAGGAGTTTTAAAAAAGATTTTATTTATTTATTTTTAGAGAGGGAAGGGAGGGAGAAAGAGAGAGAGAGAAACATCAATGTGCGGTTGCTGGGGGCCGTGGCCTCCAAACCAGGCATGTGCCCTGACTGGGAATCGAACCTGCAAACACTTTGGTTTGCAGCCCGTGCTCAATCCACTGAGGTATGCCAGCCAGGGCTAAATAAAATAACATAATTCTTATACAAATTTAAAAATACAATGAAGCTAATCATGACAATCACAACAATAACCATAGTAGCAATAATAAAATACAGTATCTGCGGTCCCATCAGTCAAAGTCCTGTCGTTCACAGATCAGCACGGTGTGATATTCTGGTGGCAGCGCCTGCCTCTGTTTCTCCCCTGCAGTTTGCATATATGTGGGGTCATAAAATTGTTTTATAACCAGCTTCCTCCACTTTCCCATACCACTGTCCAGTAAACATTTTACCCAGTTCATTAGTGTCCTGTCACATCGTGGTAATCACATATATTATTTCATGCTCAGTGGAGTGAGTTCCATTTCCTCCTCCGTGACTGCCGCTCTCGGAGCCTCGGCCTACCGGTCGGGGGCACAGGCGGATGCAGGGGGTATTCGGAGCTGCCCTGGCAGCGGGGCGCCTGCCAGGGTTGCTGCTCAGGGGGCCAACGTGTCTCGCGTCCCTTTTCTGCCTCCTTGCTTGCCACCCGGGTCTGTTCCAGTAGTCGCCCCTGTCGCATCTTCAAGGACTCCTTTTTATTTCATAGCTGTTTGATTGGCACAGATCCATCCTTCTTTTCTTGGACTAAAGAACTAAACAGGAACTTACAGGATCAAGATCTGTGAGATTGAACATGGTACCTGGGAAATGCCTGAGTACTTTTATTTTCCGTGAGCCTGGTCGGCACACCTCCCGAGCGAGGCACCGCGTGAGGTGTGGAGTGCCGTGCGCACACACGGGGCCAGCTGGCACAGGCCCGTGTGCAAGGGAGTTGATAGGCGACAACGTGGGTGTGGAAAGAAACACTGGCTTGTTGAGCTCTCTCTTCCTTGGAGAAAGACAAGTACCCTACGAGGCAGCAACCCAAATACTGGCTGTTCACGGAACTGCTAAGATGAGCTGATGGGAAAGGTATACAGTGGCTGCTTGACTTGCGCACACTAGTGTGAGCGCCGAGGGCCACCCTGTCACAGACAAACTCTTCGTTCTGGCCACACACCCTCTGTCTCTGCACACAGAGGCAGTGATGGGGGGGGGGCAGGGAGGGAGCCCCAATTTGTTGAGCTGTGCAGGGTTCCCCACGGTGGCTCTGGGACCCCCATAGTCGGGATGAGAGCACAGACATAAACATCCATCAGATGGCACCCAGTCTTTAAAGTGGAGCATGTAGCACCTGATGAGCCAATGGCCAGGATAATGAAGGAACTCTCCCTGGGAGTGGGCAGGAGGCCCTGACGTCCAGCAGGGCCCAGCACGGGGGCATGACTGGAGTCGGGGCTCAGAGGATGAGTAGTGTCTGAATCTGTGTGGGTGAGGGCAGTGTAGAAACTGCCCAAGAACAGGAAACGGGAACCGGGTCGTGGCGGCACGCATCGAAAGCGGTCAGCCGTTCAGCCTGGCCGAAGGAAAAGGGAGAGGCAAGAGATCGTCAGAACTCCCCTGTGCTGAGCTCTCCCTGGACAACAACTGTGGGGTGCGGGCTCAAGACACAGCGTTGTTTGACTCTGCAACTCCGTGACAGGTTGTATTTTGCTCGTTCCACAGATCGAGATGATGGAAACCCACAAGACTGTAGGCCCAAGGAACACCACCCCCTGGGAGCTGTGCTCCTGGAAGATTAATTTGACATCTGTGTGCAAGATGTGGAATAACGGGGGAGTAATGGGAACTGGAGACTCTCCCCATTGTTCAGGTCGTGGCCATTGTCCAAGTAACAAGTGATGAGGGTCTGGCTTGTACGACTGGTGGAGGACAGAGGATGGATGTAGGTGTGCAGGGGTTAGGGGTCTAGAGGACGGTGGTAAGCTGATTGCATGTGAAAGGCGAGAAAAAAAAAATTGACGCGGAGGTTTCAACCCTGGATGACTTTGAGGATGATGGTACCAGGAACAGGGCGGGTGAGGTGGCCTTGGTGATGGACTTGGTTTGCGACAATGCTGGGTGTGTGGAACAGCCCGCTGCAGAGCTACTGTGGATGATGGGCAAGGGGAGGCCAGGATCCAAGTTCTGAAGAGGAGACAGAACTTTGAAAGCTGAGATGTAACGAGAGTTAATAATAGGCCGGGTAGCTGACACATTTCACAAGACTGGCTACCCCGCTGAGCTGCATCATGGAGCTATAACAGGACAATGATACTCCCGAACACCGCAGTTCCGGGGTTACTTAAAATGTATCATCGCTTAGTCCTTTAGCTCAAAACTATGTTTGGTGAAGAGGAACGAAGCCAGAAGAGCTGTTAGAGATGCTCATTGTGCTTTGGGGAGAAACTGATTTCAGAGCAGTGGTGTGTGGTGTGTGCGTGTGTGTGTGTGTGTGTGTGTGTGAGTGTGGTTTCCTCTAAGACAAAATAGAAGAAAAGCAGTTTCTGTGCTCTGTGCTTCAAAAATTGGATAACTGGTAGCATTTTTTTTAATCCCGAAAGCAAATGACTCGCTCTCAAATCGAAGGCATAAATCATAATCGTGCTTTCTCTCTGGGGCTTCTGCCTTATGTCAAATTAACAGCTTTCGAAAGAAACACATATTTCCAGCTGACCTGCCGTTGGACCTCACATTTCTTCCCAAACTGCTCTCAGCCACTCTCGCCATGGCGGGGAGAGGACACTTCCAGAATCAGCTGCGTGTGGCCGGAATCTGTTCCCTGGCCCCACGTCGCTTAATCCCCCTGCCGCGCGGGGGCCACTCTGGGCTAATGAACCCTGAGTTCCAAGTTTCCCTTCCTCCTAATGAGTGCTAATAAAATGCATTTAACTCCGCTAATGCAACGAAAAAAAATCAGCATTATTTCATTGTATCTACTTAATAAGAGCCTTGTTTAATATTGAATTACAGCCTGCTCAGCCAAAGCACTATACAGGGACAAGCGGGACCGGGGAGGGAGTATCAAGTGCTCTAATTTGGACATTCCGCCTTACTATGCCCTGCAGTCTTGCGTGATTGCTTAATTCATCCAGCCCAGCCAGTCTGATCCTTCTGCCAACTGTTTTGTAGAATTTACTGCAATGCTAGGCAACCGGTCACCCCACACAAGCTGGAAATATAGTATTGCTTTTCCTGGGACCGAGCTCTTAACAGTTGTTTGGGGAGGGGCCACATGCAACGCGAGCAGATACTGTTACAAAAAAAAAAAAAAAAAAAAAGAAAAAGAAAGAAGGAAAAGGGCTTTCAGAGGTTCCTCCTTTTGTAACATAGTTACAGCAAATCTGATTTTTATTGACCAAATCTCTCCCTCTTCTCAAAATTGTTTATGGCCCGATTTCAGAAGCAATTCATCTTTATTTTTAGATGAATCTTCCATGAACAGTGATGTCTGTTCTCACATTAGCTTAGCGATGAGCTTCTCCTCCTCCTTTTGAACCAGCCCCTCAGTCTGCAGCTAATACCTACTGAAAGCTCTCATCCATTTAAAGAAAACAACCATTTTGTAACTGCGATAAACATTGCTTGAATTTGTTCATCTTAAGCTTTCACTCTATTGGACGTTCTCCAGTCGAACGAAGCACACCTAGGGCCTCATCACCTGGATGGTAGAGTTAAGGACCTTCGTTCCCACTCAGTCCATGTATTCAGGGGTCTGGTCTTCCTGTTACCCAGGGCAGACCACAGCACAGTCTGAGACCTTCTCAGCTGCATCGATTCCTAAGGTACACGAGTCTTTTCGCCTTGGAGGCCTGCTTAGTAAACTGGTTGGCACGCTTCTCTTGTTTTTTTTTTTTAAGAAATTCAAAAGAATTGTGACGTTTTCATGAATTTACGAAGGGAAAAGAGGTTGGAAGGGAAGGGGGAGACTTTCTTTCATCCTTGTTTACGTTTATTCAGGAAACCCGATAGGTATGAAAATAGCTTATAAATTGTTTAGGAAGATAACAGTGTCAAGAGGTAATAGTTATGTCTTGAGACCTTCTACCTGGTCACCTGATGGGAGTATGGTGAAGAGCCGGAGTGCATTGGAGGGTGAGCCAGTAGAAATCACCTAGGGGTCGTTAAGACCAGAAGGTGTGGTTGCTGAATTTCTAATGAATGGCTTGAATCAAGATTTAGCTACAGAAACTGGGGAGTATAGCTGCTCTGTTCTCCCTCCAGCCCCCTTACTCTTGGGGGGTGTAGCGAGGACAGATCCTGGACCCCCCAGCCAAGGACGAGCCAGGACTTACTGGCAGCCATCGCTGTGAAACACCGCAACTCCCCGACACTTCGGAAGAATTAACAGAGTTTCCATCTGGACGAGAAATGCACCTTTGTTCAAAACCGAGCCTGGTGAGACGACCACTGTTCATACCTTCTAGTTATAAGTCGAGCGGTGTTTTCTCCTTCCAAACCCTAGTTTTTCGTCAGAATATAAAATAAATTTCAAAATGTATATGGCTTCTGATAAGGGCATGAAATAAGCCAGTAATGTAGTGGGGTTTTGTGTGTGTGTGTGTGTGTGTGAGAGAGAGAGAGAGAGAGAGAGAGAAGAGAGAAATAGGGAGTATTAATAGGAAAATATGTTCTGTATAATCCATTTCTCTTTTTTTGAAACTGCAGTTTTAGATTATTTATTTATTCATTTATTTATAAGCAATGCTAAATAATTTCACATCACATGTCTCCAACTCACTTTATAACACGTCCAGCGCCTGGGCAGAGGGACGTTGCTAAGTAGCTTCATGGTTCAGACTACATTTGTGCAAAGGCCAATGAAAGGAGAACCCCATGTAAGCTTCTGAGACAGCGAATCAAACAGGTTTTTCTTAAACAACAAAAACTTAGAGGGTTATCCTTTAGAAAGTATGTTTTTTTGTTTGTTTTGTTTTTTGTTTTTGTTTCAAAATGTAGGGAAGCGTAGCCTTCATCTGAACAGAGGCGTTGCTGGCCCCGGCCGGGATTAACTGGTCCGTGAGCGAGTGGACACTTGGGCCCATGCCACTGGGAGCAGCAGCTTCAGCCACTCCAGGGGATCAGCTGGAAAGGGAAGAGGGGTATTACCTCCCTAATGGGGCCAGGGCTCCTCAAGGTGGCCGAGCCCCCGTGCGCCTAGGATGAAACCTAACCCCGACTAGACCGGCCTGGGTGGGCTGGGACTTAGGAGGCTGCTTATTCTCTCCGTTTCAGACACTTGGGAAGACGGGCTTTCGAGAACCGAGGCTCTGACCAGGGGGAAGGAAAAGAAGAAGCGTGAAGTCTGCCTCAATTCTACACTGTTACGGGACCCGAAAAGAAGTGACTTTGTTCATATAAAGAAGGGACTGTGTAGGCCTTCGTTTAATCGCTGTGTCTTTGAGCCCCAACTCATGATCTTTCTCATGTTTGTTACAAGTCACTGTTACCGACCTTTTGGGTCAGGGCCTTCTGCCCGGTGCTGGTGGCTCCCAAAGAAAGACACTGGGTTCAGCAAAGCAGAGCAGACACTTTATTCCTTGCTCTTTGAAGGGGGAAGGGGGAAAGGCGAGCTCACGGCGCCTTCTCCCAGACCGGAGTAGCCGACCGACCTTCAGTCTCCACATTCACCATCTCTGCCGGGATGCCCGTCGACATCCCAACCAAGGGTGTGCAACACTGAATGAATCACAGCTCTCTCCTCCACCCTTGCTCCCCTGCAGCCTTCCTCACCCTGTGTTCCAGAATAAAAATCTTGTCATTCCTCCTCCCTTGCCCTAGTCCTCCTTATCCAAAGTTCTTGATGGTTGTGCCTAAAAATATAACAAAATTCTAGCACCTATTAACTCCCTGGCTCCCGATCGCCAACACCTCTCTCCCGCATTATTGCCGGGGACTCCTAGCTGGTGTTCGCTCTTCCCCTCTCATCCCTGCGCAATGCAGCTCTCCAGACTAACCGGAGTCGCATGTCAGATCATGGAACTCCTCTGCTCAAAACATCCCCGTGGCTTTCCATTTGGGTCCGATTAGAAATTAAGTCCTAAGCTCCGGCTGGCATAGCTCAGTGGATTGAGCGTGGGCTGCGAACCCAAGTGTCGCAGGTTCCATTCCCAGACAGGGTACATGCCTGGGTTGCAGGCTATAACCCCCAGCAACCGCACATTGATGTTTCTCTCTCTATCTCTATCTCCCTCCCTTCCCTCTCTAAAAAGAAATAAATAAAATCTTAAAAAAGAAGAAAGAAATTAAGGCCTTGCCCTGGCTGGTGTGGCTCAGTGGCTTGGGCATCACATTGCAAAGTGAAAAGTCACCAGTTTGATTCCTGGTCCAGGGACGTGCCTGGGTTGTGGGTTCAGCCCCACGTTTGGGTGTGTATAGAGGGCAACCAATCAATGTTTCTCTCTCACATCAATGTTTCTCTCCCTCTCTTTCTCCTCCCTTCCCCTCTCTAAAATTAAACAATAAAATAACATTAAATAATTCAGCCTTCATGTTGGTCTGAAGTGCCCTACGGGGTCTGACTGCTGTTGGTCCTTTGCCTTCATACGCCCTCCGCTGCCCCTCACTCCCTCCATCCCGGCCGCACTGGCCTCTTCCCTGCTTGCCGGGTTACTGGGGTCTGCAGAGTTGCACCGAAGGATCTCCCTCCCCGAGTGTCCCGGCTCCTTTCCCCAAGGAGGGACCCACTCCTGTAGTTCCTCCTCCGCCCAACCCTGAGAGCAGCGCTTTGCCTAAGGTGAGCGCTCAGGGAATGTTTGCTGAATCGCCGCTGCTCAAGCATTTTCATGACTAAACACAAAAACGCGTTCAGAGAACAAAGAGTTCTGGGTGCTTTCAAGTGTCAGAGTCGAATTAATAATCCGCCTGGCAGCGATGTGACCTTGGGTTAATCACTTAACCTTGGGACCTCGATGTTCTCATCCGAGAAGTATAGATAATAACAAGTGCTTCCCCGCGTGGTCACTGGTCTAGGTGAGAGGAGGTGCTTGAAAGTCTTTAGTTGAGGTCTACCCGCTGCACCCTTGCTGGGGCTGCCCACACCCTGTGGGGGGCGGGGTGGGGGGGGCCAGAGGAGGGACCTGGTGGGCGGGAAGCACAGGGGAGACTCACCAAGGGGCAGTCACCCCTTCCCCGGTTGGCTTCCTCCCGGAACAGGTGTGGGGTGGGGAAGGGGTGGGGGAGGGGTGGGAGAGAGAACGGAGCACGTTAGCAATGTCCTGGTTCTTTATTATTGTTTTCCCCCGTGTGGCGATAAATCAATGTGAGGTTTGTCCTTTTAATTAGTCTTCTTGCCGTCAGAAAAGTCAAGGCTGTGCAGTGCTGATAGGGAGCTGAAAAATGGCCTGAGAAAAGTGTCCAGAATGAGGCCTGCGTCTTGGCCTCAGCGTGCCTTGGGCACTGGGGATGGGGTGCGTGACCAGCCCACCACCCTGGAAGGGAGGATCTGGGTTGGGTGTAAGGCTGTGGGTGGGGTGTGTGGGGGGGGTGGAGGGAAGCTGGATGGGTCCCTTTCCCACTTGCCCCTCATCCAACCTATGGGGAGCTACATAGGAACATAGGGAGGGGGAAAGGACAAATGAGTGGGTGAATCTCTATGGATGCTTCCATCTAAAGTGAGAATGCAGAAATAAAACACACCAAACAGTTGGGGGATCTCTACCCTGTAAAAGAAAACAGGGTAAACCGAGCAAAGCAAAGCAAAGCTCTGTTTTAAAGTTCAGCAAAAGAAACATTGCCAGCTGGATTTCCCTGCCTGGAAATCCGCTGTATCACAGGGAAGCCCGTGGCTGCTGGCTTGTTGGGGGCGCTCCACAAGGGACTTCATGTCCTGACGTCTCTTCTCTACTTGCATTAACTTACCCTGCCTCTACGTACGTTGCAAGAAAGGTTCTGCATGGCAGATTAGATTCATGTTCAGAAACCTTTACTCTCCCTCCCCAAAACCCCCACAGGAAGAATGGAATGCCCCACTTCGCCGATGGTGAACTTGGCTGTGTGAGCTGTTTTGGCCAATGGGGTGTCGGCAGCCATGGAGCCATAGAGTCGTGAAAAGTATCCTCTGGCTTGAGCTTCCACTCTTGAGCCTCTGCCGTTTCCCTGGGGACGATGCACCCAGGACAGACGGTTCATCGCAGGAGGAGAAGGAGAGTCTCCGGAGCGGTGGGAGCACAGAGGAACCGCCCTGGCGGAGGCCAGCCCGGATCAGCAGCGCCCCGCCGGCCCCAGGCAGCTGCAGACACAAGAGCGAGTCCAGCCGAGACCCATAGAACTGCCGGCCCGCACACCTGTGAGATAAACCCAAGCTTCAGCAAAACCTTCTTGGGGATGTTCCTGAAGTTTGGGGGGCTGTGTCACACGCAATGATACTGTGGCCACAGTTACCCGAAATCACCAGTAAACCGAAATCGACGCAGCTGAGGCGGTTTCCTGTTTCCCTCTTCTGAATGGGTGGGAAGCCAATGCTTTTGTTTGTTCATGAATATACAAGTGCCTACGAGACGCCACAGTGCCGGAGAGTAGTTCCTTTTCCCTTGTCCGGGGGGCTCTTCTCTGAAGAAGCCTACTTAAGCAGTATCAGAATTATCCTGGAGCCCGATTCCCCGTCTTAAAAGTCCCTACTACGCTCAAAGCCCAATGGCAACGCTGCTACGCGAGCAGACTCGCTCCACTTCTTCCTCGTTAACCTCTGGGCATCACTCTGCCTCGTGGTCCCCAGGCCATCACCTTGTTCCCCTCGTCCCACCTGAGCACCCTGGAAAAGCCCTGAATTTGGGGTGATAAGGTGGAATTTTGTTAGGAGAGCTATTCCTCTCCCCTTTCAACAGAGTGCCCCAAACTCTGCTCCCTGCCTTTTCCACTGCGATAGGCAGGTATTCCAGACGACACCTGCATTCCCTGGCCTTTCGGAGTGCGGAGGGAAGGACGCGAGCCCGTCAGAACCAGCTTTCCCTCGGCTGGGACTCCCCTGGGACCGGCTCGCGGTGGGATTGCAGGAGGCCCAGCGCACAGAAGAGGGCGCTCTTGTGCAAAGCTGTGGCCGGCTTCCTGGGAGGAGGTGAAGTTTCCTTGCTCCGCTCCTTACAGAGCGGATGCTTCTTTGCTTGTGGTGCTCTCTGAATGCAGTCTGCATTCGTGCACACGTGCTCTGCGGCCACAGATAGAAACTGCAAACGGCAAACATGTCAGGAAACTCATTTGCGTGGAGACTGCGCGTCCATCGTCTGTGCCGCTCTGATAGGGCGTTTGCCCGCTTTGATCTGCATCTTCCCCTTTGACCCCATCTGCTAGGCCCTTGAGATGGAAATGGTCAAGGAATAAGGACAACAATAGTGTCATTTTTAAAATAGTTCTCACGTTGCTTTCACTATTGGAGAAATAATTACTTATCCATTAATTCATTTGTCACACAAGTATTTATTAAGGGCCGGTTATTGCTTTTTAATGTTTTTAGAAAAAAAAATTCAAGCTCCTTCCCGACCAGCCAGCAAGCTGTCCAGTCCTGGCTTCTCTCTCCCATACAATCTCATGATAACTGCTTTCTTTGGAGCTCTGTTTAGCCCCAGGCTTTTGTTCCCATTTTTCATTTTATTTGAGTTATTTTTTTTCTGGTTCTTATGATGTCTGTTTTTTCCCTCATTTCCCAGAGCTTAGCACAAATGTCATTGTTTCGGAGAGACTCACCCTGAGCTCATGTTAGCCATGGTTCTCCGGAGGACCCACAGGAGATGCAGAGAGAAGGGGACGTGTCTAGACGTGAGTGTATTGGAAGGAGTCGGCCCCTGTGATCCTGGAGGCTGGGAAGGTCCGCAGTGGGCACGCTGGGGACCCAGCAGAGTTGACGGTGTAGGTTCCCGCCTGAGTCTGCGTCCGAAGGCAGGGGAGACCCATGTCTCAGCTGAAAGGAAAGCAAACGGAGAGAAAGGACGCTCCTTTATGCAGCTGTTTTGTGCTTTTCGGGCCTTCAACTGATTGGATGAGGCCCACCCACACCGGGGAGGGCAATCTGCTCTACTCAGCCTGTTGATTCAGATGTTAATCTCTTTCAGAAACACACACACACACACACACGTGGGATAATGTTTCACCAAATGTCCAGACACCCATGGTCCAGTCACATTAACACTTAAAATCAATCATCACAATCCACGTCTCAGCTGTCCTTCTGTAACTAATGTATGATTGCCTCATCCTGCTTATTTTCTCCCCAGCGTTTATCACAGTGTGCACATGTCTTGCTTATTTATTCGTCACGTTTACTGTCTCTCTCTCTGCAGTGTGAGCTTCGTGAAGGCAGGCACAGAGACTGTCACGTGTATTTCTCTGTCCTCTGAGGCCAAGAACCACTTGACATGTAGTTTTTGAATGATAGAACTATGAATAAAAAATAAAATATTTGGACGATGAAATAAGAAAGGTCGGAAGACAACATTAACAGAATGTTACGACAATATGCAAGGGTGGGAGCCTGATTCTCTTTGGAAGAGTCAGGAAAGGCTTTAAAATGAGGAGGCATTTTCCTGAAACATGATGAGAATCCACAGACCAGGAGCAGAACGGAGGCAAGATTCACACCACAGACCCTGCAAGGCTGGGGGCTACAGGGATGAACATGACCCGGAAGTGGTAAGAAAGGGCGCCCAGGGAGCAGAGCGGATGGAGAACGGTTTCACATGCAGCTTCAGGACCCCGACTGGACTTGGCAGAAGCTGGGAACTCGACAGAGGATGTGAGATAGGGTGCGTGGCGAAATGCATGCAACCAGCGCGGGCTCCAGGGACTGCGGGGAGAGACATAGTAAGACCAACCTCCGAAGGATTTATGGCATAGTTAGAATCAGCAAAGGTCAGCCCTCCCCACCATGGCGACTACTTTCACCTTATGTAACAACCCCCAGACTCATTATACACTCTTGGTAATACATCGGCATACTAAATAACATGCTATGTGATCAGAAACAGAAAGCCCATATAAAGACACAACGTGGCTGACACAGCTCTTCTGAGAAGTCTCCACCTCTCCGGGGACAGATCCTGACCAGACGTCCCCCCTCCCCCCTTATCGAATGCCCCACCCCTGGATTAAATGAGCTCAGTGAAAGAAGCACCGCATTTTGCCGTGCATAATGAGCACCCCCATTTCTGTGCTCATTATATACAGGACAATTATTATGTTCGAGGTATGTAATCATTATACTCATGTATAATGCACATCCTTATTTTTCCCAAAAAAATTTGGGCAAAAAAGTGCGCATTATACACAGCAAAATACGGGTAAATCCCACTGGGGAGGGGCTGCTCTGTGCCTAACTCTCTGTCTCTCTGCTTCACTAGTACACTCCCTTCCCCTCTAAACTCTATACTTGCTCAACGTTTCAATTCTTCCCTGAGTGAAGTCAAGGACCCACAACAGGTCCCGGACTCTGGGGTCTCAGGGATCAGATCAAGTTTTGAACAGGAATATTCAAAACCAATTGAATGTTTTGAGTTCAGTGTTCCAGAATGAAGTAGCTCATACCACAGGTAAGAACAGGGAGGAACAGGTGCCCAGGGTCTGAACAACTGGCTGAGGAGGGAGTGACCCTTTGTGGGGAGTGGACGTGGCTGGAAAGGAGATATTAAACATTCTGAGCAGTTCGAGCAAAATAGAAGAAGAGAAAGTACATTTGAGGAAACGTCTGGAGTGGAATTCATAAGAGCTGGTGAAGAATTATATATTGGGTGACAGGGAGGAAAAACAGGAAAATCTGTTACAGGAGCGAGGTTGGTATGCCTGATGCTTCAAAGGGATGGCCAACACTGAATACATAGGAGTTTGGAAAGGTTTGTTAATTGGGAAGGCCTGGCCAGAGAAGATGGGAGTGCCTCATGGCATTCCACACATCCGTCTCAAGAGTCTGGCTGCAAGGCATCTTTTTTTTTTTGCCAGGGAAAGAGAGGAGGGCAAGGCTGGGGTGGGTACGGGCTGTAGACAGGGAGACGTGGCAAGGGACCCAAGGAGGAACACAAAATGTCTAAATCCCTTTGTTCCCGGTTGGCCCCGCTCATCTGAGTCCAGTTCTGGAGTCATTACTTTGTGCAACTCAGTTAGCTACCTGGAGACCCTACAGTCACCCCTCCACAGTCAGGTGGTGGGAATCTTCTAAAGAACACTACTCACCAACGAGTGCCCGAGGGAGAAGATACAGTGCTCAGTTCCGAACCTCGTCACATTTCAGGACCACGCTCCTCCTCAGAACGGGCACCAGAGAATCGATCCCTATTATCATCGGCATCGTTATCCGCATCGTCATCAGCATCGTCATCCATCATCCTTGGCATCTTCCTTTTCATCTAAAGCAGCAGCAGCTCTTATTACTGGGCGTTTCTTGTGGTACCATTCACTGTGCATTGAGTACTCACCATGCACCAGGACTCTTCTGTCTTCTCCGCACGATCACCCACTTGAACCCCGAGTGAAGTCAGCAGCCCACCTTACCACCTGTTAGAATGGAAAGAACCGAGTCATGGGGAGGTGAGTGATGGGCCCAGGTGGGCGGGGCCATCACACGTGGAGGAAGCACTCAGTGTTAGTGTCTCTCGGAGCCCTCGTATGTTTGGAGCACCGTGATTATTGCCTTTTTACAGAAACAAGGACCATAAGGTGTCAGGGAAGCTTAATTACCCAGACCATCCAGCCCACTTCTAAGCCAGGCCACAGAGAGGGGACTAGTACCTCATAATTAGCTTTTGATTATAATGTGAGTGTCTGACGTTAAGCTTCTGATGGCCCTGAGATCCACTCCAGAGATAGCCATCTGCAGTGGACAGACCGCCAGCTACACAGCTAGAGGAAGCCAGACTGCCCCTCCGGGGAGGTTGCCCGTTTAAAATCCCCTGGTGACCCAGATAATGGACCATTTGCTTCACTTTTAATACCCACTGTTATATTTTTAATTCATCAATAAAGGCTGAACCCCTGAAATGCCGGGCAGTCCCACCTTGAAGTCACCACAGAAGAAAACAATGAGGGGGTCTAGTATGAAGGTCAGGGGCAAAAGCTTTGGGATCAGCGCGAATGTGCATTTCACTGTCCACTTATGATTTAGCTGTGTGACCTTGAATGAGTTACCTACCTTCTCTGACTTTCCGTTTCCTAATCTGCAAAAAGAGAGAAAATACCAACCTACTACGGTTGCTGAAAGGATTAAGCAAGACCTAATGTGTGAACCAGTTGACACAAAGCCTGCCACACAGTGGGCACATGACAAGTGGTAGCTATGGTTCCTCTTACAGAAGAGATGGGCCATACATTTCATCACTCGTGCTCTCTCTGAGATGCAACTGAAGTCCCTGGTCTCTGGCAACACAAGCAAAGTGGGTGGGTCTTCCTTGAGTGAGTGCAGGCAGGAGAAATAATAGTTTTTACTGCCTTCTTCCCCCTGAGCTCCCCCACCCCGGTTCTTTGGCTATTTCTTGTAAGTCTCTTCCTATTACTGAACCCAACCAAGTCTGTGTGCCCAATGCTTCAAAAGAACACAACTCAGAATGTCGGGGTTTGGAGTAAGGAAAGTTGATTGATGGAGAAAGCACCCACCAGGAAGATGGGGAGACCTAATGGTGCCTCAAATCCATCTCCATTGCTGGACTAGGTTAAGGGGTTTGAGGGGCTGGGGGAAGATGGGTGCAGAAGCCCCGGTGGGGCAAGTTTTAACCAGAGGAGCTTGGAGCTTGGCCATTCATGGTAAAGGGCATCAACCCCTCATCTTCCTGGACAATGGACCCCTCGGCCCTGAAAGGGTCCTGGTGTTAAATTCCAGTTGTGTCCTGGCCCTCTGGTTCCATGGGGAAGAGGGACGAGACTTTGGTTCCGGGTGCAGCTGAAGGTCAAAGTTCCCTCCTCTGCGTGTGCTTCATCAGCATGACTTGCAGTTTTGTCTGTTGTCCCTGAAGAGCAAAACAGTATCTCGTTAAACAGGACAGGACCGTTCAGAGCTGGTTCTGAGCATCAGCTTCCGTGGGACATTATTCATGGACCCAGCTGGGCTGGGCTTGTGTTTTTTCTTAATGATACTGCGATGCCCTGAACCTAACATTATGACCTTACGTTATTACCTTCATCATTACCTTACAAGACTATTTGTAGTTGTTTGTTTGTATGAGAAGCTTTGGGCAAGGATGGTGATTTATTGATCTTTCTATCTCTGCTATTGGTAGCTTGGCTGGAACATCCTAAGCACTCAAAAATGTTTGGTTCAATGAATGAATGGCCAACCATTTCTATCCAACAGATACTAACTTCCTAAAACAAAACGATGTCTACCCTTGCTTCCTGTGTTCCAGCCCAGAACTTCAAAGTTGCTTTTATCTGTTACTTCATGGGTCCTAGTCCTTTAAGCACTAATCTGCTATTTCTGCATTGAAAAGTCCATCTTTAGCACTGGCTGGTGTAGCTCAGTGGATTCAGCGCGGGCTGCGAACCAGGCATTGTAGGTTCGATTCCCAGTCAGGGCACATGCCTGGGTTGCAGGCCATGACCCCCAGCAACCGCACATTGATGTTTCTCTCTCTCTCTCTCTCTTTCTCCCTTCCTTCCCTCTCTAAAAAATAAAAAATAAAATCTTAAAAAGAAAAGTCCATCTTCAGAGATATATTTCTGACTTTGGTCACTGGCTATCCCACCACTCCTCCTGCTCTTACGCTCAATGGTTGTCGGCACCTCTGTGCAATTTCCGAGTGCATCGTGCCAGTGAGCCCATCACACACTCGGCATAAAGATGTTGTGTCGCTCATATGACTGGCTCGGCGAACAAGGATGCGAAATTGAGTTATTTATTCGATGACTCAGGCTGTGATTACTAAATTGGAATTTGCTTCTGTACCTTGAGGGAGCGGAGGAGAGAAATCTAATAGATTAAATGAGACTGCGCTGCGTCTCTCTCCGTGCCTCTGCCAGGAGCACTGTGCAGGCAATAATCAAGTGCCCAGAAGAGGAAAGCTGGCTGTGGAATGAAGAATACAGACTTAGCCTCCGTAGTGAGAGGCCAGGCGCGGGGCTGCCCTAAATGTTTCATGTTAACAACTGTATTTTTCTGATCGAGAAATTTCCCATTGACGAGTATTACTTTGTGGGGCATATCCATCACTCGACAGCATCGCAATGCACATGTTTCCTCTGTGAGCACCAGATAGTAGCCGACTGGGGAGACGCCATAACATGTCGGGAGGTGAATGAGTTTCCGTCACTGGGGAGGATGCTGTCGGGAACCGTATGCGCTCTGGGACTTTGGTGGTGGGTAACAACCCCCATCACTTGTAACAGAGCCGTGCCTTTAGTATGTGGGGAAGGGGCGATCCATTTTCTCTGCTGCTCATGTGTCTTAAATGCCCCCCTGCCTCCCTGCTTAGGACGTGCCCAGCAGCTCCAAAAGCATTAGCATGTATGTGCATGGGATTTGGTCAGTAACTATTAACGATCAATAACCAGGCAATTAAGCATCTGTTTGCGTGACTGTTAGCAAGGGAAGACTGGGGAAGTGCTGAGCAGTGCAGCCCAGCGTGCCAACATATCTCAGAGCAGCTCCCAGAACGGCTCAGAAAAGACCGCCTAACTCTGACTCGCATTTAGTCTTGGCGTAGCAGCGCTTTCTCGTGAGCGCTCTTTTCTCCATTCTCCAGTCTCTGCCCTTAAAAAGGGTTTACCCCACCGATTAAACGTGAATCAGGGCACGTCGTATGTCATCACCTTTGTGCACCGCCCTGTTCTTCTCGGCGTCCTGTGATTGTCAAAGATCCCGTCTCAGCGGATCTGTGTGTACCCATCCTTGTTTCTTTCTGACAGATGGGTGATGTTATAGATTCGTGCCTTCATAACTTTTCTTTAAAAACACACATGTTTATTGAACATCGGCTATGAGGCAAGCAAGGTAGACAGATGCAGATTTCCTACACTGTCAACAAGTGTCTCAAGGTTACTCCCCTTCCTGGGTGTGAGGTCGGAGTCGCTCAAGGAACCGGACGGATGCAGCGAGTGAAGGAGCAGGGTTTATTAGCAGGGAATCAGAGGGAAAGTGGAGCCAGCCAAGGGAGGTTGGGACTCGTTCGGTTGTTCTTAGGTCTCAGGGTTTTTAAACACAAAAACCTGCGAAGGGCATCAGAGTTTGACTGGCTACAGCTGGCTGCTGGGTGCAGGCTCAAGTTAAAGCCGCACCCTGTTATACGGGATAGGCTGACCCCAGACCCTAACCTTCATCTGTGTTTCCTGGGTGGGGTCTGCAGGCAGCTTCCCACGGTGCCCATTTCTAGTTCCTTCCCTCCTAGGCCTGCCTCGGTCCGTCCCTGGGCAGCAGGCCTTTTCCCGGTCCTGCTGGCCCTGCCCTTCATCGCTGCCTCGTGTTTCTCAGGGAAGGACACAGCCACCCCAAGCACCGTGCAGCCCCTCTAGCTCCTGGCCCCCAGAAACGTCACGGCAGGCCCCAGAAGGGACAGGGCAACTGCCGCGCTGCCCTCCAAGGCACCTCCGCTCTGTCCGCTGGACCCGGGCTGCAGACCGTGGGGCCCCGCATCAGTGTCGTGACCCCTCGCCCAGCCCTCCTAGCCGAGCCCCCGTTCCACGGAGCCTCGTGGGACAAGGACGTCGTTCGCATTTTCTCTCAGACGAGCTTGGAAAGATCCATTTCCCCCTCTTTCGGCTTCTACCCTAAAGACAAACACCGCCAGAAAGGCCGACCAGAAATCCGTCGGTCAGAGCCAGCCTGTGCATTGCTGCCAGAGAAGTGCTCTGCTCTCCGCTCAACGCGACTGACCGCAAAGTGGCTGGGAGGCCCTTTCCTGCACTTCTCCTTCCAAATCGCAGAAGTCACTTAAGCTAGGCTGACTGCTGCGGCAGATAATATAATACAAGCAAAGAAGTGGTGTTAAAAAAGTTTATCTTTCTACACTCCCTTGTTTCGGGTCTCGGACTATATAGTAGGCACATCTAACCACACTGTTATACACGTTTCATTTCAAAGGCTCTTTTTTTTTTTTTTTTGAGCCACAGACTTTTTCCAAAAGAAACAAGGCTGCAATGAATATTTCTGAATTTCTATTTAATTTAAATGAGTAGAGGAAGTACAGAAACAAACATACACTAAACACGTATTCTGTCCGAAGAGAAGTTTTTTGTTTTAACAAATAGAATGTCAGCTTTTTTTTTAGATTTTATTTATTTACTTTTAGAGAGGGGAAGGGGGGGAGAGAGAGAGAGAGAAACATCAATGTGTGGTTGCATCTCACATGGCCCCCCCCTGGGGACCTGGCCCACAACCCAGGCATGTGCCCTGACTGGGAATCGAACCTGCGACCCTCTGGTTCTCAGCCCGTGCTTGATCCACTGAGCTATGCCAGCCAGGGCCGAAAAGAAGTCTTTACTCAGATTATCTATTGAATTCTTCAAATCACCGCATGGAGTAGGTTCTCTTGACCCCCATCTACAGATACACACTTACAGACGCTAAGGGAGAAGTAGGAGACTCACCCAACACCCAGCCAGCAAATGGTGGACTGAGACTCGAAACCTGCTCTGTCCAATTTAAGTTGTTTTTTTGGTCCTCCATGTTCATTCTGTCAAGGACAGAGGGAAAAAATGTCCTGGACGTTATCTGCTTGAAGTGGTGGCCAACCAAGGACAGGCCGCTGTCAGACTGCTGCTGTGTGGGGTGGGGGGCAGCTGCAGGCGGTGACCACCACGGGCATCAGTGGAGAAACTCAGGCGCCCTCAGCACAATCCCACGCCACAAAGAATCACCCCGTCTCCCACATGCGAACAGCAACCCGTGAGCCACCTTACACTCCAGGCTTGCAACGGTAAGAAAAAGATCGAGACGGACATATTTTACACTATAAAACAATAAATGCTAAATAAAAATGCTGTTTTTAAGTAGTTTTTCAAAAGAGCAGGGACTCTGAGACGAAACCCAGCTCCCCAGGCTGGTGGAGGCTTTATCACAGGTAAATACCGTATCTATTTATGATTCCATCTCTCTGTAGAAAATCATTTTAAAAAACACATTCATGAGAGTTATCTTTACCGGCCTCATGATAATGTTTTTTCCTTTGGGGGGGTAGGGGACAAAAGCAGTGGAAAATGAAGTTTTGAACTGTATGTTTTTAAATGTTCTTTTACAAAAAGAAACAAAGAATATGAAGCTAATAAAACAAAATGTTTAGATCTTTCAATCCTCACGATGAATGTCTGAGTTTATGCTACATTGTTTTCCGAATGTTTGAAATAAGTCATACCTACAGTACATACAACGAGAAAATCGTATGTACTGTTTATGTTTATGCAAATCCAGGAAACAGATGACAAAAAAAGACTTGAAAGTATGAAGTATGGACGAAGAGTATGAAACAAAAAAAACCCAGAATCTCTCTGAAGACCAGCTTTGTCTCACCCACGATGTCGCTAACGTCGTCTGTGTCAATGAAGTGTCAAAGGCATTTCCTCAGCCAGAGACAGCCTGTTGGCTTGTCACAACAACGCAGCTACCTCAGCTCTACCTTCCAAACCTGGGGACTCTCCAGGGTCCCAGAGGAAGAGTTTGGAGAAGGGTTCCCTCTTCAGTTTTGCTGCGGACCCCCGGAGTTTAAAAAGACGGGAAGCACGAAATCCCTGGCTCAGAGTCACGGCTTTTGGGTGAGCTCCCTCGGTGAGACAGGAGCGAGGGATGTTTCCCTGCAGATCCGAGAATGCTGTAGCCCCTCGCCGTCCCGTGTTCCGTGTGCAGAATGCTTCTCAGTGGCTCACCAGAAACTGGGCCCACGCAAAGGTGACAATAAAAAGAGCAGCCAGGGCTTCCATTGATTGTGTGTGTGCTACTCCACATGTGCCTTGAAGGGAGGCACTTCAGTCAGCTCTAGCTGATAAAGAAGGACACTAAGCATGGCTAAGTTGAAGGCCAAGGTCAAACAGCCAGGGAAGGGCAGAGAGAAACACCTTCAGTTCCAGAGGCGGTCCTTGACTAGCCTCAGTACGGAGAAGACTGTGGTTTGTGTGGGAAGCTTCCCCAACTCCCTCAAGACTATTCCAAAACAAAAAACAAAAAAAAATCTTTTAATGACTCTCTCCTTGGGTTTTGTCTTTCTGCCCCATTTTTTGTAGAACTGCTGGCGGGGCTCCAGAGAGAGAAGATCGGTGCGCCCCCTTTTCCTCTGCAAACTGGCACGAACGCAGAAGGACCCTCTGGGTCCTGCTCCCTGCTTCCCTGGGCCAGGCTTATGCCGCTGTT
Source organism: Phyllostomus discolor (assembly GCF_004126475.2). NCBI lineage: Eukaryota > Metazoa > Chordata > Mammalia > Chiroptera > Phyllostomidae > Phyllostomus > Phyllostomus discolor. The sequence continues at coordinate 17,250,792 of NC_040917.2, read as the reverse complement.
CAGCGTGCGTCTGGCCAGCTGCCCTGCTCACCGGCAGGAAACGAGCCAGCGCGACAGGCATGTCGCACTCCGAGGGCAGAGCAGACGGAGGACTGCAGCAAAGCGCTGGGGGCCAAAAATCGGCCACCCTTCGCTATGCGGCAGGGAACCTGGACTAGCCACGCAAAGGAGCTCCCCCGAGAGGCGTGCAATCCCGAAGCTGCATTCCCCTTCCCAGGAGGCCTTGGAGGACCTCCGCGCTGCAGTCTACGGAGTGTGCTGAACCGAGATCCGAGGGGTCGGAGAGCCCACCGTGGTGTGCGTGCGGGTGCAGGGTGTGCGCTGCCGAGGCTGATGGCGGGTGAGACTGGCCCTGTTGCAGAGGCTAGGGGAGGGAAGGAGGCAGCTGCCTTTGCTCGGATGCTGAGGGGCTGACGTTAGACCCTGCGCTCCACCCGAGAGAACACGAGCAAAGGGAAACAGCGGAAGGCGTGCCCTTGAGAAAGGCCAACGGTCCATGGGTAATGAGTGGAGAGAGGAGGAGGCTCAGAGGAGCCTCTGCCAGCCCCGCAGCCTGGCTCTGAGAGAGACCGCGGTTCTCCCCGGGCTGTGCCCATCTTCCAGCCTCTGCAGAGCCCGCTTTTCCTGGGGGCACAGCCCTCCTGTACCCCACTGCTGCCTCCACCCCTTTGGTGCTTACGGTCTCCCTCCTTTGTCGGGAGCAGAGGGCAGGGATCTATCTGTCCCTCCACACACATTTCTCACGCCCTCCCTGTTTGCCTAAAACTCTGCTAACTTATGCAGAGCACAGAAGAAAAGAGCAATGCATCCATCTCCCCTTGCCACTGGGGTTGTGTTTCTCAGAAGGAGGTACTATTGTCCTTGGCAATTCCATGGAGCCCACGTGTTAGAAAAATACTTTTTTTTTCTTCACATTTTTCTAAAAGCATTGTATGGTCCATTGTCGGGGTGAAGAGACACACCAACACTTCTGTCGATGGTGCAAACCCATCCATCTTACAGGCCACTGGCAGTCTGGTTGTAGACACAGCTATGGATGATGTGAAAAATACGGCTGACGAAGTACTCATGGCAACAAAATACTTAGAAACTTGACTTCTTGAGGAAGAGGAAGGAGAAAAGAGTCCAGGGCTCTTCTCTTTAGCCTGCACCTCTCTGCTGGGCTGGAATGCTGAGGACCCCTCCAAGTCCATGTCATCAAATGAACTTGGCCTTCCAAACCCAACCTCTCTCCCCTTTCTGTTCCAGGCGCCATCTTCACCGGCTGAATAACTAACTTCCTATCAGCCTCCTCCCTGCCTCTTCCTCATCCGGGACCCCCACTCAGCTGTCCTCTGGAAGGTCTGGAGTGAAGTACTTCTCGATTTCCTGCCCTACCTCTGTTTCCACGGCTGGTCCCCGGGCTGACTTAAGTCCTCATTATCTCTAACCTGGGCCTTCCTAACTGCCTCCCAATTGACCCTTTTTGCAGCTCCATTCTTATGCCTCTCCTTTATGGCATCCAGATAAATCTTCGTACACCAGGGCCCCGAGGGTGTCACTGCCCCACTCAGACGCCCTTAAAGACTCCCCAGGGTGAACAGAGTGAAGCACGAACCCTCAGCCTGGTCTCTGAGGCCCTGGTGCTCTGGCCTGGTTGCTGCAGACCTCTCCCGTGCAGGCCTTGCTCACCCTGCTGTGCTTTCCTGGGGTGCGGGGTGGGGGGTGGCGGGGGAGGTGCTGGCTTATGCTCTTTCCCCCAGAACACTGTCCACCAACTGCCACCTTTTACCCCTTGCTCCTCTTTCGGAGCCATCCAATGTGACTCCCGTAGAGCAATCCTTCTCTGAATTCCTCCAGTAAATGCTGCCAATTTGGAACTTTCATAACTGCTTTATCTGGTGGCACTTACTGCTCTGTATTTTTTTTTACTGTTGTATTCATTCATTCATTCCTCTATTCATCCAACCAACAAAGTAGCAAATGCCTTGATAGTGAAAAAAAAAAACAACCTCAATGAATAGGTGTTGAATGAAATGAAGGTTGCTTTTTTTTTTTGGCCATTTTACCTCTCTCTCATATCGACGGAGAAGAATGCCAGAAGCTGTTTGTGAGATAATTGTGGCTGCTTCCCTGCAAATTCAGTTAGGGACTTGAAGCCTGAAGTTGAGATCTCGGACATACTTTTTATTTTTTAATGTCCAAAAGAAGTTTCTGTTTCATCCTTGTTATTGTTCCTTGTGCCGATCACGGAGAAAAAGAGATATATTGAATGCTGTTGGCAAGTCGTGCTTCGCGGCAAACTTCCCATCAGCTGGTACCCACTCCTTTTCTGGCAGATTCCACCTGTCGACGGAGTGGCAGGCTCACCGCCGCAGGAATTCATGCTGGTGTGATGCGCGGACAGGCGGTACTTCAAAGCCCGCACACACCCCCCGCCATCACCGGACACCTTTGAAAGCATAACACTAGGTCACCTTCTCCCTAAGCCCTCTTTTAGGGTGGCTTTGATCCTCTCAGAGGGCATCAGGTGACACTTCTAATCTTACTGTAACAGGGGATGCAGTAGTATTTGCAATCTTCTTCAAAGGTGGAAAATTGCATATCCCAGTCATTAAAAAATGTCCTTTTTGCCTTTCCTTTTCTTTCTTTCTTTCTTTCTTTCTTTCTTTCTTTGTTTCTTTGTTTTTTTTTTCTTTCTTTCTTTCTTTCTTTCTTTCTTTCTTTCTTTCTTTCTTTCTTTCTTTCTCTCTCCCTCCCCCCGCCCCTCTCTCTTTCTTTCTCTTTGCAGTTTTCGCTGCCAACTCCTACAAACAGCAGCCTGTACTTAGAATCCAGCACTAGATTAACTGGCATTCAATAGAGAAGCATTTTGCAAATGTTACAGTTCACACCGGCATTGTAAAAATATCCAACGAATAGTCCAAATGTAAAAATGATTTCCACGAAAGAGTCACTTTTTTTCTGACACTCATGATTTTTACATTATTTTTATTTGCTTTATTTTTTTATTGACCTTCAAAATAATAAAGATTGCTTCTGAAGTTACATACTTTATTCGGCCATAAATATTTACATTTTTATTTAGCTAGAGCTGAGAGTATGCTCTAAGGTTTTCAGGGAGGACCCGACATACATGTCAGCTCTATGCAATATAACATTGGTGTGTTTTTATTCAACTTCAGATTTGCAAGGCTGTCAAAACCACACAACACAAACGGTCCTGTATTGTCATTACAGTAACATTTTTTTATGTTTGCCATTTTCCCAGTGCGTACACATCTCTTTTTAAACTATTTTAATGTTACATAAACTTCCTGTAGTTGCTCCTTCTCTCTGACAAAGAAAACTCAAAATCAAAAAAACACAGAATAAATCCAAAGAGAAATCATTCAAACCTAACTTGGGTTTTTGGCATACACACACCATCCACGCCGCTTTTGATTTCTTCCTGTTCATTTCACCCAAGGACGGCGTGGCCTGCGTCACCCAAATGCCTCACAGACCAGTATCCTGTGCCACTTGGGGTTTTTTCTGCGTGGCTCCTTCCAGATACGGCGGTGCTAGCAGGAGCCCTGAAGCAAGCAAAGCTTATGTTTCCCTCCTGCTTTTTAAAGTTGAACATTTCCGGACAGGCAACATCACTCCCTTAAAAACAGTTGCCATATGAAGACCTTCAACTGACACGTTGGCCTCCATGAATCACCTTTCGCCGAGATCCTAACACATGCTCACAATAAGCAGTAAATAAGCTATGAAATATGATACACATCAATAAAAAGGTTTCAATTAAGTTGGTCGTGTGGTGATGGGTTGCAAAAATGCTGCATAAGCGAGGGAGTCACTGTGGCTTGACATAGTCAAATCTAATTTATGAAGGAGGGGACTGGGAGTAAATTTGAAAGGGGCACAATTTTGAGAATGTGCAATAAATTCCAGTGTTGGATTCCACGTGAGGGAAGGGTAAAGGACGAGCACAAACAATGTGAACCCAAAGGAGAGTTGGCTTAATAGCCCGGTGCTTTGATTTTCTGCAAGAAATGTCAGCTCCAATCACCGCCACGCATTTTCTTCCTAAAGGACCTTCTCCACGGGTCGTCTGGAAGGCACGGCCTCAGCGCGCCTGGACCACCCCCCCCCCCACACCCAGCCACTGCTGATGGGCCAAGGGTCACACAACACCCAAGCTGAGCCACTTAGGTTTCTGTCCCAGAATTGAGACCAGACGCCTGGTAAAAGAGTCAGTCAGGGCTGGACACTTGTGAAAGGTTGTGGCTTTCAAGCCCGGAGCTTCAGAACAAGAAGGATTAAGACGTTTGTGAAGGAACCCACTCAAAGGACTCACACAGAGAGAGAGAGCTACAGAGTAAGTAATACCCGATGCGTGCAGTGCCTGTGAGGTCCCGGGACCTTCCTGAACCTGACTTCCTTCATCGAAGCCAGCTGGAGTGGTCCCCCCCCTTACTCTAAGTGATCTCTGATACAGCGTTTCTTTCTGTCAGCTTTTATCTGTGGTTGACCTTGCTCCTATTTCTCATCTCTGCCATCTTTTCAGCTGTCACCTCTGCTATTTATAGATCTCTTTCCTTTTTGATTTCCCTTTTCTATGTTTTCTCCTTACATCTTCTCTTCGCGCCCTGGTAGCTGACCAGCGCTTCTCAGCGTTATCACCGACAAGGCTTAGTCATGTAACAAAAAAGCAACTACTTGCATTTGGACAAGGAATGGACCAATCCGATGCTACTGTAATGTCGTTGTCCTGGGCCCTTGCTTGTTTTCATCATGGCTTAATTGTGGAGTATTTTTTACTTACTTTGGATTGAAAAGTGTCCCAAAATACTAAAATTACTAGATATTCATTCATGATCTTCAAAGACGCCAAAATAGCTCAGTTGAGAGAGCATTAGATTGAAGCCTGTGATTTTTTAAAAGACTTTCATGTATTTATTTTTAGACAGAGAGGAAGGGAGGGACAAAGAGAGGGAGAGAAACATCAACGTGAGAGAGAGACGTTGATAGGTTGCTTCTCACATGTGCCCCAGCTGGGGACTGGACCTGCAACCCAGGCATGTGCTCTGACCGGGAACTGAACCGGTGACCCTTTGCTTTGCGGGACAATACCCAATCAAGTGAGCCACGCCGGCCAGGGCTGAAGTCTACAATTTTAATGTGATCCTTCAGAAGGCTCTTGGATTCTGGCTACAAGGAAACCTGAAAGGGTTACTGCTGAGGCAGCTATCGGGAGCTGAGAGACTGCGGGGCCTGGTGGTGGGGAAGAGCTTGCTAAGCTTATCTTATGGGGTCCCGGATTTGTTTTCTTTACTCTCTTGCCTGGCAGAATCTTGTCAGGCCCGAATTTGCAGAAGTTTCTGTGCTAGGCTCTGAGTCATGGCGGTGGCTCTGTGTCACGCCAGTGGGAAATCTGAAGTCATCTTCTCTCGGAAGAGAAGGCACACTACTTGAAATGTTCTAATTTCTGTTTTCCTCCTGGAGCTACAGGGCCCTCACACTTTCTAGACTCCAAGTGACCTGAAAGAGTTAATGTGTTTTTGAGCACCTGTTCCAATTTGGGAGCAACTCAGGGTTGGGGGGAAGGGAGTAGGCGGGGCCTCCCCGGCGTGGGCAGACGTGTGCAGGTATCCTGGACACTATTCATAGGTTGCTCTTTTCTTCTCTCTTCCCTTCCCCCAACCCTGCCTGTGGACGTGAGTGGCAACTCAAATGAACCAGAAAACATCTCTGGAAAAATCTGCAGTGTGCCTAAGGAGGCAGCAAAGCATTGAGATGAATGGGCCCGGGAGCTCTCCGAGCAGGGGAGGAACAGCACCTAATATTTATGGGATCATTAAGCTGCCGTGCGCTCTGAACCTAGGAATCGGAGAGGCGTCATCCAGCCATCAACCCCAAACTTCCACTGGCATTTGTCAAAGTCGTGGTCCCTCCCAGACGGGGACAAGGGACAGAGCCGGGCTCTGTTCCAAGCTGCGCCAACATAACTCTCCTTGCTTCCAAAGCGAGAGGATGTATTTCTTCCCTGGAAGTGGACAATTGCTTTTTTTTAAAAAAAAAAAAAATACAATTTGTATTTACTCATTGTCTAAGCAACTCTTACAAGTCTTAAGATCCCAGGGGCGGGAGGATCCCAATGTCGGCTCACAGAAGTAGCTTTCACTGGCCACAGTGCTGCTGGATTCAACAGAAAAGCAGAACCAGGCTTGTTCTTTCCAGAAGAGCAGAGTCTGCACCCAGGTTGGTCACATGGCCACTTTGTGGCCCTGGGGCTGGTTTTTTGTCTCTTCGAGTGAAAGTCTCCTGCTAAAGTGGGAGCCGCCATGCCTGCCCCTGTTATTCATTCCACACAGGCTGGGTTCTTCCCCCGAGCCACCCGCCACGCTACACACACCAGGGACACAACAGTGGCCACGCACCCTGTGTTTCAGCCCGGGTAGAGTTTAGGAGTTTAGCGGACCCAGAAGCACCCAGCGTGGTGACGATTAAGAGAGGACAGCGCCCCCCGTGGCAGGAAGAGGAACCAGGACGTGCTAACTTACTCTGGAAGGTTGGCTGTTTGAGCTGAGACCCCAGGACAAGTAGGTGATCCTGGGCCATTGGAAGGTCGGCCCGATTCCAGGCCCAGGGAAGAGCATGTGTGTGAAACAAAACTCAGGGAGAAGAGAGTGGTGTGTGTTATTTACAACATGGTGATGTGGGGAAATTAAAAGAAAAAAATGCATTTGACAGAGCTTTATAAAGTGTCTCTGGACAATCGCCAAGGACCATCGGGGCCTCGGCAGAGCCATAAAAGAAACCCTGTAAGAGACCCGATTTGTTTAAATGCACTTGCTTCCTTTCAGCTAGCACTGCTAAATGCTTGTGGGTTCATTTCTGTGGCGACTGGGTAATCAAAGCCTGGAGCACAATGACTGAATAAAAGTCTCCAGTCCTTGCTGATCTCTGACATTCTGGCCTGCAGGGGGCGCCAGGGAGGGAATGAGTCCTATCAGCTGTGTTAATAAGGTAATGACACTTTTCCCTTCTCTCATCCACGGACCAAGGCTCTGGTCCAGACAACAGGCACAACCGCGAAGTTGGGGGGGGGGGGGGGTGGCCATTGTCCTCTGTCTCTGCAAGTGTGAAACCTTGAACTCAGGGTCACGGCCGGGTCTCTGTGCCTCTCTAGGTCTTGTGGATTATGATGCATTGACTCCTACGCATGCATCTTGATAGGGATGAAAATGAGCTCACCTTTGCTCAGGGCCCTGCTACAATTCAATATACTTTCTGGAACTGACAGAAGAGGTACATACATTTTTCTGGTTCTGGGATCTCCAAGGAAAGACTGCAGGCATCTAGAGCAGGAGTTGGCAAACATTTTTATCTTTTTGTAAAGGTGCAGAGAGTAAAGATTTTAGGATTCACAAACCACATACGGTCACCATAGCATACCATCTGTGTACATTGTAGGTGCTTTAAAAACATAAAAGTCTCGGTTAGCCCAGCACCGCAGAAACTGGCCACAGTGTGGGCTGCCACCCCTCAATCCAGAGTAAAGCTGGAGCAGAGCCAGGTGGTCCAGCCTGATCCACTAACTCTTTCTTTACTCTCTTTAGCATTACTAATTGTCAAACAGATGCTGTGTGCCCATTTAGTTTTCAGTGTACACAGGATAATAGGGTCCCTTTGGAGACTTTCGCTCTTACACTACTTGCAAGCTAATGGTTACCTGCCGCAGTTTCATGAGTGACGGTAGAATTCATGACTCCTGGGTCAGAGACAAAGGATCGTTGATTCATCCCTGCAATGGCAGTAGCCAGCATCTGAGCATTTTTGTGCTCGTTCCTCAAGCACCAGATTCCACAGGGTGACACAGACAGGACCAGGCAACATCGGCATCCATAGTGGGTCACCCAGCAGGAGAGGAACCCTGAGTTTGTGGAACTGAATTGGTTTAAAACGGCCAATACACATACTTGCTGTTTATCTCTCGCGCGCCAGGCTGTAAGCAAATCTGCTTTTTGTTCTGGAGGGAGACACTATTTCACAGTTTATAAACATGCTTGAAAGCACTGTCCATAAAAAAAAAAAAACAGGGGGAAGGTTATGCCTTGTTAGTAAGACATGAAGAAACACAAGAGATACATGAAAAACTGTCTTTTAACAGGCAACTGATATCTGTTCATGCCAGTGTGACAGTCGATCAATTTTGGAGACATGAAACATCAAATGAGAATTCGTTACTATTCCTTCTGTAATAACTAAAAGCTTTATACAGGGATTTGGGCTCCAAGAGCAGCAGAAGGGAATGAACAAAGAAACGGAAAGAATGACTCATTGGGAGGATTTCCAGCATAGATGGAAGTAACTCTCTAAATAAGAGAAATTAAACGACCACTTCCTTCCGTAGGCAGCCCATGTTTCCTTCCACGGCACCCCAAATGATATATAATTTGGCAGAATTCAAAGAAGAAATCGGTGGGAAAATCTTGAACGTGGCCTGTGATTCATGGGGGAAAATGGGAGCCACTAGCGGTGGATGGATGCCGGGGTCACGAACAAAGGGAAGAGACTCTGTAATGGACAGAGCAACCGCTGTTAGTGACTCGGGGTGGTCCAGAGGGCTTTGCTGGAGAATTCCACGGTAATGGCTCTCAGGGTCAGTTTTCCTTTTTTTTTTTTTCCTTCTTTTAACGATGCCGCTAAAGTGCATTTGAAAGATGTTGTCTGGCGTAAGACAGCTCTGTAGAAGTCTGTCCCTGAAAGTTAATGGCAGTTGAAGCTTCAATAGTCAAGTGTGGGTTCCCCATGCCTGCCTTTCTATTTCAATGGGTGCTCCCTCTCCATTTCCTGAGTCATCTTCTTCATGATTGAATCAGCACATAAAAGACCCTAAACCTTGAAACCCTCCTTCCTGAATGCAGTCTACAAACAAACAATTGGGCAATTTTCCACTTCAACTTCAAGGGGCAAATCCATAGTTCTAATACCGAGGTGATGATTCACGAATCAGAATGATGTTGATTTCTTCCATTTGAATGCAATGTTTGTATTATTAAACTTACAACAAATAGCGGCTCTAAAAGAAAGTGTGAGTAGAACTCTCTTTATTTGAAAATGTGGTTTATCCCTCCCTCCCCTCACATCGGGGAGGACTGGAACAGTTCCAGGGAGAGAGGCAGCATTTTGTGGCACGAACAGTGTGGATCCCAGAACCAGGCTACCCAGCTAGCTTTGCACCCTGGTTTCAGAGCACAGAGCTTGGAGAGGGGGTTACTTTATCTGTTCCTCGTGAAGTTATTGAAAAGATGGCTTAAGGTAATGACTTTAAAGTGTTTGAGACACCGACGGATGCATAGGAACCACTGAAATGTTTAGAAAATTGAATCACGTGCATCAAGAGCTACAATACAATGCTCCATCGAAAAGCAGGAAATCTGGTGGTTAAAGATCAGCTGTGCCCTCAACTTCGATTTGTAGAGGCTCTAAATGATGATGTGTTTCAGAGGGAAGGGGTACTACTTCCTTGCAGGCAGCTAGGTTGGGGAAGATGATCTCTGTGCAATCAGGTATTGGGTTGATTCGAGTCTGGGTTATAGACCACGGAGGGCTCTTTCAACTGCTCCATCCTGAGTACAGTTGACCCTATACTCGGGATAGAGTATGTACTTGGGATGGAGCCCTCCGCGTTCCCAGCTGAGAGCCAGGAGTGTTCGTGTGTAGGGCCAGCCCTCCGTGACATATCTTGAACTCCATTTTTTTTTCTATTAGGCACTGCTTTTCTATTGTTTTTCAGCCTCTTGCTTTGAATGGCTTAAATGTCTCGGTCTTTCTGGCCGACACTTAAATAAATGAATAACACTAGCAGCCCTGGATACTGTCCCATCCCTTATTGATTTTCCTGAGGGAGAGGTTCAGTGTTGTCTGAGAAACAGAACCGACGCAGGACTCAGCCAGAGGGGACCTCTGCCTGTTTCCTGGGCTTATTTCTCATCACGGTACTGGCCAGCGAACCTCTGCAATGATGGAAACGTGCTATCCAATCAGGGAGCCACGCTTTCAAGCTGAGGAAGCGGATGTCTACCTTTATTTAGTTCTAATGAATGTAAATGTGGCACGTGGCTCTCCAAATGGACACCACAGCTCTTCCTTGTGACCTGCGGTACAGCCATTGACAATTTCCACGCAAATGGAAAGCATGTTATAGAACATGACTGGCTAGCAGGAGGATTGGTTCTAGCTTGTTCAAGCCACCTCCAGTAGGTGTCAATTCCCCTGGCCTTAGCATGGACTTGAATGAGGCAGCAGCACCCTTAACAAAGGCAAGAAAGGGTCGCCAGTTTGATTCCTAGTCAGGGCACATGCCTGGGTTGCGGGCCAGATCCCTAGCAGGGGACACGAGAGGCAGCCACATGTTGATATTTATCTCCTTCTCTCTTTCTCCCTCCCTTCCTCTCTGTCTAAAAATAAATAAAATCTTTAAAAAAAAAAGAACCCCCACCCCCCACGGCTGGTGACAGTAAAAGAAGTTAGAGACAAGTGAAGAAGAGGCATTTCCCCACCTTCAGGGCCTTCCCTCTCTTACCGACCTACCTTTGATGTCTTATGAGGGGTCCTCTGAAATCAACACCCCATGTGTTCACACCTCATTGCCATTGTTGTCGTTTTACCAGAACTTTTGGTCACACTAAGACTTTCATGAAACCCCAGTATACTGGCCAGACAAAAGCAGGAATGCCAGGCTCATGGCCACGCTCAAAGTCACGTCTCGGTTTCCCTACTGCCCCCTCCAGACACCGCAGGAGAGTTTGAACACCGTGATTCTAACAGGCCACTTTGACCTTACACAAGAGTAAAGTGGAGCTCAGACAAATGGAGTCCTGGCTTGAAGGCACTTGACCGTTGAAATAAATGGGACTAGCATTCTGGCTTCTCCCAGTTCCCAGGTCAGTGTTCTCCGTGTTCTTGCTTCTCTGCGTGAAGCTCTTCGGACTCCATTAGTCTTGTTAATGCTCTAAAAATAGGAGCAGCCTGTGCCCCATGGCACAGAGGGTCGCCTGAGTTCTGTGTCTGGACCTATTCACCCTTGTCTGCTGTGCCTTTCTCTTGTCTCCTTACCCGCACGGCGAGTTCCTTAAAAGCAGGAGCCGCACCATCCTCTCCTGTTCCGGTCACGGTACGCTGGGCAGAATGTAAATAAGCCTGCAGTCAATATCCATTTGAATGATGATTCCTGTGAAAGTCCGCTGAACGCCCTGCAGTATCCTGGTGCCTTGGGCAAACACACAATATAGAAAACAGTTTCTCCCTTTAGGGAGCTCAGGGCTTAGTTGGAGAGGCAGGGGAGCCCAGAGGAAGAACTCCAATGGTGTCTTGTTTTAGATGACCTGTATCGGAATTATTTCAATTCACTGACCATGCAGATTCCTGAATCTTATACAGAGGTTCGTCGGATTAGGATGTAACTTTGAACGAGAAAGCCAAATTCCTGCTCTTGGGTTGCTGACCTTCTCTTGGAAGACAAAGAATAAGCAATCTAGTAAACAACGTTGTTTTGGTTAGTGATAAGTGTCACTAACAAAATAAAATAAAGCAGATTACTGTGATAAAGTGCCTGGGCGAAGGGTGTTTATTGAGATTGGGACTTTTAGAACTGGGAAGGCCGCCTTGAGGCTGGGAAATCTGAGCTCAGACATGAAGGAAGAAGGGTGCAGGGGAAGAAATTTATGGACTGGTAGGAGAGAAAGTGACAGCACCCTGAAGCCAGAGGAAGTTCGGTGTGTCTGAGAACGACGTAGAAAACCAGTGTGGCCAGAAGGTTTGAGCGTCAGGGAGGGGGCCCAGGAGGAGGTCCAAAAAGTGAAATAGGGTCAGGTTATGTGAGTTTTACAGGCCAGGGTAAGGAATTTTGTTATTTTAAGTGCAATGAAATCCATTGGAGAGCTTTAGCTAATATTTAGTCCGAGCGGGAACATAGTTTGCACTCAATAAATATTTGCTGAATAAATCAACAAGCCATGCATTACTTAACCATTTAAGAGAACAGGCATTACTTAGCCATTTTATAAAATAGACGTTTTCCCACTATCCATCATAAGTTTCCTGCAGTTAGCATTTTTCGTGTTATTCCATTATCGTTGAGTTCTAGCCCCAAAGTTTCTGGGGTCAATAGACAATTCATAAAAACATCTTCTTCCAAAGCTGCCGGAATGCGTTCTGCATCGATTAGAAAGAGCACAACGCAGGGCCTTCCTGGGCTTTGGAGACGAGACCAGAGACGGCTCAGATGTGCCTCAGCCAGTCCTCATTTGAACATCGGATTGTCACACGTCAGCTTTCACGTGTCCCCTGTCACCGTGCTTTCTTCAGTTGTGCGTCTTGCCGAAGTCTCACACCCTGTCGTACGTGAGTCACTGATGCAAACATGCTCACGAGTCGATGGGTAAAAACTACACTCGAGAGTCTCACATCATCCAGAAAGACTTCCCGTTGCTAAAATACGAGAGATTTGCGATCTTGAAAGCATCTTGCAGGCTCTTGCTGCCACAATGCTCAGATTAGAAAATACACATATTTTTCCCCCAAAGCTTGCCCGGATGAACCCTTTACCTCCTCGGGGGCAGGCCTGCCAGGGTTAACGTACACAGGCTAAGGTGGAGGCTATTGTCCTCCTGCTGGGATGGGAAGACCCTGGCAGTCTTGACCTTTCTGGGGCAGATTCTAATTAATGTCACACTCCCTCTTCTTGCTCAGAGTGCCCGGTGTGTTGGGGCGATGACCCTTCACCTGCATCCTCAGTGGGTGACTTTCTCTCTTACTCCATTCCCCCGGGCGGCTCTGCTCCACTGCCCCTCTCTCCTACCTGCCCATTCTCCGCCCTTCCCCGGCTTTTCCTCTAGACGCTTCCCTTAAATGTTGGTATATTTGGGGGTTTTGTTCAGTCTCTTTGGCTTCTCATGCTACACGAACTCCCTCGAGATCGCATCTGCTCCCGCAGCTTCAGTTCATCCGCAGACGGAACTGCACACCTGAAACCTATATAGTTATATTAACCAGTGTCACCCCAGTGAATTCAATAACAATTAACAAAAATATTCATCCAGCCCTGGCTGGCGTAGCTCAGTGGATTGAGCGCGGGCTGCGAACCAAAGTGTCACAGGTTTGATTTCCAGTCAGGGCACATGCCTGGGTTGTAGGCCATGGCCCCCAGCAACCACACATTGATGTTTCTCTCTCTCTCTTTCTCCCTCCCTTCCCTCTCTAAAAATAAATAAATAAAATCTTTAAAAAAATATTCATCCGTAGGCAGATGACGCCTGAGGTCACAGGTCTGGTCACAACCCCCAAATTAGCATGGCCAGAGCTGAAATGGTGGTCTCTCCTCCCCCACCCACCTGCAATCTCACTTTCACCTTCCTTTATCTCTGCCAACAACAGCCCCACTGCTGGAGGACAGCCCTGGAAGTCATTCTTGACTTCCTCCCTCTAATTAATCACCAATCCCCATGAACTTGAGCCCCTGGCCTTGGATGAGCCAGCCCTCGCTAACGTCTTCAGCTTCCTTTATAAGGCAACACGGCCCGAGCTCCTGGGCGAACTCTGGCTCCCCGAAGCTCCAACTCACTGGCCCGTGCCTCTCGACCTTTGCGGACCCTTTTCCTTCCGCCAAGAACACCCTTCCTTCTGCTCATCCCCTTTACTAAATAAGATGTATTAGTTTTTTAACCTCTTACTGTAAAAAATGACTTCATGCAGGAGTCTCTGCTGGGTGGTTGATAGTAGCTCAGGACCCCCTGTCTCCTCTTTCTCTTCCCGAGGTATCTCGACCTTCCCCTACAATAATGTAATATTTCCAGTTACTTAATAGTCCATCTTCTCCTCCAGACACGTGTTCTGCACTGACTCCCCAGTTTATGGCAAAGGGAAGTTATCCAAGTTCAATGCTGAATGACAATGAGGAGAACTACAGCCTTCCCATATACAAGGACCACACCTCTGAGTCAAGTTTTGGGGTGTATAATATGAACAATGTTTGACACATGGTCTGGCAGACCCAATTTAATATTTGGAGTCAAACTGTCCAAACTGTTACAAAGATTTTTAACCCAGAGGGTGCTATTAAAGGTATGGGGGGGGGGGGGACAGGGGGCGGTTCACAGAAGTGGCTCCTGAGTCACAAAGAAAGAAAAAATGGAAGTGTGCAGGAGAAATAGGAAAGGTGACCATGAGGTTAAGCGCCAGTGCAATGAAGTCTGCTTTAGAAACTGTCCCCTCCCTTCTCCTACCTCCTCCTCTCTGTGTCCCTTCTACTCGGGTATTTACAGGATCTTCAGAACTCCAGAAAGAAGTCTATAAAATCTATCACGACAGAAATGGGGGAAAGAGTGCAAGAAAGAAAAGACTATCTCCCCCTGTCTATGGCAGTGGCTTTTACTTGTCCCGTTAAAGCACTGTCATTGTAGTTTTCAAGTGTAGTTGTTGCCGATCTCAAGAGCAGTGAAAGAAAGCAGGAGTAGAAATACACTGGGTGCTAGAGAGAAATCAGCTCAGCTCCCACAGAATTGGGGCTGTGGGCTAGTTAAAATAAAAATAAACTTAAAAAAATATATATATATATATGAGAGATGATATTTTAAGATATAATTGGATTTTCCCAGTAGAGAACCAAATAATAACTCATTCTTACCAAGTTATTAACCAGGTTCTGTGCCTGGCAGTTTCTAAGCCTATGGGTACGCTTATCAGTTTTACTCCACACGTGGGGAAACCGAGGCAAAGAGACTTGTCTAGGAACTTGCCTGGGAACACAGGGCAAATACATGGATGACAGGGACTCGAACCCGGCTGTGTGCCACGTAGGAGCTCCCCATGGAAATGGGCCTTAACTTAAAAACCCGAACGCTGATGAGCTGGCGATAGGAGGTCACCTGTCATCGGCAGCATTTCCCCATTCTGTGGTGCTCAGTGAGGAAAGCGGTTTCTTGATTCCACATGCAGGGTTCCCATCCTTTATGCTCGCGGCTCCAGCGGCATGAGACGTGGGAAGCCAAGACGAGGGAAAACAACCACAAAAAATAAGAGCAGAACTTCACGTAAGGCCTGTTCCATCAGCTGGAGTTGCCATTAATTTCAGTAACTATGCAATTAAATTTGTGGACAGGCAGCTCATGAATCTCGGAGAGGAATGGGTCATGCCACAGAATCTGGGACCTCTCGGAGCCTCGCTGACCGATGTGATCTTTCAATGTGCTTATGCCTGATGCTAATGCTTGTTGGCTGAATAGATGCTGGGTAATTTGGAAAATCGATGGGACTTGGCTTTATAGGCTGTCACTCCTTTTAAGAAGGTGAGAAGTGTAAAGGCAGCGTTGGTTAAAGTTCACGTTCATTGTACAGGCACTGGCTGAAACCTGCTCATTCCTCGTGACGCCAAGTGACTGAACAGTCCTATCTCGATCGGGGCTGCTTTCGGGCTAAGTTGGTGTTTTGGGACGGTGTGCATCAGCGCAGGTCAGACGTTCTGCGGGAAATCTCCCTGTTTCTGCCCAAGTTTGATAGTCCAGCCACTGCTCAGGATCACACACACCTTTAGCCATTTTACGAAACACCTATGTTTGTGCTTAGTGTGGCTGAGGCCAGGAGAACAGCCGCCCTGCGTTATATTGTCAATGGTCATTACTATGGGTTTCTGTAGCCCCATGAAAGGAGAATCGTTGGGAAGCAACCGAGAGAGATTTAAATTCTTAATTATAGTCTCTCACTGCTTCACGACTTTATTTTTCCCTCACTTTTCTAAAACTGCATCTAAGGTCCAAGAAGATGCCGTGGAGCATGCAGTCACATCTACACACACACACACACACACACACACACACAAATAAGTCAGAGAGCAAGACAAACACTATACGATCTTACTTATATGTGCAATCTAAAAAAACAAAATAAACACACAAAACAAAGTCATAGATACAAAGAACAAAATGACAGATGCCAGATGGGACGAGTTTGGGGAGATTGTGTGAAAAAAGCGAAGGTATCAAGATGTACACACTGGTAGTTACAAAATAGTCACAGAGATGTCAAGTACAGCACAGGGAATATAGTCAATAATATTGTAATAGCTGTGTGTGGTGGCCAGGGGGGACTAGCCTTATTGGGAGATTCACTTCACAAGACATGTAATTGTCTAAAATAACCACTATGTCGTACACCTGAAACTAATATAATATTGAATGTCGACCGTAATGGAAAAATTGAGAGAGTTAAGAAGAGATAAGAAGTGGCCACGCAAATTCAGTGCTGCAGTCATGTAAGATGCTAACGTCGGAGGGAGCTGGCTGAAGGAGATAAGGACCTTCTCCGTACTGTCTTTACAACTCTCCCGTAGATTTTAAATTGTTCCAAAATAAAAAGTCTGAAAATTACGACTGGGGAGGTGGGTATACATTGAGAGTTGAGCTGTTCTGGGAGTCTGCCAAGGGCTTGGTGGGGGTGGGGGTTGGCGGGGGGCAGGGGATGGGGCTGGAGAGAGACATTCCTGGATGGGAGAGGATGGTGGGTGTGGTTGGATTGGAATTATACAGCTCTGGGGGTGGAAACACTACTAATTATAAAGATTTTATTTATTTATTTTAGAGAGAGGAAGGGAGGGAGAAAGAGAGGGAGAGAAACGTCAATGTGTGGTTGCCTTTTGCATGCCCCTGCCGGGGACCTGGCCCACAACCCAGGCGCGTGCTCTAGAATGGGAATCGAACCTGTGACCCTTTGATTTACAGGCAGGCACTCAATCCACTGAGCCACACCAGCTAGGGTAGCAACCAATATTTTCACTCAGTTCTTAATGAGGACCAAGGACTTTGTTAAGTCCTCAATCTTTCTCGTAGTCCTCGCAAAAGCCCAGGCAGGTTGGTATTATTTTTGCCCTTGTTTTATGGACTTGGAAGCTCAAGTTTAGAGAAATGTAGCAAGTTGGCAGCTCTCACCTGTTTTCTCAAACTGTATAATGAGTATATGCACATTTCAGTTCAATATAATATCAAAACCTTTACATTAGAATACACTTTCTGAAATTTCTGTTTTAAGGTTCATTTACACTGTTCTTCAAGAAAAGTTTCTGGTATAAGTGCAGGAAGGTGACTGCTTTGTTTCTGAATTAACTGTTGGTTACAGCAAAGAGAGGGTTCTCAACCAGGGGTGACCCTGAGGATCTGGTTCGTCAATGGCTGAAGACATTTTTGGTTGTCATGACGGTGGAGGTGGGGGGCGGGTGCTAGATCTAGGGCAGAGGCCGGGGCTGCTGCTGACCACTCAGCAGAGCACTCTTACAACAGAGAATTATCTGGCTCCTCATGCCATTAGTGCTAATATTGGGAAACTTCCCTAAAAGGACCTAGTAAACAGAGTACTAGTCAACAAGGGAATTTCTCATCCAAAGGAAGTCCAGGGAAGATAAACATCCAGGAGTCAGGCTCCCCGTGCTGATACATGATTGTTGCTGGGATGTAATTCTAGCTGTCTTTCAGTGCTGATGTTTTGTGCGGAGAGTGTTCAACGAACCAAGGGAAAGAAAACAGAAGAATCAGAAAACGGCAAGTCTATCCATTTACCCCTAAGCGTAAAATGTTTACTTCTGTCTTGGGGAGAAAAAAAAGGCACCAACATAGGAAAAATCCTTTTTAAAGGTTTCAGACACCAAGTTCATTATTAGCAGTCTCACGGCCATCCTGGGGGAGCCCTACCTTTGAGCCAAAGATTGAATTGAAATAAACCTTCCACTTACCTTTTCCTTATTAAAGTGTTAGGTGACTGCACTAAAAACAAATAATCAGAGAGCTTTAAGAAAAAAAAGTTTTAAGTAAAAACAAGCTGTTGGGAAAGTAGCTACTTTAGATCATATTTTTATATACTGCACATTTTAATCGACACAGCTTTGGAAATCGAGAAACACTCAATCACCAGAAGCAGGGATACCCAGGCTGTGACATTTTGGTTTTGAAATGCCTGAACTAAAGACGTTTGGGATAGCTTGTGTGATTGTTTAGGAAAAACCCTCTCCTTCCTACGCCATTGCTCATAGGCTGTTCCTATGACTTGCTTGGACCAACAGAACACAAGCAATCAAGGCCCAGGCAGAGGCCTGAAATGTGCCTGTAGAGTTTGTTTTGTCTCGTGTCCTCTAGTGACTCCCGATGAGAACAGTATGCCCCGGTGGCTGCTTCCCCTTCAACTTGGACTTCAGTACAGCAGGTGGGGCCCACGGAACTCAACCTCCAGCCTGGACCCAAGCCCGTAGCCTGCAGCAGGGTCACCTGAACGAGCCCAGCCTACTTCGGCGGAAGCACCGAGGCCTGCCCACTGGTGTGCTTTATAATAAATGCCTGTGATGGAGAGCCGCTACGCTTTGGAGTGCTAGGTGACACACCATTGTGGTGACAAGAGCAGTAATTGATCAACAGGTCTTTATGATTTTGCTTTTCAATGAATTCACTCCCAGTGGCTTCCCGAGTAGACATTTGCAAATTCACCTCTTTTCCCTCCAGGGATAATGGCTGGTACTTCTGTGTTTTGTGTTGTTGACCAAAATATTTGGTTCCAGAGTGTGCAAATGGCTCCATAAAGGTAGACTTCTGCAAGGATTGATTTCTACATGCCGTCGAAAGTTCTTTCAAGTCACTTTAGAATTCTCTGGGGTGTTTGCATGAGTAGCCTTTATTAGTGACTTCACTCGGCTGCCGGCGGGGCTTTGAAATAAAATAAGCTTTGAGTCGGGAAAGAATCGGCGTCCCAGTGTCATCTATGGCATTCTGGGGACAAGCGGAGCGGCTTCGTTATTTCAGTCCTCAAATTTCTCCGAACATCTCTCCCATTTGGCTCGTGGGAAATGGGATTTAGCAGAGAAGGGACAAAACAGCACTTTGATGGGCAACTGATGAGCTGCTTAAACAAAGTTTATTGATTCCTTGTGATCAGAAATCTCATTTACATAGCACGAGGGATAATTCAATTGCATCTTAATTGTGATCTCTTCTCGTTTAATTGAATTTCGACACCAGGGTGAGTGGTTGAAGTGCAAAAGAAATTGCTTCTAGAAGCATGTTTAAATTAATTTTCATCCTGATTCACAGGAAGGGGTGATAGGATGCCGTGGGAATGAACCATTAAATGGGCCTGTGTGAGGTTTGGGCAAGTTCATTGACGTGGGCCTAACAAGCTCTGGGGGCTTCCAGCCTCTCACTGGTCAGAAGGGCTGTCATCGATAAATCAATAAACAAGTGCTGGCCAGGAAATGGAGAAACGGGGAACCCTTTTGCACTGTCGGTGAGAATGCAGACGGGTGCAGCCACCGTGGAAAGCCATATGGAGTGATCTCAAAAAATTAAAAATGAAACTGCCTTTTGACCCAGGGATTCTGCGTCTGGAGTCCCTGTTTCTCACAGGGTCTCTTCTGACGAAGAAAGCTGCCCTGGGTGCCCCTGGCCTCAGGGTCCCTGCCACGTGGTGTTCAGGACCAAAGTGGAGGTCCCCGGGCTCCTGGCAGGTGAAGGTTACATAAGCGTCCTGCAGGCCACCCGGGTGGAAAAATGGCCCCAGCGCGTCTGAGAGAGGAGAACACGCCGGAGGCAGCGTGGGCCCCGGTGCGCACGCATGCTCGCCAGCCTGGCACAAATCCCTTCCAGGCTTTTTGCACATCTCTGGAGAAAGCAGGAGAGAAGGCTCCTTCTTCTGCCAGAGTCTGGGTGCCCTAAATCACTAAGTGCTCCAGCCTTGTCTGGGCTTCTGGGGGGGGGGGGTGGAATCTGTTTATTTTTATAGTTACGTGTTCTTTACTCTTTGCAGCACTCTCAGTGGAGCAAGAGCAGACGGATGGGCCCCCTGGGTGCTCAGGAATGAAAGGCCATCCGTGCGTGCTGCAGACACGTGCACTGGGGCAGAGAAAGCCCAGAGCAGAGTGACCTGCTAATGCTGCTCACGTGGCACCCCTTGGCCAGGCTGGCCCCATGCTCTCCTGGAAGCCAGGAGGATCCACTCAAGGTTAGGACACAGACTGGGGTCTTCAACCGAAGAGTGTGCGCATGCGCGTTCGGCGTGGGGTGGCAGGGAGGGAGAAGGGAGTGAATAAACACAGCAGGAGGGAGCAGTTTGGGATGGGAGGCTGGTGGAAGAGATGGGGGAGGGTGCAGAGGAACAGGGTGGCCTTTTTTCCCCCTGGAGAAAATATTTCTGCTGGGACAGCATCTGGGCCAGGAGAAAGCGGGCCTCGGTCCCATCAGATCAGGTTCGCACCCTGTGTCTTTGTTTCCTCCCAGGAGCACAGTTTCGTGTCTCCGTCAAGCCCTCAGTGAGCCACGTAGCACAGTCACTAAAAGCTCAGGCTCCTGAGTCCCACCAGCGTGCACTCGGGTCTCCTCAATGATTCACTCTGCTCTCCAAGGCTTTGGTTTCCTCCTTAAGAAATGAGAAAAGGCCCTGGCTGGCGTAGCTCAGTGGATTGAGCGTGGGCTGCAAACCAGGCATCTCAGGTTCGATTCCCAGTCAGGGCACATGCCTGGGTTGCAGGCCCCCAGCAACTGCACATTGATGTTTCTCTCCCTCTCTTTCTCTCTCTCTCTCTCCCCCCCTTCCCTCTCTAAAAATAAATAAATAAATTCTTTAAAAAAAAGAAATGAGAAAAGGATGGTAGCTGCTTGGTGGAGTTACTGTGAGTATTCGACGGAAAACGTGTTGGATTGCTCAGCAGAAGGCCTAGACCTATGCTTGTCATGCATGTATGAGCTGTTATTATTTAATGAGCATGACACTAACAGGATTGAAAGAGATACAAAAAAAATAGAAGCTTTCCTCTAGGAACTTACAGTCTGCTTGAGAATAAGAGATTAACATGCAAGAAGTAACACCGAACAGCCCAAGGCAGTAGAAAATGAATGGATGGACGTTCTACGCGGTGTTACAAAGCCCTCAGGCGTGAAAAGCCAAGGTATTACGGTTAATTATCAGCCAAACAGCGCACAGAAGTAGGTGCTCAAGATGAACAACTGTAATGTGCATATGAATCACCCAGGAGTCCCCTAATTACAGATGATAATTCAGTCCTGGGGCGGGGCTTCGGAGTCAGCGTTTTCAGGAAGCTCCTAGGGGATGCTCATGCTGGTGGTCCTCAGACCACACCTTGAGTGACAAGGACTCAGAGAGGACTTGCCTGCCCAGTGACCAGGTGCTTATGCGGCACCTGTCAAGTGTTAAACAGAGGAAGCTAAAAAGGAGAAGGAAAGAGGAATAGGCCAGAAGGTCTCTCCTAAATTGTCATTGATCAGAAAAATATCACCACCACCACCACCACCACCATCAACACCACCAACACCGACACCAACACTGACACCACCAACACCAACAACATTATCTACCTGAAACAACTACAGAAAAAGTATCCATTCAGCAGGGATGCGCTTGATCCAGGCCAGATCTTGGTAAGTTCAACAGAGATGGATCAGAGGGCCATCAGTAGGTGGCAGGACTAGTCAAGTCAGGGGGCCCTTCCCAGGTAAATGGCATTTGAGCCAAAAGCTGACAGAGTGACACCAGGGGGAAGGGAGGTGGAAGGGGACACAGTTCAGGAACAGGGTCACCCGGCCCGGCATCCTTTTACTTCTTAGAACTCTTTGTTGTCACACGGTTCCTCGTGTGTTGCTCTGGTTACTGTTTGGAAAACCCATTCAAGTATTTTTGTGGTTGCCTCCCCGCCAAACACACACAATCAGTTACTCTCTCCTCCCACAGAAATCAAAATTCTATTCTTCTTGAGTCTTTAGTTGGTTATTAGATGAAATCGAAGCCGGGTTTGCTTTTCTAGGAAGACACAAAAAGCCCGGAAAAGGGTTAGTCCCCCAGGCTGCAGACCACGGAAATGTTTTTCACGTTCGAAGCACAAATAGTGTGCGTGCCCACACGGGGTGTGTGGGTCGAGGTGACAGTGTGTGTTCATTCTGATTTATAATCACCCCAGGCACGTAGGATGAGCTTCCTTGGTGAGGAACCAAAACCAGCTCTGGTATCTTTTCCAGTTGAACAGATCCAAAAACACGAGCTGTGAATGGCTTCCCTTCTTCCTTGATATTTTTCCAAAGTCCCACAAAGAGAGTTAGATGCACTTATCTCCTGGAAGCAAACTGAGGAGGAAATTATAGGGAGGAGAATTAGCTGTTCATAGCGTATGTGGGTCTGTTCTGTGAGCCCGCACTGGGAGATGGAAAGGACATTTTGTGTCTGGGGCCAGAACAAATAGGATTGGAGAAGGAGGCCTGACTCGCCCCCTGACCCCGGTCACTGGCTGAACAGAAGTCTTCCCGAAGGGAGTGATTTCCTGAAAAGGATCTCTTGGACTCCAGTCCCATCCCCCTCACTTGTACTTATTAGAAACATATTCACTACGGAAGAGAGACTTCGGTTCTGCAATTAGAGAGCCTAATAAAAATCACCTGCATTTTGGAGCCTTTTCACCTTTGGTGGCGTGGGGACAGCCAGCCACAGCCACAAGTGTTGTAATGGTTTGTCTCTTGGGACATCATACTTCCCCGGGTACCGGCTTTTCTGCTTTGTAGTGGCCTTTCCAGTTTATCTCCGCTTTGTATCTTGCACACTCCACCTTAAATGGCACCGGGAGAAATCAAAGTGCCTGCCTTCTCTCCAGAGTGAGTGGCTGGGGTCTTGTTTTCTTTGGCCTTTCTATTTTCTTTTTCTTGCTACTTGCAAAATCAGCTGGAGACTGACTTTCAAAGAGACGAGCATCCTGTGTTAACTGACCAACCTGGGAGTTAGTTGGTCGGGCTGCCGACTGGTCCCATCTCCTCATTCTTTTCAAAATACCTGTCTCGGTTGAACCATTTCTTCCCAAGCAGACTTGGGGTGAGGCTGGAAAAGGCAGCCTGAAACGGGACAAGGGCAGTTTCCTCATCCCGAGTTTCATTGTCCATAGTTTGGTTGGTGAAAGGGTTTTAAACGAAAATGAGTGTAACACCTCAAGACAAAAGAAAAGACAACCTCCCTGGATCCCCCAAAGAGGTGATGGCTCAGATACTGGAAAATAGGGCTGGGCCCAGGTCTCTCTCTCCCCCCTACTGGGAACTCAGAAAGCCAAAGACCAGAGGGGTAAGGAATCAGCTGGGCGGCCCGGTCTGGAGCCTCTGGCCTCCCTTCCTCTATTCCACCACAGCTCGGTACATCAGAGGGGCAATTAATTTCCCCTCCAGAGCGGAGTGATCGAGCTGGCCTCTCCTGGGAGAGCTGTGTCGGACGGCTTTGTGAAAGCCTCAGCCAGGTCAAGGGGCAGTTCGTGAGCAGAAATGGCCTTCATCGGGCCATTGCTAGCATCAGGCTGGAAAGTCCTGGCTCCAGTGGCACCCCCATTTCCTGGGCAGCCCCACTATTTCAGGCCCCGGCTGGGGATAGCCCCCGGGATAGTTAGGTGAAGCCTGGGGTGGCCCTGAAGTCACAGTGGGTGGGAGGTTGTCAACAATGACCTCCTTGGCACTGTCTAGGGCCACCAGTGGGCTCTTAACTATGCATAACATTCACCCCATAAGGACAGGGAAGAGTTATTTTAATCAGAGAAATCTGTGGGAACCCATATGAGCAAAGATAAAGAGATTATAAAAGCAACAGACTTTATAAAAAAAAGGACATCATACCGGCATAGTGGCAGAAAAACTAAAGCTTAAAAAAAGGCTCACAAGGGGAAGAAACCCTTTCTTTTTAAGATACATTTGGAGCATAAAATAAACATGAGAAAACTAGCTCTTTTTCTTGGAAAAGGTAGACCAACACTGAAGTACCCATTATTATTCCCTGAACCAAAATCTACTGAGTACCCCACTCCACAGAGAATTCAGCTCAGCACCAGGATAAAGATGAGGCATATTTTCTCTTTTTAATAGACAGAGGGTCCTAGACCCTTTAGAGGGTCTCATTAAGCTATAGACCACAAATGGCAAAGGGTTTCGGAGGAAGTAAGTGGGGAGGGAGAGGAGCAACATACAGGAAACATTCAAAAAATTTTGCACGCAAGTTCATGGACCCCCAACTGGGGAGAACACTAGCTTGAGTCCCCGAGAATATGAATTCCTAATGCATATCTGTTTTCTCTGACAGGAGAATGGTTTTCCAGACAGGCATGAATGCAACAAATACTCACTAAAATAAGTGGGGGAAAAAATCATAAGAAAAACACAAGCCGCTCTTGCCGAGTTTCTGTCTATTGGTTATAAATTCCATCTCAGGGTACCCAGGCGTGTCTGTAAATAACACTGCTAGCTCACCGCCTGTTTTCTTCTAGAAAACACGGAGAACAGAACACGTATTGGACACACGATGGCATGATCCCTGTGTTCTGCACCTGAGCAAATAATTCACGGGTTCGTTCACGTGACCTTGTGTGTGAACAGAGCATGCGGGCTCTGTGAATGCACAGCTGGGGGAGCATGCAAACGCGTGGGGACTGAACGCAAGGAATTTCTTACAACCAGACCAAGGCCTTCGCTCATGTTTCTCAGGACTCCTCTGGCCCAGGTCCAGCTCGACATTATATATCAACGAGGGTGATGATTTCCCAGAGAGCTTGTGGTGACCGTGGGGAGAGAGCACCAAGCTGAGGGTGGAGCTAATATTGTAAGGAAAGAATCGGGACCCACGACGGATGGGTTTACGTTGGGGTCTTTTGTCTTTGTTACATTTAGGCTTCACAGAGGGCACTCACATAATAGTAGTGTCGTTTCCCTTCACGTGGATTAGGTCACACTTTCAATAGCCCTATGTGGTCTCGTGGGCGCCAGATTTTTCATAGTATATTGAAACTTATGTGGGAAATTCAACTTCTGGTTTAGTGGCCCTGGTTTCACAAACCATCCTCTCAGATTAAGTCCTACAGAAGCATTCTTTTCTTCTCTTTCATCGTGCAAATGGTACAGAAAGCGGGGAGGGGGGTCGAGTGTTTTCTTTGGAGCTCTCAGAACGAGGGGCAAGAATTCCCCAGTTTTGCGGGTGATGGAAACGGCACCGCTAATGGAGCCTGAGAGGGGGAAGGAGAGAACCTGAAACAAAACCAGCCTTAGGAAAAACGGAGAGAACCAGACCTCACGCTGCAGAACACATGCAGCCTTCTCACGTGTTTTCGCTCGTTCTCCTGTGGCTCAGGCTGTTTCAGACGTTGACACGGAGCATGTCAATTGGCCGTTTTGATCTAAGGGACTAGCCGACTTTTCAAAGTGCTCAATCCAGTTGTCGCGTGATGTTATGTGGAAACCGTGTTGCCTAGTGGGGTGAACACTTTACTGTGGGCTACCCCAGAGGGCTGCACCTGACACCCTTCCTTTCTCAGCCCTAGTTTTAGAGAGTCCGTGCTGGACACGCACTTGCACGGGTCATCAGGAGGCTCGACAGCCAGCGGCGCATTTCTGCTGTTACTGTACGCGGGGCCACGTGCTGAGGCCTGGCCTGGAGCTGAGGTTGCGTGAAGGTCGCCATGGCCGTGGCCTTCAGACAGGGACCCTCTTAGAAAGGGCCCCTCAGGCGGGTCCCTCTTACCTGCAGGCCCCTTGACTCAGAGTCACACGCTAACATCCCCAAACAGTCATCATTGTTGATTTGCAGAGAGGAACATGATTTGGGGCCATTTGCATAAAAAACAATGTGCGTACATACACCAATACATAGTCATATGCATATATTTTATGTACTTGCATGGGAAAGAAAGTTATGTATCAGATTTAATAGTTGTGACCTATAGGTGGGGGAGAATGGGATTTGGGGAGGGAGGACAAAGGTATAAAAGAATATTTTAACTTGTACCCCATGAGCCTTGGTATTGTTTGAATTTTTAACACCTAGGAGGTTTTCATTACCTCTTGTGCAATTTTTTTAATCTCCTGACACAGAAGCCTATAATGACCTTAAAGGTAAAAAAAAGAAAGAAAGAGAAAGGGGGAGGGGAAAGGAGGGAGGAAAAGAGCAGAAACAGGAAAGGAAGAGTATGTACCAATTACCAAGAGCCAAATCCATGAGCCCTGAATGAGCGGAGATCAAAGGGGTTAGTTCAGAAAGGCTTTATGACATGCTGGAATTTTGAGCAGAATTTTAAAACAGCCATCCTAATATGCTTACTCTAACCTATAAGGTGTTGTCTGCAGAGAATGCGGACCATATAAAAGCACACAAAGGGGGAAATTCCTCCCACCAGGAACTCAGCCTCTCTGAGAAACCACAGTGGACGCGGCCATGACCTTCGATGGTCCTTTGTCACTTTTAGGCTATGTTTTGATGGGTGACGGAAACATGCCGTCACAAAGAGGAGGGAGGCGGGAGGGGAGGCCGTCCTAGAAGAGCAACAGAGAAGTGTGTGCCTGAACTGCTCCCTTATCGCAGGCCTGAGGTCCAGGGGGCTTCTTCAGGCCTGGAGTGTCGCTGCTATTGGTCTCCAGGGCTGCGGCTGAGCCCCAGCCTCCCTGCACCTCAGGTGTCTTCTCTGTAAGGTGGAGATATTCCCTTTATCCTTCCCACCTTGCTGCACTAAGTCCCCCAGACACGGACGGAGCACGCCCCGATTACAGATCGGTTCTTACCTGGAACACAGAGGGATTACAGCATTGCGTGCATTTGCAGACTGGCTTAGAAAAGCCCACTTGGCCCAAAAGGCAGCTGAAATGCCACGCTGGGTATTTATCATGTTATGATTTTCTACCCAACCACCACTTGCGTCTCTAAGAAAATGCATTTTCTCTGCATGGAGAAGAACCGATTGCTAGCCTTGCCTGTCATAGTAGGGCATCTCTGGGCAGCGCTGGCAGGGACGGGAGCGTGAAGTCTAGGAACAGATTTCATTGTCCAGGACACATATCACACCGGTCAGCCTCATGACGACATTCACCACAACAACCCACGAAAGCAACAATGGGAGCGGCTACCAGTCCTTGAGGGATACTGAGGCTCCTAGCGTGCCTTACGTGCATTATTGTGTTTAATTCTCGCATCCACTCTGGCACATAGTCACAACGATTTCCCCCATTTTATAAAGAGGAAATGAGGCACAGAGAAGTCAGGAGCTTACTCAAGGTCATGCAAATTAGTCTGAGGTGAGTCAGCATTTCAAGTCGTAAAATGACTGAACAGCCCCAGCTCTCAGCAACTGCTAACGTATAGGCAGAAGAGGGAACCTCGGACACAAGGTTTGCAGCCTGCCATCACTAGGGAGCTGTGCTAAATTATTCTGGAGGTCACTGGGCCATGTTGTGAGGTTTTCTAAAGGGTAGGAAGACGGTAGCAGAAGTCTGACCTCTCCCCTCAAGGGGTGTTCCACAGGCCCATCCCTGCCCGTCCCCCCATCTCAGAGATGCTGTCCCAGAGCAGATCTGGGGGGAGTCTGGCATTGGGGAAATATGTCCATTTTCTTGGTAGCAGTAAATGCTGTCACTAAGGAAGGTCATTTGAGGTTCTATGAACAAAGACTGTGACTTGAGGATTTGGGGGGCGGCGGGGAGATGTATAATCATCCCACTGTCCCCTGCAGTGCCCACTCCTCCACCGGCTCCGTACATCTGAGTCATCTCTCAATTAGAATCAGCCGCCCATAGCAGGCTCTCTTTCCGAAATGCATCCTGTGATTTTAGCATCTCCACATTCCCCGCCCCCCCCCCTCCCCGTTCTGCTGTATTGCTTATAATGTTTATGCAGCTGCCCGGAGAGCTAAATAAATATGCAATCAGTGTGATGCAATCATGTTCCTTCCTTATCAGCCAAGGGAGAAAATGCCAACTTAAATGCGATGCCGTTTTCAAGAGCTCTGTGATGCAAACTGATACATTCACTTTATTGATGGGATCTTAATTGGAATCCCAGGGAAACTGGAAGGCACAGAGAGCTCGCTTGTTTGTGTTTTAATAGCACGGCTTGGCTCCGATCGGACCGTTATCTCCCTCTGGCTCCTCAAGTGATGGAGCGTTTGGGTTCTTCACGTTTGCTGGGAGTGGAACACCACCTCACAGTGTTTCTCCTGGCCTTTTCTGTGGAGCTGTTTCCTACGGGTTTTAGATTTTATCATGTTTTGAGAACAGACCACCGTAAGATGGGAGTGTGTGTGTGTCTGCTCCTGGTCCAACAATGAGAAGTCCAAGGATAGTCATTCACGTTCGTTCTATCAGCTGACGGTATTTATGTATTCACTTGTTTCTTCCAACTTCTTTATTTAACACATATTTATTGATCCCGAGCATCTCCTTGACTTTGCTGATAAACAGACAGGAGACTAAAGTAAGATTAAAATCTCATCTGAGCTGGAGAAATGAATGAGCCAACCACGTGGCCGGTCCTAGGATAGAGACCTGTGTTGGGCGGGGAGGTTGTGCAGCCCCACAGGCTGGGTTTTTGATAACGCAAGGGCATGACGTGACTGGCTTTACGTCTTCCATTGATTCTCCCCCCCAGAGGTCCTAGTCAGAGTAGATTTATATGGAAAGAACCCAAATGTCCATCAACCAATGAATGGAAAAACAAAATGCGGTATCTCACCCAGAGACTATTATATCTGACCATTGAAAGGAATGAAGTTAGCATAGGTGATCCTTGAAAGCATCGTGATAAGAAAAGGAAGACTGTCCCAAAAGACCACATCCTGTAGGATTCCTTGAATGTGATATATACAGAGCAGAGAAATCTACAGAGACAGGAAGTAGATGTGCAATGTTTAGTGCCATGAGGAAGAGGAGACGGGGAACAATGGAGCCTTCGCCAAAGAGTATGGGGTTTCTTTTTAAGGTGCTAAAAATGTTCTAACATGTTCATGGCATAACAATTGTACACACTTGTGAATAAACTAAAAAATCCCTTACTTGTATGCTTTAAATGAATGAATTGTATGGGCTGTGAATTACATCTCAATAAAACTACTTTAAAAAGAAGTGGCTGTGTAATAGCAGAGCGTCCTCTCTTCTGAGCCCTGATGGCCGCAGTTTGGAGCCGAGGACTGACCCAGCGACCATGCTGACTGTAGGGCCCTTCCCCTGAAAATCATAAAACCCGACTGTCTTCTCCTTAAATAAATAGCTCTCTCCCTTGAACGCTTAGAGCATTCAATTCAATTGTCAGACCCACTCACTTTGATCTCTTTACTTGTCAGTTTCTCGTAATCGATCGTGAACCCGTTCAGGGCAAGGACCATTTCTTATTTGTCTTTGAATCCCCAGCACCAAACATCGTGCCTTTACAGCAGGTGGGTTCTTCCCAAAAACAGAAGGAAGAAGGAAGGGAGGGAGAGCGGGAAGGAGGAAGGCGTGTGGATGGGAGAGTACCATTTCCTCAGGAGCCACGACTCCCTAACCCCCGGAATATGGCAGCCGCTCTGTGTGGGGTTTTCGTCAGCCTCACGCTGCCGAGGCCCGAATTCAAGCAGCGTGCACTCCAATGGTGGCTTAGACGTGCGTGGGATTTATGCCCATCCATGGAAATTCAGAATGCCTGAAGTTAGGGTAAATTAAACTGCTTAATCTTGGTTTACAGTCACTATAACACTACTCTTCAACCACTGTCTATTGGCAGCTTACATATTTGAATTCCAGCACACATATTTCCTTTATACTGTGTTGTTTTATAAACTCAAGTGCAGGAACCTTAGTTGCTACATTTTATGTCTCCCAAAGTGTGAACTATAAAGCAATTTGTTAATAAAGACTTGTTCTCTGAATAAATGGCTGGATGACATCATGTAATGACTTTTATAGGAAATTTGACACTGTGTGAAGGGTTCCTTTTTCACTACGTTTACTGATCTCAGAGAGAGACGAAGGGAGGGAGGGAGAGAGAAACATCAGACAGCGACCTCCCACATGTGCCGAGACTGGGAACCAAACCCGCAACCCAGGAATGTGCTGGGACCAGGAATCTAACCCCCAACCTTTCAGTGTACGGGACAATGCTCCAACCAACGGAGCTGCATCGTGAGGGCCACGTGGCAAGCTTTAATAGTGAGGTTCTTAGGAATTTTGGTATCCACTGTTCCTTCTATCCCAGAGTTCTAGTTACCCGATATATACGTCTACATCACAGGCTATTTTTCGGTGCTGACATAAAATATATTTACCTAAAAGAACTCTTGTTATCTCCAATACAAAGAGATCTAGTCATGGCTTCCATCATTCCTATGGACGTCAGAGGCCAAGTGCAAAGAACATTTTCTGTTTGACCTTGGGAGTCCTGGTCCCCAGGCACACCACCCCATCCTGACCTGGCTGCCTGTGTGTGAGGGAGTCAGGCACCGCCCAGCTCTTTCTACGGCACCATCTGCTCTGGGTCCAAAATGGAAATCGGCATCACCCCTAAGCACCGTGGAACGTCTCCCACTGTATGATGCCAGAGAGGGTTACAGCCAGAGTCCAGGCCTGCTCTGATTTTTCCGTACCCTCGCGGACAGGGCAGCTGCAAACTGAACTGGAAATGTGTTATCTGCAAAGGGACATTTTGAGCAAGGACCACAAGAGTCACATTTGTCACATTTGGGGGAACGTGAAGCAAATTATTCAGCCCAGAATGTGCATTTGAAAGTAACATTTGGGCATCTTGGAGCTGCCCTGTTCGTTCTGAACTGGGGAAACCCGATCCGGTGGGGGGGAGATGCTGGCGTGGGCGCGGGTCCAGGAATCACGGGTGCTATTTCCAGGGCTCCCGATAAGGAGGCGGCGGGGTGGGGGGTGGCTTCACTAGGCCTGGGGCGGGGCCAACCTCAGGGCATGTGAGGCCACCCTCAGTGTCCCTGGGTGGCCTTATGTGTGAGGGGAATCAGGCAGGCTCCTGCATTTGCGTGTTTTGCATCTCGTCAATCAACTGGGCTTCTTTTTTTTAATGTTTAATCCTTAACCAAGGATGTGTTTTTGTTGCTTTCTAGAGAGAGGAAAAGGGAGGGGGAGAGAGAGAGAGAGAGATGCGAGAGAGAAACATTGATTGGTTGCCTCCCATATGCGCCCCAACTGGGGAGACTGAACCCGAAACCCAGGCATGTGCCCTGGCCGGGAATCAAACCCTGAACCTTTCGGCGTATGGGATGGCGGCCCAACTGACTGAGCCACCCGGCCAGTGTTTGGCCAGAGTCCCTGACTGCTGCCATGGGATGGAGGCCTTGGGGAGAAAAGGGTTGTTTAGAACCCTCCTCGTCCCTCACTCACTTCTCCACATTCATGCATTTGCTTCAACAGCATGTACTGAGCAGCTACTACGGGCCAGGTCCTTTCTAAATGCGGAGGACACCGTCTAGCACAAAGCAGTCTCTGCCGATGGGAGTTATTTTCCGGGGGGGGGGGGGGGTAGCTGTGTTCACGGGGGCCAAGCGGAGGAGCCTCCACTGTTTCCCCAGGTTTCTGTAGCTCCCCGTGCATTTCCCTTCTCACTGGACATTCTCCTGGCCAGAAGGGTTCATGGGAAAAAGAGAGAACATAAGACATAAGCAAGAATGATGATTCCAACTTACAAGAGTCAAAGTCCTCATTATGAGGAACAAAATCTTATTCCTGACAACCGTCCGTGATGGGCAACGAGGACAGGAAGTAAGAGGTGAGGCTCCTGCGTCCACCCTGTTTTCGGTTTGAATCCCGGCTTCACCTCCGACTGGCTACATGCTAGAAGGTAGGTGGTACAGACTGAATGTTTGCGTCTTCCCAAAATTTGTATGTTGAAACGTACCCCCCCCAAGGTCATGGTGTTTGGAGCTGGGGCCTGTGGGAGGCGCTTGGGTCCTGAGGGTAGGGGCCGTCATTGGTGGGCTTAGTGCCCTTGGAAGAGAGACCCCAGAGAGTATGCGTGTCCCCTTCCACCTTAGGAGGACACAGGGGCCGTGGCTGTCTGTGACCCAGAAAGCCTGTCCCACCAGACACCGATTCTGTCTCCATGTGGGACTCCCCAGCCTCTGGAACTGTGCACAAGAAATCCTTGCTGCGTTTAAGCCATTCGGTCTACAGCGTTTTGTTACGGCAGCCTGAACGATCACAGATAGTAATTTACTACCCGCCTCTCATCCTCCTCATTTGTAACACGGGAACAATAGTAACACCTACCTCACAGAAAGAACCTGTGAAGAATAAAATGAGGTCGTGCATTTCAAGTATGTGGCATGTCGTACACATT
Organism: Phyllostomus discolor; assembly: GCF_004126475.2. Lineage (NCBI taxonomy): Eukaryota > Metazoa > Chordata > Mammalia > Chiroptera > Phyllostomidae > Phyllostomus > Phyllostomus discolor. The sequence goes on along the minus strand of NC_040917.2, from coordinate 17,218,671 downwards.
CCCTTTATTTTTTAAATTTGTAAGTTCATTTATGTGAACTTACTATATATATGCTGGCTTGGGAGGTGCCCGAGCTGCCTCACTGGGCTTGTACTCCTCGCTCTGCTCGATCCTGAGGCCCTGTTCTGTGCACCATCCTCATGTCTACCCCGGTCTTGCGGAGGCTCTGTGCACAGTGAGGGACAGGAAGGGCCGCTGAGAAACGAGTTGGATGTCACCGATACCACCGTGGTGGAGCTGACATAAACAGCTCGAGACGTTGCCTCACCTTCCATCTGCCTTACTCCTGTCTACAGTCCCCGAATGTTCCCCAACAGCCGGGCTCCAGACCTCAGGCGCGCCTGGCCCCTGCCTTTCCTATGGTCACAACACCCAGTTCAACTCCGGCAATTCATGCTGTGAATCTTATTCTGCCACCACCACCTCCCCTGTCTTGAGGTTTATAATTTCACGCCTCCCCCTTTTTTTTTGATGCAGTGCTTGCCTCTGATTTGGATTAGGGATGCTAAACATTCAGTTTCCCTCCACGGAGGCCGTCTACCAGGAGCCACTGTATCATCACTTAACAAATACATGCCACGTCGGGTCCCCACCGCCTGCACATCCCGACGAAAGGAGACAAGCACAGGGAATCGCACGTCTGAGAACTGTCCCGAACCCTCCCTCTTTCTTCTTTACAAACTAGAAAGGCAGATTTGACCTCTGCATATTTATTATCTGCGGGCAGGGGACACCTGCCGTATTCAGGCATCAGCTTCCCACGTGTGAACAACAGTGCAGGTGAAGCAACAATGCGTCGTACATAACAACTTGTCCGATGACACTGAATTGGTTAGAGCACAAGGAGACTCCCTTGGGTGCTCCTCACTCACGTGATTCTGAGGCCAAGCCGGCTCACACTGAGAATAAGCAACTCGGACCAAGTTCTTTTCCTCGTAGCTTAATCCCTATCAACATTCATTTATCAATTCACGTCGTTTGATTTTGTATGCACGCTGTTCCCGTACTTGACTGCAAATGGGAAACACCTGGGAAACTTTTAAAACAAAATTTATCCTGGGCTTCCAGAGAAAGTGGAGTGGCAGGGACTGGATTTATCCCCCTGGTTGAAACAAGTAAAAAGTAGAAAATAATATATATATTGAAGCCCTGGCTTGCGTAGCTCAGTGGATTGAGCGTGGGCTGCAAACCAAAGCATCGCAGGTTCGATTCCCAGTCAGGGCACATGCCTGGGTTGCAGGCCACGGCCCCCAGCAACCGCACATTGATGTTTCTCTCTCTATCTCCCTCCCTTCCCTCTCTAAAAATAAATAAATAAAATCTTTTAAAAAAGAAAATAATATATATATTGAACACCAGCATCCAGAAGACTGAATGTGAGACAAGGAAGGACAGCGGGGACTGAGACGGGCCACCGAGGAGCTGAGGTCTGCGACTGCCCTCGCTGGCCTGGAGAAAGGAGGTTCTGGAAGTGGCACAGGCAGGGGGCGCCCCGGGCGGAGCCCTCTGTCTCCCTGAGGGAAGCCTTGGAGCTCGAATTTCAGGGCTGCTGAGGCAACTCCAGTCCACAGTGCAGAGCATGGGACAGGAGAGAGATAGAGGGAGCAGGAACCCGGAGACCACCAGAGGGTATTCCCAGAGCTCAGTGGTGGTCAGCACGAGGATACAACAAAGCCACTCCTGGCTGGGAAAGGTCGACACTAAGAAGGTAGAAGGAACGCCCAGAGCACATGAAGGGCTGGAAGTACCATCCGTCCACACAGAGCACACAGATGCGATACAATGTTAACAGGGGAATCTGGGTACGGGGCGTGTGCATTGGTTTTTGTATGTTTTTGTTTTTACTTTTTTATAAATCTGAAATTACTTCCAAATAAAGAGTAGTGTAGTAATCTCGACTTTCCCAACTAAAGGTTGAAATGAACGTAACAAAAAATTTAACGAGTCAAAAATAAAACAAAACAAAACAAAACAAGCCCAGAATAAGCCTAGCTGGCGTGAATCGATCTAACGGGAAATGTCTCTTCCTGCTGCACGCGGTCAAGCCGGGGTGGTTTTCACTGTTGTCTTAGTTGGTGTGGGCTGAGCGGGACCCCGCAGAATGGCTCAGGCTGGGAGGACCAGGGGCAGCTGCCAGAGCAGCCTCCGGGCTCCCCAAGTGGTTTTCTCTGTGCAGAGGCCTGGCGTGTTCGGGGCGGGGCCAGCTGTGCCCCGAGGGCTGCAGGCTGCCTCCGCATGGGCGTGGCTTAGCCTCGGACAGATTTCCAGAATGAGCCGAGCGAGCTGCTTCCGACACTGAGCGCCCCACTCTCCACACCTTTTCCTTTTTGCATTGAGCCCCTGGGAGAGGGGAGCTTCAGGAAGCAAAACAAAAGCTAAGAGGTTCTTCTGAGCCTCTGGGGCCGTGGGTGCTGTTTACACGCACCCCTGAGATGCTTTCAGCACACGCACTTGAGGGGTCCTCACCCACGGCCTCTAGGACCCCCTCGTGCGGGATGGAAGGGCCCTTCCTTGCTGCACCAGAGAACGCTTCCTTGTGTAATGAATGGCCCTAAGTGACGATAATCCTTAAGAGCTCAGGTTGTCAGCCATTCCGAGTTCGAACCGACTCCACTACTAACTGCAGGAAAGTTACTGAACTGTGCCTCAGTTTCCCGGCCAGGAACAGGGTCCTCCCGAGGTGCGAATGAGGTCACGCTATACAGCGCTGGTCCCAAGAAGACCGGAAGTGTTGACTACGTTTAGTTATTGTTGCAAATCTCTTCACCAAGCCCTTGGAGTGGCGAGAGTTTAGGCTCTGCGGGTGCTGGGTTCTGTAAGGCACCTGCTTCTTACTCTTCTGTCTGATCCCTTCTGTTTCCTCGTCAGTCCTTCCACCGACTGGGCCACATTCCTGGTCCCCTGGCCCTGAGCCTTGACCACGCACACCTCCACGCACACCCACACTCATGCAGGTGAAACTGGATTCTGCCGAAACGTCCTGATGGACAAAGCGGGCTCTTTTCCAGATTAATCAGAAACGGGCTGTGTCTGGCCAGAGAGCACAGGGCTTCAGGCAGAGAGAACGGTGGATTTAGGAGGCGCTTCTGGCCCCAAACATCCATCTGACACCCCAAAGTCCCCATGTGTTCATTGTTTTCTTAAGAAGATGGGAGTTTAATTGATTTCAGGCAGGAACATATTAGGAACATTTGCTTGGGTTCCGATCATAGCGCTGTCTGTCTTCTGCAGATTCCTTAACCTCCCTGCACCCCAGTGCCACCAGCCACAAAGGTAGACCTACATAGAGTCATACGTGTGAAGTGCTTAGAATAAGCACGCCATTAGCGCCATGCATCTGTCCTTAGGAAACACTAAAAGATGCCCACACGCAACTATTTGAGCAACGTTTACTATAGGTAGCATTGTTTATAATAGAAACAGGAGTCATTCAGAGTATCTCCCAAACAGGAAACTGGTTCAGTAGTTCAAGGTATATTCCAGGAAAAAGTACAGGTACCGTAGTCAGCAGTCTGGGGAGTGGGCTAATGGGTGAGGGCTGGTGAGATAAAGACCACCACGTTTTGTAATAAGCCTGCTCATACTGATATTTTAATTACCTGTATGCAGACAAATGTTATATTGGCTTTTAAAAAATTAAAAATGGTGCTGCAATAAAAATTCAAGGTATATTAATTCAACATACTACTATGAATCATGAATATTTATGTTATAGGAAAATATTTAATGGCATAGGAATACAGTCACATATGAATGAACAGCAACAAAATGGAAATTGCATATCAGTATGGTTGGTATTATCTTGTTTTTGCAGGAAAAGAAATTCACACATGGGCATAAAAAGGCCCTAATATAAGCCCAAAGGATATGCATATTAGTGTGGTTATCTTTCTCTGGTAACATTATGGAGATTTTTCGTCTTTTTCCTGCCTATCTTCTATTTTTTTTACAATGAATTTACATTGCTTTTGTGCTGAGAAAAGTGGTAAAAGTTAATTAAATTCTAATAAAAAGCATATATAACCATAGGAAAAATTGGAAAGATATACAGCAAAAATGAACTGGCCCTTGGCCCTGCGTGTCAAACTGTGGTTCTTCCCCCCCTCCCCCTTTGCACTTGAATGTATTCTGATTTTCCTGTAACCATCTCATATTACTTTTGTAATAATAAAAGCCATAAAATTCCATTAAATTTTCATAAAATGCACATGCTGGCCTAGGAAAATTTGGAGAGCTATGTAACAAAAAGCGCTGACAGTTGGTTATATTTGGGGTAACACTAAAAGAGCTAGGGGTTTTTTTTTGCTTTTTAAAGACTTTCCGAACTTTTAGAATGAATGCAGGACCTGTGTTGGATGAACGTGAAGCAAACGTTGTCAGAAAGAGCGCGTGCCCGTCAAGTTCCAGGAGCAGTCTCTCGGGTAGCTGAGGCCCTACGAGAGTCACCTGCGAAGTTCTGAGCAGCTGGCAGGACAGACTTTGAGGTCAGAGCGGCGCCTCGTCTCGTGGAAGGTGCCACCGAGGGAAAGAGAACCATGAATCTATGTCCCTATACTTGTCAGAACCCAGGTCAAGTGCAATCCACACCCCAGTCACCACAGCCGGACTTACAAGGCTCAATTCCATCCATGGAAGTCTACCTACACCTGGTTTTTAAATGCACAAAATAACATTGAAATGACAGATTATCTGACCAAAAAAATATGTGTCGAGGGAATAATTGCTCTGGGCACCGGCAGCCATACCCTCCACTGAAGTCCACGTGTAAAGCAGACATTGGGAAGGGGTGGCATCGCCCCCAGCAAAGGGAGTTTGCAAGGGGTGTCCTATGTGCTGCAGGCACATCTTCACGGGTGGGGATTAGCCAAGGGACAGCCCTTTTCATCTGATAAAACTAGGAATGTTAGAAGACTCTGAGAGAGTTTTCATTGTAATACTATTCCATGGAATCATGGCAGTTCGTCATGAATTCTTCCCAATGGGGCCTGAGTCCATGACTATTTTTTAAGCCACTTCCATTTTTACAACAGTTACCAACAGGGAAAGCATTTTCATGGGAACTTCTGTAATGTAGGCAAGCAGTCACCAGCCCCCAATGTTAGGTCACACAGAATGTAAGTGTGAGAGCCAGACGTTGAACTTGACCGTCAAGCTCCAGGGCCAACACTCTTCACGCTCCAAACCTCCGCTCCTGTTCTAGTTCATTGGAGACATTGACAATAAACAGGGTATTGACTGAATTCCATATTCTTTTTTCTTTTCTCGAGGTGGTTAAGGGTGGCATCTGGCGTCTGAGTCCACAAATATGTGGACTTTTGATATCTTCTCATTTTGACATCTCTCTGCGTGGAAGCTGGGGGGAGGCCCTGGGCTCAGCCCCTGGTTGAACTGTGCTGTGTTCCTATTGAGTGACATCGCCATCGGTGAGGCTTCGGTGTGACTGGAAAGACTTTGGTTTTGTTCTGTGTCGTGGCAGCAGAAAGCCTGGGGAGAAGGGGGACGCTGGAAGCGGAAGCATGCAACTTTGGGGGGCGTAAGGACAGGCTACCCTGGGCAGGACCATTAAACGGTGCAGCTGGGAGGTAACGAGATTCGAGGGGGCTGGGTGAGCTAAGGAGGGTAATAAAGTCGCAGGAGCAGCTGGCTGTGTTACGCCACACTCAGAATAACATGAAAAGCCCACATACCACGCACACGAAGTTGGCAGTAATCTGAGAGAGAAGCACATCGGTCCAATTACTGTTCCTGGCACCCCAGCCCACTCACTACCTACCAGCTTTTAAGAGCTGAAATGCCTCCAGGGCCAGAAGGATGACAAGAGCCCCAGAATAAACAAGCCTCATTTTAGGGCCTGTGAGTCACCACGGGAGGCTCGTATGGCCACGGGCCACGTTTCCTCACGGACATGAATGAACCAGCTCCCGCTTCTGCCCCCGGGGAGCCTCTCCGCCCTCTGTCCTGCCCGCGGACCACTCAGGCAGTGGCAGTTGTCCCTGACCTCACGGAGCAGCTTCTGCAGTCCTACGGTCTGTAGACCCTCGGTGTGGCTGTGTGGGAGGGGAACCCCGGGCGCCTGTCCCTGCCAGCCTTTGGGGGTTAGGGAAGGACTGTTGCTAGGCATATCCCAGGGGCAGAAAGTGAAATTCCAAATGCCATGTGGTCCAGCTCTTCCTTTTTATGGATGAAGAGTTAACAGATCTAAACATAAGTTTGAGCTATTTTTTTAAAAAAAACACAGGAGATTCAAATGTGCTCCTTTGTCTTGCTTATATATTCATACATAGTGTATTCTTTTATAAACAGTGGCTTCTATTCCAAAGTAACGTGGAAGTAACTTCGGAGAACTCTCCATTAAATGGTGGGTGCTCCACCCGGCTCCTGGCCCTCCTGTCTGGAGGTGTTCTCTGCATCTGAACTCCCGTGGCAGCAGCTACTGGCATTTCGGCACATAAGTGGCTCTTCCAGTCTCTCCCTCCTCTGCTACCCACGGAGCCAGTGGCCCCTGTGAGCTGCGGCAGAAGCGCCTTGCACTGTTGAACAATTGCCACCTCTGGGTGTGGGGAGTGCAGGGGGTGCCGGGTCTTTGAGGACAGGGCAGAGCACATCAGAGCCTGTACTGTGCAGATGGAAGGAAGCTGTGGAGGTCAGCTGGACGAAATGCATGCAGTCCACTTGTTCGGCATATGATGCGAGACATCGTTACCGGACAGACTCCAGACGGACTGCTAGGGCGTGAGTGTCGACACCGATAAAACCACCTGTGCCGGGAGGGCGGAGCGGCCTCGCACTGGGAGGCTGACACCTCTCAGTAGGAGTGTGTGCGCAGGGAGGGAGGCCCGCTCCCCAGGTCTGGTGGGAGAGAGACTTTGTAGAGGAGCTCGGTGGACGGGGGTTGACGGCCAGGAAGCTGGAGTGACACCAAGAAAGGCACAGAAGTGAGGGGACTAGCAGCCACCAATCACACAAACAAAGGCCAGAACCCTCAGAGGCCACAGAGTCTTGCATTTGATTTTTTTTTCCTTCGGGAGGAAACCGAGGTCCAAGGACATAAAGGACCTGGCCCAATTGTTCACAGAATTAGTGACAAAAATGGGACAAGGACTCAGGGGTCCATAGAGGTTGTGCCATCTCCCCCCAAAGTTTACCAAGTATTCAGCCAGAGGAAACTCAGTGCCCTGAGATGTAAAAGTGTGCACAGCTCTTCTCCATCGAATGCCCCAGTGTTGACTCCTTCTGAGTGACGGCATCGCCACCGCCAGCCAGTCCCTCCAGACAAAGCCCCTGGAGCTTCCTTCCAGGAGTGCGGGTGGGCCCGCAGGGCTCACGGTGGCGGGCGAGATGCGGCGGGGGAAAGAATACCTTCAACTTACTCATCCTAGCCGCTGCCCAGGAGCCTCGGAGGACTGGCTCCTGTCCTGGAACATTCGGTAACTGGTTCTGTGAGCCTGCCTCCCCTGGTGGCACGTCGAATTATTGGCCAATAAACCAGGCCACCATTCTCGAAGCATCTCAGTGTTTCGTGTGAGCAGCACCTAAGGCTCCAAAAGCAGATGGAAGAAGGTTTCGCTGGTTTCCCTTTGGGGCTCGTGACAACACAAGAGAAAATCTGAGGAGAAGCCTCTCCCTGGGTTCAAGGTCAGCCGCAGGAGGATCTCAGGCTAAGAGAGTCTGTGCGGGGAGCTTGCCACACAGAGGAAATGAGGAGGGTTGTAGAGGACAATATTCAAAGCACGGGTAAGTGTCGCCTTTTCAGAGCAGAGCAAAAGAAGTCAGACACACGCGTTCATTCTGTTCCATTCCTTTTACACGTGGTTTTAAACACGGGAAGAACTAATCTGTGTTCTTCCTGGACATCTGAGTGCCAGCTACACAGGTGTGTTCCCTTCTTCAACTTGGTCAAACTGTCACTTATGATTCCCTCCCTTTCTGTCCAGATGGGACACTTCTGTGGACCAAGAAAAGTGGGGCTGGATTCTATAGGAAGTAACCCCACAGGATGATCCGATCTCAAATTCCTAACTGGGCAGGTCGTGGTGGGCAGTCACCCCCCACGTCTAAAACTTCTATAGTTAAAGGCGTATCTTTGCCTTAAGCAAACCCTGACCATGGTCCCTGTGCATCTGGGACAACACACCTTTGAAAGGCCCCTTGAGAGCCCTCCTTCAAAGGTGTGACCGCTCTCAAGAAAGTGCACAATCTTTTTTTAAATTTTTTTAAACAGTATTCTTTTTTTAAGATTTTATTTATTTATTTTTAGAGAGGGAAGGAAGGGAGGTAGAGAGAGAGAGAGAAACATCAACGTGCGGTTGCTGGGGGTTATGGCCTGCAACTCAGGCATGTGCCCTGGCTGGGAATCGAACCTGTGACACTTTGGTTTGCAGCCCGCGCTCAATCCACTGAGCTACACCAGCCAGGGTGGAAGTGCACAGTCTTAACACACAAATTATAGGGTACTGTAGCCCAGTCTCTGCCTGGCTTTCTCCCTCCCACCTTTATGTAACCCTCGTGGTCCCCTCCCTTAATTTTAAATGCATCAAAGCAGTTGCAAACTGTTATTGTCAGAAGCACTTTTTTCTTAGTCTTGTGAGATCTTGTGCAGGAGTATTCTCTGCTTGACTCAAATTTTTGTAAGAATTCTCTACAAAGACATCCTTGCGAGTTACCATGTTTTGCTGTGTACAATGCGTACTTTTTTGCCCAACGTTTTGACAGAAAAATAAGGATGCACATTATACATGGGTGGTACTAATTCTATGTCTATATAAATTGTTTCAATTTTTTTATTTATGCTTACATATTAAAAATGTAACTCTAGAAAGCAATAATGATATCTGCATGCAAAATAATACCTTGGAATACGATCATCGGTTTTGTTTCTAAATATAAATAAATATAAAATTGAATGAAAAAAAATGAAGGCGAACGATTTTGTTCCTGAAAGTTTGGGCCCAAATCATGGGTGCGCAAGGCACATGGCAAAATATGATACCTCGTTTCTACCGGAAACCAGCAGAAAGCCTGAGGGCAGGGTTCTCGGTGTGAGAGATGCTCAGACCTGCGGAGGTTCCAGGTACCACCTCTGCACAGTTTGAAGGCGCTTGGGCCTAGGTTTGGCACCTAAGGGTGTGTGCGTGGGGGAAGGGCAGGTGTGGGTGGAAGTGGAGAGGGGAGTGGAAGTAAGCAACCGTTAGAGGAAAAATGTGATGACCCTTCGTACAGATGGCGAGGAAGACTTTATTCAAGAGGCCCACTGTGCTGGGCTGTGCAGCAGGGCGGGGAGACTGGGCTCAACTCCAGACACAACGAGGGCACCTGGGGGTTGCCAGCCAAGGAGCAGGGTGGAGGGCAGGGGATCATAGAAAATTACTGTGGAAACATCAAGGCCAGGGGCATCCTTGCTAGACAGACTGGACAGGATTCTTGCTGAACACAGAGCAGGATGGTAAGATTTCCAGGGTAGGGATGAGGGACTTGATCAGACACCAAGGATGGGGACTTAGGCTAAACGGACTCAGCAGAACTTTTGATCCAGCGGAGGCAGGAGCGGGCAGGTGAGCAGAGATGTGAATGAAGTAGGGGACGAGGCACAGGAAGACAAGGCGGGGGAGACGTGTCCAGTGGTGATTCAACAGGTACAGGGAGCCGGAAATGGGGAGGGGACAGGGGGAGGGGACAGGTTAAGTGTTCTTCCACCTTGACAGCTTGTTTCATAGCATTTGATCGTTTAGATCTCAACAACCCTGGCTCCCAGGAACCAGGAATTATCTCACAGGTGTTCCAGTGACTTCGGGGTTTCACAACCCACGTGTCTTTCAGGGAACTAAGATTCCCGGATTCAAAATTCAGCCACAGTCCAACTAGGCACTTGGGCTTTATACTCAGGTGAAAGGTCTTTCTGAACTATTTTAGTTTCAATAGAAAAAAAATGTGCTATTTGGGCATTTAGAAAGTCTGTGTGTGTGTGTGTGTGTGTGTGTGAGAGAGAGAGAGAGAGAGACAGAGAGACAGAGAGAGAGAGAGACAGAGAGAGAGAGACAGCAAGAGAGAAAGAGACAGAGAGAGAGAGAGAGAGAAAAGGGAGGGAGGAAGAGAAAGAGGAATGATGTAACTCCAGACCACAGAGGTTCTGCGTGTTACACATGAAGTCATTTGTTTATAGTTGTTCAGAAGAGATGTTTACCCAAGGACCCGATAGCAATGTTGAGACACCAGTCGGACACCCAGGTTACGTGTTTGTTTAGACAAGAACCAGCGGCCCGGCCGAGAAGGCACGGGAGAGCGAAGTCTACCGGCTTCTACTTGTCCAGATCCACCAGCCGACCCCAGACACCCCGCCCCTTCCCATGGCCGGCATTCCTGGGGCGTCTGGAAGGAGGAATGCAGGCAGTCCCCGGGCAGCACCAAGTCGAGGATGCAAGAGGCCAAGGGAGCAGAGGCTGGGGCCTCGAAGACCCAAGAGACGGCCTGGATTTTTATTTGAGGTTCACAGTGCTCTGGTTTTGAACATCATATACTTTCTCATATTTACTTGGGTCTATTTCTAGTCTGTTCTCTGGCTGTCTAGTCTTCTGCCTGTGCCTATTGTCTACATTATGGTGGCTACTTTACAACACATGTCACTACTAAGTAGAATGACTGCCTCTGCTCTGGAGTATTGGTGTTCATGTTAAGAATATGCAAAAACTCAGCCCTGGCTGGTATAGCTCAGTGAATTGAGCATGGGCTGCAAACTAAAGCATTGCAGGTTCAATTCCCAGTCAGGGCACATGCCTGGGTTGCAGGCCACGGCCCCCAGCAACCGCACATTGATGTTTCTCTCTGTTTCTCTCTTTCTCCCTCTCTTCCCTCTCTAAAAATAAATAAATAAAATCTTTAAAAAAAAAGAATATGCAAAAACTCAAAACCCCAGGACAACAACCATCCGAGGCCTAGCAAGCTGCGCGTATTCAGATATATTCTGTTAAAGCTGGATATTGACCTTATGGATATAATAACATAATATAACACAACATGAGCAGGTGTGTTTTGCTAAATTGACGAGCCATCACAAGTACACCTGGGTAGATTCAAGGATGTCGCGTTAGTTGGACGTTAAATAACAAGTGCTCATTCAACAGGATCATTTCAGTGAATGATGAAAGAAAAGGGCATTCAATTTAGTGCCACATCTATTCCAGGTTTTAAAAAAAATACCCTAGGAAACTGCCATGATCAAAGGTCCACATCTCCAACCAACAGCCAACGCACACCAGCCAGGGCGATGCGGCAAGAAGGAACTAACCGAATCACAGATATTGCAAAGAGAAAGAGAATACTCTCTGCAGACGATCTTACTCTATGCCCAGGAAATACAACAAAATAAACACAGAAGATACAAAACTGCTTTTTTAAAAAAGATACTATTGTTTTGGGTTTTCTGATTAATTTCTTTATATAGGTTTGTCCGTCTCTTCCTTTGGTCTACTTTAGATTTAACTTTTTACCTGTTTCAGACTTCTTAAATGAATCACTTTGCTTGCTCCTTTATTATTTTACAGTGTGAGTGTTTGAGCTCTGAATTTCCTATGAGAAAAGCTCTAGATGTTATGTGTGTTTGCCACAGCTAGTCAATTCTAACACATACTTTTTCCCTCACTTCGTAACGTCTCTGAGCAATTCATGTTCCATGGCATTTTACCATCCTGGTGGCCAGCAAGCAACTGTGACGTGGTTCTCACTGCCCGAACTTGACCACACGTGTTTGTATTTGTACCACTGCGCTTGAGAGCTGAGCATTGTTGGTAAATGCCATGTGAAATGTCTTCCAAATTTCCCCTATAATTTGGCAGTGAAAGAAAGTCCTTCTGCCTGGCTGGCGTAGCTCAGTAGATTGAGCTCGGACTGTGAACCAAAGCATTGCAGGTTCGATTCCCAGTCAGGGCACATGCCTGGGTTGCAGGCCACGGCCCCCAGCAACCGCACATTGATGTTTCTCTCTCTCTCTCTCTCTTTCCCCCTCCCTTCCCTCTCTAAAAAATAAATAAATAAAATCTTTTAAAAAAAGAAAGTTATTCTGGATGCAGAAATACATGGAAACAGACCAACAGGACACACGTGCATATTAGTAATATACATTTTGATGTGAGACAAACTACAGTTCTGTATTTTTTTTTACAAAGCAGCTACTAAATATTTTACTAGCCCTAAGGAAAAAAAAATACATCTCCAAATAGATGAAACTGTGCTGTGGTACATTTTGTTCCTGAGAGGCATGAGGAAGGATTGCCCATCAGACACTAAGCAAATCCACTGAAGCGAGGAACAGTTGCCAAGTCCCTTGGAACAGACAGAAGAAATTGCACAGCGACGAGAGCTGCTGCTGCGTCTCACACGTGAACCGTGCAGGCCCGTTGCCAAGGCCTCACCTACCGACTCGACCGAGACTTCCTGCTGATTCTGAGCCGAAACCGCTTCAGTTCCAGTTACGCAGATTCCATTGAGAAGAAGAATGAAAACTGTGGCCAAGTAAGAGATGCTGAGGAAGAAGCAGCCTTCTCCGTCGTGACTCTGAAGTGTTCTGAGAAGGCTAAAGGCAGTACGGACAGTGAGCTCCTGAGCACAGGCGACAGAAGCAGCCACCACTGCTTCAGGATGTTCTGCATCACTCTGATCCGCCGAAGGTTGCTGTGATACCTGTAGGTATAAACTGTAGAACCTCACCTGAGAAGGGGGTGGTCCTCAAAGACACTGTTGGGCAATGTGCATGGAAAACTGGGTGAGCCCCGTGGGTTGAGTGGATGGAGCACTGGCTAAATGCCATCTGGGAAAGACAGGCAGGTGCGTCCTCAGGGGTCAGTGGGGGTTCCCCAGGAGGACGAAACAGGGGAAGTCGTTACAGACCAGAGGAAGTGCACAACAAAGATGAGGAAGGACCTGAGCTCACGTGGAGAAAGCTTCGGTTTGGGAAGGAGCTTCGACGCAGCCGGGGACAGGTCTTCTTGGCTGAGTCTTTGCACGTCACGTAGAGATCCTGGTGGTGGGTGCCTGCTTCAGTCACACTCTTTGAGGTTCTGTCTACTTCCAGTTTATTTCTCTCGTTCTCCCCTGTGCCTGCCACACAGCCTATTGGGCATCGATCAAATGTTCTGGAGTTGAAAATACGATCTTTGCAGCTTCATTGTTGTCCTGCAGCATGCTGAGCACCAGCAAGGCCTCGGTGCATCTGCTAAGTGGTGGCCTTATTGGCCAAAACTGTCCCTGAGCTTGGTTGGCATGACTCGCTGCCAGACACCATCGGTACTAGGTTTCTTTCTTCTTCCTATGACTTGCTTCCCCCACCACAGAGACGTGCTCCCTCGGGTCCCTCTGTAGTGCTGTGCCTTCCCCCACATTCCGTGTCACCTTGGCCGCTGCTTGTCCCTGTCCCTTGCCATTTCATCCAAATCTACACAGCCACAAATAATCACAGTAGTATGGCCAAATGTGGTATAACGTTTCCTCAAAGCAACGGCTCTTGGGGAAGCAGCTCAACTCAGTTTAGGGGGAGAAATGATCCTATGTTTCATCTGTGTGAAATGAAACGGTATTGTCATTTGGTGGGATCCTATTTTAGGTCTCCTCACTCACTATTGGCAAAAGCCAAGGCAGTCACACCTTCTCCCCATCACCATCAAATAAATGAAAAGGAATAAACACAACGCAGCTCAGTCTTTGGCTCGGGGATTCAGGGGAAGCTTTCACATTAATAGGAAGGAAAACATCTGAGACGTGCATGACCACTATCCAAGAGTGGATGATTTACTTTTTTGAGTTGGGAGTTTTCGGTCTATCCAAGATGAGATTAAAGGTCCGTGGCTAGATGTGAGAGAGACGGGATGGAGAGAGCCAGACAGACAGATGGACAGGTGGGCATACAGACAGGCAGTAGCCACTTCATAAAACATATTCCTCTCAGTGGATTGAGCGCAGGCTGCGAACCAAAGTGTCGCAGGTTCGATTCCCAGTCAGGGCACATGCCTGGGTTGCAGGCCACGGCCCCCAGCAACCGCACATTGATGTTTCTCTCTCTCTCTCTCTTTCTCCCTCCCTTCCCTCTCTAAAAATAAATAAATAAAATCTTTAAAAAACATATTCTTGCTTTCATTTCAAACAGAAATCTTACTTATTTAACAGCAAGTGTAGGCCAAAAAATAATTTTCCATCTTTCTGGATTTATATCACTATCGAGATTGCCGGCGGTGCCTTTGTTTTAAGAGAATGCTCTGTTTCACAGAGTGAGAATTGATTACCGGCTTGCACCAGGTAAGGAGAGACACTGAATATTGTAACCCCAATTTACCATGTCACTAATTTGGCAACAGGGGTTGTTCTTAATGGGGTGAAAGGAAGACACAATTTTTCTTCTGGGTCTTTAGAGCCAACTTTTTTTTTTTTTTTGCTTCCTAAAAGAGAAACAATGTCACAAATTTCATTACTATTATATAGATTGTGAGAGCTGGCAGGGACATTAAAAGGTATCTCGTCCAATCCCCTCATTTTCCAGATGAGAAAAAAAAATAAATAACTGCCTCATTGCAGACTTTACAACAAGCTGGCGACAACGCCGGTGGGGAACCCGAGTTCTGACATTATGTAACCGCTCCACTCAGGACAGCTTCCGGACCAAGAGGTGGCCATCAGAGGCACCTGAGTCGCCCTTGCCACCGCAGCCTGGGCTGCCGTCAAGTTCAAGAATGCTTAGGGTTTCTGCAGGTTCATTGACTTAGGAAGTACAAATAAAAAATACCGAAGCAAGTGTTGTTTGGAGGGATTCATAATTAAATCTGAGAAATGGAAATTCTTATCACTACACAATAGCCATTGACACCATCGTTCTGAGAGAGGGGCAAATGCCTGCAGGCATCAGCGGGCTCCCCAGAAAGGGGAACTGGAACATGAGCATCATTACTATAATACAGATTGTGAGAGCTGGCAGGGACATTAAAAGGTATCTCGTCCAATCCCCTCATTTTCCAGATGAGAAAAAAAATAAATAACTGCCTCGTTCCAGACTTTGCAATAAACTGGCGACAACACCCGCGGGGAGCCCAAGCTGCCCATGGCTGGGCAGTGAAATCTGTGGCATTGTTTCAAAGTCCCCTAGCTGGAGAAGGAGCAGCTCTGGAGTTGAGGCATCGCCTTCCTGGGCTGCGTTCTGCAGCCGGAAGCCTGTGTAATTCTGCAGAGCGTCCGGGATTCAGTGAGAGCACAGGCCCGATCAATAAATAATACGGGGAGCGGAGGGACTGAGGTTTCTCGGCAGCTTTAGCAAGAGCTAGTGAAAGCGATTTCAGTCCCCTTTGAATTGCAGTCTTTTTGCTCCGAGCTCTGCCAGAGGTCTTTATTTTATTTGTTCTTGCATTTTGGATGGCCTCTCCGTTGGCTGTGGTCTGGATTTGATGATCTCATTTCACTTGGTCCTTTGCTGCCTGAGTCCGTGGTGGGAGTGGGCTGGAAATGGACGCCGAACTCGCTGCCTGAAAGTGAGGGAGGAGGACTCTCTCAACGGCCTCCACCCTGGTCTGCCCCCCTGGCCGAGGGGCCTGCATTTCCATTTCCCTCCACTGGGTGTAAAGGCATGAATCTTGTAATCCTATGAAAAAGCAACAATCATTAACTTTGCTGGGCATTATTCTTGAACAAAACAATATTTTTTATAGCTCGGGAGTTGGTGATTTTCTAGTTATTTATGGATTTTTTTCTCTTTATAGGGGAATTATTGTATCACCAAGGAGTGGCAGATTAGCATAAGTAAGAACCTCAGAGGGAGACACCTAGATGTGAAACCCAACTTGGCTAATGACCAGCTGTGAGACCCTGGGCAAGACACTGGTGTTGGGAACTGCCCTGCCTGGTTTCAGGAGCTGTAACCCCCCCCCCCGCCCGCCCATGGCTAAGGCTGAGTGAGCGGAGCGACCTTTGGACCAAAAGCCACTGAGGAGACAAAGCTTATCTCCCTTGCAGGGTTGCTGCCTCTGCTCCTTTTACTTCACCCTGCCTGGCCCCTAATGCTTGACCGGTTAGCCAATGACAGGTAAGATTCCCCAAGGGGGGAACGATCTAAGACAGGCATGATCACGTGGAGGCCCCAGGGAAGGACTTGGGGGCTATAGCAAAAGGGGGTGATGGCAGGACCCTCGCCCCTGGCTTTGACATAGCCTGAGTCCTCATTCTGTCTGCGAGAAGTCTCCTAATCTCCTGGCTGCCTCACTTCCCCTGCCTGACTTAGGCCTGAAACAATGCCGTAAGCCTGAAACAATGCTGGTGGTGGGTGCAGCCCTGTGCTGGAAAGGGCGGGTTTCCTAGGGCAATCAGGCCTAAGAAAGAATACGTAAAATCCTGTGAAACCTGCTTTGTTTAGAATGCTCTCAATTAAATGATAAGGGTCCAAGCAGGAAGTGAGTTTGTTCCCCAAAGTTTTATGGCCCTTTAGCTATCTGACCCTGACTCAAAATAGGCCTTCAGAGTTCTTTGTATGTTATCTGTTGTTTGATCCTTACTGCCTGATAATGGTTAATGAGCTTTACGTATGCACCCTGCATTCCTATGCAAATTGAGTCCAATAAAAGTCTGTACAGGCAAGGATAGGGGTGCTGTCCTCCGGAGAGGGTGGCCGAGGTGCTCCAAGGCTCGCTCTCCCCTTGAGAGAGAAGTCACGCCGTCCCTTTTCCTCCACAGGACTCGGTAGTCCGTGTGAATTTATTTCACCTCATCCACAACGCCACAGACACTGCAGGCCGGTGTCTGCGTCACACCAGCATTCTCATTCTCGGAGCCTGGACTTCCCAGACATGGAATCCTATACTTGCTTCATAGAGATGATGGGACATTCCACAAGATGACATGAAAAACACACTTGACACGTGGTTGTCGCTCAATAAATGTGAACAATATTATTATCTTGCTCTGTAGGAGTTTCCTCTGTGTGGGGGAGTCAGGGAAGAGACACTATATCACAATCTTCAATGACTATTTCTCTATTTTCTTTGACTTTCAAGTTTTGGTGCTAGTGAGTTCAAGTAACTATTGAATTTAATGCTGAAACTCTACAACCTGCACGTTCTCCAACAACCCCAACAAATGGTGAAGACACCAAGCCCAGGTCAAGCGAACACAGGCTTTGTGGGCTACGTAAACCCAAGGCCTAGAAACTTCAGGTACTTTAATACGGGCGCAAACCTGTCCGACTACTTGCCCCAAAGGAGTAACCAGCAGGACTAACTTATCAACTAGCTGAATGAGAGTTCTCTCATTAGGATGCTAATGATACTGTAACTGGAAAAAGAAAATAATAAAATGGAAATAAATTCTTCCCGAATAGTGGGCCTAATTTTGGTTCACAGAGACAAGGATTCACCAGAGCTATATCATCCCTACCTGCCTTAATGCAACCTGTCAGGTACCTGCACACCTGCTAAAGGGTCGATGAGACTGTCCCAGCCTGTGTTTCCGGACGGGCTCTTGTTTCCCGGTAACCCAAGGGAGCTCAGCAGGGACTCTGCCACACTCAGACAGTGATCAGAGAGCAGTGGCTGTCCATTCCAATCTTCCGGGGGAGCTTTTTAAAAATAGTGCTTCCTGGGCCTATTACATCAAAATGTCTAAAGAGGAGGCCTGAGCACTGATATTTCTAAGAAGCTCCCTCGATCATTCGGATGTACGGTCCGGAATGGAAATCAGTCTTTCAAAGGGAGAGAAAAAAAAAAGACCTGTCATTTGGCACCTTTTAAAAGACATAATATTCCCAGTGACATGGAACCATTTTTAAAAGAGCCGGAAACATGAGCTCTGTCTTGAGAAGGGGAAGAAGCACTTTAAAAATTAACCTAAAGAAATAAGGGTCTGCCCTGGCTGGCATAGCTCAGTGGATTGAGTGTGGGCTGCAAACCAAAGTGTTGCAGGTTCGATTCCCAGCCAGGGTACATGCCTGGGTTGCAGGCCACGGCCCCCAGCAACCGCACATTGATGTTTCTCTCTGTCTCTTTCTCCCTCCCTTCCCTCTCTAAAAATAAATAAATAAAATCTTTAAAAAAAAAGAAAAAAAGAAGTAAGGGTCTAAATCCGGGATTTCCTCTCCTAGTGTGACGGCACAGCCAGGCCGATGACCATGAAGAGCTCACACACCAGCCGACAAACACAGCCTCTGAGTGGCCGGCCAAGGGGGACGCATCCCTTGACCTGCCAGTGTTTCCCGCCCTGCGTCTTCACCTCCTGGAAGAGCGAGAGCCTGCTTCTCACTGCGAATTCCTTACATGGTTCCGCCTTCCAACCATCTTATTCCTTCTGGACTCTCCTATTTGCCCTGGTAAACAACCCATGTCCCTTCTTCCCTCAAAACTTGGTCTAAGCGCCTCCTCCAGGGAGCCCTCCCTGATGAACAAAATGCACACTTACACGTTGCCTGGAGCCTCACTGCTCCGTGTGTGCTCTGTGGAACAGCAACATCTATCAGCGTTATCCACCCAGGAGCCTGTGAAAGATGCAGATTCTCAGAGTTGGCATTGTGACAAGACTCCTCAGTGACCCAGGATCGCAGGACGTATCTTGGGTGAGGGCTGCCTTTTGTGAGACGTCCACTGCAGAGGTGACTTGTAAGTGCTCTTGGGTTCAAGTGGCAGTGAGCTGACATGTGGCTCCTGATTCTTGAGCTCTACTCCCTCCCCGCACCCAGGTGCTGGGGATGCTGAGAAGAAAAAGAAATACATTGCCTTCCCACATGCCCCCGTAAAGAAAGCAAGTCTTCTCCATATACGAGTCAAGGGAAAGGATGGGCAGTAACTTTTTAAAAACTGAGATCCCATTCACGCATCATAAGATTCGCCCTTTTCACATGCCCCAGTCCATGGTGTTCCGTGTGGTCTGTAAATCGTGCAACCAAAGCCGCTATTTAATTTCAAAACACTTTCACATTTTGAAAACGTGACACAAAACGAAAGCTCTTGCTAATGAGACCCAGACCCCGGCATCCAGGGTCTGATGTGTCTTTTGTCTCCGTGAACTCACCTGCTCTGAATATTTCATAGGAATGGAATCATACACGGCGGCTTGCAGGTCTGGCCTTCTTCCCTTAGTGAAACATTCTCCAGGTTCAGCTGGGCCTGTGCTGGTCCTGAGAAGGCCTCTCTGCTTGACCAGAGTCTGTTTGGGCTCCCCTGGCCTTTCCCACTAGGTCAGCTTCCCGACTTCTGTGTTTGTCCCTGCCCGGGCCAGTGCTGAGTGGTCGCTCGGCTCAGGCTCCTCCCCCTAGCTCGTCAGTTTCACTTCTCGGACAAATCGCACTTCCCTATTTCTCGCGGTCCAGTGTCTGAACACGTGGTATTCATCCACGCTCTTCCAAACTCCTTCACCCCCACCTTACTCTCCTGGGTTTTTGGGGGGTTTTTAAGTCTTTATTGGGATGTTAATACCAGGCACCATTAAAATATTTACATAAATATACTTTGTCACCCAATAGCAGAGGTGTTCAGAGAACGTGAACAAAATGAGAACTAAAATGTCCACAGATGTAGGCAAAGTTGGCAATAGTAATACTGGTTAGGGATATTGGAGAGCTACCCCAGGAAAGAAAACAATGTAAAGTTTGATTAGGCTGTATGCAAATGATGCTAATTATAGTTATTCACATAAACTGTTCTGCATGATTTTGAGGCAACGTTGGAATCCCGGTTGGACGGACTTGTGTGGGTTGGTGGGACTCTCAGTAACCTGACCCAGTGCTGCTCAGCCTTTGGGCGTGTTGCCCGGGGCACTCGGATGAGAAGACCCAGAAGCAGGGAGCACGCTCATTAGGTGAAGATGAACTCACTCTCATAGCCGGAAGAGAAACCATAAGGATTAACCTCTTTAGTCTCTGGTCTCCTTCACTTTTATCACTTTAAGATCTCATATCATGGTTAAAAAAGCAAGAGAAAACTCAAAACATAGGTCCTACAGCAAGACTATCCACAGAAGTATCCTTTGCTTTGAAATGAGGGTCCTTCCCCTGAGTTTCTGCCTGTCAGGCCCGTTGGCTTCTCTTTAACCGTCCGACCAGTTCCGCAGTTCCCGAGGCGTGTTTCCAACCATCCACTGGCCTTCAAGTGATGTTTTAGAAGACAGAAAGTCTCAAATAAAAGGAAAAAAGACCCAGAGGAAAATTGTGTTTCAAGAATTCATGTACCATTGCAAAGTGTTGGAAGCAAGAAATGTGTGTTGAATTACTTGCTCTCGGATAAAGAGCCTATTGAATTGCCCACTACATGCCCCATCTTGAGAGATTATACATGTAAACTTGCATACTGGGTGTATGTACCTAGACGTTGAGGCAGCACACTAAGGAAGGTTACTATGACATAGTGAAAAAGGACACCATGCAGAGTCACAGCTGGTAACATCACTGGAAATGCAACTGATGTTAGTGTTAGCCATCCAGTCACTAAGGAAACCATGACTTAGTTCCGCAGGGAGTTAAAAAGCTATGATACATCATTCCCTCCTGACTTCCTTATTGGCTCCTCTCCGTTCTCCTCCACGAGGAATTGTGAACCTCGAACTTCATGCATGGTAAGTGTCTTTGGTGGGCAGGACCTGGCAAAATTACAAGCATGTGCAGCCACACATGGACAGATGCCAGATGACATGACAGCAACTTTAGAGAGGAGAGCTGAGGGGCGTGGCAAAGGGGTCAGCTGAGAGCAGAGAGCCCGGCCCGCTCAGAAGCAACCAGCCTGCAGCCAGGACGAAGTGATGCAGAGGAGGTGGTAAGCACGGGCCGGTGCAAGAGAGGGAGAAGGTTATGCAGTCTGAGGAGAGAGCTGCCTCGGAGGTCATTACAAACATGCTGTGCTTTAACTTGACAGATACTGCTTAGGGATGTCCATCATTGTGAAAAGAAAAAAAAAACAGAAACACTCCTAATATTTAAAATATACCATATTTCAGTAAACATAACATATATTCCCAAGGTGGCATATGGTGTAATTATGAAAAATGATCAGTAAAACTAATAACTTAAGCTATACCTTTGATATCCCATTAAGCAACAACAGTAATTACGTAATTGTATGTCTAGCATAAGGACAAGAAATGTTGAGAAAACGTGTGTTAGGAAGGAAACTAAGATACTTCTACTAGAAATAAAAGGTTATTTTCTTAATTTTTCTATTTTCAAAATCATGTTAGTGAGCATATGTTATATGCATAATGAAAACTGTGGGTGAGCACCAGCTTCTCAAGAGAATGGGTCACTCGTACATTCTTCCCTCAGAAGCACATACCTGTCTAGGTCCCGTTGTCTGCACGTGTGGAGTTGGGTACCTGCCCATAACGCCCTCTCTGGAGCGCTGTCGGAGAGCACCGGGATGAGTCACAGATGACAGGCTCTCTCTCGTTCCCTCTAAAGGCTGAGAACTCGCTTCTGGCCACTCGTAACACGTGTTTGATTACCCTTGACCCTTCTGTTCTCTCGTGATGCACAGTAACTTTGGACACATACATTCTCATGGAATCAAGTTCAATCATTAGTAATTACAAGTACAGTGTACTTAATTCCCCTTCGACCTCCATGCTCTAAAATGAGGACTGAAGTATTAAGAATGGTTACAAGCCAAGTCCAAGACACTTAAACAGAGACAACCAGTGGCACAGCCTGACAGGGGAGCGAACAAACGTTACTAGGACATGGGACAATGGTGAATATACTTCTCAGAGGTCTGACGTTCAAGTTCCTTGGGATTACAAACAGTTTTGAGCCACTTTCCAAGTGATAACCTTCAAAGGTGTGAGTAACGCAGACCACTGGGGCCGAGGTTAAGCAATACGAGAGAAACAATAGTAATGCAAGGGTTCCACGGTAGCTCCGAGAAGCCCCGAACAACAAGCCAGCCCCGAGGAAAGAAATGGGGATCAGGAAGTAGTGAGACACCCAGGAGGTTATCTCCACTCGTCTGGCTCCGTTCTCCCAGAACATCTACTTTCATTATTTTTGTCGCCGGAGTCACAGGCACCACCGTCTCCTAAACTGACAGAGGACGTGTCTTTCTACCTACCCAGAGAGAAACCCGTTTCTCATCTCTTGCCTCATTCTGAATTCCTGGCGATGTGACTCAACACAGCCCGTCTTGCTGAAGTCCCCATTCCCGATCCAGGGACCAGGGACCTGAGGCATCATTACAAGCGCCAGGCAGCTCCTGGGCTCCCTGCACTCTCATGGGGGGGGGTTGGGAAAAGAGGCAGCCCCCCAGAAAACGGTGTGTGTGTAGCGAGGTGCCGCGATGGCCGAACCAACCCAATAAGAGACCACAGGGCTCTCAAAGAGGAGCTCACTATTTGTACCTGACACAGAGCTCTCCCCAGGGTGATGTACAAGCTAAACCTTGTTAACGCAGCGTTGGATCAGGGAGTCCTTGTCTGCTTTGCCCTCACTGGCTGCCACGATCTGAACTGCAGCTGCCAGGGGGTCCTCGTGGATCAGTTATGTCTCGCGTTGACACCCCTCAAATGTTCTCACTGTGCAGAGCTTTACGCCGGTCATGGAAGTGTAGGATAGAAATAACTACAAACACTATAAAAGGAGAATAGTGGGTAGGACAAAAAACTCATCTGGAGAATCTATAGAGACCACCCAGTAACAGCCTTCAGGCCCCACTCAAGCCATCCCCAAAAGATAATGAGCACCAGACAAGTTAAGTAAAAGCTTGACACTTAGTATGCAAATGCAGGTTCCAGTAAACGTCCCAGGCGCCCACCCTCATTTAGATTGCCAACATGACGTCTTCCTATATGTAACTTCTAGAGCCACCTCTGTGTACAAGTGACTCTAGGATAATTGCATTCACCCAATAACACTATAAATATCACTTTGATATTATTTTCCAATCGTATCTTGCTAAGGACCATGGGAAGATGTTCAGCAAGTTCCAGGAAGAAATCCTTTCCTGCTCTCACGCAGATGTTGCAGCTTCTAGGTTTTCCCTAACCCTTTCCTGGTACCGTTTCCTCCGTGCCTCCATGCAGAAGATCTTCATGCCTGTGTCCAATCCTCATGCTCAGGCTGCAAACTCCAAGTTGCCTTTGAGCAAACACACACAGAGAACTCCACCAAAGGCGCACTCAGGAAGGCTGGGGCTGGTTTCAATGGACTTGGCGAACCACGGGTGGCCAGGTCTTTCTCAGAAAGCCGTAGCTCTCTGTGTCTCCTTTCATTGCAAGTGTACTATTATTTTCATTATTTCTACTTGGTTGCCTCGATCTTTTGAAACTCGAGTGTCCGTAGAGATATTTTATCATGCCCCCTCTAATGCAGGGGCGTCCGACCTGCAGGCCACAGGCTGCACGCAGCTCAGGACGGCTGTGAATGTGATGCAACACAAAATCGTAAATTTACTTAAAACATGATGAGATTTTTTTTTTTTGTCGTTACACGTTGCAAGGTATTTAATGTGTGGCCCAAGACAACTCTTCTTCTTCCGGTGTGGCCCAGAGATGCCAAAAGGTTGGGCAGCCCTGCTCTACTGGGAAGAGAAACTCTCAGATTGTTAAAATCTCCCCACCCCTACCCTTGTGCAGGAACATGAATATTTTGAATTGTCCTGTGTCTTTCTATGGCACATGCCCTTTGCACTAGAGCAACCTGGTGGTTTATCCTGTCATCATTTCACGCCCATTCATGGGTGGCCTGTACCCACATTTTCTGTGGCACTTTTTTTTCTCTCTTTAAGCCGGAAGAACCCATTGGCAATCAAGTCACAGGTGACTGCCGATTAATTACAGTACTCGGGACAGTTATTGGCCGGAAGGAGGGATAGCGGATCCTTTGTCCCTTCCCTTCCTCAATCCCTCATGTTTCAGTCTGTCTGCATCTAGCCAACAGATTCCATCCTCGCTCCACAAACACCGAAGAGTTCAACCTGAAGGGAGAATGAAACAGGGCAACGTTCCTTGGGAAAGCGAGACGGCTTTTGACATCTCTCTCCCGAATGGCCCAAGCAAGGTCTTCTGGCAAAGGGTGTTTTGTCTTCAAAAACATTGGCACCGCGGGATCCTCGTCTGGGGTCCCAACAGTTGTCTGGAGCAGTCTCCCTGGCATCCTGTTGGGAACTGCTGGGAGATGCTGGTGACTTACTGATGGCCCCACTCTGCAGCCTGCTCCCAGACCACCGCTGGGAGTTCAAGGTTGGAACAATGGGGCCCGCCCACTGTCACATGTGTAGAAAAAGCTGGGTGGACTTGCAAGGAATAGATACTTGTTTCTGTTATCCTATGTTATCAGGAGAGTTGCTAGCAAGATGAGTGTGGGCACTCACCAGTGATAAGATCATCGACAATAACCCTTGAACTTTCTTGGTAAGAGGAGTTTAGCGTTATCACTTAGGGCTGATGCAAGCTTAGGGTGGGGAGGGAGGTTTGATAGGAGACCGAGGACAGAAGTGCCAGTGACAATGGCCTTCTCCTTCTCTCTCAGACAAACAACAGTTAAGAAATGTGAGACAAACCCAAGATCTAATGTGATGTCATGAATGACCCAACCAGCTATCTCTCCGGGGACAGAGGCAATTTGGTATATTCCTTGGCGATGGCTTTAGCAACTGCACCTTTTGCCTGGAACTGTAGGAGTACATGTGGGGATGGTGTGGGCTCTACTTGCTCCAGGGTGTCCCCTGTACAGAATCCACAGGTAGCTCAATCTTCCAAACTTGTCCTTTCCTCTGTAATGTGAAGAATACCTTATGGGTGTTCTGTGAAAACCAAATAAAAGTGTACACATACAGCTATATATCTGATATATTAATATGTGATACAATATTAATATACAGTATTATTTGTATATAAACATCTAAGAGTCCCTGGAACCTCACAGTTGCTCAACAAATCTTACTTATCACCCTCCTCTCTTCTACGTAACTCTTTCTGCTTTGCTGCTTCTGCATTGCGGAGGTAGTCGGTTATAAAAGGCAGCTGATTGGGTTTAACGGTCTGGAATTTGGGGGCAACCTGACTCCCAAATGACTAGCACATATGAGGGGCTTCCTGAATGGATGGGGAGGGAAAGGAGGAAGAAGGAGGGAGGGAGAGAGGAGAAGGAAGGAAATCTGGTCCAGGTAGTGCTTTAGGAACCCCATGCTCTCGAAGGATTATCTCCTTCTCCCCAAGGGAAAGGACAAACGAACTTTGCATTGTGAGATTAGGGTTGTTTTTTTCTTCTTATGGGCACTTTGCTGACTAGTGGTTCTTTAAGTGCATGGTCTTACCTAATCCATGCAACATGCCTGCAGTCACAGAGACCAAAATACCAATGCGTCTGATTCCAGAGTCTTCTCTTTTCACGGTATGGTCCTGCCTCCTAATTAAGAGGTTGTACTTTTCTAACAAGGAAACAAGTCTCTTCCAGAGCTAGCAGAGAAAAGATTCGCTTTTGTTGGTTTGTTTTGCTTTTGTGTCAGATCTACCATTTGCTAACCCTGTGACCCTGGGGTGCTCACAAACAGTTACTTGCTGAGCCTCAATTTCCTCTTGAGATAATGCCTGCCATTATCTCAACCCTGCTACCCTCCCAAGATTGATGGGAGGGTCTAACAGAATAGATTGTAAAGGAAAATAACCTTTGTAAATGGGAAAGCTTTAAACACATGAAAACCTGTCAGTGGCACATTTATACTAAGGTGTACATGACTGATATCAGATCCTGCACTGGGTAGAGGCAGAAAGGGCAGAGCAAGGAGAGTTAGACACAGTAAAATATTCACACGGAGAGGTAAAAAAGCAGAAGAACATGCTGGAAACATCTGAAGGACACATTTCAGCTACTCCATAGCTTTTTGGAACTAATCTTGCCCAGACCCGATGGGGTCTTCTTTACTCTTCCACATCCCGTTTCCATGTCAACCTAAGATTCCTGAGTCCTCGCCCCCAAACACACATACCCACCCCTGGGGAGGAGACCCTTCCCATGCCCCATAAATCCAAACCCAGCAGCCCCAACGCTGGCTGTGGGCTGGCTGAGTTCACGGCTATTGTGGGGCAGCCAAGTACGCCCGCCGATAGGGGAGGATTAATGAGACTGTCGGCTCATCCATGGCAATTAGAAACAACACCGGAACTATTCCGGGGCTATTTCTATGTGGGGAACTTGAACTGCTCACAGCCCTTCCCGCTCAAAGACCTGGGGGTAACGAGGGCCATGTTAAACATAGGAGAAGCGGCCGGGCGCAGCTGCCTGGGTGCCGGGCTGAGCATGCGCAGTTGAAGAGCAGTAAAAGGGGGACTTAGCTTGCACCTGGAGGATTTGGGTGTTGCTTCACTAAAGCTAAAATAAATGTCCCGGCCTTTTAGCCCCACATGAGCTGGCGGATCCAGCGCCGGGGTGAAAAACCGCACTGGCCCCAGGGAAGCTCCCTGACATTTATGAGCCTGGGTCTGAAGCCACAGGCTTGTCACCAGCCCATTGGAAAGGACAGCTCAGCTTAGGACAGGGGCAGTGCCATGAGCCTAAACTTTACATTTGACAAGAACAACGTAAAAAAAAAAAATTAAGTTTCTTTCCATGATATTGCTGAGTGGCTGAGGGGAAAAAAACGGGCATTTTCTCCATTTCACAGATTTTTTCGCCATCTGTACTTTCTAGGCATTGGCTGGGGAGTAACGGCGGACTACAGGGCAGAGCCCGCAGCAGGGCCCAGAAAGAGCTGTCCTGAGCAACCGTGGCCAACCGTCTCCCAGGTGATCAGCTCTCTGCAAAATGCAGCTTCCAAGGCCTCCAGCCCCAAGTGTGGAGCTCCGGGCAGCAGCTCTGCCCCCTGCCGGTGTGGCGGGAATGCAGACTCTGGGGCCTCCGATGTTCTGGACTAGAACCAGCCTTTGCACAAGGTCCCTGGGACCTCTGCACGAACATTCAAGTCTGAAAAACACCCTCCGGGAGGCTGCGGGCCTTGCCTCTGGGAGCGGAGCGAATAACAGTAAGCTTGCCCTGGCCGGGCGGCTCAGCTGAGTGGAGCACTGACCAGATGGGCCACGGCCGTGGGTTCCATCCCCAGTCCGGGCCTATGCAAGAGTCGACCAGTGAGTACATGAATGAATGGAACAACAAATAGATCTCTCCATCTCTCTCTCTCTTTCTCTTCCTCTCCCCCTTCCTCTCTCTCTAAAATCAATTAAAATATATCCTTGGGTGGGATTATAAAAGAAAGAAGAACCAACAGGCAAAGCGTGGGGTGATGCATGGGCTGGGATGATGTGACCTCCAAGGCGAAATTCCATTACTGCTACCGCAGAGGGGACAGAAGCATGGCGGAACCAAGGACGCCTCTTACATATTCACGTCCCTCCAGCCCAGTGGGTTAGAACGACAGAGTTTATTCTCCTACAGTGCGGAGGCTAGAAATCCCAGACCAAAGTGTTAGCCTTCCATGTGGGGGCTCAGAGGGAGACCCTGCTCCGTGCCTCTCTCCTGGCTTCTGCAGGCATCCAGCAGCCTTTGCTGTCCTTGGCCTGGGGCCGTGCCCCTCTGCTCTCTGCCCCCCACCCCTCAGCACATGGCCTTCATTTCTCTGTGTGTCCAGGTTTTCCTCCTCCTTTGAGAAAACCACCGATTGCATGAGGGCCTGTCCTACTCCAATGTGAGCTGTTTAAAACCTTATGGTATCTGCAAAAAATCCCGTCTCCAAACAAGATCACATTTACAAGGGCTGGGGTATACAATTTCAAAAACATCTTCTTTGGCAAACACAACGCAGTCTCTAATATCCTCATATTTCACGTACTTCAATTACAGGATATGGAAGGGAGAGCGGACCGCAACCCAAAGGGGAATGAAACCACCCAAGAGTGGATAATGTAGCAGCACCCGGGACTCTTGGAGAGAGTGTTAGTGCGTTTCAACCAGAGAAGTGATAGTTGCATCTTATTAGGTGCAAACATCATTTTC
Organism: Phyllostomus discolor; assembly: GCF_004126475.2. Taxonomy (NCBI): domain Eukaryota; kingdom Metazoa; phylum Chordata; class Mammalia; order Chiroptera; family Phyllostomidae; genus Phyllostomus; species Phyllostomus discolor. The sequence goes on along the minus strand of NC_040917.2, from coordinate 17,190,755 downwards.
TAATGTCCATTTGGAAGTTATGTCCGGCTCCAAGGAGTGTAGCTAGATGCCAAATTGGCAAGGCTGCACTGTGGTGTCTGGTGTAGCACTGACTTAGCTAAATCAGAGAGTGCGTTTTGCAGAATTCCCCTTCCTGTCTCACCCTGGATCAAGGTTAGCCTGAGGAGAAACATGCGTGGAGGGGGAAGGTATACAGGAAGCAGCAGCCATTATACTCCGGACTGAGCACCAGGCGCTGCTGCAGCTAGTGCACCTGTGCACCGACCTGGCGGCTGACCTTGACCTAGGGCTACAGCAGTGAATGCAGCTCTTAGGGCTCCCTCTAGAACTCCTCCCTCGACTTTGCCAGTCCTGCACCAGGTCCATGTTCAGCTCCTCGGCAAAGGGCATGAGATCGTTCTCCAAAGTCACCCACATCGTGGAGGTCAGTACAAGGCAAGAGTGGATTCTAGCTTTTCCTCCTAATTCCATTCCTTCTCGCTCTCCTCTGCTTCATGCCCAGCTGTTCTCCCTGTTGGCCTTGCTGACCCCCAGAGACCAGCCCATCATCAGACACGGAGCCGACACACTTCCACAGACTTGTCCTCCAGATGCCTAGAACGAACCCCTCATTCTGCATCTCCGTGTTTCTCCTTCCTGTCAAACCCTGATACACGTGTTGTGCACCCGACAAAGGTGGTCACAGCGGAGGGAATCGGGGGCGTGGAAAGCACTGGCATTCATAAGCTATCACCTCCAGAAAGGCAGGAAGTCTTCTACAGACATTTAATTTTAAACAGCTTTTCTAAATACTGTATTATTGCCCATCCTTAATAGTTATCTTTGGCCCTCTCTTCCACACACATCCCCGAGTAGCAATGGTTTCCAATGAGAGCTTGAAAGCAAACACCGGCCCATCTTTCCTGAGATTAGATGTTCATGTTTAGGGAGTAACACCTGCATGTGGTGTGTTGTGGCTTACTTGTGAGAGTGTTCGCAGACAAGGTGGTCATCATATCGCTCGACACCTATTCAGTGTGGCCTGCCAGAGGCCTTAGCTTCCAGAAGATGGAGTTAGAGCAATAGCATTCTGTCACAGTCAACTTCTGAAGTGTGATTCAGGTCCTCGCTCAGATATAATTCTTTGTGTTTTACTACCAAATCCCATTTCCTCCTATTTCCCATGCTTTGTGTCCCTTTCAGAAGTTCGCCTTTCCTCGTTTTTCTGTCAGCAGAAACATGTGATTGCTGGGCCATGTGCGTGGCATTCCTTATGCATGCCCCCTCCCCTGCTCTGCCTCCCGCCCTTCCTGTCCTCACCCGAAAGCAGCGCAAGCTCTTTGGTGAAATGTGAACTCTGTATCCTCATTAACCTGCCTCCCTGCTATAAAGGTGTTAACTGTTGACATAAAGTTACATACAGAAGCCAGAGCTGCTGTTCTGTTCAACTTACGGTAACAGTGCCTTCTGGATCTGTTTCTATTCTAATTAGATATATTATAAATTTATTCTATGAAGTCATTAAATTCATTCCACATGAAACAAGCCTTGCTGGGTAGACTCTGAGAAGGAGGCACTCATTGGCTGGAGACTTTGCTTTCTCAGGAAGAAGACACTCAATTATTTCCCAGCTCAACCCTAAAGCTCCCAGGCACCCAGCAGGACCCAGAAGCCTGGGGAGTTTGATTTCTAGGGTGCTGTCTTGGTTAATGCGTATTATTTTCATGAAATGGTTAACATTCCTCACGGAAGAAATGGAGGCTAAGTGACTCACAACAGATTAGCAAAGAAGACCTGAGTCTCTCTCAGAATTCTTGGTATGCTGTCTGGCAGGATTCCTGTCTACTCCGGCACGGCCTCTCTCAAAATCGTGCAGCTCAGAAAACATAAATCCTACTCATGTATTTAAAGAAGAGAAATTGTATTCATTCTCCTCCTTGTGTGTTTGAAAAGAAAAAAATAAGGGAATACATCTCACATTCTATCAGAAATCTAATATTTAGACTCAGAATCCACAAACAGAAATGTGTAGTAAATTTTAAAAGAAATGTCTAGATATTTTTTTTTAAGATTTTTAATGTGTTGATGTTCTTTTTTATTTATTTATTTATTTATTTTTAGAGAGGGAAGGGAGGGAGGGAGGGTGGGAGAGAGAGAGAAAGAGAGAGAAACATCAATGTGCGGTTGCTGGGGGTTATGGCCTGCAACCCAGGAATGTACGCTGGCTGGGAATCGAACCTGGGACACTGAAATGTCTAGATATTTTAAATCACTAACTACAGATCCACCCAACTCCTTAAATATGCTCCACCACCAGCTATTAGTCTGAAGAATACCAAAGCACCGTAGGAGAGATTGACTTTTCACCAACACTGCGGTAAATGCAAATAATTCAGAACAGCCCTGAGTTCGTGCCTGTTCACTTCTGGCTCCACTTTTCCAGTAAGAGAAAAAGTCAAGTCGCTTCTGGTAGAAAAGCTATTTTAAAAAAAGTAAACATCAAAAGTATTTCATGATAACATTTGTAAGCAAACGGCCACAAAACCATGCCGAATGTATTGATACAGAACTGGGCACGCCAGAACCCTTCAACTGTGTTACCTTCCGCAAGTCTCAGTTTGCGGTGAGGCCAAGGTCCTCTAGACGGCTATTATCATGAGATGCAGAAAACGTTTGGACGGTATCCCTCTTCCATGCCCACCCCCACTCATCCAGGGATTGGAAGCCCACAGAATGCAAGCTACGGTACGTATTGACCCAGTGAGATCGGGAAGCTGTGCCCACTGAAGCTGACTTCTGTTTGCCGGCCAAAGAGTAGGACGTGGGTATTTGCTGTAGTGCACACTCCACCATTAATGTCACTAGAAATGTCAAGTGAGCAAGTGGCAAGAGAGGGATGGGGGCGACCTTAAGGAATCCCAAATGGCAGATTGTCACAGATATTTATCGAAGAGCCTCTGGGGAGAGCATGAGATTCTACCCACTCCATCAGTCACTGACCTGATTGATGATGAGCAAAGCTCGGAGGCTGGTGTAGAAACCCCTCATTCCTTAACGTGACTTACTTGACACTTCCCTACCTTGGAGGAATTGTACGTGCAGAGGTGACGGCGGGGCTGTGGGAAAAGGGGTGAGCCCTGGGAAGACACACACCGGAGCTATCCTGCTTCCTGATTCATTCTCTCTGCATCACACTGAGGACAGAGAACATTTCTGCCCCCACATCTCTCTTTCCCCTAGAAAAACGTGTGTTCCTCCCGAGTGATATCACGTGGACCAGTTACCAGAAGTCGGACATGCCTGACCCCAAGTTGAGGAAAAGAGGCGGAAACAAGAAACGTCCCAAGATGAGTTTCATTTATATAATGAAAATAAATTTTTACACAATCAACAGAAACACACCCAGTTTTCTTTTTTTTTTGCGAAAAATATTTTTAAATAAATTTTTGTCTTTTTTTTTTTACATTCTGATATACATATGTAACAAGGGTTATGGCACTGTAACCAGAATCAAATCCAAAAAAAAAAAAATTAAACAAAGGAAAAAGGTGGGGAGGAAAGTAATCAATTTTCATTCCTTTGTCTCTCCACGCTGGCACCTCTGCGCTATTGGCCTACCACGTGGCTGCCAGCCCTAACGCGTCCACTCAAAACACCCTCGTACTGCACGGGGAGGACGTAGGCTACAACGGTCAGTCCCTTGCTATTTCCAAAAATATCTCTTAAACCCGGAAAGGGAAAAATATAATAATTCAGAGTATGAAACACACAAAATCAACAGTATACTTTGTCTCTTTTGAGAATGTGAAGGGTTCTCAGACCACACAAGCTGGCCCGGTTCTGCGCGCCATGCGTGAGCAGCACAGGGCTCGTTTGGTTGGGTTTCTGTTTTCTGCACGAGTGGCCCACGGAATCCCGGGTCTTCGTGATTCAATGTCTTTTCTACTGACTTTTGGTTTCTTCACATTGGTTTAGAGTGTAGTATATTCGGTCTATGAACCTGCACAGACTATATAATCATAAACGCTACAAATGGCTTCAAAGGAAAAGGGGGAGAAATGAGTTTTATTATATGTTTATTGTTGGCTTAAAAAAAAAAAGGACTTCATTAGCCTCCCTCCTTTATCAGTTCTTGGGAGGGAAATCTCAATGGGCATCAAAAATTAAATTCTTCTCACACTTGTTAAAAATAAAGTTTTTAAACCAGTTTGTCTCCATTCACAAACTGTATCCCCACCTAAAAAAAAAGAAAGGAAGAAGAAAGAAAAAGCCAAGACAGACTCCGTTCTCCTTCCTCTTCATCTTGTCTCCCGATGGGGACCAGGAGCCCCTCCCGTCCAGGCATCCAGGCCGCCGCTGTCACACGACCGTCTCCACGCCCATCAGCTTTGGTGTGAGGATGCGCGGCGTGACCCCGTTGTTCAGGTCTTCCTCAAACTCCAGCAACTGCCCCATGAAGTTGAGGTTCGGGGAAATAATTGGTCGTTTGCCTTTGACAAATTTATAAGCGTCAGTCATGGTCATCCGAGTGTGCTTCATCAAGTACGCGATGACGATGGTGGCAGAGCGGGACACGCCGGCCTGGCAGTGGATGAGGAGCCCCTTCCCGCACTGGTGAGCTTCCTCTGCGGAAAGGGAGAGAGGCGAGAGGTGAGGGGAAGGAGGCAGCGACGGGAAGAGTGAGTTACCTTTCATCTGGCCTCGGCCCTGCCATGGTTTGCAGAGAAAGAATACATTAAAACGGTCTTCAACCCAAGCATAATTTGATGGTTCACTGTGTATGTTTATGTCACAACCTCCAGAACTGGCTAAAAGCAGTCTTGGCATAAATCAGATGCTGCATTTCTGCATTTAAAGAGAAGAGTAGGCGAGGGAATTATTCATAGTAACCGTTTACTTCACGGGGGATAGCAGCTGACCGAAGCACAAGCCACAATGACAATTAATTGCCGTATTAAACAAGCTACTCAGTAGACCCCTCTGATTAAGGATCTTCATTCCAATTGCCAAACTGTGACTTGTCAGAACTGGAGGTACTAACAACATCTCTCCTACCTGTGATAGAGGAAAAAAAAACCCAGTTCTTTCCTTTTGCTATCGAACCGCTCTGCACAGGAACTGGTACTGAATAAATGAGAAGTTTAGTCTTGCTAAACTGAGACCGAGGTTAAAGGAACAAAGTCCACTAGAAAGTTACTGTGTTCAGCCACTTACAGGAAAACCCTGCTGTAAGGTTCGCTAAGGACTGTGGTCCTCGGGCACAGGGGCCACCTATGTCTGAACCATTAACCCCTCACCCATGGGAGCCTGTGGCACATGGCAACAACTTAGAAGCTGGAGGCATTTCAGCAATGGATCAGAACCCAGAGCAACGGGAAAGGGCCAGACTTCGTACGTTTCAGATACACTCAAAGCTAACAGTTCAGGAGAACAGCCTGCGGGCACTGCCTGAATGGATTCTTAATGGCGCGTCTAGACTAAAAGGCATCTCCAAGGAAGTGTCCCTGAAGGGGTTGGTACCAGTTAGGTGCAGAGCTGGGAAGAACAGCAGGGTAAGTAGAGTCATGATTTAACTTAAACCATCAGAAAATGAAACGCTGTGCAAATTTCCATCTTAAAAACCTGTAGATCGGGCTTACTTCTCAGAGAAAAAGTACTCGGAGAAAGTAGGTCCCTCTTTCTGTGTCTTGTTCTTGGCACACACTAGGTACCAAGCGCCACACGGAGGCCGGCAGGCATGGCGGTGAGGAGAGGAGCTCCTGGGCGTTAGGGTTGATCCCTGGGCCCCCTACACACTGAGCAGGGGATCCTGTGGCAGCCACGTGACTCCCCCGAGCCTCAAACCTTCTGTCTGCATAATGGGAATAACACCAACTCACCAGTCTCGGGGAACGTGGGAATAGTATCACCCAACTCAGAGAGAAAGAAACGGCATAATTAAACCCCGAACCTGGACTCCATGCAGTTAGTCTACTTAGACCCTCAGTGAACGGGATTATGTTCATAACATGTGCCATGTTTGTCCAAAAAGCAAGACTAGAGGATTTCGGTCTACCCAAGGATGGAACAATGAAAATAAAATCTGGCCGGTGCAGGCCACCAGCCGGAATTGCCTTTCAAGTTCAAGGCCGTTTGGTACTGGTTGTTCTCCATCTGAAAAAGCAGCTAAGCCTGAATACCCCAAGGAATGGGGGATGGCTTTGCAGGCGGTCCTCTTAGAGGAAGCACATCTCATGCTGCTCGCCGAAGAGAAACAATTTCCTAACTTCCCCCAACTGGAATTAGGTCAGAAGAATTGCATCCATAACATCGTGTACCAACCAGGGAGTTCCTCATCTATGTGATGGCAACAAACATTTCTTCCTTGGGGCTCAAGGCTTGCTTCAGAAGCTGTTAACAAAGAATGCAAGCGACCTTCATGTCCACGTCTGTTGCCAGTCAGGAATGAACGGGGCATCATCAACCTGGCCCCCTAGCTTATTGCGGAAGGGCCCTGGCCTTGGAGCCAAGGGCCCTGAGTTCTGGTCCCGTCTCTGACACTAAAACTCCTATGACCTTGGGGAAGTCACTTGCCTTGTCTGAGTTTGGGGACCACTCACAACTTCCTTCTGGACTCAGTGCTCCATGGTCCTGTGCTGAAGGCACAATTAGCAAGCACAGCAGCGGGACAAGGTGGCCAGAGCTGTCAGATCAGCAGCAAAGCCGCCAGACCCAGTGGCTGCTAAACCCAAGGCGTTTTTCTAACAGGGGCACCAAACGTGAGTACATTCTGCCCGGGACACAGGCCAGTAACAGGTGCTGCCACAGTTAGGAAAAGTACTGGGTCATTTCTTTGTGCTAACAAAGGTAGGGTCACTTGAAAAAAACTGTCAAGGATCTGCTAGATGCCGGGTGTTCCCCAGGTGATCCTCTGAGCCTTACCACAGTTTTATTGCTACAGAAGCAATAAAAGTTAAAGTTAGGATTAAGGTTCCTTCTGGAGATGAAAGCCTGCTGTTGCTAGAATGATCCTCCTTGGGGACCACTCAGGCCATACCACCTGACCTTGCCTACTTCGGTGACTCTGGAGGAAACTGTCTCAGGAAGTGCAGTAGCATCTCGCTGGTGCTCACATGCAGGCCGTTGCCTGCCCCATGTTTAAGAACCGAGACAGAGCAGGTAGCGGGGAAAACAACTCATTTCCCTCCCCACCTCCGGTCCTCCATCTCCTCCGCCCTGATGTGTCGGACAATAAAGTTCGCTACAGCATTTTGCTTCTTGAGTGACACTGATTCTTCAGAAGCAACCCTTCAGCAGTGCTCCGTTTGCCTCAACCTCATGTACAGAGGCTATCCCAGCTGCAAGTTCACTGAACTCAAGGGAAGGGGCTGTGGTGAGCTTGGAGGAAGGTAAAATGTACTCAGTACATTTTATTTCCTGCATGGGGCTGAGGTAGACCAGAAAGCCGCAGTACCAGCTCTGGTCTCTAAGTTCTTACTTTCTATCAGTTGTTTCACAGAAATTATGTTCTGGAACACACCCCTGCCAACCCCCACCACTTTTTCATTGAGGACTTCTAGTTGAACGGATCCCAACCAAATGGAATTACTGTTCTTTTATACTCATCCTCATGGATCCACTACACTCGATGGGCTATGACTTAGGAGAAGACTTTAGGGGCACCAGGCAGCAGAGCTGCGGGAAAACCCCCCAGGTGAGCTTTTTCACTCGAAACCCAGACATTCAATCTTGAACTTGACCTCAAAGCAAAAGCCAGAGGGGAAACGAAGGTGGACGCCCGAATGCTCCACCGGAGATAGTTACCAATGAACTCGAAAGCCTCTTCGAAGTACTGCCGCAGGTTCTGCTTGTTGCTGTCGGTGGCCGGCAGCCGCTTGTAGTTGAACAGGCCTTTCTCGTAGTGGTAGAGGGGCAGGTGCGTGGTGACGTTGATGACGTAGCCGATGTTCAGCCGCTGCATGGCGTCCAGGTCCTGCGCGTCCTGCTCGTTGCCCAGGAACAGGAAGGGCAGGATGGGCGTCAGCTCGGCGTTCTCGATGTCGGGGGTGGTGGGCACCACGGACTGAGGTAGCACGCCGGGGGCCGCGGACGCGCCGCCGCCGCCCGCCTCCCGGCACTCCTGGAGCTGGAGGGAGTTGTCACAGAGGTTCTCATGGTTCTGCTTGAAACTGCTGAGCCCGCCTGCAACACAAACACAGCGAGCGTGACGACCCCCGGCTCGGCCCGCCGTGCGTGGGAAGGAGTGCGCACCGCTGCTGCTGCTGCTGCTGCTGCTGGCACAGCCAATAAAATGAAACGGAAGTCCGTTTGGAGGCTCGGGAGGGGCTCCAGGGGATTTCACTGCACCTGAACTTGGGAGATGTGCTCCGTGTGCATGCTGGGCCCCTGGAAAGAGCCCATGTGGCCTCGGACGCCTTCCGCAGCCTGACTTCCGAATCCGACCTGCCTCGAAGGGCCACGGCTCAGCGGCCTGTGCACAGCCGGGCCCCCTGGAGCGGGAGCGGGAGTGGAGCGAGGTGAGGTGACCGGGCGGGGAACGTGGGCCAGCACCTGGGCCCTGCAGGCAGGAGGCTTGCACCCTTCCTGCGCTCACCTCACCCCGGACAAAGCGTTGCTGCCAACGCAGCAGAGTGATCACGAGCAGAGACCTTGGAAGAGCCCGTGCATCGTGGCTGGAACCCTAGCTCCACCCCTTCCTGGCTCTGTCCCGGGCAGACGTTAATTTCTCTGTGTCTCAGGTCCCCTGCCTGTAAAAGGGGGGTCCTGGCATCTACCCCTTAGTGTGACTGGGGTCTGGGATGCATGAAGGCATGTAAGGTACTCAGCACATTGCCTGGTACACAGTGTCGCTCAGCAGGAGTTTGCTGGTTTTATACTGGTAATATGTATATGGTTGCCCATGGTTCAAGCAGCAGAGAAATGGTTGGAAAAGACAAAAAACACAAAAGGAGCTGCGAGGGGAGCTTTCCTTATGATCTCTTATTTGATATTCTCCATGTAGATCACTGACAGTTTTCCACCCCGATTTCCAGCAGGGCTCCGTGTGACGGCAGCCCAGACCCCCGCCCTCGCCTTTCCCGGCTTGGGTGGCCACACGCCCATCAGGAAACCGCCAACGATCCGTGAACACACACCGCTGAGCTAACTGAAGGCTTATCCTGCCTCCTAAATGTTACGGGTCCAGTGGAAAAGGCTGAAAACTGTACCATTTTTAAAATGCCGACCTCCCCTGCAACAGGGGTAGCATTACTTATGAGAATCTGTCTTAAGGAAATCAGCTGGTTACCTAAGACATTCACTACAGCATTATCTGTTTTATAGCAAAGGCCAAGTTTAAAAAAAAATTGAGGGGGAAAGTTAATATAGTCATTCAATGGAACATTATGTAGCCATTCGAGGCTGTGAAAAAATATGAAAGCAAAGAGAATGTTTCTGTTCAATACTCAATGAAAAGAGCCAATTCAAAAATATCCACCATGCACGCGATCAAAAGTTGAGGGACTACACAAAAGAGAACAATTTGTGTAAGTTGGGAAATTTATGGATCATGGTTTGCTGAAATTTTTCCTTTAATATTTGTTAGATGCACCACACACCTGGCTAAGCCTGAAAGATTATCACGAGGGTCGAATTATTCAATATACAAGCAAGGGCTATGCAATCAGACATTATTGCCACCCAATTAGCTCTAATTCAAGCCAAACAGAAATAGATACACTGTGGCCGTCCCTTTGAAAAGAGGAGGAAGCTGAAAAGCTGAAAGCTCCCAGAACACAACATTCACGCCCCTAGAGAGATGCCTTCCATCGCCGCTTCTCCACCGTTTCAGGAGGTGAGTCAGGAAACGAACGCGTGAACAGGATGTGGCTGTGTTGAAACAAGGACAGGAAGTCTATCTGTCCCCGAGCTTCTGAACTTAACACGTGTCCTTCAAGTATCATCTGGAGCAAACACGGCAGGAAGCTCCGGACTGCAACCCGGACCACGCGTCTGGGCTGTTTACGGCCAGCGCACGCAGAGCAGGTCATGGAAACCAGGGAAGTCATATTTTTAGGTCCGGCTATGACCCCGAGATTATGCCAAAGGGTGATATTAGGATCATATCACTCATCTGTAAGTGTCAAAACCTACCGTTTCTTTCTTTCTTTTTTTTTCACCCTCACCCGTAGATATGTTTATTGATTTCAGAGAGAGAGGAAGGGAGAGAGAAACATCAGTGTGAGAGAGAGACATTGATTGGCGGCCTCCCGTACAACCTGACCTGGGGTGGAACCGGCAACCTAGATATGGACCCTGACTGGGAATCGAACCTGTGACCTTTTGTTGCACGGGATGATACTTGAAACAAATGAGCCACCCAGTCAGCGCTTCCTTCTTCTTTTTGAAAAGAAAAACAAAAACTATAAATTCACTTTAATTGATTTCTAGAATTCACCTTTGCCCTTAAATATTATTCGTTTATTCTGCTATGAAATCATGGCAAAAGAAAAAAAAAAGTTTGGGCTCAAGAGGTCATTTTTAAAGTCTCAGAAGAAAGGGAAAACCTGAAAAACTTCACTAGGGAAAACATTGAAATGAATTGAAGTTACCCACTGTCCCCGACACAAGCTCCACAAAAGAGACGAAAGGGTTATTTTAAAATCTGCCCAGCACGGCCTCTAGAAAGTCCGAGTAAACAGTCCCGCACGGATTCTGTGATGGGAACCCTAATTCACTTTTTCTTTTCCCAGAGAAAAAGGCAGTTGTTACACTTCTCCATATAAGATGAGAGGAAAGAACAACAAAACGAACTCAAAAGAACTTTCTAAGCGGGTAGGGAGAGGGGAAAAAAAAAAAAGAACTTTTCTCTGTTCTTATTTAGGGTCCACAAGCTGTAATTTGTCTTAAAAACAGCTCGTTTTTTTTTTTTTAATGCACGCCAGTAAAACCCCCCACGCAGCAACAAGCGGCATCCAGCTTTTTAAAATTCTGCCTCTACACCTCCTTACCATTGCAATGACATCAGCTGGAGGCTCCCCACCTGCCCAGTTGCCATAGCAGTTACACAAAGACATACAATGACATCAGTTGGCATGATATCAGCTCTTTGAGTGCAAACAATACAAGAAGAAGTACTTTGTTTAAGGCCTTTGGTGCAACTGTGTTCTGGGGGGGCAGTGATGTAATGTGCTAACAGGTGGCATGGCCCTTCCATTTGCCTAATGGGGAGAAAACTGCAGGGGGCGGGGGCGGGGGCGAATTTGAGACAGACACACATGGAAAGATCTGAACCCCGGGGGGTGTTCAAGTGCGAAACTCGGGGTATATTGTACGTTTAAGCCATGTGGGAACTCGGCTCGGAGGATGTTTAGAGATGGAGTGGGCCGAGAAGGAAACAGCGTACTTCAAACACATTAGCTGGACAAGAAAATTCTCAGTGAAGGGTGTGAAGAAGCAGCCTCCTGTTGGAGCGCCAGTCTGATGATTAGCTCCGGCAAGGGCCCTCAGGAATGGCTACGCACATTACTACAGGCACGGTGGTGGTTTTTAGAGTCGTGTCCGTAGGGAGAAGTGCTTTCCCCTCTTGCGGGGTGGAGCTGGAAGCTGGGAATGGGGGAGGGGAAGGAGGGGGGCTCATAAGATTTCCTCTTCCATAGTCTCTCCCCCATCTGACCCCATCTTACTCCACTAGAGGCCGAACTGACCGCCCCCTGGCTGAGGAGCTGTGATGATTCTGATTCCGTGGAAAGCTAGGGTGATTCCGTGGTTGTTACTAGCCCTGAAAATGTAACAATACGACAACCAGCAACTGAAGCAGCGGCAGTGTGGCGTGCTGTTTGGGGGCAGGGGTTAGAGGCGGACAGACAGTCCCAGGCTGCTGCTGTGACTCTGCCTCAAACGAGCTGACGGACCTGGTGCAAATTGCTTTCCCTCCTTAAGCCTCACTTTACTGATCTGTACAGTGGACATAATATCACCTACCCCCAGAGCACAGGAAACCTATGGAAATACCTTGATATGTAACCAGATGCTTGATAAATAAGGTCTTATTACCCTGATGTCACCCCGGTGGTCCCACCTCCAGCTTACCCAGCCACACGGCAGTCCTCAGGGTGGTGACTCTGAGCTGGGCCCTGACCCTGCACAAGGGTCTCACCTTTTGGTTCCTGAGTTTCCCCATACATAAAACAGGGGTTAAACTGGTTAATAAAAATACGGTCCTTCAGAACACTATCTAACACATAGTAAAGCACATGTTTTAATACTTGGGGAAATTGCCCTTTTAAAAATCTTTAAAGATTCTGCTCCATATAAAGACTCCAATGGTAAGTAAGCAAATGTTTCTGAGTTCTTCCTCTTAAAATGCTCATAAAGAAAGCAACAGCTTCCTGTCCTTCCTGAATGAATATATCGAACTTCATGGTTTTTTTTTTAATCAAAACTTCCCCAAACCAGGCCGTGTGTGTTTGGATTCCCGTTTTTTTCCAGTGGGGTACTGAGTGTTTAATTCAGCTTTTTAACCTTCCTTTTTATTTTTCAGTTACCCTTTACACTCAATGTTCTCGAGTCTTAGTTTCAGGTTACGGCATCGTGGTTGGATAATCATATAAAATTGATTGAATAAAACGGCTCCCCTCCCCTGTCTTCCGAGTCCCCCCCCAACCCCACCCCAACCCCCACCCCCACCTTGCAGGAGTAATCTCCTGAGGCACAACTGCTTATACTTATCAATGCAAGCATTCCCCAGGCCCAGCGACAATAATAGAGGCAACGCATTTTCAACCCTTATCCCCAAACTAGGTTCTCTGCCAGAATGAGTCCAGTCAGCCCGTGGACGCTGAACAGCACCCTTCAAGAGAATAATACGGAGACCAGGAGCTCGCCCCGGGGGTCAGCGAGATGTCAGCCCCGCGGAAGCCTGGGATCCACCTTCGGGTGGGAAGGCTCCCTGGGTGGGTGCTTTTCGGCTCGTGTTGCCGTTTGGGCTACCGCGGTCCTGGAAACAGAGGCGCCTGTGCGGCGTGATTCAGGGGCAGTGCTCCGCGTGGCAAATCAAAGAAACCTCAGCCAAACGCAGAATTCATAAGGGAGACATTTCCATATTCTAGCGACGGACGGCGCTTTTGCGCACGAGCATTTGGGTTTCACGCTACGCTGGGGAGGGAGCGCTTTCCAGAATTTTAACGAAAACTCTCAGGGAAGGTCGGCAGATGGAATTAACCCCCGAGACACGTGAAGGGGGAGTAAGAGGCAACTCCTCTGGAAGCTTGCTGCCGGCGTATGGATCGCCGCTTTCTGTCGCCTCGATTTTCCTGACGGGGTGACTAGTCTTTTAAAGGAAAACGGGACATGGATGGAAGCGGTTAGGAACACACAGGCCGCAGCCAGGTTGCTTGAGCTGAAAATCCAGGCCCCTGTCACTAACCAGCTGTGTTTCCTGGGGCAAGTTCTTTACCACCTCCACACCTCAGTCTCCACATCTGCAGTATGGAGATGGCAGAAGTCTCGAACTCTATGAGGCCCTTAATATGGACAGAAAGCTCCATGAGGCAGATGTAACCACTATACATGGGGATGATACCGGTGTAAAACGGAGCCCTGATGGACCCCCCGGCCCCCGCCCCCCGTGGGTCCTCCATGGAAACGGGAGCACATCAAAGCAGCCTGCCCAGAGGCTGTTTGCACAAGGGCCCTTGTGGAGCAAACAAAGTTTCAGATAAACAGATAAACTAAAGCTGATACCCGGCGTCCAGAGCTGAAACTCTCGGGGAGAGAGAGAGAGTCAGAGTCACTTCATACTTTTGGGGGGCAGAAAACCGCCCACTTTAACAAGAGAAATACTTGGGATGCCAGCTAGAGCCACCAAGATCCCTTCTGCTTTCTGTTTTCCACCAAACCGTCTCTCTAGTCCATGAAACGGCGGGGCCTTTTACAGTTGCAGTGATTTCAAGTTCATTACCAGGTGGGATCATCTAAACTGTTTCATGATCCCGTCCCCACGAGACTGTATTTCTTTCCTAAGGAGGATGGAGAGGGCCCGCACTGAAGAAAGAGAGTAATCCCAGTGACGGTACCGTGTCCCTAGGTGTCAGGTGAGAAACGAAAGGACAAAGAGACCTGTATTGCTCCCAGGGCAGAGAGAAACTTGGAGCGCTGTGTGGTGGGCAGTTTTGATGGTGGGGACCGTGAGTCGGAAAGGAGTAGCCCTCCGACCATCTCACCTCACTGCTCTCGAGCAAAATGACCAATATTTGAAAAGACGTAAGCAAGGAGGGAAGGTAATGCTTCAAACTGGAACGAAACAAACCCTCGTTTATCTGGAATCCAGCCGAGCACACGTGGATTATCTGGGCAAAGACCGTTAGGTCTGCAGGAAGGTTTGTCTGTACGTCAGTCCCTCACCTCGTGGGCTTCCGACTGTCGGGTCTCTGCGGTAGAAGATGTGAGTTATTTACGGATCTATTTGAAAAAGCAACTTTGGAAGGCAGTCCATGAAACAGGAGGCAGCGGGGGAAGAGTGTCGCCTTGAACTTGGGAGGACGGATGGCTCTGCCCCATGCCAACGGTGTGACTTTGCGAAAGCTGCTGGGTCTTTCGGAACTCGCTTGCCTTAACCACAAAGTGGGGACGCAGTAAGTAGTCACTGGACATCATAAATGGGTTCTGAGAGTTAAGGACAGCGCTGACGGTGTTACACAGGCTGACCGATGGCAATAAGAGTTCAGCTCCTCGGGCACCTCCTCAAAGATAGAGTGAAATGAGTTGACCTAAATGACAACCCTCATTTGAGGACCTGCCATCCTAACTAGCAGGTGCGCTGTGATGATGTGCTGTGATGACCCAGTGAGACTGGGCATACGGTACCCTCCCTGGCACCTGGAAGACAGCAAACAAACCTGGTGGCTATTTGGACACCAGTGGGCCATGGAGTGGCCCGGATAGCAAGAGCTCCCGGCGGTCAGAGGCAAGAGGAGTACCCGAGGCCTCCTGGTCAAAGCGGGTTTTGTGACAGCCTGTAGGACGGCACAGTCGGTTCAGGGAACCGGGGAAAAGGAGACCGTCTGCCAGAGCCCGTCCCCAGCAAGGGACAGGACGCCACAGCGGCGGCCACAGGGCACCTGCCTGCAGCGCTGCTCTGGTGAAGACCGCATTCAGTGTTGGGGGTCCCAGGGCAGACGCGACAGCACGGGGGGGATCGACACGAAGAACGGGCTTGGGTCTGCGCTTGGTGCTTCTCCCTGGAAACCTTATTGTGTTTATTGTTTGTGTCCTAAGGTTTCGATAGAATTGCAGAGAAAAGGACATCGAGGCTTGTTAAACAGCCGTCAATGCATCCCTAGCAAATGTTCTGGAAATGTCTAGAACCTTTAGAAACACGTGGACATTGCATCAGCGCTGTACCTCAGGTTATCCCACCTGGCTTTGCTTCCCTCAGGTCATCTGTCCTCCCCGACACCCCAACAATGTGGTAGATTACAAGGATCTAGCATTCAAGAAATAAGCTCACACGTGACTGTAATATACACCCAACGCCAAACACAGTCATTTTGCTCCTTCCCAATTTTCGTCTAAAATGCAATATGGTTTCAGCCACATTTTTGGTTCTGTATACTTCTATAACTATTTTCAATTATTAACTTGCTTTGAAGAAGCACTCTTATTTCTTGTATTTTCAAATAGATTGCTTCCTTCTTTGATACGTAAAATCTTTGTAATGTACTCTATACAAGTAATTAAAAAGAAAATCCTGTCTAGCCCTGGCTGGCGTAGCTCAGTGGATTGAGCGCAGACTGCTAACCAAAGCATCACAGGTTCGATTCCCAGTCAGGGCACATGCCTGGGTTGCAGGCCACAGCCCCCAGCAACCGCACATTAATGTTTTTTTCTCTCTCTCTTCCTCCCTCCCTTCCCTCTCTAAAAATAAATAAATAAAACCTTTAAAAAAATCCTGTCTAAATATTTCTCTCAAAAAAAGGTGAACGGAGTCAGAAAGATCTAATGATGTAGAAACCGTGATAGACTATGAGGAAGCTTTAATTGTATACCTTCCAGGAAAAGCTGACCCTGCTTGTTTTTATCCGGTTTAAAACACTCTCCCTGTGCCCACCTCACCCCACCCACCCTCCCAGCTCAGAAGGCGCCTTGGATGCACACAGGGGCCCCACTGCCGAGCTGGTGCAGACGAGGGCTGGGGACCCAAGGTCAGCCGCACAAAGAAGGCAGCTCCGAGCCCTGACCCCGGGAAGGGAGTTGCACCTCAGCACCCTCTTCCTGTGCTCCCCTCCTTAAGGCCTTAATGAGTACCCAGTGTTTGGGATACCACAAGTTCAATTTGTGTGTATTTGACTAACACGGGCAGATTGTTGGAGAGGCTGCTCCGCAAGTATGTAAATACAGCCTGTTCCTTTAAATCTGTTACCTCATTTATTTACATTAGAACAGAAAGCACTGCCAGAAGCAACAGCTGATGACAGTCGTGTAATTTTCCACAAGGACAACAATCAGAAAGCGTTGTGTTATTTTAACGAACAGATGACTTTTCTGTGAGCGGGACTTGGAGGGTGAGATCCGTGAGTTCCCACAGCCAGGAACTCCCCCCGGCTGCACAGAAGTCGCTATGGCTTGAAGGAAGAGCCCCCTTTGTCCCCTCTTCACTGGGGTCGGCTGGTGTCCCTCCTGTTCAGTTCCTCCCTCCCTCTCCGGTCTCCTGAACTCTTCAGAAGCAGAAGGCAGAGAGTGAGAGCAAGCTCCTGGGCGGGGGAGGTGGCAGGGATGCTATCAGGAATAGAGCTGATGCTTGAACTTCCAGTGAATCCACAGACCCTCTTTTAAACCCATTTTTAAAGGGTGGAGGGGGGTTGAGGGAGAGTGGTCGAGCCCCCTCTGCCTCCCCCAACCGCAGGGATGGGCCCGTTAGTGCTGAGAACCCCCTCTGCACATGCACCTGCCCCGTGGTTCAAGCTCAGAAGGGTTTCACTAAGAACCACCCCCCCACCGAAGGCAGGGGCTGGCAGAACTGACTTCGCCCCACCGCTCCCTGGGTCTGCACTGGTCAGGGCACTTTCCGGTAGGTACGTCCAGTTGTCCTCTTCACCCCCAGCTCCTGCTGGAAGGTCTATCCGCAGGTGCCTTTGTCACCGGGAGTCCCTCTGCCTCCGAGCTGAGCTGCACTCTCACTAACAGACAGGCCCATGGCAGAAAGTGGAAAGGTTGCATATCTCCGACGGGGCTCGGGGGGTCATCGGGTGAACAGCTGCCCATGAAGAGGCAAGCCCATCAGAATACCGGCTGGGTGTGCGGTGGGAAGAGGGCTGCCGGCACAGCCAAGTTCGAGCCCCGTCCCTGGAAAACATGCAAGCTCATGTCTCCTCCTGCTTTCCCTAAGCCTCCCTGCGGAAGCTTCGCCGGCGTCAGCACCAGCCGGTTCCCGGGGACGGCACCCCTCCATAAACACTCAGCTCAAGCCTCCGGATTCTCCTAACAGACACACCAGTTGTAGTGACATTTTGAAAGTGAAAACTTTTAGAATCTCATTTATCTAAGAGCAAGGCCTCCAACGTTTTGGGGTTTGGCAGCTGCCCTTTCCCCTCCCCTCCTCACCCTGTCCCCACTGGTCAGGGTCCAACGGGAGGAGACGGATGATAAACATGTAAGCCTACAAATAAAAAGGTAATAATTAATTTTAAGAGCCGTGAGGTCCCCTCCCATTCCTGGGTGTGTGGGAGGGAACTAATTAGATTGGACTGACGGCTGTGGAAGGGGCTGAGGGGAGGGAGGCCGGGAGAACAGGCAGGGCCCAGAGAACCACCCTGTGGTGCAGGCAGGACACTTGGAAGGCCTGGGGTGATTCAAAGTGCGCTCCTGTGACCCTCGAGGCCCAGTGAGCGCGCAGGGAGATATGACCTCCTCGGGAGCCTACAGAAGGCCTCGTAGGCACATTTTGCAGTCAGGGTTTTACTCTAAATTCAGTGGGAGCTCCCGAAGGTTCAGAAGTCCATAAAAGGTGATTGATACATGTTTGAAAGAAAAAGGGAGAGGCAGGGAGAGAAAAGGGTATTCGTTTATCAGCTGGTGCAGCGCGCCTGCACTCCAGCACCTGGGCAGATTCCTATGCTGTCTTTCTCTGAAGGCAGCTTTCATAGCTGTGATGGACTCATTCATGCACCCTCCCGTTCGTATGTGAAGTCCCAACCCCCAGTGTGATGGCATTTGGAGACGGGGCCTTTGAGACATAATTAGGTTAAGATGAAGTCATGAGGGTGGGGCCCTCAGGATGAGATCAGTGCCCTTAGAAGAAGAGACCCCCAAAAGTTTCCTGTCTCTCTCCCCACTCCCGCACTGAAGGGCACAAAGAGAGGGCGGCCATCCGCGAGCCGGGAAGCGAGGCCTCATCAGACCTAACCATGGAGGCAGCCTGATCCTGGCCTTCCAACCCCCAGACCTAACAGGGTACCACTTTTAGTTCTGATTGCCAGTAGAGCTTACTTGTTAGAAATATCCATTGTAATTCTTGACTTTCAAAGGACTGCACCGAAACCTGTGGACTGGCTGAGAATCTGGCCCCTGGGAGCCAACCCAAGTTGGTGTCACATCCTAAAGTCAAGCTGGGAAGGGTCCAAGGTCGGGATGGGACTGCAGCCTAAAGGAGCCGCATGCCCATGAGAGACAAGACAAGAGAGCCTTCCAGAACCTTCGTGCTACTAGCCACCTCCAAACAGAGAAGCCCACTCCTTTTCCAAAGACCCTTACCTCCCCCGTAGGTATTCCTTCCTTGTGAATCAGTGCCGGCCCCTGCCCTCCCTGCGGCATCTATCCGGGCCGAAGTATCTTTTAGCTGGAGGCTTTCTGTGTATTTGGGAGGCAACTCTATACCTTTCCTGTCCACTAAAAAGCTCCATACTGGTTAACCCATCAAGACGGATTAAGGGAAGCGGGGAGAAAAGCCATGAGCTCATACTGGAAGGCTGCAGGGGAAGAATGTTAACAGGAGAGCGCAATAAAACACAAAACTATATGTTTCCCAAGAGCTCAACCACTCTCCATCATTGTTTAATTCTCCGAAGAGAGGGAAAACATTCTTTGCTTTTCGGTGCAGAAGTTTAAATAATGAAGCATTACTAAACAAACAAACAGAGGAGAGCCCAGAAAAAGCTATTCATTACACAGACCCACTGTACAAAAGGAAGACTGTTGCGTCACCACCCACCTCCCCGGAGGACCGACATTTATCTTAGACCCCAAATTAAACACATCACAGCTTCATAGCAAAACTATGTTGCCCAGTGGGATTTAAGTAGAGTCCAATTAAATAAATCTCTGGAACTATCAAGAGCAAGCCTCGAGGGAGAGCATAGTTCCGCTGTGAAGCCTTCCCAGTGGAAATTACATTCACAGAAGGTCATCCAGAAACATCCATGGCAAGAGGAAAGGGGGACAGGCAGGAGGCAAGGGGCGGTTACACCGGCCACGCTCAGGGGTTCCATCGCTCGGTTGTGTGTGAGAGTGCATGGCCGACAGTGCACCGTGCATCTCAGCTTGCTCTGGGTGAAACCCCCAAGTCCGAAATGACGGCTTTCACAGTGATGTGCCTTAGTCTGACCCGGAGGTCAAAGGGTGGTGGCGTAGGGAATTCAGAAAGTGGTAGGGGAAGGGATCGAGTGTCATCCCGAAAACTGGAGCTGTTTTTACTGAACCAATGTTTTCAGTTCACAAAAACGCCAAGGGACAACTTCCTCAAGCTGCTGAGCTGAGTTCTATATTTGGCAAGAAGACTAAGATTACCGACCGACTGCCAGAAAGAGCAGGCATGAGCTCTCCTTGGACAAGGACTTGCCCCGCTTGCCATGCCCCACGGTCACGCCGCCCCACACGGGCTGATCTTGGAAAGGTCAGCCCGAAGGCAGGCGAGGAGGCCTCCGTGCACCGGGAGAACCCGGAGGTTGCATCGTCTCAGAGGCTAGCATGTCCGCACATAGTACATCGCCTCCTGAGATTAAGGAGGAAACAATCAAAAGGCCGGGGCATCTCTGAGGAGATGGGCTACGATTCTATACTGCCAACGTGAACTTGAGATTTCGTGGAGGGCCAGACAAGTAACGGTCAGTTCAATCTGGGACACGTGCAGTGGAGAGATGACCCGGGATGTCCCCCACATCTGACACCATCGGCTTTCCCAACCACATCCCCTTGCAGTCCTGCCTAACACTGCTCTAGGTGACAGAGGTCCTGACCACAAGGACTTGGAGCACAGCCCTCTTTCCACATGGAAGTGACACTGGGTCCCAGCTCTGGGACCTCCATTGCCACTTCTCTGAAATCAGGAGTTTGGGCAATCTGTATGTTTCTCCCAATTCTAGCATCCTACGATGTCAACGCGGCTTTGATAACCTGATGTTGATAAATAATGGCAAGGATGAGCCCAGCATTGTAGGGTGTGTGAGGCCTGGGCGATCGGCTTCTCACCACAGGGCCTTTGCACTTGCTGTTCCCTGGAGCTCCCTGGAGCTCTCTTCCCCTTATTCATCACACGGGTGATTCTGACCGCAGGTCAAGTATGATTCCCTCATAAAGGTCTCCCCTAACGGCTGGTTCACAGCTGCCCTCCCATAGCTCTGTTTGATTATATCATGAAGCTTTGAAGTTTTATAACCTTCAAAGCACTCTCTGAAATTACTTGTTTATTTCTTCACTTGTTTATTGTTTTTATTATTAAATGGTGGACCCCAAGAATGCCGAGCTGTTTGCCTTAGAGGAAACGGATCATCACAGCTCACAAAAGAGGGGGTCAGGCTGCCCCCACATGACAGCTGGATGATCTCTGCCAGTTGCTTAGCCTTTTTGTACCCCCGTTTCCTCATTTGCAAAATGGAGCGAATAATGGTTCCAAGAGGCAACAACAGAGTTATTGTGCAAACTTAATGAGCTAATACTGGTAGTTATTAATAGAAATGGAAAGTATTCACGGGTTAGCACCTGGAGCAATACAGTAAGCCCTCACTTAACATTCTTCATAGGTCCTGCGACTTTAAGCAAGATGACACATCACAAAACCAATTTCACCATAAGCTGATTGATATAAACAAGAGTTCTGTTCCCATGGTATCTCATCGACGTTATAACAAAATGATGTCAAACGAAACGACATTGTTCAAGGACCTGCTGTGAGTGATTTGTGTAGTAGCTGCTCATTAAATATTTCTACGTTAAATGAGATGAGAAAGTCCGGTTGGTTGTAAAGCGCCTACTATGTGCTGTTTAGCATAATGCCAGGGACTTGGGGGATTAAAACAATAAAATGTATGTATTCCCTGAAGATAGGTACTGCCTTCCAGGGTGGCCCCAATATGCTCTTGTGAAGTCCACTTTCTAGGAGGCGGTGACATGAGAGACCTTTGCTGGACAACGGCCAGGACTGAGCGTGAACAGAAGGGTCATGGTTAACACGGCCACAGGCAAGAGACAGTGTCTATTTTAAGGAGGGAAGGAGCAGCCGAACCAAAAAAGAAAAAGAAAACACATGCGATCATGGTTTAAAAATCCAAACAAAAGCTCCCCAAGAAAAGACAACAATTGATTTGAACCCAGTGCTGATGAAATGCAACAGGACACGCGCTTCAAAAGTATGATTCTAGCCCTGGCTGGAGTAGCTCAGTGGATTGAGCACGGGCTGCAAACCAAAGTGTCACAGGTTCGATTCCCAGTAAGGGTACATGCCTGGGTTGCAGGCCATGACCCCCAGCAACCGCACATTGATGTTTCTCTCTCTCTCTCTTTCTCCCTCCCTTCCCTAAAAGTGAATAAATAAAAAATCTTTAAAAAAAAAGTATGACTCTAGTCTGTGCGAACTATTGAAAAACAGAACACCATGAACACTCCGCAATCATATGATCGCCCTCCAGCAGTTTCCTACAAGGAACTCAATCCCAACATCAATAATTAAGAATCTGGTAGCAAAGAGGTGTCAGTACACTTGGATGTCACTGCCACTCTCATGGCACTGCCTGGGGAGGGGACCCCAAGTGTTACAGGCTGGAAGGGGACTGGGCAGGGTGGTGTCAGAGGCTCCCTGTCTCCGGGCTGAGGCTAGTAGTCAAAAGCAGTTGCAGGAAGACTGGGTCATTTTACAAGTCTAGAGTCTAACTGGCCATCATCGTCTGAGACATGGGGTTCAAGAGGCAAGCAAGGGGAGCCACGGTGCTTAATCTTCCTCATCACCACACCCGGCGTCTTTCCAGACGGAAGGAAGTCGGCTGCAGAGCAAGTCTGACCCCTGCGACAGTCACACAGAGTCCACCAGTGAAGAGCTCAGTCCCCAGTGAGCTGACCCCACTTCAGGGATCCCCAGGCCATCAACAACTCCGACGAATGGGCTAAAGGTTCTGGGATTCCACTCCCTCCCCGCATTTGGATAATTTACTAGAAGAACTCAGAGGCCTCAGGCACACACTACACTTACTATCACGGTTTTATGATCAAGGATACAAATCAGGATGAGCCGAAGGAAGGGACACGCAGCCGGAGGTCTGGGAGGGTCGAGAACCCCTGGGTGCCCATCACCCTCCCCCCGCATGTCCATGTGCTCAGTAATCAGGGCGCTCAGCTGATCTCGGGTGTCCAGAGGTTTTTTGGGGGTTTCCTTATACAGGCATAACTGATTGGACCATTGGTCACGTGAACGCAATCTCCACCCACTTCTTCCCAGGCGGAGCTCAGGCTAACACAAGCCCCCACCTTCCAATGACATCGTTGGTCTTTCTGACGGCCCACCCCTGTTCTGCATCGTCTCACGAGCTTGAGCTCAGGTGTGACGGAAGGTGACCTCCCAGGGTCCAAGGGCAAAAGCCAGACAGATTCTCTATTTTACACCAATTCTATAATGGTGCTGAACGCCTTCTACAGAATCGGGCAGCTCTCAGCCTGGCTTTCTGCTGTGTGACTCTGGGCAGTTTACCTAACGTCTCTCAGCCTCCGTTTCCTCATCTGACACGTCGGATTAACAGTACTGTTGTGACCACACAGAGGTCAGCACCACTCAGTAGAAATGTAATGCCAGCTACCACGGGACAAACTTGTTTTCCGGTGGCTGCACTCTAACAAGTAAAATGAAGCCGGTAAAGTTCATATTAATAATATAGTTTACTTCACAAGTCCAAAATAGCATCATTTCAACATGGAATCGAGTAAAGTAACTACTAATGAAATATCTCACAGGTTTTCATACAACGTCTTGGAGCTCCAGTAGGTGTTTTACCCATGAAGCACCTTTCCATTTGGACCAGCCCCACTGCACGCGCTCAGTAGCAGCTGTGACTCAGGTTTCCACCGTGGACACCATCGTGGACGGCGCAGATAGAGATCCTGACTGTCGTTATCCCCATTCCATGAGTCAGCACACGGTGCCGTTTCATCCCCATTTACAAGTGGGAACTAAGGCGTGTGTGCATGCGTGTGTGAGCACGCATTGACCAACGCCTACCATCGAAGGGGCAGCAAGCCACCTGGCGTCGGTCAGCTCCCACCAAACCTCAAACAGCCGCTCTCCTCTCGGGAAAGAAACACTCCGCTTGGAGCAGAGGCTCACGGACGGACTGTCCAGAGCGTGCTCCCTTGTTCCCACACTCCCACATCGCCCCAACACACATTCGAATACTGGCAAACTGCCGTGGCCACACGCGGAAGCTCTCAGTGGGGAAAGATGTCCTTCCAGTACCATGCCGTTGGGGGGGAAGCCTCAGAGAGGTCTGCATGGCTGGGGACGGGGGAGGAAGAAAAAGTGCAGGGAGCAGTGTGTCCAGGCCCTTTCGGGCCCCCACCGAGAGTCACGGCTCAGCCACCGGCTCAGGGGACCAAGCCAATGACCCTGGTCTTCACTCACTCCCTGGAAAAAGCTTCGCATTATAAACCCAGAAGAATGTCAAGTCACTAGTAGGAGACTGATTTCAAGGTAATTATTTAGGCAGCTTTGTAGCATCTGATTCTCAGTCCCCAAAGCATTCTCAAAGGTTTCTAAAATGAGGCCGATGTTAACATGAAAGCTCTGTCTCTTTAAAAGGTGTGTCCCGCCCTGGCTGGCGTGGCTCAGTGGATTGAGCACGGGCTGCGAACCAAAGCATCGCAGGTTCGATTCCCAGTCAGGGCACATGCCTGGGTTGCAGGCCACAGCCCCCAGCAACCGCACATTGATGTCTCTCTCTCTTCCTCCCTTCCCTCTCTAAAAATAAATAGATAAAATTGTAAAAAAAGGTGTGTCCCATGTTCAGCTTCTCCCAAGTTTTGTAAGGGGGAGCTGCCTGTCACCCTATCATTCATTCAGTTCGTACATTCTCAGTGGGGGGTGAGGGTCAGCTTCCCAGCCACCCTCAAGACGGGGAAAAAAGAGGTTCACCTAAATAAGGGCAGACGACTGCATTTTTACATAATATGTAAGATTCATTATAATGAATCCAACCCAACTCACACACTTTATCAAGGAAGACAAGCTAATTATCTGTTGGGGAATTAGCATCTATTTAAAGGGCATTTTACCTCAATTTAGCAAAAAGAACTAATGGGAACCGTCTCTCCATTCTGAGACACTTTTCTGGCTGCGTTTGCTTAAGCACTCTGAAGACTTCGGCCCCTTCTTAAAACCCCCACATTTAAAAATAAATAAATGGGAGCGGGGGAGGCTGAAAGACCCAAACACAGATCACGCAGCATCTCGCAGCCTCCTGCTGCTGTGAGTGTGATGATGTTCCTTTCAAAGTGTCGAAGTGTCTCATCGACGGCGCGGACCGGGAGTGACTCATGTTTACGACACGCTGTGGGGTTGGACGCGCCGTACCCTTCACTTTCACAAGAGCTTCTGCTTTTGAAGAGCGCTGAGCGGGGCCCCCCGCACTTCCTCACTCTGCCCACCAAAGCAGAAGCCCGGGGCTGGCGACGCTCTCCTTATGAGGGTCCGGGTGCTGTGCACACAACTGGAATCTGCACAAAGCCCTGCGGTCAAGGACCAAGACTTCCCTTAAAACCAATCACTTCCACAGGCCGTTGGCGCTTGTGTTCTGAAGAGGAAAGCAGGCATGCAAAAGTGAGGGAAGTGAGTGATGTGCTACATCCATCAAAGAAGACGTTCTAACACAGCAAGGATATCTGGGATGGTCACACAGGAAGCCAGGGTACAGGCACTACCAAGTGAAAATGCATTTCAGTTTCTATATGAGAAGCTCTGCAAAATATGCACATATATGGGTAAAGAATGAGGAGAGCATGTGAAAATGAAACTAGGCCAGTCAGGGGGATTCATAGATCATCTGGTTCCTTTCTTTCTCAAACTTTCTTAATATTCCAACAGTGGGTCTACGATTGAGTCTTTGCAAAGACTTAATTCTATAAGATTCCCTTGCTGAGAAATAGTACAGAATTTTCCAGTATGGTACTGATTCAGAAAAAGTTCTGATGTAGTTATCCATCCCCCACCCGCACCAGAAACACTGGGTTTTCCCAAACCTTTAAAGAAAATGATTTATGGGGCATCAAAGAGGTCCCATTTATACTGCACCAATGGCAATATCAAATCGTTGGACTGAATTACATCAGCCATATATCCCTGGGACGTAAGTAGACACTGGTAAATTATTATTGTAGCTATCCGATATTATAATCATGGTAAATTTTTAATAAAGGTTAGCTTTTAAGTGCCTGGCATTGTTCAAAGCGCTTGCACATATATTATCTAAAGTAATTATCCATCAGTCCCGTGAGAAAAGTATCATTCATTACCCTCCCCATTTTGTGGGTGAGAAAACAGAGGCACGCCCGATTTCGTTTGCTCAAGTTCATGCCTCGAATATGTGGCCAGGTCAGAATTCAAGCTCAGCAGTCTGGCCGTGAACCTGGGCCGTGAGCATCTGTACTCGGCTCCCTCCTCTAGGAAAGACGGGCATTCTTAGCAAGGAGCTGAGCACAAACACAGAACAGCAGGCTGATTCACTGGGAAGCCACTTACTGAGCTCGTTACAAAGGGAAAGGAAAAGAAAACACGGAGTGACCTGGCCCAACACGTGGACCCACTGGAATCTCTGATTTAATAACAAATCAGATGCAAACTGAAGGGTTAGACTCCCGCTGGGAGCTTTACAAAGCGATTGCACTGAGAGTTAGGAAACGTGGATTCCACGCCAGCTCCGCTACCAGCTCCGCGCATGCTGTTGGGTGAGTCATCAGCTCCACGTCCGTGGAATGGGACAGTGAGACAGATGCTCTCAGTGACCTGCCCGAGTGGATGCCGGCCCCCTGGCATGGGCTTCCCAGGGGCCGGCCTGCCACCCTTCCAGGGGGTCTCCTATGCTCTTTCCAGGGCCTGGCCCTGCCACACTCCCAGGTCACCTGAGCTGTCTTTGGCTCAGCCTGCACGAGGGAAGGAGAAAACTAAGGAAGGAGAGAAAAGCAGAAGAGAACAACAATAAATAGCAAAGAGTTCGGTAAAATCCTCCTTCCCTCATCTCAGAGAATTAACTTTCCCAGAGGGTAACGATAACCTAACTAGAGATTCTTCCTTGACACCCTTGAGGGTCAAGAAAATCTGTAGCTAATATTATTATCCACACTGACAGCACGAATAATGAACATAAAACACACGCGACCAAACACCTTTGGGTGTTAGCGTCTTTGGGACATAGTCCCACGTGATCGCCATCCCTTCCGTCTTACCCACCACATCTAACCTTGCGTCTGTCTTTCTCCTCACTCCTCTGCTTCCCGCTCTCAAAAGCGAATGAGAGTATCAGTATTGAGAGTATTAGTGTGTACAGAGGAGGGAAGCAGCACGCTCATGTCCACAGGCTACCGGAGAATGCATTCTCACGTTCTCCCCATTGATGACTCGGGGAGCAAAAGCCTGCCAGCACTGGGCCCGGGCTCTACCAGGCACCAGCTGCGTGACCTTGGACGGTGCCTGGGCCTCTCTGGGCCTCGGTCACTCATACAAAAATGGGAGCGCCCCTTTATCACAAGATAAAGGGCCCCAAGCACGGGGTCTGGTGTATAACAAGCATTTCGTGAGTGTTAGAGATCATGATTGTAGCTTTCACGTGTTTCTTTCATCGATGTGTTACACCTTAGCAGCCTCGACCATAACCCCAAAATGGGAAGGTTCCTGGGATGTGAATCAGGGTGAGGTCACCGAAAAGTCACCTCTGCTCTGAGGACACAGAGTAGGCCACACTTCTTGGCACTGACTTTTCCGTGGAGGTGATAGCAGAAGAGGGAGGAAGGGAGAAAGTATTATAAGGTAGGGCACCTCGGGGGTCAAGCACAGGGGAGAGGAGTCGTTAGGAACGGGATCTGCAAGTCACGGGAATCAGTAAGCAGCACGGGGCCAGCCCAGAGAGAACTTGGGCTTTGAGACTGTGAAACCTGGGTTTCAGTTCTCTTTCTCCAGCACACTGGTGACTAACGTGGGGGCAATTATTGAAGCTGTTCCTCAGATTCCCACCCAAACAACTGGAGATTTGAAACCTGTCTCAAGAAGCTGAGCGGAGAACTGAGTAAGACACACGGATGACAACTTTGTGCTTAGCGCATAGTATGCATTCACAAGCTATTAATGTTTTTTTTTTCCCAAATGATCTGGATAATAATTTTCTAATTTCAAGGACGATAGGCTGGTCAGACCCAGAGTAGTTACATGGGTTAAGCGGTATTCGGCCGTCAGATTAAAATACCATTGCATGAGAATCATAAGCCCGTGCTTATAAAGTGTCATCATCAAAATGCGCTATTTTAATAAAACTAGAAATATAAGACTCAAGACATGTCCCCTGTTGTTTCAAGGAAGGTCCTCTCACAAGTCTGCATCTAGTCTTCTTGTTTTCAGAGAGGAGCGGACCCTCCGTGATGACGGAACCTGGGCCCCCAGCCCCGGAGCAGGAAGACACTGTCCCTGTCACCCGGATAGAGCCCTCTGCCCTCACACTGTCCTGTTCTCACTGCTCCCCTGTCCTTCCTCCCTCTGCTCCCAGTTTGGTTTCTCTTCTCCCCTGCCAGTAGTAACAGCTGGTAACAGTTAGCCCAGTGGTAGCAGACCTCAGGGCTGTGATTCAAAGAATGTGGGACTGTTTCTTCCACTGAATACACATACAAGGACTAACGAACCAGACAGGGATGTTCTGACCCGTGGTGGTGACTGCCTCCTCACCTGGGGACACTAAGAAGACCATCTGAGCCGACATTATAACATGAGAGGTTTACGCTCCTCCTCGAGGGGAGCACCAGGCCAACGGGGCCCCTGGGTCTGACCACCTCATCTGCTGCTCCCTTCAGGGAGAAACCGGGGCGACAGATGCCTGCCAGGGGGTCCCAGCTTAGCAGGGAGACAAAGAAACCGAAACCATTTGCTGAAGCGCTGGGGAAGAGTTGGGCTTTGTTTTGTTTTTCATGAAATTTGAGTCTTGCGGGGGAGGGGAGTAAAAAAAGTGCCACGGAGGCCTTTACCACAAATAAAACCCGAAGGGCAATGCAGGCAATTGGATGAATCCGCAAGCCCCAAGCTTCCTGCTGGTGACCGTCCACTCCACCAGACACAGCATCATCGGGGACAGCCTTTCTCTTATGAATGGGCAAGGCGCATGCTCATTCCTCCTCCCAGAGCACAGGCTCCCAGTTCCTTGCCTTCAAGGTACATGAAGTCGAGGTCTTGCCGGGTGAGGGAGTGGAATATACATATTCCCTCCACCCCAACTTTTAAGCAATAATAGATGATACAGACATAAGCTGGGACAAAAAAAAAAAGATGCTAACCTCATTCTCTTGACTTATGGATAAGAACTCCTCAAGAGCCAAAGACTTCACAACTCGAAAGGCCGCTACTACACCAACTTGAATTGAACAGGTCTATTTTTTCATGTTCTACAATAAAATTCAGGCCATGGCTGATACTCATCCTTTTCTCTTCCAATGTTTTCTGAATTAGCACGGTTATGCGACATGAATGTAGCGCATACGGTATGGAAACAGAGCCAATAAAAAATTGTCCAAGGAGGACACAGCGCAGCTTTGAAATGGCAGGCTGGTGGCAGCCCTGTCCCCGAGGCTGGTTTTTAATTGTACTTGCAAACTTTATTTTTTTCCCTAAGTAGGCCAAAACCTTGTTTTTGAAATGTCGTTTACAATGCGTGCTTGCTTAACATGCCCTCTGTTCATAGACAGCATGCAGCAAAAATAAACACAGGCCTCGCTCCTATCGGCAGCACGTCCAGAATTAGTGAGGTCCAAATTACAAAGTTCCGCTCCAGCGCCCAGAGCGGGGCCCTGTCAGCCCCGCGCTCCTGAGGCAGAGAGAGAACATATATTCCCGTTCCTATTAAAAACCAACAAAATGAAAAAAGCAGAAGAATGTGGGAAGACATTCTGCTGGCCCAGGAAGACGTGTGCAGACAAGGCCAGACTCCATCCCGTAAGGGGACCAGAGAAGACAGGACGGCCACGTCCCACACAGCCGTGCACTTCCCAGGAGGATGACGCTTGCTGAATGAAGGTGACCGCCCCTTGGCAGGGGGGTGTGGCAGAAGGCGACAGAGACTGCCAGCGGGCCTGTGCCCATCGCAGTGGGAAGGACTGGGCGTACTGGGCTGGCGTGCAGATGCTTCCTTCCAAGGGTTACGAGGGCACCTTCCCCGTCCGGAAGGTGAGTCCCGGGCGCCTCTGCTTTAGTGATACTTGCTGAATGGCTCTCTTTTGCTCAGAAGGCCCTGCATACACAGAGACTAATCTACCCAAAAGTTTCCAGAAATCTGAGACCCTTGGGCCCTAGGGTGCATTTTGATGCATGTTTTCCGGTCCTTCCTGGAACCAGTCAACTCCCTAGAAGATGGGGTGAGGTCAGCGTTTATACATGACCCGTATTTCTAAGACTCGGGTCGACAGGAGGATCATGAATTGCTGGCTTTGAAGTCCTTCTAGTTCTGGACTGAAATCTGAAAAGTCCACAGAAAAGATCAACACGCAAAGTGACTGACTCCATACATTATCTCCTTTGCTAGCTGCACGCGGTGCAGGAGATGCCGTTATCATTGGGTCCTAGTAATGCACATCAGTCTGTCGACCTGGCGGACCTGTTTCAGCAGTAAGGGCCAAGGCTGTAAAATTAATTATGCATGTGACCTTGAACAAGTGATAAACTTCTCTAGGCTCCATTTCCGCAACTGAATAATGAGAAGACCGGACTAGGTCAATGGCTTTCAAACCGTGTTGCATGTTACAATCGCCCGGAGAGCCTTCAAACGCCCGATGCGCAGGCTGTCCGCCGACCAGTTTGATCAGAATCTCTGGAGGTGGGAACTGAGCACCAAAGGTTTTAACTTGTCCCAGTTCATCCCCGTGAGCGGCCTAGGGGGAAAACAACTGAACCAGGGGACCGCTGAGCATCCTTCCTGTTCTCAAACCTGGGCTTCGTGGGTTTGCAAAAGGCGAGATGATCCCCCTACCCCTTGGGATTAGACTTCCTGCCCTGAGTGGGTAGTGAGTCCTTATCAGCTCACTCGAATTAAACTGCATATGTACTGCAAATCTACACGTTTGTAGGCCCAGACCATTCCCCAGCAATGCTGGGCCAGGGGGACTCCGGCTGCTCAGGACACTGAGCCTCAGGAAGCAGGGTGGCTCCTGGTGGCAAGCTCCCACCCAGCTCCTTTGGGTGGCGTGTGAGCCACGAGACTGTGATGAAACATTTTTCTGTTCCTGTGATTTAGTCCAGTCTCCCTTCCTTGACCCTGCTTTATCCAGTCTAAAAACCACTGGCTACCCCTGCCAGCAGAGGAGTTTCTTGAACTTGGCCTTGACAAGCCAGACGTGTAACTGAACTGACCTGAAACGGTAAGGCCACATGGTTCATCCTTAACACGCTCTCACAGTATTGTACTGAGAGCAAGTTGTCGACAGCCCCCTGCCAAAAAAACAAAAACAACAAAAAAACCCCACACTCAATGTCTAATGTAAGAGGTTTGAAAGGGCATGGGGGTTGGGAGGCAGGGCCCAGGGGCCTGACTTACTGAGAGCCGTCTATGTGCCAGGCACTTGATTTACGTCATCTCAGTGTGCCCTGCGATGTTGAAATTATTCCTACTTTACAGTGGAAAAAAACCGGGGATCCGAGAGGTAACCCGAGCGGCCTAAGGACACCTACAGTTGCACAGTGGAAAGGCCTAGATTGGGAGCCAGGTGCACCTGAGCTCAGCGCCACTCTGCTGAGCTCGCAGTGACCGAGGGGCAGACGGAGTCCGGGCAGAGATGGAGCCCGGGCTTCCTTATCTCTTTTTTAAAAATTACATTTTAATTGGGGAGGAGGGGAGTGGGTCCGAGGGCTCAGGGAGAGTGCAGGCCATGGTGGACCAGTTCCGGGAAAAGGTTCAGGATGCACGAGAAGAAGCCGGCAGGCCTCTCAATGACTTCCCTCCCTTTCCCTTCACACGCCATCGCATCCCGACTCCAAGCTTCCAGACGAAGCGCACGGCCCCCCTCCTGGCGCCTCCCCTTTTATAGTCAGACTACAATCCCTAGTCCAAAAATAAATCGGCCTGATAAGAGGCCAGGAAAAGCAAAGCTTAATAGTTTTATGCTTTCACTACTGAGTTATGGGACATTCGTTGGACAAATTTATCATCACATTTTCACAAATTCCCCTACAAATGAATAATTCCAGGATAGGCCCAAATGACTCTGGCCTCTTGACCCGACATGTTTTTGTAATTACTTGGCACTCCGACTGTATGGTACTTAAACTAGGGAGCAGTCACCAAGTTATTTTTAGGCTATAGCAACACACACACATGAGCACACGCACACACACACACACACGGCTGTGCCTAGCCTGTTATTTGTACTCCTTTGGGAAAGGAGCCCGAACTGCCTTTTTCACCAGCATCACCGGTCCTGTTCCACCAACAGTTATCACAAGATCGAGCTGCATTTCTGAGTGCTCACCATGCATGAAGGACTGTTTGTATACTCCGCACACATTAGTTCTTTGTGTTCCTAAACCGACCCCATGAGACGGCTCCTGTTAGGTCCTCTTTTCATAAATGAGGAAACGAAGAAAACGAGGGATTATGTAATGTGTCCAGTGAGTGGCGGGGTGGGGGGCAGGGCAACCGAGATGAGTGCTCAGACTGAATCCCAAGTCCACCACGCGCTACAGGGCTAATGTCTGGCATGCCTGGGCACTCAGCAGAGGTCCGGAATAACAACAGTTACGTTTGTGAACACAGACACATGCTCATCACATCCCTGAGAGACAAGAGGCAAACGTGTGCCTCCCACAAAACAAAGCAGAAAGAGAAGCAATATTTTCACGGGGTCTCTGATTTCTGAGCGTAGGCATTCATTCTGTGATCAGACTCAGTACTGCCTGCATTTACTTCACAGCCCTCGTTGACTACGGAAGAAGGTGTCGCCTATGTTGCTCATTTCTCAGGAGTTACGATGGGAAGTTTTATGGTATTGAAGGGCAGCTCCCCACATTATTCAACCTTCGCTATGTATCAGCCTCCTGAAGTGACTTACGCTCTTTCTCCTCCCCCTGCTCCCAACAGACACCTCTGGTCCAGAGGCAGGGCCATCGGGCTCAGTTGGGGGACAGCCCAGAGCAAGCAGGTGCACGGACCCTGATACGCCTGTGCAGAACGAGGGCTAGGGACCCCGGCTGCCACCCAGAGCCTCCCACTTACAGGAAAGGCTGCTTCTCCGCAGGCCTGACCGACCGGGAGTCACAGCAGAGCTCGGAGTTTGCAAAGGTCTCAAAAACGGTCCCGTGACACTGTTCATCCTGTACTATAAAATCTCCCCAGCCTCATTCATTTTGAAACATCAAGTTTAAGCACAAAACACATTTAAACACATTAAAATACTGTCTATAAAATTTTTCAACTGAAACAGGAAGATAGGGAAAACAGTAATAATTGTTGAATCTGGTGACAGGTATGTGGGTACTCATTATACTCTTTCCTCCTTTTCTATATATTGGGACATTTTTATAATAAAACTTTTAAAGGCATAGACTGTCTTTAAGAAGGAGGTGGCAGGAGCTTATCCTTTTCTTCCTCAGGTAAATGATACATGATTTCCCTGAACCCAACCGTGGGAGCCTTGTAAACGTCATAGCAAAGGTGGTAGCTTTCCTTCTGGAAGGCCCAGCGTTGTCCAGCCTTCTCATTCAGTGTGGTGAGAAATCATACGAAGAATCGAGTTTCAATGAAACAGATTATAATGCCTTCAGACATTTTGCCAGTCCCTACATATGCATTCACTTCTCCAGGTTGGGTAGAAGCACAGGTCTGATGCCATTTCTGTCCTCGGAAGCTGAGACCGACCCGTGGATTCAGACACAGGCCACAACGGGGAGGGGACTGTCAATCAGAGCAGTAACTTAATCTCAGGGGCTCCCGCACCTCTGGGCACCCTCCTCCCAACCTGACACAGCATTGCTAAAACGGTCCCTGAGCAGCCGCTCGGCTTGACAGGCAGCACCAAACATGGAGAGTGTGGCATTGCAACGGGGACATTCAACTTGGACAGGGAGGGTAGCAACCAGTGTTTACCAACACACACAAGGGCAGCAGGTGGGCCGGCCATAAATTACCCGAGATTAGACTGAAATCTCTGAAAATAAATCAATGAGGCCTTCGAAGTTGCTACCTCAGCAGATTCTCACTACTCCCCCCGCCACCATGTCCGCCTGACACAAAGCACTCATTCCAAGATGGTACCACGACCACTCTTGTTAAAATAAAGTCTGACATCACCAGGGGCTGGGGTGAGTAATACACCCCAGCAGAGAAGCCAGACCAGAATGGCCACTTGCCCCACTCAAGAGCCCAGAAGAAGTCGCTGGCCCTGCCTTCTGAGAGGTGCCCACCCACTCCTCCTTCGATGGGGCTATGGCGTGACCTTTGGTTCACCCGGGTGAGAGGGCAGCTGGGGCATCCGGGTATCGCTCTCTCTTCTTTCCCATCATGGTCCCAGTTCTAGGCCGTACCCCCCAGAGTCCAAAATTGGAACAACGATAACAATAAATAAAGTAGATTACAGACCCTTTTGGCCCGAAAATACATATTTTTTAACCAAATTCTTAAAGAGTCGAAGAAAACCCCCCAAAGCTACAAATAATCCAACCTCTATGACCAGCGCGTCTTCCAGGCCGACCGCCGCCGTGTCTCACCGACCCGAAAATGACGAGCCCTCCCAGTGGCCGCCCCGGGCGCCCAGCAGTGAGGTCAGCAGCATGTCCGGCCCCGCCCCGCAGAGGCAACCTCACTCGCTGACACTGAGGAGCAAGCCCAGCTGCCTCCACCGGAAAGTGGGGAGGAACCCCACTTTTGTCAGTAGCAGCCAGGAGACTCATTTCTCAGGGGTCCACAAGTCACCCCCATACACCACAGTGCCTGCTGCCAAGCTGAAGGTAAGATCTACAGCTCCTCCTGATCACCCATGGGTTCAAGTCCAGGGTCGTCTGAGAGCATATATTGTTTGACGCCTACTCTCAGATGGCACAGGCACGAAAGGGCTGCCTTTCCTCGACAGCGTCTACTCTGCGTGAACAGGGTGAGCACAATTCAGACCATCGGCTACCCCGCTGTCTGTCTTCCAATACAAACTCTCACAAATGGAAACGTGTAGGTTGTCCTTTCTCATCCCCAAAAAAGCCAAGCCAAGCCAAGAGCATGGGAAGAAAACACTAGCTGGGTAGACTTACTAGGAATCAGTCAAAGTCAGCTGAAGAGCAATAAAATACAGAGCTACATGGGAGAAGTCTGAACGTACCTATCAGCAAAAGGAAACCCAGGAAGAGCACCAAAATAATAACTGGACGCTGCTGGAACTCTCTGGATACAACCTCCCTGAGGCCATTCTTCCCATCAGAACCCATCAGCCCTAAGGAAAGCTGTGCCTTTGTGGTAGTTGGGTCCAATTAGAGCAAGTTCAAGGGCAGTGGGTGGGTGGGGCAGAGGGCTTAGAGCAAAGGAATTCAGACCCATATTTCCAAGAATGCTACTTAACAAAAGGCAGCTGCATCTTTGGGAAGACCCGAGGGAGAAGGCAGAGATGTTTTCATGAAGACAAAACAACTCCCTTGCTCACCTCAATGCCTGCTGCAATCTAAGTACATTTTAAGATGCTCAGAGGAAGCCTTTGGTCCATGCAGGTCAGGAGAGTGGAGGTGATGTGGCCCAGGCTGTGCCCCTTGGCTCAAATGAACAGAAGAGAAGAGAAGAGAGATGACTATCTCTCAGGACCACCACCGCCAGATGGAAGACACCAAAGAGGAAGAATGGGGAGTGGTGCCCAAAGGGATGGTATTTGAGGGCAAGGAGGCAAAACCAGGGATGGACACAGGACAAGGGCTGCCCTACTAGGCTAGGGCAGGAAGGGGCGCATAGGACAGTGGGTAATTCATTCCTCCTGCCAGGGCTCCTCGACCATGAGCTCAGAGTCACTCTGCATGGAGTGTCCTAAGGCAAGTGACACCCCGCCCCACCTTGGGAGGGGCCGTGATGCCAGCAGTGGTCAGGTGCAGCCAGAGGGAACAGTGTCTTGGGGACTGGGGCAGAAGAATGACCCTGTCCCCTTAGAGCTGTGGCAGAGGAACGGATATACTGTGGGGCGTTATAATAATAAGGGTCTCTGTCCCTCTATCGGTCACTTTATAAGTCACATGAAATGCAAGCTGGCCAGAGAGGTGAGAGAGAGGAAGATTCTCCCACCACAAGGACGGGTACCTGCAAGTTTACCTGTAGCCTACCACGGTGGCCACTTCCTCAGTTCGGTCAACCTGGGTTAAGCCTGAGAGACACCTTTCCAAGCAATGATTGACTGAAACAGGGCCACCAGCCCAGGCATGACCTGAGACACCATCTGGTGCTCTAACAGCCCCCTTTTTAAAATGATGAGAAAGGCCTCAGAGAGGCGAAGTGACTTGCACCATGCAAATTAGAAGGCGAAGCGAGACCAGAACCCAAATCTTCTAATGGGGTTTCTTTCTCTGAACGAAAACAATGAACGAGGGGCCTCGGAAGACAGACAAGAAGAAGGCCTGTTTTGGTCTTTTGTAGGTAGGGGTCAGGAGAGTGCTGGCGCTTCTAAGAGGAAACCGTGAGCGACCCCAGGCCCCCGCCTGGGGGGTAGGGGGCAGGCGCGAGCTGGGGGGGAGGGGGGGTTACCTTTCAACACCAGGGGTTCCTTGCCCTCCCTCTTCAGGGACTCGAGGACTATGTGCAGCGGCTGCGAAGGCATCACTCGGCTCGGCTCATTGGTATTCTCGTCATAAACTATAATTTCTTTGGAAAAGATCCTCTTGAAAGAGTCCTTGCCTTCCCTACAGGAAATCAAGTCTAAGACGGTGATTTTGCCCTGCTGCAGTCTCCGCCGGCTGATCTTGTCGGCACAGTTGATGTGCACGGCTCCCTGGATGTGGCTCTTGTTGTACTCCATGAAGGGCCTGCAGTCGATGATGACGGGGCCCTGGCTCGGCAGGTGGCTCTTGCTGCACCTGGTCATCTTCTTTGCCAGGTCATTGGGGTAGATGATCTTGATGCTGGCCAGCTGCTTGGGGGTCCCCGACACGGGGCTGCCCACCCCACCTGATGGACTTAGGGAGCCTGCGTTCTCATTGTTGTTGACCATCTGGGTGGCGGGGCAGGGGCTCGAGGTTCCGATGGCAGTGGCGGCGGAGCCAGCGGCAATGGCTTGGGTGTGGGCCTGATTGTCCTTGTCGTAGGTTGCCACAGTGCAGCAGCTGGCACTGCTGCATCCACAATTGAGGGAGCGGGCAGAGCCGCTGGATGAGGGCATATACGTCAGATTCGCAGCCTTGAGGGACACAACGGCAGCGGCGATGACGGGAGGGTGGCTGCTACTGCCTGGCACGGCAGAGCCCAGGTAGCTGGAGTCTAAGCGGAGGTTGAGATCCTGAGGCCGGACGGGCCTGGAGAGTGCCACTACTACCCTGTCGTCTAAAGGAGACGGAGGCATGAGGAGGCTGAGCGCTGGCAATTCGAGAAGAACTGGAGACAGTCTGCAAAGAAGGGGAGGGGGAGAGACAGCGTGAAGTCACGTGACACAGCAGGCAGTCTCATCCAGTCCCTAGGAGAGGCCCCTGCATCCCGTCCCTCTGGGCAGAGTCGTCCTGCCGCCCTTTATCCTGCTGCCCTTGCGGCTTGAAACTCATTTTCCGGATTCCAAGAGGATGTCAGCCCGAGGACCCTCATCTATTCCATCGCTACATCGAAAGTCAACGATGTATATAGTCTGCGCATATGGCGATGAACCACCTTTCTCGGACCCACATCAGAGTTCAGCCTTGGAGAAGGTAAAAGCACAAAGAATGAGAGACTCCGAAGGCTCTGAAGAAGGAACTATTCTGGGCCTCCTCTCCTGGGCAGGAGTCGAGGGCGACTATCTGAGAAAGACCCATGTGTCCACCCCTGCATACTTTCCGTGTCACTCCTCACCCACCGCGAAGGCAAAGGAATGACCGAGAGCGCGGGCATGGCGCGCGGAAACACACAGCAGCGAAATATACATCCGCGCGGACGTCAACTTTCTGCCCCTCAGAATGAAAGTATCCCCCTCGGTGAATCTCTTCGGCTGGGAGCTATTCTTGCTTTCCATCCGGCTGAGCCCTCTGAAAAGCACACACAGTCATACTAAAACCTCCCCTCTTTCCTCTTAGCCTCTTATTAATTAATCTGCATTTCCCCCTGGCATTGCAAACCGGTATTACCTGAAACGGAGCTTCAAGCCAAGGAGCCAGGTCTGGGGACCCCAACCCCGGGGGGACCTCTCAGCCCTCTCTCGCCGGCCCCCACCCCTGCCTTGAAGAGAAGGACCGAGTTGACTCTCCTCTCTCCATGTCCCCACAGGCACAGAGCCTCTCTCAACAGGAGGCAGGCGCCGCCGTGGGTGATGTCTCAACCCCACACCGATAGCCCCCTCTCCGAGGGAATGAATTCCAGAAGGATGACTTCCCAGTTAGCCGGTCCCTGTTAAAGCAGGCCGAGAAGTATTGCCCTCCGGGTCTACCTCCTGTCTCGAGAGGGCGCCTGTCAAGAAAGGGACAGTTCCTTCCTCCCTGTAGGCACAGGGGCACCCTACGACGGGGGGCCCTGCTGGCTCCCCTCCTCCTGCTAGCCGTGCACACCGCCAAGAGACCAAACCCCATGCAAGAGTCACTCACCTAAACGAACTTCAAGAGATGTCTGGGAAAAATGTCATCTACCATCCGTCTACACCCGGCCGTCACCATTTTCTGACACAGAGCCCAAGTGTCACAGGCAGAATCCACACACGCGCGCGCACACACCCGGGCACGCACCCTTCACATCTGCAGGTCCCCACGGCTCAGCTTTCTCTCACCCACCTCTGGATGGGAGCGAAGGACCCAACGCCTCCCCTCCCGCCGTCCCTCGCCGCCTTCTCCTCTCCCTTGCGTAGTATTTTTTTGAAGAGCAAGTACTATTCCAGAAGCTATAACTGTTTCCCAGCTGGAGCAAGCGGGGGTGAAAGTCTTTTCTATTGTGTTTCCTAGTAAGGCGCGTCCCAGAATCGGCAGTCCGCTTCCTCGGAGAGGGACGCGGGAGCGTGTTCACGGGGACACAGCCCGGGACCCCCGCCTCCCCACGGCGAGCGCGGCTCACACATGCACGGGGCGTATAAAGAGACCTGCATCCCTGCAGCAGACAGAGGGTCGGGCGTGTATATCGCCCGGGGAAACCTCCCGGAGAGGCTGGAGAGAAAATTAAGCGGCGAGAGAACGCTCCGTCCCCACTCCCGGGGCGCCTAACACCCCCCTTCGCAGCGCAGCGCACTAACAAGCCCCAGGCATTTAAAACTGCCGCAAAGCATCCCGACCAACCTCATTTTGTTCTTCGCCCAAACCCAAATGGACTGCGGAGCGAGCACACGCACAGGGCGGCGTGAGCCAACAGCCGGAACCCTATTAACCTCACCTGCTGTGCTGCCCCGTGCGCATCGCCACACACACACACACGCACACACACGCATTCACACTCACACTCACGCCGCCTACCACTCCCGGGCTCCGGGAGTAGCCGCGGTGACTTCCACTTACTTCATAAATAAGTGTAGCCCTCCACCATCTGGCGCTCCGCTTCAGTGTGGAGTCGCACATTCAGCCCCCATTCACTTGGCTTCATTGATCTCCAGCAACAACATAGTTACTTTCTCTTTTGCTAGACTGTAAATGTAAGGTTCTGGGGGGGCGGGCCGGCTGCCGACCGACGGCGCTCTGGACCAATGGGAATCCGGAGAGAACTGACCGTTACCTCACAGCAGCCCGCGGCCAATGGGCGGCCTGGGGGAGGAGCTAGGGGGCGTGGCCTCGTCTCTTTAAGGAGGGTAGCTCCTACGCCGCTTCGGATCCACGGTGTTAGAACACGGGCGGTGATGTCATTGGCAACCAATCAAAAACTTAAAAAGGGCCAGCCGGGGCCCGCGCGGAGCAGCTGCTCTTTATTTACATGTAAACCGAACCAGCAGGATGCAATTAACCCTTTCCGGGGCTGAATTGTCAATTGGCTGGACTGGCCGCTCGGGCTCCAACGGGCTCTGCCCACTTGACGGGATCCTACGGAACCCCGTCACGCGGGACGGACCACGCTGTCTCTTTTGTATGCCTTCTTACTCAGGGCGGATGATCGAAAGTGTCGGAGTAACTTTCTAAAAGCAAGAGACAACGAGAACTGTCACTGTCCCCAGTGGGGACACTGGGCTCTTCGAGTGGCTCGAGGTGACTTGACAAGCCCTGACCCAAGATTCACGGACGTCGCCGAGCCGCGGGCGCTGGGACGGTCTCGCGCGCACAGCCAGGGGCATCGTTTCTGTTCCGGCCCGCGTCCCGGGCCATTGGTTGGGGGCTTGGGCTTGGGCTCGGACGCAGCCGACCAGTGGGCCGGCCGGCCCTAGGCAGTGAGGCCGGGCCAGCTCGCCGCGGCCCGGGTCCAGGGGGCCGCCCCGCTGGGCCTCACGCCGCAGGGAAGCGTCGGCCGCCCGCCCGCATAAGTCGCTGCCCCTCTGGCTTCCCTACAGCTACCCCGCGCGGCGGTGGCGCGGCGCCTTCTGGCTCGCGGTTATCTGAGCCCCGGTCGTGCCCCCGCCTCCTCCGCTTACTTGCCAGGGCTCCAGCCGGAGCACCAAGGCGGCGGCGCGGAGGGCTGCTCGGAGGTGGCTGCCTGGGCTCGGGCCGGAAGCTACAGGAGGCGCACCCGGAGCAGCAGCAAGGACGCCCCCTGCCTAGGCCGGGCGTCCGAGAGCTCCTGGTACGCCCGCCACGCCCCTCGGCGCAGGCACCAACCGCCCGCGTCCCTTCTCCCGCCAGGCGCGCAGGGTGCTGGCGCTGCACCCTCCTTCCCAGCGAGACTGGGCAGTCGCCCGCCACTCCGCAGGGCCCCTGGCAAGCCGAGGACTGCCAGGCCCGAGCTTCTGCAGCAGTCTCGCTGGCGGAAAGCAGCCAGCACTCGGTGTAAACCACCAGAGTTGCGAACCCGAGGGGTCGCTGGCCAAGGCGCACGTCTGGAGGAGTGGGGCCTGCCAGCCAGCAACGCGTCTGGAAAATCTCAGGGAAACTGAGGGAAAATTGTCTTGCGGTAGGAACAGGAGTGGAAATGCGGAGATGGACTGCAGAGTGTCTGCATCAAAGAATCCTGAAGAAGTCGAGCTGTTTCCTTCATCCCTCTCCTGGCTGGGAGAGGCGGAGGTGAAGGAGTGAAATGATTATGGTGCAGTAAGACACTGTGAGCATGAGAGAATATTTGGCTACGATTTTTCTCTCACCAGCCTGAAGGTGTTTGGAGACATACTTCAGGCTCCAGGCCTGATAAGTCAGCTAAGTGGTAGCGACATATGCATGTAATTGCTTGAAGTGCAGATCTGAAATCAGAAGATGCCAGACCGTGGCCTGCTGGCCAGCTCTGCTCAGTGCGCTGCTCAGAGAAATCCCCCTGGGTATCTGGGGCGGGAGGGGGGTGCATATGCGTATACTCACAGTCTAGCTTCCACGCCAGCGTTTCAGATGGAAGTAAGCGCATACGATCATCTTAAACTGGAAAGGAGTCTTGTAGCCCCTGACTCCACTCACACACCAACACACACACACACGTCGGTTGGGACACACCAGTTGGTTCTCACACCCTTGGGGATCAACAGGTCCTGGCCAGGAACGTTGGGGGCGGGGGCACTTTCCATAGAAATCAGAAAAGAACTCCCCAGAGGGTCTACCCTGGTGCTCCAAGAGCTAAGGACTCTCTCACCAGAGATAATTACCAGGAAGAAAACAGTTCCCTAACTGGGAGGCTGGAGAGCTCTGGAGGTCAGTCCAGATTTTGACTCTCACGGGTTGTGTCTGTTCATCTAGAGTCACTGCATTCACGCCTTCATCTGTGAAATGGGAATACCCCGATTAAGAAAAAAAAGGCAAAAATTCAGGTGCAAGTGCTCAGGGGGGAAAAAAAGGGTTACTGATAAAAGGCATTCAGGGGAAAAGCACCGTCCTTGCTTCAGGAAATGGGGTGCTCTGTGTAAGGGGACTTATGAGCTGTAAACTATAAATCCATTGCTAACACCTCGAAGTCGAAGCCTGGGTGAGGCAGGGACTTAGACAATTGCGGGAGAGTTCTTAGCAGCTTTTCCTCTAGGCCCAGAAAGGGAAAGTAACTTCAAGAAGAAATGTAATGCATTTAATGACATGATGATTTTATTATAGTTTCAACCTAGTGATTATAACGTAGTTGACTAAAAATGGAAGCCATCCAGGCTGAACAGTGGGGAAATGATGGCAACATTTCTCCTTATTTGTCAAACCTGAAACATGGAATAAATATGTCATTAACATACACAATGATGTAATTATTGTTTTAATTAGGCATCTCGAAGTGTATAGTTTATATTCAAATTATAAAGTGGTAAAAAATCAGATTAGAGATGCATATCTTTCCAGCTGCTACTCTTCTAAGCTTCTTTCCTACAAAAAAGAGAGGTGCTGTGCCTATTTTTTGAGTCATAAATGTGAAAATGCTATCTGAAATAGTGCCCTTAGATTTAAACTTGTAATATCAGCCAGCCAATGGCTATGAACCTGAACTGTAAACAAATGGCCAGCAAAGCCTTTATGTTCAATTTTAGTCCCAAAGAAACAGCAAAGCATCTCCGTTGTATTTTAGTGTTCTAACATTATATTCAGCCACTTCTTTGTCCCTACAAACAAGCATCATAAAAAAATACGGTCTCTTTCAGTGCAAAGTACTGTGTGTTATACCCAAAGATGAAGATAACTTAGGCCGACGTAGAAGATATACATGGGTCACGTGGAACAAGCGTAGTCATTAAGTGACATTGTACTGGAGTGGTACCTGTGGGGAGGATGGCAGAAGGTAGGGGCTGGGTGAGAATTAGGCTTTCCAAATAATCTTCAAGGTCAAGGTGGGTCCCTGGAGATTCTAGAATTAAGGCAGAGGGAGGCTTAGAGAAAAGTTGGAAATAATACATCCCAGAATAAAGGTGATGTTAAAGCATCAATAAGTGAGGCATGGAAAAGCCAAGTGACAAAAGCAGTTGAGGTCACTGAGGCCAACCTGGTGAAACATCCCGTGACACCCTCCAGGCCTAGAGAAGGACCGATAAGCAGTCTCCCCCCTCCCCCACCGCCCCCACAAGAGGTGGCCACTGCAGTGTTTGATGGGGTGATGGAAATAGCAGTGGGCCCGTCTGCTTTCTCAGTATCCGTGAGTGTGGACACAGGAGGACACAGGTCTTGCCCTCTGAACTCGTGGGTTGGCTGCCCCTATAGCCCAGGGAGAGGCTCGG
Organism: Phyllostomus discolor; assembly: GCF_004126475.2. Classification (NCBI taxonomy): domain Eukaryota; kingdom Metazoa; phylum Chordata; class Mammalia; order Chiroptera; family Phyllostomidae; genus Phyllostomus; species Phyllostomus discolor. The sequence continues at coordinate 17,147,948 of NC_040917.2, read as the reverse complement.
ACCCACTAAAGGTTCCATATTTGTGTTTGCCAGTGTGGTAGCCCCTGGCCACATGTCACTATTGCACACTTGAAACGTGGCAAAGATGAGCTGCAATGTGCTCTGAGTTTAAAATGCACGCTGGATTCTGAAAACATAGAAAATGTAAATCATCTCCATCATTTTTACGGCAGTCGCATGTCACATTGTTTGGATATGCCAGTGTGAATAAAGTGTTAATGAAACGAATTTTACCAGTTTGTTTCTACTTTTTAGAATATGGCTAGCGTGCAGTTTGAAATGGCTTCTGCAGTTTACATGTTTTTATTGGCAAGGCTGTTCTAGAACCCATCACTGCTCCTTTGATTTGAGGTCACGCTGGTGCCAAAGGCAACAGAACCACAGAACGGCGCGCCTGGAAGGGACTTCGGAGCTTATCTAGGCCAGTGGCTCTCAAATTGTGTTAGGCTGCGCCGGAGGAGCAGGGGGCGCTGGGTGCACGGTGATCGACGTGGGAGCAGCCAGGAGCTGGTGCAGCTCTGAGACCTGGCTCCTGCCCCACCCTGAACACTTGGTGGGTGGGTTGTTTGTTTGTTTGTTTGTTTAATTCCTGAGCCCCAAAGTAACATATCACTTGAAGAAAGGATTCTGGTTGGTTTCTTGTTCTATTTTTCTTGTTCTATTTTGTTTTGTTTTTTTAATCCTGGCCCATCATTTTTTTTCCCCTTTAAGACGTGAAGCAATTGAGATAGTGTGAGGCCAAGATAATGGAGGTGGCATGGGCAAAGGTAGGCTTGACCTCCGACCTCCTGTCAAAGTCCAGCATGGCCACTGCTGGACGCGGGAGAGGAGGTGACCGATCAGCCGGGGGACCTGGAAAAGTCCCTGTCGCAGCTGACACTAAGCACTTTCCCTTCCCAAGCAGTCATGTTTCCTCCCCCCCCCACCCCCAAGGCCTGCTGCTCCTTGTCAAAAGACAGTGCTGGCTGGGCCCACGTGTGTGCATCATTGACTCGAACGCATTTCCTCCATGAAAATAACACAGACAAAGCTCACTGCTGGCCACAGGTCTCCAGCGTGCCTTGCTCCGAGAGGGACGGCCTAGTATGATGATGTGTTGCGACATCAAAGGCAACATCTTCCCGCTGGCCAAGATGAGCAACCATTTTCTCATTAGGGAATACGATCCAACCCATGGCCCCTGCGTCTGCCTGCGTTGCAGAGGGGTGTTCTGGGATGGCGACCCCCCTCAGGCCCTGCAGAATCCGTGGAACCTTCTCAGCATTTCTGCCTAGGTGCACACTGAACTGCCCTCTGGGTATAATAACGAGATCCTTCGGCTCGCCAAGTGGGGTGCAATCTTCCTGGCTTATCTGTACAATGAAACATTGAACGGATTCTAAATATCTAGCATTTGGAAAGATTTTAACAGGTAACACGGCTGAGTGTTTTGCTCTGTGCCAAGTGCTGTTACAAGTGGTCTACGCGCATTAACTTGAATAAATCCTCATGTTCACGTCGAAGCTATAAGGAGGTACTCTCGTTAGCCTTGAAAGATGGGGAAACACACACAGAGAGGTGAAGTAATCCGCCCGAGGACACACAGCTAGAAAGCAGCAGAGGTGACATTTGAACCCAGACGGCCTGACGCCAGAGCAGCTGCTTGTGCCTAGGATGGTATTCGTTCTCTTTCTGGATTTTATCAACTTCTATCCCATCCCCCGCAGCCTTCAGACTGCCAGGATACTTTTGATGGCCTCTTCAGAAGAATTCGCAATTTTTCCTCTGCTGTCTCCCGAATGGTTCAGAATCCATTATACCATCCTCACCTGTCTCACTCTCACGACGCATCCCCCTCCCGTTTGGCGTTTGCTAAAACCTCTACGTTGTTTCCAGAATCCTCCCAATAGTGCGTCTCCACTCCTCGGGGTTTCGATGGCTGCTGCCAGCTGGACTGACGGATTCAAAGAAGAGCCTGTCACACATCTCCCGCCCAGATCTCGTCTTGTGTGCCGCCCCACCCCCGCACCTGGCACAGGAGCTAGCTAGCGCGCATGGGGGGAGCTCCGTGGGTTTCTGTTGAATCAACGAATGAATGAATGAATGACCGAATGGTCAATGAATCAATGAATCGGCGGCATTTTTACAACACACCCCTGAACGGTTTCCTCCTAGGTGCGTGCCCTGGGTCATCTGATACCTTTGCAGCTGTTGGTTTGGGTCATCTGCAACAGCAAATGGTTTAGCGACCTCCAAAGCCCCTAAATTCAATTCTCTTCTGAATTGTAAATGCAGATATGAATCAAGTGTCCATCTCTGGTGAACCCCACTGTGTACACATAACTCTGGCTGTTTGTGTCTACTGTGTCCTCTCGTTCATAGTTTCACTCTGACTCCTGTCTCCCTGGCTTCTGCAGGAACATCAGCATCTTGCCCGCCCGCCCCTCCTCCTCGTGAGCCACACCTGCTCGTGTCTTTGCAGGTCTCAGCACCTTTTGTATTGCGATCACCTCCGGTGCTGAGGAAAGTGTCCCTTCCGTGCTCACTGAGTTTCAGCAGGCTGACAGTATCTTACATTTTCTTTCCAGCACCTTCCCAGTGACAGCACCCAGGGCATCTGTTTCCTTTGACGGTGGCTGCGCCAATCTTGACTGAGGCCCACAAATTGCTTTTTTCCCCAAAAAAGGCCTTTCATCAAGCACCTGCGCCTGGAAGCCACCAAGTCCAAGTCCCTGGGAGTTGGCAATGTGCTCTGGAAGGAATTGCTGCCTCCCATTCTGGGCTGGATGGGGAGCAGCGACCCGAGGAGTCCTGTTTCTAGGGTTCTGTGAAGCGGACGCACATGCCCCGTCCAACACGTCCCACCCAGGGGGACTCATCGGTGTCGGCCCTGATTTACGTGGTGAATACGGCCACCACAACTGCTGGCCTGCAAGGGCCAGGAATGTCCAAACGGGTGGCCGAGTCCCTTTCCAGGGGGATTTAAGTGTCCACTGTGTGCTGAGCACTGAGCCCCCAGGACCCCTCCCAGCACACAGTAGGTGCTCACACGAATTCAAGGCAGGCCGGGTCAAGTCAAGTGGTTCACAGGGTAAGAGAACAACCCCTATTGCAAGTGGTGACATTTTTAGTTCAGGTAGGAATCTTGGAGAACGAGGAAATGTCACTGGCTCCATAAACAAACATTTCGAGTGTAAAGAAGATAAACAGATTGGATCCGAGAGGGGCCAGCCAAAATGCTGGGCTGCATTTCATTCATCCGCGGATGCCCAGGGCCCGGGATACGGCATGAGTGGGTGACAGAGAAAATGTGTCACCTTCCCACAGGAACGCACGAAGACGTATATAATTCCCAGGGAGTCCCTAGCCACCCTCGTGCTGGGGAAACCGATGCTACTTGGTAACCTGCTCTTCTGAACTTGACATTGAACTCATGACAGCAGCCAGTCCAGTGAAGTGTTTTCTCTGCACGCCTCCAAGAGCAGAAACGCCAGCGGACTCCGCCTTCCATTTCAAGCCTCCCGTCATAGGGCAGTTTTCCAGAAGACAGACCAGAGAAGCCAGAGACTTCAGGCAGCGAAGTCTCGAGACTTACGCATCGAGATCAGGCAGCATGCTCCCCCGATGGCGGCTTCTAGCCCACCGAGCACTTGTGACTGCTTTTTCTGCAGGTCACACTCCTCCTTGCCCGCTTCCCACCCTCCAGTCATCAAAATCACGTGTGCGGGGAAGAAGGCGAATCCAAAGAAGGAAGGAAAGGAGGCAAAAGAGCCAGAGATGGCTGGGGATTTTTTGTTTTCTTAATACTTTTTGCTCGTTGTTTTTTTATATATTTTAAAGGTACTAACTCTATTGAATTTGTTGCACGCGGTTTCCTTATTTATATAGTTTAAATTTGTATTGAATTTACCGGGGTGATGTTGGTCAATAAAATGATATAGGGTTCGCGTGTAGAGTTCGATACTACATCTTCTCTACGTTGCACTGTGTGTTTGCTACCCCAAGTCAGGCCTCCTTCCATTCCCCTCTTGTTTATATGTTTGACTTCCAGGTTGGGAAGGGTATATTTGGGCAGAGAGAGAGAGAGGGCAAGGAGTGGACATGGAGAGGGAAGGTGGGCAACTGTAGACATTTTTTTTTGTTTGTTTTCACAAGCGAAGTAGGCTGGGACACACTCTGGCCACAGAAAAAGGCTGTTGAATGCTTTGCAGCCAAGACATGCGACAGCACTGAAGCCCAGCGTGGTTGTCCCCAGCGGTCCCTGGGCCACACCCCTGAGATGTCTGAGTCACAGCTGCCCCTTAGAGAGATGCACCAAGACCGACAGCAACCGACAGCCCCTCTGCGGGGGGCTGGGGGCCTCCGAGATGAAAGAAGCCAGTCCCCGCCCCTCCGGGGAAGCTCAGAGAAAGGGCGTGTGGGGATGTTCACGTGCACATCCACAGTCACTGTATTCGGGCCTCGGGGAACCGGAAAGGCAGGTTTCTCTGGTCCCACAGTAAAAGGAGCAGAATGTGCCTCCTTCCTGTGAAGACACAGAGGTTTTCCTCCTGTATGTTCCAGCTACTGTGATCTCCATCTGTGGCCATTTGGCCATGCTGTCTAGATGGTTGGTCAAATGTTATTCTGGGCATTTCGGTGAGGGCTGTTTTTTGGATAAGACTGATGTTTAAGTCCATGGACTCTGAGTAAAGCAGATTACCCTCCATATCGTGGGTGGGCCTCACCCAACCAGTTGAAGGCCTCAATAGAACAAAGACTGACTTCTCCCGAGCAGGAAAGATTTTTACTGGCACATGACCTTCAGACTTCCATTGCAACATCAGCTCTTCCTAGGTCTCCAGCCTGCCAACCAATGCCCTGCAGTTTTTGGACTTGCCAGCCTCCGTAATCACATCAACTCCTAAACTACGTTTCTCTCTTTATATGCATACATCAGGTTGGTTCTGTTTCTCTGGGGAACGCTGAGTAATGATACATCTTTATTTCCTTCTGTGGACAGAGCAGGGGAAAGCCTGGGAGATGAGAATTGTGTCAAACACCAACACACCTCCCTTCCTGTCCTGTGTCACTAAAGACACTACTCTGAAAAGGTAATGAGGGTACACTGAATAAATCGAAGATGGCAAAACATTTTGATTAAAAAATCTAACCTAAAATTATTGATACAAACGAAAAAATCCCCTCCCACCCCCAATTTATCAGGAAAAAAATAGAAAATTGCAAATGAGCCTCCTGGCTTTGGAATTCTAAAGCAATCTAGAGGTTGGAAGGATAAAAATGAGCCTTCAATATGTTTCTGAGCCTCCGATTTGTGTCCATTCAGCCCGAAGGAGAAAAGAGATGAATATTTTTGCTTTCCTCTCAATGCATGTTTACTCTTTATCTCAACATCCTGAATTCCGAGGCCGTCAGTTTTCATGGTAAGTACAGATTGCCTTCCCAATCTTCTATTGTGTGTTAAGAAAGCCACTTTAAGTCCCAGAATTAATGCGGACATCTTGTTGCCGTTATTTATTTCTGGCTACTTTTGCTTTTCCAAGTTAATCGACATATGGTTGAGTTATTATATGATCTCAGCCTAAGGGCTTAAGGAGAGCAATTCTCGAAATGAAGAGGTCACAGTCCACAAAACCCCATCGGGGGCAAAAATGTACTCTATTTTCTGCAGCTGCCTGATGTTGTCAGTTTTTCTGCCTCTTATCAGGAGTGTGTGCCGTGCTCGACGGTGAAGATCCTACTCGGCTTCTTCCTCCCTGGCTCCTGGTCCACTGGAAGTGTCCTGCCTGTCATCTTCCCCCACTCTGAGGACGCACCCCGGGGCACCTTGTTAAGAGTGCTGGTTCTGCCCTGGCTGGCATAGCTCAGTGGATTGAGCGTGGACTGCGAACCAAAGCGTCGCAGGTTCGATTCCCAGTCAGGGCACATGCCTAGGTTGCAGGCCACAGCCCTCAGCAACTGCACATTGATGTTTCTCTCTCTCTCTCTTTCTCTCTCCCCCTCCCTTTCCTCTCTAAAAATAAATAAATAAAATCTTTTTTTAAAAAAAAGAGTGCTGGTTCTGATCCAGCAGGTCAGGGCTGGGACTGGGGGTTCTGCATTTCCTAACACGCTTTCCGGTGGCTTTGATGCGCCCGGTGCACGGAGCACACTTGGCGCATCTAGACGCACACCAGGCAAGATGGTAGCCAGCAGCCCCACGTGGGAGCTGAGGGGAGCGCCGGAACTGTGCGAGTCACAGGGACTCTGAGTGCAAAGCACATGCCGGATTGTGAAGATCCCATGGGAAAGACGGGACAAAATATCTCATCGATAATGTCAGATTACGGTAAACCCTCCAAGTCATTGATAGGTTCCACAGCTTGAAGCAAGACAATATATAATGACACCGATTCTACACAATTCAGATTGATCTAAACAAGAGTTAGTTTCCCACGGCATCTCATCAATGTTGCAACAAAATGACTTGAACGAAATGACACGACTTGAGGACTTGCTGTACTTCAGCCCGGACGCTCCTGAACCTCTAACCTAGACTCGGGCTTCCCACGGACCTGCGGGCCATCCCAGGCTGACTGTTCCTGGTCTGAACGCAGGGGAGGAGTTTGCATCAGAATGAAGCACGCGTTACCAAGCACGCTGTCCGTCTCAGCTGACTTTTCCCGCTCTCTTTGAAAGGAGCAGCACATGAGTTTACCCTCTCGTCATGCACAGAGCAGTGCTTTGGGGTAACACGTTCTCCCCACTACAGTTCAGCCTCAATGCCCGTAGGCATGTCTCCGCTCCTAAACTTCCTCCTGCTCCGTCACTGTCTTCCTCTATGCGTTGGTGCCTCCCTGCACCAGGTCTCCAAGCCAGAAACACAGAGGGGGGTGGGGGGGGGGGGGGGGAGTTTATCCTACATCTTCACCTTCCTTGACCGGAGGTCTCAAAGCCACTCTCTTCTCTTCACCCTCCTCATCACTGTTCAATCTATGCTACCACAGTCTTGCTTCGATATTGCCACAGGGCACAAGCAAGTCATGCTCCACGCTGCTGCCTCAGCTAAAATCTAAACCCTCCACTCCTCGGGTTAACCCTTCAGGGGCTCCTCATCGTCCAGGTGAATGCCCTGGAATGGCCTTTGGTCCCTTCCTTGCAGCCCAGTGTTCTGAACCACCAGCACTCGACCTTCCTTTGACCTCCGAGACTCCATGCATGTCGCTCCCTTCAGAAGTGACTTTTGGTTTATAAGTCTGTCGCCTCGGTGCCTTACCCCTTGGAAAAGAGTCTCTGTGTAAGACCAACATCTAGCACAGTGCCTGGGACATAATAGGCGCCCATTACCTGGTTGTTGAGTGAATAAAGGAAGTCGAGGCAGAAAGGGGTCATGAAATGCTGCTTGTGGCCATGTCGGTCTCAGCGCCTGGGCTGGGCTGAGCCTGTGGGTGAAGTCACAGAACTCCAGGGACAGAGATGGAGGCTGTGGGGCTGGGAGGCAGGGGAGCCATTACTGGGGTGCTTCCACTGGGGCTGCTGTGGCTGAATCTGGTACAGTCTGAAAGCTCTCCTGGACCACATCAAGAGCAGTCATGGCTGAGACCCTCTTTCAGAATAAAAGCCCTACCTCCTGAGTACTCTGTCAGCTAGTTTTCATTTCCAGGCTCCCCTGGTTCCTTTCTCTTCCGACCCAAGTCTCTTTCCAACTCCTTCCAGCAACACTACTATTTTGGCTTCTGCCCTTGCCTTAGACCCTGTTTACTTACCATTCCCTTTCTGCCTTTGCATTCCTTTCAGATATGACTCGCAAAATCTGGCCCCGGACTCAGCACAGCTATAGACCCTCTGCCCTGGTCATTAGGACTTCATTTACTATGTTGTCACCTCACACCCAAAGAATGACAGGTCGGACAGAGGAGAGAGGAGGTGGGGGAAATCTAGCACAATCGTTTGGAGACAAATAATAGATTATGGCTGGAAACTCCCGTCTTGATTTGGCTCAAGGGCCACAGTTATATTTGGCTGCCCCCTGATTGACATAATTATTATTGCCAGAAATTAATTTTAGAAAGAACTTAAAAGGAGGACATGGGTGATTAAAGCTCTAATAATAACATTTCTGAAAAGTCTGGGTTAATGAATCTGTAACTCAGGTAAAAGAAAAAGAGGCTTCAGGTGGTCAGGGATTCGTACCTGGAATGGAGCTCGGGGAAAAAAAATTTCTACTGGGGAGTCAAGTAGGGCAGGGACAGATCACGTGCCCCTAAGAAATCCTGGGGAAATAGAAAGACACGTTTTTTTGATGCTTGTTTTTGCATCAAAATTTCCTCTAAAAATGTTGTGAGTAAAATAAAGTTTCCCAAAGCAGATAATGTCTTAAAGTCATTCACTGAGCATACCTTAAACTCAAGGCACCTGATTGGTCCCTTTGGAAGATGCCATGCTGTGGGCGGGGCCCATCAGAGCCCTGCTTGAGGCATTCTGGCCACTCATAAGCCAGCATCCGCTTTGATTAGACCAACCTGATTGGCTGATACCCTGCCACTTGTTAAATATTTTGAGTATCACGCTTGGATGTAAGGCAAACTTTCTGTCCTAAAATAGCTCTCAGTTTAGAGGTTGAGATAAGCCCCCACGAAACTATAATGCCATGCTGTGCCCTGCTAATGGTTACTATTGTGTTTTACCTTGTCCTTTACACAATGCTTTCATAACTTCATTGCATTTGAACTTCACCTCTGCTGTGCGGTGCGTGTCCGTATTCTCATTTTGCTGATAAGGAAGCAGGAAGTTCACAGAGGGAAGCATTCTCTCACACTTCATGGAGCAAGAACCTGTCCTGATGGACAATATCTGATTTTCCATCCAGTGCTCACTCACAGTGTCCAGCGCCTCCCTATCTGAAATAGGAGATTCCTTCGAGCAAACAACTGTGTACTGCATGAATTAATTCTCCATTTCTAAATACAGATTTTCATACCCAAGTAGCTGTGTGAAGATCATCCTCCTAGCCCTGTAGCCCTGAGAGAAAGTTTCAAAAGCTCATTCTGGGAAACGAGCTGTTAAAAAGCTCAGGCGACACATTTGGGGGAAGCGTGGAGTGGCCTTCAGGCCCTCGGCTAGGCAGTGAGGTGTACAACAGGCAAGCAGGTGGGGAACCAAACAGCAAGGGCAACAAGAGAGTGGATGGCAAGGGGAGAAAGAGAGGAAGGAGGGAAGGGAGGGAGGGAAGGAGAGAGAAAGAGAGAGAGGGAGGGAGGGAGAGAGAGAGGGAGGGCGGGGGGGCGGGAGGAGGGGGGGCAAGGAGGGAGGGGGAGAAAGGGAGAGAGGGAGGGAGGGAGGGGAGACAGGAGAGAGAGAGGGAGAAGGAGAGAGAGAGAGAGGGAGGGAGAGAGAGAGGGAGGGAAGAAGAGAGGGAGGGAGAGCGAGGGAGGGAGGAAGGAAGGAAGGAGGGGAAAGAAAGGAAGAAGAGGAAACAAAAGCTACATGATAAAATGTGCCCAGCGAGCTAGGGTCAGACACACCGGGAAACTCGGTCGGATGCTGGTCGAAGGAGCCCTGCGGTCTGCAGAAGAAGCTGGGGTGCTCCGGGAATTCGCTCAGGCAGAGCACCCCCTTTTCCAACAGGCCACAGGCAGGTGCGGCTGCTCTGGAAGCACCCAAAGCATTTACATTCCTGGCCATGGACAGCTTGTGACCGGGGCGCAGGGGGCGGGGCGGGGGAAAGAACCAAATTATCTCCCGGGTGAGTGATGTCCCTAATCTATAAAACCAGTGGTCCAGCGTGCTCCCGGTATGGATCCAGGCTCTCAGGCCGGGGGCCTTCTGGCCGATCTGGTGCCTCTTCTTCCGCATATGACACACACTCAGCCCCCTTCCACCCATGCTGATCCCGGGGATGACTTCCTTCATCACACCTTACAGAAATACGCGGCCAGGATGGGAAGGGACCTTAGAATGTGTTCAACGAACCCCTGCTTTTCCCAGGAATGGAACATGACATTTACGAAAGGGAAGTGACTGGTTCAAGGTCACACGCAAGGGTAGTTACACAATTAAATTAGAGGCTATAGTTTCGGGTAGCTGTTACTAGGCCTGCGTTCATTTCATCGTCTGGAGCAGCCTTACTCTCCGACGCCTTGTGCGAGTCGCCACTCCACTGGGAATTCTCCAGTGTCAGCCGTGGAAATGCGGCCGCCTGGTCGGCACCCGCTCCCCGGAACACCCGGCTGTCTCTATGAGCTGCATTTCTGGTGATTCGGGTTCCACGTTGTGCACACGGGGTGGTGTCTCTCGGGTACATCCTTGGAAAGACTCCAGAAAATCAGTTTTTTTCTATGCAGCAAAGAAGCTTGTCACGGTGACTATTTGATGGCTGACTCCTTCTCCTGACGGCTCTAACCAGGCTCTGTCTTCAGGCCCGGCACACCCGCCATTGTCATCCGGTGCCCTTTGGTCACTGCTGGCTTCGCTCTGCTGGGAGGGGTGCACAGTTTAGACATGCACGGGGGGGGGGGGGGGCCATTCGTCCGTGTCTTTAGGTCCTGAATGCTGAGCGTGGAGACTCAGGCCCGGAGCGCAGGAGGGGCACAGCAACTACCTGATGACTGACCCCACGTGGCCCTTGGCAAGTGGATTTGAACCACACGGGACCACTGACATGCGGATTTTTTTCATAAGTACTGTAAATGTATGTTCTCTCCCTTGTGATTTTCTTAATAACAGTGCCTTGGCCCTAGCTTCCTTGATGGGAAGAATGCATCACAGAGTACATATAATGAGCTCCCCCTTTCCTGCCGCCCTGGCACCTAAGACAGCCCGGCTTTGCCATCTCCTCCTCTTGGGTGCCAAGCAATCAGCCTCCCAGCCCAGTGGGGCAGCTCCCAGGACCGTTTTCTAGGCCTCCTTGGAGGGCTTTGCTCTTCCTGCCATAAGCCGCCTGCTCTAGAGAATGAGGGCATTTTCCCCATCCCTCACCTCGGGGACAGCATCCCCATCCAGCGCTAGGAGGTCTGAGGGCCACTTCCACGGTGGCCAGCCGGCCCTCTGGGGCTCTCCTGCCCACCAGGGAACAGAGCTGCCCTCTTGATACGCAGGCAGTTCTTTTCTCCCACAACCCCTACCAGGTCAGACACGCCCCGCCCTGTCTGAAGGTCATCCAGGGGATCCGGGTGCAACACAGCTGCTTGCATTACGGGATGACATCAGAGGGAAGAGCTTCGCCTTGAGAACCAGCTGCCCTGAGGTCAAGTCTGGCAACTTCTACTTCTTGTGCAACCTTGGGCGAGTGACTTAATTTCCCTACAACTGGTTTCTTTTTTTTTGTAAAATTAGAGAAATACCAGAATCTCTCTCCTAGGGTAGAATGCAGATTAAATGTGAAAGTTTCCCAGTGCTTGGTATATAATATCCATGATGAATAATGTTTCCACAGGTATGAGAGGGAAAAAAGAAGTGATGGGTTATTTTCCGAGAATGGCAGTGGAAATTGGAGAGGTCAAGAGGGTCAGATGCACCATACAAGAAGCAAATAGGCTCTGGAGGAAGATGAGGATGGTGCTTGGAGGGAGGGAAAATGAAGAATTAAAGAAAGAAGACGAGACAAGGAAAGAGTAAGAAGAAGGTCTCTTCTAAGCTCCTCAGGAAACAGACCTTTGGGGAAGAGTCTTCATGTTTTGAGTAACTTTCCTGACTAGCTCTCCCCATGCCCCAGACAAGGGTATGGCCCCAGACTGTGGAACACACAGCCTGTCTCTTATTTTGTAATTTTATAATCTTCGACCCCTGGGCTATAAACTCTGTGACAGTAGCAACTCTCTACCTTGGCATATTAGGGTGCCCCCGGTCTAGCACGATGCCCCCAGACAGGATAGTCTGGCTGCATTTAAAGCAACCCCCGGGGCTCTCACTGTCTGGCCACAAAGTGTGAGCTTCAGATTCCTGACTTAAAATGATGACCGTGGCCCTGGCTGGCGTAGCTCAGTGGATTGAGTGCGGGCTGCGAACCAAAGTGTCGCAGGTTCGATTCCCAGTCAGGGCACATGCCTGGGTTGCAGGCCATGACCCCCAGCAACCACACATTGATGTTTCTCTCTCTCTCTCTCTCGCTCTCTCTCTCTCTCTCCTTCCTTTCCCGCTCTAAAAATAAATAAATAAAATCTCTAAAAAATATTTTTAAAAAATGATGACCGAAGAGGGTTAAGTCACCAGTTCCTTTCCTTGCTATGAAAACAACAACAGCAAAAAAATGAATACAAGTTAAATGTTTATTCTCCTTAACTTCCATTCATTTGGGGTGTCAGCCTGTGTGTGCACAGCCTGTGTGTCTCCTCACGAGTGTGCCTGGCTGGGGGAGAGAAAACGGTTAAGGCCCAGACAGACCCCCGTCCAGTTCTGCAAGGCCTGGTCACTCTTTTGTGTCCTAGATAACATGCGTCCCTTCGGGGGACGCCCCGGGGTAGACACAGGTCAGGCGGAGAGGCCCCGCTTCTGGCTCCACCCCAGCGCAGCTCTGCTAGAACTCGGTATCTCTGTCCTGCTCACACCCCCCACGGCAGCTGCCTTCTGCAATAACAAGCCTCAGCAATCTCCGTGCAAGCTCAGCCCATCTGTCACTCAAGAACTAACTGGCTATAACCCTCTCTTCACCGCTCCCGTCTCTCCTGCATCCCACCCTGCAGAGTCCAGGCCTTTTAGCAGCTCCGAAGGCTGATCCTTAGCTAAGAGACTCCTCTGCTCTTGTCCTGGTTCCCTGTGTTTATTGAAGAAACCGTCCACCAGAGGCTGGGGTAAAGGGGACTCTCACCTGTGAGTGTCCCTTTTCTCCGGGATCATTGCTCAGTGGCTGAAAAATGCCTCACATATTGTGCCCTGTTTTGTGTTTGTTTATGGCAGGAGGGTTAGTTCAGGAGTAGCTAGTTCCTCACAGCCAGAGGTGGATGTCTTGATTAAGCCAGAATTTAAACCCTTGTCCATCGGAATCCAGAATTAGTCATCTCAACTACTACGCTGTCTTGCATCTCAGGGTAAGGAGAAAGATGTTGAAACTTAGGCATAAATTGTGGAACAAGACCAAGGGCATGATTGAAGTTTTTAGATCGGGGTGCTGAGCACAGAATTCCAATTTCCAGGTAGGATGGGGTGCAGGGGAGAAGCTATTGTTTGAATAACAGTAACGATAACACGGCCTTATGGACATCCACTGTCTTCAATGTGCATTTGTGCCAATTATTTTATTCTCACAGTAAACCTGGTCCTACGTGGATATAGTAGGAGTCATCGTTCCCGTATGACAGAGGAAGGACTCAGAGACCAAGAAGAGCAAAGTGGATCCTGAGATCACACAGCTAGTTTATACAAGGTGGTAGGGCCAGGACCTAGGTCTCCTCAAGTGCAGACCTTTATTGCCTGTTCCCCTCCCCAAAAACACGATGAACTTAGGACATCTTCACAGAACAGGAGGAGCCTGGGAAGTGGCTGCAGCCTTGGGTCAAGAGAGGAGACCTTGGTCACAGCTGGGCAGGGAAACCTTCATGCTAGCTCGTGCTAACAAACCTGTGGCTTCCTGGCCAGAGGCGCCAAGGAGAATGTGGTTTTACAGGGTGGCGTCCTTCAGAGAGGGCTCATCCATCCGTGCATCCTGGAAGATAGCGAAGATAGCTTCCCAGTTCTTCCTATCTGCCCTCATTCCCTCCTCTCCCTCACCCAGGAAGAACACCGCTGCTTCTGCAACGTGCCCATGCAATAAATAACCGCCAGTCACTTGGCAAATATCAAACGCTACAGAAGTAATTATTAATATCTCATCACCCTGATTGTGGATTTATAGCCGACATCCATCAAGTGCGGCAGGGGAAGAATTTACCTAGGACATAAATATGCATGCGTACTGGATAATGCACACGGTCTCCCATTCCGGAGGTGAGCATCTATATAGCAAGCTCAGGATGGAATTAATTACGGTCCAATTGGAAAAAAAAATGCTCTCAACAGCATCCCTGCTGGAAAAAGCTCACTAGCTTTTATCTGTCAAGGCTGTCTACTGGCTCAGCTAATATTTTATCAATCATATTTAAAAGTAGTGTTTTCTTATCAAGAGTTTGTCCTGTGTCTGGCTCATCATTTAGACGGGCTAACGGGAATGGAGGAATCTGCTGGGGTTAGTTTGAAAAGCTCCAAAGCTGAAGCTCGGTGGCTCCTGGTTCCCGTAGAAAGCGGGTCTGGGAAGTCCCGCTGGAGGCGCAGACCCCCAGGCCCAGGGCAGGCGACAATGAACCGAGAGGACTGAGGACAGTGGTTCCCACTAGTTCGCTCCAAAACTCAGCAAAGAGAAAACCGAACTGCAGATTCTCCTCCCCACGGAAGACAGATACAATGCCCTGGATATAAAGCAAGGGGCATTTTCCAGAACAAGGGAAGAACTTCACAGTGTAGTCAATGACTTTATTTTAGAGCTGCAGCGATGGAGTCGCAGAGAATTCCCATAGGGTTGGGATGGTCCCAGCCCTTCCACTGTCCCGAGGAAGACCCCGCAGGCCACGGCGCGGTGACCCCGGAGGATGAACAGACCTGGGGGCAGGGGGATGGGATGGGCGAGGCCTGGAGCATGCGCAGTAAGAAAAACAGTCATTACCTCTGACATCCAATGGTGCCGTGTGGTTTGCAAAGCCTCCTCCACGCCTTGGCTTCTCTCTTCCCTGCGCGGTCTCCCTGGGGAGACGGCAGGGCAGTCATCTTGGTGTCAGAGATGAAGAGGAGCCAGGCCCAGCGGGCGCACCAAGCGAGGCTGCCAGACATCTGAACCTTGGCAGAAATGGAATTTAAACCCGATGGGTTTTTTTTTCCTGCACTACATCTGATGATGCTCTTTTGAGGATCAGAATTCAGTCAACTCTGGTTCATCAAAGCCCGCCCGCCCGGCGGCTGAAGACCTGAGCCGGGGAGCACAAGGCAGGGCTGCTTTCAAGAAGCTCTGGGTGAGCCTCAGCTGCCCTGCCACGTCCCGTGTGCTCCTTCAGCAAAGCCTGTGCAAGGGGAAGTTTTATTTAGGTGAAGGCGAGTGTCTGCGATGCTCACGCCTTCCAGCAGCATCAGCAAAATCTGGAGAGGGGACTGAATGCAAACCAATCCAACAGCGAGAGCAGATGCAAACCGCTCTCTCCCCAAATTACAGTCCCCCTCTCTATGCTCGTTTTTCTCCGAGAGCGTCTCTCTGCCCCCCTAGAGCACGTACAGCCACTCTGGGGGTGCGGACGGTGTCTTCATCTCTATAACCCCCATCTTTGGGCTAGGCACGGTGTGGTGCATGCTGCAGCCACGCTCACTGATGCTTATTAAATAAAAATTAATTTGCAACGTAAGTCTGTCACAGCCTACTGGAAAGATCTCCACCTTTTGGCCGTTTGTCTCCTTCAGAGGAGGCCTTCTGAACCTTCTTCAGGGTTTTGAAGATCCAGATGAAACTTGCACTTTAAAAACAGATAGTTGCAATTAAAGGTGCGTGGGGCATGGGCCTCTCCGGTTTTTCCCGAGGATGGAAACACGGACGGCTGCTTCAGTTAGTTCAAAGGAAAAAGTATCCAAACAAGTTGTTAGGTGCTTTCCACAGAGATTAATGGGCACCAAAAGGTTTCCCCAAGCTGGGTGGTAGCAATGGTTACAAATCTTCCGTTTTTAGCATTGGATGGAGAGGAGGGAAAAGGCATTTGAGGGCAAATGCTTAAAAAATTCAGAGATTCGATTTGATGGTGCACATAGGTGCTCTGGAGTCGAAGGCCACACCAGCACGCGGCTCGGCCGTCAGCCGGAAAGGAGGCGTTCCCACTAACCGGCTACGTGGTCTCCGTCCTTGCTTCCCGGCGTGTGGTCAGCAGCAGGAGCACGACCTCACCTGGGGGCTTATCAGAAATGCAGAGTCTCAGGCTGCATCCTGAACCTGCTGGGTTAGAATCTGAAGCAAGACGGCCAGGTGGTCCGGGTGCCTATTAATGTTTGGGGAGCACGGAACTTATCAATAATTTCTAGCTGTTTGTATTTGGGAATATGGAGGTGCCTGGTTTACCCCCACAGATTGGAGCAGGCAGACTTAGAGGGGTTTCTCACTCCGGGACTAGGTCAGAGTAGCAGGTATTAGGTCCACCCAGCTCTGGGGCAGACGTGGCCACGGAAGGTTATGACAGCCACTGCCCAGAGCCAGTGTTTTGTTTTTAATAACAACCTTCTGAGCCCTGGCCGGTTCAGGTAGCTCAGTTCATTAGAGCATCATCCTGATGCACCAAGGTTGCAGGTTCGATCCTCGATCAGGACACGTATAAGAATCAACCAATGAGTGCACAAATAAGTGGAATAACAAAATTGATATTTCTTTCTCTCTTTCTCTTTTCCCCCTCTAAAAAATCAATAAATAAAAACAGTTTTTTAAAAATAACAACTTACTAAGATATAGTTTACGTGCTATGTGATTCACCCCTTTGAGGTACACCATTCAATAGGCTTTTGTCATTTTAAGACATTGTCATCGAGTTCCTAAAAGAATTCTGTACCATGAGCAGACAGACACCTCCCATGCCCCCGGTCCCAGCCCCCGAACCAGGCAAACACTAATCTACTTTTCATGTCTATGAATTTGCCTGTTCTGAGCTTTTACATGAAGGGATCAGACAATGGATGACCTTTGGTAACTGGTCCCCTTCACTGAGTACGGTGTTTCCAGGGTGCATCTGGTTTATAGCACGTGTAGGTGCTTATTCCTCTTGATGACCAAATGGTACTTCATCCCATGGATGGATGCTATTTTGTCTGTCCATTCATCTGATGATGGACATTTGGGTTCTTTCCTGTTTGGGGCTATCATAAATAAAGATTCCGGGAACATTCATTTATGGGTTTTTGTGTGAGCATATTTTGTTGAACCTAGAGCTATTTTTGACCCTTCCAGAAAGTGGCCGATGTCGTTTCCAGGTAAACAAAGACCAGTGGGCAGGGCTCCTGGGAAAAGTGTTGACCTACTGAGGAGGAAATTCCATTTTCAGACCCTTCTGTACCATCCACTACCTGGAAACCAGCAGCAAATCACTGAACATCTTAGAACCACATCTCCAAAACAGGCTTCAACACTCACCACATCCGCCTCATGAGGCTTTAGTGAGCGCCAGAGGAGATCATGAACGTGAACCCATGTATAAATGCAAACCACTCCACAAACACACAGCAGCCTCAGCTGCCTGATTGTGCTTGTTGTACCGTCATCACCACTGCTCCGGGCAATCCGTGACACTGCCAGTAGCTAGTGAGCTTGCTTACAGCCTCTGCTCCCAGAGCACAGGGACGAGAACCCTACGGTGGGCACCCCTCTCTCGTGCCTAAAGAGACACCCCACATAGTGGTGATTCAAGTTCATTGTGACTCTCTGAAGCGGGGCTTAAGTTTTTCCGTTAACAGAGAACTCCGGGAAGAGGGGAGGAAGAAACATCTCACCCACAATAGCTTGCTACAGAAAAAGAAAAAAATAGAGTCAAAAGAACTGTCTCCTTAATAAATTATTTTTCAGCATGTTTATGGAAGGCGGTGGAATAGGGTGGGGGCAGGAGCGTACCTGGAATACTATGCTGCTCACGAAGCAAACTGGGGGCTCATGCACTGCAGCCTTCCTGCTGACAACCGGAAACAGCACGCGGTTCTGGTGGGGAAGGCACCTGACAGCAGGTGGTCCGGAGCCCACCGGGAGAAGAGCGGTCCAGGGAAGACTGTACCTCTCGGAAGGAGACGGGAAAACAAGAAGAGAAAAGATGGTGTGAGAGAGGAGAGTCCGGCTTCCTCCACCATAAGACAGTGATGGGTCCCACCCGGAGTTCAGGGGTGTTTGGAGACAAATATGACACCTGTGGGTTTCCCGAGGACCCCATGCGGCCCCCAGGACCAGAGTGCAGGGCTGAGACTTCACAGAAGGGAGAGCAGGGTGGTGGGTGTGTGGGCAGGAGGGGATTTACCTGCTCCCAGCACCAGGCCCTTTGGCTGCAGTGAAGTGCTGTGGTTTTACTGGTTATACTTGCTAATGCGATTCCTTGTCTTGCAGGGTACGTGTGTGGTAACGGCACCATGCGGGTGAGTGAAATAGATACTTTCAGGTAGAACAGACAAAACACAACAGGATGCTCATAAAAACTCTGAATCCAGGCCCTTGGGGCCACCAAGAGGAGGCACAGAGGTTATATAAGCAAAATACCCAGTCAGGCTGAAACCAGACAATCATGCATTTTCATGACTTAAAAAAAAAACTACCCACACAAGCAGCCAACACTCAGACCACTCTCTGAGAAACGCCAGACCACCCTGAGGTGCCTTCCACACACGTCGCCCCTCTTTCCTGGGTGGCAACCACCCACAGGAGACCCACGCCTCTCCCGTCCCGGCCACCAGGCCAACTTGGCTGGACAAAATTGTCTTTCCAGAACATTCCGTTGTTATGCTGTTGCATCGATTTCCACAAAGGGCAGTCTACTCTTTCATTGGAAGGCTTCAGGTCTGCATCCGGAGCGATAACGCGGCGGGACAAACAGTGACCGAAGGAGTCCCGGGGGTTTCCCTTCAACCCCCAGCTCAGCAGCTGGGGAGCAAGGGGGTCCTGGGCAAATGGCTGTGCCCCAGGGACAAGCCTGCTCATCTGCACACGGCGCTACGAGGGTCCACCTCAAAGAAGTGCTCTGGGGGTAGCACCTGCTTGCATGCCTGGCACACAGTAGGATCTCCACAAAGGCTAGGTCTTCCTCCGCCCCCATGAGGTCGTTTCCCCGGCAACCAGGCCTGAAGGAAAACACCAAGCCCAAGACGCTCCTACGGAGAACTCGGAGGCTCAAAGGACGTAATGTTGTTGAAAGGACTTGACAAAGTTGAGATCTGGGTAGACATGGGACGGAGCGATGTTTGAGAATAATCCCATGTGCTGAGGGGGAGGGGTGCAGGAAAGGCCCACCGGGGGGCCGGTTCCGAGCCTGCTTACCCCCCTGTTGTTCCCTCTCTGGGGCACACTGTCTGCTCGCAAAGCCGGAAACCAGAGCTGGTTGTGGGCAGCCCTGCGCCCCTCAGGACACGAGGCAGAGCCCACCGCCCAGCCACAGGACACACACCGCCACCTCCTAGGCCAGTTCCCGGGCTCTGGATTCTCCAGTCCCCCTGCACAGACGGCCACTCTGCTTCTGAGAGCCATCCTGGCTCAGGGAGGGATGACCTCGGGCCGCCCCAGCCCCACCTGGCAGGCTCCACTCCTCGAACCCTAGCCCCTCCACATCTTCCCAGACAGGCCAGGCCCAGGGTGCACACAGGCGCCCTGTCTGCCTCACCAGCTAACCTAACCGGGGTCCAGCCCACGCTGCAACCTGCCACGCCACCTCCCTCTGGTGACAAGTGTCATCTGCGTGGCTCCATGCTCCACGCTTCAGTATGAGTCAGTTTTTGGCCTGTGGCTTGGACTCCGGTCCCCAAGTTCCTGTTCTGATATCCATCTGCTATCTCCGTCCTCACCCACTGCTTTCCTCCTCAGGCCCGGGGGCTTGGGTTTCCCAGTAACACCGCCCCTGAGACAGCAGCCAGCTCCCGAGATGGCCCCCTGATCCCCCTTCCCTGGCATTCACACCCTTGCTCAGATTTCTCCCACATTGAATCAGGGGTGACCGACGTGACCACAACAGAGTGCAGCTGAAATGACAGCGGATGTGTGACTTTTGAGGCTGGTTTGTCACAGGCGTCACAGCCTCTGCGTGTCACTCCTGGACCTGCCACTCTGGGGAGCGCCAGCTGCCTTGGCGTGAGGACCCTCAGGCAGCCTCCTGAGGGGCCCGCGTGGAGGGGACCTGGAGCTGCCCGCTGACGGCCAGCACCAGGTCGCCAGGGTGAGCGTGAACCTTGTTGGAAGCAGATGCCACAGGTCCGGTCAAGCCTTTATAAGACTGCGGGCTGGCTGACATTGGCCTGTGACCTTGACTTCATAAGAAGCCTCAAGCCAGAGCTGCCAGTCCAGCTGCTCCTGAGTTCCAGGTTTTCGGGAACCATGAGGGATAACTAGTCATGGTTTTGTTTTAAGCTACTAAACGGGGTGCGGGGGGGCTCCTTGTTATACAGCAGCAGATAACAAATACAACAGGTGTTTTCGTTTCCCTAAGGTGGTGCTCCCTCCCCCACCTGTGGAACCCCGTTATTTCATGGACCATCCACATCCCCGTCCTTGCTCCCCACCCCAGCCAGGTGCTCGTGATCACCTTGTTGCTATTGCTACCTCATCTCCATTCCTGCGTCTTGCTGTGAGTGAGACACCAGCCTCTCCCTGTGAGGCCTGAAATCCGCCTACAACTAGACAGCTGCCCCACTGGCAAGTCCAAGGCCAAAGTGGCACCAAGAGGACTTTCATGCGGGTGAGTGGCGTTTCCAAGACATATATTCCCGCTCGATAGCCTGGATTCGCTCTAGTTTTCGGTCCCTTTGCAGATCACTCTGCAGGTAGAAAGAATAACGCCTCTCCCAGAAGTGCTTACTTTACCGATGAAGAATCGGAGGCAGAGCATGGGGGAGGCCCTGCGAGGCTTGGTTCATGTGGGGGCTCGGTCCCTGGGCTGTCTGGCCTGCCCTTGGGCCTCTGTTCTCCCCATGGCTCCAACGTTTTGCTTCAAGGGCCACAGCCTGGTGTTGAGCCACCCGTGGCCTTTGTGCCCCAATACACTTGACCCGGTTCACTGGGGAAACGGTGAAGTGAAAGTGCACAGCATCACCAGCTGCAAGCTGCCCCATCCATCACAGTCCCAGAGTCTCAGGGGGACTGTCCCCTGATGCCAGCTGGAGACCCCCGGGACAGGAGGAGGGGCCGGGGCGGGGGAGGGGAGGCAAGCAAGGCAGAGGCCTCCAGACCAGAGCCAAGCACCGGCACGTGTGCCCCGAGACAGACCCCGGCATCTGCTGCCACACAGGAATCAATAAACATGACAAATGGTCTCCTCGGCCTTCTTGCAAAAGGGCTTCAGAAATGCGGTGTCATCATCAGTTCCCTTGCTGGTGTCCTCTCGGCCACCGTGTAAAATGTCAACCTCGAGTGGAAGCTCTGAGCCCCGAGCATTACAGAGAAATGGATTTCGTATCAAGGCATTTTGTCATGCGGGCCCTTCTCCCCGCACCCACCCCCGACCGAAAGCCCTCGTGAGCTGACCCTGACCTGTAGTTAAATGCTAGCCGGGCGGGGGGCCGGTGGATGCAGAGAGAGAGCTGGATGCAGCCGGACAGTGGAAATGATGGCAAGTCACAGAGAGGAACGAAGATGACCATCGGCGGTGGACAGGAGTGAGCCCGGGAGGTGTCCGTGCGCCAGGCAGGCCTGTGTGAGGGGCAGGGGGAGGGAGACAGAAGGGAGCAGAGGAAGTGGCCACCCCACCCGTCCCCGTCCCCACCACCAGTATCCTCTGCAGAACGAGTTTTCCTCTCTCCTTTGGGTTTGAATGGGAAACTCGGAGTTTCAAGTGCACCCACGAACTGTAAGAATATATGGGCATTACTTTTGAGTTCAAAGCCAGAAGCTGCTGTGGGTGCATCCAGGCCCCCTGTATGGTGCTGGGCCTGAAGACGGTCCCACTTACAGAAAAGAAGCTTTGGGGACACCTTCTCCGGAGGGGCCAGCCTCAGTTGAGACCCTGTAGTATTATTAGCCAGGGGTCAAGCATGCCCTGGCCACACTGGTCACTGCTGATGCATTGACAGTTTGGAAAGATCGACAGCTCGTCCACAACGGAGGGCCCCTGGGCTCTCGGGGTGCTGGAGAGCAGGAGAAAGGAAAGAGCAGCGGACGCTTGCCCAGGGCTCACTGTGCAGGCACCGTTCTGAGCGATTCACAAATACCCCAGCATTGGACACTCACAAGAAATCTGCAGTTGCAGAACGACTGACTTCCCCACTGACAGACGTGGACACGGAGGCTCAGCCAGTTTGTGGAGCCCGTCGAACGCACGCGGCCGGGAAGCAGCCCTGTCGGTGCTCAGAGCGGGTCCCCGTCTTTCCCTGTGTCACTGGGTTCCCAGCAGCCCGAGCGCCCCAGGAACGTGGAGCCCGGCTCCAGGAAAATACGAGATGCTGAGCCCCTCCCACTACTGCCTCTGGGCACAGCACGAACTCACAATTATCCCTGCAGAAGGAAGGAGCAGTCAGGTGGCCCCAAAGCCACCAAGGACCCCATGGGGCTGTGCTGTTGCTGATTGATTTTTTTTTTCCCCACTACTCATTTTCCCTTCCCTCGTTCATTTCGACGCTGGCACCGGGAAAGCTAGCCTGCTTTCCAGACCCGCTGTGGGTAAGTGACCCAGAAACCCAGGATGTTACCATGAAAATACAGGTTTGACTGAAAGGCAGGCAGCCTGGGGAGGAGCCGTGGAAAGGCCCTGGGCTAGAGATTCTGCAGAATGCGGGCGCGGTTCCCACCTCCGTCTCTGAGGAGCCGCACGCTCTGGGTCACATGGTAGGAGACTGCCTGGGGTCAGCCTCCTCCTCTGTAACGCAGGGATTAACAAAAGCCTACCTTGAAGAGTGTGGGGACACGATGGGGCCACATCAGTAAAGCTCACGGCTCTGGCTTCACCATGGGCACTTGATAAGCAGCAGCAACTCTTAGGCTGCAAATGAAGAGGATTCTTGTTCAGCGGGGAGTGTGCAATCACCCCCCACCCACCAACCCACACACCCATCTATTTCATTTTCAGAAATAGAGAGTTCTAGAATCTTTTGGTTGTCACCTGCCCACTTTATGCAGAGAACCGACTGCAGAAGTCACGGATGACTTGAGACTTGGGAGGTGACGTCTCAGTTGATAACGGAGTGCAGTCAGTTTACAGCAGACAGAACGGGATGCTTTTTTTTTTTTTTTTTGCAAGCCTCTGCAGGAGTGCGTGTTTTAGCAATCCGCCAGCACCCAGCCCCGAGCAGAGGAGCAGAGCCTTAGGCCCCGAGTATTCAATCGCCTGGGAGCCCTGAGGGGGGAGAAGCCGGCTCGCTGCCGCCCCGCCCTCCCGGTTCCTCCCGCCTCACATCCCTCCCCACAGCTGGGGAAGGAAATGTTGACATTAGACTCCAAAGAGGCATCTGCGCTTTTCATAGCCCACATCCTGCTTCTCCCTAATTGGGTCTCTAGAAATGTTTTCCGCAGACAGAGGAGTCTCGAAAATAGGCTGGGTGAATGAATGAATGATTGAATTACCCAATCTGGGATGAAAAGTGGGTTTGGGATAGAGAGAGAGAGAGGTGGGTCTTTCTACGTTCCAGATGGCTGCACGGGTCCTGTTGTTCCTGGGCTGGCCTCGGGCCGCCATCTGGGCTGCACCTGCACCCTCAGCGCAGGGCTGCTCCTGGGGGCTGGAGGGCGCAGCACAGCACAGGTAGCCGACGGAGACTGCCTTCCAGGGCGCCTGGGTCCGCCTGGCGCCAATCCGGACAACAGAACCCACTCTAAGAATTTAAAAGAAAGGGAGTTCCAGGCATTGGTTACAGAGTTGGGGAGGAGGGGGAGAGGCAGAGGAAGGAATCTGCAAGGAAGAGGTTTTGTTCAACATCAAAAACTCAGAACTCCCCGCGTCAATTAGTCCTGTCTGAGTCACTTAGAAAGGTCTGAAAAGCAACAGACTTGATCTTCATTATGTGGAGTGACAACAGCAAGGCCAAGACAGCTGTGCCTTGGACCGTGGTGACCTGAATTGAGTAGAGACCTGTGGATGTGATGGGCTTGCAGCCATCAGAAACAAGGCTCAGGATCGCAGGGACATCGCAAGCATCCAGGAGCTCAGACTCAGCACAGAGCCACTGGGCTCCGGCCAGTCCCGGGGGTCTCAGCAAGCGGTAATGCTACAGATCCTACCACCCCTACACACTGTGGCCGTCCAAATCAAACCACTTCCAGGCTATTTTCAACCATGGCCAAGAGGAGCGAGCTGAAAGCCCCATTCCAAGTGTGCAACCAGCATCCTGCAAGCCAAATCACTGAGCAATGAAATGAGCGGAGCTATTTTGATTAAGTTGGCCAGACAAAGTCGAAGCCGAGCTTTCATTTCTGCAAGCGAGCTTTGATAGTCCAGGGAACTGAGCATTCGGAACGTTCTTCTATTTTGAGCATTCTCTTTCAGCCTTGGGTCTGCGGTGATAACCCTGCATAGAAAAAAGTATTGCTTGAGATGCAACACAGCTTTGTCTCAGAGAAAGCCCCTGGGAAGACCACCACGCAGCCTCTCCAGCCTGTCCTGTCTTCCACGTTCTGGGATGGCAGGCTTCAAGTGTGTGCAGAATGACCTGCCTCTCACGCTAGCCTATGCCCCCACGGCAGCCCCTCCTAATGAGCTCGCTGATAAAGCCCCGGGTGTTATATAGATTCAAAGGAGAAAGCAATTTAAATGCAAATAAATATAAATATCTCTGCATCTCACAAATGAATGAAAGTGGCGGTACGAAAACGTGACAACTAGGAGCAGAAATGGTCTCAGAGAGCAAAAAAAAAACATGATTTAGGAAGGTCATAAAAATACTCCTGACTTCTGCTAGACCATCAACCATGTCAGCATAAGTAGCAATATTCTTCAGGCTCTGCTAAGGGGACCAAACAGCTCTTTGTCATCTGTGCTGGCATTTAACAGCCTAAATAGTCTTCCTGGTACCTACTGGACACCTCCTTTTGAATATACGGGGCAGATTTTTTTTTATTGTCTGCTTCTCATTCAGTCCACAGGACAGCATAGTAGACCACAGTTAGTCTTTGTTTCTGAACACCTGATATGTTGAAGAGGATGGAGGTGGTGCCGCTATTAGAATTTATTCTCTTATCCAAACTTTGGCTCCCCAATCCACAGCGCTCTGTCCGAAAGAGTGACACCTGAGCTGGCAAGGTTCTGGCAGAGAGAAGGCAGTTTTTGCTCCTTTCAGCCATGACCTGGAATCCTTGATTCACCCTAAGGCTCCAGGGAAATGCTAGGGAGCTCCCTGCGTCTATCCAGGAGCGAACAGGAGCCACCGGCCGGGGCTCACTGCGTGCCAAACATCTGGGGGGAATTGAGAAAACCTGCCCAAACGCCGCTGTTCCAGAGCACCGTGCCGTTGGGCACCGAGTCTGGTCGTCACCTATTTCTTTAGCGGAAAAGCCCTGTGGGGATAACATACTGGGGACCTAGCCCTCCCCCAGAGGGCCCCCCTTTCATTCTTCGAGAAATGAAACCACGAGCATTGCCAGTCCTGTTGAGAGACATCCAAAGGCAAGAATCCTCACAAATGAATGCAATCGTGAGCCCTAACTAGCCACGAGTTATGTCGACTATCGGTTACAGGCATGGTGATCGAGTCTTTAAAGATGCCCATCAACAATTCCTTCGGCCACGAGGCTCCTCTCGCTGGGGGTCACAGAGTGGGGGATACTATTTCCCCTCCCTTGGGTCTTTAGGCAACTGCTAGAGCAGAAGCTTTTGCAGACCTAGGGATGTGACGAATCTGGCCAAGTCTGAATAGTTCTAAAACCTACATTAAGAGAAAAGTGGCCAAAGTAAAAATTCTGGCTTGTGAGAAAGATGCAAAGACCAATGGGGGGGAAAAAAAAACAGATGGCTATAAAAACATCGCTTCTCATCGTACGCCCCATGGAACACTAGTCCTGCAAGCTGTCTCGTCTTTGAAAAGGGCCCGCAGTCAGAAAGCTTGGGGAAGGCTCCTGAATGCACCCTCTCGCCCCTCAGCAGAGGTGGAGCACACTACATCAGGGCTAGTCCAGGGCAAACCCTGGACCAGTCTAGAGCGAAGAAGCCTTCTAAACATCATTAGGGTTTCTCTCCTTAGGGTGAACATTTTCCCACCGCCTGCCATGATCACCTATCATGTAAAAAGGAGCAAAGACTCCCTTCCAGTTTGAAGTGGACTGTCCCATTAAAAGATCCTTTTCTGTCCTGAAAAGGATCAGTCTGAGATGACAAGTCCTCAGGTCTGTCTGTCTTTCTGCAAGAGGTCCAACGGTGACCAGCCCCATCCGTCCACCCGCATAAGTTGTCCCGGCAAGACCAGAACACTCCTAAAGAAGATCGTGTAAATGTGACAATCTCCTCCCAGCGTTCCTATCAGGGCCCGGCATCTAGATAAGTAAATGTCACGCTGGGATTATTTCCCCTACTCGGCTGAACGGTGTTGAAGATAAGAAAACATTCTACCCGACAGAGTCAGCCATCCGAATACATTGTGACAAACCCCAGGTACGCTGAGGCGCTCTGTGCTGCTGGGAATGGGCTTCCTCCCCGCCTGTCTCTTTCATTATGTTTCCAACAAAGGAGCTACGGACGCGATTACGCTCCCTCTGGCAGAAGACAGCGCTTCGAGGCCCTTGGAGCTCTGGCGACTGCTCCGTCCATTTAATTACCTCCGGCACAGGCGCACGCTTCATTAACAGAGCTGGGATCGGCAGGGGCTTCTCGTAGGTCACAAAACGGTGGCTAATTGAGACTTAGTTACAAAGAGGCACGCACACTCCAAGAGAGGAGCAGGGGCCATTAACATGCCTGTATGTGAGGCTCCACCCCAGAACCTCCGAAAGTTGACAAGTCAACAAGCAAAGAAACAGCAACAGCGTAGAAGCTGTGGTGAAGCAGGCTGTCTCTGCATCACCGGCGTGTGGAGAAAACAGCAAGTTCCCCCAGACCCAGAGGTGCAGCTCCCCGGGGCCCTCCGCCCCATGCTTCGCCCTGTCCGGCCGCCGCCCTCCCGCCCAACCCACCCCTCGGCACCACCGAAAAAAATGAAAACCCCTGAC
This sequence comes from Phyllostomus discolor, assembly GCF_004126475.2. Classification (NCBI taxonomy): domain Eukaryota; kingdom Metazoa; phylum Chordata; class Mammalia; order Chiroptera; family Phyllostomidae; genus Phyllostomus; species Phyllostomus discolor. Next base: position 17,121,199 of record NC_040917.2, on the reverse strand, counting down.
GAACCCGTGTTAAAGTGCCAACCTTTGTGAGCACTTTCCCACTGGTCTACGTTTGCACAGGGGTTTGTCCTTGGGCTCCATGGGAGATCGTCGACCCCTTACCTGCTCACCGGGAGGCCCCACCAGACGCCCAGAGCATCAGCGCCCACATGCAGGTCTGCGGCTGCCCCACCTGTAGGCACGGTTTTGTACGGGGGAAACCCCAGAGCACCCTCGCACCCGAAAGGAAGCCCTAGTTGTAGACTCGGGGTTTAAGGCATGGCCTTCAAGGTTTCTGGAAATACCCTCTGACCGGGGAAAGGAGGCCCAAGACCAGGCCTGTACACCTTCTTTGTTGGGGAGGGGATTCATGGGGGGTGGGGGGGACCGTCCATCTCTGGGTCTCCAAGCTCTGAGCAGGCCACCTGGATGGTGGTTGAACCAAAATGGCAAGAGGAAGGGGTGGGGAAAGGAGGGGTGAGTTAACCCTAAGCATGATTTCCTTGGTGTTCAACCCAAGACAGTTTATGTTCAAATAGGAGCTGAGCTCAAGGAAATCATGGCCATTTAATTCAAACGTATTTTTTTAAGCTAAAATACCTTCCTCATGCAGTCATGTATTTCGTTCCTTGTGGCAAGCTGCAGTGAGAGAAGAGCTCATGGTTCCGAGGTCAGGATAAACACGCAGACACGTTCAGAGCCCATCCAAATATCCCAGTGTTATCCGGTGACCTAATCGGGAAACCCAGCTGGGGGGGGGCGGGGCTCGTGAGGACAGAGCATCAGACGTTCGTGGCTACAAACACTGCTTTTCCTCGTGGGTGACAGCCGTTCACCCACTTCAGGCCAGGCCAGGGAATCAGAGCAAAAGGCTTTGTGTCGGTTCCAGAAAGCCTTTCTCCCAGTAAGTGGAGTAACGGGAGAGCAAATACTGGCGGCCTGGTCCCCCAGCAGCGGCCACACAGAGGCAGAGGGACCTGGGTTCTAGACCTCACGCTCCTGCTCCCCGGTCCCATGGGGCCCCCTTCTCCTTACCTTTAGACTCCCTGAGGCTACAGCTGCTGGGTGTCAGCTAACCCTGGGCCTCTTAGTGATCCCACAGCCATGGAGGGCTCGTGTGTGGGGGTTGGAATGGGTAGGACATACATGTGTTCATTCAAAATAATAATAATATGAGACTCTTGAGTCACAGATCAAGCAGGAAAAGCCTGGAATTCAGAAGACTACATCCAGGGTGAAGAGGGAGAGCAGAGGAGGGCGAGGGAAAAGGCGAAAGAAAGGCGGGGACGGAGCAGTCACGGAGCAGCAAGACAAAGCGAAGCGAAGGCATGAGGTCCAGTGGGCAGGGGTGACAGGGGGTGGCCCTGTGCCGTCTGCAGGTCTCGGGCCTCCCTTCCCCGGTCAGCTCCTCCCTGTTCCAGACCCCGGTCAGTTTCCCAACAGGTGAAACAGGCGTTTTCCACTCTTTGCTCCTCAGGTTCCTCCCCTTTCCTCTCTCTTTCTCCATCCCTCCTCCCGGCCCCCTCAGCCTCTCTCCTCCTTCTCTCCTCCTCTTTCTGGCCTTTCCTGCTGCCCCGTCTTCTATGCCTCCTCTGCAGTGCTAACCCACGAAGGGCCTTGTGCCTCGGGGACTGAGCTCAGAAGCAGTAAGAAAAGTCAGATTTCTGCCGTGTGTCGTCACGGAGCCAGAGCCTGAAAGCACGAGGCTGGAGTTCCCGCACCCGGGGCAAGTCACTGAGCTTCCTTTGGGGAAGACCATTCTCATGCATGCACGCACGCATAAGCACACATGCATAGATACACACACCCGTGGCCGCAGAAAGGACGTGAAACATGCCCATCAGTTCAAACCCTCCCCTCTGACAGCACGCAGGAGGTCCCTGGCACAGGGAGCAAGGCCAGGGGTCAGGGTATTTAGCGTGTTCCCTCTGTGGGGAGTTCCAAACTAACCATCCAATTCAGACAAGTCTGACGTCACGCCAGTGGCGGAGGAATACACCGTGTGCCGTGGGCTGGCCACGCTACATCCAGTCTTCATTGTACGTAATTGTATCTGTGGAGGGTCAAGTCATCGCTTGACTTGAGGCTGCAACAGTAATAACAGAGCAGGGAGGGGGCTTTTGCTGGGGAAGTTAATGGCTGCCCTCACACGGATGATGCAAACGCACCCGCTACAAAACGAATCGTTGCCACATTCTATCGATTCATCCTCCGTGTTGGCTGACACTGTCCGTCCCTTTGCTTCCCTTCCGTGTCATCGCCAGTGACCTGGCTGGTTGGTTGACTCCTTCTTAGGCTATTGCCACTGTCTTCCCAATAGTGCCCACCACACCACACCTGGAGCTTTCTGTTCCACTTCTAACTGCCAGCTAGGGGCAGATTGATTGCCGTAAAGAAAAATGTCATCAGAACAGCATCATGTGATTCCTCCGTCACCTCCTGCTGGCATTCCTGCCTCTGGACAGTCCGTCCTCAGCCCACATTTCCAGACACAGTCCCCACTGCTGTCGCACAGGGATCCTATATTCTGGCCACAGACGGTCATTAGCTTTTCTCGGAACCTGCCGCCTGTTGAATTATGAGTGTGACTTTTTAAAAACTCCAGCCACGGCGCCTGATACTCCTGTCTGCCTAATCTTCCAGACCTGCTCATTTATTACCTTGCCATTAAAGCTTCTTTCTGACGAAGACTTTGAAAAGGACACTGCCCACCACTGAATCTCTAAAGCACTCAGACGAAACTGATCCCTGTAAAGCCACTACATGGGAGCCCACGGGTCTACCCTCCTGACCTAACCGCTCACGGAAGACAGGGTTAGCCTACATTTTACTCCTATTTGATCTCCCGCGGTATTTTGCAGGGAATAAAAACTGAGCTAATAAATCATTTTACGTATTGAATGAGTAAACGCGTCGCCTCTGAGATTCGTAAGTTAAACTGGACGACAGGGAAGTAAAACACAATGGCGGGAGAAACATCTAAATCACACGTGCCTACCACCAAACTCTCACGGTCCATTCAGAGAATAAACTAGCACCGGGGAGTTGTGGGAAGTTTATGGATGGAACCAAAGGGGTAAAGAGAGGGTGCTGGTGAGGCCTCTGAGACCAAAGTGAGATTTTTGACTACACCCAACAGGAAGTAAACTAACCTATTCCGTGCTGAATGCAGGGCTGGTTGGCAGTAACACACACACACACACACACACACACACACACAACTTGCCTAGAGCCACCCAGCTTTTAAGAGGCAGAGTCGGGACTCAGATCTGGGACTCCCGGGCTCCCCAGCCGATGCCGTTTCCACAGCATTTGGCCTCCTGCAGCAGGGGCGCGAGTGGGCCCAGGGCACTCCGTCACTGCCGCGGGGGGGAAGCTGGTCTCGGGAAGTCAGGATGGCCAACGGGAGAGCCGTGCAGTCCGAGGGTGGACAGACGTGTGGGGGGAGCAGGGGGCTGCCGGGGAGTCCTGTGTGTGGAGGGGAGGGGCTGCACAGATTTCCACGTAGGATGGCGTAAGGGGACAGCTGGTAGGCAGCGGCCAGCTCAGCACAGGGCATGGTGCAATACCATTTAGAGCAGAGATCTGTGAGAGAGCTGGGACTGGAGCGCCGGGGAGGACAGCGACGAGTCCAGAAAAGGCCTGGGGTCGTGGGGTGCTGTGCCGTGGAAGACAGCAGAGCAGAGGAGGCAGGAGGGGATGGATGCAGGTGGGGGCCTGGAGAAGTAGGTCACACAGGCAGGAGCCCTGCTTGTCGGACGGGCAGGGCTTTGCACAGAGCTGACTGTGCACAGCATTTGGGGAGAGGGGCTGCTCCAAGAGAAGAGAAAGCCTTTCAACTTACCGCTGCCCATACAGATGGAAGTCACGTGTGCTTACGAATCCCACCGCTGGCAGGAAGGAAGCAAAGAGTCAACGCACAGTCTGAGAATTGATCTTCTTTTGTTCAAAGTGCCCATTTGACTAAGTCAGATATCAGACTAATCCATTCAGGAAACCACGGAGGTTGTATTGAACACATGGATTTGCTGCCTGATTACTATGGGATGCATTTGACTTTCAGTGTTGACCTTGCTGAGACAAGGCTCGGGAGCCTCGTACCTCTGCCACACCCGCACCTGTCCAAATCTGTGGTGAGGACTTGCAGAGACCAAACAAACGGGGTAAAAGCAAGAACAATTCACTAATGTAGCACTTGGCTCATGAATTCCCCCAAACACTGGCTGCCCAGACAAACGCCTTTTAACCAGTCAGCTGTTTTTGTGTTCTTTCCCCAAACCCAAACCAGTTTCGTAAAATTCAAACACCTGCCAGGGCGCCACTAGACTGCCCGGTCATGTGGAAAGCCCCTAGGTAGGCATGTTGGCTTCAATTCAATTATTCAAACAGAATGAGGCAAAACGAAATTAAGACTTGTTTGACTGAAGTCGATCTTTGGAACAAGTGCGAGGTGTGTGTGCGGGGAGAACGCTGGTCCACAGCACCCCCTGCGCGCCCGCTGCTCTCAGGGGCCAGCAGCGGTGGTTTGCAGAAGGCATCGCCCAAAGAGGAGACACCTTCTGCAAGACGCAGCTGCACAGGAAGGCAGAAAGATGCACCCTGAGACCGTACGTACTGTGCAATGTTCTACAGGAAGGCCAGAGAGAAAAGGACGGAAGGAGCTAGAGTAGAAACGAAAGAAGAAACTAAGAACTGAGTCTGGTACAGACCCAGTCCTGGACCTTTAAATCGTGTTGAAGTCACTGCAGGGAGCAAAGTCACCCAGTAGGAGCGGGAAGGATGAGAGCCCCTGGAGTCCACAGCCCAGTTAGCTCCCCACCCTCACCCGATGCCGTGGCCTCTTGCTCGTGTTGTGACGTCACGCCAGCCATGTAAACCCTGCCGCTGGCTTGGAATCGGCCGCCGCGGTGTATCCTTCCAGCACGCACACTCTAAGATTGAGTCTCTTTCATTAAACAATATTTCTGTCACCTTTCCAGCTAGCCGGCTTCAGAATTCAGTGATGCTTGTTTCTTTATGTCTAATTGGAATCTCCCTTCCTGCTCTGCAGACTAATTTCTCTAGTGTGGCCCTCGGCAGAGTTAGAAGAGTAGGCATGTACGTGATGGTGAACCACTGTGTGCTCCAGAATAAAAGCTAACCCTTTTTTCAGTAAAGTAACACATACTTATTGTCTTACTGTGTGGCCACTTGGAAATACTGGAGTATGAGAAAATAAAATGACTGCAACCATCCCACTCTAAAAGCTAATTACTGCTTATATGTATTTCTTTCTAAGCTCCTCTTTTTTAGCATGGGATCATACACCAAGGATACTAGTCTGCCCTGGTTTTTAAAGTTATTTGCAATTATTTATATTAGTAAATCACGTTAAAGATACTATAATATTCTATTCGATGAAAGTAGAAGACAATGTCCATGACTGGCCTTTTTCTGTGGTCCTTTGTGACTTCAGGTGCTTAAAACTAACGTTTATTTTCAGTCCAATACAAACAATGTAAGAAGGTTTTGGACTACATAAAAAGTTAAGAGGCGAATACAGAAATATTCAGAGAGGACGGCGGACCCCAGTCCTTCCGCACTCAAGAGCCCTGCTCACAGTGGCAGGCTTTTCCAATCCTTCGCCTGCCTCCTTCTTACCTCGATGTTTCAGAATCAGGTGCTCTCCCCTCACCTGATTCACTCTCAGTTTATCAGTTTTCTTTTCAACCAAAGCCACAGACTGTATCGACGGCAGATGAGAATTTGCTACTCTTATCCCCACACATTTCGTCATCTCTTCTCTCATAATTCTCCCAATTAGAATAACACAATAACCTGCTTAAATCCAGAGTCACCATGGGAATTATGATCATGAAAAAATGCCTTTCTGCGGAGACAAGTGGTATGCTGTGATCAAGTTGAATGTTTTGCGTGTGCAACATTTTATTTTTGATATGATTGATAATTGAATATTGTTTTAGCTGTTGGCTCAGACGTGGTCCGTATCACGTTTTTTTCTCAAACTGTCCTGTAACTCCCCCCATTGCTTACACACATCAATAATCAGAGTTTTTTTGTTTTTGTTTTTCTCAGAAGACATCTCGCTTGGAGTCCTCTGTTACCGATTTCCAGTTCCACGGATCGCTTCACAGGCCTGGTGCACAGCCTTCAGCCGGATAACCGCCATCGCGATAACCCTGGCAGGTCCTTGGGCCCCTCCCGTTTGCCCCCTATTTCGTTCTCATGCCTCGCTCTTTCTCTATGTGCTCCTGCACTCAGATGAAACACACCCCCAGCGGCTTTCTGAGGAAAGGTACGTGCAAGGGAGAATGTTGAATCTTGACACACGTAAAAATGTCTTTATTTTTCCATCACAATTGATGGATAGTTTGTCTGGGTATAGAATCTTTCACGGCTTTGAAGACGTTGCCCCGCTGTCCTCCAGCTTCCAGCAGTCCAGTACCTTTCTGACTCCAGAATTTGCCCCTGTCACCATTTGTTCCCTTCTCTGGAAGCTTTTGGGATCTTCTCTGTGTTGATGGTATTTTAAAATTTCATGTCAGTCTGCTTTGGTGTGATCTATCTATTTATACCCATCAACCTATCCCTCCCTCCCTCCCTCCCTCCCTTCTTTCCTTCTTTCCTTCCTCTCTCGCTTTCTTTCTTTCTTTTCCTTCCTTCCTTCCTTCCTTTCTTTCTGTCCTTCTTTCTTTCTTTCTTTCTTTCTTTCTTTCTTTCTTTCTTTCTTTCTTTCTTTCTTTCTTTCTTTCTTTCTTTCTTTCTTCGTTCTTTCTTTCCTTCTCCCTCCCTCACTCCCTTCCTCCCTTCCTTCCTTCCTTCCTTCCTTCCTTCCCTCCTTCCTTCCTTTCCTCCTCTCTCTCTGTCTGTTTATCCATTCAGCTAGACATTTAGTGGGCCCTTCCATTATAGAACTTCAAATTCTTTAATTTGAGTTTTTTTTAAATATATATATTATTTCTTTGATAGTTTCTTCCTTTCTGTTTTAAAAATAATCTTTAGCAATTTGAACAATGACAGATAGCATCTATTTTAACTAGTTTTTTGATAGCTAAATTGGTCATTTTAAAATTCACTGCTGCTTTTTATTATACACATAATGCATGCATTTGCTCGCCTAATAGACCATTTGAACAATGCAGGAACACAACAAAAAGCTATGAAAGTCACCCTCCCCTCTGCCTACATTCCTGCTCCCTCCCTAGGGTGACCGTAGCTAAGATTAAGCTGTGCATCTTTTCAGACAAGGTTTTTTACATGTACATAGATGTACACTTACACATGCGTACACATACAGTCTACATACTTTTAGGGTGTTATTTAAAATATATGAATGGAATCACGCCACACTTCTAATTCTGCAACTGACAGAAAAAAGACAAGTATTAGTCTGGTTTCCATGAAGCTCGGACTTACCCTTCAACAAACAGCACTGTGCCCTGGTGAGAAAGAGCCTTGTCATAACCTTGACCCTGCTTCATCAGGGTCTGGTCATTTTTAAATCTTCGGTTATTCTATGACATGCGCAGTCCCACTGCCCCCCTGCAAAGAGGGAATACATGTAATGTCATCATGGTGTAACATTTGTGCAGCACTTCGGGCAGACGCAGCCTTTCGGAGTGCCGGACATCATTGGCTATGCATGGGTGTGATGACCACCGTGTGGTTTGTCTCTGTGGCTTGCCTCAGCCGTGGGTGTGTTCACGCTCAGAGCCTGGGGCGGCATGGCAGTCAGGCAGACCTGGGTTCGACCTTGGGCACGGATGGACTCTGTGACCGCGGGCCACCACTCGGCCTGCCTTAGCCTCAGTTTCCCAAGAGAGCGCTGTGTGCTGTGCCGTGCAGTTGTTGGATTGACTGGTCTCCTAGAAGCAAACCTGCCGGCAGGGCTCACATAGTTTAAGCGTGCAATAACGTGGGGCCCTGCTTCCCTCTTTCCCAATCCAATATCTGGAAAAAAAGAGACATGTTTTTTCCCCTGGTTGTTTTAGGAATCTGCTTCTGTAAAAGAATGCTAATGGTGCCTTAGAGACCTGTGCTCATTTTACTAGGCCAGATGGGGAGCAGGAGCAGGAGCCAGAGGTCACCGGGAGGTGAAGGAGGAGAGAGAGCGCGGAGACACTGTTGGCACGGGGGAAAGGGAACGGGGTCATTTGAACTCCGAGAACAGGGTGTTAGGCAGAAAGGCTGCTGGGTATCAAACCCGGCTCAGCAACTCGGTGACCAGAGACTCCTAGGAACTCCCCGACGGGTGAGCTCCAAAGAAAGTTTTGGGTGACCCAGGTTCCCACACAGCCTTGTGCAGTAGCTGCGTGGCTGTGAACCATCTTCGGACGCTGGGGCTAGGCACTTGGAGTCTCTCTCCAGAAGGAAGGAGTGATTCACAAGAGATGACTCACATAGGTGATTTGTATCAAAAGCCACACACTGCTCAGATTTTTTTGTCTCCTCCACCCCCTAACCCTGTTCTGCTGACTTTTCTTTTCTGTCTTCTCTGTCCTTCCTTCAAAGTACTCGAGGGCCTGACTCCACGGAGAAAAAAAAAGTATAGAAGAGTTGACATCGTATCTCACAAATAACGAGCCCTTAAAGGTACAACGTGTGGAAGGATGGGCAGGGTCCGGTTGTCTTGGGAACCGCTTGAGCTGTTGTGAGCTATTCTTTAACATCACGTAATGATGCTGATTTACGATGACTTCTGGCTGGAGAGCCAGGTGACAAGTCCAGTTACGGTCTGGCTGGAAAGCCCAGGAAGAAGAAAATAGGTCAACTGGGGTGACTTTATTCGTCTTCGGGGATAAAGGCCAAGTGTGCACACCAGTGGTTTTAAATGATCTATTGACATACTTAAACGATAAAACAAGGATCCCAGTTAGTGCTTTAGATTCAAGGGAACATCTGAAACACTAGCCAAGTTTTATTGAGTATTATATGTGTAAGGCTTCCTTCAGTGCCCAACTTTCTACTTGCTCTAGAAAACATGTCATAATTGAATCAACTTTCTTACAAATGAGTGTTTTTCTATCATTGGGTGATATGCAATGATTATGTGAGCAAATAAGCTTCAATGATTATGGGTTTGGGTTTTTCTAAGGAAAATAATATGGTTGATAAAACCTTAGTAAATAAACTCATCACCAATCTGCTGTTCTACACATTTTTAAAACATAGCTTTTTTGGCAAATGGCTATAAAAGGTTGCTCTAGGCAGATCTTACTGTTGTTTGCTGTTTTTGTATTCAGATAATGCTGTCTTAAACCAATAAATTATATTATAACAATTCCAGTAACAATAGTTTCCGGATATCTTTTAGCATGCCATGATTCCATTCATCTTGAAAATTGTACACAAACCTACTCACCTTTCCTTACCATTCGCTTCCCTCTTCTTTGGCTCTTTCCCACCCTGCCAAGGCAAAAAACATGAGTATTATTTGCCTATAATGTTAAAAACTAGTTGCTTTCCGCATCAATAGAAGTCTCTGAAACCAAAGCAAAGAGAAAGAAGGGAGATTCCTAATTCTGCCAATCCCATATATTGTCTTTGCTTTACATACGTGTGCCATTGTGTCTTATGGGTAAGAAAGAGGCAAAATTCTTCCAATGCAATTGGATTGGTGAGGGAGAGGGTGGAGCTCAAAATACAAGACAGCGAGAGAGAGAAGACAGGAGATGTTGATACAGACAAAGTCCATGAACCAGGAACCTGCTCCTTGGTCCTCCACTCCTCCATGTGCAGAACCAGATTTTCACGTTCACGATACCGATTCATCAGGTTAAGAAAACATTATTGGAATACAAAAACAGCAAACAACAATTAGAGCTGCCTTGAGCCACCTTTTATAGTCATTTGACAATAAAGCTATTTTTTAACTCTGTGGAACTGTAGATTGATGAAGGGTAAGAGAGATCGAGTGATTTTTTTCTGCTGCAAACTAACCACTTATCTACTGCCTCTAGCACCAAAGATGATAACGTGTAGTAAATCCCGAGTGTGTGTGTGTTTTATGCCTGGGTTCTTGGCAGGGCTTTTCCATCTCATGTAATCTTGGTTTTTGTTTTTTTTTAATATGTTATATGTGATTGGTCCTGTGTCCAGCCTGGTGGTCTCCTCCTGCCTGCTGTGGCACCTGCGTACTCCAGGCAAGACTTCCAGGTCAAGTTCATCCAGAGAAAAGCCTCTGGTCCCCCGCCTGGGTGAGGGAGGGTTGGCTGACCAGTACTGAGGGATAGGAAGAGGATGGAGAGTCACACTGTCCTTCATGCAGAGCTAACTAATCCTCCCATTTGAAGCCCCACCCTTCCTCTAGCCCTCACATCACCCGCGGCCTCCAGTACCTAAACCTTGTCAGAGTTCTGCGCATCAAATTAACTTATTTCTTGTGCTTCTCTCCTCAACGTTCTTTCTGGGTTCCACTAAATTAGTTACTATTTATCTGTTTTCAGATCTCAAAATTTTGTGGACAGTTCTCATTTGGTGAGATCACCTTTCCAGTTCTCCTTTCTTCTTGTTAATGTTCAGCTTTCTTTCCTTCCGACTCTCATTTTTAATAAAATTTCCAGAAAAGCAGAGATAAATATTTGCATTCAATCGAATACATTTAACAGGAAGCCCCATGAATATTTATACATTTGTGCCTTTGCATAAATGACACGGTGCACAGATGTCTCATAAAGAAGCTTCCAGGCTAGGCAAGGCAAGGTATTGCTAACTTGGGGAAGAAGAGACACACAACGTCACTTGCATTTACATGACCTAGCTAGGAGCTGGGAAATGCAAATTCTTTTCCGTCCCTGATTCTAGCCACAACTAGGGATATGCAAAAAAGCCAGTGACCAATGCAACATGCCAATTTCTCCATAATAAAATGTTGCGCTTAGATCAGAAGAAAGCTACAGCTGGTCGGTGCAGATGGCAAAGAGCTGACTGCTTTTTAACAGGGTCAGTGAAATAGTGAAAGTGAGTAGACACATCAAGAAATAGATGTCTGAGCTAAGTTCTTACTTCCCATTTTAAAAAAAATCCTTGAATAGTTAGCATTTACTGGATTTTTTCATGAAAAATTCCCCCAAAGCACTGACTCAAATAGAGACTTTCCAAAAGTCAACTCACTAAATACTGAGTCCCTAAACGCATTCGAACTTGCCTACAGAGGACTGACATTTCCAGAAACCACCTTCGTGCCAGCGGTTTCCAAGTCCTCATTACAACACCAATGAGGTGCTGAGGACAGGCATGTACTTGTGTGTAGGTGTGCGTTCACCTACACACATGTGTACACTCGTTTTCTCTATTTCATGTGTGTTCACTCCGCCTTCAGCTCTACACCACTAGATGTTTCTCAAGGGCTGAAAGAGGGATGTATTTCCAAAATGCTTCTCTCTCTGAACACCCAGCCTTCCATGACACGTGAGGTAAGGATTCAACAAGTACCTGCTGATTCCCTAGTGGACCGTGTTGTTGAAAAGGGCTGTTTGGACCTCAAACGACACTGCGAGTCCATCTGATCCATGTGACATAAACAAACTGACTGAGGGAAAGCGTTGGTTAAGAATTGTCAGTGAAGCCGGGGCCGGTGTGGCTCAGTTGCTTGGGTGTTGACCCGCAAAGCAAAAAGTCGCTGGTTCACTTCCTGGACGGGGCACACGCTTGGGCTGTACATTCGGTCTCAGGGCAGGGGTGAACGGCAACTAACTGACGTTTCTTTTTTTTTAACATTTTTGTGGGTTTTTAAAAAAAGATTTTATTTATTTATTTTTAGAGAGGGAAGGGAGGGAGATAGAGAGAGAGAGAAACATCAATGTGCGGTTGCTGGGGGCCGTGGCCTGCAACCCAGGCATGTGCCCTGACTGGGAATCGAACCTGCGACACTTTGGTTCGCAGCCCGCGCTCAATCCACTGAGCTATGCCAGCCAGGGCCTAGCTGATGTTTCTTTCTCACATCGGTGTTTCTCTCCCTTTCTCCCCGCCTTCCCTTCTCTCTAAAATCAAGAAGCATGTCCTCAGGGGAGGATTAAAAGCAAAAAAAAAATAACTGTCAGTTAAGTGAGTCAGTTACAGAAGGAGAAACACTGTCATTCTGCTTTACACGGTACCTTGAATAGGCAGATTCATAGAAAGCAGAACAGCATTTGCCAGACGCTGGGAGAAGAGGGCTGGGACGTGGTGCTCCAGGGGACAGAGACAGGTGGGGACGATGGAAAAGCTCTGGAGACGGAGGATGACGATGGCTGTGTAACGGTGGGAATTTAATTAATGCCACAGAACTATACACTTAAAAATAGTGAAAACGGTAAATTTTGCTACGCATGTTGTACCACAAAACCATCAAAGAATTGTCAGTCGTATCGTCGATGACTTGGGGGGGGGCGGTTTCAAGTGCCAGGAATGCCTGGAATTCTAGAAAGACATCCTGTGTACCAAGGGGACTTCAGCCCCGTGAATCTCCCCAGCTCACCGGGCTGGACACACTGGCGTCTGGGAAAATGAAACTCAGTGAAATCTTACTCGCGCATTCCATAAAGACTGCTCTCTGTCCTCGTCACTCCGTCATTTAATCCCTTTGGGGAAGATGACATTCCCATTGGCTATGCTCAAGCTTCTGGAAACTGTTCACTGCTAAGCTTTCTAGTGAGCTCCATGGAGCGGGCAGGGGAGCGTGTTGGGGCAGGGTCACCTTTGCACAGGTGTGCTCAGGCTGATTGGCGGCCGAGCAGGATGCCTGGGGCAGGCCGTGGAAGGAAGCGGATTTCAGCTGTGGAGCCCCTGGCATGGAGAAACCAGTGTTTCCCAAGGAATTTTGTCCCCCAGGTCTCCAACACTTGCCTCCTTCCTGTTACCCTGGCGCATCCTTTGGGACATCTCAGGGTGGTACGAGCCATTTGAGGGCACAACCCTGAGGCCGTGCAGATATTTGCTAAGCGAGTGGCAGAAGTTTGGACGCGTCAGCAGCAGGGGAGCTGCCTAATGTCCAGAAGTCCTAGAAGTTATCCCAATCTGGCGTGGGGAAGTCCCCTGTGGAATGCTGGGACCCACTCAAGCATCAAGCCTGGAAATGGCTCCTGGGCCCCGCATGGAGTGGGGGAGTGTTCTGCCCGAGCGGCCCCACATGGGCGGTGCACTTGACGGCCAGTCCAAGGCTGGAAGCAGGCGTTTATCAGGAAGCACGGTGCCAGGCTGGCTGGGCTGAGGGCTGGAGTCCAAGGCCGTGGGAAATGTGGGAAGGTGTCGGAGGCCCACAGTTGGTTGTCATTGTACACGGGATTGGCGGGTGAGGTAGACACGGTGTTTTCGAGTTTCTGGGCAAGATCAGGTGCCAGGAAGCCAAGCCAATCACAGAGGTGGCAATCGGCAAGTGCCGCATGGTCATAGAGAGTCACACCGTTGAGGAAAAGGAGAAAGCTCCCTGTAGTCCATCAGAATGTGACAGGAAACCCCCGCCTACAGGAAACATGGCAGTCCTGAATGGAATGTCTCACTTCCCCGCCTGCTGTCCCGCGACACCGAGAGCTGGCCCGAGAGAGCACGCGCTGTGCAGAGGGAAAAAGAGACTCAACTTTCCCTTCTCAGGATGACGCTTGCCACTCATGCTTTCTCCGGGTGTCATCTCTGTCCTTCGTTGTCCTCCGTGCTTGAATAGCCAGAGGTCACCTCCTGGTTCCACATGGCCAGAGCTCTCACAGACCTTCCTCAGGGTCCTGCTCCTCTGGGCTCCTTGCCTGTTGAACTTCCTTCAGCGCGGTCTTCTTACATCCTGACCTTATCGATTTCTTGGCCTGCAGAACATTCTCCAAAGCGTCCTCACCCCTCCCTCAGTGTTCTGAGAGCCCAGGCATAAGACTCATCCAAGCAGGGTCTTCCTTCCACCAGGGGTCCCAAGAAAAAAAAATATCTTTGCAAATAATAAAGCCACAGGGGCACATTTCTGAACTGTGTGCTTAGGGACTGGAAATGTAGCTACCGCATAGCTCAAGGTGAAAGGGCTTGAAGACCTCATCCTCCAAAACCTTCTGTTGGAAGTCAATTCAGAGCTGGCGAAAGAAAGAAAATATAAAGAAAATCTAATTTTGAATCTCCCTGTCGAATTCAAATCTCAGGTGTCCCCGAGGCAGTGGATTGTGGAGGCAGTGGTGATGAAAACTTAATAAAAGGCCCAGGAAAGACCATAGATCACACTGGCCCGTCAGCTGTCACAGGTAGGGAACAGCGATGACATTATTCTAATAGTCGGAATGTTCTTGGCTGCGTTTCACTCTCTGTAATGGCTGCTACCCCGGCTTCAAACTTCGTCGCTGGGCAGTGATTTCTCCTCCGTGGTTTTTGGTCATTTCTGCTGTATCCTTTCCTCCTTCTGGCTCTGTTTGAAAAAGGAGTTTAGTCCCCAAATCTGTGCGTGATGATGTCTTTGTGTCATCACTTTATGTCATGGTTTTAGTCCCTGCCCACCCCAGTCTCTCCTATTTTTCAGTGCATTAACTGTAGGTCATAAAGAAGCCATTCTCTGGTCTCCCCATTCCTATACAAGAGGGCACAGCCCTCTGAATGGGACACAAAGATGCCACAATAGGAACTCTGACTCATTTCACACCCTCACTCCCTGTCATCATAGGCCTGCTGTCCCCAAGACCCCACGCCCACCGTCAGTCCCAAACACGTGAGACTCATTTACTTCCCCGTGCTTTTCCTGGAATGTCCTTTCTCTTGGTCTCTGGCCGGACAAAGATGACTTGGCCTCCACAGCTTACCAGCGAGCGTCCTGGTCTGTGACGAGCTTCTGAGACTCACGCCCGGATCATCGCTCTCCCCTTCAGTGGTACGGGGTTGCATTAAACTGTTTCCGCCTCTGGGGCCTGTTCCTGTTCCCATGTCTTTACTCAACGACTCACTAGATTGGGAACCCTTCGCTGTTGCACCCCCCCCCCCCATTTTTTACAGCTCTTGGCTCCATGTGCTCGGTTAATGTTGAAGGATAGGTAAAGAAAGGAGGAGAGACAGCCGATTCTAGAGGAGTGGACGGGCAGTGCGCCACCTTTGGTGGGCAAAGGCTGGCTCGGCCCCAGTCACACGGCTGGGCACTGGGTGGGCAGCCCTCGGTCCTCTCCCCTGAGCTCCCAGACGGCCTATTCTGAGGGATGAGTTCATCTTTGCTGTCTTTTCTGAATCATTTCCTACCTAAAGTTCACTTCCTGATTGTCTCATAAGAGGAAAGTTAACGTGTTTACACACTTTGTACGTGTGCATCTAGCGTGACCTCAGCTCCTCATCTTTAGTCGGGGATGACAACGTCCCTAAAAGAGACTGGTTAGCCTCCACCACCATCCCCCACATCCCGCACACACCAGTTCCCAGACCTCCAGCTGTCACCCCTTCCCCAGACGCCACACTCTGAGAAAGTCACAAGAACACACGCCCCAGTCCTCTGTGCCCACTGCTGGGAGAGTTCATTACCACGGGCCTTTAGAAACAACTTGGGAAAATGAGTCCTAAGTGTTTAAGACCTTCTACCCCATTGGTACAGCCATCTCACTCCAGCGACAGGAGACACAGAGGTTCGCCCCGCAGTCATTTCTATCAGTAAATAGTTTACAAGGCCATGGGTTAATGATTGGACACCCATTCATCTGTAAAGGTTCTATCTTAGAAGAATATTTAACAACATCCCCCAGTGGCTCTGCTCTTTGCTCCCTATCGCTTGTCCAGAGTCTTGGGGAACCTCTTCTGGTCCATCACAGTGTGCCCTCCATTACAGTCCTCGCCCCCACTTCCGGCAGCACCCCTAGCAGAAGCCTGGCCGTGGGGAAAAATCACTCTATGTGGCCTTCTCAAAGTGCTTTCTGACCTGGCTCAGCTGTCCCTCAGCTCCCACTTCCTCCAGCGTGACAGACACTCTGCCACTGGTTTCTTCGCGTGAGATAAGCCTGCTACCTCGCTGCTGGCCTGTGCCACCCGGTGGCACACTTGTGTCTTTGGGCTTTTGAAAGGTAACTTGTGACACAGCTGCCCGTGTATCAGTGGCTCCTGGGGTTCCAGTGTGCCTCCCCGGCACCCCTCTCCTGCAGGTGAGGGATGGTTGTAATAAAATCACTGCTCAAACCGAGAGCTGTTCAGCCAAGATGCGGCTTAAAAGGGGATCCCTCCCACCCATACCAGCTTCGGGGTAGAGGCTAAGACAAAGGGCAGAGAAAACCTACCCAGAGAATGTTCTGGGGACACATGGAGGGAAAGATGTGCAGAGGAAAAGGCTTAGGAAATGGTCCAATTCCGAGGAGGCCTCTGTGTTTTCCAGGAAAGGTGTTGGTAGGACGGCAACATTGGGGGTGACGTGGGAATGAGCTGAATGTGTGTCTTCTCTTTCCAGAATGGCTCCCTCACCGGTAAATCCTAAACCTGTAGAGCGGGGCCCTATTCTTCAGGCAGAGCCCTCACAATTCATTGTGGGTCTTACTTCTTCTTCCACAGTCATGTTGCAAGAGTTAACCACTCTGGCCTGAAGCTACCTTTCCAACATTCAGGACAGGCTTTCCCACCTGCCCCCTCAGAGAAAGCAGCGGTGTCCCTGTCCCAAGTCCGTGCTTCGTGAAGTTCTTAGGGGGGAGTCACAACCTGAGTTCTAATATCCCTTCTTCACACCCTCCGTGCCAAGCGACACCCGGTCCCAGGCACACAGACACTGTGTGGCATCTCTTAGCAGACAGAGTCTCTCCTGCCTGTGAGGGCGCACCTTTGTGTCTCGTTGTCCGAGTGAATCATGTCAGAGCCCAGGTATTTTTATAATTCCTCCCACTTCCATTGTTTCTATTTCTAAACACTTACTGAACACTGCCTGCTGTAGGTCTTTCATGACCTAGTTGTTACACGAACATAACAATACATACACAGTTCTCAGACTCCCATGGCTTTGGAGAGCTTACCTCGTTAAAAACGAGAAGCAACCTGATCTTAATTTTTCCCCCAGTTGTACCCACTGGGAGGGTGGAGAGAGTTTTAAAACTATTTACAGCTATATATTTCCCAAGGAGACACTGACAGTCTTACCATTTGAGTCAACATTAATATAAGGGATAGCTTACCATCATATAGCTACTCTGTAAGTAACGGGTAAACCCATTTAGGTTTACCAGATGTCCTTCCATAGGAACCTCCACCACATAGGCCTCCTTCTAAAGGAAATACTCTGTTCTGTTTGACGCCCTCTTTGGGAAAATGACTCTTTACTTCCTATGCCAAAATTTTGTAAATTAAAATGCTAATTTTAATATGCTAACCTTTGGAAATCTTTACAGGAAAAGAGGGAGATTTCATTTACCTGCTTTAGGGCTGATACACATTTTAGGCTTCAAAGCAATGGGAAAAATCATATAGGAAAAAAGTCCATATATTAAAAAAATAATTAGCCCTGGCTGGCGTAGCTCAGTGGATTGAGCATGGGCTGCAAACCAAAGTGTCACAGGTTTGATTCCCAGTCAGGGCACATGCCTGGGTTGCAGGCCACGGCCCCCAGCAACCGCACATTGATGTTTCTCTCTTTCTCCCTCCCTTCCCTCTCTAAAAATAAATAAATAAAATCTTTAAAAACAATAATTAACAAAAATAAAGGGCAGTGGACAGAATGGGACATGGTATATAATGTATTTATATCCTGAATGTATAAAAAGCATATGCAAATCAATTACAAGTATCCCAAGGTGCCAACTGAAAAATGGACAAAGGACGTGAACAGACACGTCACATAAAAAAGTGCCAACAGTAGTGAAGCTCACTGTGCCTGAGCCCACTGGCAAAGAGTAGATGAATCAGTATGACCCTCACGGCCTGGGAGGCGCGGGCTCCCGCGCTCTGCATGTCGGCCTGCAGACGGGAGCAGCCTTTCTGGGGAGCACATTAGCGACAGTCACCAAGAGCTTTAAACGTGTCCCTATGTTCAATCTAAGATTTCACGCCAAGAAATGGATTCTACGTTCTAAACAGATTCTGAATAAACCACATTTTTCTAGAAACACATATACCTAGGTGTATATAAATAGTATTAGACACACCCTAATAGCGGTCAGTAGAAGCAATTAAAGTGAGAACATGAGTGAGTGGCCATGAATCGCTAACGACCTGAGTAATGGCTTTTCATTTCCGTGGCAAAAGCAAAATGAACAGAATTCAACATTTTGTACACACTTACGGTTACAGTTGTAGTAAAAATATACACACGTAGATATTGGGTCATATGATGGGAAGAAGTTTTCCGAAGTGAATACTAGCTAGCTTCAGGTTGTGAGTCTTTAGATGATTATTTATTAAGTACGTATGTATTTATTTATATTTTTATGATTTTCAAGTTTTAAAAGAAGAACGTTGATTTTTATAATCATATACCAAAATTAAAAACTTTCATTAATTAGTGTCACAGGTTCGATTCCCAGTCAGGGCATATGCCTGGGTTGCAGGCCATGACCCCCAGCAACCACACATTGATGTTTCTCTCTCCCTCTCTTTCTCCCTCCCTTCCCTCTCTAAAAACAAACAAATAAATCTTTAAAATAAAAAATAAAAAATAAAATTAGATAACTGTACAACTTAAAAAAAAACTTTCATTAATTGATGAATTCAGTCAACCACCTGCTAATGAACCAACAACCTGTTAATGTTCTGATGGACAAACACTCACACAATTCCCACCACGAACCAAGCAAAGAGGCACTGTTGGTGAGAACAGAAGCCTGCTGAGCTGCGGCCTTGTTCTCAAGAAAAGTTACTTAAAATTTTCAGACTGAGGAAGACATGGAAGGAAACCAAATGTATTTAATAATGCACAAGCCCAAATATATTTGTTTTCGGTAATAGGGTGACTTATATTTCTAGACACAGGAACAAACTGAAAAGCCAGACAGTTTGTGGAAATAGCTGAGGCTTGTGAGATGTCAGATGTCAGACTTCATCAATTTCCACATTGGGGGAGGGTGTCCCCAAAACCGAGTGTATGTTTTCCATCTCCGGGGACCTGCTTGCCTCTCACCTAGTGAAGGGAACTGGTAATGAGCTTGTAGTTAAGAGCTGCTTTCAAACGGAATTTTTAGAGAGCCAATTTTTTGGTTGCTTCAAGTTAATTGCTTTGCTCTTAATTTAAGTCCCACCGGGGACAATTCTCATCTCCCCCAGCAAACTCTACCTTAAATGAGGCTGATTTATAATCCTATTACCTGCATCTGTGTGTCCATCAGGAAATACCACGGGGTAGATGCACTGCATTTTTCTCAAGGATACGGTGTGGTTTCAACACCCTCCAGGCACTTTACTTTGGACAAGAGAGTGGGTTGTCTTCCTGGAGACACGTCAGTTCACTGTCCCAAATAAGTTATGGGAAGATGGTGAGTTTTCTATGAACTTGGTTGGTTCACACAACAGATCACAGTTGCCTGGCAACTGGCAAGAGATAGGATGCTGTCAGGGCAACGAGTGAAAGAGAGGAACAGAGGACACACCGCAGTGGGAAGAGCAGGGCACCAGGGCTGCGATCGTCCCCAGGAATCCGGATGTTGCCCCTGGCAAGTGGTTCCCCAAGTGTGGTCCCCGGCCAAGCGGTATCAGCCTCACCTGGGAGTTCGTGTTCCACTCAGAAACTCCAGGGGTGCTGCTCCACAATCCGTGCTGTAAAAAGTCCTCCCCGCCCCGCTCCCCAAGAGGCTCAGGGTGCGCGTTGACTTTGAGAAACCCGGAGGTAGAGTACGGGGATTTGGCTGACACGGCGTCATGCGGTGAGTGTGGTCAGCAACCGGAGGATGCAGACATGTGCCACACTTTGGCTGGGATGTGGAGACAGAGACAGGCAGCCCCAGGAACTAGGCTGCTACCGGAAGTTCACCCCAAAGGGCCAGGTCCCATTTGGAGAAGGACTGGAATTTTCAGGCAAGCCAAGTGGGGACCCAGAAGGAATAAGGAGGATATGAGACAAAATTCTGAGAACAGGCATGGCTTCCCGCTCCCTGCCTGGATCTAACTGTCATCTCTTGCCGGGAGATACAGTCAAGTCCCTGGGGGCCCCTGGCATGGGGAGTCACCAACCCACTGGGCTCTAACGGAAACAAGCCTTTCATTCAAATAATTTCCCTTGTGAGACAATGTGCCCAAAGCTAACAGAACTGACCTCACGGGGCATAAATAGGTGAGCTCTGAGCAAAGGAAACAAAGAGGCCTTTTTAGAAGAACTCGATGACACTCTTTGAAACCATTCCAGCTCCGGCGCACAATGAGGGTTTCATTAGCCGAACAGAAGAGATCCTTAACAAAGCGCTGGGTGCCCCTTTGAATGGATCTTATTCTAGAAATAGCAATGGAGAGTGTTTGACAGAGGGAGCCACTCCAAGGAGGCCAAGTTATTTTACAGTATCCAGAGTATATGGAGATGAGAAAATATGACTGTGAGGAGTTGGTGACAAGCGAGTTTCCAGAGAACTTACTTTCAGCCGTGGATTCCGATAAGCCGAGTGGCCCCCGCAAATGACTTGACTATTCATCATGTATTGATTCAGTATTAAACAAGACTAGATCGTGGTTTGGTCTCTGGCCCAAGGCTTGTGGGAAATCTCTCCTTCGTGGAGGTCTGAACCCAACGGCGTATCAGTGGTAGAAGTTCACCGGAAAGGATGCATTGCCCGAGAAGAGGGGTTCTCACACTTGGCAGGCACTGGAGTCTCCCCAGAGAACTGCTTAACTGCGGTCACTGAACCCCACCCCTGAGAGGCTTGGGTGGGGCCTGAGAATTTGAATTTCTTGCAAACTGAAACTCAAATGCCACTGTTTCAAGAAGCACATTTTGAGGACCAGTGGAGGAGAGAGAGCACTGAACGGCAGGGATGTCAAACCATAGGAAAGAGGCAGAAATACCTCACTGCATGGAGCTAAAATCGTGCCCCTGGCTACGGAGTCCTGACACCCAGGAATGAGAGATTTCTCACGTGGTTTGGACGATGATAGGCGAAAACTTCTGGAAAGGTTAAAGTGAGCCCAGCTTCCGAATGACTGGGTGACTTTCTTAAAGGTCCTGTTTCACCAGGAATCAAAACAAAGACCCTAGAAAGACTGATCTTCGAGGCTGCCCTCCCTGCTGTGTTCCTGCCCCGTGAGCTCGGCCTGGCTGGCTGCCTGTTTCCAGAAGGTTAGCCAGTGACTGGCCAGATGGGTGAGAAACTGCCTCCTACTGAAACTCCTCTGAATAGTCCCTGGGGTGCGGCTGCCAGGAAAAGGGTGACCACCCTCAGAGGCTACCGATAATCCACACTGTGACCCTCTGAACCCTGGACTGTCAATGTCACCTCAACAATCATGGCCCCTCGGAGGTCTCTCTGATCTCAGGACGAAGCGCTAGGGACTGCTCAGTGCTGGAGGAAAGCTTCCGCGCAGGACAGGATTTGAAAGCAAAGCAAAGCATGAGCACATCAGCCTTTTGCTAGAACTTGATGTTCTGTGCCTGCTTGTCGCTATGCCATTCTGCTCTGGGTCCATCCCCACCAGCCATCCCTGGACCACAGCCCAGAGCCCAGTGACCCCCGAGGCAGCTGGACTTGTGCAGGCTGGACATGGGAAGGGATGTAGCTGTCACTGGTGGTCCGTCCACCCCAGCCAACCCCATAGAGACTGACCCACCAGAAGTGACTCACAGGGGAAGACGGAAGACCAACAGCTGCTCGGAGCTAGGACCGCTTCTGGTGGTTGCACGCCATGAGCCCCAGCTCAATCATCTCCGCAGCCCACAGGGGAAGGCGCCTCCTCCGCCGTGTGGGGGAGGGGCCGGCTGGGGATTTCCAGGGTCTCCTCATTCCCACACCTTTCCTACCCAGCAGGAAGAGGGATGACTTCTGTGAGCAGTGACACTGATGACAGCTCGACTCTCACTGGCCGTGTTTCTCTTGGGCCAAGTTAGCGAGTTCAAGGCCACTGCTCACACACGCTCCCCACCATTTCCTGATTTCTCTCGGACTAGCCTACGTCCTCAAGCAACAGGCCCTGTGCTGTCTGCCCCGGGGCTCAGCCCTGTAGTACGAAGACCCTAGATGGGGAAGAGGACCCCGCTTCAGCTTCTTGGTTTGGAGCTGGGTGCATGTGTGAGCCTGGCGAGGCAGGCTTGGCGGTCGTTAATTCTGAGTCCGAGGCGGGAAGCCGGGCTACACTCTCTTTCTCCCTGTTAGAGAAAGACCTGAACGAAACACACTGTGATCCTCGTGTAGCTGCTCTGTGTGCATGTTTTATCGGCCGGAATCCTCAAGGAGAAAGCTGGGTGTTAGGACCTGGACACCGGCCCTGCCCATGCCCCCACACTCCCAACAGGCTCTGAGACTGATGATGCCTCCCCCAGCCGGCTTCTCTTGTGCCAGGATTTCTTAGGACCTGTGGAGGCTGTTGGCGGAACAGAGTGGGCAGGAACGGGCCTTACGCTTGACCCTGGACATGCCCACCAGGGTAGGGCAGGCCAGGTGAATGAGAGAAGTTCAGGGAAGGTATGCAGGCAAGCAGTTCAGCCTTCCACACTCGCGTTCAGCGAAATGCCTGGTCCAAGGTGCTCCACGTGGAATGGTGAATTACGACATAAGATGAGCAGGGTCCCCTGGGAATTGGAAGTCAGGGTGGGGTGCCAGCCTCTGGTAGACCCCAGAATTGAGCTAAGATTCAGAGCCAGATCTTTCCCTGACCCTCCCTCCAACAAGGTGAGAGGTACCATCAAGAGCAAGACAAGATTCCTTGGGGTGGGGCAAGGTCAGGAAGTTCAACATGGCACCTGCCCCCACACCCCGGGAAGAGGGCGGGAGTGGGCATTCTGTAATCACAGCGGGGCTGCCATTGGATGGCAGCTGTGCCGCAGGGAGAGGGGCAAAGCCCATTGGGGAGCACTGGGAGCCGTGGAGAGTAAGGGTGACTCTGGGAAGGTGGAGAGCCCAGTGGTCAGCTGGTGTGGCCTTCACTGTGGGGGAGGAGGGAGGACAAGGACAGACCCTGTTGGAGTAGTTGCTGTCTCAGGCCCAAACTGGCCTGGAGACCGAGACCAGCAGTTACGGGGACAGTGGCTCTGGCTACGGAGACTGAGGGGACATGAGAGAGGCTGAAGCTTTTGTAAAGCACCCTCACCATGAGGGTCCGGGCAGGGGCGAACCTGACCGGGGTCCACCCCGGACCGTCATCTTCATTTAGGCCGCTGCACCTTGCCAAAGCCTGGAGGTAGGCGCTCCGGCACCAGCACCCCCGCGGCAGCTGGCATCAGCGGGACGGGACTGCCTCCAGCTCCCTCCAAGATGCACTCAGGGTGTCTGGCCTCAGTCTGGGGAGAGTTTTTTCTGGATGAGTTAAATGGGAATCTTTTTGCTTTTTCCTGGGAAACTGCTGTTCCCTTTGTCTGCTATGCCCCTGGACAAAAAAACCCTTAGGCCTTACTCGCTGCTATTTTCCGCCCCTCCAAGAATAGCTCCATCGTTAGGTGCGCTTGACACAAAGGGACTGCTCAGGGTCCAGGGGATTGTGGGGGAGGGGGTCTCACCTTCTAATTTTCTGTGCATTCTTTTTAAAAATTTTTTGGTTCTCTTGGTTGCCCTGGATTGGGTAGAGCAACCCTCTATTGGATTGAGAAATGGACAAGCTCTTGATGGAGAAAATTAGCAAAATGTTACTATGTCTGGAGCTGTGCTGGTGAGTTGCTTTTTCCAGAATGTTTGGACCTGTCCCCACACACACTGTGAGAAGTCCTTCATGCAATGAAAGCATCCTCGCCGTGCGCCGTGAGTGAGCTCACTGAAGTCGGCCTATTCCGCTAGCGATCTCACCGAACCGCTGGGGGTAAACTCTTTTCCGTTATCTCATTTTGCATGCTTACGGGTAGGAACAAGGCATATTCACCCCTTGACCCTCCAATTAGATCATTTTGCATTTACAATTTTTTTTGGCTCATCTTCCGGAACCTCCACGCTATCTCCGGTGACCCCAGTCACTAACCCCGCCCAGCTGTCTGGCTCCTCCCCAGAAAGGCAAGCGAGTCTGCCATGGAGGAAAAGAAACCTGACAACCTGGAAAGTGAGGAAGGTCAGGGGAACATCCTCTCAACCCTTAAGATGCAACGGGTCCAGGAGGAACAATTCCAAGAACCTGGGGCCCCAGACCTGGAGACTTGTTTCATACTAGGGTCTTAATAATGGCCTCTTCAAGTTAAAATGCACACATTTCTTTGTCTCAACCTTGAATCTGGGCCATGTTGATAGCCACCCAAGGCTGTTTCGTGGACACACTCTAAGGGACACTACTTCCCAGACTTGTGGGTCAAGGCACTTCCCCTCTGCGGGCTTCCTTTGGTCACTAAGGCTGTTCCTTCTGCCATCGGGTAGCAGGGTGGTATGTGACAGGGCTGGACAGGAACCTTCCACCCTTCCACATGGTTGCCACTCATCAAGTACACTATGTATCAACGTGACTTCCAGCTCCCTTTGTTCAGTGTCCCCACGCCCCCTCCCCAGGCCTCCTCTCTCCATTCCAGTCTGCCCACATCCTCTCTGTGATTCCGGGTTCCGCAGAAGGTCCAGTTGGGCCATGAGGTTCTTCTCCCCACTCCGATTCTCACCAGCATCGCTTTCCACTGTTCACCCGTTACCGTGACTCACATCCTACATGTGAATCACCTGGGGACTATTTAAAAAACATAGACCTTGACCAGACAGACCTAATCAGAGTCTCTGTGGGTGAGCTGCAGGCCATCTGCGGTTTTCCAGAGCTTCACAGGCGAATCTAACGTACAGCCTGGGCTGAGGGACACACATAATATATAAAGATGACTAATTTTAGTATTTAATCATACCCTGCTATTGTTGCTTACCTGTTTTATGAGGACAGGCTTTGTAAACTTCCCAGAGGACACATTGTACCTTGCTACCTAACCCGATGTGGGG
Organism: Phyllostomus discolor; assembly: GCF_004126475.2. NCBI lineage: Eukaryota > Metazoa > Chordata > Mammalia > Chiroptera > Phyllostomidae > Phyllostomus > Phyllostomus discolor. The sequence continues at coordinate 17,096,309 of NC_040917.2, read as the reverse complement.
TGCGGGGCTGAGACTTTGCAATGAGTGCTTTGTTGTTCACTTCTGCAAACAGTAAAATCTCCTAACAGTTTAACAAGCCCCTTTGAACACCTATACTATGCCAGGCAGGCACAGGGGCTCCAACGATGAAAGCAATTAGCCTTTTTAGCCTTTTTAAATGACCACACAGTGGTCATTGAGAATGTCATTGGTTATGATGAAGATAGCGGTGAAAGAAGAAAGCGGAACGTGGAAGAGGCCCCTGATGCTGTGAAGGGTGAGAGGTTCCCAAGAATCTTGGGGAGATTCAAACACTGGTGCCATCAACACTCCATACCTCCCACATGGACCTACACCCCCTGCCCCAAATTCACCCCAAGTTGGCTGCTCAGTGGAGTGGGAAGAACCACAGGCCGCTTTCCTGCTGAAGGAAGCCGCGGAAGCCCGTGATGAATATAAACGAGTGCATGCGTGTCTGCTGTGCACTAGCCCGGGCTGCCTCTCGGTGCCCGGGGGCCGGGCGTGGGCACAGGGGCAGGCCTGTCGCTCCCTGCAGTCTGCAGGCCTCCCTCTGCTGCCCGGGCTGCCCCAGCCAGCACTGGTCAGAGACGGTTCCCTTAGGGGCCTGCCCTGTCCTTCCCATGTCCTTTCTCTTCCCTGACACCTGCGCTTCTTCCACTCCCAGGTGCCTGGTATCCCAGGGATCTCTCCTTACATTGAGCAAAAGCTTTTCTTAAGAATGGATGTGGCCCTAGCCGCAAAGCTCAGTTGGTTAGAGTGTTGTTCCAATACACCAAGATTGCAGGTTTGAACCCTGGTTAGGGTACATGCAAGAAACAACCAGTGAATGCATGGGTGGTTAGAGCAACAAGTCTCTCTCTCTCTCTCTTTCTCTCTCTCTTTCTCTCCCCCCTCCCTTCTTCTGTCTCTCTTTAAAATCAATGACTTTAAAAAAATTTTAAACATGCATCTATAACTAGATTCATAGAAAGGCGTACTTTACTGATAAAGCACTTACATCGTACGGAATGAGTGAGGGTATGATGAACTGCTACTGAGTTCATCACAGGCGGCAGCCCTGCTGTGCTGGGGGATCGTTAACAAGTTACCTGGAAGAGGTGATCAGAGGACTGGGCTCTCCTACCCCACAGGACACGTGATGCACAGGGGGATGCTTTGTCCTCCCCCCTTCTTGCAAAGTGATCCCCCTTGTTGCTTTCCTGGAGGATCACACATTTAGTCTTGAATCAGATGCCACTGAGCTTTGCTCTCCTCTCTGGGGATGTTTTTTTTTTTTCCCTATGAACACCGAGTTGCCCATTCATCGTGGTCCGGAGAGAGAGCCATTGGGTTTTAACGAACTGTGTCCATAGCTTCCGACGCGCCTCTCCCCTGGGGAATGAGAAGTCTGTGTGTGTGTGTGTGTGTGTGTGTGTGTGTGTGTTTTAAGATTTTATTTATTTATTTTTAGAGAGGAAAGGGGGGGAGAGAGAGAGAGAAACATCAATGTGCGGTTGCTGGGGGTCATGGCCTGCAACCCAGGCATGTGCCCTGACTGGGAATCAAACCTGCGACACTTTAGTTCACAGCCCACGCTCCATCCACTGAGCTACGCCAGCCAGGGCTTAGGAGAAGTCTTTGGTGTCCAGGAAAGTGAAGTCGGTGGGAGGTGTGATAGTCGCCATTGAACTGTTTTCCCTGCCAGAATGAATTCCCCCGGAGCCTGGACCTGAGAACGGATTGTCCTCTGAGCCCCTGTCCCAGGTCACACTTCAGCTGTGCATGTCTTTAGGAGCAAGGGTGTCACCTGCACTGTAGTGTCTCTCACATGGGACTTTGGCAAACAGAAAGGAAAGAGGAAATTTGGGCCTTGAAGAAAACTCCTGGAAAAGCAGCAAGAATGACCAGTCTCATTTCTTGAGAACCTGTGACTCCATGAGAGTGCCATGCTGTGATGAGGAAATATTTATCTGATTAATACAATGACATCTTCTCAGAAGAGGCCTGGTCTTATTCATCTTGCTAATGAGGAAACACGGACTCTGAATCATTAAATAGCTTTCTTCAAGTAAGTGGCACAGTCAAGATTTGGACCCAAGGTTGTGAGGTTACCGCCCGCCCACTTCCCCTTATACTCTGCTTTTCCGGAGCTGCCTGGGATGAAGGGAGCATCACACTCAGAGGTGTGCTCTCGTGGGAAACAGTGCCAAGAACACACGTACATCATGCATGTCATTGCACTGTAGTTTAACTGTGGGGTCTTTTCCGGCCTATGATTTGACAACAGCAGGGATTTAAGTGAGGTTATCTTGAAGGGACGCCCATGACGAGCTTCTTGCTTGAAGATTTCTAGTGCCACTTTCTGAGCTCCTGTTCTAAGTGAACTGGAGGAGCAGAAGGAAGCTGCAGTTCTCAGAAGAGTCATCATTCTCCTCCAGGTATTCTGCTGTCTGCCCTCCTGCCTAAACAAGTATTCATCTAAATATCCGAAAGAGGCACCTTCCAAGAACGCACCTGGTGTGTCCAAATCAGGATCGGCTTCTAAAATGGTTAAGTGTATGCAACTTCAAGATTCAAAGTAGGTTTTGGATTTTCTCCGCACGCCTGGCTGGTCCTCGCTGGTGCTCTCCTGATACTAGTTCATTAGTTTTCTGGTTTTGCTCCCTGGCTGAGCGCCTGCTTGTAATACTGTGCAATTAACAACCGTTGGGTTGGACTGGAGGCATGCATGGCTGGACCCCATTCTTCAATTTCAGGTTTGGGCATCTGCCATCTATTACATCTCCCTCTCTCTTATTAGTGATGGTGCAATCCGTACAAATAAACCTCAGCAGCCCTCGGCTCCAGGTAAACCACGCCAGCATAAATCAATGAGGTGTTGAGAAACTCCATGTCACATAAAGCTGATGCTCTAATTCTATTTTTCTGGTTACCAGAGCCCTCCCACGGATGCCAGGACTTGGTTTAGAAATCCCCCTGCCGTTCCCAACTTAGCTCATAATGATCTCATAAGAAAATCTGAACTTCTCAGAAGAGGTGCTGGAACAATGGGAACTATGAGGGCTGCATTTTTCTCACTACTTGACTAAATCTGGACAATGTCCAGTTTGACAGTTGGAGTCTGGTTGAGTCTCTCTCAGAGTCCTCCCCGGACCACTGGCATCAGAATCCAGTGCTAGTTAAAAATCCCCCTCTGGACCTACTACTCATTCAAGATTTCTGCACTCAGTGCCCAGGAATCTGAATTTTAACAAGCTCCCTGTTGATCTGTGTAGTCAGCTTCCTCCCTGCAGGAAACTGATGTCACACCCCAGTTAGGATAATTGTAGGGGAGTTTAGTAAAGAGACCATTTCAAAGAGGCAGCCAGGGGAAAGGAAAACCGAATACAATGTGCTATCTTGTAAGAGCCTTGGGTCAGGAATGAAAGGGTGTGAAGAGAGAGTGGTCATTGTAACTTGCAGGACAGGGGTGTTTTGCAGATGGCCACCAGACAGAACAGGACATCCTTGGGAGTCCTCTGATGGGAGACTCAGCCAGACAGTGTTGGCCCCACAAGGAGGGTGCCAGGGGAATAGATACCCCAACCTGTTTTTGTTCCTGATCCCCCAGCTCCTGCCAAGATTGTGGCCAGCCCCCTGGGTCACAGAGCAGGGTGAAGAAGATGGAGAGTGGGTATGTGGGGTCCACAGGGGACTGACCAGCACCTGACTCAAGAACACTGAACCCGGAGACCCACCAGATGAAATGTTAGGCCCGTCACTGCCAATCAAGGTCAGTCTCAGTTCACAAGAAAGGGAGCAAGGGAAAGGGAAAGATGAAGACAGGAGCAAACTGGAAATCCGACTATGGGAAGTTCAGGGAGAGCCAGAGAGCCAGGAAAAGGGAAGTAGGCAGTGGGTCAGAGAGGAGCACGCTGAGGCTCTGCTTCCCTGGAGCTCTCCACATCCCCCTCCTGCTGTTGTCTGAGTGATCACCCTGCCCCGCCATCACATCCCCAAACCCCAGTGCCAAATGGTGTCCTGTGTTTCTGTGAGTGTTTTCACCGATTCGTCCTAGTGTTCTGGGACTTGTCACCCGCACAGGTGGGACACTGAACAAAGAATGTCTGAGGGATCTTCACAGAAAACTTGTTCAGCACCTTTTAAAAGACTCTTTGGAGAAGCTAGGTAAAATTTAAGATGACCTAAATGGTCTCAAAATCATGTCTTCGGAGTAGAAGTTGCTGCCTGCTCTCTGAAAGTGCTCATTTATCTCATGGGTGTTGTAGCCATGAATACAGTGGAACCTATCTCAAACCCACAACTTTTTCAGTAAGAAAAATGTGGATTTTTTTTCCTGTTTGATGACGTATTTCTTCCCTTCAACAGTATTTTCTATGGCTAGAAAGTGCCCTCATAGCTCTACGTGGCCAGATTCCAGCATCTTTCTTGTTGTACCAGAGTCCTTATAAAGCAAAGGGAGTAACATCAGGAGGTATAGCTTAACTCTAGCTAGGAAGAACAAAGGCGAAACATAAAATTTATTAACTTGTCCTCTCTGCTTCTCACTGGAGATGAAATCTAAATTATTCTCTGTTCCCCACACCCTAAACTCACCCAACTGTCCACCCAAGTGCACAAACATTTTACCAAAACTAATCCAATTCACAAGAGGGGAAGAATAAGCAATTTATAGTCTCTGTTTATTGAGCACATACTATATGCCTGACAATCTTCTAAATAGATGACTGTTACTACTCAGGATTCATTTATCTAAGCCTCACAGTGGCACCATGAGATGGGTACTATGATTCTTACCATCTTTTAAGTGAGGCACAGAGCGAGCACAGACCTGACCTAAAAACACGCTACTGCTAAGTCTTAGACCCAGGATTACTGCCAAAGCAGTGAGTCTTCAAAGCCTGTGCCCTTGACCCCAAAGCCATGCTGCCTCCCTGCACAGCAAGGGTTCCTCTATTTCCACTCATCCCTCTTTCCTTCATTATTCAGTTGTCATCAGTCAGTGTCTATAGAGCACCAGGCACTGGTGGTACCAAGCTGAATAACAGGGGCCCCCCTCAAGCAGAAGAATCGTGAGTCTGCAGAGCAGAGGAAGAGAATGATGGATTATTGCAACACACTTGAGAGACACTGTGGGAGTGTGAATAGTGTTGCGGAAAGACAGAGGAAGTGACTAACTCTTGTGAGGGAAGTGATGGAAAACTTCATGGAGGACGTGACATTTAAGCCTGTGAAAGAGCAGGCACTTAGTACGTGCTGGTTGAATGAATGAGTGAGTGAATGAATGAGTGAGCATGTGAAGGAGTGAGTGAATGGTAGTCGAAGTTCACTGGGCAGCGAAGAGGATGATAAATGAAGGAGACAGTAGGTGGTACCACGAGGAAAGTGGTTGCCTGCTGTTCGTTACTTTCTCCACGACTTTGCATCAGTTCTGAACTTTATCAGGAATGCTGAGAAATTCGAAATACATGAGTCCAGGAGAAATGACCTAGTGACCCTGAGTCTTCTGCCCAAAAACATCTACTTTTTATCTTAACACCCTATAAGGCTATTTTGTACAAAGACACTCCTTTTCCATATTAGCTTCACTCCAGGGTGCCTTTGCTGGTTTTCTGGGGACTTCTAGAAAGCAAGCTACTCAAAGAATAAAGTTATTTTAAAAGATCAGCTTTTTCAAGGTGTAATTTATGCATAATAAAAACCAATTATTTGAGATACAATTCAATGAGTTTTGGCATATGGATACAGTAACCATCCCTACCATCAAGTTATAAAACAGTTCCTTTACCTCCAAGTTCCTTAATGCCCATTAGCAATGGATCCCCTCTCCCGAGCCCTGGCCCCTGGGAGCCCCTGATCTATCTGCCACTTTAGCCTGGCCTCTGTAAAATTTTATATAGATGTAATCTATGTACTGCAATTTTATATAGATTACAGTATATTACTGTAATCAAACAGTAAGTAGACATTTAGCCTAGCTTCTGTCATTTAGCAAAAGTGCTTTTGAGATTTATTTATGCTGTCACGAGTCCCTAATTTACTCCTTGTTATTGCTGAGCAGTATTGCGTTGTATGAATATGCCACAATTGTTCATCTGTAAAACAAGCTGATGGGCATTTGAGTGGTTTCCAATTTTTGGCAACGATGAATAAATATGCTACAAATATGTGCCAGTTAATGTGCACATATATTTTTTAATGAGATGTCATCTCATTACTAAATATTTTATTGTATCCCTTTTCTCCATTGTTAATTCAGTTATCTCATTCCTTATATGTTCTCGTGGTTATTTGTATAGGTTAATGTTGTTATCTTTTTAATGTTAACCTTCTATCTTCTTGTTTTGCTGAATGCTTATATTGAGTTACTTTATCGTTAATTCTCTGGGATTTTCCAGGCGTACTATTATGTCCTATGCAAGTAGAGATCATTTTATTTCTTTTTTTTTCCATAGTCACTGGCCTATGGTTGCTTTCTCTGGTCTGATTACATTGGCTAATACTTGGAGAAGAATGGTGAATGGCCGTGAACAGGCATAGCATTCTGGCACCGTTCCTGATCTCGGTAGGAATGTCCCTGGGACTTCCCATTCATTAACGTGCTGGCTTCAGGGCTGAGATATATATACATATATCTATTATCATTTTAAAGAGATAGCTATCGATTCATATATTCTCAAGAGTTTTAATTATAAAAGGATGTTGAATTTTGTCAAATAATTTATCATCACTAGAAAAAAAATCATATGGATTTTTCCTAAACTTGGTAATATGATGCATTTTATTAATACAGTTTCTGCTATTTAATATTCTTGGAATTCCAGGCACACATCCCATTTGTTTATAGTGTTACTTTTATTATTTTCTTAATGTGGTTTTCGAGTCACTAAAATGTTATTTAGGATTTTTTGCACCAATATTCATGTCCTGTTGGTCTGGTGTGTACTTTTCTCTTTTCCTTTGTGTGTGTGTGTGTGTTATTTTACAGGTTTAAGTTGGTTTTCCTTGTTCATAAAAATAAGCTGAATGTTTCCCTTCATTTCATATACTCTGAAACAATGGGCGTGCCATAAAAAACAGTGTGTTCGCGGTGAGTTTTCACTGCGGGTCTGCAGGCACAGTCCCTCCATCCGCTGCTGTGCCCAAGAGCACTGTTTCATTGTAATGCAATGTTTAAAGCAAGGGCTGGGGCCAGCTAACACAACACTGAACTTTAAAATGGGCTCGGGTACGAGGGATACGGTATACCTGAAAAGATTGTCTCTTTCTTCCCCCACGTACCCGGAATACCTGACCTTCAGCTTTCTTGACGCCAACGTTTGGCGAGACCAGGTGGAGGTCTCACCCGGTCCCCTCATGAGTCATATAATCTTGGATTGTCTCCGAGCCTCCGGGGCCCTTCCCCGAGGACTGAAGAGAACACTGTGCCTGAGGACAACTTTGGGGACTGGGAAATATATTCAATGTTAGTGATCATTAAAGCTTGTACCGAGGACACACAACGCCGGTCTGCATCATTTTGACGAATTACTTCACTTCTCTGAATTTCGGTTTTAACGCCTATTTAGTGGACATGGTAGACCGTTATAACACCGTGAAGCACCAACACAGTGCGTGGCAGACAGTACACGCTCAATAGGAGTAACTAATTGTTGTTGTTCTCGCACGTCCCACTTCCGGGGTGGCCCAGCAGGACTCTTGGACAGTGCGCTGGCCCCTGTCGCGCTGGTGCAGAGCGCCACGAGGAGACCAACGAGCCTTCGTCCCTCCCATTATGTGGATCCTCCAAACACCAGCAACACTGAAATGATTGATTCTGTATGAAGAGGGCAATGAGCAGGCATTCTGCAGAGTCAGGAATAAACTCCGAGCGCACTCATTACGCCTCCCCTGGGGCCCGAACTCATCTGCCCGCTCCGCCATGTCCTTCCTGTAAGGACATTACAGCAACACGCACACTCTCACCCCTCCCGGCACAGAATATCTCCGCCCCCTTTCCCACCGGATCTGTGTAGATCCCGGGCTCCGGGCACCCGGGAAGCCCCAGTCTGCAGCGGCTGCGGGAGGCACAGGGGAGTCAAAGACACAGGAAGGAAAGGCAGCGAATGAACGCAGGAAGGTGGACTGGATAGATTTGTAAATCGAGTGTGAACTCCTTAGGAGGAAGGAAGGGTGCGGGGAGAAGCCAGGGGCTCTGGGAGAAGCAGAAGAAAGAGACAACCTCCCACCGGCAGACCCAGGCACGTTGCCCCTCTTTGCTCTTTTCTGGTGCAGGCTGCTGCGGAACAGAGTCCGAAACCTAGTTACTAGTGTGTAGCGCATGCCTCAAATGTGGAAATCTCCCCCTCACATAAACCAGGTAAAGATAGTAACAACAAAACACACCGATTAGGGGGTTTTCCAACATTCAAGTTTATTTAAAAAGCAGGGCTTTTTATCACACTTTGTTGATGACAGGTGGATTGTTATACTTTCTCTTACGAGCACCAGGATGCAGTCTAGCCGGAGCCCATGGCCCCAGGTCTGTGACTGCGTGCACACCGGGGTCTCTCCACGGCACACCCAGCCATTCTCTGGACTCCAGCTCCTCTCCCTCAAAGGCCCCCGAGGAGATGTCTGGGACACTTCAGCACACATGATACCTGGTAACTGTGAGTTTGCCTCTGGAACTAGATGCTGCGCACCCCGGGAGCCCAAATCCCTTCGCACTCCTGGTCTCCTCATCGTGACTGCTGCGCTCTGCCCACTGGAACACCTAGAGGATAACAGGCCTAGTGCAGAGTGCATGCAATGTGTCATATGCCTGGTGTGTAATGTGTGCATGTGTAGCACACGTGGCATGTAATGTGCCCCGTGTGTGATGTGCCCAGTGTATAACACACTCAGTGTGTGACCCATCCAGTATGGAGTGCACCCAGTGTGCGTGCAACGTGTGTATAATGCACCCAGTATGGAATGCACCCAGTATGGAGTGCACCCAGTATGGAGTGCACCCAATGTGAATTCACCCAATATGAATGCAACCAGTGTAGAATGCACCTAATATGCAACGCACCCAGTGTGACATACACCCAGTGTGGCATGCACCTAGCATTATGCAATGCAATTGCTTTGCAATTGTACAGAATGTGATGCCAAGATCACCACTAGCTTTGTTATCTTCTGTCAGTATGCAAATTCCAGTGTGCAAAATTCTTTTACTGTCTTTTTTTTTTAACCATATGCAACCTACTCCAACAACTTACCTTCTATCTGCTCTTTTTAAAGATGGTTCTTTGGGGAGCCTCAGATAACCAGAAGAACCCCAAGTGTGTTCTGCAATAGTTCACACCCTCTCGCCCTCACCTGTCTGCCCAGCACATCCTGGTAAAGGCAGGGTCACTCCCATCAGCATCATCAGAAGGGAGAGGGGTCCCATTCAGCTCTCCTCCTGGGTCAGCAGCCTGGGGTGGAGATCTAGCCCCTTGTGGCTTTCATCCTGGCTGGCCACCTGCAGCCCATTGGGGCTCACAGAGGGTGGCCTCTTCTCCGACACGGGCCTTAAAGTCCCCCTGTGCCCTCTGTCCCCCTGCTGTGCCACCAGCCAGCCAGCCAGCGGTGATGCCTAGCATCTCCGCTTGGCAGCCTCGGCCCGTGAGGTCATCTTCTCACCGCACGCTGTTTCCTTCAGCACGGAGACTCTGGCTGTGACTCAGTGTTTACAGTCACACCGACCTGTGAGGAACGCGGTGTCGAAGAACGAAAGCAGCCCGTGCTGGCACGGAGGTACGTGTGGACATGTTCTTGGGGGAAGCAGGGAGCCAGGAGCCCAGGGATACCTGCGTGTGAGGCGCTGTCTTCAGCTCCTGCCAGGACATCAAGTCCCAAGAGGAGGAGAATGACCCACCGTGTCCAGTCTCACCCGTGTTGTTGCTTGTTGGGGGAGCAGGGAAGCAGCTGTCTGTTCGTTGGCCAGGGTGAGCCAAGGCCCCACGTAGCCGGTGTGCGCACACGAAGGCCACACAGCGACTTCTGCGCAGAAGACGGAGCCTCTGGGTGCGGCCGGCCACCCCTTGTCTGGGGGGAGGGGGCAAGGGCAGCCAGAAACACGCTGCACACCACAAATCCATCTGGGGAAAAGCAAGGGGAGGTCCCCTCTGCTGTGGTGGTGGAGACACACAGGAAGGGGAGGCAGGAGCCCCACGGGGGCGGTCCTCCACACTCCACAGGCCGGTCTTCAGCAACGCGCTGTCACAGTGTCTACGTACAGTGACGTCATTCCATTCACGCTGTGACTCGGGTCTGCACACACAAGACCCAGCTCTTTATTTGCCTGTAAGAGTTCCTTTGCTGGGGGCTCACGGATGGGTCAGAGGGGGACTAACGTGGAGCCCTATCACCCTCAAACCTAGTCACGTCTGGTCATCGGGGCAGCCTCTTTAGTGAGTGTTCACATCACATGCCGGGCACTCAGATGGCTGTGCCTTCTGCCGCCGCCCCTCAGAGACGGTGTCTGAGTGGTGACAGATGCTGCCACACGGCAGAGGGCACGCAGTGGGTCCTCAGACTTCTCTGCTCTCTAGAAGACCCCATTATTATCCACCCCCTGCCACTGGTGTACAAGTAGGAGTTCTAGAGTTACTTGACTCCCTGGGGGCTATTTCCAGGTCCTCGCCATGACACATCAAAGCCAAAGGTGATAGATACCGACAAGCTAAGCTTTAAGACTTCCTGCCACTGGACTGTGCGGTATGGCCAAGCTGACCTGATAGGGCTGCGCCCAGGCCAGGATGCATCTGCGCAGTCTCAGTGGGACAGCAGGGAGTTGTCCCCTCTCTCTCTCTCTCTCTCTCTCTCTCTCTCTCTCTCTCTCTCTCTCGTACAGTAACTGCTCTGTGAGCCTCACAAACTTAGATACCCTGAAGTATACGTTTAAGCACCAAGAAAGGTAAGAACAGCCCTGAGTGACAGTGTGACCCTCTAGTCCAGTGGCATTCCAACACAATTCAAGGACACTTTAGGTTTAATAAAAATAACTACCGATAATGATCTAACCTGGAAGCCCAGTACGCCAGACAGGTGTAAGCCGAGCTGGGCCAGCCGAGGCAGGCGGGGGTGGGGGGCAGGCCTTGCAGACCAGCCGTAGCACGTCACAGACATTATTCCAGGAAAAACACCGATCCCGTCCAAGCCTGCCACCTCCCAGGTGGAGGAGCTGGGGCCTAAGGGATGACAGCCAGTCGCCGTGCAGGTTGCAGATGGCAGAGGCTTAAAACCTTTCTCTGTACTTTTCACCCCATCACTGAGTTTCCCCATAACCTTGACCAGATTGCAAAAACCACAGGCTGCCCATGTTCAATGGCAGACCTACATTCTGATGCCCCCGAGGCCATCGTGGCAAGAAACGATTCACCGTCAAAATCAAGTAGTCTAACAGTCACGCTTAGAAGAATATGGAGTGAAAAATTCTAATGTGTTTCCCTCTGACTAGTCTGTACTCAACGACTTCCTTATGTCTGGCCCTAATGAGACATCCCATAAAGCCTCCTCGAAGCGCAAGTCATGCTAAGTCAGAGGCACCAGCAGACACTGCCTACTCAACAACACTCTGGGTAGCTTAGGTCTATGCTGATGAATGTGCTACTGAGAAATGAGGGAACAAACCTCAGAATGTTGGTGGACTGTTTGGCAGAGTTGCTTAAGTGAAGTTGGCTTGCTGTCCACAGAGCGGAAGAACACATGAATGACTTCAGGCAATGATGATAAGAATGCCCTCCAGAGAGAAGACACGTAGAAGCGAATTTCGAGACGCAGAAGATAAACGTCAGACGCATGCAGCCCCTACCAAGGCAGCTGGCATTGGAATCTTCAAAACCCAGGCCGTTGCCGGGTGGGACTCAGTGGGCCACTTTCTACATGGCTGGTGACTTGTAAACACACCTTGTTGCTACATGTGTTCAGGCAATTACTAGGCAATTATACCTGCAAACGACCTAGTAATGAAAAGCTGGGATCTCGGGCGGGCTGCCATTGGGGAAGCAGTGGCCAGCTTTCTCACCTCGTTGGCATGGCCACACCTTCCTGAGAAGACCAAAGGCCTATAGGGGCCCTGAGATAGGCGATCCGTTTATAGAACAACTGAATCCCAGAGGGCAGGTGGCTGTGATTCTGAGATGCTTCAAAGCAGTGCTTCCCGAGTTCAGAGAAAAGCTATAACCGGCTCAGAAACCACGTCTGGAAATGCCTAGGTCCTGGTCATACATGTGGGGTGAACACGTATGTGACAAACACCTGTCAAGTGCAGGGCACGTGGGAAGCCTTGTACCACACAAGCAACCCTTACATGACATCTGTCCGATTCCGGACACGGCGCTCAGTGCTTTACTTCCGTCTCTTCATTTAAGCTCCTCACCTAGCCCGGGGGCGGGGGGAGATGTTATTTATTGTCTGTGTTTCCCTGACAACGCTCCTGTGGCTCCAAAAAGGGCCCAATAACGATCCTCATCTTTTCTGCGAGTGGAGGGCTGAGTCGGGATGGTAACCCACACCTTCCAACTGCCTCTCCTGGGTTTATCCCTTTCCTTTTTCTTGGAAGACAGTGAGAAGGAACAGAGTGTAAAGATGTAATTCTAGCCTTCCTGGCGATTACTGAGGGTGAAAACACTCTAGAACAATGAAAATTAGTGCGTGAGGGAGAGCAGAGGCCTGCCACATGGGTAATGAGCAGCACACCGACAGTACAGAAAGTCAAAGGCATGTGTTTTGTTTACCTACAAATAATCTAGAAGGACGTCCTGAATGGATGTGACTTTTCAGCCAGGATCTAAAAAGATATGAATATATTTAACCCCTTCTACCACAAGTGTTTAATTATATTGTCACAGTTCTATCAGCCGACCTCTGTGCCTATTGGACTTCAATCTGGAAATCGGTTTTTCTTTCCCTTGATACAACGATGTGCTAGAAATCAGATTTCTAGTGGGTGTGATCTTGTTTTGCCTGAAAAACCAGTTGGTCAAGAAAACCTTGATCAGGACCTGATTTTAGGTGTTTGATAACTAGAGCCCTAATATAGTTCCTTTTCCCTGTTATTTCAGAGAATACTGGGAAGCCGGGAGACAGTGTTATTAACAGTGACCAGGTTCTGCAGAAGTTTTGTTGGTCGGGAGACAAGCAGACCAGACATAAATGGGAGACATTCGGAGCAACTTGAACAACTGAAATATGAGCACACGTTTGGCCTTAGGAAGGAACAATTGCTGAGCATGGGAGTCTGGTTTCTACTCACGTGAGAAGCCTCAGTGGTCCTAGGGGGGGTGGTTGGAGCGGAGAAGGAAGGTTAAGGACAGAGACCTGGTTTATGTGTTATTGGCAGGGTGGCTTTGTCACTCTATCCTACTCTCATTTGCATAACTGAAAAATACAACATATTTGTATGTGCAATATACGCAAAAAAAAATCTTCTGTCATTGAAGAAATCCTGTGGCTGAAAGGCACTATCGACACCCTGGGTCCTTGCAATACAATCCTGGGTCAGTGAAATCCTATTCTTGTAGAAGTTCAAATATGTCCTCACTTATGTATAACTACTACTAACTATAATCCAGGAATAATAGATTATTTAAAGTAATAAATCAGCATTTGCAATAAAAAAATAGTTTCAAATCTCTTAAAATTCCTAAGTGGTCATCACCGCTCTAGAAAATAACTGTTACTCACAACTAAAAGATCGACCTCGAGGAGCCCGAAAGCATGGTGCTAAAGAGTCTAAATCACGGCAGTGTCGGAACCTTACATGTTTCTTTGTTTATGTTTCTCCGTCAGTGGAACAGAGGTGTTGTTGCTGACCAGCTGGGGTGACACTGGGAAGTGGTTCAGCTGTTGTGTGGCATTGGCAACGCACATATAAAGTACCCTAATCTGGCCGTTCATTGCCTCCCTGGGGACAGACGTAGACGAGATGAAACCATAATATCTGTTGTGACGGACCCCTGCGTGTGACAGACAAAAGAACTAGACAAGCCCACGGTCTGGCATCTTCAAGGGTAAGGCTCATGTTTAACCACACACCTGTCTTCTTTACTTTCCTCCAACAAGGTTCCCATGTGCTTCTCCGTTGATGAGCCAGCGTTAGGAGTGCCCCCTACCCCTTCCTTCACATGTCATTGTGAAGGCTGCAGACCCAGGCAGCGGGACTGACACTGACCTGTTTGTGTTGAGGCTGCAGGTTGATACATCAAGTCTGACTGCCCTCCAGCCCTCCTTCCTGACCCCAGTCCCCATACCTGCTGTTCTGTGAGTCACATTCAATCCTAACGATCCAGAACCTGATCAATGCATCCTCAGCAGCCAGGCAAGGAAGACATGAACTTGAACTTCTCCATGGGGTTCAGCCCACAAGAGTACTACCCCAGAGTGGAGGCTGGAGCCCGAACTTCCCACCTACAATAAACCAGGTTCAAAAGCAACGAGAACACTAGGCAGGAACAAGAGCCGGCAGCCTTGGGATGCTGCCTGAACCCAGTTACTAGACTTTGCAGCCTTAGGAAGGGAAGCAAAGCCCAGGGTAGTGAAGGGGTAAACCACTGAAGGCAAGGCTACTAACAGCTGGCAGGGAAACTGCAGGGTGTGGCACGGGGAAGTCACTGCCTCAGGGGTCGCTGGCAATTTTCTTCAAAAAGGATTTCAGGGACATTTCAGCAGAAAACTTGGGCAATCTGCTGTTGCTGTTTTTTAAAGCCTGTGTGTTTTATTGTTGTGACCCCCAGTCGGCTTTGTAGCATAGCTCAAATAGGAAATATCCAAGTTAAGAACGGAACTGGAAGTCCCAGCAAGAATGTGGAGAGGGGAAGATCTCAGAGAGTCAGGTATGTATAGACCCCTGGGTTGGGGGTTCGTGGCTCTGAGCACCCCCTTCCCCATCCAGGAGCCTTACAACTGGTGGAGGAACCCTCCAACCTCAGGGGGCGTGGCAACCTTAGCGGGAGCTCTGGCTGCTGGTCTCGTCATGGACACAGAGCAAGAAAGTCTGGCCTTATCTGATGACCAGGTGTGACTTGTGAGTGAAAAATGTCACTGCTACCACAGGGACAGTCTCCTGGGGAATGCTGTTGTCCCAAGAACCCACCTCACTGCCCCTCCCCAGCCCACCCAGTCAAGCATGTGACAGGAACACCGGTGAGGTATCAACTTCTTCCTGTCCACCCCCAGCCTTTCTGCCACTTCTGTCGTCCCTTGTTTCCACCTCCTGAAACCCTTCCTTCCCTAGGTCGCATCGTCCTGCAGGAGGGGAACCAATGGTGATGGTGAAAATCATGATGGTGACAAAGGTTAAGGATAGCTCCAAGTCTCCAACCCATTGACTGACTGGGCCCCCGGTGACTTCAAGGTTCAGTCCCTTCTTGTGCCTGATGGATGGTCTTGCTGAAGATACGTCTTAGTTGGTGCGAGTCTGGAAGGAAACTCACACGTCATTGCACTCACTTCTTTCACTTTTCAGATGAGAATGCGGAGGCCATAGATGGGCAGGACTTACTCAAGGTCTCACGATCCTTGGTGGCTAGCCGCAGGCAGGCTCCTGCTTTATGAAATGCTTCAGGGTCATCAGGCCCCCCCTTTAGTGGAAGACCCAAAAAATGTCTGCATTCTCTAAATAAAGGGTGGGCAACAGCAGGTTTACAGTTGTCTGCATGGAAAATAATACAGAAATGATGCAAGAATAAGCTGTGTTTCACATACAACTATAAACCTACTTTTGCCCCACACTCTATAAACTGAATGGGTCATATATTTGCAGAATAACCACTTGTATAAATGTGTACATGTAGTTTACAAAGCATTCCTGAGACTAATCTCTCTCTCTCTCTCTCTCTCTCTCTCTCTCTCTCACACACACACACACACACACACAGCCTGTTCTTAATCTCATTCTGAGAAACTTGGACACAGCTCACTTGTCCCTGTGTCTTGGCTCCATTAGAAACATCCCAGAGACCACGGGCTGTGTCTAAGATTAGTGAAGTTCAAAGCTCATCCCGTCCTCTTTCCCCCCTCTTGTTTGGGGGAGCATCTGCCTGTGCCTCCCTGTGTGGAAAATGCCGGCATACATGCCAGCACATCTCTAGTACCATATGCTCATGCCCTCTGTCTTCAGAGAAGTTGAAGGCTTCACACGGAAGAGCAGGCCTGCGACCAGGAGGCAGCCCAGAGCAGGGCAGGATTTACCACAGGGAACGGGAGGTCAGTACTAGGGGGACTCAGAGGACCAGGAGCTTCTCAGTGGCTGCAGTGAGTAGAAGAGTCATGAGAAGCATGGGAACAGTCCAGGAAGTGTCTGCTTACACAGACGCGGCAGCAGAATGGGTTCTGGGCTATTCCACAGAAAGGACAGGAGGGCATAACCCAAACCTGAGGCACCTATTGCTCCTGTCTCCAGGTCCACGTCAAGGCCTCTGGACAAGACCTGAGGTTGGAGATGAGACCTCGCTTACCCCCTCTGTTCTCTAGGGGAGAGAATCGGGCTGTGCCACTGCCCGTGTAAAAAGCAGCATCCGACCTGCCCATTTTCTCCGACGGAGGATTCATTAACGCGGAACTACCTAAGACCGTGCTGAGCTCCTCCAAGGGCAATGCTGGATGGCAATTCTCATCTGATACGGCCCTGGGCTTAGAAACACCGCCAAGATTTACAGAAAGTGTAAAACGCCGCTACAACTATTAAATGAGAAAATCTAAAACTGGAGAGTGAGTGGCAGGGGAGAATGGAGAAATTACAAATCTGCCAAAGGTCTGAGTCAACATCATACTGGAAGACAAATTGAAAACATCTGACTGTGAAAATCCATGACCGCAGAGTGGATTTGACAAGCTCTTGGGTAGGAGGGTGAAGTATAAAAAGTTGAGAATCGCTGCATTTGGAGGTGTTGTCGTTTCGCCAAATTCCCCCAGCCCAGAACACACTGCATTTCTTAATAGAGGGTATACGTTGGTGAGAAAAGTTACTCCATAAATGATACACAAAATAAAAGTCAAACCATAAAATGTAAAACCATATACAGGATGAGGCAAAAGTAGGTTTACAGCTGTGAGTATGCAAAACAGTTTATTCTTGGGTTATTATTTATTCATTAGTGTATTGTTTTCCATACAAACAACGATAAACCTACTTTGTCCCACTCTGCATAAAGATCTGGCCAAGAAAGTTACAAAATATGTAATCTACTACATATCTGCCCAAATATGTAGTCATTTAGGTGATTGACAGAATTCTCATTTATTTCTGAGCAACGGGTATTTTATAGAAGCAACTTCCACTATCACACATTTATTCGTGTGTACTCGTCCTACATAATTTTCATCCCGGGAACGCGTCCCCGCTTTGAAACAGCCAGCTAAGGTGTCAGCGAAGTGCACCCTTGGAAAACACGCATGGTCTTCTGAAGGCCAGACACGAACAAGTCAAAGGTCAGAGCGGGGTTGACCCGTGGGAGGCCAGGGACAGAGGACAGGCTCACCCTCTTCTACTCTGGACTAGCTGTCCCTGTTGTCACCACCTCCCGAATGGCTCAGCTGTCAGCTGTCCTCAACACTGTCCCAGCACGCGGACCAGTCCAGCCCGTGAGGCCCTAAACTGGAAACTGTCACACGCAGAGGGACACAGTGGCAACGGGACATGGCCTTCTTCTTCTTTTCCTGGATAAGATGAGTAAGCGACAAATGTGAAAGCAGAGGGAATGGACATTTGTGTGGCCACTGCCAGGTAGCTCTCTCAGGGGAGAAGGTTCGTTTTAGAATGAGGCAGAAATAATGTAATATTCTACTTCAGTGGCCTGGGAAGTTTTGAGACGATAAAGGATGGATGCAGCCATCCTCCACCTCAGCTTTGCACTCAAGGAACCTGCCTTAGTCACCCACGCCACGCACATACCCCCCCACCCCCTACACAGATGAGAATATTAAGGATCAGCGACATGAAGTGACTCATCCTGACACAAAACTAATTAGTAGCAAAGCGAGGGCTAGAACTCAGACCTCTTAATTTTTAATGCATTCCTTCCCGACACCTGTGCTTTTTCATTAGCTGGAAAAAAGCCACCCAGGCCTCCAAATGATTTAAGCTATTGGAAGGGAGATGGTGCTCCCCCGTCCCATCCCCCACCCTGTCTCTGCCCCACCCAGCTCATCCCAGAGCGCAGACCCAACTGCCCGACCCCTGTGACGAAGCCCACACAGACCTGAGCAGCTCCAGTGGGTGGCCAACCACCAGAGCCCACAAAACTCCGCAGGCTGGCTCCTGACTGGGAATCCCACCCTTTCCGATGCCTTCTCGTTCGGAGTGTTTTCTAGCCAGACGAAACCATCTGCTGCCCACTTCCTCCTCCACTCGGGACCTCTGCTCACCCCACGCCTGCCCCCGCACAGCCCCCGACACCAATCTTCCCTGGGAAAATCCCTCCCATCCCCCCACTTCCGGTCACGTGCTGCCTCCTATAGGAAGCCTCCCCCCCAACCCCCCCCCCCCCCCAGCCCCGGCCTCCTGGCTACTGCCCTTCCACTTGGCTTGTTTCTCTGCCTTGGCTTTTATCTACATCTCCCTGCTCCTTCGTCAGTTCTTTAGAGGAAAATCCCTCTATTGCTCATCTCTGCAACTCCAGATAATAGGTGCTCAGTGAAATTTTAAACTTCAAAGACTCACATGTTGTCTTTGGTAGAAAAACATACAAGTCCATCCTAAATGCCCCAGTTATGGGCAGGGTCACGGTTTGTCACTGTTTATACATTTCAATGATGTCACCGTGCCGTAGAAATGTCCTATCCCCGGACTTATCAAATAGCGTTAAATATGACATCTGCTTCTGAAATCGCCTATTAAATATTTAGTGTCAGCATATGTGTGTTGACTATTACCCAAGAGTAGTTTGGGGGAGGAGAGGGGGTTGGGCTGGGTGGGTGGACGAGGGGGTGTGCACCATGCTGCCTACTTAATGAGTAGTTACAAGGTTACTGAGCCGAGTAGTTACATATCCAGGGAGGCAAAATTACTCTCTTGGTGCATCCATTTTATAGTCAATAAATATAGATGATGAATATAATAATAATCCTTCCTTCCCAAGCTGCAGTGAGTCTAGCAGAGAAAGTATTGGTAGCCCCAAATCAAAGACTGGTCCTTATTTGTGTATGTTCAAGGACAAAGGCAAGGTCTATATAGTGCAGCCCGGGCTCTTCCTCCCTCCTTCTCCTTCATGACGATCTTACTACCCCCGACATCTCGGTGCCTGCCTGCTCTGAGCACCCCTTTTACTGGGTGTTCATATCACAAATGTGTGAAGTCTTACAATGTCATCTTTCAGTGCAGCACATTTAACTCCTCCTCCCAAAGTATTCTGAGTTTCAGAGACACTTTGAAATGGCCAAAACCAAAAAGAAAGAAAACAAACTTTCGTCACCCAGCCAGACGAAGCTGTCATGGTGTGTACCTTCAGGTACCTGGAGTTGGCAGGTTAAATCGGGGCTTGCTCACTCCATCTCTCCAGAAGGCATATTCTGAACACGGAAACTGGGGTCGAGAAGCACGGGGCACGGGGCGCTACCACCAGTCTGCAGCCCTATGCTGGCGGGACGTGAGCAGTTGGTGAAGACTCGGCACGCCACTTCTGCAAGGCTGCCATCCAAGGTCAGTGTCCTGCCTGGAGTCCTAGGTATGTTGCTCTCTCTCATCCACACTCACGCTCCCACCAGCGCCTCACGCATGCTCCCCTCCCAAGCGGGGCAGGCCAGCTCCACTGAATGAAATCCATTGTGATCCAAGCTGATTCTTCTTGAAAATGACTTCCAATTAGCATGCAGCAACATGGTCTAAGGTTCCAAACAGATCAATGGAATAGCTTGCCTTGTGAAGAAATCATTTCCCAAGGGTCTCATTTTTTTGTCTTTCATGTGTTGGGAAAATATATTATTTTTTTCCTGTAAAAGACAACTCTTCTCTAAAAATATGAGATGATCTGATTAAAATCCTGCATTTGAATGCTGCAGTTGGGCCTTGTGGATTTTTTTTTAATTCTTCTCTGTCTGACAGTCATTATCCACTGGACTTTGAATTGTAAAGCTCACCTTGTCACCCTGACATCTTCCTCCCAAGATAATGCACACATCACAGGTTATTATCTGAGTGTGTGTATGTAGCCCAAGGATTTAAAGAATAGCCTCAGTGCAGTGGTTAGGATCCTCAAAGTAACCACAGAGTACAAACAATGAGCATTTAAATGTATTCATATATATGTATACGAATGAATGTCTTCTATCTACCTATCTATATGAATGTGTTATGTCTCTCTCTAAAATAGCTCAAAAGATTTCTATAACCATTTTCTCATTTGTTATCAAAAATGAAATAGTAACACATTGTGGTGTGATGATTTCAATAAAACTCCTGCCGTAGGATTATTGGCACATTCTGATTTTCATTAGTCATTCATTGTGTCTCTTCAGCGTTATACTTAGGAACGGCTATATATAAACGAATAACAATGTATATAGATTTTTTTACCTACGTTTCTTTCTTCCAGTTCTCCTTGATAAATGATATTTATGTCTTTGGGATAAATAACCATCTGGGCTGTGGAGAAGGTGAGTACTCCCTCAATTCCCTACAGAAACTCACATGGGCTCTGGGGCTGACTGAAGTGGAAAAGGTAGAGTAAGTGTCCCCCATGAATCAGAAGTCCCACAAATCTGGCCCCATCTCTGCCAGGAATTCTCTGGTGAGTTCCTCTGGCACTCCATGTCAGTTTCTCTGATCCTTTGTTACTTCATGTCAGTTTCTCTGATCCTCTGGTACTCCATGTCAGTTTCCTGACCCTTTGTTACTCCATGTCTGTTTCTGTGATCCTTTGGTACTCCATGTCAGTTTCTCTGATCCTCTGGTACTCCATGTCAGTTTCTGTGATCCTTTGTTACTCCATGTCAGTTTCCACGATCCTTTGGTATTCCATGCCAGTTGCCTTACCTATAAGATGGGGTGATTGATTCCACAGCTCCTCTAAGGTTTCATTGAGCAATTGCTATCAGCTATATAGGGAATAAAGATATTAACTTTGCTAGTCCCCTTTGTTGTAGTTCCCCCTCCCACCCAAATCAGTTGAAAAAGAAAAATCTTTTCATTTGGGTTATATTCTCATGAAGATTTTAAGCACATAGAGTTTAACAAATTTTAAGGACCCAAATCTGTAATTTACCAGATTCCTTTGAGACTTCTTCTGTTACTTCTATACTTAAAGACTTCTTATCTCTTGAGGTTTTGGATGACTTATGTCTATTAGCGTCTCATTTTCTGTGGTTTTCTTTTTAAATACTCCACTCTTTTTTTTTCCAGCTCTGATTTATTTTTGTATGTCTGAAGGGGAAGGTCTATACCGTTTTTTTTCCTCAGTGCTAATAATTTCTACATGTGTGAATAATACCACACTTTTTCATTGAATCAAGATGCTTCTTTTACCACATATTGACCTTCTTCTGTGTAAGCACCAGTCTTCTGAGAGAATGTTACTTCTTCCTACTTTGGAGCCACACGGCATCATATAGTTTGCCTTTATCCTCTTTGTCTAAAAACTTGTTTCATGCCCTTTGTGAGATGGTAGCATTTTCCATAGTATGGGGAATACATCTTCTTGGTTCTTCTTACCGTCACTCCAACTCACAACACATTGTTTGAGTTGGATTCCGATAGCACATGCAAAAATATATACAAGGACAGAGGAAGGGAAAAGCAGATACCATCGGCTTTCATGGAAAGCTGAGTCAAACCTGCTGGCCGTGATCCTTGACTTCCGGTCCACACAACAGTCTGGTAGGCTTGTGTAGTAGGCTGCTCTCACTAGGTTGTCCTGAATGGAGGCCCATGGGAGCCTGAGGCCCCTGTTTTCCCAGGCGTCCCCATCGCACTAGACTTGACTCCCCCAGCCCTGGCTTTCCCACTGCGGTCAGCATGGCAGGACACTAGGCAGGAAGACATGAGGGACCCAAGCAGGACAGGACAATCACTTTTCCCCCCACACGCCACATAATTAGATAAGGGACCGTTCCAGAACCCATTAAAAGTCATTTTGGAGTGATGGAGGAGCGGCAACAAGCGGCCGTATGAGTCTTGGAATGACGATCAGGTCTCCCATTCCTTGTGCAGTTTTCACGGGCCGTGAGCTGTTGCAGCTCTCGCCTGGATCTTCTCCTTCCATAAATGTACACGCCAAGGCCATGTGCTATCTCAGGAAGGACATTTGTCACCCTTTTTGGCAAGAGGCACCTTGAGCTGTTAATCTTAGAACCAAATTCCTTCAGCCTTTGTAAACTCTGGCATAAAATGATACTGCACAGCCTGAATTCCCCTTTTAAGAAAGCTGCTTGATGTCCTAAGTCCCCAAAAGGCTAATCCCCACCGGGGAGGCTCAGGTGACATTTGGGTCCTTCTCAATTTCAGGAGGGGTGACTGCAAACCTATGTCTGGCTCACTAAGGTTACTCAGAGCGAGCCTGGGGCAAGTAAGGATGGCGTGACCTTGAACCCCGGTCTTCTGCCATTGGAGGACAGGAAGTTATTGAATTGTCTTGAAGACACTTACCAACAGTACACTGGAGTTGGAAGGAAGTGAAGCGGTTTAGGGAAATAGTCTCATGGGTCTGTGTTTGAATCCAGGCGCTACTACATCAGCACATGTGACTGGGGTGGGTTATTGAGCCTCCCTGAGTATCGGTCTCTGTGTGTTAAACAGGGTAACGGCCACCTGGCAGGGGTGTTGTGAAGATTAGTCACTGGTGACTGAAGTGCCCGGCCCATAGTAAGCTCTCAATACGGCGTGGCTATTATTAGGACTGGAGTAAGCAGGGTGTATTTAGAGGTTCTTGGATGGGCCGAGATCAGTGAGGATGAGGATCGAGTTCTACTCGCTGTTTTCCCTGGGCCGCGGCCAGAGTGAGGACACAGGACTGTAACATTGGCGATTAGACTGTTCCCGTGTTGGCATCTTGTTGATGTTTGGAAGAGTTAGTACTATGACTGAGGGTGAGAATCAGAAGTGGTAGCGGTGCTGGGGCCTGGCTAGGCTTTTGGGCTCTTACAGCTCACCCCACCTGGCTTAGTCCGTCTCTCAGGGATTCTTGTCTACAAGTGCAAAGTTGGTCGACAAGGCTGGCTGCAATGTGACAATGAGAAGCAAGTACGCATGGGCCCCAAGGCTAGTGCCGGCCACCAGAGTGCTGTGGGCTGTTTCCCAGAGAAAAGCAAAGGGGCCGCTCATGTCTGCACGCCCTGAGCCCTGGCACCCTCCCTCCACCATAGAAGAATGGGGAGCCATGTTTGGCCTTCTCTTTATTAATAGAAATTTTGGTAATGCCACCTGGGTGAAAACAGAAAACGCTGGCAGAAGTGGGCATGTATTTTAAGATGACAGAATTTATATTTAGAGACTGGGATTATGCCCCTTGGGAGGCATGAAAGAAGAGGAAGCGAGATTAGAGCTGAGCACCTGGCCCGGGCAAATGTCATCTCCCAAAGTGGCCGAGCTCGTCACACATGCGCCCCGTGGCTGGGAGGGGCACAAGGAGGTGGGAAACCCAGAGTTCGCCCACACCCAGATTTCCCCACCACCCATGGTGCTGAGGGGACAGTCACCAAAGCCAGGGCTGGGTGAGCAAGCGAAGGGGGGCCAGGCCCTGCTGCACACGCACTGGGGACGACACCTGTGCACCCCCCACATCTGATTCTGGACCACGAGAAGCAAGCTGGCGGACGTCAGGGGCTGGAGAGGTGGCGCACTGCACCCCAGAGCTACAGATTAGTCTTCCGCCCCTGGGTGTTTCCAGTGGTGACGTCATCGTCTGGAGCAGACCGGAGGGAGGGGTGCGCTAATTTGGCCATTACAATTATCACCTGCCTATGGAGACGATACAATCTGTCCCTGGAAAATGTTTAAATTAAAATTTTATCACAGCTTCCCCTGAAGGTGGGGAATCACTGTTCAAAGCAAACAGGGATCACCTGCATTTTTTTTCAGCTGTCTTCTATTCATTATCTCACTTCATTCTCATAAAATCCATGTAAAATTTGCCAAATAGCCTTTGACGTTTTAATAGGAAAGTTATTAATATAATCATTGTAGAAATTATTTTAAAATCTAGAAAAAAATCAAATTAACAATATGAAAAACTTCTCCACCCAAAGAAAACCACTGTTAATATGTTAGTGAATCTATTTCCATTGTATTTCCATGTGTATTTCGAATATTTGAAATATTCTGTACAAAATGTGGTGCACGACTTTTTTGGCTGACACTATACCATAAGCACTGACTGTGCAAAGAGTTTCCCATGTAAAATTCTTTGCCAATATAATTTTAAAGCGGCATTGAAAGATGTGCCCTGATATCCTTCATAAATTCTCGATGTTTGGGATGTATTGATTTCCAATATTTTTCTGTTACGCTGCTTCTGTGGATCAATCCTGTTCTGGGCGAGCACTGGGATCTTGCCTACCCAAGTTGGGCAGCACACGCCCAGACATCTGGTCACCCCGTCCACCAGTGCCCGGCCTGTGAAAGCGGAACAACCATTACACCACAACTTCCCTTCGTGCCTGACTCATGGTCAAGAGGCAGAGAGAAAGAAGATTCTCGACACTGCCAAGGGAATAAGACAATCAGAGAATGACAGACCCAGGGTGGTACCTGCAGTCACATTCGTGTATACCTACAGACGTGTACAAGGAGATTGAAGCTGAGAAAAGCATTTTGGACCAGTGCTTACAAACCTGGCTGGCACAACAGAATCACCTCAAGGGTTTGTTGACTAAATCAATAGGTCTAAGGCAGAGCCTGAAAATCTGTAGGAAGGAAAAGAAAGGGAAGGGGAGGGGAGGGGAGGGGAGGGAGGGGCTGGCCCCGAAGCAGGCTTGCTGGCCTTGTTTTGAAGAGTTTCGCCACTCCCCAGTGTTAACTGCTGACTACGAAGGGATGGTTGCCAAGCTGCTATTTGCGCCACGGCCCTGGACCGGTCACTGTGGCAGGGCAATGTCACAAGGGCAGATGGCCTGGTTCTGATCTGGGGGCAGATCAGAACCAGCGCTGACTCTCTGGTCTCCTACCAAAAGGGAGAGCCAGTTGGTGGTGGAACATACAGTAACCTGAGCTCAGGTGTGGCACATGCTCTGCAGACCTGGGTCCCTTATGGAGGGGCTCAGCTGACCACATGCCAGGGCCCTCTCTGGATGCCCAGAGTAGCATCTGCTTTGTGTCGGGGGTAGAGAAAAGGAGCTGGCCCTTTAACCCTGGCTTATGTAGAAAGAAGCTGGGAAAGTCTAGCCGGAGGCTGCAAGCAACAGCTGGGCACGGTTGGTGTTGAGCTCAGCACTATCTCATGAGTGGGCTTGGGCGCCACGGAGACTGTTCCAACCATGGCAATGGTGGAATTAGTGCATCTGCCGAAAATGTTAGGTCAACCATGAGCGTGGCGTTGGGGAGAGTCGTGTGAGGTCAGCTTCATGCTCTGGGATCAGGTCACCTTTTGGAGATGACGTCAGGGTGTTCCGGGCTTATGTTCTCCTGACAACTTCCAGACCCAGTGTGCTCCATGTGCCGTCCAGAGGAGGGAACGTCCAGATGTTGCTGCTCCGGGAGCCCCCACCTGGGACTGACTCACCCCGCTGCATTTCCCTTCTCCTGACATTATGGCTACTTATGAAAGCAGGTCAGGGCTGCCTCTGAGGGGGTGCAGACAGCTGGCGGGTGATTCAGGGAGCAGAGCCCAGCTTGTTCTCACTTCCCCCGTTAGCTGGCCGGCTTGGGCCCTGAGGTGGAACAATGGCCTTGCCTTGGGGTGGCCGTGAAAGGCAGCAGATGCAGTTCCGTCTTGCACAGGGAGGCTCTGCTGAGCGCTGACCACACGGGAAGATGAGATACCACCAGGCAAAGTGGAAGAGGCGCTCACCTTGCCCAGAAACGCATTGCCGTGGCCCTTGAAGTTACCTGAAGCCAATGGCGTCATTCCAGAGTGAGTGGTGTTGAGAGGCGCAGTTCGACAGGAAAGGGTAGCTTCCCCTTGTCCAGCGGACCTAGGAAATGTCCAGGACATTGTGTCCCCTCTCTGCTCGGTGACAGGAAAGGAACAATGGAAGCCAGAGGGGAAGGAGAATTAGAAAATGTGTGTCACTCGTGGCCAAGGCCAAGTTGAGGCAGGATCACTGAGAGACACGGTCACGTGTTACCTGGCAGAAGACAGCGATGATCTAGAAGAAGTCTTTCTGCACTGATTTAGACAGCAGACTTCCACGTAAAATCGAGAGGGAGCACAGGCTGGAATCTTGGGCTGACCATTCTCTGCACGGGGTGTGTGTTTTCCCTTCATCCTCCTCAAGCTACTGAACCACATTAGAAATTGTTGAAGGTGTCCATCACGCCCGCCCCATCACCATGCCACAGGCACTGGAGTTTTGCTGTGTAATTAGGGGACTGATGTTTTCTGTTCCTTGGCCCCTGGTTTGATTTTAGCCTTCTCTTCCTGGTTTCTAGGGCTGTCCAGATGTATCTCTTCCGTTCTCTCTCTCTCTGCACCTCTGCTACCTCTACCCTCAGTTTTGAATCACCCTCATCCTTCTCCCTCCTCGTTTTGGAGTCCAGGAACTTGTCTTCTTTGGAATTCTGGTCTCCCCTTCCCCTGGTACTGTGGGACTGGAACTGTGCCCACTGACAGGAATGTGTTCACTCTAAAAGCCCATTGTCTAGCCCTGGCTGGTGTAGCTCAGTGGATTGAGCACGGGCTGCGAACCAAAGCATCGCAGGTTCGATTCCCAGTCAGGGCACATGCCTGGGTTGCAGGCCACAGCCCCCAGCAACCGCACATTGATGTTTCTCTCTCTCTCTTTCTCCCTCCCTTCCCTCTCTAAAAATAAGTAAATAAAATCTTTAAAAATAAACAAAATAAAATAAAAGCCCATTGTCTTACATGAAGTAGATACGATCTCTACAAAGGATGGATGGATGGATAGATAGATAGATAATAGACAGATAATAGATAGATACTCCTAGCCCCTGCACTGTTCAAGGATCATCAGTAGTCATGATACCTAGAGGCATAAGCTATATTGTGCATATTTTTAGAGGTCTCCACAATACCCAAGCAAACGACGAGTCTTCAATAAATACTTGATGTCCAGGCATCTGCAGCGGTGCCTTCTCATAGGAAGAGGATTGATCTCTGCTCTACCGTCCCAAATCGCTCCACCCCCTTCTCTAACAGGAGCCGTGCGAACCACAGCCTGAGGCCCAGGCTGTGTAAAAGTCCTTTTACACTTTTTTTTCTAACTCCACAGCCACCGCAATTTAACTCGATGAAATAAAATGCAGGTTTAATTGGAACCTAACTGCAGAGGAAGAGCAAAGCACTCATAGAATTGACTGCCCTTTAAATATAGTTTAGCTCAGCGAGCTAACAGTTCTTTCGTGGCGGTGCCACGCCGGGTAGACATGAAATTGCAGTGCAATAGTGTGTGGGCCGCGGAGTATTTATAGTGATTATGCTATGTGAGTAACAAGTAATATTTGCGGGTATTAGTCATTATTGGCTGTGTGCGTACTTTCGGAGCAGTCCAGCCCAGGGCCAGGATAAACAAGCCCAGGATGCCCTGCTTTGGGTTGCTGCGTGTGCTCATGCAGCCTCGCTGGGGGCTAGCGATTCCCTGTGCAGCATCTTCGGTGTGGCTCACTTATGTGTACTCATGCCTGCTACCCGGAAATCTAGGGCGTCGATAGGGTCTGAGCTTCAATGCGGTCCTGTGCCCATAAGAGGAGTTAGGAGAAAATGGCCCATGGGCACAAGTACCAGACTTACTACACCATGAGACGGTTTGTCTCTTCCTGGGCAAAGCCATAAATATCTGTATGGTCACACAGCGCCTCTGGTTGAGACTTGGGTGGGAAGGCGAGAAGGGAGGGGCTGTGCCCCTGCACCCCAGCCCCTGGCCCAAACACTGTTCACATGCTCTGCAGACATTTTTGTACAGGTAATGAGGGCCCCGGGAAGGCTCTTCCGAAGAAGGAAGATACGATCCGATTGGTTTTTCTAGAAAGTCGATGTTGGTAACACAGTCAATATTGCGTTGGAAGGGAGAAAGGGAGTGAAGGGAGAGATGAAATCATTGAGGGATGATGAAAAGTTAGCCATTGGAGACCAGACACAGGCCCAAGGTGAAGACAATAGGGTCCGTGGGTCCGCCAGCTACACGGGATGAAAGGAAAGAGGACCTGAGATGGACTTCGATGTTTAGAGGTCAGAGGGAGCAGTGACATCGTCAACTGGGGGTTGGGAATAGAGGAAATAATAGGACTAAGGGATGATGCATCAGAGCCTGCTGGGTTTGAGAGTTGTGTGTGGCCCTTTAAATACAGTTCAGCCCAGCGAGTGACTAGTCAGTGAAGATGTTAGGAAAGATGGGTGTGGCCCTCAGGCCACAGAGCGTGGCTGGGACAGACGTTTCAGGGCCATGTGAGTACGATGTTACATATAATACCCTCAACGAACCCCAATGTTCACGGAGGTTTCTCAATATCTACATAACACAGAGAAGTATTTCACGTCCAAATATAAGGTATCTTCGATCCTGTGGAAAGTGGCCTTATTTTGTCTTTCACCTTTCCCGTGCTTTATGGACTAAATAACTTCAGGAAGTCTTCTGGCATAGGCAGAATAATGGCCCCCGAAAGATTTCTGTATCCTCACCTCTAGAGCTGGGGCTGTATCACCTTCCCTGCAAAGGGGGCTTGCAGATGTGATTGCGTTCAAGGCCTGGAGACGTGGAGATTATGCTGGATGCCAAACTGGCTCTACTGTAACCACGCGGGGCCCTAGGATCTCACCGGCAGAGAGATTAACTCCCCTCCGAGGACACAGCAGGCTGCTGGGTCCCTGGCAGCGCGCCTTCGGAGACCACCCACTTTTGCATCAGGAGCTAGGACTCGTCTGCCTTGTAACTGAAATACCAGAAACTCTCAAGTACGCCGCTGAGGTACAATATTGAGTCTGACCCAGATCACCTCTGGGGCTTGAGGTCTGACACCCTGAAATGGCCATGGCTACCCTCTGGGCCACCGAGGGAAGCTTCGGCCCTCAGTGGGGACCCCTCCCTGGGCCTAGAAAACAGGAAGGGCAGGGTGATGACCAGGGGAGCAGAGAGCGAGGTCTCCTCTCCTTCCCAGGAACTCCGTCCACACCCTGACTGCCCTTCTTCTGCGCCCTAGTCATCTCCAGCTCGCGCTCCGGTTTGCTAGCCCCGTGCCTGTGAGCAAGCTGCTGATACTCTCTGAGAAGAAGCTGGGCACAGAAGTAGCAACCTCCGGGACCACCCACTGCGAGGCAGCGATCTCCCACCCTTCTCAGCTCGGGGCACACGTACGCCAGCTCCTCAAGTTCTGCAGCGCACCGAAAAATATCTGTGGCCAATCTGACAAAAAAAAAAATAGGTATCATTTGATTCACTCACACCAGACGGCTGTTGTTGTATTGGGTGTCAGCCTTGTTTTATTGGATAACCTCAGGGAAGAGAGGTCAGCACCCCTGACTCACCAGCCGGGTGTTTCGCGTTTCAAAACTTCTCGCGGCGCCCCAACCGGGCATCACTGCTGTGAGGAGCTGCCGTTTGGCAGACGGGTCCGACTACATCAGCTCCTGGCAAGGAGCCAGACTTAGTCAATGCTGTTTTTCTTCCTTTCTTGAAAAGTATGTAGCAATTTGCTTTGTCTCTCTGACTCCCATGTTTTCATTCTGTAGAAATAGTTCAACGAGCATTGACTCCGTGCCAGGTTCTGTGCTAGGTGTTGCAGGTACAAAGGTCACAGGGAACAGTGTCCCCGAGAACTTGCAGTCTAGAAACGGATAGATATTTGCCAGAACCATCCTGAGAGAGAGGTGTCTGCATCTGGAAGGCATCAATTATCAGCTGTTCTTACACAGTAGCTGATGAAAAATGTAGCACGATGGGAAATGTCCTTCAATTGGATGATCTTTCGGTCCTAAGAGTGTCTGACTCTAAACTCTTTCTGGACACCATGTAGAAGCTCTGTGTCCCAGCCCAGGGACAGACAGCAGGGCCGGGCAGTGGAGGGCAGCCATGAAAGCCCAGCGTCCCAGCCCGCCAGGGGAAGAGCTCCTATGCCTGACCGTGTAGCGGCCACTAACTAGGTCCTGTTCTGTACTTGGGTCCCAGACCCCAAAGCGGTGCCCTTCCTGTTGAACAGGGACCTGCCCGGACTCCCCTCAGCATGATGAGTATACATGAGGTTCTGCAAGGAACTGCACGGTCTTGACCTTGTCAACAGTATGTTACACCTGCCACTCACTGAGGCTGGTTTATTCTGAAATTACGGGAAGGGCGACATGGTCTCGGGACAGCATTTGAGGAGCGTGTTCCCCAAACCCTCACCCGGCAAAGACTCACTTAGAAAAGAGAGCCTGAACTGAGGAGCGCGCACACAGTTTGGGGTTGTGGACTGGACTGAGGTTCTGTCCCTTGCTGGTCTCCCACTGTCGGGGGCTGTGACCAACAGCATAGCATGAACTTCAGGCTCCCGAGAAAACTGCAGAAGAGCTACGTCTACCTCACCCACCTGGAAACGGCCTCCACATGTGACCAACACCTATCCTGAAATCACACAGAAAAGAATCATCCTCTTTGCTTTTGTGAGAAGCCAGAATATTTGGAAACACTTGAATCAGAATGAAAAGTACAGTAAGTACTTTTGTATTTCACTTGTCATTTGTAATGAATTTAATTAACTAATTTCATCTGTACAGATGGGGTTAGTTTAATTTTGTATTTAGTATCCACAGAAAATGATACGTTACAACTCAGCTTTGGAATGCATAGATATACAAATCTCACAGACAAATCCCATAATCCACCCAAACGGAACCAAATAATTTAGTACTTGATTCAGTACTATCCTTCACTGTTCATCATGCTTTAGGCATGTTGGCTTTGACCTCTGAACAAAATGAGAGGTGTCTTAAAGGTGGGAACCATATTGTATCCTCCTTTGAACCTCATTCCATCTTCATAATAGTAGCTGACAATTATTGACCACTTTTTATGTGCTGGGCATCGGGCTAAAGCTTCATACACATATATTTGTGTATTCGGTGGAGACCTTAGCACTAGTGATGAAACAGTATCACTATACACATTTCACAAAGGAAGAAACTTGGGTTTGTACTGCTAGTAAGTTGCACAGCTGGCACCCCCAGACCTGTGGGGTTCAGAAGCTCGTCCACCTACTGCCACATTGACGCCAGCTCCTGCTGGATACAAAATAAATTTTCTGTAAGCAATTGCTTGATGGCCACCCAGGCATTTCATTGCAAGAAGGCCTGCCGTGGCCTCTCCACTGAATATCTGGTCACTGAGCAGGTTGCAGGGGCAAGAGGAAGCTTTGTGGTTCCATTTCTTGGAAGTCTCAGTTTTAGATGAAAAAAAATGTTATCATGTATAAGTAATTCTCATTTCAGAAAGGTTACAACTAAAGTTATATCTATTCATATTCTCAAATAAAAGTGCTCCATGCAATATTGGTTGAGAATAATGGAGATTCAAATGCAAAGTGACGGACTGTTTGGGGGTTGGGTGGGGTGAGGTGGTAACAGTAGGATCACGTATTAACAGATTCTCTTCCTTAATAGAAACCCTATTAGCTGTTCTTCCTCCTTTTTATTTTCAGAAAAAGAAACCAAAATAGGACCACAGATTGTGCTAGTCTGCCTTGAACTTCAGGGACAAACTGCAAGCACACTCTGAATATATTTTCGTCGGGACTAGGAAATAGGGCCAAGTTCATGACCCACGGATTCTGTAAGTACATTGCCTTGTCTCCCCCTCCTACTGACTGAAAAGAAATGTGCTCTTTTCTTAGTTTTACATTTTGGATTCATTGAGTTGACCAGGTTTCAAATATTGCAAGCAAGACTTTTGAAATTGTTCTTGAAGTCCCTTTTAAAGAGGCCTCACCATTTACAAAAGAATTCTTGAGGAAGAGGAGGGAAAAGGCTCAAGTATTGTGCTTGGCTCTTGAGTCTCTTGGTGCTTGTGTCTGGCTGCCTCTCAAGGTCATGGGCATCCCCTATATTACATCTCTTTGTGGTCAGTAACCACATCTATGTTGTAAGTCCATAGAGAGTGAGGCAATTTATGGGCTCGCCATTAAAAAAATAATAATTATGGGAGGAAACAGGAGAACGGAATTTTAGAAAACAACTACATTTTTTTAAAAAATCAAAGGAAATGGGAAAGGAAGGGGGAGAAGGAAACAAAAGCCACAGGCATGACACGTCTGCCGAAATGAAGACAGAATGTGGGAGACCCGGGGTGTCTGGGGGACTGAGTTCGAATCGGGGGGCTTGGGACCGTCACGTGGACTCACCACGCTCCGGGCGTGTGAAAGGCGGTGCAGACTGAACCTGCCAGTGCCAGCACTGTAGGGAACTCTCCTGTGTTCCCTGCCCATTGAAGGGCCTGGAAACAAAGCTTTGATACAGTAGAGCCTGGAGCCTATTTCACATGTAATATCCACAGTTTTGACCACTGAACAGCAAAGGTCCAGATACCCAGAATATGTTTTCTTGAGGGAAGAATTGTAATGGAGGGCCTGAAGCTGGCAGACAAAAATATTACTTACTCACTCATTCATTGCTTCATTTGAACGATACCTATCAACAATCAGCTCAGTCCCAGTCCCACGCCAGGTGCGGAGGCCGCACCTGTGAGCAAGACATCACCTGAGCCCGGAAGGTGCCCACCGTCTGAAGAGGGAGACCCGTCTGTCAGCGACCCCTTCGTACACGAGCTGGTGATGTGTGAGACGGGAGAAGCGTGGAACTCTGGGAATGCTCTTGGGAGGGGCACCGGCGCAGCCACGAGAGGCCCCTGGTGAGCGCGGCGGCACGTCTGACGCCAGCAACACATCGCAGTGGCGCTCTGTTGTTCTCTATGGTTAATGTGTCCATGACGAAGCACCTCAAAGAGGTGTGTGTGTGTGTTTATGTGTATAAGAAATGACCCTGAACAAGCCCTGGCTGGCGTAGCTCAGTGGACTGAGCATGGGCTGCGAACCAAAGCATCACAGGTTCGATTCCCAGTCAGGGCACATGCCTGGGTTGCAGGCCATGGCCCCTGGCAACCGCACATTGATATTTCTCTCTCTCTTTCTCCTTCCCTTCCCTTTCTAAAAATAAATAAATAAAATCTAAAAAAATGACTCTTTTAAAAAAAAGAGAAACAGCCCTGAACAGACAGAAGGCTGCTGAGTGGCGTTCAGTCGCAACAGCCCCCTTAGAGGTTGCCTCCTGGGGGTCTGGGAACATCTATGCTGAGCTCTGTGCCACGAAAGCCAGAAATAACTGTTTTAGTCCAAACAATGGAAAGGTATGGGTACCTTCTTAGGATATAAAGAGGAAGAAATGTACATCAACACGAATACAACAAAGAAATTCATCTTACTGCAAACCATCGTACTGCGTTAGGAAGCCTTGGTCTCCACTTAATAGAGGCAATCAGTCTAGTCGACAAATTGCTCTAGTACAAGGTAAAGTAATGAACATGTCACAGTAAAGGTATGTACAGACTAAGCAGGACAGAGGACAGGAGGGATCGGGGGACATCGTGGAGGTGCTGCTATGAGGGGTCTCGATGGATGGGCTGCACTTGGACCAAGAGGGGCCACTCATTACCATTGTCTGAACCCGCCCAAGAACCCACAGTGTGAATCACAGCGCCAGAAACAGAATCACCAGCAATTAAAGCCAAAAGTTTAATGCCCCCAAGCCAAAACACGGCAGGACATCTTTAGGAGGAGGCAGCAGAGAAAGAATGCCAACCAGCGGGGGTCTTCGAGGAGGGCACGATGAAAGGAAGGGGACTTGTGCTGGGTGGAGAGGAGCTTGCTTTCCAGTGCCAGCATCGTCCTAGGTATCATCAGGATTATTGGTTCTCTGTGAGTCAATAAAAAAACGTCATTAAGCAATCTTCCTTGCATCTGGAACACTGGCGTGGGCCCTGAGCAGGGCAGCCTAGTTGGTTGAGTGTCGTCCTTCAGAGCAAATGGTCAGCGATTGGATTCCCGGCCAGGACACATGCCTGGGCTGCAGATTTAGGTCCAGGCCAGGGTGCATGTGAGAGACAGCCCATCAGTGTTTCTCTCCCTCTGTTCTCCCTCCCTCCCTTCCCCTTTCCCCCAAAAATGAATAAATAAAATCCTAAAACTAAGACACATTGTCGTATGTAAGCCTTGTGGCAGAGCGGAAAAGACGTCAACCATGGAAGTGGGGAGCCTGAGCTCCACCAGGTTAGTTTCGGGTGAATTACCCCTCCTGGCTGCAGGGTCTCTCGGACAACGGGGCCATCATATTGACTTTTCAGAGTTACCGTGAGGGTTAGAAATACTGCCTGGCGTGCAATGAGCACTAAATCAATGGCAGGTAATGCCATGTCCTATTGGAGAAGAGGAACACTGACACAGGTGATTTCTTGTCTGGGAGCAGGGCCCTGGGCTCAGGAATCTCTGGTCACGTCCTCCAGGCCCAAGATCTTAGCCAGTGCTGGTGCGGGTCCCCTTTCTCTGTGAGACAACTCAGCCTCCTGCAGCCATCCTGGGGACAGTGACAACGCTGACTCTCAGTGACGCCTCCTTCACTGCCCACCGGCCCACTCCCCTGTGGGCCACCCCCACTGTGACTGCCAGCTTGTCCGAACCTCCACAGACACTGCCTCCAGCGCGCTCCCTCTGCACCATCGGAGCCTCATTTCCTCTGAGCAGTCATTCACCTGAACAGGTGGTGCAGGGCTGGTGTGATTCATTCATCTGTGCCAGCGTCCTAACAAGTGCTAATGGGTGACCTGTCCAGACAGGTGAACCTCAGGTAGTGGAACACATATAATTGAACATTGCACGTAGAAGAAAAAAAATCAAGCTCCAGTGAGCCTGTGCATCTTCTCCAGCCTGTGTTGGGGTGCCCCATCAGGCACCCCAGGCCCTGCATCAGAGCCCCGGCGCAGACAGTGAAGGGGATACAGACAGAGAGAGGAGGAGCCGGCTGACCACTCAAAATAACGGCCCTAATGCAATGGAGTGCCTGAGGGGACAGGGGTCAACCTTGGAGTGGGGACAGAGGAGGAGAGGGAAAGGGAAAAACAGAGACAGCAGGTAGGAGGCGGAGCAAGGGGGAGGGAAGGAGGGAGGAAGGAAGAGGATGTGAGAATTTAGGAAACTGGAATACAGTTGAGACCCAAACGAATGTGGAAGACCAAGCTGAAGGGCATTGGAGAGCCCGCAGCAAACACCCACACCTCACCATTAATAACACAACGGGCTGAAATAAGAGCCCCTGGGGGTGCTGGGTCGGCCAACTCCAGGCACTGTGGCCAACCCACGAGAGGAAGAGCTTGGGTCTCCGGAGTCCCCAACTCCGATTCTGATGGTGGTTTTCAACCTGTGCATCCCCCCACGACCCCCCTCCGCCCTGGGTGAGTGAGAAGCTGCTGGGACTTCGGCGTCAGCCACGGGCGCTGGGTCAAGGAGCGCGAGGCAGTGCGTGGGCAGGAGCAGGGCGTTCCTAGAGGTCTGCACCCAGAGACTCCCAGGCCACGTTTCCCCAGGAACTTCCTTCTCTGTGCATTCTCAGGTCAGCCCCAGTCGCCTGCCCACTGGGTCACAGCCTTCGCTCTGCGAGTGCCACCGTGGATTCCACAAGACCCTCAGACGGACCTCTCGGCCCCTCGAAGGAAGCGGCCGGATCGGTGGGTGTTGTGACACACCGCAGGGACCTGGCACACGCGTGAGCCAGCCCCATTCCAGGGCCACGTGACACCCTCAGCGTTACTCACTCGGTTGCTCTCCAGCAGGGGCAGCTGGGGATACCTCCCTAGAGTGACTACAGTGTTGATCACTGGCACGATGCAGCCCCAGCCGCCCCCCTTCCTGAAAAGGGCATCTGAGGCCAGGCCTGGCGGGGAGAGCGACGATCAGACCCATCTATGGCCGTGAAAGCCCAGAACCCGCCCCCCCCCCCCGCCCCCCCCTTCTCCGGAAGAATAAAACACAGGGTGAGGAGAGCTCCCGGGTCAGTGCAGTGGCTCAGAGGCTCAGAGTGAAACATGAGTTTATCCCAGAAGCGTGGGCGACAGGTGGGACTGGGTGTCCCGAACCCCAAGAAGGCTCCTACTCAGCCACCTAATAATAATGGTTCCATGTCAGATTTCCATTCATTCCATGTCACTGATTACACCCCCATCTTTATCATGTTCTTGTCATTTCTGGGGCCTGCCGATGACCTAGCCCGGAGGACAGGAGCGACACAGCTCAGTCTTAGGGCGGGTTCCGCCTGGTCTCCCGGTCAACGACAACCCCCTTTGTCTGTGCGGGTTCTGTTGTGTCTGTCCACACTACAGGGCTGCGCCTAGTCCTGGTCATTTGCACCTCTGCCTTTTGTGAGTCTCCGTCTCCTCCGTCCACAGAATGAGCTTCCCCTGTCCGGGGCTATGTCTCTGCGGCAGGCAGCCCGCAGCGCAGCGACGGGCACCCGGCAGACGCTCGCTCAGCACTTGTTGCTTGCTCGTTCTCAGTCTTCAACACCCACGAGAAAATGACTTGCACAGACCTCCCCAGCTGCCAAATCCAAACTCTAAATTAATTCAGAAAGAGCTTCGAGAGCAAAACGAAAGCCTTCCTTTTGCATACCATCTCTCGTTCCGTTTCGGAAATAACATCTGTAGTGTCTCCGGTTCATGTCCATCTGCTGGGAAATGAACCTACCCCTCTGCGCGTTTACTCTGAGACGCTCCATTGTAGTCCTCCCTGGCGGTCCCCAGGAACCACCGCTGATCGCTATGCGGCGCCTAAGCAGGTACAAAGTGATCCCTGGCTATGCTTACCTAGCACATCCCACCGGGCCGGTGTGAGTGGGCCTCCCAGCTCTGTGACAGCAGGGAGCATGCTCAGCTCAGGGGCCAGATGCCGCTTGGACGGCCAGGGGTGTTCCTGGTGTGGCCCCACGGCCCTTCTGCCTCTGCTGGTTCCCACCCTCCTTCCTCTCACGGGCAATGCCCCTAATCCATCCGTGTTCTTGCTCCCATCTTGTCTGTCTCCCATGTGCTCCAGCTCGGCCCCTTCTCGGAGTGTCCAGAGCACCCTGGGTCTCCCTCCGTGAGAGGGCCGAACACCCGACCTTGACCTCCTGCTGTCTGTCCCTGTGTGTCTCGCTCAGGCCTGAACTGCGAACTGCAAAGTGATGAGGTCGATGCCGGAAGCATGGGAGGGACTGAATCGCTTCACGGGACACCTGGAAGGGGGCGTGGGAAAGGCAGAGGTCTTCACCTGCCATCAGGGTCCATCCACCACAGTCAGGGTGCATCCACTCTTGGGGTACAGTTCACGTGTGGGAGGAGGGACAAGTCCCAGGGGAAGGGAACAGTGGCCAGCATCTGATGAGGCGTGAAAGAACAGCGTAAGAAAAATGAAGGTTATTTGATTGAATGTATGGGTGCGGCCGGAAGGTAAGTGCAGAGACAAAGTGGCGGGGTAGCAAACGCCACACTGAATAGGTTTGGTTTCATACTGGACACAGGGTTCCCAAGCCATTCTTAACAATCTGCCTTCGTACTGTTTAAAAGCACAGGGGCATCAGATAGCTCCTCCCTGGTGTGGAATGCCTCTCAGGGTGGGAGGCTGTGCAATGCAGAACCCTAGGTGGCTATGTAAACTTCAGTCCAAAGCACAAAATTAATATCAATCTCAAATTCGGTTCCTTGACGACGCTAGACACATTTCAAAGGCTCCACAGCCCCAGCTGGCTAGTGGCTGCCCTGTCCCGAGCAGATGGAGGGTAGCGCGAGCAGGTGGGGATGAGGAAGGGCGGGCACACTGGAGGCCAGAGGGCTAAGCAGGTTGCTGCCTGGCGGAGAGTAGAAAAGAAGACTTGAAGCCTGAATTTTGTCATTCTTAGCCAGGAGTCCTTTCCACTGGGTTTCTCTCTCTCTCTCTCTTTTTTAAAGATTTTATTTATTTATTTTTAGAGAGGGAAGAGAGAGAGAGAGAGAAACATCAATGTGCGGTTGCTGGGGGTCATGGCCTGCAACCCAGGCATGTACCCTGACTGGGAATCGAACCTGCGACACTTTGGTTTGCAGTGGGTTTCTCTCTTTTCCCCACTTCCTACAGCCTGTTAGAAAGAAGCCCCGTTCCTGGCCAGACCCCGGGCCAGTGACCCTGGCAGTGAAATGAATTGCAGAGAGCCCGGGACCTAAGCTGAGATGATTTAGGTCTGAATCCAGCACAGCCGCTGAGGAGCTGGAGAGCTTAGTGAATTGCTCATCCT
The DNA here is from genome assembly GCF_004126475.2 of Phyllostomus discolor. NCBI lineage: Eukaryota > Metazoa > Chordata > Mammalia > Chiroptera > Phyllostomidae > Phyllostomus > Phyllostomus discolor. The sequence continues at coordinate 17,057,958 of NC_040917.2, read as the reverse complement.
TCCTGTGCGTTAATATCTTCATTAATTAATGAGGCCGGTGCATTCATTTTCATCTTTCTCATATAGTGTTGAGGACATCTAAACTTTTCAAAGTCAGGGTTAACCATATAAATTTTTTGCCTAGAGAACATTTCTCTTTTTCTTCTCTGTAATTCTTTGGGAAATATTTTTCCTCCTAGAAAATTTCAATGAGCTGCCTCCACCCCAGACCAATTACATCAGGATCTGCGGGGGTAAGACCCACGCCTGAAACTCCCCACGTGGTTCCACTGTGCAACTGTAATTGAGAGCTGCAGCTCCAGGGAGACAGGTCGCCCACACAACAAATGACAATAACAGCACAGGTGTGTAAAGAAAAGACACAGATTACATGCTGTCCGTCCGTGTTGAGAAAAGAGCAGTGTCCGCTAATGACTGGCACGTGTGAAGAGCTTCATACAGACATCGGCCCTCATAAAGGTTGGAATAAGTCCATTTCAAAAGACAATGGGTACTTAGGACAACTGGCTCATGATCTCATTTATTTGGGGGACAAGACGGGAACAGGGTGGCCCTAAGGGTGTCTACCACCTGCTTTCCGCCCACCTGGAAACATGCACGCTGACAAAGCAGGGCCAGAGGTCACCTTCACTTTTGCGGAAGGAGACATGGAAAGGACTCATTTAACGTCCAGCAAACCCACCCCCAAGAGGTACCCACCGATACTGGAGGTGCAATGCTTCTGTGTACACAAATCCCGTGCACACTCAGGACCGTGACTACGCACTTTCTCGTGGACCTCCTTCCATCCTAACACAGGAGGTTTATCTCTTTCTTAAGTGGAGGTACAGTATTTCATAGTTCCGGTGTGTAGCGAATTACTTGGATACTCCCCAGTGGGTAGTTGAGGTTCTCCCTCACCTTTTCCTATTCCCAGTACTCTGCAGGAAATTCATTCTCGTGTTTATCTTTCGCGTGTGTGAAAGCACCGTTTGCCATGTTTCATTATTCCTAGAAGCCTGGCAGCTAGGTCAGAAAGCAGACAGTGACGAACCGCCCTCCAACGAGGCTGCCGCAGTTCACATTTCCTGCAGACAATGCAAAACCCGGTGCCTGTCCCCACACCGTCCCCCATACCCGTCTACTCTTTTTAACCAGCTCACTTCACGGATATTGAAAGGTGCTTTGCAGGTGATTAAATGCTGTGCCAGCGCAAGGCATTCTGACCAGTAGCCTTTCCTGAAAGGCTCCCACCGAAAGGGCCGAGTCCCTGAGGATGCGGTGTCATCCATCCAGATGAGTCTGCTACGGGTCCTGTTGTTTTCTGGAAATAGTATTTAGGGGCTGGGGTCCTAAGTTCTTAGGTCCAAAAAATAAATCAGTCTTCCAGGGTGAAAGGGTTGTCCATAAAGCAGGGGACCCTCTGGCAGAGGTGGCTGTTATCACCTTCAGAGCTTCGCTGGCAAAATAATCGAACGCTGCAGCAGCCGCGGCCACTGTTGCCCCCCGAAACTGGATCGGGGAGTGGCGTGCGAGGGCCTCTCCTCCGCTCTGCCCTCAGAGTCTCTCTCCCTCGGACTTCCTCTCTTTCAAGATTCGTCGTGACCTTTCACCGGAAGGCAACAGCGGGACCTGAAGGCCTCAGCCTTTACTAACACACTTTTATATCGCTTTGTTGTTTTTATTTTTCAATTACAGTTGGCACTCGGCATTATTTTATATTAGTTGCGGGTATGCAGTCTCGAGGTCAGACATGCGTACAGTTTATGAAGTGACCCCCCCCCACCCCCCCAGTAAACGCAGCTGTGACAGTGTTACGGCCTGGGTTCCCTACGCTGCGTTTCACATCCCCCAGGCCACTGTGGAACTGCCAGCCTGCGCTTCTCGACCCCTCCCCTCTCGCTCCCGGTCCCCCCTCCCCTCCCCTCCCCTCCAGCAGTCAGCAGTCTGTTCCCTGCGCCTAAGGGCCTGTTTCTGTTTTGTCTGTTCCTTTATTTTGTTCTCTAGATTCCACATGGAAGTAAAATCACGCAGCGCTTGTCGTTCCCCGTCGGACTAATTCCACTGATCACAATACCCTCTGGGTCTAGCCACGCGAACATACTTTTTCAAAGATGCGCAAATCCAATCCAGGGCACTGAGGAGTGTCCCCTGCTGACTTGCACTGCAAAAGAGGGGAGCCTGACCTGCAGCTCCCTCCTTTTGCTCTGCCATGGGATCCACTCATCCCAACACCACCATGGGGACCCCCCCCCCCCACCGCATTCCTCCTTCAAGCATCCGGGAGCCACCCTTCAAGTGTGTCCCTTTGTAGAGCCTCCCCTGTTACAGAGTTGACCACTCCCACCTTCCACACGCTTCGTTTACACCTTCCCCATGCGTGATTTACTTGTCCGCATCTTTCCCCACCCCTGCCTCCCAGTTAGGAATTCCTCGGGCTGGACCTGGGCCTTATTTATCTTTGTATCTCCGGTTGGTGATACCTGGAGAGGTTGTCGAATGGATTTTTCCTCCTTTCGAATCCCCGCCTGGTTTGGACATAACAAGACAAATAACAACACTCGTGGGATGTATAACAAAAACACTCATGTTCTCCAGTGTTCCGCAAGCTCCGCTATATTCCCCAGCCTCCCTTGCGTTGAGGAGGGGGTCACGTGACTGGTTCTGCAGTCAAAAGGGATGGGAGCCCGGTGCCTGCTCCCTCTGCCGCCACTGCAGCTGGACGCAAACAGCCTCAAGGTAGCTAAGTGGCAACTCAATGGAAGCAACTCGAATCTTCAATGCTATTGACAGGTGGCCACTAAGGAGAGCAGACGGACCTGTGTCAGACTGTTAGGAGAATAAGAAGTAAGCCTGTGGGGTACGGAGGTTTTATTGCCACAGCCAACCTTAGCTTCCCCTGACTAATGCAGCACGTGAGCTTCACAAACTGAAAATATAGGTTGGAAGCCCTGGCTGGCGTAGCTCAGTGGGTTGAGCGCGGGCTGCAAACCAAAGTGTCGCAGGTTCGATTCCCAGTCAAGGCACATGCTTGGGTTGCAGGCCACAGCCCCCAGCAACCACACATTGATGTTTCTTTCTCTCTCTCTATCTCCCTCCCTTCCCTCTCTAAAAATAAATAAATAAAATCTTTCAAAAAAAGAAAATATAGGTTGGAGAGGAACTCTTGAAATATAATAGCATCATTGGATAGTGAAGCCTTTTCCTGCCCTAAAATTTCATACCAACAGGATTTATGCCGTGGCATTGATGTCTTTAAATTATTTTATTTTTTTTTTGAAAGAGAAACATCGATTTGTTGTTCCACTTATTTATGCATTCATCGATTGATTCTTGCAGGTGCTCTGACCAGAGATCATGCCCATGACCTTGGCATATCAGGACCAACTGACCTACCCGGGCAGGGCTGGATTTATTGTCTTCAAATCCATACTAGTTTCTAAGACAACACAGCCAACCCCATTCTATCGCAGGAGACTCCAAGGCGCGAGGAAACTAAGGGACTCACTTCTGCAGTGATGAGTGAGATTAGCATGAGAACACAGACCTAAAGTTCATCTAAACTATTTCTGATCACCCTTCCCAGGGTGGGGTCCCCTCCCCCAACATCTCTGTGCCCTCTGAGGTTGGCGCTCTAGGAACACGGTTGGCCGCTTTAGCAATGGCACACTTCACAACACGACAGTCAATGCCGCTGAAAAATAGCTGTTTTGAAGCAACATGGTAGGAAAAAGGTTAACCGTGAATTCGAATTTTATTTCCAGGCAGACATCCCGAGCCCCTGGGGAAAGATTGCAGCTGCCCCGTGGCCCAGATAATTCAATATCAGGGTGAGCAAGGACATCTGAGCACATTCTGTCCTCCCCCGAGACCAATTAAAATCTGTAGGCATCTTCCTTGTTGTCCAGGCTGACTTCCTAATTGAAACAGAATTGTGATATTTTCATCAGCTTCCTCCTGTCCCTCTCTAACTTGCCAGCAAAGAGAGCGTCTCAGGCATGCAAGGCCCAGGGAACCAGGTCCCCTCCCAGCTGAAACCACGAAACCACTACTGTGTGTGCTGAGCAAAGCCCCAAACAGGCTGGGGGTGTGATGAGATCCCCAAATCTGTTTCGGTTTGTCCAGATAAGCAGAAGCTAGACACTGAGACGCTACCTTCGGGGTGGACAATACACCTGTCGTTTCAGCAGCGGCCGTCCCAGTAAACCAGCTCTTGGCCTCTGTCTCCCTGATGAACCACCCCTCTGGCTGGGTGGGAAAAGTCCCTCGTAACTAAGGACCATATATGCCTGCTGAAGTCCCCCAAGATCCCCGTCCTCCTGTGGAGCTAGAAGGTGTTTCTTCGGAACCTGCAAATGGCCCCCTCAACCTTAAAGGGCCATACTCGGTGTGTAAACTGCATGCTCATTGACAACCACACACCCCTTGGCTCCCCCCGCCCCCCCCATCACCGACAGGAGACAAGAACCCTCAGGGAGAGACCTCAGATTCCAGCCTCTCCTTGCCTCCCCAGCGTTCTTCCTGCCGCCCCTCAGGAGGGTTACCAGGGCGAGAGACATGGTCTAAGGAACACCAGACTCTTCCTAGATGGGTCCTGTATAAATACGAGCTTTCGGGGTTGCTCAGATCTGCGGACAGACGCGACCCCTGTGCCCTCCAGCAAGAATTCTGGAATCACGGGCGCCGCATGAGTTCATCAGAATAGTTTTCTGTTGAGAAATCAAGCAGCCAATCTTCAGGACTCTTGGCAAGGGAAGCGTTTTGGCTAGAGCGCTCCGCTATTGCAGCTGGGCCGAAAGCCCATGGGCGTGCTGATAAATGTGGCGCAACTTCACTCGTATGTGGTGCAGTGCAGAAGGGCAGGGAGCGGGGGCAGGCTCCTGTGCCGTGGGTCTGTTTACTGGGTGCTCGCAGGATCGAGTCCTTCCTGAGACGCAGTGCAGGGCGTGCCTAGGACGGTGAGAGAAGAAAGGGCAGGGCCTTTGTAACACGTGACGCCTGTGTGTCTGCGTGTGTCTGTCCATCTACACCCTTCCATCTTCACACATTGGTAACTTCAAGTGCACACACCGGAAGGCAAGACAGAATGAAGTCAGTGAGTTGAACATCCCACTCAAGAAGTTAGAAAAAGACCCAACGACACCCCCTGAGGGAGGGAACAGAAAGGAGAAATCAGTCCAGACAAAGGCAGAAGTGAATGAGTTAGGGAAAAAAATAAGAGTAAGACCAACAAATCCACCCAAAAGATGTAATGGATGTTGAAAACAAAAACTGGATACATTGCTGGATGGCCTGATGAAGAAAAAAAATTGGAGTGTTCATAAAAAGCAACCTACAATTGGGATGTGGGAAATAATTACAGAAACTGAAGAAAAATAAAAGAATAACAAAAGTTTTTTTGTTATGTTTCATATAAATAAGTTGAAAATAAATTTGAAACCTTCTAAATTCATTATGAGAACAGGCTGTATCATTGATGACAAAAACCGACAGTACACAAAAAATGATAGCCATATACCAGCGGTGCATTTCATTTTAGATGCAAAGATCCTTAGTAGAATCTGAACAACAACAAAAAAGTGAGTGGTACGTGAAAGGCTCTACAGCATGACCAAATGGGATTCACTCCAGGAGGCTAAATTATCCCAAGAGAGTTTAATATTAGGAAACAGATGAAGAAAACGTGTCGTAATCATAGATTTAAAGAGAAAAGTCAAGTGATCCTCTCAGATGTGGAAAAGAAATTCGGCATTACTCAGAGTATTGAACTGATGAAAGGCGCTGAAGATAGGACATACACTTTATGCAGGACATATACAGGACATAGAAAAAGACATACACTTTATACTGCACATACAGACGTGTGCATTTGTACAGATCGGGGTGCACAGGAGGGGCCCCCCTCGTCCTCAAGCCTTCGGCTGTGGACTCGATTTCACCACTGGCTTTCCCAGGCCTCCAGCTTGCAAACAAAGGGAAGATTGTGAAACTTGGCCTCTGTAATTGTACAAGCCGATTCCTCATTATAAATCTCCATTGAGAAACAGAACCAATGGGATACGTAAGGGTGTGTGTATGTGTGTGCATAAAACAGAACGGAGGACCCCAACTGATACAGATGTATCAAATAAGCCCAATACCAAGAATAAAAAGGATACGTATCACCAGGTCACCACTATTGTTTAACATTGTAATAAATTACTCCCCAGTGGAAGCAGAGACAAGGGGGCGGGGAATGGGAAGATAAAAGTAAAATGATCAGTATTTGTGGTTATGATTGTTTATCCAGAAAACCCAACAAACTCAACTGAAAAAGCATCGTATATATGTGGGAGAATTCAGCAAGACCACGGAGGACAAACGGACACATGGGAATGACTGACTTTCACATGTGCGAACAGCAACAAATTAGAGAAGGCGATGGAAGATCCCACTCTACCAGCAGCAAAAAAATGGTAATAGTCCTGGAAGTAAGTACCATAAGAAATATGCAAGGGCAACATTTATATAAAGCACTTTAAGATGTTCTGTAATGACAGAAAGAAAGACTAAAACAAGTGACTACTCCAAACCATAAGGGAAGGAGGGAGAAAGAGAGAGAGAGAAACATCAATGTGCGGTTGCTGGGGGCCATAGCCTGCAACCCAGGCATGTGCCCTGACTGGGAATCAAACCTGAGACCCTTTGGTTTGCAGGCTGGCACTCAATCCACTGAGCTACGCCAGCCGGGCCAATTTCTTTTTTCTTTTTCTTTTTTTTTCTAAGATTTTATTTATTTATTTATTTATTTATTTTTAGAGAGGGAAGGGAGGGAGAAAGAGAGAGAAAAACATCAATGTGCGGTTGCTGGGGGCCTTGGCCTGCAACCTAGGCATGTGCCCTGACTGGGAATCAAACCTGCGACACTTTGGTTCGCAGCCCGCGCTCAATCCACTGAGCTATGCCAGCCAGGGCGCCCAAACCATATTTTTTAAAAAGCATCAAAAATATATCCATTTTCCTAGGTCGACTTGAAGTTTTAATGTCCTTGTCCCCGTGTTGGCAAAGTTTTAGGGAAGCAATCCCTCTCACAGTCTCATGCGTCGCTGGCAGGAGTTCAAATAAGCAACGATCTTACAGGAGGCCATTTGGTTAGTGGTATCTACAGAATTCGATGTAAACATATTCTTTGACTAATGACACCTACTCGATTCACCTTACAGAGGCACCCATGCAAAGTGACAGGTGCAGAGTCGCTCATTCCACCGCTGTTTGTGGGAGCAAAAGCCTGGAAATAGCCTGCCTGCCCCTCTATACATGCGTACCATGGAATACAACGTGGCTGCAAGATTCAACTTGAAAAATGAGAAAGTTCCATCTACGTGGGAAGGGAAGCAGCTTCACGATTAGGACTGAGAAAGAAATAAAGGCAGAAAATGCGCAGAGTGAGTTACTGTGCATGCAGGCGTCTGTGGGTCAGAGGAATAAATATTCAATTGGCATATATTTCCCTGTGTATGAAACAGGAACCCCTGGGCAGATATACACAAAGAGAAATCAGGAACAGCGGCTCCTGCTTTGAGGACAGGAGGGGGGGCCCTGGGACGTATAGAAAACAAGAGTAAAGGGGGAATTTTTAAGAATACAAATTTTGAAATGTTCCATTTTTTCGCCACTCAACATATCAAAATCAAATTTTTAATCGAGCTAGATAAAGATAGGATAAAATCAGAATTAAGTTTTAAAAATGAAAATTCAAATGAAAGAAAGATTTGATTAGAAAAAGGTTAAAACACGAACAACGACTAAGAGATTAGCGTGTTGTGATGTGTTCCAGGCACTTGCTTCACTGGTGGCTGTGAGATGGACACTGTTATTATCCTCGCTCACGGGTGGCCCGCTACTGTCTTCGTGTACAGACGAGGACTCTGAAGCAGAGAGGCGTGTCTCAGGCCCAAAGTCACAGTCAAGGCGCCTCCAGAGGCCTGCAGGCTGAACTGCTGGTGCGGCCACCTCCCGGTGTGCCACACGGGGCCCCTTACACGGCTGCAGTTACACACCCACACCCAGCACCGCCACCCCGAAATGCCCGAGCCTCCATCGCCCTTGCTGCTCCCTGGACGTGGAACTCGGAAGAAGTCACGCAGCACATAAAGATTCGTCCCTTCATTTACGGAATGGTAACCATTCTGCCTTTCCTGTCTCTAAAACGTGCCGTGAGCTCCTGGGTGTTGGCGTGCAGAGGGAATGCCAGTGGAAAGATCCAGAAGGAAAACCTGTGTTGCAGGAATAGGTTAGAAAAGGTATAAGAAAGAATCCGTCTTCTGGAGGGGAGGGGGGGGGAAGAAATCAAGAAGCAGATTTCTTTTTTTTTTTTTCCACTGATTTTCTTTGTAAGTGTCAGGGAGGTGTGGCAATGGGAAAAATTCCGGACCCTGGCTGTAGCGAAATGATTTTAAGGAAAGAAATGATATATACTGCCAAGAAAAAAAATGGTAACTTTCTAAGAAAATGGCAACAGTTACATCCAAAATAGCAACAACTTTAAAAATAGTGGGACCTGGAGGGCCAGGAGCTCCAGCTCCCGGGACCATAGAGAGTCTGGGAGCACGGAGCACAGCCCAGGCCGGGTGAGGAGCCCCGTTCCCAAGAGCAATTCAAAAGCCTTCAGACACGGATCACCTTGAACTTGTGTTGAGTGGATTTCTATGCAGGGGGGCATGGTGCCTCTGTGGGAAGCCCGTGCACAGGAAGGAGAAAAGCTCTCCAGCAGAACGACCGCAGGCTGCCTGGAGTCAGCGCTGGCCTCGGTCTCTGCAGTGGGGGCATCTCCGGTACAAGAGGCGCTCAGAGGCATGGGCATCACCAGTCCCGGGTCGTCCCAGGTCGCCTCGGTTCTTCAGCTCCCCCATGTCTCCCTCCAGCACGCTCTCTGCAGCCACCCACCATGCTCCCTCTCCCCCTTTCCAAGCTTGTGGCTCCCCTGCCCAGCCCCCTCTGAGGTTACTCTTTCTCCCAGACCACCCTTCCCTGCCACGACCTGGCGTACCCATGCATAACAAAAAGGCAGGTCCTGTGGTTACCCCCCTAACACCACCAGCTGAAGGAACATCCTCATGGTTAGAGGAGAAACTGGAGACGGGGAAGGGCTCAAGTTCGGGTCTCCAGGCCGGAGCTCTGTGCTCTGTGTGCTGGCCCACATTGCCTAGGACACGTAGGAAAGTGATAGTGACCTCACCTCTGTATGTTCGAGTTCTCAAACAGTCTCTCCCCTTCCTCCTCCCCCTCCTCCTTCTCTCTCGCCCCCTCTTCCTCTCCCTCCCACACACAGAGTCCCTAACTTGGCTTGGTTTGGCATGCAGACACAGGGAAGACTTGCCTGTACAACTGACCCTTGAACAGTAAGAGTGTGAGCTGTACACGGGCAGATTTTCCCAATAAATAGAGCAAATGCATCTTCCTTATGCCCTTCCTAATAACAGTTTCTTTTCTCTAGCTGTACGAGGATGGAGTGTAATATACAAACGGACAAAATATGGGTTAAGATACTGTTTACGTCATCAGCGAGGCCTCCAGTCAAGAGTAGACTCCCCGTGGGTAAGGATTTGGGGAGCCAAAAGTTAAGCATGGACTTCTAACTTCACGGGGGTCAGCGCACCTAGCGCCTGCATTGTTCAAGGTCAATGTATATGGAAGTCAGTGCCTCATAGATTTCCATCTCTTGAGGAGGCTGCTGGAGGGCTGGAAGCACTTTTGCACTTTTGCTGGTCAGGGCGACGTTTGACTTCCCGAGCCCTCTCCAAAACCTAGATGCGAGCACGCATTTAGCTCACGTCTCCAAGGCGGCCGTGCTGCTCCGCCGTCAGCGTGACACAGCACTCTCAGGCTCCAGAGGGGACACTAGCGGCAGCGTATGCCTTCCCAGCCGAGGGATTTCTGCTCTCGGTCTGTCGGCAGGAGAGGAGGAGGGTGGAGATCGAAAATCACCCCGACGCACGGCTCACTTTGAACAGCCAGCGCCGAATGTCTCCTGGTGAAGACTGGGTTCAACGGCGGTTCCTGTGTTCAGTCTGTGCAATGTGCTGCATCCGTGCACATTCAGCCAGCCTCCCAGAGCAGGCTGCAGCGAGCTGTCCTGAACCCAACTGAATTATTCATTGCTGATTTTCAGGAACGCTTCACCTTCGGAGCCCTAGGTGATCACACGGAGCTCCGATGCAACAGCCGAAGGAAGTAATAACCCACGCTAATGAACAAGGGCTATTAAAAAAAAAACAAAACACCAACAGTCCTGCAGAAGGACAGCTTGATACAATGCCTGTGTCCCATTGATCCTGAGGGGAAATTATTTTGCTCTGGCAAATTACACGTATCTGAACATCATTATTTTCCAATAGGATTGTGTTTTCAGCCTGGTACCATTGAGAGAGGCAGACAGTGTCCTGAAAGTTCAACAATATACCAAACAGATTCCTTCTATTAAAATCTCATTTCCCTGGGATTGCTCCTTTGAGAGAGATGTGCAGAAGAACGCTGGGAAATCGGTGAACCAGCACCACGTAATTATATCACGCATGTTAAATATTCCTGCTTACGCACTCAGTACGCACTTGGCCTGCACAGAATGTGCCGGGGAGCTGGGAGGCCAGCAGCTCAGGAGCTTGGGAGAGTTTTTTTGCTTCCCTTCTCTTGCTTTTTGGTAAGAGAGGGAGCGAATCAGAGTTGCAATGCTGCACCTTCAGAAGTGCTTTATCTGGCTCCTTTCATGCACAGACCCTTGAGTGATCAAGGGGAAGTCACCCCGAGTCGCTGAGCACGGCTTTTGATCAGGACTGAGCTCCCTGTCCGGCCCCAGTCACAGCGCCGGGAGCTTCTTGGGCACCTGCTCCACCGAGACGCACTCCAATTGCCCAGGAAACAGGAAGGGAGTTTCCATTTCCAAGTCCGACAAGGTTAGGACTTTTCACTTTTTTATGGTAAGATTAAAGGGAGAAGGGTCACCCAGGCGGCCGGGCAGCGGCATACCGTTTATCTGAGACATGGAAGGACGTGCGGAGGAGAAGCATGTTGGGCACACGATTTCGTACAATTCTGGCAGGACTAGGTGTTAAGCCACGAATGCTGACCCTGAGCTCCTGCAGCTGATGAGACCTTCATTTTTTCGCTCCTTTAAACATGTTCAGTGACGCCCCTCTGCACCGTGCTCTGCACCAGGTGCCCGTAGGGATTCGACAGAGAATCCCCCAAGAGCTCCTGCCCGCAGGGGGCTCGTGGCCTGTCACCGGAGGAGGAGGCTCTCGCACCAGACAGCCCCCCTCCGAGACCACAGCAAAGGGGGCAAGGAGCACTGGGGGAGCTCAAGAGAAGCAGAGGCCCCCTCGGCTCTGCGGTCGGAGGAAGCCTCCTTGCAGAGGCACTTGGTCTGAGTCTGGAAGCCTGCACAGGACGGCACGCATGGAGGGAGCTGGCAGGAAGAAGAGAACTGGGCAGAGGAAGCCACACGTGCAAACACCGGGTGCTGGAGCCGGTGGGCTGGATCGGGGGCGGCCTGGGGGGCCTACGACTCGGCCTGAAAAAGGTGGGAGGTCCCGAACATTGCATTCAGATGTGCTGCAGCAGGGGGACGCTCTGAGGACATTGTCTGGAGCGACCTAGGCCAGTGGTGTGGAGACAAATGCTGTGTGTGACTGCACTGACATGAGATGCCCATGCTAGTCAGATGTGTAGAGACAGAAAGCACAATGGTGGCTGCCCCAGGGGCTGCCCCAGGGGCTGGGGGTGGTGGGGGGAGGGGAAGGGGAAGTTAGTGTTCAATGGGCTCAGGGTTTGGGTTGGGGAACACGAAACACTCCTGCGACGGGTGCGGGCGGTGGCGCCACGGCAGGCGCATGCAGTTAATGCTGGCGCTCTGCGCCCTAAAAAGTGGTCAAGGTGGTAAGGCTTATGACATCTGCCTTCCACCGCCATAAATAAAGACATCGCTAGATAAATTAGTAAGAAAGGTTAACATTTTTAAAAAGCCATCTGTTTCGTGTCCTCTCTCCTCCTCCCCGCCGGACCGTAAACTCTGCAGGACAGGAGCTGTGTGCTTCCCCGCCGTCATCCCTGTGTCGTCGGGCCTGCCGCAGTCGCGCTGTCGACATTTTTACAGAATAAGACAAACGAGTGATGATAGGGCCAGAGCGTCCCACCTCTACGGTGGGTAGTTCCCAGCCCCAGCCCCAGGCAGGACCAACGCCTGCTTCCCCGGCATCCCCATCGCCCCAGCGCCCACCTCCTGCCTCCACAGCTGCCGCCCACCAAGACGCAGGAGGATGGACACGCCCCTCCCCCGCCCCTTTCAGGGGGCCGCCAGGAAGTGTGGCCTCGTTCCCTGGACCCAGAAGGACAGTCCAGTCACCAAGAATATGACATCACCACGTCAGCGCATTTCTCCAAATCTTAGATACTCCATCTGAGGTGACCCAGTTACCGTCAGGACAGAAAAGTCCACCAGGGCCGGCACGGAGCAAGGTCCCTGCAAGAGTCTGCGGTCAAGAGCATGTAGACAAACCCTCCCTGCAGCCTTCTGTGCCGACACGCATCTCTGGCCAGTGACGGCTCAGCTCCGGATACCCGGAGCTCCGCAAACATGCGACAGTTTTGAGAGAGTACGCTCAGCCCGCATGGAGGAAACAATGTTGATGCTCCTGATTCCTCTTCTCTGAGAAATCCCAGAGCAGGAGAAGAGGGGAATATAGCTCTGGCCCTGTCACGTACCGCAATTCACATTTCCGAGCAAGACACTCATTTCCTTAGTCTCAGCCTTTTTAATTCGGGTTATTACATTTCTGAGTTTTTCCTCACAACTTGCTCAAAAATGGTAATGGAATGGCATACTCTAAGTGGCCCTTCTAGCTAGGCTCAGTCTTCTCTAAAGAAATACTGATGCCCTGGCTGGTGTAGCTCACTGGAATGAGCTCGGGCCTGCCAACCAAAGAGTTTGCCAGTTCGATTCCCAGTCAGGGCACGTGCCTGGGTTGCAGGCCAGGTTCCCAGAAGGGAGTGCAACCACACATTGATGTTTCTCTCCCTCTCTTTCTCCTTCCCTTCTCCTCTCTCTAAAAAGAAATAAGTAAAATCTTTAAAATAAAAAAAATTAAAAAAGAAATACGCCTCCAATTTTAGTTATATATTAACTAAACTGCAAGTTTAAATGACAGGTTTTATAGTTCTTACCCACTGTGGTTGCAAAAGTCTTTGGGTTTGATTTTTAACCAGGATACTCATTATGTTACCCAGTAAGAGTTGATTCTTACTTCCTTATCTAATCTCCACTCTTTTAAATATCCACTCGGTGCTTCTAGAAAGCATCAGCTCTGCATCAGTTCTTTTATTAAAGGTATTTTCTCTTTATTAAAGATACTTCTTTAATATCTATCCAATACTTAGCAATACTTCCTTCAAACCTGCATTTTTATAGCAAAGGGGCCCAGCAACGAAGGGACAGGAAATTGTCAACCTCACGCTGGAGCTCACACTAAAGCTTTAAAAACCCGTCTTGAGTCTATAAACCCAGAAGTTGGTTCATACCATTGTTTACGTCTTCTCTAAGGGATTTCCAGCTCCCAGAGTTTTCAAGAACCTTCTCTCAGGTCTCTGGTCCTTTTGATTACATGTCACTGTCCGTCCTTGGTCACCACTGGAAAACACAATGCCCCTCCCCTCCTCCACCAGGTCCATTTGGGGGTCTAACAGGAAAGCAGGTGTGGAGAGAACTGGAAAAGACGAAGCCCGGTGAGGGGTCTCTCACGTGCGAGAAGGCCATTCTCTCATTCACTGGTTTGCTCTGCTCGAGAAAAACAAATGCACCTGAAACATTTTCTCTGCTCAATGGGGTGGAAAAAAGAGTCCCCCTCATTATTTAGGTGTTTTATTTTGGAGAGAACCAAGATTCTTTACGCTGTGGCTTCCCTTCAAAGCAGGTAAATTGTGCGCATATGTGTGAGTTGTGTGCATATATGTGGCTGATAAATTGATCCACTAATAGTTTACCCAGCCCTGACCAGGTGGCTCAGGCCGTTGGAGCTTCATCCCGTGCCCCAAAGGCCATGGGTTCGATTCCTGGTCAGGGCACATACCTGGGTTGGAGGTTCAGTACTCAGTCAGGGTGTGTATAGGAGGCAACCAGTCGATGGTTCTCTCTCAAACTGGTGTTTCTTTCTCTCTCCCTCTCTCTCTCTCTTTCTCGAAAATCAATTAACACACCCTTGGGTGACAATTTTTTTAAATAATTTACCCAGAGTTCTTTCAATGAGTAAAAGACTGTGGGCCGTTTCTGTCTACCTACCACACCTCTGCCTTACTTCCTTTTAGTTGGGGTTCCTGGGGTGGAGCCCCAGGTGGAGCACACCGAGGAAGCAAGCAGAAAGGAACCTGGCAAAGCTGACCTCTTGCTCACTGACCTGCTGAGCAACTGAAAGGCAAATACGTCTGGCAGCATCAACAAATCAGAGGTTACGTTAAAATCACCATCAGCTTTATGAATGGCAACAAAGCTCAGCTGTGCGACCGACGGCGGAGCGGTGCGGAGGAGCTAAAAGGGGATTTCCTGGGCACGCCCGGGCCGCTCCCCAGGTGCAAAGGGAAACCCTGGCCCCAGACTCACAGAACGAACAAAGATGAATGGGAGCCTCCACGCCCCTGCCAGGCAGGCAGCACACCTCGGGGCGACAATATGGTCACACAGATGGCTGGCCCGAAGAGCACAGCTGGCTGCGGCACGCACACACGGAGCCCCAGTGCGTTTCATCGCAGGCAGAGAAGTGCTAACGCCCAACCAGAGGGGGTGAGGAAGCGAGATAGATGCACATGCTTAGTTTTAAATGTCGATTTACTCTTTCGATTTCCCACCACTAGAAGGCAGGCTCCAGGAAGACAGAGGCCCTTGCTGTCTTATCTAATAATTGTTTATTAAATGCGTAAGATGGTGAATGAAGTCATCACGATAAGTTCTCATGTGACAGACATAGTGCTGGGATGATCTTTCCCACCCCAGAAGGGGAAATACACACGGAACTGAGACATGGTCCCAGAGGAGCTGGGCTCAGGGAGTTAGGAGGTTTTAAGAAGTGCATCAGGCCCTGGCCAATGTGGCTTGGTTGGCTGGAGCATTACCCCCTACACAGGAAGGTGGCGGGTTCGATCCCTGATTGGGGCTCGTGAGGGAGACAGACAATCTCTCTCTCTCTATCTCTCTCGCTCTCCCCCACCCCTTTCTCCAAATTAATGAAAAAAAAATGTCTTTGGGTGAGAATTTAAAAAAAAAGAAGAAAGAAATACATCAGGTAGGGGTTGATGACTGCTGGGATACTGTAAGAAAGGTGGAAATGAATCAGGAACAGAAGACTAGGAATGGAGGAACAGCATATGCTAACGCCCAGAAGCAAGAGCTGGTGGGAGGAACCCCAAGCACCCCCAGACCCCTTGAAACTATGGAGACTTTCCAACTAAGCAGACTTAGGTTCAAACCCTAACTCTGCTTTGTCCTACCTGAGTCTTCCTGGACAAACTACTCAGACAGTTTGATGTTTGCTTTTAAACATTTTCTTTTTTTTTTTATTTTTCTTTTTTTTAAGATTTTATTTATTTAATTTTTTAGAGAGGGAAGGAAGGGAGAAAGAGAGAGAGAAACATCAATGTGCAGTTGCTGGGGGCCGTGGCCTGCAACCCAGGCATGTGCCCTGACTGGGAATCGAACCTGCAACATTTTGGTTCGCAGCCTGCACTCAATCCACTGAGCTACGCCAGCCAGGGCTAAACATTTTCAATGTATGGAAAATATTGCCATTGCTTCCAGTTCTTGCGAGGATTCCATGAGATCGTGCTCTCTGTAAGGGGTCGGGGGGCTCCTGGTCGGTCTGCCATCATGAGGTGGGGTGAGGGGGCGGGTGGGTGACCCAGGAATCACTACAGGGCGTGCCCAGCCCAGAGCCGAGCTCTCACCCACGGAAGTCAACCGGACTTGCTTCCCTTTGTGCCCAGGCAACACCCACGCTGCACTGATGCCTCCTTTCAAGTTGGGTGGTGGCTTGGCGGCCCCTGTGGCCATCAGACTCCAGCCTCTGGTGCATCTGGAAGGCGAGGTCAATGGGTATGCTGTCTGCCTCGAGTACAGGCAGGGTGGCAGACCCATCGCCCGCTGCAGGAAGACTAAGGCATGGAGCACTGTGGCTCGTGGTCAGACCTGCAGGGCCGGAACCGGCTGACTCCGCGCTGCTCTGCGAGAGCCTGGCGGTCAGGGGAGGCTCTCGTGAAGGTCTCCCGAGACCTTCGGAGCATCATCTGCGACTCTCCCTCCACCGGACGAAGCCCAGATAAAAATGGGGGGGAGGGGGTAGAGAGGGAGACACTTTAGAGCAAGCCACAGGGAGCCTGGAAATCCCACGGACAGAGTGGCAGGCATTAAGGGTGTTTTCTTCCCCGGAGACCATCAAGTATCAGATGAAAACAGAAGTCCCGGAGGACATGAAAAAATGAGAATAAACCAAGAAACATGCCCCACATGGATGAGCAAGCCTAAAAATACTAGCGAGTTCCATGAAGGCCACCCCAATACATCCACCAGCACTTTATGAAGAATTTGACAAAACACCACTAATGTGAACTTGAGGAAAACAAATACACATTTAAAGAGGAAATGATCCAGGCGGCGTGAGAAGGAGACATTGCCCACCCGAGGAAAGCTGGGCTCTGACGGAGCTGCAGTAGCGGAAATGCCGTAGTTCCGGGCCAGAACTGGGCTGGCGGATCAGTGGACCAGAAAAGAGTCCTGGGAAAGAGGCGAGGATACAGAGGAACTCAGTGTGTGATTAAGCTGTCATTTCAAATCAGCCCAGAAATGAAAAATTTTCCAATAAATGATGCTGGGACAACCAGCTAGCTGTTTGCATCAGATTCAATTTAGACGCTTACCAGGTGTCTTATTCCAAAACCAGCTCAGGATGGGCTACATGCTGACGTGAGAAATCAAACCCACAAGAACACGGGGAGAAAACGGAGGCAGCTGTTTCTATCGTTCTGATGCGAAGGAGGTTCTAACGAGGCCATCGGGGGGAGAAACCAGGAAGGGTAAATCTGAACACATAAGAATGCAAAACATTTATCTGGCAAAACCCACCATCACTCGACATGAAAAGAGAGAAAAAGATTAATAAAATATACAGCACAGCCTCTTTGACAGGTACTGAGACAGATAAGATGCGCGCATGTCCATAAAGCCATAAAGCGTGGCTTCAAGAACTCACGCAAGAAACGTCAAGTTTCCTTCCAGGCCCATTTTATATCAGCTTCCTATCTCAGAATCAAAGCTCTTTTTTTTGAAAGCACCAAGTTTTACAAGCAGATACACGGGCCTTTCTTAAAAAGAAATTGAAGTTACCATGCATATCGGAAAATGCACCGAAGCCTGAGCATTTCCTGAGCGTTTCCTGGGTGACCCAGGAAAAGTCACGTGCCCCCTGGAAAGCGCCGACCTGTGAGTGCAGAAGAGGCCGACCGAGAAATGGATGTGGGTACACGTGTTTGTGGGTGCACACGTGGATACAACAGGGGTGGGGAGACACGGAGAGGACCGAGACACACGCCATGGGTGACAGACACCTATGTGAGGCCAAAACTCAAACATAATTCCCCAAAGACCAGCAAGGATCCCATCCCTTCCCTCCCAATCAAAAAAAAAATGAATTCTGCAAATTAAAATACATTAAAAGGGCAGCTGTGTGTGTTATGGATGCAGTGGAAGAAGTGAGCCCATGTTCTCATTTGTAAAACCCTTGATCACATCATGATAGAATTCAATTCAAAACTGGAAGGGTACATGAAATTGCAATTCCCAGCAAGCATCAGCCCAAAGAACGGGAAAATCTAAAACATACCATATGGTGGTGGTAAAACAGAAAGTGCTATGAACTCGAAGTGATTCACAGAAACAACAGTGAATCAGTCACTCAGTGAACAATGACGTGATAAATGAATCATTCGAGGAACTGATTCCAGGTACACAGATCTCCTCTAGTCAGGCATGCTTGCTATGACTTCATGTCTCATGAGAAGCATCGCGGAGCCTTTTCCCTGGTGCCGAGAGCTGGGAGGATACAAGGCCTTACAAGACCCACTCTCCAAACCAAAGGAGCACTGAGCACCCTTCCTTTCCAAAGTTCTGGGGCCCACAAAGGAAGCGTTGCTGCCAGACCACTGACCCCGAGCAGCTCCCCGTCATGGGAGCTCGGACATTTGTTTTGCTTTAAAGGGTAAAAACAATGCCATTTTGCTAAATCATGTTTTCATTTATACGAGATGATGGCATCACAGCAAAGCTATTCTAGTGTCATACAAGCTTGGAATATATACAGAAAAGAGAGATTTAGGAAAAAATAATAAAAAACGTATTTTCCTTGTAACATCTTTGTGTTTGTTCAATGAAACGCTGGTTCTGGAAGTCCAGTGTTCCACGTTATTTATAGAACTTCTTTTCCGAGGAGCCTCCTCGGTTCCGCACGGCCATGCTCACCAGCACGCACTTCCTAAGGTGCGCCCGTGTGCCAGCCACGCCTGGTCCGTGACACGGAGGTCCTGTTTGCGTGGGGTCAGTCAGCACCGAGACAGATGAGAATAACAGCAGACAGCCCTGGCTGGTGTAGCTCAGGGGATTGAGCACGGGCCTGCCCACCGAAGGGTTACCAGTTCGATTCCCCGTCAGGGCACATGCCTGGGTTTGGGGCCAGGTCCCCAGTAGGGGGCGCACAGACCTGACTGCCACAATTATGCTGATTCCAGTTAAGCGAGTTCAATCACAGGAGTGACGCTAATGACTAGAACACAAAGCTGATGTGGGATCCAAGAAACTCGTAAGCCTCAAAGTTAAATTATCAAACCTATTCAAGAACCCACCAGACATGAAGACAGTGAGAAAAAGGGGGAAGGAAAATAGGCGTTAGTGCCAGGCCTGAGTCTCTGACTAAACACACAAACACTTGCACATTCACACATTGAGTGACAGACACACATACTCCCAGACACACTCATGCACATTGACACGACACACTCAGACACACTCGTGTCTGTACACGCCAGCACATATTCACACACAGTCACGTCCCGCACTCACAGGACAAAGAAATTTAGGCTTGGGTGCTCCTTAGGGAAGAACCCAAGCAGTCTGGGCTTAGGGCAGAAGACTAGTAATAAAGTAACAAGGTTTGTTTATACAGGCAGCTGGGTCCTGCACTCCCTGTTTCCAGTGGTACCCATGTTCAGCCCTGGTGCAGGGAGGGTACCTTTCCCGTGGGACATTTATTTCCTGCTTTTAGGGGGACAGAGAGAGGACGGTGCGTTCTTCTTGCACCAGATGTAACTTTAATTCAAAATAACCAGTACGTTACTTTGGCGTATTTGGGGGCACCCTGCCCCGAGCCCCATCATGGCTGTGTCACCCTGCCTGTGGTCCTGGTGCCCCAGACACTCTACACCCTCTTCTTGCTTCTGCTGTGCCCTGCGTGAGACTCCTGATGCCTTTCACACAGCAGAGCCGCGGGGGTTCACGGTGGCCCTGAAGGGACTTACTTGAAGAAGGAAGGCAGAATGAATGTGAGGCAGGTCCCTGAGCCAATTGTTTTGAGATCGCTCTAATCGATATCAGTTGCTCCAGGTCAAGGCTGCTGACAGTCGGTGCTCGGTCAGCCGGCTCCTTGCTCCTCGCTGCAAAGTGATAACGCTATTGATTTTCACCCTGTCCTGTAAGGCCACCCTCTCACCTCCTGAGATAGATGGTGGCCGTGCCAGGGTTTGCTCATCCCAGACTCCTTAGGGCAAGAGGCTGTGAGGTTCCCTTTGCAGTTTCAGACCCTCAGATTCTGTCCGCAGCCTTAAAAAAAATGCACTTTTGTGCAAATCCTACCGCCTGATTTTCTTAAATGCCCTTTTACTGACTTCTCCACAAGTCAGCTTTAAAACACACGCGCACGCACACACGCACATGCACATGAAACATTCCCGGCCTCTTCCACGTGCTCTGATGATGCTGGACTTCAAGCACGCACGGGAGGTGAGCTGCCTGCCCAGTGCTCTCCCTGCTGAGCGGTAGGAGGGGGGCGGTGGGGAAGATGGTGAGCTTCGAGGTCAGACAGAGCTGCCTTCAAACTGTGGCTTCACCACGGACCAATGCTACGGCCTTGGACAGCTTATCTGCCCCCCTCTGGGCCTCCACGGCCTCAACTTTGAGAAGGTAAATAATAATCCCGCCTCATCACTTGGTTATGCTCCTTAAATGGGATCGTGCGTAGGAAGCCCCGAGCTTGGTGCCTAGTAAGTCTATGCATCTCATCCTCCCCCTTTTCTCCTGCTCCTTCCTGATTGGCTGTGACCTCCCCCAGGAGGCGGGGTCACTCCACCGTCACCTCCGTGTTTCCCTAGCCCCACACGTGGCACTGGGGGTGCCCGGTGAACGTTTGTGGAATTGAGGGCAGAAAGGTGGAAACCTTTTATAGAGGATGCGACTGCCCCTTGGGGGAAAACGAGCGGCCTGTCCGAACTCATGCCGATGATAGAGATGAATCCCCCACATCCCAGCACTTGGCCCCTTCGTCTGATCTTTCTCGGAGTCGCGGGGCCTCCTGTTAGCTCCGGCCTAATCTGAACACAGCCACGCGGACTCAGTGGGGTGGTTGCTGAATAACTTGTCTTCCACGCACGAGTCCTGGTTCACTCGTTAATGGGTCATGTGGCTGCCCACCACCGTCTGAACCAGCCCATCTGCTTTCCCTGCAGCTGCCCTCCTCACCCCGGCAAGGGCACGCCCTTCCGATTTGCCAAGCAAATGCTGCTGTGAGGCAGAAAGAGCTAAAAACAACCTCCAGGTTCCGGGGACCTGGGAGCCAGGCCCTCTGTGCCTCCAGCTGTAGTTCAGCTTCTGGCGCCAAAATGCTCCCGCGTGCTCCAGTTTTGCTCTCGTGCTGAACCTCCGCCCAGTGGCCAGGCCTGGCCGCCCCGGGGCAGGTCCAGATGCTGCCAGCTGGCGGCCTGAATTTCTGTCTTCCACCTGTGCTCGCATTATAAGCTCCACTCACCTGCTGGGTGCCTGGTACTGCGCCACCTGGCCGCCCCACTGGTGGCTGCTGTTGAGGTGAACTGCTCCCGGAGCTGGTGGCCCCCACCCCTCACCCCTGACTCTTCACCTCTGCTGTCCAGGAGGACACCCCTCCCCCTCAGCCGCGGTCTCAGCCCGGCTCCTCCTGCGCCGTGGGCCTGCCAGCACACTGGCACGGCTCTGATTCCCAAACGCTGCTTTTATTTATCAATGGACGATCATTTTACAAACCTCCTGGGCCCCATCGCCAGCTGCAAAGTACACACTTGCCCTTCATCTCTATCAAGTGACGACATTTCTTCGTAGTCTCCTCTGATAGAATTTATTTCATAAATAAGGACCGCATAATAAAAGTAAAAATACAGAAGTCAAGAGAAGAGGAAAGGAAAGTCCGCCTTCAAGGCCCACTGGCCTTCTAAGATAATGAGGTCAGCCATGCGCCGTTAATGCGAGGCTTGAACGATGTTTCCTGTTTTCCCTCCTGACTTCTGAGGCTGCTCCCCACGGGCGTGGGTACACCAGGTGCAGGAACACAGGTATGAGCCTGTGTTTACCTGCTTACCGTGGGGAAGGCCGAGGCAAGGGCCTGATGACAAGGCTCATCGAGCTTCCTCCCTCTGGTTTCCTCGGTTTCCCCACAGTAGACTCAGGGCCATAGCCTTTACTGATAACGTTTCTCCCGTATTTCTGAAAGTGGCGTTTCCTGCCGTTCGAAGCGTGGTGCTAGGGGAGGCGGGGCTCTCCAGAGCAGGTTCACACCCCAAGTTCAACAGTGTCCTTGAGTACATACAGTGTACCTAA
The DNA here is from genome assembly GCF_004126475.2 of Phyllostomus discolor. NCBI lineage: Eukaryota > Metazoa > Chordata > Mammalia > Chiroptera > Phyllostomidae > Phyllostomus > Phyllostomus discolor. The sequence goes on along the minus strand of NC_040917.2, from coordinate 17,036,075 downwards.
AGTGAGTCCTCAAGTGCACGCCAGCCCGTGGTTCAACGCTGAGCAACATCCACAGTGTCGACACTTACGCTCCCCTTATAGAACAGGGTGTTTTGCTCTGGGAGGACGTGGGACTCGCTCTTCCCACCCAGGGAGACCCCACCGACCAAGAACTGGCCGGGGCCTCGGCGGCAGAGCCTGGAGGAAACTCCTGCGCCCGTAACAGGGCAGACTCCGACAGCTCTCACGGAGGCTGAAATCTCTCCCAGCAGCTCCCAACGTCCTTACTCGCCGTGTTCTCTCCAATCCCAGAGACTCGCCATTCTAGGGGTTGGAAGAGAAAACAAAAAGTCCTTAAAAAGCCTTATGGCTTTATCAAATCCAAGGGCCTCGGGGCCTTTGACGGCTACGTGGGCCCCTCTTGACATTTTGCTCAGGCTGACCGTGGACCCGCATCGTCTGGACCCTGTGACTCAGTGACAGCAGCTCCCCAGGGCCAGGCACAGCCCTAAGCACCTTCCATGCAGTGGCTCACTTAACCCAGATGGGGGCTGCGATGTGGGAGCTGAGACTGGCATCTTCAAGGGGGTGCACAAGGGCGAGTGTGACAGGGCGAGTCACCCAAGCTCACACCACCTGCGGAGTCCCGTCTGAACTCAGACAGACCGGGCAGGGCCCTAGAAAGCCATGCATTCCCCTGGCCCAGTGTCTCCTTGCCCACGGGAGGCAAGAACGAAAGAACTAAAGAACAAAGGGAACTTCTTATTAACAAGAAAACGGGCTGACAGGAACCCGGAGGCCGTGACACCCTCGGATGGAAGAGAAAACGAAAACGCAGAGAATAAAAGCCCGTGGCCAGAACGTGAAGTTGGAAGCCGTTGGAGACACCTGATCATTCAGAAAGAATGCTCCAGAGAACACAGATGAAGGAAGCAGCTCCAACCGGATCAGAGGCCGCTGTGCGAGCCTCATTAAAAAGCCAGAGTGGAAGCCTTACCCTGCAGGACACGTCGGGATGGGGACGGTGCGTTCAGGGGTGTCCACCCCAGAGGCCCTCCCCGAGCCAGATCCGGCCTCCCCTGTCTGTGTGGAGGGCGAGAGGCGTGGGTGGGCGATACAGGGGAGGAAAAATTCTCCTCCACCCTCTCTGGGTCTCTGGCGGGGCCTAAGAATTAAACCGACATAAGACAGATTAGCAGGAGAAACACATAAAATGTTATTAAATCTGTACACGCACATGGGCACCTTCACAAGAGACTGGAGCGCCGAAGGAGTAGCCTGAGCAGGAAGCTCGTATCCCTTTTAGACGAAGAAACAACACATTCTCGAAAAACTGGCGTGACAAGGAGACTCCAGCTAAGGACAGCAAGCAGCGAAGAAGTAACTAGGAAGATAAAGGTTAATCTCACGAGATTTTTGGTACCGATTTCTCAGCCCCAATCCCCATGTTTGGTGATACAATATCTTCCTTCCTAATGGAATTAGAGAGGGTGCCTTCCACCTGGGAGTTTTATCTCCTGTTCTCAGTAAAAAAAAAATGGGGTCAGAATGTCCTTGTACCTGCTGTTTTTTAAGTGCCTTTAATTCAAAATAACCCATGTGCCAACGTGGCAGACAATGGGGTGACACATGCTGGCTGCCTTGGGGAGGAGGTGAGAGTCGGCATGGCGGTGGTGGCAGAATGGAAGCTCCTCTCTCCAGGCCGCCTGGGTCCTCATTTCCTCCGTGGACATTCCTTACAACTCTACTTGGCAGGGTCCTTTCCTCCTTAGCGGCATTTCTGTAATAATGCTGGCATCTTAGACTCCGTCACCCGCATAACAATGAAAAGATCTAAGCTGGCAGCCAGGGATTTGGAAGCGTAGGGCAGGAAAAAAATTATTTTCCCTCTACCCTTCTGAATTCTCAGCCGAGGTCCCCCGTGCGCCAGACAGATGAACAAGAGGAAAACAGACAGAAGCCTATTAACCGGTCCACCCCAGGCACTCCCCGGAGATGACTCAGCCCACCGCCTTAAACACAGCTTCAGCGAAGCACAGAGGACGGCGGGGTGGGGGGAGGGTCACCAAGGGAGGCGACCAGGAAAAGCATGGGAAACAAGGGTAAGGCGGTTGTGCGAATCCGAGTTGGCGCCTGGTTCACGGATGAGTTTCTTGTGCTTTAGGGTTATCACCCCCTTCTTCCTGGTACGGAGGGGGAGACGCCCTTACAAGTGGAGGTTTCCTTTAGGATTGCCCATTTCCCCTACAAGAGGGCCACTTCTACGTTGTTATTAGAGTTTCCCCTGTGTCTGCAGTTTCTCAAAATGATCCTTCTGCCAAAGAGACATGTATTTTGGGTGGTGGTATATTCTGCTACCCCTAAAAAGCATCCCTGTGTTTTATTCCTAAGGAGTAATAGGAGAACTACCTGAAGACATCTGGTGCATCATTTTTTGGGGGGTGGGGGGAGGAGGAGTTGATGGGAGGGGAGGGTCAGAGGGAAGGGAGGCCTGGAATCCACCCTGCATAGATTTGTTTTTTTCTAGAGAAATGCTTCAGATAATTAAGTGAAAACAGATTTTAAGTGACATCTATTGAAACCCAGGGTCCTTGTGGCTTGGACTGAATTTAGCTTTCAATCCCAGCTCTCGAAATCGTCTCTCTCAGACTCCTGGCCTTTCCCCCAGCCCAGCAGCACCCCCGAGGCAGCAGAGAACATAGCTGGGATCTGACTAATGGTCACGGGCCAGACCTCTGGCTGGCTCCAGATAGCATCTTGACTTAAGTTGTGTTTCAGCTCCTGGGCCCTAAGGTGGAATGGCCTCCTGGCTGCCTGCCCAGAAACCAGACAGAAGGACAGGGAACAGACCTCACAACTGTCCTCAAGACCTGAACAAGTGATTCATTACCCTTACCTCATCCCCAACCAATCAGCTCCCAGCACGATCCCAAATCCCCTACCCCATGGTGTCTTGTGATTTTGCCTTGTGTAATCTGTAACCTACACGCCATCGGGGAATTCAGGCTTTTGAGCCTTCGCTTCCCATTCTCCTGGGGAGTGCCATTCACAATGAAACAGCCAACGTTTATTCACTGCAGTTCTCGGCATCTGGTGTTGGGTTCTGCCAGCGCCCAGTGGATGAGCTCTTTGTATTCGATAACACTATTGTGAGTATTTTCAGGAGGATCAAACAATATAACAAAGCATTAATTGCAACACGGCACAGAGTGACTTCTTAAAAGTGCGACTTCAAAAGAGTAAACATAATAGAAACAGAATTAAAGCAAATGAGGCTCTTTTAGCTTTCTTTTCTGCACCAAATTGGAGTCATTAAGTACAAAGGTAGTGTGACCAGCAATCACACGGACACAGGCAGGAACGCATATGGGCCACTCGTTGCCTCCCAGAACACCCTCTTGAGCACCCAGGACCCTGCACTCTCCTGACCCCAGCGGCCCTCCCTCTCTCGCCTCGCTTCTGCTTACCCCTTCCTGACTTCCCTCTCCCCTCCCGGACCCATCTGTGGTTCTCTGAGCTCCGACCTCAGCCCTCTTCCTCCTTCCACAAACATGAGATGGCACGGCCTCTTGGCACATGACGTCCCACGGAGCCAGAAGCCTGGCATCACCACTGGCCAGCTGGGGGTCTGGACAAATTATCTAATCCCTCTGCACATCACTGGTCTCACCTTTCAAAGTGGGTAAAGGAACATCTACTTTATAAGGTTTTAATAATGATGAGATAGAGAGATTGAGTCTGAAATTCCTGTTGCTCTGTATTTCAGAAAATAGAGAGGTAGGTATCCACATTCTATGACTTCCTCCAAACTCCTGGATAATTTCAAATATCTTTTCTCTCCGGGACCTCTCACCATGCCTCCATACTGTTTTAAGGATCTAATTGGCTTTACTGAATGATTCATGAATCCAGCAGCATCCTCGCCAGTAAACAGAGAGGTACTGCGAGAAGCTGTACAAAAACAGAAGGTTTATAGAGGCAGAAACTGGCTAGGACGAGAAAGTTACTAGCAAAAGAAAAGAAAGGGCTGTTTCAGGCAAGAGCAGTTTTGGGGGGACACTTCCTGTCTCACAAGTGTTGATGGGCAAATTCTGGACTGATTGGCTTCAGGTCACACTCCTGGGAGGGACCAAAGTAGCCATGAAATCCTGGTTTGTTGTCCTGGAGATAAGTGACTTCACCTTGGACCTGCTGTTCCTTTTTTTAACAGGACCACATTTGTGTTTTCCCTATTATTGGAGTCAAAGACACGGGAAACGTCACTTACCACCATAATTGTTTGTAAGTGGACAGTCCAGCAGTGTAAAGCACACTCACATGCTTGCACAACCCATCTCCACACCTCTTCCCAGCTTGCAAATCTGAACAGTTTATACTCATTCAACCATTTCCCCTCCCCCGACCCAGCCCCTGGCAACCACCATTCCATCTGTCTCTATGAACTTGACCGCCCTGCGTCCCTCACATATGTTGAATCACACACTATTTGTCTTTCCAGACTGACTTATCTCACTTGGCATAATGGCCTCAAGGTTCAGTCCTGCTGAAGCGCATGTCAGAACGCCCTTCCTTTTCAAGGAGGAACAATATCCCCATTGTGTGTGTGGGCTGCATTTCCTTCACCCATTCTCCCATGGGTGGACATTCGGTTTGCTCCCACTTTTTGATGCTTCTGTTAAGTACAGCCCAGAGGGCGAGATCATGGATTGTGGTTCAAGGTCAGACCATAAAAGACATGAGAGCAGAGAAGTTTGTTACTCAGAGGTCCTAGAGGAAGCGCATGGCACGCCTTGAGGGGCCCCATGGGGAGGAAAAGGCAGGGTGCAGATGAAGAGAGAGAGAGGCAGGACTTGGGGCGCATGCTCTTATCAGATTAGTGGGTGGAGTGCTTTGGGGTTCCTGGGCTAAGCCCAGACTGCTCAATTCCACCCAAAAAGAGCCAGGTTTTGGTGAGCTCCCTGAGGGTCTTATCTAAAGGGTACCCAAGGCTAGAGGAGGCTTTTCCATAGAATTCTCTCAGGAGGATCTCCTCTTGGGAAAAGAAATCACGGGCATTATTTTCATGTTGCATATGATTTTCTAAAAGATACGCAGTGAAGTCGAGGGGATTTTGTCCTGAACATCAAGATCCTGGGAGGGGTTTGTTTTGACTTCGTGGGTTTGTATCTCAAAGAAGATAAAGCAGTTCAGATGGAGTTCTTCCATCCCACACCCCGTGCGTCTGCTGACCGCAGAGCAAGTTGGGCAGCTGCTGACCCCACCCTCCTGACGTCACAGCCCAGAAAGAGGAAGGGCAGCTGAGTCAGCTCAGGGGGGGCACGTGGGGGAGGGGAAACGCTGGCAGCGAAAGGGGTGGCCCTGGGCACTGCTCTCGGGGGGCTCCACACTCACATTGTTTGCATGGAGACCTCCGCCCACCCACTCCTTCCACTGTCTTCCCGAATAAATCTTTGCAGGGGTATCCAACCTTTCGGGGTCTCTGAGCCACACTGGAAGAAGAGCTGTCTTGGGCCACACATTAAATATACAAACACTAATGAAAACAAAAAGAAGTCTCATAATGTTTTAAGTAAATTCACAGTTTTGTCTGGGGCTGCGTTCATAGCCATCCTGAGCCGTACATGGCCCACGGGCCGCAGGTTGGACCCCGCCCCCCTGGTAGGGCGTTTGCATCATGGTCCAGATGGAGCCATAAACACAGCATCCGCCTTTGACCCAATCTACCTGGAAAAACCCAGCAGGGTCCCCACTGTATGAGATTGTCCCACCTGGGACAGAGGCGGGAGAACTCCAGTCCAGCAGTGCCAGCCCCTTTGTTTTCTCTCCTCTGTGTATGTGTGTGTGTGGCGGGAAGAAGCACAGCTCAGGTGAAACAGGTGCGTGGCGAGGGCAGGTGTGCCTGACTCCGCTCATGAGACATTCTGCAACACGCTCCAAGGTCCCCACTCGCCCCCAGTGCAGGCTGACTTGGACCGTTCCCTACCAAGGTCCTCCTGCACTCCGGTGGCGTCGGTCTTCTCCTGCCCCTCACACACATGATCACACAGAGCTCTTGCTCATGCTGCTTTGCACACCGTGGCGTCCATCCCCGCCCTACCTTCCTCCCTTCTTCCTCTCCAGATTCCACGTACCTCTCAAGAAACACCTTTTGGTCCCCTGTGAAAACCTCCTGGATTACTCCAGTCTACATACCTCTCACTGTTTCCCAAAGTCCCACTCCACCCAGGACCACTCCGTCACTGTTTCACACACTGTTATTCCACATTGATTGATTGATCGATGCATTCACTGACTGGCACGGACCGGATGCTGGCCATGTTCCAACCATCCTCCCAAACCCTCAGTTTACATTGTACCCAGGCAGATCACTCTACGAGTAAATATGACGTAACGAAGAAGGTGAACGCGTGTCAAAGAGTGTTAAGTCCTGTGGCCATTCAGAGAAGAAGGCAGACTGTTCTGACTGAAAGGGTCAAGGAGGACCGAGGGGAGAACTTTCACACTGGGGCTTCCCGGGTTTGGGTTTCTGGAGGTGAGGAGTGAGGAATGCCAGGGAGACTGTGCATGGGGGGGTACCTTCCTGGTGGCTCTTCACAGCAAAGCAGCTGCTGAGTACCGCTGCCCCCAGTGCAACGGAAGGTGCTAGAAAACCTGCCTGTGCCTCTGCAGCCAAGGGCTGCAGAAGCCCCCAGGCTGGAGAAGCTGGGTGCTAGAGAAAACGTGAATGCTGGACGAGGCTGATGAAGGGGTCACCCTGGAACCAGAAAGAGAACCCCCCCCGCAGTACTCCTCCAGCGCTTTCTACTGCCAGGCTGAGCGCCGCGTCCGCTGGCACAGGACACGTATTGACAGAGCTCCTCACTGTCACAGAACAGGGGGTGCACGATCCACAGGGGAGCCACAGTGACAAGGACAGAGTACCTGAGCTGCCCCCAAAGAAATGTGGTTGTGATTTCTCAGCTTTCCTATTAATTTTAACAATGTATTTTTTAAATATTTTCTTCGAGAGGGACTAGAGCCTTAGTTTCAATATTCAGTTTGAGGGTCTATCCCTCAGAGAGTTTCACGTAGAGAAGGGACAGGATCCGACCTATATTTTAACAGGATCATGCAACAGGTTGCTTACTTGCTGCACGGGACAGGGATAGAACAGAGTGATCAGTTACGAGACAACTCAACGATCTCGCCGAGGAATTTGTTGGCTTTAACAACAAATCCGACGGGGTCTGGTGAGAAGGAAGTTGGATCTCAGACAGGTTGTGAAAGATCAAGTCTCTGGCAGAAAGGGCTGGGGCGTGAGAGAAACAGAGGAGTGGAGACGATGACACTATGTCGGCCAGAGCCATGAAAAGGACGAAATTTCCTCTCTCCACTGCCGAGCAGGACCAGTGGGTGGAGGGAGAGAGGAACCAGGAGCTGAATTCTGGACGTGGTGAGCTGGAGATGTTCAGTGGGCATCCGGTTGGAAACGTGAAGCGGACAGCTGGATGGGAGAGCGGGGAGCTCACTGAGACCCAGGACAGAGCTGCGTGTGACAGTTCTCAGACTGTACCGGTGTTCAGAGCCATCCGACTGGATGCTACTCCCAGTCTGACGCTGGAAGGGAACGGATGCAGCTGACAGTGAGAAGAGGGACCAGCTCTGGGCTCTGGGAAACGCCACCGTTGAGGTTGGGGAGATAAGAAAAGCCAGCAAAGGAGACCGAGAACTGGGAAAGGGGCAGTAGGAGGAAAACCAAGAAGGGGTGGTGTCTTGGAAGGGAACTAGAAAAAGTCTTTCCAGAGTGCTCCATGGTAACAAATGATAAAAGGTCAAGTAAGGTCACAACTGAGAACTGACCCTTGGATATGGTTACATGCAGGTCACGGGCGTCTGACAAGACCAGTTTTAGTGGAGCAACGGGGCACAGGGTCTAACCCGAAGGGTCCCACCAGAAAAGGGCCGGGCCATCGTGAGAAAGGGGCAGTCTCAATACGACCACAGGACAATCAGAGGGAATACGGGAGTGCCAGGGCTGGGGGCACAGAATGTTGTCAAAGGCTTTAAGTTCTCAGGACTAAAGTCATTCTGGGTCACGGCAACTCTCAGAGTGTGGCCGTAGGTTTGCTCAGCTGACGTAAGTGGAGCTGAAGGACTGGGGCGCTGAGGAAATGGAGTCATGGTGAAGGCCAGCCTTGGGTGGGCTGTGTGTGCCGACCCCGATGTGGCCCAGGGAAAGATGGGAAATGCGAGGGAATGAGCATTGAACCGGGCAAAGCAGGACGAGCCCGCGGCATGGCCTGAGGACCGAGCGTGGGGGCCGCTCTCTAGGAGGACGGGAACCACAGTGGATTTTAGCTGCACCCAAAATACACGCCAGACACTTTCTACATCCCCCGCACCCCCACCCCACCCCTTATCAGGACGGAATGTGTAAGGAACAGAACAGCTGCTTGGAACTTGATGGATTTACCAGAAAGAACAAATGTGTCCTGTAGCGTGGGCCACGTCACGCCCCTCCTCAGTGAGCTGAGACGAGTGATTCATGGGCATGAATCACCCATGACATCTGTCACCCTGGGTCTCTGGAGCTGGCCTTGCTTTGTAGGTCTCCGCGTGATGTAGGGGTGTGTGTGCGTGCACACGGATGTGGGTGTTGCCGTACGGTTGGCAATGAGGGAGTTTACTACTTTTTAGTCTAAAATATTTGGAGATGAAAAAATATATACCTCACGGGGCTGAATGCTTTAATTGGGCTTCCTTTCCTGTCTTGACAGAAAAGAGATAGTAATAAAATGTGACTCCTGAGCCAGCCCTGGACTTTCCTGAGGCTGGAGGTGGTGTTTCAAGTGGGTAGGGGGCCGAAGCTTCAGAATTGAAAACAGGCATGAAACGCACTTCATCCGCTTCACCCAGGGCACGTGCGTCAGCTCCTGGGAGCTGGGAATCCATGTCGCGTAGGATCCCACAGAAGCAGCTGAATCGTCTCAGACCACAGAAGATGCCACCCCAAAGCCACAAATGACCGATGTCGGATGCTTAGATAAGAATCACTTACGCACGAAACTTTAGAGACACAGTGTGAAACCCTGGGGCACCGGAATGAGACACGTCAAGGATTCAAGGTCAACTCAGCCACAGAGCAGCCTTGAAAACTTAGGTTCTTGCCTCCCTGAGATTCTGCATCCTCTTTTGCAGCAACAGAGATAACAGTACTCGGTTGAGAAGACTGTCGCGATCATTGAATGAATGGATGTGCATGCCATCTTCTGACACCAGGCTCAGTAAGTATTGGCTTCTTCCCATTTCCCCTTTGTCCTCAGGAGCAAAGCCTACTCTTTGTGCCACAAAACCCCCAAAGACATTAGGAAGCGCCCTGGAAGTTATTTACTGTGTCACTGAATCACTCTAGTCAAAAGCATCTAAGCTGCCATGAGGCCCGGGCTGGGTTCAAGTCTCAGCCCCAGGACGTACCGAACGTGTGAGCTTTGGTAACTCACGCACACAGGCCCTTCTGCACAGGGGGGCAAGGACAACCCCACCACAGACGGCTGTCGGCGAGAAGTCGCGATGAGAGAATGCTCAGCACAGTTCCTGCCGCGCCGTGAAGTGCTGTGAGTGTTCAGAAGCTCTGCTTCTTAACAATCCTCACTATCCTAGTCTTACCCATTAGAGAGACAGACAGACACACAGACAGAATAATCGAAACAGTCCTGGAGGCCTTGCTTTTTTGTCTTGGCAGCAGAAAAGCTGGCCCCAGTCCTTGACCCCATTCTGAGCAGCCGTGGGCTTTGTGACCAAAAGCCCTGGGTAATTCTGATACTCCCCTTCCGGCTGAGGGAACCAGTAATGAGATATTAATAAAGCCACATCTCTCGCAGAGTTGGTTTCGAAGTAGAAAGTTGAACAATCTAGACTCTCCCACGCAGGGCGGGAAATTCAACCCACCGGGGGCATCCATGTTGTTCCTTTCTGTTTTTCCACCAAAGCCTACGCAAGGTCTTCTTTCCTCTCCTCTCACTTCCTGCCCTGTCTTCATCCTCACTCCGTTTTTATTCCTTTCCTCTCTCCTCTTCTCTCCTGCCTGTCAGTCAGCCCCTGTGGGCTCCTGCAGGGCCCACCGGCGTGGCCTTAAGAAGCTGCCTTTGCTACCGGCTTATTCTACCACCACGGTGCCGCTCCCCGCCCATGCCCCACTCAACTCCAAGTCAGCACTTTCCCTGCAGTGCTGTTCCGCCGCCCGATTCCCCGCAGTGGGGCAGGGAGAGACGCATCCGAGCCCGCCTGCTCCTTGCTGGGGACCCTGTCCTGCCCAGGTGTTCCCGCTTCCCAAGTGCATCTTGAACTTCAGCTGCATCAATATCTCCTGGAGGGCTGTTAGAGCAGAGCTCTGGGCCATTCCCCCGGATGTGTAAGTCTGGGTCAGAGCTCAAGGACTTGCTTCTCTAACCGTGTCCCGGTCAGTGCCGGTGCTGTTGGTCCGGGGCCCACCCTTTGAGAACAGCTGGTAAAGAAGGAAAAGTGAACCTGCGGACCCAACTCATTTGACCTCACGGTGAACTGGGCCCCTGACAGCGGAGGGACCCAGGCTACTTCCCTGCCCTCCAAGAGGCTCAGTTTTCTCAGTGGCACACAGACGCCGGGAAGAACCTCACAGACCTGTGTCAAAAGCCAAACAAAGGATTGTCTTGCCAGCCATTAGCCACCACACAAGTAGGCCTGGCCACCAAGATCAATGCCAGGTGGCGATTGTGGATGTGCAGCTTTGGCTCCTGTGGGGAACCACTTAGATAGATGCGGAGTGTCAGGATTAGGTCACCACCCCTGACATTTCCTCCCTGCTTCGTCTTCCGGGCCCTCACCCCCTCCCTCCCAAACTCACGCCGTTCCATCTGGCATCTCGTCGCTAATTCTAAGGGGCACATGTTGTTCTCAGAAGGAAGGCACTCCTTGCATTCCTGTGCTCAGAAGAGAGTGCAGTCTACTGAGTGCGAGGTGGGAGTGGTAGGGTGGGGAGATCCGGTCTATTTAAAGACTCCCCAGTGATGCGCAGAGGCAGCTTACGAAAATGGCTTCCCTTCTGGGCCTTGCGTTTTCTCCTAAAGGGAGGAAAGAGACCCCCTTCTCCGTAGGGTGCTTCTGAGGACAGAAAGGTTAGTGTCTGAGAAGCACTTGGAGGTGGGGAGTCATGTGATCCTATGGCTAGAGAAGCACATTCTTTCTCCACCTTCGCATAAGCGTTACAGAATGCGTAGGTCCAGCCAGCCGGGCATGTCAAGACTTGATCCTGACCCTTCTGAAGGCCGCAGTTTGGAAATATTCAAGATAAATGAGCATTTTGTAAGCACTTTTGCTGAGCCACAATCCCCCTCCTCCAGTGGAACAGTGGGGGGCAGGGAGAGGCCTGGCCCAGGACCCTGAACAGAGGACACCTGGGCTGGCCCTGTCTGTCTCACCAGGGTCTACTCCACTCCCAGGTTAAAGCTTTGATGGTCTCTGACACCCCTCCCAGCTCGTTAACACCCCAACATCCTGATTGGACCCATGAGGTCCTCTCCAGTGTGGCCAAGAACTCAAAGACGTAGAGAGAAGGAGAAGAGCTCTCGTTCCCACTGAGAGACAGACAACAGTGTCGCCAGAGCCCAGTCCTTTCCGCGTGCCCTGGGGCACCCACTCACTCGTTCACTCTGGTGCTCTGAGTCCTCACTCGCTGCAGGCTGGGCTAGAGCCGGGAATAGGAGGAGGCCAGTCCCGCCTTCTGAGCGCTCAGCTCCAGCTTGAGCGGCGGGTCCTGGAGAGAGGCTGCACCCGGGCACAGCTCACCCCTCCGGGGCTTGGGAAGGCCTTCGAAGAACAGAAGGGGAAAATGGGAAACTATGGCTAACAAGCCAAAGGAAAGGGGGAAAAGCGGGGGTGGGGAAAGGCTTGCCAGTTCATCTCATAGGCACCAGTCTGGCTGCTGTGCACACGTGAAATTATCCATCGTTTCATCAGTGTTAAGAGGTAGATTTTCCCCCCCACAATTTAAAGCTAAGCAAAGTTGGGCATGACATACCCTCATGTTCCCAGAGTTGGTACGTGGAAAGGCCAGAGCTCACGATGACACGGGCTGGACGCCAAAGCACTCCCTCCCAGAGACCTGACACTTGACCTGGCCTCGGACCCTCGTGAAGATTTCCCCCAGCACAGAGGCGGCTCTCTCAAGTACAGGGAGCTACGTGAACAAAATCACGACCTCAGATCAGATCAGAGGCTGCCACTTAAAGGCAGAGGCAGGCAGTGTCAGGAGCCGGAGTGGGAAGGCTGGGGGTGGGTGGAGAGAAACCCTGAATTTCTGCATGTTGCTCCAGGTGGCGAGAATCGTAGACATAACTTGATCTGATCTGTGCCCTTGGAAGCTGCTGCTGTGACAGCACCACGGAGGATGGGCCGGAAAAGAGTGAGATCTCCAGGCCCCGATGAAATGATACGGGGGAGAGGAGGGCCCGTACGGAGACCGCGGCAGAAACCCAGGAGAGAGGGGACGAGGCTGGAGCCCAGCTCTTGCTCCCGTCTGAGACATTGCAGTAGCCACGAGAGATCCCAGGGAGAGGGTACTCAGAATTCTAAGAGCTGTCAGGAGGCCTATCCTGCCCCTTTGGCCAGATCCCGGGGCCACATACTAGATATGAATTTAAACTAGAAACAGACCTGGTCCCAAAGCTTCAAGGCCCACAGAAGATTCTGATCTCCGTTGGGAGGAACCCAGGGCAACTTGATTCAAATGTCTCTGGACCCTTCTAAATACACATCCTCAGGCAGGAAGGAGGAAGAGCTGTCCCTGCCCATCCAGGCCTGTAAAGCCGGTGTCCCTCAGAAGAAAAGCAGGGTTCTCAGGCCTCGACCGTGTTTGCCTGATGCGGTAAGAGGACCAGGTGCCTAGACGGTATGGACTGAATTATGGGGCTCGAGAGAGTCTGGGCCACAGCAGTCCTCCAAGAAGATGGGCTGAAGTCCGGGCCGCCCTGTGGAGCCAGAGGAGCGCTGGACGGGGGACTGGGGGGATGGTCGCAGCGAGGGGACCTTAGGAGCCATCACACTACACGGGGCCCCGAGGAGCCCAGGCAGAGGCCGGGAGGACGTGGGGAGAGTGAGGTGTCCACGGCCCCAGTGACGCCGAGAGAGACCGGAAAATGGTGGCGTTTCCTGTTCATGGAGAGAATTGAGGGACTGGCTGCATCTTCACCGAGATCAAAAACTCGCTTCTCGCCTCCAACGTCCACCCCGAATCCCCTCTTTCCCCCGCATTCCTTAGACGGGTGCCCTGGAGTTAGAGGACCCGAATGAGTCAGTTCCAGCCCCGCCTCTGCCGCCCACCGGCTCCGGCCAGGCTCCCTGCGCCCTGTCTGTGTGTGTGCGAGTGAGAAAGGAGGCCGTGGAGTGACAGGGTCAGGATGGACGTCTGCCCTTCTGGTCCCTTCCAGCCGTCACAACCGCTCCCTCATCTCTCTCTCTCTCTCAGCCTCCCAGCCTCCACTCCACTGATGTTCATCAAGCTTTTTCCCTTCCCCTCTTCGTTCCTGCTTATGACATCTCGCTGGTGTGAGTAATGTTCATATGGTTATGAACACAGCTGGCCCTTTGTCATCTGTGATAATGAGAGACGGGTCATGTGGAGAAGCCACAACTGTAAACTCTATTCATATACATGACTGGGGAACATTCCAGTCTGACTAACAGTCTAATATTTGGTTTGGGCAGCGCTCGCGGAGCGCCCATGAGCCGGTGAGCGGGACGGGCACAGGGAGGGTGACTGGGGAAGCCTTGGGGGGTAGCGAGGCTGGGGTGCCAGCAGCGGCCAAGCCTCATCCCTCGAGCACCAACTGTGTGTTCGTCACAGTCACACCGTGTTGGTCTGTGTGCAATGGCCCGTGCGTGGAGTGCACGTGGGGACCTCGGGGTGGAGGGAATCACTGCCAGAGGGTCAGGGGGCTGAGAACCTCAAGACCCAGTGGGACCAGCCTCTCAGGTCCAGACGGGCTCAGCCCACGGGGACAGCCAAGGCCTCCTCTCCAGGTCTGCTGTCACTTTGATTCACCCGTGGGTGGCACTGCACGAAGGAGACGCCCTTGGGCCTTTGCAACACAAGGTGGAACCCCCAGCAAGGGGAGTCACTGGGGGCCCTGCCAGCACTTCTGGAAGTAAAAGGAAAGAAGGGGCGGGGGTGGGGTGGTCTCAAGGCTGTTTGTGACCACGGTCCCGGAACTCTTGTGCTGCTCTTCCCCTTCCTACTCCTCTGGTGACGCAGTCTCTAACAGACTCCTCGTCCTCAGTGACCCCTTGTCGGGCCGTGGAGCCGCCTCAGGGGGGCTTCAGGGCACGTCTGATCTGGCCGCGTCAAGATGCCGTATGAAGTTTCTTCTGTTCATAGAAGGTTGAGCGTCCCTGAGTAAGAACACAGGGCACACAGTTCCGGGGGTGGTTTTATTGTACAATAAACTTCCATTTCCTCCTATCAAGGTGACATGTCCGCTATACACGAGGGAAATGAAGTAAAGTATAAAGAAAAATGCAAATGAGCTATACTGTCACACCCAGAGATAACCGCCCCTGCCATTTTGGTTTATTTTCTCAGGTCTCTTTTCTGAGCGGATGGAGAATAGCTCATGATACATAGATGATACATACGTACATACGTACATACGTACATAGATGATAGACAGGTATAGGTAGACAATAGGTGTGCCGTATAAAGTTTTATAGCTTACGTTTTCTTTGTAACAATCTCATACGAACTTTTACATCATTTAGTTTTTCTACTGTTATACATTAATGCCTATAACATGTAATTTTGTGTATAATCACTTATTAAGCATTTCTATATTACTGAGATATTTCTCCAGTTCTTAGCTTATTTTATGTAACACGGCAATGGAAATCCTCCTGCATACATGTTTCTTTGGATTCCTGGGTTTTTCCTTAGAAGGGATGCCCTGGGAAATTAATTTCAGAGTAAATGGGCACAGAGGTTTTTAAGGTTCATAAACAAATTGTCAAAAAGTTTTCTAGATAAGCGGCAAACATGTGCACTCCCATCGGCAGTGCAGGGAGCGCCCCTGTGACAACATAAGAGTTAGGTTTTTGTTTTTGTTTTTTTTAAATATTTTATTTATTTATTTTTAGAGAAGGAAGGGAGGGAGGGAGGGAGAGAGAGAGAGAGAGAGAGAGAGAGAGAGAGAGAGAGAGAAACATCAATGTGCGGTTGCTGGGGGTTCTGGCCTGCAACCCAGGCATGTACCCTGGCTGGGAATCGAACCTGGGACACTTTGGTTCCCAGCCCGCACTCAATCCACTGAGCTACGCCAGCCAGGGCAAGAGTTAGGTTTTATAATGATTGGAGCTTTGTTATAGATGAAAAAATGATAATTCCATGTTTTCATTAGGATTCTCTTGAATTTATTTTGTAAACATTTTTCCTATGTTTATAGAACTCTCCCAATTTATAATTTTTGCCTATTTTTCCACTGAGACATTTTTATTGATTTATATGAGCTATATACTTGTATAGTATGTACATGCATATGTGTATTAATTCTTTGTTATCTATGCTGCAATTTTTTCTCCATTTGTTTTTGCCTTAATTGTGTTGATGATTTTAATATTCAAAAATTATAATTTAATTGAATTCAGATCTTTGCTCTTACTTTGTAATTTCTCCTGCATTTTCATGTTTATAATTCCTTCCTCACTTTAAACACTGGAGAACAGTTCATCATTTTCCCAGGTGTTTTATTTTTTATATCCCACTTTACGATTCATCTCGGGCTCATTCCACACATAGGGCGAGGGGAGAATTTTACTGGAGACGGTCTCCGGACGACTTGTTGACCAGCCACGGCATTTGTGACGCTTCCCGTGTCACGTGTCACATTCCCACGCGTGCAGCAGACCCTTCACACGTCGCCCACACTCCCCTTCGGGACTAAGTCCTTCTTCCAGTGGCAGGACGCCAGCAGCTCTCAGGAGGCAGCCCACTCCGGGGTCTGCTCCAGCTGCACAAAGCCACCTGCCTTGCCTGGGTCGCATCTCCTGCTAGAGTCAGGCTTCATCCTGTGATGGGTTGACAGGGGACTACAAAGGCCCCCCGTCAGCGCCCCGTGTGGCCATGGCCTCTGTCGGAACCCAGTCACAGCTCAACTCCTCCCCCAGCCCACTGCACTGCCACCGGCTCCTTCCACGCTGAGCCAGAGGACGCCCCTAACGAGCACCGCTCCCTAACGAGCACCCTGCCGCCTGATCGTGGCCTCGGAGCAGCTTCCCTGCCCGAGACACACCACACGTGACACGCAGACACACGGGTGCACATTCTGTATCCCGCAGATCCAAAAGGTCAGAAAACCAAAAGCTCTTTCTCGTGAGTTTGCTGCCAACACTCATTTGAGAGCAAAAGATGACCTAAATCAGGAAGAATCTGTTTGTAGTTCATTGTACCCTACTCAAGTTAGTACAGAACTATCACCATATTTGATTATGGGGGACTGGTCTAGAGCCCAAGGGAAGTACTGGGTATTATTTAGGATATAACCAAATTACCTTTCTAGAAACCCAGTTCTAAATCCCAAAACACACCTCACCCCAAGAGTCTCTCTGATAAGGCACTGTGGGCCTATCCGGAGTGTATTCTGAAACATATCTCAATGCATGTGATGGGGTTTTTTAAAGGTTTATTTATTTATTTTTAGAGAGGGAAGGGAGGGAGAAAGAGAGAGAGAGAGAAACATCAACCTGGCAACCCTGCCAGGGTTGCAGGCAACGTGGCCTGCAACCCTGGCATGTGCTCTGGCTGGGAATCGAACCTGCGATGCTTTGGTTCGCAGCCTGTGCTCAATCCACTCAGCTATGCCAGCCAGGGCTAATGTATGTGTTGTTCTAATTGCAATATCTTCATTAAGCATTTTGAAATCTAAAAAATCAAGGACTCTCCCTGAGCACCACTATTGCTCCACAAAATAACCACATTACTCTTTGAGAAGAACTTCAGAATCACTTTACCAAATTACACCCCACCCAAAACTGAGATTTTCATGGACATAATATTAAGCATAAGAATAAATCTGAGAAGAATTAATATCCTGAAAGCATCTGACCACCCCATCTAAGAACATGACACAGGTATCCCTTTGTACACATTTAACTGTACATCAGCAGCTGGGCTTTGAAACTTTCTCAGATCAAATCCACACGTATTTTATTCGGGTTACTGTTAATGACTTAGCTTCTTGGGACTTAGCTTTTTGGTTGTTTATTCTTAAAGAACTAAAAGGAAAATCCCATTCATTCTTCTAATTATTATTTGTTTATAGGAAAAATGACCTTTTCATAACTTTATTTTCTATTGCCTCTCTGCCATACACTGAATATGGGCATCCCCCCCACAAATTCGGTAGTTGAAACCTACCCCCCCCCCACAAGATGATCATACTCAGAGGTGGATCTTTTGGGAGGAGATTAAGTCATGAGAGTAGAGCCCCCGTGAATGGGATTAGGACCCTTATAGAAGGGGGTCCAGACTGCCCTCTTGCCCCTTTCCACCCTGTGACATCATAAGGAGAAGACAGCCGCCTGTGAGCCAGGAAGTGGGCCCTCCCCAGACGACGGATGCACCAGCACCTTGACCTTGCACCTCCCGGTCTCCAGAACAGTGAGAAATAAATGTTTGCTGTTGAAGCCACTCCGTCTGGGGTACTTTTTTACAGCAGCCCAAATGAACCAAGACATTCCCTTTCCAAAATTACATTAATTCTAAGAGATTTTCTATTGAATTTCTTCATATTTTCCCTGTACTTACTTATGTCATCTGCAAATAATGATAATTTTGTTCTCATGAGATATTTATGGACCCTCTTTTCATTTCCTGCCACATTGTGCTGGACAGTGTGTCCATCACAGTGCGGGGTGATGGTGGCGGCTGGAGGGGTTCTGGTCAGGGTCCCGATTTTAACTGTCCCCAGTGTTTCACCATTAAGCACTATGTTGGCTGATACCTTATGACACTTAATCAGCTACAGAAATATTATGTCCTTAGTTTTCTAAGAGTTTCTTTTTCATCTGTAAGAAATATGTTGCATTGTGTCGCATATTTTTACATCTGTTAAAATCACCATATGCTTAACCCTTTTGAAATATTGCTATGAGATAACAGGTTAATAGGTTTTCTAATATCGAGCCATTCTTGAGGTCTAGGATAGACTCTGTTTCATTGTAAGAGGAGAGTTGCATTTGAGTCTTTGCAGAAATACGGATTTTCAGGTACATATTAATAATTGAGATCGGTAAAGGTTCTCTCATGGGAGAGAGCAGAAGTATCACCTGAGAAATAATTGGACAATGGGGGTTACACAACCCAGAGAGAAGCCATGACAGCATAGAAGTATACATTTGATGATTGAAATAATGTTAATCCTCTAGTAGGAAAAAATGCTCCATATCAAAAGGACAAATACAAACTTTTTAAAATAGCAAATTGACACATCAATTTCTTCTTTTACAAAGTGCTCAAGTAATCGACTACAAAAAGGGAAGAAATCAAATAATAAAGTGAATAATTGTTACAAACAGATAAATAATTGTTACAGACAGTTTACAGGGGAAGAACTATAAATGGACAATAAAATTTGAAACAATACCCAACCTCTTTGGTAATTAAAGAAATACAATTCAAGCCCTGGCTGGCATAGGTCAGTGGTTGAGCATGGGCTGCGAACCAAAGTGTTGCAGGTTCGACTCCCAGTCAGGGCACATGCCTGGGTTGCAGGTCACGGCCTCCAGCAACCGCACATTGATGTTTCTCTCTCTCTCTCTCTCTTTCTCCCTCCCTCCCCTCTCTAAAAATAAATAAATAAAGTCTTTAAAAAAATCTTTAAAAAGAAATACAATTCAGACCAAAATAGATATTATTTTAAACCTATTAAAATAGCACAATTCCAAACATTTGGGGATGACACCCAGCCCTAGCAAGAAAATGGCACATAAGCTCTTACGCTTCTCACTGTTTCTAGGGAAGGGTGGGGCCACAGTCATCAAACGGAAAAGCCATGTACGTTAGATCCAGCAATTCTGCGGCTAAGAATTTACCCTGTGCAGGTATTCACAACAGATACATAGAAGGTGCCAAACTGAACCAAAACAACCGATATGTCACCAACGGAAGACTGGATAAATTAAGACACACAGCCTTTTGATAGAAGAGTAGATTGTCATTTTTTTGAAAAAAGATAAATCCATAGGTGGTGACACAAAAAACCCAATAAACTTTACTAAATGAAGGAATGCAAATTGCGGAAGGGTGGTACAATGGAAGATGAAGTAAAAGATGGCCCCTTGTGCGGATACAACGAGAGACGCCGAGATGAAGATACCTCCAGGTAGGCGCATCTGTTGTGTTTCTCCCACCAGGAGGAGCCCTTAGGAAGCAGCATTTATATAAGATGGCCTAGAGCGGGAGAGACAAGGAGAGTTTGCCCTGTGGAGTCCCTGCCCTTCTCGAATTTTCCACGTGACTTTATTAAGATGTAGTATCAGCAGAGGTTTTGTAAGAGTTTCAGTTCTTTCCTTCCACACACTTTTCTGCATTAATTGATGATAAGAATTCGAAACCCCGTTCTTGGGCCCCACCCCAGACGGTCCTGACCCAGGGGTGAGGAGCAGGGCCCAGAAACCCGAACTGTTGACAAATATCACCAATACATTTCACGGCAGTAGCCAAGGGACACGGTGAAAGTCTCCGTTCCGTTTTACCTGGTTCAGATACGGACATCAAGGGGAAGCCAGCAGAATACATGATTTGAAGAGCTGTCCGCAATCTCCTGCAAGCTGAAGAACGCTACATAGCGTCAGCATTATCAGCATCTTGACAATTTACAGGGGAAAATTACCAATAAGACAAGAGTCTCTGTGGAAGTAACTCTTTGAGGCCTTATTTCCTGTCTCCCAGAGCTATGCTTCTATCTAGCCTTGCATTTATTTTTCTGAATCACACAGAGTCCATGATGTTTCCACTCCCGCAGCCCTGGACATCGCCCTGAGCTCAGGAGCGGCGGGAGGATGGATCCGTCGCTTCGCTTCCTTCTGCTCAAGGGCGCCACCTACTGTGCAGTTCTCACATTGCCCGCGTCCACGCTGCTCACAAACTGCACGTCTGGGAGAAGGACGACTCTTTCAACCATTCAAAGTTGTTGTAATGCCTTTTGACGTCCTCAGAACATAAAACAGTTGCGGGACTTGGAGAAAGGGGTTCCCTTAATCTGCTGGAACAATTCTCGAAGGAAAGTATTTGACTCAATCTGTAAAATGCCAGAAGGCGCTCGTCATTAAAAATCTAACCAAATAGAGAAATAAGTGTGTTTCCACTGATGCTGTGTGTTAAGGGCCAGGGAGCAGGAGGAGCCGAAGGACATCCGACATGGGGCACACCCTTCTCCTTCACCTGCAGGATCCGCTCTACCTGTGCGACCCCGCTGTGATGTTTGTCCTAGTCTTCGGAAGACGGCGTGGGATGTGGGGAGGTCGCCGTCCGAGGAGTCTGAAGTCCCAGGTCGGAGGCTCGCCTCACACCGCCCGCTGCAAATTCCGTGACTTTGCACAAACCCCTTTATCACTCTGAGCCTCAGTTCAGGCATGGTGCATGAGAGGGCAATAATTAATTGAATCAGAGGCCCAGAAGCAGTGTTTAAGTAAATAGGGCCAGAACGCAGGTATATGTAAAGAAATAAAACTGGGTGGCCCCAGAGAACTCGTGAGGAACCCGAGGGCTCTCTGGGACTCAGTGCACACACCAGGAGGCCCAGTGATTTCTCAGACATCCTCCAGCACGGACTTTCTAGGATTCTAAAAAAATACATTACAAAGACAACAAAAACCAGAGGCCTAGGTTCCTGACTTTATAATGTGCCTGTGAGGTTCAGCATGGTAGAAATCGATCCAGGCTGTGTCCTTCTAAAGGTAAGAAAAAGAAAATAACAAACCAGAAAAAAATGGCCTTGCTCTGACTCAGAGCCAAAGAGAAGGTGGTCTAACAGTGTCTGGGGATCTGGCCGGAGCTCCAGGCTCCCCTCTGAAGAGCCCCACTCTCGGCCTCCGAGCCCCTTCTTGGGAAAAGGGACGGGATGCCCGAGGGGACTTGCTCGTACAACTGTTCTCCCACTTGAACCCTGCAGGACCAACTTGCACCGCGAGACACTTCCGGCACTGGAGAGAAAATATGCTCAGTATGAACCCTCCGGCCTCCGAACGGGTTTGTCCTGTTTGTTGCGTTGTGAGCTTGTGTAAATTGAGCAGAGCCGTGCGCTCCAACCACCCTGTGCCCGAGAGGAGAAATGAGGCACCCATCAGGAGTTAGAGGAGCAGCTTCGTTCCTATCTCGTGAAGTCAGCAGGGCGTCAGAGCGGGGCACTTGCGTGACAGGTGTGTCCACAGCCACACCTCAGCCTTCCTCCCCTACGTGTGGCCTCCCAGCCTGCCTTTCTTCTCGTCACGCATCTCGTCCTGGGCAGTGCAGGGCATTGTACATGAGTTAATGGCTTACGATCATTAAGGGGTTTGGGACTTCTTCTTGAAGACATCTTTGACCATGCAGGTTCTATTCCTCTGTTTTACTCAGTCTTGACATACGGCTGTTTCTATATTTAGACCTGACATGCCCAGTTACCCTAAATATTCAAGGGGACCGCCAACCTTCTGTAGGTGCCTCTTTGATACCAGTAGGCACAGCTCCTGCACTAATTATCCACCATTGCATAACAACTCCCTTAGTGGCTTCAACAATGAACATACTACCCCACAGGGTCTCTGGGGTCAGAAATTTGGGAGCTGGGTGATTTTAGCTTGAGGTCTCTCATGAGCTTGCCTTCAAGGTGCAGGCCAGGGCTGAGCCATCTGAAGGCTCGTCTGGGGCTGGAAGATCCACTTACAAAATGGGCCCCTCCCATGGGTGCTGGCCAGAGGGCTAGATTCTGCATTGCTGTTGACAGGAGGGCTTAGCGCCTCCCGGGGTGACCCTTGTAACAGCACCGCATAAATGTCCTCGCAGCACGACAGCTGGTTTCCTGACAGTGAGTGATCCTAGAGGCAGAGACCAGAAGGAGGCCCCCGGGCCTTCCACGATCTAGTCTCAGAAGCCACACACCATCCCTTCTAGAATATTCTATTCCTTAGAACAGAATCACTGAAGCTGAACCCTTGCCCAGGGAGTGAGGGTACAAGGAAATCAGTCTCCGCCTGTTGGAGGAAGGAGCATCCAGGAACATGTGGACATAGTTTTAAAACCTCCCACCTCTCTCTAGGGGAGCCCGGAATATGAAGATGGAAAGTTTGAAACCAGATTAGCGCAAAGGTAGCAATTCCAATGACAACAGAACTCTCTGCAGGATTTCATCAGTCTGCACTGACACGCCACAGATGATATTGCTTTATAGATCGTGGATCACTTGTCAATGAGAGTGGAGACCAGAGGGTCTCGAATCTCAATGTTAGGAAATAGAAAGAATTACAGATATCTCTTGTAAACTCACAGGAAAATTACACCATGCATGAGGCTTTTCAGGAATACACCTGAAGTCTACGAGAAATACACCTTAGAATGTTTCGGCTATGAAGATACGGAGAAGTCAAAACAAAGGTGTCAACGATCAATTAAGATGCTAACAAGATGCTGATGTTTCTAACGGAGCAGGTAATGAAGAAGGTGAAGAAATCCGAGTGCATGTGTAGATGACCGTAGCAATCTCTTCTGTGAACCCATTCTCATGATTTGGCCAAATGTTATAATAACTCCTGGAAGGGAAGAAGTAGCAAACTTGGTGTTGTTTACAGTGTGTGCTGGGGGTGGAAGGAGAAACTAAAGCTTCGTATTAGCAAACCCAAACCAAAAGTTAACTCTTGCCCAAAGTAAATAAATATAAATCACTCAAACAAGCTTTTTTGGCATCAAAACAAAAAAAAAACAATCATCTTGTTTGTGTCGTTATTTTTTTTTTCCTTTTCCAACTGGATGTTTAGCAGCACACAGATATAGCACCTGCTCTTCCTCCCCCCACCAAAAAAAATTAAAAAGCCTTTTTGGCAAAGCCAAAAACATTCACACTCATACAACAAACTGTTTTTAACTTCCACTGATAGAAAAAGAGAGACTTGTGGACAAACTTCCCAAATAAATATCGTTCATTCTTAGCAAGTGGCTGGGTGTGACAGATTAAATAACACACAAAAAAGGCCAGGTGTCCTGGCTGACACCCTCCACACTTTCTGGCACTTTTTCTCTAGGTGGGGACTGTTCGTTCGCGTGTGTCCCGCTCTGGAGCTGTCTGGCTAACAACGCTGCATTTAAGTGGTGCTCGAGGGCACTGGGCCATCGGCACCTGGTTGCCCCGGTTCACGAGCATCTTTTGCCCTTGGTGGGTTTGGTTTACGGAGCACGCACCAGACGAGAGGAAGGGGGCAGTATCCAGAGTTGCGTGATTATGGAAAATTCTGCGAATGCAAGAGGCTCCTGTAAAAAGTCGGTTCTCTCTGCTCATCTGTACAGCGTCGCTCCTCCGAGGCAGGACCCCGCCCTGGAGCCGGTCCACAGCACAGACACCGAAGGGCCCGCCCCAGAGCCTTGGAATGAGAGCCACGCCTCTCTAAGAAGATGCCCCGGGGACTCCTCTGTGTTAAGTCTGGGAAACGGCGCTCTGTAGAACTCAGACCCTTTTAAACGCAGACCCGTTCACCCTGTGGATAAACAATAAGGCTTTCCAGGGGGCGGGGCCCAGCCGCCTCCCACCTGTCAGGTTACCCCGGGAAGCTGGTCCTGGACCGCGACCGTGGGGAAAGGTTGCGGGGTGAACTGCTCACATCCCGAGGCTCACGTCCACGGGTATCGGGAACCTGGGCTACGAGACGGGGCCTTCAGCACCAGCCAGGCCAGTGGTTCCCGTAAAGAGCTCCTGACAGATGTTTACAAATAAAATCACTCAGACAGATGAACCCTAGGGGGAGGGAAGGACACTCGGCCATAGCCCACACCCAGTGCAGGGAAAAGGAGACCCGATTCGGATGTGGTCAGTGCTGTTAGCGTTCCTGGGTTCGCCCGGCTTCCTGTCTCTCCACCGATTTGTACACAAACAGGACGACGACTCACACACGCAGGTACGGGGCCAGCGCTGCACCACGGAAAAGCAGAGAAGGCACAGATGCTGCAATCCCCCTTCCCGCAACAGGAAACCCCATGGGGAACCAAATCAGAGGCAGAATCACGGTATACGCCAGAAAACAGCAAATGCAATGCTCAACTATTCAAAAATCCACCACGATGACTTGCTCACTAGAATAACACAATGTGGATTTCAGAGAGTTCTCAGAAGATCTCGAGGCGCTGTCCTTTCCACACTGCAGGACAGCAGCAAGGCCTGGGAGGGATCGTCACCCTGCCTCGCCCCACCGTTTTGTAGATAAGGAAGGAGGCCCTGAGCAGCTGGCGTCAGCCCCGCATGGAGACAGCTATCAAGCACAGAACTTTAACTAGATCCCAGCTCAGCGAGTCTAACACCAGGTTTTTTTTTTCCCCTGTCCACACTGCTGGGCTGTGAAAAATTCTCACCTTGCACGTTGGGAGATTGTTGAAGGTTTAAACTAGCTACTTCACATGAAACCAGTCACCCCTCCACACACTGAAACTGCACAGGAGTTCGGGTACTGCTGGCAACACAGCCCCTCCCACTGCTCAGAGGTTGCTCCCGGGCTCCGGAAAATGACAAAGGAGCGATCTTGAGGCGGTAGGGATGTAGCCAGCACTCTCCCCAAAACCAGTCAGAAACAGAAGGCCCAATGCCATACTTCCTAGTGAGGTTTTTAATTACCCTATTGTCGTTGTTTATTCCATTTCCCAGGGTGGCTCTTAGGATTCTGTGTCTCTCTTCTAAGCCAACGGACAGAACACACCCACTTCTAGTTTGCTGGAGGTTCTCCCCAGCACAGGCTGCTTTGTGGCAGGAGAAACTGGAGCTGACGTTCACGGCCCTTCTGGAGCCTCTGACTCCAGGAAACACCAGCCCCGTGGAATGATGCAGAGTTGAGGGAATAAGGCCCAGTTACATTCTGCAAGCTGCGACTGTGTTCTCATTTGTGCCAAGGAGAGTGC
Organism: Phyllostomus discolor; assembly: GCF_004126475.2. NCBI lineage: Eukaryota > Metazoa > Chordata > Mammalia > Chiroptera > Phyllostomidae > Phyllostomus > Phyllostomus discolor. Next base: position 17,010,961 of record NC_040917.2, on the reverse strand, counting down.
TGGGCCCTGCCTAGCGTAGCTCAGTGGATTGAGTGCAAGCTGCGAACCAGGCATCACAGGTTCGATTCCCAGTCAGGGCACATGCCTGGGTTGCAGGCCATGGCCTGCAGCAACCACACATTGATGTTTCTCACTCTCTTTCTCCTTCCCTTCTGTCTCTAAAAATAAATCAATAAAATCTTAAAAAAAAAGAGTGCCCCTGAGGATGCCAGCGGGTAAGAACATGAACACAAACTGGCATAATGTGAGTTGAGTGGTATAATAGACTGAAGTTCACAGATATTGGTGGGGAGGAGGCTATGAATGGTGATCAGCAAAGGTTACTATAGAGGGGAAGGTAAACAACCGAATTGCATCTTGGGAAGTGGGTCAAGTGGACCAGGCCGAGGTAAGGAAGGGTGTTTTACGGTCTGTACCAGCACTGACAAATGTGGGCCCATCGGACCGTACTCCCATGACTGAGCCCAGGGCAGACATTATTAAAGCGGCCTTTTCTCTTCCCCTGAGGCCTAGTCTCAGAGGCCTATCGGGGTGTTTCAGAGAACTCCCCTGGTCCTTCCAAAATGACACGCAAGGTCTCTGCCATCTGACCTTAATCCAGACTATCTTCTCCACATAGGCTTGTTCTGAGCAACCCAGGCATGTTGACCTAATTCAATCACATTCCAAAATAGCTCAAATGGGCTGAAGTTTGGAAAAAAAAAACACATCTCCATATTTAATGTTTTCTTCCAGTTGAAAGGAGCACTGCTCCCGGAAAGCTTCTAGGTCCTCTCTGTCCATTTCACTTACTCTGTCCCGGAAAGAAGGACTGCATTCTGTGACTGTTAAATTTTCAAAGAATAAACCAGAGGTGCTTGTTGATCTCCCCTCCTTTTTCTGTTGAGAGAAGGCCTTTCAGCATCTCCGTCCCATATGATTCTTTTCTGCACAAGTTTGTGTCTTGGTGATACTTGTCCCCCGGCCCACCACCCCCGGGCTGAAGCAATCAATGAGGCTATTTAGCCTTTACACCAAACTATATCCCTTGGGGAAATGAGACAGCAAAATAAAATTATATCTCAGAAGATTGGATGTCATGTAGAAATAAAAGAAAAGCCACTGTTAGTGCCATGTACTCTCAAGCCAGAGAGCATGAGGAAACTGTTTATTTGCTCCAGGGAACCATGGGTAAAACTAGGGGCTTGTCGGAAAGAATTGGAATTCTGAAGAGCATAATCACTCAATCCAGAACTTCAGTGTTGTGGTGGAGGGAATGGAGACAGCATAACGTAAAGGTCAGTTTCTGCCCCAGGCTGAGTCTAACCCCCTTGGTTGGGGCCACTCGTGCAGAAGTGCCCATCCTCTGAGGCAGAAACACCAGAACAGGCACACAATTTCCCCAGCTTCACACACTGGGAGTAAAGAGTGCAGATTGTGCCCTGGCTGGCGTAGCTCAGTGGGTTGAGCGCGGGCTGCGAACCAAAGTGTCGCAGGTTCGATTCCCAGCCAGGGCACATGCCTGGGTTGCAGGCCATGACCCCCAGCAACTGCACATTGATGTTTTTCTCTCTCTCTCTCTCTCTCTCCCCCCCTCCCTTCCCTCTCTAAAAATAAATAAATAAATAAAATATTAAAAAAAAAAGAGTGCAGATTGTTTTAGTAAATGGCCCCCCAGTGGCCACGCCACTTTGCATTGTGAGTGTGTCACCCCTTCCCTCAAAAGCTGGGATCACTTCCTCTCCTTTTAAATCTGACCTTGTGGCTTGCTTTGACCAATAGAATGCTGCAGAAGTGACACTTTATGACATTGGCGGATGACTTACAAGGACTGGCACCTTCCACTCATACCCTCTTGGAATTCCCATCACTGTGTAAGGAAACCCAAGACAGACTGCTGATGAGAACCATCTAGAAAGAGAGTGAAGCCAGCAACCAGCATCAAAGCTCAGGACAGGTGAGCGAGGCCCCGTGAAGCGGAGAGGGGGCTACAGCCACACGGGCGACCTCAGGCGAGACCAGGTAAACACCCACCCAGCTGAGCTCAACAACCCAGAGAAGCGTGAGGAATAATAAACCATCCCTTAAAGCCGTTATACAGGGCCTGGCAGAAGTAAGGCCTGCTGGAGTGTGGTTGGCAGGGCAATCATACGGGTGTAATAATTTATAGTTTTAATGTGAACGTTTCACCTAAAATGTCATAGGGGGAGCTTGAGGGTGATATTGTTGTGTTAGAGAACTACATACTTATGATTTTGTAATAAAAGATTTTGTCATAAAAAGGGAGATATCTGTGCCAGACCCTACATTTAGGGGAGTTTCCTGACACGCAAAGGTTAACGGGAATAAAGGGTGTATTTGTCGGAAGACACAAAAGCTTTCTCCAGAACTGATAGTGCCATTGAAAGTAAAAGTCTTTTTATCGTTTCTTTTAAGATTTTTATTTAATTACTTTTAGAGAGGGAAGGGAGGAAGAAAAAGAGAGAGAGAAACATCAATGTGCGGTTGCTGGGGGTCGTGGCCTGCAACCCAGGCATGTGTCCTGACTGGGAATCGAACCTACAATGTTTTGGTTCGCAGCCTGCGCTCAATCCACTGAGCTATGCCAGCCAGGACTGAATGTGAAAGTTTTATCTTTGTCTTTAACCCCTTAAAGGTGCCACAGGTCGCCAGTTTATTAGAAAAGCCTTTTCCTTCCCTCGCTCCCTTAGGCTCTTTCATGGGGGAACCTTCTTAATCTTGCCTCAAGAATTTTTAGAAGCTACCGTTGTCTCAACTCTTTTCCACTTTTTATTGTCCTCTTCATTGAAGTCATATCCTTTCTCCCAGACTTGCATTCCACCACCTGAAATATCTTCTTTCCCTCCCATATTCTCCAAAGCAATTGTACTGCAATGGGGGAAGACACACATTTCTTGCAAGAGAAAAGGCATTTTTTTTTCCTGGACAAATCCTTATCTTGCCAATGGCACACGCCAGCCTGGCAGTCCCTGCCCATGCACGGAGCTGCAGACTGCTCATTAGAGATAGGCCAGCCTCGGAGGGGATTTATCCGACTCAGGCCCCAGTTTGCAAGCGGGGCTGCGTGTTTGGACTCGGGTTTGGATCCAGATTGGACTAAGACTTCCCTTTGCACGGGAACTTCAAGCTCTTTTCCTTAAGCCCAGCCAGAATGTCACAGCCCCTTCCGTGCAGGGGGGCACACCCACAGCAAAAATGACACACTCTTTTCAAGTCCAGATAAAAGGGTGTGGGTTGGTATCTCCCAGCTGAAGGGAAATTGGAGATTCATATTTGACACTGCTCTTTTACCTACAAGCCTGCATATATTTTGTGTAGTTGTTGTTGTTGTTGTTGTTGTTGTTGGGGGCAGGTTTTATGGGAAGGAGGAAATGACAACCTAGCGCAAAGTCAACAAGGTATTCACAAAATTTGTTCTTTGATCTGTATGATGGCTAACAGTCCAAATACATTTCTATAGGCCTGCTGGGTTATTTTGTAAGTCTCATAAACTGATACCAATTGACTGTTTACTGTGTGTATTTGCTCATTTAATCCTGAAAACAGTCATAAAGATGAGCTATTATCCCTATTTTGTGGATAAGATATACGAGGAGAAAGAGGCTGAGAAATGAATCATGTCTGGCTGCCACCCTTGGTGTTTTCTCAGTCTCTTAAAGAACCCTGGCCTCGAGGCTGACTCTGCTTCCGTGACCGTGTGGACTGGGTGTAAAAGGAGACATTCTCCTCTCCCACCCTTGTGGCCATTAATGTTACCACTCTGGTCTCTATTATTAATAAGAAGACCGTATCTTGTTCAATTTTACTCTGGGTACAAGAAGAACTGGTAGTTAGGGGCATCAAGTGTTAGCTGCTAAAAAAATTCTTATTAATCAAACCCAAGAGGCAGAACTGAGTCACCTGATATGAGTTCCTTTGGAAAAAATTCTACACACACACACACACAGACACACACATCTTGGAAAAAACATGTACTAACAGCTGACTAAGTAGGAGGGAGATTCAGAAAGGAAACCCGTCTATATAAAAATAAAGATAAACTGTTTGACGATTTATGTAGGGCAGGTCTCACTCGATGGAACTGAATAATAAAAAGGTGCAATAAAGGTCAGCTGTATCTTGAAGCAACCCCGAAGTCAAGCTGAATGCCCGGTGACGTCGAGGAAGCCGTGTCTCCAACCCGGGTTTTGGCGTCAGCTGTAACAGTGGCGGGTGTGGGCTTGAGGACCCACAACTGCCCTGTGGCCTTTCAGGCCAAGGCTTCTAGGACCAGGCAACGGCTTCTCCAGTGCAGCAGGGCGGGGGACACAGACCATGCCAACCTAGTTACAAGAGGAAAGCCACGTGGCCACACATTGGCAGACACGTGGTTGGTCACGTCGGCCCCAGGAAGCATTATCCAGGCATCACAGCACAGCAGAACGATATTGTTTTAACTTTATTCCAGTTTTCACTACAAGAAAAAGTGGCTCTTCCTCGTCTCTGCAGAAGGCACCGTGAGGACCGTCCTATGCCCAGTTCATGTCCAAGATCACAGAACCCGTTCTGAGCCCTGCCTTTGGCTAAGATCACGTGTATAGAGGTGGGGTTGGTTTCGTCCCCACGGTGTGCAAACCCCCATTCCGCAGCCTGCCAGCATCCACAGTAAAGACTGAGCTTGTCCAGCAGTGCACCGGCTTGTATCGAACCATATTTATGTACAATATCTGTGGCGAGATATCTGGGGGCCAGTGGATAGGAGGAACTTGAAGACCTCACCCCAAATCTGTATTGGGTGAAAGCTGGGTATATTTTAAAACAAACACAAAAAGCAGATAAACAAGCAAGTGAACAACACTGACCACGAAAGAGAATGAAGTCAACCGACCGGCCTGTAACTTCAGCCTCATCAGCACGGCCCCAAGGACAGGAGAAAGGACGTTTGTGGATGCCGAGGGAGAGACAAGAAATTTGATAATGACCACCTGCTGTTGCTGTCAGGTCCACCTTAAGTGAGGAAGCAGGAGCCCTGGCAGCAGGCACACACGCAGAAGTGTTCTGGCCCGTGTGAGCGTGTGTGTGTATGTGTGTGTGTGTGTGTGTGTGTGTGTGTGTTCGAAGTACTTGTGGGTGGCACACTCCATGCAGTGCTTGTCTGTCCAGGAAAGCTCTACCCCCTCCAAAGCCCCGAAGTATTAAAATCTTGACATTTCTCACATCAAGGTACGAGCCTCCTATCACAATTTCTGCCTGCTGTTGGGTGCCGTATTCTGGGTCTGAAGTCACCAGCATGCTCCCACCCTCCCCCTGCCAAGCCCAGAGATCATCTGTTAGTGTTACAGCCACGGAGCAGGGGGCAGAGTTCTGAGTAAAGCAAGCACATGGGCAGGGCGGCGGAGCTGCGGGGCTGTGGGGTGGTCTGGACACTTGATAGCCACGCCTCTCCTCTGAGTGTAACCAGAGCCCCTCGGAGACAAACCCTCTAACGGCCCCTCTGCCTTCCCCTCGCTCGGACCACCACCACTCAGAAGGAACTGAATTTAGTCCAAACACGGTGAACCAAACTTCTGTGGAAGCGAAAAAGTTGGCCCAGGGCTGCGCAGCTTTAAATGGACCGTGAAGAACAGTTTATTGCCTGGGCGCTGGGTGCACTCAGCCCTACACCCCGCCTCTCCTTTCATAGTGTTGTTTTGAGAGATCTCGTTACACCCCAGCTTAAACTAAAAATACATTCCCCAGGAATAGCAGAACCTCGTTTGAATGGTGCGGGGTGCCGCGAATGCTCGTGTACTCTGATTACCTGTGATGTCTCGTGGATTTGGGATCTGCTTTAGGAGCAAGGAGGGGGGTGGGAATAGCTAAATTTTATTTTTCAAGAGCAGCTACGAGACTGGCTTTGGAGGCTCTTGGGCCCAATTAGCTCTTTCTGGGTGGGAGTTATTCCTACCAGCGAGGCCTCAGTTTCAGATCATCCGGTGTCACTTACACAGGATCAGCAGTCCCAGAGAGCCCTGCTGATGAGGTGTTCACCTCCAAGGTCTCATCTGACCCTGACACATCCTTCCCTCCCAGCGACCGGAAGCCAAGGTCACCCTGGGGAAGAGTTTGGGGCTCTGGCAACTTGGCGGCTGGCTTGTCCCTCTGCCCCTCCCCCTCTGTGACTTTGGGCAAGTTATTCATCTTCCTGAGTGTGGTTGTTCATTGAACAGTGAGAAAAGTAAAAGTGTGTGGATAAAAGAAAACAATTTAGATACACAGCAGACTAACAACTTATCACATTATTTTTTGACCGAATTTGCCCTTATACTGGTCAAAACAGCAGGGACATTTATGGGACACCGAGTAAGGCCACACGGAGGACGTGTGAGGTGACAATGTCAGACCCCAATGAAGAAGGTGCAGGAGCCACCGGTGACCGCCTCAGGCCAGCGTGGAATTCTGGTCTCTGGGGCCACCAGCAAGGGACCACCGTATCCTGGAAGAAGAAAGTCTCAGGAACTCGAGCTGGTCCTTGAAGGATTTCTAGGACAGTCGCACCGTCTCTGCTGGCCCACGTGAGGGTGTAGGACACAGGCTGCGGAAGACAGAGCCCAGCTCTGCCTCTACGTGCCCGTGTCACCTTGGACGAGTTGCTCACAATTCATACCGCGGTGGCGGCTGGAAGGGGCAGGTAACGAGAACACCTGGCCCGCAATGTGTTGCGAGGATTAAAGGAGGTAGTTAACAAGATGCATGGGTCTTTAGCACATTGTCACAACATAATTGCCCAAAAATGTTGGCCGTTAACAGTAGGGTGAGAAGAACCTTCTGGAGAGAGGGAATCGTTTGAGCACGGAGAACAAGCAGGACAATGAAAGGAACAGCTCGTGTCCCGCTGTGACTGAGTCATGGGGTCCATCAGGAGAGGGGGGCAGCGTCTCGTGTGTCCTCGCTGAGTGAGTCTCTGAGTTCACGTGTGACGTTTTCTGGATTTTCATCCAGAGACATCCGATCTCCCCACCGAGCTGACAGGGTCCCTAATCACAGGAAGTTCTGTGGTGACAACCCAGAGGACCCCCCCCCCCAGCCTTCTCTTTCTGAGGGGAATCGTTCTTCATCCTCCTCTTCAAACTGCTCTGGTTTTATCCGTGTCTCAAGGTCACCAGGCAATGCTGGACCCTGTGATGAACCCCCCCGCCCCGGTCCATGAAGTCATGGAATCACGCCATCTGGTGAGGGGGAGGAGCATGCTGGGAAAATTGCTGTCTGAGGAGGAATCCAGGGGCCCCCAGCTTTTTTGGGTAACCTCTCCAACCCCAACGCGCAGTCTAGAAGGGGGCATACTCAGTCTGGACCTGAGCGCCACGTTCTACGGCACGGGGATAAGGGTGGCGCTGAGGGACAAGTCACAGGCGGGCCATTCGGAAAGGATCGGCACGCATTGAGAAGGACACCACCATGAGTGCTCTTTATGAGCGACCTTAAAGTGCTCCGCCACCGTGAGGTGCTCCTATGGCTCCCATCACCATGTGGGTCTTTTCAGCGCCTTTGACAGTATCTTCTTTTCCCCCCAGAGAGATTTTGACTTATTTGCACATAGAAATGCAAGAGCCCATTCCCTGACTTGGGGAGGAAGGACAATTAGTTTGCACACCACTGAGAAGAGCAGAAAGAAGCAGGAAAATGAGGAGACAGGCTGTCCCCCTCCAGAGTTAGAGCACTGTCACCTCGAGTGTCCCTGAGAATCCCCAAGTGTTGCTTCGACATTGTGTTTTTGGCAGTCCAGTATCTAGAAGACTGTGGCCTGGTCCTGAGCAGAGGCAGCTACCGGGCTCACCATAGTCTGCCCACCTCACGTTCCCATCTGGCCCCAAGGCTGTGCCCCCGCGGCTCACTGTGAGGGGACAGTGACCCAGGCAACAGGGAAAAGGCTCTCTCCCAGCACCCCATCACAAGCTTACTTTTGGGCTCATCGGGGCAATCAGGAAGCATTCCGGCATGGCCCAGGGGTGCCTGGGAGGGGGAAGAGATGGCCCAGAGCTGCAGCCGGGCAGCTGGGGCAGAGAGCGCTCACCTGCCCCCCGGCTCCGCCAGGAGCAGCCTGGCTGGACAGCTGATCCTCCCTAATCCGCCCACCCTGGAGCCAAACCGGGTGATTTTCATGTATCTATGACTTGCGTGTTGTTCTTTACGTTGCCTGCTTTATTTTCAACCCTGTCGACAGGCCTCTGAAAAGGTTGCACACGTGAGCGAAGGCCTGGGCAGGCCCAGAAGGGCAGAAGCCGCCACTGGGGCAGGGGAGGGGGCAGAGGAGGCGGGGGCAGGAGGGAGGCAGGGACGGCAGCACCTCAGACCTGGGGGACTGAGTCCGGAAACCCTGGGCTTCCCCTCTTGGGGGCTCTCTCTAATCCAAGCAAAATTGAGGCATAGCTTTGTACACTGTGACCCCTTCTGACAAGGTTAGAAGGCTGGCTATACGTGTAAATCTGAGACGGACCACACACTTAGTGAACTATATTTATCAAGTTTCTTAATAAAGCAAAAAGCTCAGAAGCCTTTGGGCGTGCACTCCTCTCGTCTGGCGGAGACCGGGGCCAGCAACGAGCAGTTTACTATTGTGGTTTAGTTGCCAAGTGGGTGATCCGGTTAAAATAGAAGCTGCCTCCCATCTGTTGATAAGCACCCACAGGGCTGCTATTTGTTAAGGGGCCCTCCTTGTCTGACCTAGGTCGCTGCTAAACCCTTTTTTTGCAAAGCTGTCCCAAAGCATCTAAAGAGGGCTCACAGCCCCGCTACCCAGGGTGACATTTGTACCCTTTCTTGTCCTCCGTGACACCATCCCCTGGTCAGGACAAGACTGGATGAGCAGGCTGAGGTCATGTCTGAATGGTACCAACTATCTTTTCCCAAACGGACCGGTTGATTCCGTCTACCAATTGAGTTCAAGTTCATTAACATCAGAATATTAGTTCAAGGGGACTTGCACAAGACAACTCCCCCACTGTCAGTTGGCGGAGCTGAGCACTGAGGAGTTTATTGGAGGATGAGCTAGGACTCGAAGACAGACTTTCCAGGCTCTTTCCAGGTTGTCAGGCTCCCCAGCGGGCCCCTGGTACCACAAGGGACAGCCTGGTTCAGCAACGTCATGTCTAATCAGATACATGTAACGCAGTGTGGGGGACAAGAACCAGGGTGCCACCAATGGTAAGAGCAGCACCCTGGGTCCTTTTATCGCGGAGCGCCCTCTCGAGGCTGGGATGGAGCGTCCAGAATTTATTTGGGGAATTCAAAGTCTCTGATGGGCCCCCTGCGAACACTACAGAGGAAGAACAGCGGGGTGTCCCAGGGCCTCCTGAGTAACGTACGGGGAAAGGACCCCTCCTGGTAAACTCTACAGCACGCTTCAGATATGTTGGAAGGTTTCCCTGAGGTGTCAAGACGTAAATATCAGACGCAAAAACATCACAAAGGCCACGCAGGAACAGTGGTACATTTCCATGACCCTCTCTACAGAGAAGGCTGTGCTGTTGTATATAATACTACCCAACCCTCCAAGTCCCTTTGGAGAAGTTTGAGAGAGTGGGTCATGTGACCCACCACGCACACTCACGCACGCACACTTCCTTTCCGGAAGGCAGAAGACCCGCCTGTAATAGGGCCTCACTAGAGCTGGTGGAGAAGTCGTGACTTTGATCACTGTCTAGCACTGCACGTTTTTAATCGCTTCATTTATTTGCACATGATACACACGTACAATAGGACAGGGCATCTGTCGCAAGCCCACAGCTCCATGAGTGTCCCCAGAACAGACCTGGGCCACAATCCCCAAAATCAAGGAACAAATGACCAGTCCCCCCAAGAACCCCTCAGGCTCCTTTCTGGTCACCTCCCTCCAAACTCGGCCCCCCAGAGTGATGCTCCAGTGATTCCCCGACAGCATGGATTCGATGTGCCGTGCCCATGACACCTGTGATTTTTGACCTGCCTGGGGCCTGAGTGTATAACTAATATTGTCCCTCTCAAACTGATCTTGAAAATCCAGCTTCAACTCTAATAGCAAGGGGCTAAGGAGGGTAATCTTCATAATAAGCATCGACAGGAACCAGATTCTTATCTCCTTCCTTGCTGCGGGGAAAGAGAAAAAGAAACAGATTTTTTTTTCCCAGGCTCCTCCTCACCCACCTCCACTGGCCTTCCCGGTCCCCAAGGGCTCGTACAGACAGAATGTTCTCGTTCTTGAGCTCCACTCAAGAAAGCAGCTGGGACAGAGGGTGTTCGTTCGGGGAGCCCCTAGGTCCCTTGTCCACAAGAAATGGGGCGCACAGGCCACTGCTGGATGACGGGGACCCTCAGGATCTCTGATCCCTGGCTGGGCCCGTGGAAAGCAACCCTAGCCCCTCACTGCTTTCCCCCACATTTCCGTCCAGTCCGTTGTTTTCCTGAGACAGTGACAAGTGTTAGGAAGCCAAGTCACTGAGACAGGCTTGGATTTGGGGGGATCTTCACCCAATGCGTTGTCGAAGTGGGGCCATTTGCCGCCGTCCTGTGGCCCGGCTGACGGCATCGAGTGACGGTTATGACCGCTGAGGGGCAGCATTGGCACTGACAGCTCTGCGTGGGCTTTCCCGGACTCACCCTCGCAGGCTACGGCCCCCCCGCGTGCAGGGGTGTTCCTCCCCTGCGAACAGCCCTGCGGCGGGTGACGGCCTTAGCCGACGTTGCTAAAGGATAAAATGCCCTTGTCACCCAATACCTTTAAAATGACATTAAAAAGAGGGGGAGGGGGCAAACGGTGTCACGTGTGCTGTGAACACGCCTGAGCACCCCACTTTAAAGGCATCAGCACCGCAGAGCCATCTGGCCCTGCCAGAATGACCCGAATGTTCTCTTCAAAGGAGACTAATTTTGATGCAAACGTCAAATTACTGCTAAACAAGATGGGAAGGAGAAAGAAGAAAGTACTGTTTGAACCCAGGAAAGCGCGGTGCCCCAGGGACTGGAGACGGAAGGGGCGCCCAGACCCAGGGCACCCAAAGAGTTCAGGCAGGGGTGGCACTCTCCAAACCTACACCGTCGGCTGAGTCTCCGTGGGTGAGGGACACCTGTGTCACCGTGAGCTCTTCCAGTAAACCTCCCTGCAAACCTCGATGTGTAGTGAAGGATAAGTGATGTTTAGCAGAGGAAAACGAATACATTGTCCAAGTTTATATATTATGCAAACTCAGCAGCACCCCCAGCTTTCTTTCTTTTTTTTGGTGGAGAAGGTTTTGGTTGGTTGTTTGGTTGTTTGTTTGTTTGTTTGTTTGCATGCTTGCTGGCTGGTCAAAAGCAGCAGGCAGGCTTAGAGCCGGCGTTAGCAGAGTTTTGCATGTGTCACCGACACTGCCTCCCAGCATGCCTGAATCCAAGGCGGGAGCCTCCCACCAGCCGCCCAGCCCTAGGCATGGCACTGGTCCCAAGGAAATCATTGGATTTGCATTCCCCTGGGCACGGAGAGCCTGCAGGCCACCATCCAGATCTGTCCCCTCTGACCCAGTGGATGAACCAGAGGCCAGTGGGGCTGTGTCACCTCCCTGGGAAGGACGGCGAGCATGGACCTCTGGCTAGGTGCTGGGGAGGCATCAAAATGTCACTAGGGCCAGGCAGTGACAGAAGGGGGAGGGCTGGGTGGGAGGCTGTGGAGAGGTGGGCAGCCAGGACCCTCCAAAGGCAAAGCCCAGGCTGCTCAGCTCCCACCAGGGCCTGTCGCACAGGGTTCGGGCAAGGCCACCAAACCTCTACGGAAAGCCAGAGGGGACACCCTCCCTCCTTTGCACAAAACCTCTCACTTCCTGTATTTGGACAAGTAATTCAATTCCATGAAGGAAAGAACAAAAGAAGAAGAAGAAGAGGGAGGGAGGGAAGGAAGAAGGGAGGGAGAGAAGGAAGAGAGAGGGAGGGGACCCCTGAGACCGCCACGTCCACAATCGGGGCCTGGCCGGACACCGCCAGCGTGCAGCCTCCACGCCGACCATTAGCCGCCCTGCACACAGGGGTTCGGTGCTCAGCAACCTCACGGCGGGGCTCCAGGTCCGCCCTCCCTCGCAGAGGCAGTTAAGCGTCCCTTCACTTGTGGTGAAGCCCCCTTAAACCTCAGAGAGTTGGAGACTCCACAGCCCCTAATGGCTAATATTGGAGCCCCTTTGGGCCAACGCTGGTCCTTTGGGGGAATGACGGACCCCCATTGTGTCCAGGGGGAGCAGGTGCTGAGCCATCTGCCAATCTTGGGCCCCAATCTTGGGAAGTAGAGGGGGGGCCTCTACTTCCTGTTTGCCTGTTTCCTCTCTACTTCCTGTTTCCCCTCCTGCTGTGTCACCCGCAGCCCAGCCAGGGAGCTAACAGGCCAAGTTCAAGAGGCAACTCTGAGCTGCCGAGAGCAATTTCCCCTGCAGCCCGTCAGGAGCAGGCAAGCTGCACGCAGCTCGTGTGACGTGCTCACCGCGTGCCGTTCAGAAATGACCCGGTTCCACAGGGAAACCCTTCAAAAGACTTTCCTTTGTCAACAGACGGGATGATGAAGGCACGCAAAGTCCTGGGGTGCGGAGGCTGTCGAGGGTTTTACGTACGACCATCTCCTGGGCCCTGTGCGGTGGAGCACACGCCACAGCCAAGTGCTAAATTTATTAGACATGTGTGACATCTGTCGGTCACAGACCGGAGGGCCTCCCTGCCAACGGCCACCCCGCCCCCGGGCTGGGGAAAGACGGAAGATGGTCTGGAATGTTGTCTGAGGACGCTGAAGCACACTGGGTCATACAGAAGTGAAGGGTGAAAGCGTAGACATGGGTCATTTGAAAGATGCATAAAAATAATACACACACACATATACACACAGAGAAAAGACCAGGTGAAAGGAGAAATGTTTACAATAGTTATCTTCAAGCGGCGGATAAAGGGTGATTTATCTTTCTTTTTGTTTGTTTAGATAAATATTACCTATGATAAATATTTATATCTTCGGCCCTAAGAAAATCATCGATCGATACAAACTTTGACTGAAATGAGCATGCCTGATCCATCAGTGCGCTACGGTCACCGTCACAAAGAACTGTAAACGGTGGCTGAAAACCGTATATAGTTATTCTCTCACAGCCCTGGAGCCCGTAAGTTCAAAGTCAAGGTGTCCTCGGGGCTGCCTCCTTCTGGAGCCGCCGAGGCAGGATCTGTCTGTGCCTCTCTCCTGGCTTCTGGCGGCTGCTGGCCACCCTTGGTCGTTCCCGCCTTGGAGACACATGGCTCCAATGTCCGTCTCCACCTTCCCAAGGCCCCTTCCCTGTGCGCGTGTCCGTGTCTTCATTTGTCCTAACCTTCCCTAGTGACATTGGCTAAGACCCTGTTTCCAAACAAGGTACTATCCTGAGGTTCCGGGTGGACATGAATTTGGGAGAGACACTCTTCAGCCCCGAGCACATGGCAATGAAGTGGACCAGTGCCCCGAGAGGCTGCGGGTCACCAACAACTTGATTAAGCCTTCGTTTCTGAGAAGCGTCTGCCATAACGACACGGCCTGCTTCTAACCAAGTCTGTGGGCCCAGGGTGGGAGGGAGTAGGGTGGGCCCACAATGCCAGGGACAACACCTGGGCCCTGCCAGAGCCACGGGGCCCAGAGCCCTGCGGATCCCCCGTGGGCCAGCTGGCCGGTGGACTGCCGCGCCTCGCCCAGATGTGGGTCGCGCCTTCAAATGCGCGTGGATGCTCTTAGGATTCACCAATTACAAACTCATTTTGAAGTGTATCACGGTCATTGCATGTTCTCTCGCCCAGCAATTAGGAAAGAACTGCTGTCACGTGTGACTCGGAAATATCGGACGAGAAAAAGGTTTTGTGTGCTCATAAAGAGTTGGGAATCGCTGTCCGACACACTTTCCTGGGACAGCCGGTCTGGGGGAGGAAAGCTTTGCCTCCTGTCTTGTATGTTACGTAACAGGGACTGTGCACGGGGCTTGCTGACCGCTTTCCTCACAAGCTTCAAAACAATCCCGCGAGGCAATGATCCCATTATTCAGAGGAGGAAACGGAGGTTCGGGGAGACTGAACAGTCACAGGGAGGCCCCGAATCACATAGGTAGGAGACGGCAGAGGTGGGATTTGAACTGGGAGACGAGTGTTTCTAACGCCGTGCGGTGACTATTACTTTCTCCGGGGGCTCTGCGAGTGCATCAGACTCCTGCAGTAATTTAACCAAAGGTGCTGAGCCTGGACTGTGGGAAGCCCTGAGAGTACATGCACGTGTCCGTGTGCTTTACGATGGAGGGAGAAGCCACACATTCCACCGGAGCCTGAAAGGGGTTTACCACCGCTCTAGTTCCCAGCACCCTTCGTTTGTGGGGGGAAACTGACACCCAAAAAGGGGACTTCACAATAGAACAGTTGGAGAGTTTTGGCTGGACTCTGCTCTCTGACTTTCCATGGCGGCCTTTCAATAGCATCGCTTATTTTCGGGAGAGCTGGGACCTCAGTGAAAGCTTAGCCACGCCCCTTGATCTGACACTGCCGTAAGTATCCAGATAAACGAGCCATCAGCTTGGGCCACAGAGGGGCCTGGGAAAGCAGGCCGGCTGGACAGGAATGGGCAGAACCTGACAACCAAATTCGTCATCGTGCTAGCCACTAAGTCTAATTTCTCAGTTTCTTGGTACTTGGGGAGTTCTTCAAAGATGCTAGAAAATTGGCAGTGCATCCATGTCCCCAGGAACGTTTTTATTAAATTATACCATATTTTGCCGTGTATGACGTGCACTTTTTTGTTCAAGTTTTTGAGGGAAAAATAAGGATGCACGTTATACATAGGTAGTACTGCTTCTGTATCTATATAAATGTTTTTCATTCTTTTACTTGTGCTTATGCATTAAAAGTTCAGGCCCAAAGGTGGGTGTGCATTGTATGTGGCAAAACCCGGTAAACAGATGCCTCTTCCCGCAGTGTAGCCAGCACAACGGAGTTGCCTGGGCTGCCCGGCTCTCTGTGCGAAACTCTCTTTCAATTATCTTGATTTGCATTGAGTCTTCCCACCTCCCTTTAGTGTCCTGGCTTCCAGGAAACATCCGAAGCGAAAAGCAAGAGCTGTTTCCACACCATCAGCTCCAATGTAAATCAATAGTAACAAATGATCCTGCGCTCCAACAGCTCATCCTGACCTTATCTACACCACGTGGAGTCAGACTTGCTTTCCTTCCTTTGTCTTATAAAATCACTGCAAATAACCCATCCTTGTAATTAAGGAGCCCTTGGGTCTTCATTCACGCCTGCTGGCCTGCACCCTTCTCATGTTCTGTGGGCGGTAGGGTTTTTTTCTATGCTGTTTGCAATGCTCTCTTCTCGGCCAGGCTGACCTGGAAATGCTGCCGCCTCTAAATGGGCAGATCGCCACACAGACTTTTAAAAATCCACCATAATAGCAGCAACAATAACCACTAACATAGGTTGTATTGAGCTATGTATCAAGAAATGTGCTGAGCATGTTCATAAAAACCTCAGTTAATCCTAACAGTTTACACAGGAGGAAACAGAGGTTTAAAAACCCAAAGACCATAATAGCAGGGCTGGAATTGGACGTGAACTTCCAAGACCCCTCTCCACTATCCAGTTCAAACAGCATGAGCTTCTAACCAGTAGTTTAACCCAGGTGTGACCTTGGCATCAGATCCTTGTCAGTGATGAGTTTTCTAATTGGAAGAAGAAACATAGGCAGATTCTAAATTACCAGGATGATAAGAATTTAGCCATCAGCTTCAGGAGACTACACTTTGTTACACGTCCACATGTAAAAGTCATGTTTTATTGAGCATTTATTATAATGCCCAATGAAACCACTGAGCTAGCTATGTTTGATTCCTATAGTATCTCCAGTCCTTTGCTTCAACGATGATTTCACACTTCAGATAAAAGAAAAGTGAAGCATACAAGGTTAAGTGACTTTGCCAAGGCCATAAACCAGGGACCCAGACTTTCCACCTTCTCTTTGTGCCTCCTATACAGTGACAAATTCTATCGTTTTGTGAACGTGAAGTGAGCAGTATTCCCTGCGCATGACCCCCTGAGTGGAACACTGTCCCGTCTCTCCTGGTTCCCATCGTGGAGAGCTGGGCGTGGAAGGGTAGTTCAATAGCCAGGTGTTTCTCCGGAGTCAATGAAGAAAAGATGGACCATGAAGTTATAACAACCCAGTGGTGTTCCGGTAGGTATTTAACAGCCAGCTCTCTGGCTGAATGGAGTGGGGGAGCTCTGATCTGTCGCATTGTCAGTTTCCATGGTATACATACTCCCCTCGTGGCTCATTTCAAGACATCAATACGATGTCCCCGAACTCAGAGTTGGTAAGAGATGGCAATAACTGCCTCTCAGGAGCAAGTAGCAGCCAGTTCCTATATGAGCTGGGCCAGCAGACCCTATTCTAATCCAGCTTGTGACTCCCCAGTGCAAGACCTGGAGCAAGCCTCTTAGCCGGAGTATCAATTTCCACTTCTGTAAAGTGGGGAAGATGACACCATTAGCCATGATGGCACGGCTAGAGGGCATAGGCAGAGAACAAGGGCATCTCTGCCCGCTTCCCGGGGCGGCGGCACACACAAGGACTTCTGACAGAGGGAGGCACAGGAACCCTTTGTTATAAGCACGGCCTGTGCCGCTGCACCCCACTGGGGAGAACCGGAAAGGTCTCACCGTGTCATGCGATGGAGGCTGGTGTTCATCTTACACCATCCTCTCCTGGGCCCAAAGCCACAACCAAGGATCTCTGCCAACCCCGTGACTGAGACAGAATGAAGAAAAAGGAATAGCTACAAGTGGCTTGGCCGGTCCTTCCCTGTGATAGCAAGGCCCAGGTTGCTCCAGTGACATGAATACAAGGAGAGACAAGAGTAACCAGGCTTGTCCTGGCTGGGTGGCTCAGTTGGATAGAGCATCATCCTGATAAACCAAAGTTGCAGGTTCAATCCCCAGTCAGGGCACATATAAGAATCAACCAATGGTCCCCGGCTGGCGTAGCTCAGTGGATTGAGCGCGGGCTGTGAACTCAAGTGTAGCAGGTTCGATTCCCAGTCAGGGCACATGCCTGGGTTGCAGGCCATGACCCCCAGCAGCCACACATTGATATTTCTCTCTCTCTCTCTCTCTCTCTCTAAAAATAAGTAAATAAAATCTTTTAAAAAAATAAACCAATGAATGCATAAATGGGTGGAACAATGAGTTGATATTTCCCTCCCTTCCCCTCTCTCTCTCTCTAAAACTAATAAATTTTTTTAAAAGTTTTTAAAGAATAACCAGGCTTCCTCACTTGGCAAAAAGATGCCAGGCCCTCCCACCCTCCCTGCCACAGAAGGGGGAGCAGAGGAACGCTACCCACTGTGGGTAACCTTTAACCCACAGTGACTCATCTGCGGGGCCCCCTGGGCCACACCCACTCAGCACTCGGCTCCCTTAGATCAGCACCTGGGAGCGGGGATGTTCTGCTCCGTCTCTGCGCTTCGGTTGCACGGTTACTGGGCAGATTAAAGGACATTAAGTAAGGCACCAGGTTTGGGCCAGAGTCCTCATGCCCGGTTTTATCATCCAGTTTTTCTTCACCTGAGTGGCTCTGAAGGAATTACGGTTGTTCCAAAATAAAAAGGAAGGAAAGAAGCGAAACCTTCTAATCCTTATCATCACCCACTACTCCACCTCAAACCTACTAGCAAATACCTAGGTTGGTTTACAGTCATGGAGACGATTCAAGGACGTGTTTACTATGCGCTCCAAGACAAACGTAAACATTAGGGTGTTCACATCAGCAGCTCCCCTCCCGAGGGGTCTATTTTGAAGGAGAAACTGCATTTCGATGTTTAAGCTCCTCCGTGGTTGTATAAAAGTAAGTCACATGACCTGGCAGTAATGGCTTTTATTTTCAAATGGGAGTCACATTAGTTCAACGTAAATGAACCACCTTAAATTCAACCTAACGTTGAATCACATGCACTCGGTGTTGAGAAGCAGGAGGTTTTGAACTCAGACTTTGTCTTTAGTTTACCTGCCCAGGGCCTGCAATTCCTCAAGCCTCTGATCTCCCTGTTGTGACTTTGATGATGCAGATGTGCCCCGAGATCCACCCACGGGAAAGGGGTTTTCTGGATTTGCATGCGTGAAGCTCTAACAGGGCTGGGAGGTGCAGAAGGAGCCTGTTTCTCACGTGGAGTTGTTGTAGGGGGTGTCCCTACTCAGTCATCAATAGGCAGGTGTCTGCTGCTGAGCAAATGACACTATGCCAGGACACAGCTAGGAGCTGGTAGAGTAGAGGCAGAAGTCTAAAATAAACTCTATCGTCATGGGCTGAGCTCTATTCTACCCATACAAACAAAACGACATAGCGGCTCGGGATAGACCTCAGTGGTTGATCTTAGGAAGGCCGCCATTGCTGCCAGGGCTTCCCGAGAAGCGGACTCTGCTTGCACAGACACCTGCAGGCGGGGACTTGGCTGGCCAGTGCCCATGGGACACCCCCCTGTGCGGCCGTGGAAGAGCCCCAGCGAAGTGAATTGGCACGAGAACAGAAGGGGGAGACGAGGGGGCCATCCGACACCGAGTCACAGCAACCGAGGGAGGGGGAAAGGTACAGAACATGGGGTGGTAAAGGATGAAGACAGTTCCTGCAGAGCGAAGTCCGAAATGGTCCCTTGGGATGTCATAAGGAGGTCACTTCAGAGGACTTTCGTAGAATAGAGGACTTTCAGTAGAATTTGAGATCACTGGCTACTGAGGAAAAGACCACGGGGACAGAGGATAGAGGAGGCAGCAGGCTAAGTGAAATGACCCTTGTTTTCTCTTTGGCAAAAGAATAAGCTAACGTGGAGGGCAAACCAATGCAAAGCAAAGAAATAACGGAAAAAGCCAAATGTACCAGATTTAAGGGGAAGGACGAGGGCGTTGGTGGAGTGGCAGTCCTGAAGAGGACATCTAATAGTTATTTCTGTAAAACTGCATGAAAATATGAGAGAATTGGTGATTTAGAGGGGAGAAGCTTTAATGTGGGAATGACAGAAAATTTGGGGGTGGCAGTAGATTGCTGTGAGAAGAGAGCACAGGGAAATCAAACGTAAGGCGGGTAGGAATCTGTGCACGCAGCCCCTTGTAGGCAGGGGTGAAACATCTGGGTCCTGTGAGTGGGAGCCACAGGAGGTGCAGGGAGGACTTGTGGTTCAATGAGTGTCTTAGTCCAGGCTGCCGTCACAAAGTACCATCGCCTGGCTGGCTTATCAACAACAGAAACTTGTTTCTCACAGTCCTGGAGGCTGAAAGTCTGAGGTCAGGGAGCCAGCAAAGCTCTCCCCCAGGATGCACACGGCTGACTTCTCTGTGTCTTCACACGGCAGAAGGGAGGCCAGGGAGCTTGGTGGGGGCTCTTCCAAAAGGGTGCTAATCCCACTCGTGAGGGCTCCATCCTCATGACCTAATCACCCTCGCCCCAAAACCCCATCTCCTAACACCAACACACTGGGGGTGAGGGTTTGAACATGTGAATTATGGGGGTCACAAACATTCAGCCCATAACAACAAGCCCGGTATGAAGAGAAGACTGGAGGCAAGGTAGACAAGGAGAAAGAGCAGTAACGAGGCTGCAACTGTACTCCGGGTGAGACATAAGAGCCCCCAGCGCCGGTGCTGGGAATTTTAGGCACAAGAATAGATTCCGAAGATAGCTGGCAGTTAGAAGGACAACAAGCAGAGACAATTGAATTGAACCATGAACTTCACGAAGTCAGTGTATTGACCCAGACAGCGTGCATATGATATTAACCTAATGAGACAGTCCAAGAGAGGATACATTATCAAGGTTTAAATATGTTTACTGACAGTTCTGAGAGACTCAAGTGAGATTAAAAAGGAGGACAAGACCCTCTAGCTCATCATCTAGTCACTACTTCCTGCATCCAAACTATTCCTTCATTTGCATATCCCCAGGGAACTCTTACCTCTTTATATCTGACTCTTAAAACTGGCTCATCTCCTATGCATTGTCTTTCATCACTAGAAGAAAGGGCGTGCGATTTGGTTTGAGTTTGTTTTTTTTACCAAGAGATGTTTTTCAACCAGCAGTTACTTTATTAAAAGGGTGGGGGGGAGTCATAAGGTCTAAATCCCATTGGTGTCTTAAAGCAACTGGAAATAATCGATGTGCATTTGCAACCTGTTTCTAAATGTTCTTAGAGAATCTGTTTTGAAATGTCCTGCTGTGACCTATGAGATCCTAATAGAAGAAGTGGTTTTGGAGCGGTGCCTAGTATGAACTTATCACAGGCCGACTGAGCAAATGAATAGGCAGTTCTCTGTGGCTCCTTTGAAACAGTCAGCTGTGATCCTTAAGGAACAAATGAACCCCCAAATGTCTGGGCTGCTCTGATCTTTAGATGTAAGTGGAAGCCGATTTGCCAGCTGAGCCCTGCGGGCTGTGATGGGGCGCTTGGCAGGGCACTTCAAGTTAATATTGCATTGATCTTTAGACTAAAACAAAGGTCACTCGTTTCTGTTTCCTTTTCTCTGTGCGGTTGTGGAACCACCAATCATGACACCTGGTCTCCTCTTCCAAGTTTTTAATAGAATGAGCTGATCAAGCAGTGTGTCTCTCCCAGGGACGAGAGGAGCAATTCCTGCAAGGTGGCGGGCTCACTGCCAGCTCCCGTTGGAGGCGTGAGAAGACAGCTGCAGGGACCAACGCCAGCTCTACTCAGAAGGACCGAGCTCCTGTTCCAGACAGGTTCCGACACCCTCTGGGGCCGTCCAATGGCGTGGGAGGTCACGGGCCACCTGAATGCTTGACAATTTCCCAGTGACCCGGCACTGTTCCCAGCACAGAGAAGTCCTTTCCTATATGTTTATTTCCTCGCCTTCCTGTTTCATTAAAGAAGGACCAAGCCTCCATAGCCAAAGTCTGACCCCCAGGAAAGCCTGTTAACTAAGGCTCCTTACTATGTAGAGTCTGGGAGAGACCAGGTACCACTGATTAGCAAAAGCAAAACCTTGAACTACTTCTCTCTCAAAGCCCATCATAACTGTTACACACATCATGATCACCACCAACAACACTCAAAGGATTTCTACTGTTATTATTTTATTTCTATAGTTCTTTTTTTTTAATGATTTCAGACCCTACTCTGTAATTTTGGGATACCGCCCAAGCAGATAAGATGGAGTTTTTATTTTTATTTTTTAAATCTTCACCCAAGAATGTGTTTTTATTGATTTTAGGAAGAGAGGACAGGAGAGACAGAAACATCAATGTGCAAGAGAATCGTCCATGGGTTACCTCCCATATTGCTCCCCAACTGGGAATTGAACCCACAACCTAGGTATGTGCCCTGACCGGAAATCAAACCTGCAACCTTTTGGTGTACCAGACAGACAACGCTCTTAATCAGCTGTGTCACCCGGCCAGGGCAAGCTGTGATTTTTAAAAGCTCGCACTTAGTGAACGCGATACAAAGCCAGGTTCAAGAACTATGTTCTTACATGCAAGGTAGGACATTTTTGTAAACATCTTAAATTTTGCAAAGCATTTTCACACAGAGTGTCTTTCTAGTCTGCACCAAAAAGACCTTTGGCTGTGCAGAGCACAAAACACTAGTCCCATTTTGCAGACAAGGGAATGGAGAACCAAGGGCACAAACTCTTTGCCCAGATTCCGAGAATCCCAGCCGAAACTGGGACCTGCAGCAGTGCCCGGCTCCCTTCCGGTGTGTCTGGCCGGAATGGACAGAAACACAGAGGGACGGCTGTCCACTTCTCTCGCTCAATCCAGTTCTATACCCTTGTTTCCGCACAGGTGTAAAAGTCCCTGGAACATTCTCCCTCCTCCTCTCCCAGCCCTTGTTGCCCTTCCTCCTAGCACCCAAATGCACGGGCGGCTTCTGCGAGCAATACAGAAACTCTCAGTCCAGCTCCTTCTTTTCCAGCCTCCCTAGTCAACGCTCCCATTCTCCATTTCAAAGGGCCCTTCGCAATAAGACCTTTTGAATCTTTTTTATTAGGCTCTCTAAAGCCTTTCTTTACATCTTTTCTCTTTGATATTTTCTTAAAGGAGAAATTCACTGAGGAGTAAATTCTGGGTCACCCAAAGGTCAGGAGGGAGAGGGGAGGGGAGTACAATCATTCCCAAATTTCAGCCACAAGGAACCGATCAGGTTATACTTATAGTCAGAGGGGCCCCTCCGTGTAATTAAAGATTGGCCGTGACATACCTAAATGTCCACAGGAACACAGCCCAGTGCTATTGTTCAAAAGCAAAAACAATTATTTGGAAGCAGAAATGAATTCCTTACATCTGCCTGAACCCCTGTTGATCTACAGCCATAAGGTAATTTGCTTCAACTAACTTAATTCCTGTTCTCTGTTCAATTTCCTCGTGCCTTTTAACTAATGTTTTAATTCTCCTTTGTGTGCTCTGTGCCACCAAATCAAAGCAAAATTTATCAGCCTTCCTTTCACTAGGCAAAACCAAGCCGATCTGGCTAGGGAAAAATAACTAATAAAGGACAAAGGATGTTTAAAGGAAATGCATTGTTTCATTGGTGATTCGGAACAGAGCACAAAGAAGCTTAATTGTGATAGGAAATCAAAGGAATGTAAATGACTTTATTCATATTCATACATTGCTGACAAAATGTGGCTTTTGAAAAAGCGAAAGCCTCTTGGTGGGGGACGGGTCTGGGGACTTACTGGGCGAGTGACAAACCCTGGCTGCTGTCGGGTCTGGCCTGCGGTCCCCACTTGGTTCCTCCTTCTCAGGAGGCAGCTGTATTCCAGCTAACCCTGGGACCGCCTCTCACAAACCCAGGACTGAGAGATGAGCTGAGTCTTGAGCATCCATCGGCTCCCGACAGCTGCAGTTGGGGAGGACAACGTGGTATCATCCTCCGGACCAAACTGGAGAGAACTTCAGGGACCCTCTCCATTGCTCAAAGATTTTTTTTGATGCCAGTTAAGATGGGATACAAGGACCATCTCTGAGTTAGTAGTAATAATGGCAAGTCATGTTTCATTAAGTGTTGCACATTTCTAAAGGCTTGCATAGACTCCTTGCATAGTGCCTGCACTGGCTCAACGTGAGGCCAGTTGTGGGTGTGGTGGGGGGAGGGGCGGGGGGGCAGGGGGCTGCTGAGACTGCAGGCTCTGAGGGCCAAACTGCCTGGATCCAGCCCTGGCCCCTCCCTCCCTGCTCTGGGACATCAGCCCAGTTGTTCGACCTCTTTGTATTTCAGTTTTCTCACCTGTAAAATGGGAATAAAAACTACCTATCGCATTGGGTTGTTTATATAGTTAAGGAAGAAAATGTGTGTAAAGCTCTTAGCCCTGGGCCTCAGAAAGATTGTCTCCCCAGTAGCTGTGGTCCGGAAAGTCCCCACCACAAAATGAATTAGCAAATACTGAGACATGGCTCCCAGATAAGATCGTGCCTCTAGTGACATTCTCATCAATCAACACATAACCATATCGTACCGGTGTTTCCCTTCAGAGACACCCATTGAGTATATATGGTTGATTCATTGACCCTGAATGCATGGCCAGTGGCCCTGTGACTCATGCCTGAACAAAGCTTACCCAACACACGTATTCTCCCCACCAGGCACATCACGGCTTCCCCCACTGGGGGTCACTGGGGAGCCCTCGGGCACTACGTTTGGGGCCATTTTAACAGTGGCATCACCAACAAGAAGCACAGAAATGAGGAATGCATGGCACTCGATGGATGGCAGCAAGGACACTCTCAGTCTGAGAGCTGGAACAAGAAGGCGGAGTCACCTTGTCCGACCTCATCTGGGAGCACGTGGTCATGGACTCGAATGTTTGGAAGCTGCTCCGCACGTATCTGTGAATGACCGAGAAAGGCCAGTGACCACTGACTGGGGGCGGGGGGGCCCTACAGATACATTTCAGTGAGTAGATGAATGTGTAAATGTGGAATCACAAACTAGGGGGTTTGACTGTGTTATGATTAATCTCACCGAATACTTATGGATGGTCCCAGTTTGTAGAGGAGGAATAAGCCTCGTTAGGTATCAGGCGATAAGGCACATCGGATCTGATGGAGCCCTGAGTGGCATCTGTCAGAGGCAGCTTTCCCACCCCTGCCTGTGGAAATGGTGCCCTCAGGGTTGACGGACAGCCCTCTGTCTGGAGGTCACATTTACTGACTGTCTATTTCTCGGTATTATTTCTGCAAACCACGGAGTCTCAATACGTTGAGAAAGTTCTGCCTGTTGCTGTGTGTGATATTCTTTCGCACTCCGCACCCCCAACCCCTGCTAAGGGGCAATTATTCCAGGCACTTAAAACCCGTCATAACACCGAACTGGTCTCTGCCTCGAAGAACCAATAATCACAGTTTCTATAAAGCGGTGGTTCCACTGACATTTAGAAAAGTAAGTGGTCAGGAAGGAAAACATCTGTTTTGCCTCCTGGAAAGAAAAGAAACGTTTGTCTGGTACCTACACCTAGCTGGCTCTTTGCTGAGGGGGAAGGTATGGAGCAGTAGTAGGAGACGCATCCCCAGGAACAAGGCACGAAGTTAGAGACCGTACACATCCTATCTCGTGGGTCCCTCACCACAACCTTAGACATGAAATATATGTATTTTATTCTACACAAGAGAAAACGGATGGACAGAGAGGCCAAGTGCTTTGCTCAAGGTCACCTAACTATTAGGTGGCAAAGTTGGAATTTCAACAAAAATATGTTCAACTCTAACATCCGCATTGTGTCTGGGATGTGGCAACGCTGAAATCCCCTTCGGTTACATCTGCTCCAGCACCAGACCTCCAGAAAGCCCCTTCTCATCCCAGCATGAACTCCCTGGGTGAATCTGGGCAGGTTCAGTCCTGTCTACACCGGTCAGTGTTCTCTGCACTCAGCGTCTCACCGCCGTCTTCGCTGCGGCTCTTGTTACACCGTCCCTGCGTGCTGGTTGCGCTGCGTCTACACGTCCTCTCCCCAGTAGACTATAAGCACCTAGACGTCCCGGTTTCTCTCTGGTTGACTCTGTAACCACAGAAGGAGGTAGCGTTTTCCCTAATCCTTTACTCCCCTCCTTTCACTACAAGAGGATTTTATATCCTGACCATTTCCACAGGACTCACGAGGCCCCTGCAAGAAGGGGTATTGTCTGTTCCCTTTCTGTGGATGCAAGCTCGACCAGGCGATGTGCCCGAGCAAGTGGAATGTAAGCCAGCATGATATATGCCACATGCAAGCACAGGCTCCAAAAGGCAGTGGGAGTTTTTGCCAGCTCCCTGTTCATTCTTTCTGCCAAGAGAACAGCAAGTAAGACCTGCTCGCTGGCCCTGGGCCTTGGATTGTGGACATCTGCGGAGGATAGGCAGAGCGGCCGGCCTGCTGACCCGGAGCACAGGGGAGAGACCAAGGTTCGCTGTTGGCCACGGAGACCTGGGGGCTGTTTTTGCACTAACACTGATGAACCTGGTCCCAACATAGCACCTCGCCCCGGGTTCGTCAGGGGGAACCCTTTCAAGAACTGTACGTCCAATGAGAAGACTGTCATCACTGACAGCCATTTATTCAAGTTCGCTGCAAGCCATTATCGTTGCAACACTTTGGTCGCCTAGAGAGAGAAGAACAGAACAGGAAGCGAGATGAGCAATGGTCCCGATGGGCCAGTGAGCAGTTCTGAGATTCCCCCCGCACCCCGCCAAAACCAGCTAGGGGGCAAAGTTAGCACTGGAGTTTTGGTTCTTGACCCCTGTTGACCCGTTCTGTTACTGTCTGCTTCTATTTTATTAATTATTTTCACAGTCTCACTTCTCAAAAAATTTTTCTTGGAAATATCCTCAGCCTGACCCCTCCGGTGCAAGTGCACTTATGTCTTCCACACAGCAGGCAGGGGAGGCGCCACAAACAAAACCAGAACATTGACAGGACGGTGTCTGGAAACACCGGGTCCCTGGCAACAGGGGTTGGTGGAGTCAGATGCTGGGCAGCCTACCTCACACGTCGTCACACAGAGATGGAATGTGGTACCTCTGTGAGTATGAAACAAAATCACATTGTGATGGCAAATTTAGGACATGGAGTGAACATACAATGGCCACCAGAAACTGAGAAAGTAGAATCTGACCCTAAGAAGCAGGGGGTGAAGGGACGAGATCACATAGGAAGGCCCATATCCAAAATAGCAGAGAAGTCCAGTGATATTAATTTTTTAAGACACATAACTAGCCAAATGAATCTGAAGTCAAAAATGCTTTCACCAAAACATCATCTTTACCGGGGAAAAGGAGTGGACTAGAACCCCTCAGAGCTCAGACCGCTCTGCAGAGGGGCGCATCCCACCCTCCACCGACCAGAGCGGCCCCACCGTGACCTGCTGAGAGAACAGGCAGCCCCCCGTTATTCGCCGGCTCAGGTGTTTGCAAACCAGTTCCCTGACAGACACATCCAGTCTCCGTAGAGAGACGGGCTTACCGGGGCGTCTGAAACTTGATGACCCCTGTCCTTAAAGAAACCCCATTTGGGTTCTCTGCTCACTAAGCAATTTCGTGAAGGTGTTTTGGCTTCTTCCAATGTTCCTTTCCAACAGAAGAGAGAATAGGCCAAACGGTTGGCTGAAATGCCTAGCTGGGCTGGCAGGTGTGTTTCTCACTGCAAACCAGGTAACTGACACCCTTGCTCACACAGGGCTCCCTCGGGAGCTGAGCCTCCTAATCCTCAGCCTGACCCCTCCGGGTGCACGGGGAGAATCCCGTTCTGAGCCTGGAATGCTGAGGATGGGCCGGCCAAGCACGGTGCCCCCACCAGGGAAACACGGCCTTAGAAAAAGTCTGGACCATGCACCCAACATCCTGAAAAGTTATCTCCAAATTAGCACCTTTTAAATAAAGACATATATCATTTTACATATTTATAACATCACGTTGAGGTCTTTCATTGTATTCTTAGCTCCTGTATGTCTAACAGTAAGAAAATCTAAAACAAAAACAAAATCGGACTAATGTATTCCTAAATCAGTGTTTTACTGGTATTATTCACAACTAAGCGCACAAACCAACTCATAAATAGAAGGGATCAAACACAAAGGACCCAGAACTCAGCCAGCCCAAGGGCTGGTCTATGCCACCCCGGGACACAGGACAAGCCTCCTCTTCTCCACACCACATTCAACAAGCACGTGCACACTCACACATGCAGAACGTCTCGGCTCACACAGCTCTCCTTGGCTTGCTCCCGAACACACACCACTGAGAGCTCTGGAGTGTTGGCACTTGCGGGACAGCAAGTGCAGGGAAGGCCCCCGGGCTGTAGACAGCCCTGAAAACAGAATGCACAGCCACCCACGGGTGCTCACCAGGAGGCAGAAAGCATGGCGGGCCACCCTGAGAACAGCTGTCAAACTCAACATAAT
Organism: Phyllostomus discolor; assembly: GCF_004126475.2. Taxonomy (NCBI): domain Eukaryota; kingdom Metazoa; phylum Chordata; class Mammalia; order Chiroptera; family Phyllostomidae; genus Phyllostomus; species Phyllostomus discolor. The sequence continues at coordinate 16,983,585 of NC_040917.2, read as the reverse complement.
TTCTGCAGAATCCAGTCCGTTATGGGAACTGCAACAAAGCAGCCAGTTTCTTTAAGAGCAACCCTCATGGAGGAAAATGAGATAGAGAGAAAATATATAAAGTGAAAAACATCTAAAGAAGCCCTGGCTGGCGTAGCTCAGTGGATTGAGCACGGGCTGCGAACCAAAGTGTCACAGGTTCGATTCCCAGTCAGGGTACATGCCTGGGTTGCAGGCCATGACCCCCAGCAACCACACATTGATGTTTCTCCCTCTCTCTCTTTCTCCCTCCCTTCCCTCTCTAAAAATAAATAAATAAAATCTTTAAAAAAAAAGACACTTAGGATGTGAAAAGCCAAAAAAAAAAAACATCTAAAGAGAGATATGCCCACCAATGACACAGCTGGAACCTATTTGGAATTAAATTCAAATAAACAAACTAAACAATGTAAACTTGTCCAGTAAAGTGAACAATGAATGAATAGGAAATGACATGAAGAGAATTACTATTAGTTTATTTAGCTGTGGTAATAATATTGTGGTTATGCTTCTTTAAACGGCCTGCATGTTCTAGAGATGCATGCCAAATATGCACAGATGAAATGATACGATATGTGGGATTTACTTCAGAATAAGCCTGTTGGTGGGGGACGGGTGGGGGTGGAGAGGAAGGGAGGTTGTCCGTGTATGTAGTGGTTGTTTCTGCAGTTGAGTGACTTGGCTTCATTATAATAGTCTTCTTACTTCTCTATAGGGGTAAAGTTTTCCATAATGAAAAACATAAAGGAGAGACTTAATAGAAAAAGTATTTTGAAACAACACCTGTGGTGGAGCTGGGAAAGTGCTACAGGGGTTAAGGGAGAAACTGGTCTTCCCGGAAGCAGGATGTTAGAATATGCAGGGACACAGGCCCCGCCCCGCAAGCCAGGTGGCCCGCGCAGGGTCCCTGGGGATGCCAACTCACGTCTTGATCTCCTAGAGACTAAGTCGAAAAGGGAAAGACAACTGAACGAAGATGATACGCAGGCAGGCAGTTAGTTAAAGAGTTTTAAGCCCTGTTGGATCCTATAGAGAGATTCAAAGAGAACAGAAAAGCACAGTACAGTCATTGTAATTAGTACTTTTTTTAAAGATTTTTATTTATTTATTTTTAGAGAGGGAAGGGAGGGAGATAGAGAGAGAGAGAGAGAAATATCAATGTGCGGTTGCTGGGGGTCATGGCCTGCAACCCAGGCATGTACCCTGACTGGGAATCGAACCTGTGACACTTTGGTTCGCAGCCCGTGCTCAATCCACTGAGCTACGCCAGCCAGGGCTAATTAGTACTTTTTAAGAAAAAAATATGGTATGTGGTTGTAGCGACTTACAAACTGAGTAAGGCAGTTTGAGGAATACTGAGGACCTCAGTTCAAAAGTGGTACTGGAAAGCATAAAAAAAAAAACCAGCATTTTCTCGGATGCAGATGGGATGGGCGAAGGTGTGCATGCACTCTGCATCCTCCACGATGGAGCGCGAAGGACTAGCACTGGCCCTCGGACCCGGAGCAGAAGATCCCATCTGAGTCCCTTCTTTCCCTCCCTGTACGTCTGGGTCTTAACTTTTCACAGCCTTTGTTTCCTCTCTGCTGCCTAATGCCGAGCTGGATCCAGGATTCAGTGTGGGGATTTATGTTAAGCAAAGGTGCTTTGTCAACTGCGATGCCAGCACTTGCATCAAAGAAAGGGGCCCAGGCACACGGTGGGTGAGGAACTCAGCTGCGCTCCAAGCCGGTGGGTGCGGTTCCCAGGCAAACGTGAGGAGACAGCTCTTGGCACCGGGCTGTCCCCTGCACGGCACGCCAGACGTCCCTTCCACACAAGCCTCAGCACTTCCACTCAGTGTCACGGGGCCAGGAGGAAATCTGGCTGTAAACCCCCCTTCGGGCTTTATTTTGACTCTCCTGTGAAATATTGGTTTAAAAGAAGAAAGGCTGTTTCTTGTGAGTTTAATGTGAAGGCAGATTAAAATCCCATTTCCGTGATTTCTAAGCTCGATGACCTTGGGCAAATTGCCTTACCTCCCTAAACTCTGGTCTTCCCCCACGCCCCAAATAACAACACCTCCCTGTTTGGACAGCTGTTTCGGGATTGAAATGAATAAAAAATACGTACGTACGGAAAATGTTTACCCATTGAAGCAGACTCAGAAACACAGAGAGAGGATTGGTGGTCACCGGAGGGGAGGGGCTGGGGGCACTGGACGAAAGAGGAGAAGGGCTGAGGAAGCACAAACTGGTAGTTACAGAATAGCCACGGGGAGGTCAGTACATCACGGGAAACTGAGTCAACAATATTGTAATAACTGTGTACAGTGCCAGGTGGGGACTGGAATATCAAGGGGAACCCGATGTGAGGTGTGTATATGACTGTCCAATCACTAAGCTGTACATTTGAGACCAATATAAAGATGAAACTGAAAGAAAACAATAGTGTTTAGAGAATCTTAGAGCGCGGTAGAGGTTGCAATAATGACAATATGGAGGTGGATAACAAAGATGAGATTGCTGGGGGTGGGGGGTATAAGGGACTAAATGGTAATGGAAAAATATAATAAAAGTTATATTAAAAGTAATAACAACAGTACAGCTACCACTAGTACTATTATCATTATTGACAATCATAATGGGAAATTTCTCTGAGGTCCTTTTCCAAATTCACGGTCTTCCTGGGACTAGCCTGTGCTCTAGGTCGGATGCAGGAGAGCACAGCACATAAGGGAGGGAGATGGCCCATCACGAGTAACCCTGTGGGGGCAGTCTCTTAGAAGGCTGCATCCTCCTCCGCACCCCCACCCTCGCCCCCATCAGGGAGGATCACCCTACAGAGTACAATGGACAGAACGGGACTGAGAACACCACCCCGAATTCTGTAGCACCGAAGAACCGCAACTATAGTAGTAAACACCGCAGGCCGCGCTGCGGGAATGTTTACCGCGTACTTGCACGCGCATTATTCATTTGACCACTTGCACCGCGCCTCTGCCTAACAAGCAGCACTGCGTTTGGCCACGGTTTCAGAACTGTATGTTTAACTTTTCCACAGATGAGAGCTTACAGGTGTGTACGTAGCAACACAAAGCTATTCACCTCCCCTTTCTCAGGCTTGGGACGGAGGAACAACAAATCACACGATATTTCTCCCGCACTTAAAACTGAGGAAGACAACATTGAACACCGCCTCTCTCTCTCTTCGTGTTTTACCAATTGTACTGTTTCATTTTTCTCTGTCACCCTGCTGATTACAGCCAAGAAGCCCACACCACGGTTTCCCAACAGCTGCATTACATCGGGGCTTGCCCTCCCCTTTGTCTGTTTCCACCTGCGCATCCGGGAGGATCGGGGCCAGCTTTCGGAGGAGACGCGTAAAACCGGGCCTCAGCCACAGCGTCAGCCTCAGATCCTCCACCTGTGGGTCCCAGGCGGAGTGGGAGAAGGGAGCTGGGTTCTGCCTGCTCTCCGGGGAATGCAGTTCCTCGGAGGAGGTGGAGGGAGAGCTGAAGGCGTGATGACGTCATTTCTCATCTCTGCGAGGTGCACCAACCCTGCCCGTCCTCCTCCGCACAGGCACAGCCTCTGCCAACCTGCAACCCGGCGTCCCCCTCGCCATTCTGGAGGAGCCGATGGCGCAGAATACACGTAAACCAAACAGGAGCACGGAAAAGGCCTGTGCTTCATTCCTCCGTTTTTTACAAAACAGAGCAGGACAAAAGATAGCTCCGTTTACACTTTCTCTCGGTATTGTTTGCAAGCCAAACAGCGGCGCTCGACAAAAATCATCTCCTTACAAACGTTCGTTTCGGACATCTGCTTTTGATGGGTGCTCCTTGCGTGGGTTTAGGGGCCTGATGGGGACCGCGGTCCAGGCTCGCCCCTTGCTTAAGATCAGGGTTAGATCTGCCTGCCACCCACTCTGTGCAGGTTTAAGTCACCTCCTCCACAGCGCTGGATACTCCGGGAGGAAGTTCAGTGAGGCGGGACTGTGGAAGGAATAACCATCGTCTCGCCTCTGCACCAATGGCTGGCGAGGTCAGATTCATTTTCAACTGCCAGACTCCTAGCACGCTGAAACGGCATTGCCTCTTTAAAATTTTTATTTATCGATTTTCTTTAGGGAGAGGGAAACATTGATTTGTCATTCTACTTATTTTATGTATTTGCTGATTGATTTTTGAATGTACCCTGACTGGGGACCGAACCTTGGCGAATCTGGCCGAAGCTCTAACCTATAGAGCTACCCGTCCAGGGTCTGAAACCGTATTGCTTTATATACAGACCATCTACCACAGTGAGGCGCTGTCAGGCACTGGGAAGTAGGTATGGATGGATGAGTGTACACACACCTCCTGTTTGCAGCTCCCCCACCCACCATCCCCTCCCCCAGCACAAAGACGACAATTGGAGGTTCTTGCCCTGGTCGCAGCTGGGAGGAGAGAGCAGATTCCACAATCCGCTCACAGGCCTCAGAGACATAACATAACTCGCCAACTATTTCTCCCTCCGGACAGGACAGGCTGCGGGTGAGGACAGCTGTCTCTTCATATGGAAGCGAGCACTTCATCATGACTCCGCCAGACCGCGATGGAGCAAGGGGGATGAGAGATGGCTTTATACTGCAGACCAGATGCTGACCACGAGCAAATTCCTCTTCAAGAGAGCGAGCGCCTCTTTCCCTACCCTTGCAACTCGAGAGCAAACCAAAACCCCAGCAGCCTACTAACTTGCCAGCAAGCCTACGTACTTGCTAGTGGGATACAGACCAGCTCTTAATCCGAATTCCTTAGCTATACACAGCCCCATTCATTGAGAACGACCAGTATCCGCACCCCCCACCCCCGCCCGGGGTGGGGCCTTTTGAGTTCCTATAATGAAGCAAACCTGTTCTCAGATGCATGCGGTTGTTCCCGGATTTCTGTTCTCAAGCGTACAATTCTGAGGGTGTCGGGGACGTTCATGGAAAACTGAGTTGTGATAAAGCCATTTTAAAACAGCGTGTCCAAAAGGGAGCCTCTCCAAGCTGTGCTTCTGTTACACATCAGGGTTAGAGGCAGTGGAAGCGCTCCTGACCCGTCTCCAGAGCTTCAGAAAATAAATCAGTCACCTCTGCTCCGTTCCACAGGCTGACCGAGACCAGGGCACCCAAAGGCACAAGGAGGTGACTCGGAATTGCTGGTGGATTACTTCTGCTCCCGCAAGTTGAAAAGTGAGCATGTTTGCTCCTGGCCCTGATTGTGAAGGCTGTTCTTATTCCTATAAGGACTTAATTTGATATTAAGTACACTTAAGAAATGTGGCTCACAGAGGAAAGAGCGGTGATTCTATAAAAGTGACATTGAGTGTTTCAATGAAATCGATAAACATGACTCTAAAGCAGCGCTGTCTAATTGAAATAAAATGCAAACCATACATGTAATTTTATATCTCCCAGTAGTCACATTTCAAAAGAAACAGGCAAAGTTCATTTTAATATATTTTATTTAACCCAATATATCCAAGCTATTAGCATTTCACCTATAATAAAAATGTATTGAAATATTTTATGGCTTTCTTTTTTGAGATGGGGTGGGGGGAGGGAGAAAGAGAGAGAGAAACATCAACCAGGGACTGAACCCTGACCGGGAACTGAACCAGTGACCTTTTGCTTTGTGAGACAACGTCCAACCAACCAAGCCACAGCGGTCCGGGCTACATTGTTGGGAGGTTTTTTTGTTCTTTTTTGGTACCAAGCCTTGGGACTCTCATGTGCATTTCGTGCTTCTAGGACATCTTATTTCTGATGAGCCACATTCCAAGCGCTCAGTAACCACACAGGCAAGTGACAGCTGCATTAGACAATGTAACTGTAAAGAATTGCACTTCAGGGCCCTGGCTGGCATAGCTCAGTGGATTGAGCACAGGCTGCAAACCAAAGCATCGTAGGTTCGATTCCCAGTCAGGGTACATGCCTGGGTTGCAGGCCACGGCCTCCAGCAACTGCACATTGATGTTTCTCTCTCTCTCTTTCTCCCTCCCTTCCCTCTCTAAAAATAAATAAATAAAATCTTTAAAAAAAAGAATTGCACTGCAAAGAGTAGGTACCACTATCATAGATTGGGGAAAATACTTCATAGTCACTAAACTCCGAATGTGCTGCAAGGATCTAGAAGTTCTCCCTCCACACTGAAGGAAGTGAAGTTGGAAATTCTCTACTTTTCATCATGGGTGTGACTAACGCAAGAGAGAAAACCAGGGACTCAAATCAGCGAAAACAATAGTCCGAGAAGAGTCCTTGGTTCAATGTCAGAAAACCTGTCCAATGAACATAGGTCTGAAGTCAAATGGTTAACGGGAACCACACAGCTTTACTTTTAATGATTTGTTAATGTTAACCAGATTTTTAAAAATGTATTTAAGACCTTCATTAACAGGTGGTGCTAAAGGTTCATTGTTTTAAAAAGATCAAGTTGTAAACTGTTCATCATAAATCAAAACTGAGGCTCTTAACAATCTCAACTTGACTAGATAGGAAACAATTTTAAAACCTTTAAAGAAGTATTGAGCAAAAACCAGGCTTAAAAAAAAACCATTTTTGTCACCACCAAAAAAGGACATCTTGAGGTAAACATAATAAAAACACTCACTGCCCGGATGAGGCGGCTAGTTCGAGTTAGCTGGGTAACGGGCAGAAAGCAAGCATGTAAGGCCCTCGGCTCCAATCTTTTGTTCATTTCTTACAGCTGGAATTTCCTGCTCGTTTCTCCTCATTGGATGACCAAACTGGATAAGGGTAGAGACGGGGAGCCTGCCTTTGTTTAGCCCCACCCCGTGCAGCTGGTGGGCGGGCCGTTTTTGTCTCTGCCATCCTGTGGTGCAGGGTTTTCCGGGTGTCTGCATTAGAAATGAAAGATTTCTCGGGTTTCCTTGGGTCTCCCCTCTTGGATTTCCTTATCTTTGTCATCGCAGTCTTTCATAGGCTGTCCTGGGCGAGGCAGGCCCCTGCAGACTTCATACATACTCTGTCCCACCATCTGCCTTGTTCTTGGCACCCTGGTTGTCAGCGCCTCCAGCCCTCCTCTCTGCACAGGACGGCTGGGATGCTTAGATACTGGGATGCTGGGATACTGATGCCGTGCCCACAGGGTCTCTGCATATAGGAAGGTGGGTGGGCACTGTGGCCTGGGCATTGCAGGGCCTGGCCTCAGGGAGCCATATCCGATTCCTCATTCTTTTCCCCACTCTCACTATTCTGGTCATTCTACTGGTCACTGCCTGGCAGACCCCTGCGATGTGGGTAGCGTCTACAAGGCTCACATCTGCTGCACATGAATTTCCTGGCTCTCCCTGGAGCTCCAACAGGACCTGGAATGTTTGCTGCCTCAGCACCGCCTTCTCCTTCCACAACGCCAGACTCCACCTGCTCTCCATCCCCTGCACTGCAAAGGTGCTTCTGGGCGACTCTTCTCTGTGGCCGTCTGCTGGACAAACCCTGGCTTACACTCCTGTTGATGCAACTATATCCGTTTCCCGCACTGGACCTTTTCACTGTTCTCAAAATATCCATTGCAGTGGCCTTTCTGTCCCTGCTGGCTGGTGCCAAAGATGTGAGGCTGCTGTGGGCCGCCGCCTGTGGGGCCAGGCTGGGTTTGGGCGTGCCGCTCAGGTCACAGGTCACGCTGACGGCGAGTGGAGGAACTGGGCCAGCAACAGCTGCGGGGCCTCTCGGGGGTCTCTGGGGTCTGCTCCTGCTTTTTTTGATTACCCCCAAATTCACGGGCTAAAAGAGTTTCTATTATACTGGAAGTGCCATCAAAGTAATTAATTTCAGTTGAATTCAACAAATATTCACTGAAACTCTTTATTATCCCTGACCCCAAGGCCAACCAAAGCTCGTAGGTGGCAGGAGACAAAAAATAAAAACAAATGCAACCAAACACGTCACAAAAAGTCAAAAGATAGAGAGATCACATTTGATCAGAGAAACAGACAAATATTCCATGGGAAAAAATGGCATCTGAGATAAGGTTTGAGGAATGAGTAGATTTTCATCACAAAGATAGACAGAGAGAGCCCGTTTGCAAGCAGAGATTACAGCATTTTTCTGATAGGCAATTTTCTTCTCAAAATTACCAGTACCTGTTTGTTAGAAGGTCCCATAAGAAAGATGTGGGGCTTTTCACTGGTCACACATTCAGCAGGGGCGGGAGGAGGGTGGTGTCCGGTGTGGGAGGAAACCAAGTGGCCAAGGCTGGTTTAGTGCACAGTGAGTGGTCGGGGATTCCACAGAGAGAGGCGAGGGCGGTAGGCAGGTTCTGCTGGGCAGGGGTTGTTGTAGGAAGTCAGAAGCTATAGACAATAGTCCCAGCAGCAGTGCATACAGCAGCTCAGAATGAGGAGAGGCTAAGAGACCCGAGACAGTCTGGAAAAGTCCAGGCTGGGACAATGCACCTAATTTAAAGCTCACACCCAGTGTGTTAATGCTGTAAGCTGGGTGTGTAACTTTGCCCTCTGGGCCTCAGTTTCCCAGCTTACTGGGAGTGCTACAGAGATTAAATGAGGTGGGGTCAGGTAAGGTTCTTTGCCAACTCTGAGCACTACTCAAATTCAGGTACTATCCCTGGCTGATGTGGCTCAGTGGACTGAGTGCCAGCCTGCGAACTGAAAAGTTGCTGGTTTGATTCCAGGTCGGGGCCCATGCCTGGGCTGCAGGTCAGGTCCCCAACTGGGGGCGTGTGAGAGACAGCCGATCAATGTATCCTTCACACATCGATGTTTCTCTCCCTCTCTTTCTCCATCCCTTCCTACCTCTCTAAAATACATAAATAAAATCTTTTTTTAAAAATTTATATGCTAGATATTACTGTCATTATCATGACTGTTGGAATGATGCTAAATGTATCCTTTTATGAGATAATAAAATCCTGGAATCGAGTGGCAATAAAGCATTGATTGAATGCAAGAGGAAACAGAAGGAAAAGATACTGACCAGAAGAAACCAAAGCCGGTTGTTGATTTGATTGGTGGGGGAGGGGGCCACAGAGCTAAAGATTAAAAAGAAATTCTTCTCCATCAGTGACGGTGAAACAAACCTCAATGTATGGGCTTGCAACCATCAAAACAGTAGCCTGTGTCACCAAAGCCACCATGTGGCTTGCATTTTTTTACCCCATTCTACATGCCAGTGTCCCCAACTTCTACTAGCGATCAGGAGTTTCCTTTCTCCCCTGTCCTGAGACTACAGGGTGGGACGCCGAGAAGCACGTGGTTTGGTGGGCGGAGACGTGCTGCCGCTCACCAGCTCCTACTTTCAAGGACAGAAATGACAAATGGAACGCTGAGCCGCTACTCCTTGGACAGATAAAATATGCTCTAGAAATTGATAGGATTCACACCCACCATTCTCCTCATTGCCGGCCACCAATATATCAACTGTCACCCAGTGATAATAGCCCACAACTGCCGGCGGCGACGCTATTGATTTCTTCCAGTCAGCGCTCGCCGAAGTTGTGTGCGTACAGATCGCTCTAACGCTGAAGCCCAAATGGATTAAATATGTTTCAGGAAAAAACCTTCCGTTTCCAGGACAAGAGTTTTTCCATCCTTTCATTAGAGCCAACTTTTAAATAAGACTTCATTAAATTGTTTATAAGGAGGAGGCATCACTGCCCCAATCCCTTGCTTATACAAGAAATAATAATCTGGGTTGGTGCTGATTATGTGGCCTTTCTCAGTTCTCCACAGTAGGGGCTTGTCACGAGTACGCTGAATTCTGGAGGAAGAAGAGGTAGCCAATCACAAGACGGCAAGGAGACTGAGACACAAGCATTACAACTTCTGCAAATCCAGGTGCACATACCTTTCAAGGTCATCCATTGTTCTGAACTATGTTGTCCAACTTTCCCCCACGAGAATGGATACTAGAGCATGAACTACATTTGCTAAGATCTATGATCCAGGAGCAGGCCAGGCCCTAAGGAAATTATGAAGTAGGAAAAATTATAGCTTTAATATCCTTGGATCTCTCTTTTGAACATTTTCTTTACCTGGCTACCCAACCCCCCATCTCTGTGGCCTGATAGATCTTCTCTCCTCAGTGATGCCCCACAACCAAGACCTTTCTTTTCTTATCCTGGTTTATCACTATGTGTATACCCTGTATTCTGTCCAATAAAAGACACAGTAACTCCCCATGAATGTTAAATGGTAATTTAAGGTCTGTGGCCAAAGAGATTTTCATACTCTTCAAATCACATGCTCTAACATCGCCTGCAAGGTGTTGTACAGGTAAAGAAAAATATGCCCAAGTTCCTGGTGGACCACAAACAGCTCTGGGAGTATAAGAAATTATTATGATTTCTCTGCCTGCATGAAGGGCCCCCAGTGTGTGGGGGCTGGCACATACTGGCTGATACTGGCTGACACTGGCTGACGGTGCACAGCTCTTCCCCCAGCTCCACATTCGATGGCACACTGATATCTTGAAACCAGCCATGGTGAGAGCACTGACACCATGGTAACCGGCAGGCGCTACATGGCCCGGCTTCCTCCTGCAAGCCCAGAGAGCCAATTTACCAGCACATCCTGCATGAGATCATCCTTATGTAGGAACAGACGTTGTCTTCAACTTTTTGGTCCCTGCGCCTTTGAGTGACCCCATTTCCCCCGTCAGTTTCTCTCGCCAGAATAACAGAGAGAATCTGGCTGTGCCCATGCAGGTCTCAACACACTGCAACAACTAGGTCCGCCATGTCTTTCCTGCCCGCTGGCCTTTGGGGGCAGCTCCAGTGCCTGACACACAGAACATGAAATACATGCGGCAATTCGATGAGCACACAGCACGCACAGAGACACATTCCATGCATAGACATGTGCTAGCATGGGCGCGCGTGAGTGCACACAGACACATACATGCACACACACACCTGTGTCTCAGATAATGTTAAAGAGAAACTTATTTTAAAAATACTTCAGTAATAAAGAACCATTTTATTTGTGATGTTAGAATATGTACATGGTTTACTACCATAGGCCTAACATTCCTGGAGAAACAAGTATTAACAACCGACAGGGTAAGAAGCTATTTAATTAATGTAGAAAAGCATGTTAAGGTACTCTTATGTTCAACAACCTCTTGGCAAAAGAACCGATTTTCGAAACACGAGTTATTCAAAACATTGTTTGAAGTCCTCAGGCTGCGCCATTAAGCTTAATGAACAAAATTGTCCAACCTCGCCTCCTCCCTGCTCCCAACTCGAGAACCACTACCGCTCTCCTTCCTTCCTCGCACGCCATTCACCCCTCAGCTGGCCTCCTGCAAACACGCCCGGCGAAAAGGTCGCGGGGGACCTCCCACAAGCCCGTCCCCAGGCCACTCAGCCTTCCGAATCCCTCTGTGGCGTTTGGCACGCTGCCCTGTCCCGTGAGTCTCACCCTGGCCACGTTCAACTTCCCCCGGCTGCCGGTGTGTAGCAGCACGCATGCGCACCCACATCCCAGTACTCCTCCAAGCCACCGCTGGCCCTGCGGCTCCTGGCTCTCGCTTGCCCTTGTTCTTTGCCTCTTGACGCCTGGGTGTGGCGTAAATGAACACATATTTCATAGCCACACGCACACTCAGGTGCACATGCACACGCATGCGTCAACACACGCGTTCTCTTGCACACTCCTCGACTCACCTGGGTGTGGACTTCTCCCCTGCCTTCCAGAGCACCTGGTTCTCTCTACTGCAATGGCCCTCCCTGCCTCTAGGGGGCAAACGGTGCCCCAGTCCCAGCGGATGCGCAATGAACAGCCCTTCCTAAACGTCCCTCCGGTAAAGATCCGTGAGCCTCCCCTCACCTGCGCTTACAGTCTTGGCTGGAGGCCTCTCCCTTTTGCCTTTCTTCTACGGGCACTGCCTTCGGCCTTCTCTAGTCTCCCTTCCAGAATCATCCCGTGCAATTCCACAGTTGTAACTGTCACCTATGCACACTCGTAACTCCCAAATACGAATCTGGACACCGGAACTGAATCTCCATTTGCAGATTGCATGGGCACCAAAAATTCAGCAGGTCCCACACCAAACTTTTTCTCTCCTCCCTCCAAGGTCGTTTACTCCCCTGTTAACACCACCACCCAATCCTAACTAGTCCAGTGAGAGTTCCCAGAGGCACCGTGATTCCTCCCTCCCCCCAACCTCCGTTCGGTCACTAAACCCCGGGCAATTCTACATGAAAACAGATCTATTTCTCCACTAGGTTCTCTGCACGACTAGCACCTGCTGCCGTAGTTCCCACGCTGGGTACTTCCCACGTGAACCAGCACAACCGAATGCTGACTGATGCCCCCCACGGAGCCTTCCTTCCCTAATTCACCTGCCCCCCTTTGTGAGACTCGCCTTTCTGAACCCCACTATGGCGATGCCACTCCGCGGCACTCCCCATTACCATGTGCGAAACAGCAAGGTGTACCCGAGGTGACCGGACGCCTACATCAGGATCACCCAGGAAGCTGGCTTACACCATCGATTTCTGAGCCCCGCTGCAAACTGAATCAAATCAGTGGCCCCAGAAGTCTACGGGGTCAGCCGACTCCTGGGAAAAGCCTTCAACTGGGTAAACGTGGAGAACCACCGGCCCAGCCTCACCCGCAGGGTGTGTAAGGTTCCTCATCATCTGGCCCCAGCCGACCTTCTCGATCCTGTTTTCCCAGCCCCTTCACCCCATGCCCACTTGCCTATGTCTTTGTACCGGCTGCTCCTTCTGCCTGGAAGGTCCTCTGTTCTTGTGCTGCCAAATCTCACTTGGGCTCAGCCCCAAACTCACTTCCTCTGTGACATCGTCCATGGTCCCTCTGAGACTCCTAGTCCTTCTGGACCTTATATCTTACCTTTACGATGGGGCATCTTACTGGATTGTAGTCACTGTTTTAGTATGGGTTTACTTGTGAGCCCAAGTACTTATGATTAAGGGCAAGACCGGGTTTTGCTTTTTACTCCCAGTGTCCGACACATAGTAAGTGCTCAATAAAATGGTTTTTGAATAAACAACTGAATCAAGAAATTTTGCCTTCTAACACCACAGTACCAACATCAGACCCTGCAGAGAGCGGCATTTAGAAAACACTTCAATCTGACTAAAAGTGCTGAGCACTGCCTGACAAGTATGAAAGTGCTATGCTTCCCATCAACCGAGAAGACCCACATTCACTCCCGACATCCACAGGATGTGACAGGGAGACATGGGTCTCTCTAGATCCCTCTTCCCGATCCAGGGCAAAGACACCGTTCAGCGAGCATGTGTTCACAGAGCCCATCCTGGACAAGCCGACAGCTAAGACCTAATCCTCAGACCAATACATAACAAAAGCTCATGATTGAAAAAGCTGAGTGGTGGGGCACCAGGCAGAGATACCCAAAAAACAAGGCTCTGGATGGGACTGGTCACCTGTCATCTGTCCGACCCTTGACGGCATTGTCTGGACAACCCGTGAGTCCATGGATTCGTCCTGCGGCCTGGGGATAGGAGCGGAGGGGCAAGAGAAGGAAGCCACATGGTCCTTTCTTTCTAAGAGCCTACAGTCTGGATAGAACTACCTAAATGTTGCAGATGGCAAAAATCGAAGAATAAAAGTTAAGCAGCATGGTGGAAACTGCAAATCCACCCAATGTGGAGAAAGCCCACAGCTGCTGAGGGAATGCAGGGAAGAGGAAGAGATGAGGTTCCTCTGTAACCACAGGACACTGCACTGGAAGGGGCTGGGGGACCACCTAGGTCGGCAGCCCTGTCGCTTTTAAAGTAAAAATGAAATACTGGAGGAAGTGACTTTTTCAAAGCCCATTCCCCAAACAATTTACTTAACCAGGAAGGCTTCCAGGTAAAAGGGCGGTACATCTGGAAAAAGAGAAGGTGAGTTTGCTCAGGGATATGTTGGAGGAGGAAAGATCATAGGTCGGTGGAGAAAAACGAAGAGGCTTTTGAGGACCAATAAGATGCAGGTGAGCAGGTTTCGGACGACAAAAGCAGAACCTGCTAGCGTGGAGCAGACGGGAGCCGCGAGCAGCGAGCAGCGAGGGTGAGGTGCCATGTGAGAGGCGGGGCCAGGCTTTGTGAATGGAAAGTAGCCTCCGTCAGAGGAAGACCAGGGTTTAACGGGATCGCAGTTGATTTCCTGTGCTCCGCGGTGAATTCCTGAGCGGGCAGAATGCAGTCCCATTCAATCACGCGCTGCTGAAGCCGAGGCGCCTTGGAGGATACCACTGAACTCATCTTGCAGAAGAACAGCAGGCCTTTGCAGACACACGGACTCTGGCTTCGAAAGCAGCCCTGCCCATGGGTCAGTCCTGCGTCCTGTGTCACCCACAGAGGCTCTCTGAACCTGCATTCCCTTTCCCCTAAGATGGAGACATGGCCACCCCACAGGGTTGCTCTAAGCCTGAGGTTATCACATGCTGTCAGCACTCGGCCCAGGGCTGAGCCATGCGAGAGGTTCAGTGAATGCTTTCTTCTCAGCCTTTGGCCCTGAGGAAGGAATTGACCTGCCCAAGGTCACAGAGCCCAGGGGCAATGGAGCTAGAGCAGGAACCCTGTGTTCAGACTTGACCCCCGGGGCTCCCTTCCTAAAGCAGGTCAGCCCCTCAGGGACGCCCCAGCCAGGCTCCCTCCCGCAGAGGACGAGGGTAGTTCTGGAACTGCCAGGAGAGATGGGGAATCCACACCCAGATCCTCATCCCCTCCTCCTCCTCCTCCAGTTTGTCTCTAGTGGGCTTCCAGCCTTGATGAAGAAACAAGCCCAGCTCAGCCCGAGCCAAGTGCCTCCGTTGGTTAGAGTGCCATCCCCATACACCAAGGATGCCAGTTCCATCCCTGGTCCGTCAGGGCACATCAAGGATCAACCAATGAACGCATGAATAAGTGTCAGGCTGCCTGGCTCCCTGGGCATCAGGGAGAGGGACCCGAGAATCCTGCTTCTCTGCCCCTTGCGTGCCCAGCGTGTTTCGATCTCCAAGGCTGCAACCAGGCAGAACCTCCCAGCCCAGACTCCCACGGGGAGGCATTATCCGCCCGTCCATCCTCACGAAACGACCGAAGCGCAGGCATGGGGAGACCTAGATGGCGGCTGAGCACCAAGCCACCAACCCAGTCACGGGAGACACACCCGATGCTGGCATCTTAATGACTGGGAGCGGGTACCGAGACAGCCAGTGACATCACCTGGTCGCAGCTCTTTCGGTCTTGACTGGCAGCATCTGCACACCGGGTGAGGGAGGCTCTGGCACTGACAGCTGACCTGTCATCAGAAAAAGGCGAAAACAACCAGTTTCAACACCATCGGTGGGGTTTTGCTCAGTGCTCCAGGTCCATGTTCAGCACAGCTTCCTCCTCCTGCCGTCAGACCTCCGGCCTCAGCTGGGGGATGGCTCTCCGAAGGACAGGGTGAATTTGCCAGGAGCTGGAGCAGGAGGTGAGGCCGTGATTGGCTGTGTGATGTGCAGGTCCGCCTTCCGTAAACCCTCAGCGCCGGGTGATTCTCAGCCTGTGTGAAGTCTGCACTGTGGGGTTCAGGCCAGGGGTCTGACCTCCCCCACTTGGCTGCCCCTTCCCCATCTGTGTGCTGTGTTCACCCGAGGGTCCCAGGAGCAGGGAACACCACAATGGGGGTGCTGTAATGGCAGGTACCCCCCGTGACAGGCTGGCTCTGGGTCAAACGATGCCATCTCTGCCATCCACTCCCTCACCCACTGCAGGCTCAAAACACACATGCCCCATGTCTGCAACACCTCCAGCCCCCCTGTAACTACGGAGGAGGCCCTGGACCAAGGAGCCAGGGCAGACGACAGCACACAAGGCAAGGACCATCAGTGCGGCATGAGGGTGGACTTCACAGCAAAGGGCTGAAACCTGGGCTCTAATCAGAACATGGATGAAACACGAACCACAAAGTCAAGGACAGAGATAACTTTAGCGGCGGCAGGAAATTAGAGTTCACAGGGAATCATGGCAATATTGCAGTGACTTACCAAGTAACTTTTTAAAGTTGAACTTTCTTTCAAAAGTAACCTTTCTGGGATCCCCAAATATATAGATGAGATAACAATAGAACTCTGGTTGAAGAGGAGCCTGCCCACTCATTTTCTTTCATTCTCCTCCCTCCTTCCCTCCCTCATGGTATCCCTATGGCACCCCAGGGAAACAAAGGACACCAGAGTTAACCGGAAACTCCTGCCCTGTGAAGGAAAGAAGTGAGTGCAACAGTCAGGATGAGGCAGGCTGTGCTGTGTAACAAACATCACCCAAAATGTCAGCTGCTTAAAACAACAAAATATTTTCTCCTCATCCACACAAAGTCTACTATGGATTTGGATAGCTCTTCAGGGCAGCTGCCCCCCATGGGGCAGCTCCAGGGCAGTCTTGTGGCACCTCCACCCCAACACATGCCTCCATGTCCCTGTTCCCAAGTGCTTCAACCCAGAAATGACAACAGTCACTTTTCATTCTACCTCATGCAGGGGAGCTGAGAAATATAGCCCTCTGCATGTCCAGGAAGGGGTGGAGAGGCAGAAATGCTGATATACTGGTGAGCTTTAGTCACATTTACCCCAGCGAATAAGGCTCATTACGGGAATAAGTCTTGTATTACATTTACCGAGTGCCTTTCACTACAACCTGTAAAACAGCCCTGCACACATTTTCTGGATGAAGAGCCCCAAGTGAACAAAGAGAAAACCTGAGACTGGTCCAAGGTCACACAGCTAACACTTAATTGACCCTGTACGTCCCAATTCCAGATGCAGGGCCCCGGTCACTATAGCTGAGCTCCAGGGAAAGGGAAGAAAGGGTCGCTGAAGAGGAAGCAAGCTGGACTGGTCAAATGAATGTGTATGCAAAAAGAAACTTTAAAATTCACTCCTCCAAGTTTTCTCACTCAGAGTGAAGGATGTGGAGGCTCAGTGTGGCCAAAGGGCAGGGCTGGGGAGAGCGAGCAGAGCGGGGAAGAGAACTCGGTGCCCCCACCCAGCTCAGTCCACCTGTGTAAGACATTCTGGCAGCGAGCCATCCCGCTGGAGGTGTCAGGTTGGCAGATTGCGAATCAGGGCCGGACTGCAGGGGGAAAGTTCGCAGGACACAAGGAAACGTGCACCATCAGACACAGCGATCTGCGTGCTGTTGGCAAAGTACTCCTGTCATCCCATCTGCAGGCAGAGGCTCACTGGGCAAGGTGCCCTGGGCAGGAATGATGTCACCCTGGAGTCATGTCGTATGCAGTCCCTGGAAGACCCAGGGCATGTCCTCAGCAACTCCACCGGATGAGGCATCTGGTCCAGACAGGGTGGGATTGGGGTCACTCCCCCAGCTGCAGGGTCCAGCCACTGGGAGTAGGGACACAGGGAGCACGCCCACCTGCCACTGGCCCTCCTTCTCACAGCCCGAAGCTTGGCCCCAGACAGCTCCAGCCGGCCCATTGCAAACCTCTGCTCTCTGGGCCTTGGGCAACTGTGAGCTCAGATAAATTCATAATCCAGGGAGTTCAAAGGAAATTGTGTTGCCTTGAGGGAGGCAGGAAGGTGTGGCCATCAGATTGGAGGGTGGTCTTGCTGTCAGCAGTGGGACTACTGTCAGGGCCTAAATAAAAAGGGTAGTCATCCACCCCCATACACACACTGTCAAAGCCAAGTTCAGAGCAGCGTTGCCACCCCAGCAGGTAACAGGAAAACAAAGAGTTATCACGAGAGACACCAGGGTCTAAGAGGTGAATTGACAGGGAGCAGAAGGAGAGGGACCAGGGAGAGCAGTCCACAGGCATCCTGGGTGAGCTGGGCTCTTCCTGGGCTCACCCTGCTGCTCCTCTTCCTGCCCCAGCCAGGGCAGACTGAAGACACTAACCCCCCGCAGCCCTCCCTCCCGCATCCCTGTGAACCCTGCTGCTGGACTTGGGGCAGGTGTCCTTGTTTGGCGACGTCCCTTTCAGGCAACAGTCCCTCTCCCCTTCCTAAAACTCTCAACTGCTTTGAAGCTCAGGCCGTCAGGCCTGCTGCTACTTCTCATGGTTGGAGGCATCCATCTGCCGGGGTGCTCCTCCAGCTTTGATGCGCCTACTCACCGCATCACCGAGGAGCTCACTAACTGCGATTCTGCTCCAGCAGAGGTGGGGTGAGGCGGCTGAGGCCAAAGATTCTGCATTTCTAACCAGCTCCCAGGCGAGATGGACGCTGCTGGTCCAATAACGTACTTGCAGCCAAGATCCGCAGGTCTCTGAACCACCCTCGTTTTCTCCCCATAACTTTATTTTTAACTCCAACACTCCTCCTGTCCTCATTCTTTGTTATTTGAACATATACAGAAACAATCCTTCCCAAACCCTGGCCTCTCAATTCTTTGCTTTGTTTCTCCTTTAATTATCTAATCTTCCACCTCCCCTCACTTATCACCTCGCTGGATTGTATCATAAACCTTGTCTTCAGCAGTATTTACAGCTCCTCTGTGATCTTAATTTCATGCAGCTTACACTCAGTACACTAATCCGCTCCTACTCATTTCCTGCCTCCAACAGCGCCGGGACCCCACTGAGAACTCCGGTGCACTGCGACTACAGCATTTTTCTTACCCCACAGCCTCCACCCCCCGCACCCAGCACGAGTGTTTGTGTCCCTCCAAAAGGTTTGGTGATAAGACTATAATCACTCTGTTGAACACGTCACTTCCATGGTGCATCCCTCACCTGGCAAAGCCCCTAATTTTATTAATTCAACTCTGTTTGTTTTGTGCACGCCAAGCGTGTGGGTGGAGAAAAACACACGGGCACGGTGAGTGGTCTTGGTTTCATTCATGACTAGTCATCTCCGCTGGGCTGCTCCGTGGTCCCAGCCCATTCATTTCCCTGCTCTCCTAAATTACTATTTCATACCTTCTACTCGCCTCTGCCTTCTCTCCCCTCCCTGCTCTTCCAAGTCAGCTGAGGACCTTGTTTTTTATTTCATCGAGGCAACCAAAGCAATCAAAATAGACTTTCTGGAAGTTTCACCTCCCTGTCCCTGAGCCCATGTACATTACCCTCCCCTCCTTACTATGGATTCACTTCCCCAGGTTGCTGTTGAAGGCCAGCTCTGCCACTGGGCACCAGAACTTGGCCTTCTGGTCTACCCAAGGACAGTGTTCCAGCAAAGCGCCCCTCTTGCTCCTGCATCAGCAATTCTCCCCTGTTCGCTCAGTCACTCCCCACAGCACACACACATGCTCTCCAGCTCTAAAAGCAAAATAGAAGCCAAAACACCAAAAACCTCCTCTGATGACCCCCAAGCCCTTCCCGTTAGCCCCTTATTTTTCTGCTCCACCTACTTACAGCACAACTCTTGAAAGCTTTGCTTACAGTCCTCTCCATCCTGCTCCTCTCGTTCTGATCTTTCTTTGTTGTGTTGGAAGTATACTGTATCATACACAGAGGAAAGTGCATTAAGATGTGTAAGTACCATTTAAAAATAACTCTGATGCAAACACTACTTGACCTATCCACTTGAAAGTCTAATAAGCATCTTGGACCTTCTACGCCCAAAACAGAACGCTTGATTTTGACCCCTCGCTCTGATCCTCTTATCGTCTTCTCCATCTTGGGAAATAGCAATTCCATTCTTCAAGTTTGCTCGTGTTAAAAAAGCAGACATAAAAAAAAGGTAAGCACTCGTGTGTGGAATCTAAAACAGAAAGCAACAAACAAAACAAAAAACTCATAGACACTGGCAACAGCGTGGTGGACACCAGAGGGGAAGGGGAGTGGGGGCGATAGAGGAGGGTAAAGGGGGTCAAATATATGGTGATGGAAGGAGGCTTGACTTTGGGTGGTGGGCACACAGTGCAATCCAGATGACGCCTTATAGACTCTACAGTTGAAACTTATAAAATCATACAAACCAGTGTCACCCCAATCACTCTAATAAAAATTTCAAAAATGTGATCCTACATATAAATCATTATTCCTCTGCTTGAGACATCCAGTGGATCCCTATCCCTGTGTGATAATGAGAATCCTTCCAGTGGCCTCCAAGGCCCCACGACCTGGCCCCTTGTTACCCCCTACACCTCCCTCCACCTGCCACTCTCTTTCTCCCCCTCCATCCCCCACGGGCCCCCTCGCTGGCCGTCCTCGGGCACACACTGAGCCAACTCCCGCCCGGGGCTATGGCTCTGGCACTTCCTTCTGCCTGCACACGCTCCCCTCCAGTGCCCACATGGCCCGGTCTCTCCTCCCCTGCAGGCCTCTGGTCAACTGACAGGCCTAAAGGGCCTTGCCTGGTCAGTCTCAAAGTAGCACCCCAGTGCTCTCCGTCCCCTACTTTGCTTTATTATCTGTTATCATATTTATTACCATCTGGTTATGGAAATAAGCATGATTAAATATTTTTATTTAACTTTAGTCTCCCCTCATAGAATAGAAACTCCCATCCCCAGCACCCAGAACTGTGATGGAATATACATGCTCAGTGAAAATTTGTTTGATGAGCGAATATGCTGGAAAGTCTATTTCTAGTGGGGCTGTTAATTCAACACTAGCCTATCCTGTCTGCCAGAAACTTCTTGATGTCTCCAAATCTGTACAGTGGACATTAGCCACATCTGTCTTCAGCTAAACGGTGTTTAAATACTTAGCACTCTATCTAACTCATATTAGGGCTTGAAATATGTTCATTTTCTTCCCTCCTCCCTTTCTTCCCCTTGTCTAGTAGTTAAGAATGACTGTATATCCTAACTTTCCTGGAACAGCCCCAGCTTGCACCTGCTGTCCCAGTATAATTATTAACAGTACCCCTTTTCCTGTCAAAAGGCCCTGCGTAGAATGACTAATGACATGTTTATCCGGGCACTGGTGCCGAGGCGAGCGGAGATGTTGATGTAAGCTGGTTAGAGATAATGACCACGTCCTGGGAGTAAAGGGCATTTTCACATTTGCCCCGCCTGCCTCACAGAGCCCGGATATAAACTGTGGACATTGTAAAGCTCTGGACATGCGGGAAAGTGTTATTAGTACTTTACAGAATGGTATGGTCGAATGGCAGTCTTTAAATCAAAAAGCCGAGGTTGAAATCCCAGCCGGGACCTTATCTGGACTGCAGTCTAGAGAGGTCATGTGACCGACTTCATCTGCAGACTGGGTGGGCACCATCTGGCTGACCGCCCACCCCCAGGTCACGGCGCCTTGCAGGGCAGGTAACAGGTGAGCACTTTGTGAGCTCACTGAAGCTGCCTGATGCTCCCAGGAAACTTGGATGCCTACCAGCCAGGTAGTCTTCCCAGACTTCTTTGGGAGGGTCTCCTCATCCACCCCCCAACCCAGGTGGCGGCAGAGACAAGGGGAGCCCGTGGCTGTCACATCTGGCTGAGCAAACGTACAGGGAGGGGACCCCCCAGAAAGCAGCGTGGTGAGGGCCCAGATGGCGTTTCCTCTTTGTAAACCTCTGCTCCCCAGAGCTGTCGAGCCAGTCCTCGGGAGAGTGGCAAGAGAAACGTGCCAACGGTGTGAAGTCCCAGGAATTCCCTGAAGGAGCATCAGGAGTAGCAGTAGCAATAGGCAACCCCACCAAACCGCTCCTAGGCAGTTCTGCTCCTGCACGCCTCTGAAAAGGGGGCGGGGCATGGTGCAGCGAGGGGTGGGGCCGCTGCGCTGGGGAGAACCTGAGTGCAGCCATTCCGCTGGCTCGCCCTGCACTCGCAGTGTAACACACAACACACAATAAACACAGTGACATTACAAACATATTAAAAATGGTCACATCGACCCCAGAGGGGAGCCTTGATGTGGAAGAAACCAGTGGGGATGGGCTGGTGAGGGCAACCTCTAACCAACCGGGAGCCGAGTTCTCAAGCCTGGGCTGTATGTCCGGCTGCTTCCGCCCCAGGTCTGGAAGCTAGGTGAAGCATGCACAACAGGGACAAGAGCTTCCAAACTCAAGATTATGCCAAAGCATGGAATCTTTTGAGATCTGGTTTGGGGGTAGCCCCAGCTCTGTGTGTGTGTGTGTGTGTGTGTGTGTGTGTGTGTGTGTGTGTGTGAGAGAGAGAGAGAGAGAGAGAGAGAGAGAGAGAGAGAATTCCTCCAGGCATCTCTTCTGAATGATCCGAGTGTAGCTCTCTAGGTGGAAATGGCTTTAACTCAGAAAGTTCAGGTGCTGTTGTGCTTTCTGTTCAGAGGAGTTTTTGGTGGAGATGTTAGGTACATATCAACCAAAGGCCCTACCAAAAGGGATACATCGCCTCGGGACATTCGCTGATGCAGACAGAGAAAACACCTGGTGGAAAGGACACTTCGAGGTCTGGATCCTGGGCCCAGCTCCGCTGAGCGGAAAGCAGAAAGAGAGAGGATCTCCCACGCAAGTCCAGTCCACAGCCAATAATTCCAAAGTGCGTGGTGGGAGCTAACACTAAGAATGACAATCCATACACTTAGCATGGGAAAATACAGTTGTGTCCAATTAAGTAATAAATCTCCAAAGAAATTTGAAGTAAATATATTTGAATAGAAAGGCATGAATTAAAAATGAATGAACATGAAAAGGAATATTTTATATCCTGAAATTGAAAAACTATAGCCATTGGAATTGAAGTGCAATAGATAATCGCACTTCAATTTGAATATAATTTGAATATAATCAAAGAGAGAATTAGTGAATTGAAGGGTAAGACTGAGGGATTCACCCAACACGTCACATACAGGATGAAAAGACAAACTGTGTGTGGAGTGGAGAGAGGGGGACAGAACTTGAAAAGCACTGGTATCAGAATAAGAGTCTTTAAAATATACTGGATATGAGTAGCAGATGGAAAGAATAGCAGGGAAGGTGAGACGTAATATTCAAAGAGATGCAGGCTAAGAACTTCTGAAGAAAGACACAGGTTTTTGGTTGAAAGAGAATTTCATACAGGAAGCATTCCAAAGTGCGAGAGTAAGAAACTGCAAACCCTGAATTCTCTATGCAGCAGCAATATTTAAGACTTGAAGGGTTAAAATTAAAGGCACTGGCTTAGTATTTACAAAAATAATACCTCTGTGATAATTCACTGTGTACTCAATTGCCAAGCAGTAAAACCATGAACATATGAACTGAACACACAACAAGTTCACTGGGAGGGAGAACCATGGGACCGACGAGGAGCGGATCACAGGGAACTTCAGTTTTGTATTTGTGTGTATTTGCATTTTAGAAAAGTAAAGCAAATACGATCTAGTGTTACCAAGATACACAGATTTTTGTATTACTTTGAATTTTTAACTTTTTCAGATAGAAAACTGTTTCAAAGGAAAACACTGTAGATGCGAAATAATCTTGGGGAAAGCAGGAGGATTTTCCCACGAGCTCCTCCGGGGCAAAGACCTGCTTCCCTCCTTCACCTGCGCTCCCTCTGCATTTGGCAACGTGTTTGTCACTCTAGGGATGCTCAGTGAGTATTTCACAAATGAACAAAAACCTGCTTGAACACCTAGCAACACAGGAAAGGCAAACGGGTCTGAAGACAAGCCTTTGCTTGGACCTGTACCCAACACCACGAGACCTTCGTTCTTCCAACCAGCCTCTGCAGGCACTAGACGAGGTGCCGAGGTTCCATACAAATAAGACAAGGCCCCCTTCTCACTGTACCCACACCTAGCGCACCCATGGGACCCCGCAGGCTGGGTACCCTGACAGAACGTCCAGGGACAGCGACTCCGATGATTGAGTCCCAAGGGGTCCAGCTCAATGGTGACATACGGTCATTTCCTTCCAGGAAGTGCTTTTCAAGCATTTTCCTCTTTCTTTCATAAAATCAAATTCCCTTCTGAATCCCTTATGAAGCCAATGATTCTAGTAAAACTGCAAAAGAAAAAAGAAAAAAATGCAAGCAGGAAAGAACAGAAAAAGAGGAGCTGTCCCAATCAATAGGTTTTCCCCTCTGAGATCTAAATGTTTCCCCCAAACACCGCAGGAAAACTGTAGGCAAAGGGAAAATAGATTCCGTTTCTTGGTTTAAAAATGTGTCGCTCTGGAATCCACTGTCTTTGCGAGATAAGCCCTGCGCAGGCGAGGGGCGGGAGCGTGCCAGGGAATGCAGGGCGGGCGGGTACTGTCCCCAAGCAGCCTTAACACGTCTTCTCAGGCTTTGCAGAGATTAGAACTTTTATCACTGGCTCACACACATTAAAAAAAAATGTATTAAGCTGTAGGGGTTTCTTTAGGGCAGAATGGACCCAAATTGTTCCCTCTGTCAGGATGCCGCGAGATGATGCAGCTCAACGCTGAGAGGGAATCCTCACCCCACTGAGCAGAAGCGCTCCCTGTTAGGATGGGACAAGACTCTAGAGGGGGTGGGTTTACGGAAAAATCTAGTTTAAGGAATGGAATGGGGTGTCATGGTTGTCCCGTGATGCAAGGTCTCTGGGCAGAAGAGAAACAGAGGTCACCGAGATCACGCCAACAGAATAAGGGAGCCCAGGGAGCTGGGACGACAGCACGCAGCTACAGGGGGCAGGAACAGGGCCCAGAACCTCGGGGGCAGGACATGGGGGCGGGTGGGGGTCAGAGATGGCGGCCGGCAAACAGCACTGAAGGTTAGGCCACCGTTCTGTGACATAAGAACATGGTGTTTCAGACACGGTCGCTTGTTAAATAATCATCATAGGCTAGATTTCGGCTCAGTGTTTTACAGCCATGATCTCATTTATTCCTCACGACAATTACAGGAAGCCGCTGTCACAATTCTCATTTTGCAGGTGAGGAAGGTGGTGCGAAGCAGAGAGATCAAGTAGCTGGTAAGGAGTAGGGTCATTTTTTTAAACAAGTTTTCCAAATGGATTCTAGAGAGAGGGGAAGGAAGGGAGGAAGAGAAGGAGCAACATCAATTAGTTGCCTCCTGCATGGGGCCCAACGGGGGAACGAACATACAACTCAGGCATGTGCCCTGACCGGGAATCGAACTGGCGACCTTTCACTTTCAGGGAATATGAGCAACCAACTGAGCCACAGTGCCCGGGGCAGGAGTAGGGTCTCAATGAAAACCCCATCCCTCCGGCTCCACAGTGCAGGCTCACAGCCATGCTCTTCCCTGGGCCCCGGTCCTGTGCCGCTTCCCACCACCACCTGCCGGGGTGCGTCCCTGGTCCTGCCCAAGCAGGGCGTGGTCCCCGAGGGGTTCAGCCTGAACCTTCCTTTAGGTTCTGCGTGACAACAGAGCAAGGCCTCCAGGATGGCGACAGTGCCTTGGGGTTTTCTATATCCCTAGTCCACCTGCCGTTTCACCTGCACCCACAGCACCCACGCGCGAGGGTGGACAGGTGAGGAAGTCTAGGCCACGCGGCTGCCTGCCGGCCCGGCTGCGGCGGAGAGCTAGGAACGCCAGTCACCCACCCCCACCGTCTGATCGAGCTCCCGCAAACCCGAGAGGCTGTTTAGAGCCGAAATAAATGAAGCAGGCTCCAACTACCCGTGAAGAACAATTAGGCATCCCAGAACAGTGCCGGGGCTCCAGACCTGACTAGAAAGAGGGGGGCTGCCATCTGTCTCCATGATTAGCTGTTTTCCAAGCACGAGATTAAAAAAAAAAAATCACTGCCAAGGTTGACTCGATCCACAGCAGGAGCTCCTACTAAGCATGGGTCCCTGTGCCAGGGATGGGGGACCCGCAGGACAGGACAGGTCCCTGTCCCCCAGAACTCATTCTGTCTGGAATGATAAGGACGACAAGCCCAAGGGGCCAATCAATGCCAACCAAGTGGTTTGTACTGTCTCCGAAATAGTCCAGAGCAGGCGAGACCCCGCCCCTCGGTGGGTTGGGGGCCAGGGTAGTCAAAGGGGGTCTCTCTTGGGAAAACGATGCTTGGACTGGGGTTTTGAGGCTCAGCAGAGCTCTGGTGAGTAGACAGGAAGGGGACCGCGTGAGCCAAGGCACACAGGAGGACGCGACGGAGAGAAGTTTGCAAAGTTGGAAGAATGGCTGAGGAGTCAGGAGGAGGTGTGTGCCCGCTGAGTCCGAACACTGTTACCAGCTGCATTGCTGCAGACCTTCCCACCTGCTGCACTGAGGACGCGACGGTGTTCTCGGGGAAAGCTGCGTAGGGTCAGGGAACTACGTATGAGTCCTTTGTCCTCCAGGGCAGGAAAACTGCACCCTCCTGGTAAAAGGCACCCCTGTCCTTTCCTTAACAGTTTTGGGAGAGACACCAGCCACTGTTTAAAGCTGCCGGGGGCGGGGGGCAGGGGGGGAGTACATTCCTAGAAATAAGCTGGTATAAGCGTCTCTTCAGACAAAGTGGGGCACAAAAGAAAATATTAAGAAAGGAGCAGAAAAAAAAAGAACCCCGTATCTGTAAGAAGGAAAACAATTTTACAAATTGTAATTGCATATTGGAAGGTACCTCCCGCCGCATGGCAAAAGAACAAAGGATGGCTACAACTGTAGACTGAGCGAGGCTGGGGTGAAGGGACCACAAGGGTTGAGGTGAATGTTGCAGAGCACAGGGAAATGGGTTTGTTTCCTGTGACTCCCGGAACACGTCACCACAAGCTTGGCAGCTGCAAGCAACATTTACTCTCTCGCCGTTTCGGAGGCAAGGAGTCCAAAACCAAGGCATTGTCAGGGCCGACCTCCCTACAAAGGCTCCAAGGAGAAGCCTTCCTTGCGTCTTCCAGCTTCTGGGGGCCCCCCGGCCCTTCCTGGCTCTGGCTGCTGACCTCCCCCCTCCGCCTCCGTGTTCCCCCAGCTGTCCCCACTGTGTGCGTCTCCTCCTCTGTGTCTCGTAAGGACCCTTGTCATTGGATTTAGGGCCCTTCCAGACAATCCAGGATGCTCTCAGAGTCCTTAGCTGAATGACATCTGCAAAGACCCTTTTTCCAAACAAGGTCATGTGCACAGGTTCTAGGATTTAGAACATGGACATATCTTGTCGGGAACCCATTCAACTCACCCGAGAAAATGCAATTCAGTTCCTCCCGGTTGTATCTGGCTTTATTGCTATCAGTGGAAGAGAGAGATTAATGGCAAGTACGATATTTTATTGCTGGTGGGCTCCTTGTAGCCAGGGAACCTCCTGAAGCCCCTGCACTAAGGAGATGGTGAACCTTCTACCCCAGAGAAATTTGTGGTAACTTCGTTGAACTCACGGTGCCCAGTGGCATCATGGGAACGGGCTCTTGAACCTTAGCTTAGCTCCAAGTTTGACAGCCAGGATTTCTAGTCCAGTTCTCCAGCGTCTTCTCCAGGGCTCCCCTGGTCCATACACCCCTCCTCCACACCCACCCACACCCCATAAGAAACCCTCAGAGCCATTACCCGGAAAGACAGGAAGTGGACAGGTGTGCCCTTCCTGCCGGGGGTCCTAGGTCCATGCTGATAGCCTCCAAAGGCAATTGTTACACATTCATCATCTGCAGTAGCCTCCAAGAAAACAGTTAAACCCAGAGAAATCAATACAGCACAATTTTCTTCTGTATAGTGTTTTTTTTTTTCATATACACTGCTATAGAGAAGGTTTCACCCTATTAACATTTTCAGGACAGATGGCAGTGTGTGGTCCAAATGACCAAAACCCCCGCGTGATGGAAAGGCACTTTCTGGTAACGAAATTAAACCGCTCCGTCCCCAGGCTGATGACAGAGACAGGAAGGCGGGGCCACAGGGCGAGGGGACGGTCAAGACCCAGGTCAGTGAGATCCGAAATCACAGCTGCTGCCCCGAGACTCCGGATGGGGGTGGTTTCGGAGGACCCGGGACCTAGCACGGCAGAATTTCCCAACTGGCCCGGATGTGTCCAGTAGGGCTATTTTTAACAATGAGAGTCTGTATACCTATGGCTAAACATGGTTTCACTGTTAGAGCTTGCTAAGACTTTTTGCTATTCCCAGATCAGAAAAAAAACCAAGTGACTAAAACGCCGGCCAATCGCAGCATCTCTGTCTTCCCCCAGAAAGTCTAGTCATTTTAAATCACAGGAAATAGTACCGATGGCACCTCTGATCACTTAGATCTCCGGCTCGCTTTCAGCGTCCGATGTAAGCACTCCACAGCCACACAGTCAGCAAACGTAGAAGCTGGAAAATGCCCCCACATTTACCCTGACCCTCGCCTGAATGATTTATCTGAGGCAACTGAGAGCCAATTCCTCTGCAAATACATTTTCCATGATGCTTCATGTTTTTAGTAGTTTATTAGAACTTTTAAACTCTCCCCAGTGGGAGGGTCTTCCCTGGGTCTACCGTCAGTTTTTTAACTCTGTATATCATGGTTGCCAGTATTGGGTTTTCGAGTTAGACGGGCCTCGGTGCGTCCCCCTCCAGCCACAGGTCGGCCCTCGGACAACCTCCCTGAGCCTCGGCTTCCACAGCTGCGAAAGGAAAGGGGAATGACATCACCACAACGCAAGGGTGAGAACTGGAAGACATCAGGAATCCAAACGTCACCATCGGCACCAGCCACTGTCATCCTCACCACCTCCGCACCGCACCGCACCGAGGGGGCCCGGCTGGTGCCCTCCCTCTGTCCCAAGTCCCCCCGGCCTCACTGGCTCATGACACCTTCCCGCCAACGTTCTCCACGTCCTGCGTGGTGCATATGGGCCGCAAGTGTCCTTTAGAGACAGCCAGAGCAACACTGTCTTATCCCCCGCACGCGGGCTCTGCCGAGTTTGTACTCTCCCTTACGTTTTATTTCCCAGCTTCCTTGCTCCATGATTCTAGCTGCGCCATAAACGAAACATCTTGTGTGGGTTACACCTCGTGATAGATGATTTGATATAATTTCCTGAAAAAGCTACGTATAAATTATGTACTTTCCAAAGGGTAGGCGCATTTGAAATATGCCCAGAGAGGTGGTACGGAAGGGAGCTTGGGGTGAATTATTTTTGCGACGCGCTCATCTGCAATATGGTCTTTCGCTCCCTAGTCTGTTTTAAAAGCCTGAATTTTATTTACCGTGTTTGTTTAAAGCATGACCTCTCTAACGATTTTATCCGGCATTTGTATATTACACCCAGATGGGACAGCACAGGAACTTTTAAATCTTGACCTTAATGCTTCCTCTCTCCCTCTCTCCCTCCAGCTACATTAGGTATATATGTGTCGTTCCAGGGTTACCAGAAAGACAATGAAGAACAGATTCCAAACCGACGATAGAAATCAGTTAAACAGATGACACAAAAGATTTAGGCTACGTCTCTGCTGACAACAGCCAACCTTTCAGAGAATTCTAACACAGTCTTTAAAACACATTTCTTGGGGGAGAGCCAGTCCTGTCATTGTGGTTTAAGAGCACAATGATCATGCTAGTTCCCTCTACTTTGCATACATTTGAATAATCCATTCAATTGGCCCTAACCTCACATATGTAATAATTACTGCAATTCATTAGTCCAAATATATTCCAACCCTATTTTCCAGGCAGGACACACGTGAAATGAGTAACAGGGTATAAATTCAACCAGTTTAATTACCCCCCAGATACTCTTGCACAAAGATGTAGGACGTGAGGCTGTCATCTGTTCCTGGACACAGAAGGGTCAAAATAAATAATCTGGGACTCCATGGAGGACAACTCTGAGCAGGTGGCTGGGACTCGGAGGGCATGCCAAACGCAGTGCCAGATCGGGGGTGCACGTGTTTGGGGTACAGAAAGAAAGAATGGCTTGAGTCATGGCCAGGAGGTGGATCAGGGGGGTGAGGAATCAAATATTTCCACAGGCTCAAGACTGTGCAACCTCAGACCACCTACGGCAGGGCCCTGACCTGCATTATCGCCCCGTGTTGAGCGCTTTGCTAAGCCCGGGGCATGCACCCTTAATCCTCACACCACCCCCTCAGAGATAAGCACTGTCTCTCCACTGCACAGGGGCGGAAATTCCGGCTCAGCAAGGACAGTTTGCCCAAACCCACGCTTCTGCACCCCACCACCCCCCTGCCCCGAGAGCAACAGGGGCCACTCCTACTTTGGTATGCGCAAAGTCAGCCTCTTAACCGGCCTGCACTGTCCCTTAATGGGTCACCCTATCTGCACCCTCTTCATCCATCATTTTCCTGAGGAGCAGACGGCAAGGCCAGGGACCTTGAGATTTCAGCTCTTTCAAACGTCTGGGCGAGAGGCGCCAGCCTTAGGTGGATGTAGCTGCACTAGTCACTGAGGAACAATCCAATGCCACCGCCTCCCAAGAAGCTAGAGCCCCAGCAAGTGACGAGGGCTGGTGCTGGCCACGGTGACGCTGCAGTCACAGCGATCTGACCACGTGCCCTGGCGGTGCTGTGACTCGGGTGCACGTTAAGGGAGCTGGTGTCTGTCCTGCGACTCCCTGCTCTTCCTTGTCACAGACTTTCCCTGACACCTAAGTCCTTTTGAAGACTTTCCCTAACACCCACCCCCTACCTTACTGGGCATGCTGCACACCCACGTTGTTGGCCCAAAGTTTCAAAAAAAAAATCTTTCCTTTTCATGTTTTAATTCAATTTTTATTTATGTTTAGATACTTGTTTTTTATTATAAAGGAACTTTAGTATTTATTTATTTATTAAGATTTTATTTATTTATTTTTAGAGAGGGAAGGAAGGGGGAGAGAGAGAGAGAGAGAGAGAGGGAGAGAAACATCAATGTGTGGTTGCTGGGGGTCATGGCCTGCAACCCAGGCATGTGCCCTGGCTGGGAATGGAACCTGTGACATTTTGGTTCGAAGCCCGTGCTCAATCCATTGAGCTACACCAGCCAGGGCTAGTATTTATTTTTTTAATATATTATCATACAAGAAATTTTATGTAACAAGTAATTACAAAACACAAGAACAGATACAAGGTATTTCAGGTACTACCCACATATAACACACATCCTCATTTTTCCCTCAAAAATGTGGGCAAAAAAAAACTGTGCATTATACACAGCAAAACACAGTAAGTCCTTTCAAAGTACATTCTCGCCTTTAGAAGACCTTTCTGGTCTTCTAAAAGTTTACAGCGTAAGATAACTGATGTGCTAGACATAAAGAACACAGCAATGTAAAATTTCAAATCACTTTCTTTTTTCTCTATGTCTTTCCTTTTGGAACTGGAGATAAAAGTGAAAAATAACAGCAATAACAAGACCGGTTGGGACTCTGACTCAGGAGCAGTGAATCGTGGGTCTCGGTGGTGAGAAGCCACGCCTTCGTTCGTGGGTTGTACTTGGCTGGAACACCTTGACCCCTTCGTCTCCTGAGAGCTCATCCACTGGTCAACACAGAGTCTGCTCCGGCCCGCCTCCCTCCCTCCCCAGGCCACAGGCCCCTCCGTGCTCCTGCAGCATGCTCGGCCTCCCTCAGCCTCAGCGTGGCCGTCCGCTGCTGGCCTGTCTCCTGCACTCACCGTTGAGACCCGAGATGGCACAGTGAGTGTCCCCAGGTTCTAGCACACTGGCTCCAGGGAACGACACTCCGTAACGCGGGACTGAACTGGGCAAGGAAGGCATCGACGCACCAACCCGCTACAAGCTTGGGAAAGCAGGGGTAGATTTATGCAACTTGGGGGAATATCAAATAAGTACTGTCTGCTCCTTCCCTGCCCAAACAAACTACTGCAAGTCAAGGTCTCCAGAAGGATTTACCCTTTTAGGCAGCCAAATGCTATCAGCTGTCTTCAGTGGAAGAGTGGCATATGATCGAGAGCTCTGAAAACACCAAGGGGGGCGAGAATGGATTGCAGAGATGGAGGGCAACCCGCGAAGCCAACGGAGACCCTCGCCCCACTGGAAGGAAGTCTGGAAGGAGATCCGGAAATAACCAGATTCCAGATTCCATTTTAGACGTTCCCAAGAGGAGGAGCCATGAGCTCTTTCAAAGTGAGGAGTCAGAAAGCTAGTCCCCAGGGACAGGGTTGCCCAACTTAGCAAATAAAAATACAGGGTGTCTGGTTGCATTGGCACATCAGATACACAGGAAATAATCGTTTGGTGTTAAGTATATCCCATGGGGCATACTGGGTGTCCCGTATTTTACCTGGCAACCCTGTCTGGGGGAGAGCTTCTGAGACCGAAGCGTGTACCCAGAATCCTTTAACACTGGGAGATGACCATCCATTCCGAGTTTCTTATGCAAGATGTTATGAAGCACACCTGTCTGTATGCGAAGTGGAGGTATGAACGAGAAGAAATAGGGTGACATCCAAGCCTGGGAGATTCCATTCGGGCATTTATTAAACACCTGCTTTAGGTGTTCTAGCACCTTTCTAAAAATTACCTCCAACACCCACAAAAACTTTGCAATGTACAAATCGCTGCATCATTTAGTAGCAAGTCAACAAATGCCCAGGAAGTTAAGTGGCCTGCCCAAGACCCCTCAGGTGACAGGAGCAAGACCCTCCTGCCATCGTCTGCCCCAAAGCCGTTTCTGTCCTGCTCCTTGCATCTCCTGTAACTTTCCTAACATCCTGCAGTCTGCATACTTGGGTAGAGCATAAAAAACACTGTGTTCTCCTTAAGGAGTTCGTTGCAGGGGAAAAATAGCTCTTGGACACATTTTATACAAAGGGTCACACGGGGTCTGCTGTCAGGAAACCACTCTGGGCCCACGTGTTTCTTACTGCCACTGTAACTCTTCATGTGATTGCCTGTTGAGAAGAAAAAAATAGCTGGGCATATTTTTTTACTTTCTTCTGAGTCTCTACATTGCTTGAGAAGAACACACGTAATGCTTCTATGAAGAATCTAACACATGTCCAAGGGTACAGAGAGGGCCTTCGAGTCTACCCAGGCAGACATAGCCCACCGGTCCTCTCCCAACTCCTCCCGGCTGGCTCCCGGAGGAGAGGGGACCTGTGGGTCTTCCCGGGTCCCTGGAGCCCAGCACGGCTCCCGGCTCACTGCTGACCCCTGCCAGTGCCGGGGGAATGAACTGTCCCGGTGCTGGGTACCAGAACGTCCATTCGTTCTTTTGACGCTGGGGTTTAGCCTTTTTGTGGAAAGAACAAAAGCTGCTCACAGGTTGACCTCAGTGAGTGGCCAGCTCTTTCCCAGGAGCCAGGGGGCTCTTGGTAGGTAAGGAGAGTACCCGGGAGATGCACCCCGCAGAGGGACCAGAAAGGCGGGGCACCTGAGGGCCCACCCACTGCGGTGTGTGTCCTCGTCCAGCCCTTCTGGGCTGTGCAGCCCCAGGCGAGTGACCTAACCACACCCTCTCTGCCTCCTTCCTTCGCCTGTAAGTGTGTTCACAGGTTTGTTTTGAGGGTTAAATAAAATAATCTGAGAACAGTACCTGGCTCATAATACAAGTACATATTAAGTATAGGTTTTCCCAAAGGGGTCCAGCTAAAGTCACCTTCAAAAGCATGCTCCATGTTGACCAAAAGCCAAGTTTTGATTTTCTCATGTGTCTCCTTAACCGCCAGTGCAAATGCAGGTGCAGAATTTCACAAGGAAGAGAAACAGTAAAATACAGAGAAATGTCATTGCCAGCCTGGTGGGTGCCTACTGCCTCCAAGGTGCCATCCGGGTGGCACCAAGCCACGGTTCAAAGGTTTATCTGTGTGTCTTACCAAACACACAGGGGTGTCGGGGCAAAGGCGCCACCTATGCATGGTGCCCAACAAGGACCCTCTTGCCCACTAGCCTGAGTCTGACTCATATTCCTCATACTGGGTGCCTGAGCATCGGGCCTTTGAGAAGTGAACCAGCAGGCCCCAGAGGCCCACCTCCTATGCTCACTGTGAAGGGGACACTCCTCATCGGAGCATCTTCCAAAAGGACTGCGTCAGTCAGTTGTTCATTTCGGTTCCTATGATCAAAACCACAATCGTGTTTAGAAGGCGCAGAAGCGGCCTATTAAAAAGTCAACCCCCAAAGTCATAATAGACATTAAGGCTTCCGGTGTCAAACAGGTGCTCAGAAAATCAATCTATAGCAAGAGGAAATGAACTGAAAAAAAATTTTTTTTAATCATCCTAGGCTATTTTTATTCAACTCACTGCTGCAATATGACACTGGGGAGAATGGGATTTGTTTTTCTTCTTCTTCTTTTTTTTTTTTTAAAGAAGACAACAGATGCCAGAAAGAGCAGACACAAAGAAGAAACAATATCACCAGGTCACGAATTATTGGTCAAATCAGTCATTCATCATTATCCATGAATATTAATTAAATAGCCACAGTTTGATTAGCACAAGCTGAGGAATGAGGGTCTTATTTCGTAGCCTTCTGTGTCTGGGCCTGACGTCTTTAACCCCTTAGGAGTCTTTTCTACAAGGACATGTTCTTGGGGCACAGCCCTTAGCACCCCTTTCTTGCTCAAAACGCCCCCTAGTCCTCCCTACGGGGGACCACGATCTTTGCTTCAGCAGCAGCTTCCCCATCCTTCCTCCCTAACTCAGCTCCACTCACCCACTCGGGCACCATGTTCTGCCCTCCAGAACCACTCGCCGCTGCCCGGACAAAGTCCAGCATTTCTCCTGCGACCCTTATTTTCTAAGCCTCGAATGCCACACACCCCGAGTCCTCATAAACTTCACCCGCTTCAAATGCTACTTTCCTCGTTCCGCCCCGTTTCCTCCCCACCCCTCCCACACAGACTCGGAGTGAATACCCACACTGTTCTTTATCTCTGCCGTGTACACGGCAGATCCTCTTCCACGATGCTATTTGCAGGTGCTATCAGCTAAATATCAGTGAGGGTTTTGTTATGGTACCAGTCCTGGACAGCGGTCTGCGGGGGGCTGGCCATGTGGGTTCCATCTTTGTGTCCTGTTTCTTCTGTGCCTCTTGGGCCCTAGTGCGTGTTTGAGATGTATTTGTGCTTAGAAATGAAGGAGGGGGAAGAAGGAAGGAAGAAGGGAGGATGGAAGGGACGAAAGGGAGGATGACCAGGAGGATGCCATGAGGGAGGGGAAGGAAGAGGGGGAGGAAATTCAGTTTGCCCCAGTTCAGTGGGCACCTGGGAGTTTCACGTGTGTCCAGAACTCCCGGTGCCTACTGTCTGCCTTCTCCTCCCCCCCCCACTCACCTGTATCTGAGCTGCGTCCCCACCCCTTCACTGAAATGGCCTGGCTGAGGTCGCCCACAAAATCCCTCATTGCTAAATCTGGTGCTCACTCCTTGGTGCCACCTTACATAACTGGTGACCTTACATAACTGGTGACACCTCCATCGTTCTGTTCTTCAAATCTCGGTGGTCTGTATCCTGGGATACCTTCATTCTTGTTGTTCTTTGCATCTGTTTTACTTTTCCATCCCTGCCCCCTGCACCGCACTCGTGTCCCCTGGCCATCCTTTAAGGATTGGTGATTTCAGTAGTTCCTCATCTTCCCATCCCTGCGTTCATGCTCTCCAGTTAAACTTATTCATCCCCTTGGCTTCAGATCAGTTTCTACCTGTTCATAATTCCCAATCGATGTTTTCTTGGTCTCCTCATGTCCTGAACTCCGTGCAGACCTGTGTGGCCAACTACCTACCGACACGGGTCCTCAGCAGCCACCTGGAGCTCCTCATGTCAGAAGCGGAATATCCCGCGGTCCGGTCACAGGATCTTCCTCTCCCTGCATGTTTCTGTCCATCAGCAATACCCTGTATTATCATTCAATCAGCAATATCCTGTATTATCCTTTTCAGCTTGGAGAAACCCCTCCGCACTTATCTTTGCTCCTCTCATTACTACACTACTATCCCATTACTGCCTGCTCCCTTCATGTCTTACACTCATTCGTTAGAATCTTGGAAGCTTTATCTGACTCAGTCTTCCTCTTTGGACTGCCTGGCCATCGTCTGGGTCCCCGCGCTGAATGGATGTACCTCTGTCACAGCCTGGGCACCCTGCATTGCTCCTGTGGGGGGTCTGTCTGTCTCAGCCGTGAGACAAATGCTTCTTGAGATTGAGGATAATGTTGTATGTTTCCTTTGAACTCTGGGCTTTAGTAGGGTGCCTGGGTCAGAGCCACTGTTCATCAATCATTTTTTGAGTGATAGGTGATAGATAGATAGATAGATAGATAGATAGATAGACAGACACATACATACATACATAATAGAATGGATGGAAGGATGGATGGATGAATAGAATAGATGGATTGGTGGATGGATGGATGGATGGATGGATAAAGAAGGAAGGAAGGAAGGAAGGAAGGAAGGAAGGAAGGAAGGAAGGAAGGGAGGGAGGGAGGGAAGAAGGAGGGAAGGAGGGAGGGAGGGAAGGGAGAGGGAGGGAGGGAGGGAAGGAGGGAAGGAAGGAAGGAAGGAAGGAAGGAAGGAAGGAAGGAAGGAAGGAAGGAAGGAAGGAAGGAGAAACCTTCTATCATAAAGAGCAGAATTTCCTCACACACATTTGGTTTTTGTCTCCCGTCCCAGCGAACAGGCGGAGGCACCAGGAAGCAACCCCACACTGTAGGGGGCAGACACTCTCGGGCCTTTTCTTGTCGTGTTTGCAAATGTGACTCTAGGGAATCAAACGAACCCCCCATTCGGGGCACCTGTGTTCGTATCTATGTGTGCATGTGCACACGCACCCACATGTGCACTAGGCGTGTGATGCTGGGATGGAAGTAAACAGAGCAATCTTGGGGAGATGGACCTCAAAAGCAGAATGGAAGGCTGTGGGTAAGGAAAAGTCTTGACCAGCTAAGCGAATTGCTTCCTGCGGTCAGAAATCTCAGCAGGACCCCTTTGCTCGGCCCCTTGGTTGGGGGGCCTCTCTTTCCAGCTGGCGGGCCCACGTGCCACCGTTTTCTGTCAGGGAGGGTCACACCGATGCCCTCCCTTCCCCAGAGCCCGCAGCTGGGTGCTCTGCCAGAAACGTGGGTGCTCTGAGGAGAAAGACAAGGATAATGGGAGAGAAAGAGAGAGCTTCGATTTCATTTAGACTCTGTGCCTCGTTTGCTTTGGGCCCACCACCTACCTACCTTCCCTAGGGGGTCCGGCTCACAGGGGAGACAGAGATAGGACATTAGAAAGACCGGACTGGATCCACGTGCTGGAACGGAACCAAACCCCCCACATGTTACAACGGTGGCTTCCAAACGCATTTGTACCAGCACACACACACACTCACACTTTCACAAGGCAACGCAGGGGGCCCAGCAGTCCTCACGGAGCTCCAGGCTGAGATAACTGCAGAGCGGTAAGTACTACTGACTTAGAACAGCGTCATCTGATCACTTATTTCATCTCATTCTATATTTATTTAGTTTTGTGAACTGTGAAAGACACATTTTTAATTTTTTTCCTATCGATGTTTGCCAGCTTCAATCAGAGGTGCTGAGACAAAAGAAATTAAAAGTAAAACTGGGTTCTTGGGAATACACCTAAAACCGCACGAAGACTTTTGGGATACTCTGTGCTCGCAATACTCGCATTCCCTGACGCTTTCTGGTCTACTCGGTTGGATTCCGCTCTGCTTTGTTTAATTCTAGGCCATCGTATTCCTTTTGTCTTTTCTCAAAGCTGACCTCACCCCAGTAAATCGGTTTCATGACCCACTAATGGAAACCACACCTCCAGGGGACAGGGGGGTCGGGTCACGTGAAGGACACGGCAGCCCTACATGGGATCAAGAACTCCGGAGAGGTCCCGTCTGCTCATTCCCCAGATAACCTGGTGCCTGAGACGCAGCAAAGTGGCAGTGGGGTGAGGCGTGGGGGCCTGCGAGGCGAAGGGAACCAGCAACGTCACTCCCGAGCGGAGCCGACAGTCCCCCGGGGCTGTGTGTGTCACTGCAGGAAGTTACCACTTGAACAAGGCCCGGAGGCAACGGATTCTTGGGATGTGATGACTCTCTGACATAATGGAACATTTTCTGCACCCAAGGAACATCTAAAAATATTTTACTTGTTAACAGCAAATCTCGTCCCCTGCCAGCACTCTCCGCTCCCACCCTTGGTAACAGGATAATGGTCTTAATGAGAAACACCCCGACTGGAAATGACAGGCTCTGAGACAGCGGTCGCTGCGCTTAGAAGCCTAGAACAGGAAAGAATGAAGTCATTCTCGATGACGTGCGCTCAGGCCCGGCTCTGCTCCCTGCGGGAGTGCCAGCCACCCCAGCGTACAACACACTGTCAGGCTTTTTCCAGCTTGGATGCTTTTAGCCTTGGGCACATGTGCTTTATTGTCGCTTTACGTTAAACTGCAACTGTCTCCTGAGTTCTGTCTACTATCTTTTCAGCATGTTACCAGCTGCAGGGACGAAAATAATAAATGTTGACACATTAAGAACAGTGTTTAAAAAAAGAAGAAGAACATTGTTATGATCTCAGATAATAGAGATGATGTTTCCGGGATCACTGAACACCGCGGCACGGTGATGTCATTGAAGATCCAGGTGTTCACATTTCTCTCCTCTGCCGTTGTCCGCATAGAGCCCTTCATCCTCGGTCTTTGCTTCATGAGCTCAACAGGGCTGCCAAGGACTGCTGTTCCATACATCACATCCTCACCCCGAGCCAAAAAACAGGGAGGAGATTTTCTCACACTTCCTGTTCTCAGAAGCTCTCTGGCAGACATCAGCTCAAGACCCACTGGCCGGCAGCGGGTTCCATACTTAGACGCCGGTTGCAAAGGAAGCTGGGGAGCCTGAGTCTGGCATGTTCCATTCCCACAGAGGAGGCAGTCTCGGCCAGCCAGGCAGATGCACAGCGCCCAGGATCCTGCACTCAGTACCGCCCACCGCATTTGCGAGCTGACCACTCTGCAACTGGGAGTAAACACACGGGTTTGGTTTCCTCCCTCTGCGAACCCGTTCACTCAGCTTTATCCAAGGGAAGTCGGCTCCTCTGCCCAGAGAGAAGCCACTTCACATGATGCCAATCACTGCTGGCAGGGTTGCTGACTCGGGAGGCTACGCAGAAGGATCGATACGAAGCCATTCCCCAGCTGTGAAACCAATTACAAAGCTCCCCGAGGCTGGGTCTGGAGGGCAGCAACTGTTCTCGGCTAGCAATGCAGATGTCCCTGCTCCCGCTCCTACCCTGATCGTCCACGTAGGGACACTGGCCATAGGGACACGTCTCAGGACCCCGGATACCGCATCTCCAATTCCCCCTGCACCTGAGAACCAGGATAACTTTTCACGTGGAGCATTTGCCTCCTGAGACCCAATCAGCAAAAATGTATTGGAAACGTACTACGCAAAGAGCTCAGTGGTTGGAAAGCGTTTTAGTTTTTCTTTTTTTTTTTTTAATATGCCATGAAGAAATTCTCAGACCCAACCGGTAAAGCAGAGCAAACAAACCACAAAGAGATTTCCTGAAATCACGGCTAACAAGAGACCCGGCACAGACTCCACCCCCAGCCCCCTCTCTCCAAACTCATCCCGATTGTTTCTCGGGATGGGAAAGGATGAGAACCTCCACTGTGGACGTTGACGCGTCCGCTACATTTCAGTTCTCCAGCTGAAGAGCTTTTGCCGGACGGTGCCAAGTGAGAATAATTATATGACCAAAAACTCATTTAAAAACTTGACTTGTGTGTCACTGGAGTCAGAATGAAGAATCGGAGGGAGGTGCTGCTCCAGGGGAAACGGGAAGGGAATTTATAGGCACCGGTGTGTGTGCGAGGCGGCTTAAGGGCGTCATGGAAGGAGTGATCACACCCCTCCCATCGGTGCACTGTGAATGAGCTTCTCTTCGGTCTGACTTATGCTTTTTCACATGCCACACACGTGTGCATGTGCACACACGCACACGCGCCATCCCATGAATCAGGCTGTGATCTGTTTAATCTGGGACTGCAGGAAAAAGTTCCCAAGGCCACGTCCCAGGATGTTTGCACCTCTCCGTGTCTTTTTGAGAAGACACTTTTACTTCAGGGAACCTTTTTCCCAAAGGCAAACCCTCATAGAAAATAAGGAGAAGGCTTTCATAGTGCTTGTCTACAGCCAAGATAATGGGGCGATTGGGGGTGATAAGGGGATCTGGCCTGAGGTTTCCTTTAGGCACAAAAATATTTAAGGCAACAATGTTTCAAATTTAAAAAAAAATTTTCTACTTTAATGAACAACTTCTACCCACATGAAAACAACCCCCAGGGGCTTTGTGGAAAACTGTTCAGATAAAATATTCGCCACATCTGACTCTTCACAAAAAGGCTGATTATGTTCCCTCCCATTAACTTTCTCCTTGGGGCATTTCTGGTGTCTGCGAAACGTATTACAGCCATTTGCTGCTGAACAGTTATGTAAGGCTGTCGGTGAATTAAATTCGAGAAACGACTATGATTGTGAACAAGGGTTGGCATCCTTAAATGAGAGCCCCATCGCATCGGAGGTAAGAAGGTCAATACAGGTACCCAGCTGGCTGTTCGATGACCCTGACCGTGCAGCCGCGGTCTTCATGACAGCGCCTCGCCCGGAGGAGCGGAGCGGAGCGGCTCGCCCCGCGGCCCAAATCCTGAACTGGCCTTTCCCTGGCTGTCACTGCGCCCTGTCTCCTCGGCCATCCTTTCCCAATGTCTTAGAAGTCTAGATTAGCTTAGAAATGTTCTAGATTAGGTTACAGGAAAACAGAAAAGGTAAGTTTCCATTTCTTCTGCGCATCTGAATACAGAGTACCATATTTTTCCATGTATAACGTGCACTTTTTGCCCAGATTTTTGAGGGAAAATAAGGATGCGCATTATACATGGGTAGTAAGTACTACTTCTGTATCTGTGAGTGTGCACATTATACACGGCAAAATGTGGTGCGTGAGTGTCCCACCTGGCCTGTGATGTTTCAGGGATCATCCCCAGCCGGGGTGCTTTCTTCAGAGGAGGTTCCTGGAAGCGCTGGAATGAGGCTGAAAGTTTTAAAGCATCCTGACATATTCTGCCAGATGGCTTTCTAAGAGAAATGCAGCCACTTCGACTCTTCGAAGCGACGGGTGTGAGGGTAGCTGGTCCCCTTTGTCCTGCTGTGCAAGAACTCCCTCCCATTTGTAGAAAAGCAACCGAGTGAGCAAGGAATGTGCAATCGGGTCAGGGAAATAAACCCCTGAATCCACGGCACCGTGAGCAGAGATCTCATTTGAAGTGGGGGCATGGAGTCCCACTGTGTAGATCACAGGCCCAGCGACCCCACAAAGACTCGGCCAAGTACTTTTCTTGCTCATCTATACATGGAGATAAAAATACCTACTTACGGGGTCATTCTGAGGATCAGATGAAACCCATTTAGAAAGCACACATTCCCCAGGACCTAGTAGATGCTCAGTAAACATTAGCTATTTTTTTAAAGATTTATTTATTTATTTTTAGAGAGGGAAGGGAGGGAGAAAGAGAGAGAGAGAGAGACATCAATGTGTGGTTGCTGGGGGCCATGGCCTGCACCCCAGACATGTGCCCTGACTGGGAATTGAACCTGCGATGCTTTGGTTTGCAGCCCGAGCTCAATGCTCAATCCATTGAGCTATGCCAGCCAGGGCAACATTAGCTATTTTTAATCTTTGATAATAAACTCTTTTAGGCTTCCTCCACCTTGGTTCCCTTAGGACCAGTCAAGTGCCAGGCCTACGGCAAACAGCGTGTAATAAGCCGTTGTTGAATAAATGGTGAGCGAACACACATGCACGCATCACCCCCACAGGACGCCGGTGCAGCCATGAGCTGGTGTCAGAGATGAAGTGATGGGTGGGGGGTGCAAAGGACATCCGGACAAAAATTCAGAGACGCCCTGTTTGGGGACGTTAAATCAAGAATGAGATGAAGAATTAGAGGGCGGGGTAGGAGAAAGTCCGTGATTTTCCACGGCTGGGGGGGACGCACAAGGGGATCTTCACACGACCCGCTGGCCCAAACAGGCAAGCGTTCCTGGAGGTCAGGGGAGCTCCGTGTGCGAAAATCCCGGCAGCAGAAGTGGGCCTGCTGGAGGCCGAGGTGAGAAGTCCCCGCGGGAGCACGTGGGGCTCTGAGAAGTCCCCACTGTAGGGAACCGGGGCGGTTTTATTTTATTTAATGCTCACCGTCTGCAGGCATCAGCTCGAGGGAAATAAAAATGCTGTTCCGGGCCAGACAGGAGGCCACTCTGTGAGCAGGTATTACTGGGTATTGCTTCCCAAAGGTGTGAGCGCCTCCAGGTGGGGGCATTGGAGGTGGGGGGTTATATACGCTCACCCTCATTCCTGCAGTCTGCTCTGGCCCTGGGGCTGGGGCTGTCTACACTCACCATGAGCCCACAGGTGGTACTCAACCCACACCCACCTGACAAACACCTTCCTTTCCATCAGACTCTAGAAGGTTAGTGATGCCTTAGGCTGAATGACACCTCCCAGTGACAACCTGGTTCTAGCTTTGGGGTCCTGCGGATGCTACCTTATGTGGCAAGCAGACTTTGCGGATGGGATTAAGTTAAGGGTCTTGCGATGGAGAGATTATCCTGGATTATCCAGGTGGACCTTAAACATAACCACACCTGTTCTTGTAAGATGGACAGGCCCTGTAATGAGTCTTAGCTGACCCACTGGCCTCTTTCGGTCTGGACGTCAGATTCCTCAGGGCTGGGATATCTTCTTTGATGATTATTTCTTTGATGATTTCACTCAATGTTCTCTGTCTTAACACTCATCTCCTTAGAAGGCGGACTGTCAGGTCCAGCCATCTTTCTTCCCATCTCTGTTGTATTCTCCACCTCTTTTTTCCTTTTCCTACTCTATTCTCTGGACGTTTTCCTCCCTTTGTCTTCCAAAGCTTTCACTGAGTGTTTTGGCCCTTCTATAGTAATTTTTTATGGTAAAGAGCTCTTCTTGACCATCTTAGGGTCCCTTTCTTTTATACGTTTGTCTACTTTTTGTTTTATAGATAAAATGTCATCTCCTTTCTCT
This sequence comes from Phyllostomus discolor, assembly GCF_004126475.2. Taxonomy (NCBI): domain Eukaryota; kingdom Metazoa; phylum Chordata; class Mammalia; order Chiroptera; family Phyllostomidae; genus Phyllostomus; species Phyllostomus discolor. The sequence goes on along the minus strand of NC_040917.2, from coordinate 16,940,886 downwards.
AATAAGATTCTTTTATGAAGTCATTGGTTTTTCTACCCGTTCTCTTTCTTCTGAAGGATTTGGGTTTTTTTTTCTACTTTGGACTCAGTCTTCCACACCAGAGACTTGCGTCAAATGTATGTGCTGACGGCTGGGCCCCACTTGATTGTCAAGAAGAGGTGTGCTTCGGTCTGGATCTGGTCACCCAGGGGGCCTCGCCAGCCTTGCAGGCCCCTAAACAGCCTTATTTGTGGTGTTTTTCTCCCCTGCCGGTGTTTCCCAGAAAGAAATCTCTGAATTTCCTGCCGGAAGGTTGGGGCTGGGAGAAGGATGTAAACTCAACCGCGAACATCTCAGAAGGCCCGGGAGGGACAGGGATGCAGCGTATGGAACTCACGGTTTGGAGCGTCAACCTTCAGTTAATTCCCCTCCTTCGATGGGACCCCTAGCCCCCACGGTGCCTGTGTCCTACGTACAGAGTCCCACCAGTTTAACCTCTTCAGAGGGTCTGTTAGCATGCAGGAGAAACGTCCTGGTGACATTTCTAAAATGATCTTATTTGGGCTTCTTCTTGTTTATCTTTCTTGAGTGAGTTTGCCATTTGGGGAAATCCAGCCGACCCAGCATAGACACCTCCTGACCTGGCGTCCAATAACCTTTCTACCTCCGTGTTCTCTCCTCCCGCACCCCGCCATGATCATCCGGCCACCCCTGCTCTGCGCTCCAGGGACACTGGGCTCCTTGCGGTTCCCTGCCTGGACCTTGGCCTTCCAGACCTACAGACCCTCCCAGTTGCTGTACCCTTTGCCAATGACCAATATTTTCATACACACACCCCCACCTTTTACATGGCTAACCACTACCTGCCCACTTGGAACCAGCCTGGGTGTCACTGCCCCTGAGGACTTTTCTCTGAGCTGGACAAACGGAGTTAGGAACGGTTACGTGTGGTTCCTCCAGCATCCCATTGTCTCATCCTCACAGACTTCACCGCGTTGTATTGTGATTGCTTCTGTATTTGACCTTCCATTAGAGCAAAAGTTCTCAGAGCGCGGGGACCCAGCACCGAGGACGGTAACTGGTGCAGAGAAGTGTTGCCACAAGTAATGGCTGTGTGCAGTAATTAGAGAAGAGAGGAGGGGGAGGGGAGGGAGGAAGGAAAGAAGGGGAAAACCCTGGAGATCCGTCTCTGTCACCTGCCTCCGTCCTTACTTGGTGTATCAGTAAAACTGAAATGTCACACATTATGTAAGGTTACTTCTCCTTACGTGTTAAACTGATGTACCCGTACAAATGTTAAACTGACACCAGGTATAATGGTATGGGTAACTGCGTGGCTTAATCCAAACAAGCCGGACATTAACTCAGTCTTCGTCTCGATCTCGGAAATATATCAAGGGATACCAGAAAGGCTGGGCAAGAGAATGCGCTGGGACAGCTCAGACCTAGTCCCCTTACTATTTGGGGACAAAAATGCCTGTGGCTTAGGGGCAGTGGGTGAATGGCATTATAAATAATAGACGACATCAAATTGAATTTTACAATGCACCAGTTTGGCAGATAGAAGGAGAAAGGATTTTCTGCAGTGTTCTTAAGTTCGCTTTTGGATTTTCCTGTTACATGTATTTGATAATGATTCCTTTAGGGCAGAAGCTGTCACCTCCCCCTCCCCTCTGGCTCCCTCAGTGCCCGGCACTCGGCACATCGAGCCTCACTCACTCTCTCTGACCTCTGACCTCCAACCTCCCCTTCCGGGGGCTCCTTCCTGGGGCCCCGGCTGTGGACCATTATTTCACCCTTCCTCCCAGATGCCCCAGCTCCAGCTCTTGTCCTCCTGCTCACTGTTAAAATGTACCCTTTACTCTGGCTGGTGTGGCTGTGTTGATTGGGCGTCCTCCTGCAGACCGGAAGGTCACAAGTTTGATTCCCAGCCAGGGCACAAGCCTAGGTTGCTGGTTCGGTTCCTGGTTGGGGTGCGTATGGAAGGCAGCCCTTTGATATTTCTCTTCCCATAGATGTTTCTCTCCCTCTCTTTCTCCCTCCCTTCCCCTTCCTCTAAACCCTCTCTCCCTTCCTCTCTCTCTAAAAACAATGAAAAAAACATCCTTGGGTGAGGGTAAAATAAATAAATGAAAGGTTCCCTTCCTCGCCGTTTATAGGGAGTAGCCCATACACAGGTGGCACAGTTACCTTTTAGTGACATCTCCAGCTTCCTGAGATGGTTGCAGGCCCTTTCCAGATGCATGCTGGAGCACCGAGCCTGGCCCCGTTTAAGCACCGGCAACCGCACTGAGAGAGAGAAACCCAGCTGCAAGCTAGATGACCTAATAAGGTCTTTTCATCTGCAGAATCTCTGATTATAGACGTGCCATTTCTACTCCCATTCCAGAATAGATTTGTTACTTTCTAAAGGCCGGGGGGGGAAAAATCTCGTTTCGCTGTGGATGAGGCCAGAAGGATGGAATGTAGAGAAGTTCGGGTTAGTGACACACTCGATGGACCACGTTCGGGGTCTCCATAGAAACAGACTCAGCCTCGATGTCGGAACGTGTAACACTCACAAGTAACAATCATAGGAAGAAAAACCACTACATGAACTCTCACGGTGCCACTTTGAAATGCCAACAGGTTCTGAGTGTCTGGTAAGAACTTCACCTTGAAATCCTCGCTTTCATCCCCATAAGCAAAAGAAGTTGTCAATGCCATCCCAGGAGGGCACGCCTCATGTTGTTTTAAAACTCGAGGGTTTACGTTCCAGTGAGTTTACTGGCCCGGACGCAAAGACGGGGGTCGGAGAGCAGCAGAAATGATCGCCGACCTGGAATTCTCATGGGAGTGGGACGGAGCTAGACCCTACTGTCGGTTTCGTCATGTTAGGTCAAGGGCTACTGTGACCTGAGGTCTGCCCCTGCCTAGGAGACCCCAACTGGACTCCAGAAACCCCGCTGCTTGGGCATTCACAACGAATGAACACACCACTATGTCCGCATCCCCATCGATCACGCTACCTGCCTCCTGGGCAGAAAAGCGTGACCCTGGCAGGCTCTCCTCAGACAGGCCTTCGTGCAGGCTTGGCCTGCAGCTGGCTTCTGGGAACTGGGATTTCAGGCCGGTTCCCACGGCCCTCCCTTATGAATGGCTCGCTGTGCCTCACGTGGTCACACAACAGCACGGTGCGTGCGGAAGACCCGCTGTCCTTCTGGCGGTCTGGCATTGTGGCGCTTGTTTGGTGTGAGGTGCCCACAGGGTGCTCCCCCTGGGCTCAGAGTCTGTCACAAGCTTCCCACGGACGGCACGTCACACGTGTGATCACGACGTGTTGCTGGAGGAATGAGGCAGGGCCAACGCGACCCCACTGGGAGAGGACCCCTGGATGCTTGGGCCTGGTTTCCTCTGGGCCCACGCGGTCACCTTTTTCCTCTGCTGAGTTTGCTCCTGATCTTTCTGCTGAAATCCATCCCAGTCACGAGTATGACTATAAGATGCATCCTGCGAGTCCTCCTGACAAGTGACGGAAACTGGGATGGGCCTGGGGACCCGCGACCCACCCCTGCAGTCAACAAATTCTGCAATTATAAGGCACTGTTACTAATGACATTTTTAAAATTTAACTGTTTATTTATTTTTTAGAGAGAGGGGAAGGGAGGGAGAAAGAGAGGGAGAAAAACATCAACGAGAGAGAGAAATAGGAATCGGTTGCCTCTTGCATGCACCCTAACCAGGAACCAAACCCGCAACGTAGGCAGGTGCCCTGGGTGGGCATTGAACTGGTGACCCATCACTCTGTGGGATGACACCCAACCAGCTGAGCCACTCCAGTCAGGGCAACCCTATTTTTAACATTGAAGTTGTCCCTTCCTTAAGTTCCAAACAGGAGGTCCCTCCAATGTGCATGCTCCTTTCTCTCTGTTCCTCGCAACAGAGATGTACTGTAATTCTCTTCATTTCCTGACCTTGATGTCACGTGTTATTTTCTCTCAAGGTCATTTCCCGACCTTGATGTTGTGTGTAATTTCCTCCCGTGGCACCTCCCTCTAGAAGTTACTTGTATAACTAGAAGCTTCTAGCATAACTGGCTGGCTGCACTCTCCAGGACTCTAAATCCACGGCATGTTAGTGATACTCCTTTCCTGGAACATGCTCCATTTTCTCACATGGACTTTGAACGCTTTGACTTGGTCTTTCATCTGAATACGGGATGCTCCCAGTTCTGTTGGCTCCCTTACGCTCACGCCCAGCACTCGTGTGTGGTTACTCCTACCTGAACGCAATCCCTTCCAAGGCACCTGCTTTTCGAGACAAGATGCTCAGAAAAGAGCATGCTTTGTCTCTTTGGCAGGAAACTTATAAGGCAGAGGTTTCTCCTTGTGAAGCTCTATTTATTGTAGAAAGTGGAGAGAAAGATATTAGGGCTCCAAATTCCAGAAAAGACCACCCTCTCAGCACTCGACGCAAGACCCAGGCCCCACGTCAGGAGACGTGATGGGAGGACCTCGGGCATACTCCAGGGGCCCTGGACTCAGCTCATGGCATTGATATGAGGCATGGTGTTCTGCAAACGAGGGCCTGGCACTCTCTGAAGGCCTGTGAAATCACACCAAGGAGGTTTCCAAGAATCGTTGGTCAATAGGAGAATCCTAGGAACCAAGAACCTGTTAGACAAACACAGGGAGTCAATTCATTTCTTTAAATCTTGCCCGTCGAACTTAGAGAGGGCAGCCTGAGTAGGAAAGAGAGCAACTCTCAGAGCAAATGGGAGTCATGCTCAGGAAATGCTAATCCTTCTCCCCAGACTCCGGGAGTCTTATGTCAACTCCACGCTGGCAGACTCAGCTTAGCCGTTCCCCATCCTCCCACACCCACGGAGAGACGTACCCGGCTCCGACATACCCTCAAGGACCGTTATCCATCGCCTGGTCATGGGGTTCAGACTCCAACTCAGCCACTCATTCGCTAAGTGGCAGTGACCGAGTTAACTACATTGATTGAGCCTCAGTTTCCTCACATGGAAAATATTCATGACAATAACACCTACGTCATCACGTTGTTGCTAGAATTAAATGACCTCATAGATATTCAATACCTAAATCAATGCCCAGCACCTTTGAAGCGCAGTACTCTGGAAATTATTCAGCATCATTCATATTATTGAAGTCACTGGAGACCTCAATTTTCTTTAAAGAAAAAAAGGACAGAAAGAAAGAAAAAAGAGAAATCTTTGTTTCCAAAGTTGGCAAAGAGCTAGATGACCCAATTGCACTCTATTACACTTGAGTCATTAGCAGAGAAAATATTTGACATTGAACTTTCAAGAAGTGAAAAATGGGAACTGACCCAAGCTAGAGTGAGAAGACAGGAATTACAGCTGGTTCACTGCAAGGGTCTTGATTGCGAGCTACAAATAGCAACATTTTTAAAGATTTTACATAACTCTTGAAAGTCCAAAATGTTCTGTGATTTTTTTTTTTTAACTCGGCCCAGGACCAGTCAAGCCTGACATTTCCTGGAAGTCTCTGTCTACCCCACCCCAACCCAAGTGCCTGGGAATAAGTCAGCTTCCAGACACTGTGGCTGTCACGATGCAACACACTCACTTATCAATCCACTAAGAACCATCAAGCCCTGCAGATGCTTGTGTGAGTCCCAGCAGCTGGCTGTTTGGTAACATGTCACTACTAGGTGTTTGGAACCAAACGAGGCTGCCTCCGAGCACGTGCCACATGGAGCTCAAGCGCCCAGGAGGCTGTGAGAATGGGTGAACGCTTTACCGAGGTTTTGAGAGAATTTCTTCCACGTGACGCGCAAAATGTTTTGATCATCGTTAGATTAGTCACAGGGTTTGTTTCAACATATTTGGGAGCAGCCCGCTGCTATTTTAGCTGGAAGAATTACCACAGCCTTGGAACATAAATCTCTGAAACGGAGCATAGCAGAACATACGAATCTTCATTTTTAGACTGGAGAAAGGCCCACCCTTCGTGACTCTTGTCTTTGTTTCTTAAAGAAAGCCCCTGCTTGGCTTTGCTTCAGACATTTATAGTTTGTTGACAGAGTGTTAACCTTAGTTCCAATCTCACTACTTGCACTGGAATTTCCAAAAATAATTTGCAGATGAGAGTCACAGCGCTAAGGATTATAGCATCCTAGTGATCCATCATTTCTGAGTAGACACATGGTGGAGGGGTGAGGAGTGTGTCTCACATGCGTTTTGTCATCTCTTCATTCCCAGTGAAGTTGCCAGAAATACGCCGTAGCGTCTCACCAAGGAAAACATTCCCGGGTCCAGAGATCGAACAGCCAGATGCATTGCTGCCCTGCTGCGTATTTTTATGTTGGGCAGTATGGGTTTGGACACACAAAGGGATAGATACTACTCTTCTCTACATGTGTCAGGAAACAGATTGGAAGCTAAAACAGTCGTCATGAAGGAATGAGAATGCCTTGCCTTTTAAGGTGTTTATAGTCTAGTGATAAATATAGCATATAACACATGCATGTTTACACGAACCTATTGGAAAACACCAAGTATTTTTCAACATAGGTAGTTCACATCCATAGCTATATTTATATCTGTCTACAAGAGACGGCAAAGACCCAAGAGGAAAAGGAAGTCGCATTGATTGACCCACTACACAGTGTGGTGATTATGCTTTCACATGAGTCCCTTCCCATGACCCTCACACCAACCCGGCATGGTCAGTCATACTTTAGAGATGAGGAGGAGACTGCACCTGAACTGAGGCCAGTAGATTTCAGATGATTCCAGGATAGTCGGTATAGGAAAAAGGGATCTAAGACATAGAACACGGTGACAGCTGTCAGAGAGGAGGAAGCTAGCGTGGCTGAATGAAAGAAGGTAAATGGATTAAACAAACAAAAAAAAACCACATGGACACAGACAACAGTGTGGTGACAGCCAGAGGGAAAGGCGGGATGGGGGGCGGGTGGAGGTGGGCAAAGGGGGGGGGGGGTAAAAGTGGGAAGAGACTCTGCTTGGAGCGGTGGGCACACGATGCCATGTGCACAGGGTGTCTGGTGGGGCTGCACGCTGGAAACCTGCGTGGCTTTGTCCATCCGTGTCACCCCAATAAATTCTATTTTAAAAACAAGAAAAAAGGACCCAAGAAGAACGGAAAGTGGGGTTCTGAAGTTTTCCCAGCTGTGAGCGCATCACATTTATCTCCCAAGAAGACAGTCCCAGTTGGAAATCTGAGAACGAAGCAGGCTTTTACCCTTGGCCTTCGGTGACTCACAGGAGTTGACCGTTCGGCCGCTGAGTCTCGGTGGCAAAGCAGGTTGGTGTGTTTGCTGCTAAAATGTCAGTTGACAGAGCCGTTTGGGGATGAGCCCTTATTAAGTGATGCCAGACTGCTCCTGCTGGGACTTCTTGCTATTTCCCTGTTAAAGGCATCTGGCTTCCGTTCGCACCTGGCCTACACCATTTGCCTACTGTCTGCACCAATCCGGGGCTTTATTTGTTGCGATCCCCGAAGCTGGGACTGAACCTTGGCCCCACTGATTTCCCTTTAAAGCAAAGACTTAAGAAATCTGCCAAATTTCTCAGCGAGGCAGCCTTTGCTGCTGGGCACCGTGAGAGCCAGGAAACGACCCTAATGCCTCCTCTCCAGTCGGTCACCCCCAAGGTACCCTCTCCTCCCTCGAAGAATCTAATCACTTGCACATCAGATTCTGGCTGGAGTCCAAGATACAAGAGTTTCTTTTTACAAGTGTTTTGTTTGTCCTGGAGGCTTCTGATTTGAAAAGAGAGCTTCTACAGCCCCAGTTTCAAGCCATTACCCTCACGCAATAAATGGATAGCAGTAGCCTAGAAAGACCTAGAGAGGCAACCGATGCACTGAAAAGAAGCATGGGGAGAGAAAGGAAGCAGGAGACGTTCATGAGCAGAGAAGAACACGAAGATTCAGTGTACTCTCCTGGAGGAGAGATCAACTGTAGAGCAGAGACATTCTTCAAGTAAAAATGAAAACAATGGCTGAGAACGTTCCCATGTTGAAGGAAAACAGGAAAAACCTGCCACTGCAGAAATACACCGAGTGCCGGCCCAGCCTCTCTGCATACTTCCATTCTTGCCCTTGTGACACCGCGTGGTGCGTGTGTATTTTCTGGTCTACGTGCACACTCAGACAAGCCACTTATGAGCAGGAGATCTATCATATTCATTTGGGCCTCACTAGCTGCTATGCAGAGCTTCACAGCACTTAATAAGCCTGTGCTGTTTGCAGAGGATAAGAAATAAAAGGTGTTGCCTATGAACGTATTTACTATGCATCCGTGGACTGACGGGGGCGTGCACGGTGAGGCAGGGCCATTGTTGGGGTAAAAATGTTTGTGTCAAGCCCTGGCTGGCATAGCTCAGTGGATTGAGTGTGGGCTGCAAACCAAAGTGTTGCAGGTTCGATTCCCAATCAGGGTACAAGCCTGGGTTGCAGGCTATAACCCCCAGCAACTGCACATTGATGTTTCTCTCTCTCTCTCCCTCCCTTCCCTCTCTAAAAATAAATAAATAAAATCTTTATAAAAAATATTTGTGTCACATCAGCCCCTCCCATCCACTGGGGTTGGTGGCGGGGGGGGGGGGGGCGGGGGGGGGTTAGAGCTTGTCCAATGGCTCCAATGAAGAGCACTTCTGAGACCTGCTCTACAGCTTCCGCTAACCCTCCCGTGTGTATCCTAACACACGCCTGTGGCTGTGTGCAAAAGACAGCACTGACTTTAACCTGAAGCACATGGGATAAGACCAACAACCAAAATAATGTGCAAGGTGGGCGAGCGCTGAGTTGAAAAAAAAAAAGCTCCGAAGAATTATGATCCGCCGAACCTCAGCGGAATGAAATCATAGCTCCCCCTGCCCATCCCTTCCCACCAAAAAAAAAAAAATCCTGAAAGCTGGAAAGGTCAACACACTTAGGTTTCCTGAAAACATCTCATCCGTCTCTGCTATTCCGCTGAATATCTGGGTTGTGATGCAAACTGATAAGACTTGGCACGGACAGAGCCTTCCCATTTTCACACTCGCTATGCAGAATCGGAGCAATTAGTCCTGACAGCTGCGCTCGCAGGGATGCCACTCGGGGCCAGCGCAGCGTGCGTGTCGCATGCTTGCCGGGCAAGCTCTGCATGCATCCATCCCTTTCCTCTACGGTTGCTCATCCTCCACAGCTTAAATTCTCGTGGCAGATTTGAGGCAAAGCCCCACCTCCAGCTTGTCCTCCTGTGTCCCCTTCAGGACCAGGTGTCCCCTCAGAAGCAGCGGACTCCAGCTTCCCTCCAGTGGCCCAGACGCACCCCAGCATTCAAGTCTGAAAGCAAAGGACGTGTGAGGAGCCCAACTCTCTTCTTGCGTGGGAAGTGCATCCCTTCGTACTTCTGGAACGACACCACCTCTGTCTGCCTTCCAAGACATTCCCCACAGAACGAGAAGAGAAATAAAACAAAACCAAACAGGAAAAAGGCCATTGCGCTACTCCGCACTATGGCTTCTTTAGAAATGTGCCAGTCACTCAGTATCTGATGTTTTTTTTAAAGATTTTTTATTTACTTATTTTTAGAGAGGGAAGGGAGGGAGAAAGAGAGAGAGAGAGAGAGATAAACATCCATGTGCGGTTGCTGGGGGCCGTGGCCTGCAACCCAGGCATGTACCCTAACTGGGAATTGAACCTGCGACACTTTGGTTCGCAGCCTGTGCTCCATCTACTGAGCTACGCCAGCCAGGGCAGTATCTGATGTTTTTTAGTAGCTTGAAGGAAGCTGTTCATCCTTTACATTTTAAATAACCTATTTAGTCAATTGTGAGGCACGAGTTTTGCCACAGTTTAACATCTCTTCAACCAAGATTTATCTAATAATCAATGATGTCTCACAAGCACGTCTTGGCCAGTTGGTCATCAGGACAGAGTTGCCATTTCTTGCGTGCACGTGAACTTGGCAGTTATTCCTGGGGCTCGTCTGGGCGCCACAAACCCTAAGCTTTCCAGTCAACATGGCGTGTAAAGACACCCCCCTCTGAGCAAGCAACGCAATTGCTGGTTGCCGTTTTCTTATAAGATCGAGAAATGCCCCTTCATCAAAACATGTAGAACAGGAATAAGTAGGTCAGAGGAAAACTCAAGAGACACAGGGAAAAACATTTTCTTGACATTTTTTTCTTTTGTATTGAACTTACTGGGGTGACACTGGCTAATGAAATTATATAGGTTTCAGGGGTGCAAGTCTATAATGCATTGTCTGTACATTGTATTGTGTGTTCATCGCCCCAAGTCACGTCTCCTTCCATCGTCATTTATCCCCCTTGTACCCCCTCCCCCCTCCCCCCCCACCTCCCTCTCCCACTGGGAGTCATCACACTGCCATCTGTGTCCATGAGTTTTTTAAGCTCTCGATGGTGCAGGGGACAGCCATGAGTGACAAAACGTGCACATTGATGACAGATCTGGAAAGTGACTCAGAAAAATCAGACTCAGTGTGAAGAAGTCTCAGAAACACATTAAACCAATTTTCTTTGCTTCCATTTTCTTTGCTATGGGAAGCACAAAAGTGACGTGAATAATTTTTTACACTGTCTAAATAAGCCTACAAAACCCTTTCAATACATTTAAAGTGAGATTTCTGTAATAAAAGCAGTGTAAGTGCCTAATTTGGAGAAAACTTTAGTAGCAGTACTCAAAATACAGTAGCTTAGAGTTGAGAGCATTTCGGATTCGATGAAATAGAACAGTAGTGTTTCTCATTCTTCCAAGCTCTGTGATTTTGCTTAATCCTTTCACTAACTACTGCTTACAGTTCTCACCCATCCCAAGTCCGACCAAAATGACCTTCCTAAAGTCTCTGGAGCCCAACGGGAGAGGGTCCCGGTGCTCCCTCACACCCCACTTTGGCTTCTTGGTCCAGGACACAGGACTAGGTTACAAACCCAGCCCCTTGCAACTGAGACCATGTGTATGAGTTCTACCGGTGGGACATTGGTAGGAGTGACATTTGCCACCTCCGGGCCTGGTCTTTAAAATCACCGCTGTTCCCCCCGGACTACAGATGGTCATTGTGGCAACCTCGGGAGCCACCGTCCAAAGCAGCAGAGCCCCCTCAGCCTTGACCCCTGAGTGCCTAAGTGGACCAGAACTCCCATGCCCACTGATGCCTGCCGGACTCCACTGTGATGAGAAGATCATCTGTATTGAATTCAACCACTGGAATACGGGATTGGTGGTGGTGGTGCTGGTGCTGGCATAGTAATTCCTTTATCTGGCCAAGCACAACCAAACACACCTCGGCCTTTTATAGCTGCTGTTTGTTCTTCTCCAAGACATTCAATGGCGCAATCCCTCACTTCATGTGTCTACTCCAATGTCACCTCCTCAGAGGCACTTGACCTTCGTGCATCTCTAAATCCCTACATTGCTTTATCCTTCTTCTTAAGGCTAACCACTACCTGGTATTATAGTCCAGGGTTTTTTGCTGTTTTGCCTCTTGCACGTGAATATGAAACTTTGTTTAGTTCAGCAGCGTGATCCCCACAAGCCCAGAAAAGTGCTTAGTACAAAGCGGGGTCTCCGTGTATATTTCTTCAGTGAATGAATGAATCAATAATAGGAGAGAAGTGAAACGGGTGAAATTATTGTGTCCATTTTAGACAAGGAAACTGAGTGGCAAAAACCCTGAGTGGCCTCTAAGTCTTAGATCCTGGAAGGAAGCACAACTATAAGGGTATGAAAGGAAGAAGCCACAAGACTCCTAGGAACAGGTCTGATTTTACTGCTGGTTCTATTCCCAATCACTCTTGAAGGGCAATGGTCATTCTTAGCCCCTCTAAAGGGGGTAGCTTGGCCGCCTTCGGGATGGCTGAGCCACATTGTATGCCATCTCGGGAGACCCAGTGGTCTTTCAAAGCCTTCAGAGGACACCCTTAGGCTGAAGGCAACAACATAGGTGTGAAACCAGTTAGACATGGGGTATAGTGAGGTCATAGTGTTAGTAGCTCCTGAAAGCTCCCAGTGAAGAAAGCAGAAATAACAGATAATAATAATAATAATAATACAGTAATGTGTTTGCATGTATGAAAAAAAAACTAGTCCACAGAATGGCAGATCTGTGGAAATGATTAACAAAGGAGAGAAAGCATGAAGGGCACCATTCCTTCTATAACTTGGTTCTTTCCTTACTGAGCCTCCAAAACAAAAGGAGGAAAGGAGTTGAAGAGGTAAGCACTCTTTACTTGAACTTGTGTCTGATCCCTCGTGCCTGGCCCCTCACTAAAAAAGTATCCAATATTTTAACTGTCCAACAGCATTTGCTCCCTCATAGTAAAAATAGACAGAAATAATTATACCTCCTTACCTAATTTTCACCTAAAGTTAGATGAAATTTTCTACCAGTCAGTCATAGCCACAGCTTGCACTGAAAATGCACCTATGGAAAAAAATTCTTGTGTATGGAAAATTCTATCACACCTCCTACCCCACCACCAAAGCCAAATAAATCAGTGAGTGACCTAGACTTCTCAAGGTCATTCTGTGTCCTTGACGCTGCCTTTGCTTCTTCTTCTGGCCTCTTTTCTGTTCTCCCTCCCTATCTGCAGGTTCCTGGTCTCCCAGGGAAGGCAAGAAAGATAGAAAAAGGAGAGGGGGGAGGGACAGGGGTCCAGAAAGGAAGGAGTTTCAACAGCACTTAAAACTGCCATCTCACCCAATCTGAAATTAACCAAAGGGAGGATAAGCAGCTATTTTTAGAATCTTACTCCAAACCATAAATGAAGATTTGGTTTGTGAACTTTTTTCAACTGTAGTTGTTTGTTTGATTTTTAAATGTCATTGTAAATGACCTCTTAACTTAGAGGGGGAAAAATCACAATATATTCGAAAAGAAGCAACTCGAGTTTTCTCCTGACCAGCAAGATGTGTGATTTTCTATTCTTCCCCAGAACAAACACTTCCCCTGATATTGATCTGCTGTCACATGGCGATTCCTGCGCAAAATTAGTCTGCAAATCATCTTGCACCGAACTAGATGCCTTTAGTACAAACATGAGCGTGATTCATCTTTTCCAAACAGAATGGTACTGGCAAAAATGTTGAATTGCTTTAATTCCGCCTTTAAATTTGAGAAGAAGATGAAGAAGAAAAAAAAAAGCCCAGCTCAGCTCTTACGGAACAAACTCCTTATTCTCCCACACGGGGTCTGACTTGGCCAGGAGGGCGCACCAACAGCCCACCCGCTTCGGGAACAGCTGGTTGCCTCTCCGATTACAGTCAGCAACTTTTCTAGCTGCGTCAGAGCCAGCCTGGCACTGAACCCGGGGGAGCAAAGGCGTTCCTGAGGCAGGTGAGACTTCTAAAATCAGCCGGCAGCTCGGGAAACTCAGGAGTTCAAGTTCAAAACGTGTCATGGGGCCCAGCTCAGCCTCTTCTCCTTGTTTGAAATTCAGTCACGGGGACACCTCATTACTCTTCCTCTCCATCAGCATCTTCATCATCCCTGTCATGGTCGTCCCCCAAAGCAATTCATCAAACTCCCTTGTGCCTGTGACACACTGTCCGGGGTTGTGCAAACACGAGAAGGCGGTCTCTCCTGGCTGGGTCTCCTGCTGTGCCGTCTTCCGAGTCCCTTTGCCGCCCTGCATTGGAGTCAAAGGTGCAGATGTGTGAAGCATGAGCTCCTGCAGTCCGTGAGCCTCTGCGCCGGAGATACTGTGACTTACTCTTTATTGCCCGTCACACTACCCTGCACAGCCATGCATAATGCAATGGAGAATTCTCATCAACGTTCAAGTGGAACCCAACCCAAATTCATCACCCCGCATGGTGCCGCAAGATGCCCATTGATTGGAAGACACCTTGAGATGCGGTAATAACAATATATTTTTAAAGATCGCACATTAAGAAGATATAAGCAAATCTCTATGATCTTTGTGAATAAAAAAAAGAACAAAGTAGTTCATTCAGAGCAGACCTTAATTAAGACACCATGAACTTTGCCTCGGGATTGTTCTGTGATTTTCATGCAGTGATTTGAGGGGTGCTCAGGCCCCCCTCTGTTCAGCTTGTATCCACCAGGCACACCGAGCCGGGTCATGGAGGGGTGCAACTCAGCACGTGCGAGTGGCAAGAGGGAGTCACTGAGAAATGTATTAAATTGGATGAACACACTGCACGTTATGGTTCGACTGTGTGTGTGCATGAGTGTGAGTGTGTATGTGTGGGTGGGTAGGGCATGATGTTTGTGAGGGTAATGAGTGTGTGTGTGCCTACGCGTTTTTATCCAGATATCACCGTATTTACCTTGGGTACAAAGGTGTGGTCCAAGTGTGTCTGATCATCATTTTTTTAGAAACCTTCCACCTAAAATGTGCTTATGTAGTTCCTTTCATTTGTCAGGACTTATATGTTACTTCTTATGCATCAAGTCCTGCTTTAAGCCAGGAGCCGGTGGACTCTGGCTCACCGGCCAAATCCAGGCTCCTTCCCACTTTTGTTAATAAAGTTTTATTGGAACACAGTCTCGTACTGTGAAATCATAGAAAACATGAATATCTTGGTTTTTCCCTTGGTTCCTGGCACAGAGCTCCTGAAACCCTTGTAGTTCCCTAGGTGATAAGATACACAGAAGGATCTCTTCTGCAACATTTGGTCTTGGCCCTTGGCCCTGACACAGGGCTCCTAACATCCTTGTAAATTCCCAAGAGATAAGGATGCTAGGAGCATCATTCGTTCCCATGAGGTGACTGACTCCTGGGTGGGGTGGCTAACCAGAAGGACAAGCCATGGTCAGAAGCTTGGAACTTGCAGCAACCCCACCCCCACTTCGATGGAGAGCACAGCCCTCCAGACCATGGCCAAACTAGCCCACCCTGGGCGCACGGGAACATCTGGATGCTCAGCGGGGAGCCCAGCAGAGCTGGCTGGGGTTGCTCTCCAGGGGCCAGTATGGGGGCGGAAATACAGGGGAGGAAACGGGAAAAGAGAGAATCACCGAGATGACGAAGGGGCATCCAGAGAAGACAGGGCCCAGGCACGAGAAGTTCTTCAGACCAAACAGGGAAGGAAGGCTCAAGCACCTCATCTGATGGCGGGAGAGACAACGCTTTCATTACTCGTCCAAGTTCATGACGTGGAAGGACTTCGCAGAGACCACAGAGACCTTAGGGGAAGAGCTGTCAGTATTTATCATGTTCTTTTCTTCCCCGACTCCACGCAGAGTTCTCCCAGAATGAACTGCAAGTAGGGAACCCTGCTGCACGCCCAGGAAGTGCATCCAGACCAAACAGGAAATTGCCGACCACGCGGAGTCTTGTGCTGCATGAACCAGGAAAAAAACACGCTCATCCCTGACAAAGACTCACTAATGCTCGGCTGGCTGTCTTCCCTTTGCCCTCATCACCATCCCCTCTCCACCCACTGGTCATCTTCTCTACCTTCCTTGTGTCCTGGGAGGCTGGCTTGTTCGCTGGGATCAGTGGGACTCCTGGCTCCTGGTTGGGTCCAGCCAATGGGGACCCTGGAGGGAAGGGGGAGGGAGGTGGGGAGAGGCTGGGTCAGTGTGCCCTGGCCGCAGAGTCCTGGCTGACTCCTGAGACGGAATTCACACAGTTCTTCTCGTGTTCCAGTAACCACTTCTTTCTTTAGCCTGGCCAACTCCTGCCCACACCCTCCACCCTCCATTACTGCCTCTGGGGGACCACACTGTCCCTTCTGGCTTTGCACACCCTGCCTTGTCCTTTGAAAATAGCACATTTATTAAACTCTCTTCCAATATCTGCCACCCCCTCCCATTCTGCTGTTGAGTGCTGGTGAAGAGGATAATCTCCCAGGAAAGGAAGACGGCGGTAGCCCAGAGGCCAGGGCCATGCTGAGGATCAGGGAGTAGGGCCGTGACAATGAGGAAATGTCCCTGATGGTCACTCCAGGATATTCTAAGTCGGAAACACCGCTGTCCATCTCTGCGGGACACAGAAAGCTGAGACGGAATGTCTGTCTGATTTCAGTGCAGGATCTGCACAGTGCATGTTTGCGTTTCAGAAGCTCTGTTCTGAAATATTTGGGAAATAACCCTCCTCCTCACCATTCGAACATGTTACAGAATTTCATTTCTCTTGGGTTTTTTTTTCCTTTGTTTTCATTTTTTCAGTCATCAAAAGAAAACCCCAATTATGCCCTGTTTGGCTATGCTACTAAGACCTCAGCCCTTCTTAGGGGTGTCCAAAAGGAAAGAAAATGCTTGCCCCCTGTCCTGCTGGCCAGTTTGGCCTTGACCCAGAGGTCTGAAGGCGCTCGGATGACATGGTCCAACTCTGTTTGCATTGCTTTTTCATTGAAATCTGCACTCGCCTCCCTTCTGAGTGTGCCTGCTTTCGCTCCCTGAACAGACATCTCCAAACAGGAAACCAAGGGAGAAATGTGGAATGCACACGACTGGCAGCTGTTTGGTCCAATCTCAGTTGGCATACGATTCAAATGAAGCAGAAAGCATGCTCAGCATTGCCGTCTCAGCATTGTGAACTCAGAAGACCTGGGTTCAAATGATGACCCAAGTACTTAATCAATAACCACATCACTGAAATCCTCACGTGGTCATATTAGTCATCTGTAAAGTGAATATACTAAAACATTCTCATCTGCACAGTGCCACGAAATGTAAGTCAGGTAATTCATATACAAGAATATAAAAATCTAATATACCAGGCAACAGTAGGTTCTTAAAATAATCTTTGAAAAAAAGATAGGGGAATATAAGCAATTTCATCTCAAGATCATTCATCAAAATATTAATTAAGGGCTTGGCAGTGAGTCAGAAGAGGTGTATAGCATAGAGACTGCCTGGAGAGTTTGCAACATAATTAGGGAGACAAGGTGAATACACCTTTAATAATTATTAAAAGAGTATTGGCAAGGATATTTGAAGTGCGACATCATATCATTAAAAAATAGTAAGTCCTTAATGACTATGATTCAGAGAAGAAAAAGATTAAATGCTGATTCATTGGTATAATCAGAGAAGGCTTCCTAGAGGAATTGAGAGTGTAATAATACTAGGAGTTAACATTTATCGAGCACTTCTATGTGCCAGGCAGAATTGTAAGCTCTCTTTACCTATGAGCGTGTCTAAGCCTCATGACGAATACACGGGGTAGTTATTACAGTTTTTCTCATTCACAGAGGAGGAAGCTAAGGCTCCGAGAGTTTGAGTAACTTGCTCCATGCACACTAATGAATGTCTGCATTTGAAGCAAGAGGGGGAGCTGACATTCACACCTGGGCAGTCCGACTCAGAGCCTTGGCTTTGAACCTGACCACCCTCTGCATCCGCGCCAGGGCACCTGCCAGCGTCACCGCATGAACATCTGCATGCTCCGCTGAACAATTTGCCACCTGGCCACTTCCGCCCTGGCTCCTTCCTAACCTGCAGCTGAGTGAGAACTGGAAGATGTTCTACTCCCGGTCCTGCAGCGACTTGCTACGTAACCTTGGGGAGTTCAGTATTTGCTGCCGCAGCATCCTTGTGGATGAGTCTGCAATAATGAGACTTCCACTAAGGTACCTTGCACCACCTTACGGGCTTATCAGAATTTTAAAAAGTATATGAAATTAAAGAGAAAGTCTATTGAAAAATATAAAACACCTACAACATGAAGTTATTATCATGTTATTTGTTATTGTTATTACTGTCCTACCTACACCCGTGACCAGATGGTACATTTTTAACCGCAATCTGGGGTGGCAAGAGGGACGTGGGCAGGAGCGTGTGGCTGGACCAGCCTGGCCTGCCAACGTCCCCTGGTCCAGCCCCTGTGAGTCCACAACCCACAGCAGACAGGACCACAGGTGTGCAGATCTGAACCTCTCAGGTGCTGCACACCTGCGAGAAATTACTTCAGGAACCCATCTGGTTTTCTGTGTGTGTTATTTTACACTGGACTACTCAATGTCATGTTTTCCAATTTCTTGGCACATACTTTCCTTAGAGGCAAGCAAGACACGGGCTTCTAAATGAAGAATGAAGTCCGAATACATACGGTCTAACAATATTGAGGTGTCCTCCTTTCTCCTTCGGAATAGATGCGTCTACCCAGGCAGTGTGCAGAAGTCCCACGGAGGCAGTGAGTAGAATTTCTAAACAGTGCTTCCCCTGGTTCCACCCACCCTGGCTTCAGGATGGAACCCCAGCAAGCTCAGATGAAGGACGCAGCAGTTCAGTGACAGGCATCAACCAGGAGGCCCTGCTGCCGCCCAATGCACCATATGATGACATGTGACTCAGAGGGAGCAAAAACCAGCCCTTGCACCAAGCGTGAGAGCTGTAAAATACGCAATGTGCAAACAACAATGCGGGAAGAATATCCTTTGCATTTCAAAAGGAGCAGAAACCAAGAAGACAGAATCTGTATCTCCTGGTGCTTTCTATGTCTGGTGAGTTAGAGGGAAATTTCACTTGGCTAAAAAGAACACAGGAATAGAAACACAGCTGTAACCGAAACATCGGCAAGTGTTATATTTACCCATTCGTTATTTCCTTCATTCATAAATCTTTCAGGGATGGCCAAAGTACTGACTGCTCGGACTGGAGCTAGGTGCTGTGGGG
The DNA here is from genome assembly GCF_004126475.2 of Phyllostomus discolor. Taxonomy (NCBI): domain Eukaryota; kingdom Metazoa; phylum Chordata; class Mammalia; order Chiroptera; family Phyllostomidae; genus Phyllostomus; species Phyllostomus discolor. The sequence goes on along the minus strand of NC_040917.2, from coordinate 16,922,319 downwards.
AATGAATGAAGCATAGCCCCAAACACAAGGAGCTCACAAACTAGTGGCAGAAACATACGTGAGCAGGTAAGCATAATGTGACGTCTTTGTGCTCAATGGTAGAGATGGGCACAAGGAACTATGGGGGCATTGAAGCTGACCCGGGAGACAGAACAGGAGGAGTGAGTCCTGGAGAAAGGACACCCGAACCGAGTGTTCACGTGTGAGCAACAGTGGGCCAGGTGCAGAGGGGCAGGGAGATCCCCCACAAAGAGAGCTACCTTCGGTGACCAACTGCAGATGAGCTGGGAATGGCTTACAAAGACCACGGCGGGCAGCTGTGCACTCCTCTGGGGAACGGTGCACGGCAGGAGGGTGGGGAGGTGGGTGGGGAGGGAGCTGGGGAGGCAGACACGGCCAGAGCAGAGGAGGCTTTCTCAGAGGAAGGAGGAGATTGTACTTTATCCCCACTGGCTGGTGGTTCGCAGCTTGCCCAGCTCTCAAGATAACTGACGCTTAGCTACTCTAACCTGCATACCCCAGAACAACTGTTCTTAATGGTGTAGCTGACCAGGTGCCTAGTTTTTCAACTTCTGAGATACAGCAAGAATCTTTTATGCAGGTTTACAGAAGAAGAAATCTAGCAAGATCGACCTCTAACCTCCTCTCCTGGTGACGCTGTGGATGCGAGACCCCCACTGTGGGTCTGTAAATACAACTCACTTGGCTACATGCACACATTTTACACACACTTTTCATGCTTTCTTGATCTCCCACTGTCCGGGGAACCCCTAAGGACCATTCACAACACTTCAGGATCAGCCAGGCGGCTCGGAGAAAAGGCCACACGGCCCCAGATCTCAGACAGACTCTGTGTCGGTCATTCCATTGTCGTCAGACTTGGTCCTGGAAATTGCTGTGTCTTCGCTGGTTCTTGGGGGATTAAAATAACAGGTCCCTGGAGGGAAGTCACAGACTCCAAACTCTTGTGTGAACCTTTTCTTCCACTGCCTTTAAAAGGAATTTTACGATTAAAAAAATCAGGGTGCTTTAGAAGCATTCTTTGGTTGTGATAAAAACCTCCATCTTGGCCTTGCATAGACCATAACCCTTGACACCCATCATCACACTTAATTAGGCCCCGTGGGGTGGACTGTGCCGAAGCCACAGGGCCCGCTTTACATGAGAGCTCTATTGACGTGCAGAGCTGGGAAACCCAAGGGCTGCCTCTGACTGAGGGCACGGCTGAAGCCAGGATTTCCAATTATATCACTTCGATGTCTGACACTCATCTCAGAGAAGTTAAACGTCTTGCCCAGGGTCACGTGGTTCATCATGAGTAAGACCAGGACCTGAGCAATGGTCTCCAAACTCATGCTTTCTCGCAGTTCCTTCTGGGGAAAAGAGAAAGGAGCCAGAACTGTCTGCCCCAGATGGAGTTCCCCCGGGGCTGCCCTCCCCTGCCCCTGGGAGGGCACCTGTCACTTTGCATTACAGCAACTCGTTCACGTCTCTGTCCCCTTTGTCTTATTACCCAGTCAATAGATGTCTTTTAAGTTGAGTTATCCTCAAAAGTAATGTATTAACGGTTGGCTCAAAACATGCTCTCCCTCACCAGCCTGAGAGAGAAAACACACACACACACAGAAATTCTCAGACGTATTTTCTCAGCCAAACAGACCCAAGAGGCACACGTCTGTCCTCATGGGCCAAGAAGGGGATGAAGGGACAGGAGGGAAGGTCAGCCTCGTGGCCCAGGGCTACGAGCTCAGCTGGGCCTGGGACCACCCAGCTATGAGAAGGACAGCAGGCTGGCCAGCAATACCCACTGTGCCTTCTTTAATGACAGAACTGCCGAGTTTTAGCTGGGCAGCCCACGTGGCCGCGTGAATAAACTCTGGCCAGCGGCGCATGAGCAGAAGTGGCGCGTGGTGCCCATAGGTGGAGCCCCTAAAAGAACATGGGCATGTGCCTCCCCTCCTCCTCCCTACCCCCGTGGTATGGAAATGACAAGAATTAATCATCTGTTCTGGACTCAGAGGAGGAAGTTCCAAATGGGGGTCACCTTTGGTATTCAACAAGCCCCAGACCACTTTCCTCTGAGCTGTCCGAGGAACAACAGAGAAATTTCTGTTATTCGAGCCATTGCGCCCTGGGGTTTCCTTGTCACAGCAGGCTGGCCGATACACTAATACGACAAGCACACTCGGAATGTCTTTCTTGCCAGAGAGAAGTTCAGGATCAAAGGGAAGTAACTGAGAGTTACCGGAAAGGGAGCCGAAGAGCAATTAAGAACGCTGGGCTCCAGATCCACTTGCGCCCCGGAACGCCGGGACTCCTGCCGTCATAGAATGTTAGAGCTGCTTTGTGCATATTGATACAACGTCGTTGCCACACAAACTGCTAATACACTCTCATTAGCTGACTTTTAAAATATTCTGCATACTTGAAGTTTAAAAGCATAGGGTAACTTCTGGAAGAATACCAAGAAAATTGTTAAGAGGGGCTGCCTCTGGAGCTGGAAACTAGAGAACTTATATTTGGTGCCTTTTGAATGTTACTACTTGCAACTATTCAGAAAGAATCCTATTTAAAAGTAAAACAAGTGAGCCCAGCTAAGATCACTTGCTCGAGGTGGCTAGAATGTTAGCCATTAACCCTTCACCTCATATGAATTCACTTCACCGTATTTGAGGGACCAGAGCCCAACAGTGGTGCAGCGAGGAAAATATGCAGCATGTTTTAAGTCACTGGTATGAATGAATGTGAAAGCAAAGCTACTTTTGGACATGCGTATCCATAGCTTTCAAATAAGGTGCAAGAAAAATCAGAGCTTCCTGCAACATATTTTTTTGTTTCTTTCCAGTGGAAGCAGGGATCCATCGGCAGTGGCCTACCATCCTTGAAACTCCTGCTCTCCCCCTACACAGGCCCTCATCATCATCACCATCATCATCATCATCATCATTGTCTGTAAAGGTCACCCCACAATGCAGGGCTTGCCGAGTCAGGGTGCAGGCAGCTCAGCCACAACCCTCGTTACCCTGACCCACGCTGCCCGCCATCCTTCATTAGCACCAAAGTCAATATTTCATCTGGGAGCGAAAATGAAGCCATCGCCCCCCCTGTGAGCAGCACTACTCCAGAAATTAAAATTTTACATCAGGCCGGAGGAGGATCACTTAGCATTTGAAAGCACTTCCCCTTGTGACCTTGAGCTTTTATCGCTTTGGGAGCCAAAATAAAATCTCCAGGGCAAGATTTATGAATAAATAATTAAGTATGAAAATAAAATCAGAGCTGAAAAAGAAGTGGGGCCTTTCCATTTACAGCCAAAGTTTCTTTTGTGGGTGTGTCCCTGTCTTTGGGGCGTGCAGTGTTTTTAAGGAAAAAAGAAATTCCAAGATGTGCTGGCCTGACCTCAACACAGGAACCTGCCTCTTTCTTGCATCTTCCCAAATCCTCAGGAGGTGCCCAGGTCCCCCAGATGCAGAAGCAGTGACAACACTCACTCTTCTCCACCCATGACGCCTTGTCCTGCTCAGGACTGGCCCCTCCCCACCCCACTCCACCCTGCCCAGTGAGAGCATGGGGTGAGCTGCCAGGGGTTGACCAGATAGCCCTGCTCTTCCCCGATAAGCCCATGGTGTGAGTCAATGGTATGATTGGGGTCCTTCAGAGAAGACCCCGGGACTCAGAGTCGGGCTCTCTAAGGGCAACTCACCGAATGAGACAAAAATGATGACATTGGGCAAGGCTCAACCTACTTTCCAGGAAACTTGGGGTGGGGGGAGTCATAAATAGAGAGAGCTCCCTCCTTCCTTTCAACGAAGACACAGCACTCAGAGAACACTGGCCAGGGTCCCCGGCTCTGATTTGGAGCGTCTCTAAAGAGCTGGGAGTGCCTTCCCCGCTCTAACTAACATGCTGGCTGCCTGGTGAGCTGCCTGTCCTCAACTTCTCTCTAGCAACTAAAACTGTCTTGGGATGATGAGAGGAACCCACAGACATGAGGTCCTGCTGCCTCTCGGACAGGGGACAGGAGCACCAGACCTGCTGCCGAGTGCCACAGAGCCAAGGGGCCTCCCAGGCACTGCCTGGGGTCCGCAGTCCCTAGGGACCCATGAAAGCCTCTGAACTCCTTCATCTGAAACCTGAAAATCAATGCTTTTTATTTTTTAATTTTTTATTATCACAGCTCCTATTGGTATTTTGGAAACTGCTTCGCTGTGCCTCCCCGCTGACTTGTTTGAGTCATGTTTTCTCAAAAGGAAGATTGTAGATCAAATGATTCGGAAGTCCAGCCACCTGCCAGGGACCAGAAAAGGCCTCTCAGCCTCCTGCCTCGGCCCAAATCCTCCCCAGGAATCAGGGGGTACACAAGCCCCCAGCTCGGAGTGGCCTGGGTCTGGAAAGTTCCCCTTGCCTCTGTGCTACACACCTGCAGGCTAATGGTAGCTCTGTTCCTGGGGAAGCAAATGGCAGAAACACTGTCTCATCACAAAAAAAAAAAAAAAAAAAAAAAGTCCAGTGGAGATCGATACTCTCATAGCTCCCATTCTCCCCTCCAGAGTGAGGTTCATTTTAGGAAGAATTTCCTCCAGCAATTGTGTGGATTCCAGGGTTCTTCTACCTCCAGGATCCAGGGTCCCCACTGCTCCGGCAGGTGACCGGGGTGGCGTGGCACCTCCATGACACACCCTCACGTTGATTCCCACCCTGGAGACTCTCTGGTATCAGCAGAAGCACTTTGTAAACCGTAAAGTGTGGCACCAGCTGCAGTCTGTCCGTTTCATTGAGGTGGACTTTATGTATCATAAACTGCAAATGTTGAAAGGGTATGTACAATTTCGTGAATGTTAATCAATGTAAACACCCATAAAACCACGCCTTCGATTAAGATAAGGAACAGATCCATCCCTCTGAAAACTTTTCTCAAGCCCTTCTTAAATCAATGTAGCAGAACGGCACTGCTTCTTAGCCCTGGATCTGGCCACAGCCTGCTAGGTGACCTCGAGCCTCTTTGGAAGTTTGCATCTCCGCACAGGTTAAATGAGGGTATTGGACTGGATGACCCCACCAGGTCCTGTAAGCCCGGCCTTCTGGGAATCTCATCTTGAAACTGACCTTCCGGGACGGAAGTCACCCATGGGTGACTTCACTGTTCTCCCTGCCCACAGAATTCGCCCTCAGGCTATGCCGCAACACATGGCATCACAGTAATGAAATGTTTTCCAACCAAATTCCACAATTACAACAATAAAGGAGTCAGGATTTGGGAGGAAGTGACATGATCAAGAAGAGATTATTTTTTTAAAAAAGGAAGGCTTACTAAGCTCCCACAACCTCCCTGTCCCTCTCCTCGTGCCCCAGAGCTCTCTGAGGCAGATGTCATTACCCCCACGTTACAGATGTGGAAACTGAGGCACAGGTGGGTTCTGCCACACGGGCGGAGAGGGGCTGACCTAGGTTGCTGTCCTTCTGAGTCCACGACCCCTCGCATAGCAGCCCACCGGCTGTTTACCGGCGGTGGACACCCCTCCTGCCCCCCGCCATGGACTCCTCTCTGGAGAGCGATTTTCTCTCATTAGTTTCCAAAGTGAATCAGCACTTTTAGCGCCCGAGCTCCAGAACCAATTAAGCATTTTAATCAGAGACGAGTTACCCGAAGCTGCCCATAGACTCATTCCCAGGCAAATACTCCGGCCCATGGCTCATCACTTCTAATAAGACAATAATAACACTCTTAATCCTACACTCCGCACTTAGCGAGTCGCTCCTAATTGCCCACATCTGCGACAGAAATCTCTTTATTAGGCCCCGAGCTAACGCTAGGGGCCCTGATATGAGTCACACGTTCCCTGGGACAGGGCGTGTCCAGATGAGAGGAAACAGGGAAACGTATCTGTTCTCTCTATACGAGACAGCCACGCAGAAGACGTCACCTTCCACGCAGCTGTGACACAGCCCTGGGCCACCGGCCACGCTTCGCAGAGCTGAGTTCCAGAGAGGCTGAAGTTTCCTCTTTCCTCCTCCATTGTTCTCCGAGCACAGAAGAATCTCAGCACGTCCCCCACTCCCTGGGGAAACAGCTGTAGGGCACTGGGTTATTTTCCGTGGTCGGTCAGCCTCACCCTTCCTTGCCCCTGTCCCTAGTCAGTTCCCATTTTGAGAAAAAAGTAGACTTGTGGCTCCTGGTCCCTAGTAACACACTCCGGGAGTGTAAGTAACGCTCTGACCAGCCGATGGATTATTGCAAACAGTAGCCATCTAGGCCTGACACACGTCTCTCCCTGGGACACACACAGACACTGCCCACTTCATCAGCACAGGAACTGGTCAGCTACACTGTGAATAAAGGGGATGCGTCTCCCCTGCGCCAGTGTTTGGACGAGAAAGCCACGGTGGGGAAGGAGCATGCATTCAGTTCTGAATGTGTAACTGAACTCCCCGGACAAATAAGGCCGGGGACTCTGCAAGCCAAGGGAACCACTCCACCCAGCCCCCAGGTCCTCCGGAATAGATCCCCTTCCCCTCCACTACAGTGGCGAACTCTGCAAAACTGTTTAGAGCATCTTTAGTTCGAGTGTCGCTATCACTTTCCAGATAGGCTTTCCGGCGGATGTTCAACCACAAGAGTACAAATGCGCCCTGACCACAAGACATCCACGTGGCAGCTCACCTCAGCATCCCGGGGAGACTGGAACTACCCAGGCAGGTGCCCTCTGCCCACCTGCTCTTCATCCATCCCAGGCCTCTGCTCCTGTGGCACCGCCACTGAGCTGCAAGGGCGCCCTCTCCCCTGTGACCGGCTCTCAGGTGAGCAGTTAGCACTCGCCCCGGAATCAGAGAGGACTCATTCATCCTACGGGGTGCGCGGTGTGTGCAGCCACACCTCGGCAGGCTGCACGCACTCATGTGCTGCTCGGAGATGCAGACGCGGGAACGTCTCTGCTGTTTCCCAGCCTCATCAGATCTAGAAAAGCAACAGTAGCCACCCCTCCCCCCAGGGCATGAGCCGCTCCCTGACTTCCACGTCCCGCGAGTGGTCTCTTCTAATGGCCTACAACACACAATGTCTTCATTCACTCAGGAGACATGAGCTGGGCCCTGGGTGGGCTCTGGCACACCATCCTCACCCCCACAGAGGGGCAGGGGCCAGGAGAGCTGCTTGGACAAGTTCTCACCATGCCAAAGGGATTCAAATTAGACTTGGAGTCATTTCCAAACGAAGTCATACAGTAGTCATAAAGAAACACTGAATGACGGAGAGAAGAAATGTGTCACTCAGATGTAAAGTCATATCTAGTCTTCAGAACACACCACCCCAATACACTATGAATTGTGATCAAGCTGCCATTGCACTCTCAGTAGAAAGAACTACCTTGGGCGTTGTACGTTGTAGCATTAATCTGTTCAATGTAAACCTCTAAAGTAGACTATAAGAGGCTGCAGACTTTTATGTTTTCGTATACTGGAAGCATGTAAAAATGAAAGGGAACTGGACCGCTCTGAACCCCTGTGGGAGAGGGAAGAGAAGGGGGAAGAGAAGTGACCAAGAGTCTGTAATCCACAGGCTCTGCTGTCCATCCGTCACCCCGATTCCCCCCAGGGCCCACTGAGCGGGAGCCCCACGGAAGAGCTCCCTCCCTGATCTGAATATTCATTCACCCTTGCCCTGTGTCCAAATGTCTTCTGCAGGCTTTTAACTACATGGCACCCTGAATGGGTACTGTATCTTTAAATGCATGGCCAACTTGGAAAAAAGAAGTCCCAGGAATAAATACAAAGAGGCCCAAGCCAGACAGCCAATGGGGGCTGAGCTCTCAGGTCCTTTCTGTGCACACTTGGATGGGCATCTTGACGCGAAAACTTCTCTGAGGTTTAATTCCCTACCCCAACCCCCATCCCTGGCTTGTAGGACAGATCCAAAGAAGACGTGTTCTTCATCTGTCTGAGTCACATCTGTGGGTCCTCCTCTCGTGCTCTGAGTATTACCACCCGTCTCTTGATTCCCACTAGACATTAATGTGTGGGCTGCCAAAGCAAGTACATGCTGTACCACAGCAAAAATTGCTTTTTGTAGGTAGACGACCAAACCCTGACATGGCCTTCCCCCCAGCTCCTGACATAAAGAGCAAGGAGCCCACAGCTCTGGGACCCTCTGTGCTAGAAGATATCTCATTCTGTGGAGACACATTGACCACATGTCTGTAAAGAGAAAGGAGGAGGGAGGAAGCCCAGCCACTTACTTTATCCTTGATCTTGACTCGACTGGTTTGTTGGTCCAGCGGTACAGCCAAGTGACAGCCACCTTCAATGAAGTGCTGAAGCCCAGACCCTCCCTGTGACCTGACCTGGCTCACCAACCATCTCCTCTTCCCGCAACTGCTGTCCTCAACCATTCTCTGTGTGGCAGACAAAGTCTGTCACCCACCCAGCATCCTTCTTCCTGCTAACACAGCCTCCAACTTGGAACAGCAGAATGCTCTGCTCCGGCATTATGGCTACTTTTTGCAAAACTTAACAATCCCATTCCCCAGTTTCTAAGCCTCCCTGTGGGTGACCGCCAGCCCCAGTGCTAGCCACTCAGATGGAGGTGGGTGGGGCGCAGTTCTGGGAAGGCTCCGAGATTCTCGATGAAAGAGACAAACGTGGCTACAGTTGCTTTCCCCTCTCTCCCTACCATGAGCATGAACATCATGGTTGAAGCTGCAGCCCCAACCAGGAGGAACCAAACCAACCAGGGAAGGCAGAGAGGACAGAGAGAAAGAGATTAGGTCTTGGAGGGCATGGCTGAGCTGCTGCTTCCACCCTGGATTTCAAAGCTCCAGACTTAGTAAGTGAATCGTATACCCTGACCTCTTACACATCTATTCCTGGGACGTGCTGGTCTATGCAGCCGAAAGCATTCCTAACTAATGTACGTTTTTATTGCTGCATCACACTGAGGGCCACCATGTACAGTTCATGGCACTGCCAATAGGACGAGTGTCCTAGAACACTTATCACAACATTCAAAATTTTTTGTTTCATTACATATTATCTATATCTTCTCTAGAATATAAGTCTTACAAGGTCTGAGTTATTTACTCCTGTATTCTCAACATCTAGAAAATTGTTATGAGTAGTTTTATGTGGTTGATAGAAGTTTGGACTCTTTCTCTCTTTTTGTTTTTCTCTGTTTTGTTTCATTTTGTTTGTTTTGGGGTTTTTGCAGTAAACATATTGATTCCCCCCAAAATGGTAAAAATCATTATTTTAATAGTGAGGGCATGGCGCCCAACATCATATGCCACTCCTTTTGCTAAATCTACTGCCTTGTTGTAACTCGTTACAATATTTTCACCCCCACCCCTTCGTATTTTCTGCCTACTCCAAGGCACCCATCAATGTAACCCATGTTCCCACATGTGACTTGAGCCGCGGTAACAGATATCACAGGATACACATGACTCTACTCAGAAGAGTCCTGAGACCTTCCTCCAAGGAGACATCATTCTCCATTTCTTTAACAGTTCCTTTCAGTGATGCAGCATTCTCACCCATTATTAACATGTGACGCCATGGAATGTACACATAATGAATCAAAGAAGACAATGACCCCAGGCCATAGGCAGCTACTGAGAAAGACATCAATCACACATTCATACATACAAACGCGTAATTTAGTGACAAGTGCGGGGAAGGAGGGATGCTCAGGGCAGTGAGAGCGAAGGAAAGGGACCCGTCAGTTGTCCACAGTCCAGGCAAGACATGTGGTGGCTTGGCGTAGGGTGGAGACGGCATAGAGAAGAAGCAGACCAGAGACATATTTGGAAAGGAAAATCGAAAGGACTTAGTGATGCATGGGAGATGGACAGTACAGGAAGAAGGAGTTTTGCAGGATGACTCCTAGGATTTCGGCTTGCACAAGTAAGGTTCGTGGGTGTAATAATCTCTGGGGCCTACAGCTGCAGGGGAGTGGGTGTATGTGTTCATTCTCATGTCAAACTTAAATGATTTTAAGCATACTCTGGATGATCCATGCGACCACTCCAAGTTCAACAACTCCTCATACCAGAGCCCGTGTTTGTGTTTGCATTTGGGAATCCTGTGAGCGCCAGAGATCATGTGGGGTAACCATGTTTAACGCCTAGTGGACAACAAAGAAGTTCACAGCCATGAGCCTGGCAGACCAGCCAGCTGGCTTTACCTGCAACCCCAGGAATGCATTCTTCAACCAGTTACAGAGATCTTCAACCAGTTATAAACCAGTGATTCCTTCCCCGGTCAAAAAGATCAGATTTTGAAGACTGAAAACATTTTCATTTCTTAAATTAGTGAATGAAGCCTTGGTATTGTCATTATGAAAACTTCAAAGTAAAGAATTAATGCTTCTTTCATTGTCACAGGCTAGATGGAAAAATCCAGAAGGGTTGGTGCTCCCTCCCACTGTACTCCCAGAGGTCTCTCCTACCCTGGGAGGGCTGGTCCTCCTGGACTTGAGGTCATTTTGATTTCTTTGCACCTTCAACTCTCTGATGGGTTTTTAAGTGACTCTTTGGTAAGTAACCCAGCTTCCTCGTGCCACTGGGCTCAGAGTCACCTGCCTTTGTGACTTTCTAAAGCAAAACTGGGAGTTTACACAAAACTTTTTAAATTCACTATGCCTACATTTTAATCAAAGCTATTATGTAATACTGTTATAGCTACCTTTTTGTTCCTCCTCTTCTTCCCCTATTATAATAAAAATAACCGGAGCCAGCTCTGGGCTCTGAGAGAACTCTCCTTTGAGGTTCCCCTTCCGTATGAATGACGGGGGACTAGGTCGGTCTGCTACTTATGAATTAGCCGTGTGCTAATTCACGTCAGCACTTGACGTGTGCACGTCAACCCCACGAGCACCGTCTCCACATTCCCGTTCTGGTCTACGCTCTTCTTCAACTTCTCTGTCCTCCTGTTCCCTTGGCCCCAGCCCCGCTCTGGGCCAACACAAACGGGACAGTCTCCTTCCATCCCCAGATCAGACTCGCTACAGCTAACAGTGCACACATAAGTAGACATGACCCTCTTTCCTGTGATGCTAGTGCTTCCTTACCGGACCGGGTCTCACTCCCCATGGCACGGACTTCTGGGGAGACAACTCCCCAGGCCTGTTAGGACTCAACCAAACGGACCTGAAGTCTTCGCGTTAACATGGTTTGTGTTCATTGGAAAAAATTACCAATGGTTCTTTTCCTGGAGAAAGGAAAATGCGAAATGCTCTTTCATGAGGAATTGAGCATCTTTTTCCAATTCCCCTCCAGGAAGTCCTGTCAACGAACTTGAAATGCACACTGCGCTGCAGATGGTGTCAGACTCGCGGCTCATCCCCCACGCTCGTCACTAAATGTAGTGAGACATTCCTTTGTCTCTACATCAGACGCGGACCCGGGAGCCAAGGCCTGGGAGGATAGAAATATTTTCATATGAAAAGGAATTAGGACCTGATCTGCTGCTCTTTCACCCAGATGTTTGCACCGCGGCTGTTTTTTATTGAGTCCCCTGCAGACTGATCTTCGAAACGAGAAAAGGTACTGAGATGCTTTATTTGCTTTTCCCATCATGACTTCTTAAATGCCTAGAGCTCACAAAATAGCAAGGCACATATCTTTATAAGTAGCTGAACCCAAGGTGAGTATGTTATCTTACCTCCCCGGGGCGGTAAAGCCAGGCCAGGTGCGCCCATGGCCAAAAAGGCCAAGGTTGGGCTAGGTTTGAGCTGACAGAAACCACATCCAAATAAAATGCTCAGGGTCCATCCAGGTGCAACCAAGTCCATTGTCAAGGCTAAGGACGAGCTCAGGAAGCAGGAGCCAGGGATCTGGGAGAATGGAGCCGTTGATGCGAAGCAAGGCAGGGCACAGCTGTGCGCCCCAGGGCATCGTGATGAGCAGGGCTTGACAGGCACTGGTCACACGCGTCACAGGGACATGTGGGCTGGTCTGAGGAAGTGAGCTCACTGAGGGGGGGAGAGGCCCCCACATTTCCACACTGGCAGCAGAGCGGTCCTCATATTTCTGCCAGACTGGGAATCCTCGATGTTTCATCGGCACATTCCACAGGAGTCAGTGGGACTGAGGGACATGGCTACCTGTCTCTTTCCAATGGCAAGGGTTTATGTGAAAGAGTCCGTCTGTTCTCTGGGTTCGTGGCTCACCTCTGCGCTCCACCTCCACTGGGCACCTTCATTCCGATGACAGCCTCTTCGGCTCCAGTTCTCACGTGCCCAGTGAGTCCGTAACAGGCTCTCTGATCCTGGGTCAATTGCTTTCTCTTCCTCTGAGGCGGGAGGACCTACCACAGACCCCAGGAGCAGGCCCGCACCAATGGCTCATGGAGGTGGAGGTATAAACACTCCAGGTCCCTCCCCCATTATCAGCACACATCTGAGGGGTACCCTACACTGTCCCCACCGGTCCCTGCGGAACCAGCCAAATTCGTTTTCCAAAGGACATAACATCACACCCTGGCTTGCTCCTCCTCATTCCCAGGCCTGCCCCTCCACTTCTCTCTGATTTTTCTGTGTTTCATGGACTCACAACTGTAAACCTACACTTTATTCTTGCATTGTCCTTGATTAATTATTATATTGTTCTCCATATGAACAACTGTAAACCACCTTTGGCCATAGCCTGCATATCCTACTGAACTATTTTTAGACAGACTCTTGTCTAAACTCTTGAAACTACTAAGAAATCAAAGCTAAGAGATCCACGTGTATAAGAAACAATTTGGCAAGACATTTTCACTCTACAGGGCCCGGCCCAAATAATGCCCCTTGTTTATGACAAAATCAGAAGTATGTGATTCTGCAACATAACAATATCCCCCTCGAGAACACCATGGGACATTTTAGGTGAAATGTTCAAATTAAAACCATAAATTAGGGCACCCATAGTATTATCCTGCCAACCACACTCAAGCAGGCATTACTTTCCAAACAAGCACGGAAAATCGGGAGACATGGGCCAATACAGAAAATGCTCTGAGAAATGTGTAAAGAATGTCCTGTCTTACACTTCCTGGCTCCAAAGAAGGGTGGATATAGGTAAAAAAGCTTCTCTATCTCCCAAGTTCCATCCCCCATGTCCAACGTCAATACTTCCCTCCTGTTCACAGCTGCAAATCACCAGCTGCAAGTTTAGAGAAATCTGAATGGGCAGAAAAGAAGCTGCACTAGATGGGTTCTGCCTCAGTGAATGGCCAACAAGAACTGGGCAACCTCAGCACCGCTGGGCTTTTAGCTCTGAAAAAAAAAAAAAAGACATTTTCAGTGAGTAAAATCCCCGAGCTCCTACTGGGGCATTTCCTCTCTGTACATCACGGACACAGGCATCAAAGTCACTCCAAGATGAAATGAGCACAGCCACTGTCCAAGGTCAGCCGCTTCCTTTTGGCTGACTTAGGCCCCTTGCTATTACCACTGTCAACCTCATATTCTTACAGTCACCCTCTTGACAGCATCGACACTTCAGATGCGCCAGGACAAAGCAGGGAAGCCTAAAGCAGTCAGAGTAGACGTATTTCTGTCCAGGGCTATTTGTAAGTATCTTGTTACATGAAAGGTCCCCCTAGTTCATATGACAGTTTGTGATACAACTCCCTTCTCTCTCTCTTTCTCTCTCTCTCTCTCTCTCTCCCCCTCTCTCTGTCCCCAGTGTGATTGATGGGTTTATACTGATTATTATGCATTCTTTCCTTCATTATCCTCTTTGTCACCCAAAACACCCAAGGGTGCATTTGTTTAGTCACTCAACAAGCAGTTATTGAGTGTGCACCACATTTCAGGCACTAGGCAGGGAAACTATGGGCAGACTTGGTTCTTGAGTATACTGCCTAGGGGAAAAGACATATGTTGAACAAAAGTTATGCACGCGATTCCATATGTAAACACAATGGCCCCTGTGACCAATGCTGTCGAGGAGAACCGCAAGGTGCCCTGAGAGCACATAATCTCGGGAGTTCCCGTTCCTGCATCGTTGGAGAACTCAGAGGCAGCTTTCCTGAGGGAGATGCATCTCAGCTGTAACCCAGGAGATGAAAAAGGAAGTCAGTTGTAGAGGGACAGTGGGCAGAAAGGTGATGGGCAAGGGCACTCAATATACAATAAACCCTGGGAAGGACCCGAGGCAGAGGGGCGGGGTTTCTTGGAGAGAGGAAACCAGGGAGGCTGCAGAATGATCACCAAGGAGGGCCAGGAGGGGGGGGGTGGAGATAAGGCCACGGAGAGACACGGCGGCGGGCTGGCCCCGATCTGTGTTTCTGTGACCTGATGGGGGTAGATCCGCCTGCATTCTGAAGACCATGAGCCTAGACGGTAGTATGGATGAAGATTTTCCTATGGACATTCCACTATGAAATGCACAGAGCGGAGAGCAATGTGAACATTTTCCAGGACACTTCAGACTTCTCCAAAAGTACCTTTACCTTTTATCAGTGCAGGTGGGGGGCATTCGGCTTTTATTTGGCCTTTCAACTAAGACGAGTGCTGACATCATTCGGAAGCATCAAAGCCAAACACGTAACAGCCAGAAGAGGCCATACGGACATTCCAACAACAGTGAAATAAAAGAATATCTCCCCATTTACAGTGTCCACTTAGTGCTGCTGGACTTGTCCAGAGTCGGAGTCGATGTGATTTATCTCTGCAGGCATTTTGGGTAAATAACAGGAAGCTTCAGATTAGACTCATAGGTTACAGTCCTCAAAGCTGACGTCACAGCAGAACACTTCGAAGGAGAAAGCTTCTCCATGAGAAATCCAAATGGAATACCTAAAAGGACACTTTCCCGAAAATTGCTATCTGGTGTTGGAACTACTAGAACTGAAACACTTTAGAAAATAACAGAAAAACTAAGAGGGTCGTGGGGGCAACTCTGACTTGGAGGAGGAGGCAGGGTGCTCAGAAACATTCGAGCAGGCTCCTCGAACACACCTCATCAGTGAGGTGAGAGGAATCCACATTTTACCCAGACCCACACCCATCCCCACCTTGCCTTGGGGACCATCACCTCGGTAGGCACTCAGTCATGCCCAAAAATGGAGGCCCCCCAGGAGAAGAAAGCCATGAACCATGAGGGACAATTCCAAGGTAAACAAAGATGGTTCCTATGGTAACAGAGTCCCCATACTAGTTCCCGGGGCACTGGGCCTGCATGCAGGGACTGTTGAAAGGGTCTGGAGTTCATAGAAGGGAACTTGATTGCAAATGCAAACAGAGCTCCCAGCCCGCACGTGGGAACACACACACACACCCCTCAGCCTCCCCCTGGGGAGATGCCACCAGCTCCACCTGTCTCCCCGTCACCAAACTGATTCATCCGTGCAGGGAAAGGAGACAAACAGCCAAGATCCATCCTGGCCCAGGACAAGAAACGCCATTTCCATCAAAACGTGCATCCAGATACCAACTCCTGCTCATGCAGGAGAGCCGAGGAGGGCAGGACAAGGGCGGCTAATGGGTAACACTCAGGCTCACTGGAGTCAAAGCTTTGTCCACATCTAGAAGGGGAACACTGCTGGAGAGCTGCCACAGGCTCAAAACCATTGTCTTTTAATGCAGAGTCACGGGGGGCAGGGGGTCCCTAGGACAGAGAACGTGAGCGTCTGTCCACCAGACAAAACCTTGCCCGGTGTTCTTGCCACAAGCATTCATGTCATTGTTGAAGGGACGGTTCGCCATCAGAAGACCCTGCGTGTCTTGCTATCACCCGGACCTTGGCTGTCTCCAAATGTGGTGTGCAGACGCAGGCCTTCAAGGATACTTCAGCGACCCCAAGCAACATGGCATTTCACCAGAGACACTGGAAAGAAAGAGGTGCTGCCTTCTAAGTGAACGACTGGACCACACAGGAGGCCTGGGAAAGCCTGCTTTCCCACCCATTGTCAAGGTCGTGAACCTGAGACGGGATAGCCACGTGCTGCCCGTCACTCGGATGACCAACTCACCACATCACAATGCTGTCACTTGCACGTCCACTACCAGGTTCATTCTTTTGTTGTAAATGATGTCATTAAGATGAATGACCATGAATCACCGGCAATGGTTTACATTTAAAATCTTGCAACTCATCGCTTTTCTGTGCAGCCTATCACAGTGAAATCAAGCTATAAAATCCTTGTTGAAATAACAGAATGATTCTCTAAGGAAACAAAAGTTAAAAAAAAAAAGATCAATCCCTCTTACACTTGCTAACAGTTTTCCCTGTGGTTACAAATAATCCATATTTACTCCATGTCGCTAACCCTTGTTCTGGTGCATATAGATGGGTCTTCTTTGTCCTGGCCAGGTGGCTCAGGTGGTTAGAGCATCGTCCCGTGCACCAAAAGTTTGTGGATTCGATCCCTGGTCAGGGCATATATCTTGGTTGCAGGTGGGGACTTGTATAGGAAGCCACTGATGGAGGTTTCTTTCTCACATCTATGTTTCTCTCTCTCTCTCTCTCTCTCTCTCTCCCTCCCTTCCTTCCTCTCTCTCTAAGATCAACAGACATATAAAAAAACAAAAAGAAATGAGTATTCTTTGCAATCCCTCACACCGGGAGCCCAGTGTGGGTAGGGCTATGTGAGCAGTCCCCATGTGTTTCATCCGACCCCGCAGCAGCTAGCAGGAAGGCCCGTGCACGGCAGACAAATACAGATTCTACATGGGGACTGATACAGCCAGTGGGACAGGGAGAAAAATACCCCTTCATCTCGGTGCTTTTTTTAAATTTATTTTTTATTGTATTTTTCCCATTGGTGCTTTCTGGATTCCGGCAGACCCCTCCCAGTGCGCATTTCCCAGCATTGAAGTGATCGTAACCACACGTCAAATCGGCGGCTGGACGGGCATCCAGCTTTGCATAAAAATCAATCTGGTACCGGGCCCACGGGTCAAGGACAAATTGCCACTTCCCACTCTACAGGCAGAGAAAGGGAGGAAGCGACGTGACACCCCACCGCTTGAAGGGACATCAGGGGAGCCCGCAGCCAGCGACCAAGCCATCCGCAGTAAATTACGCCCGTGGTCTCCACCACAAAGAACCTGAAGACAAGAGACAATGGAGGCTTTCCCTTGAGGTTAAAAAGACTCCTCTTCGCACTTTCCCGCCTCAGCTGGGAGAGGACCCACCGCTTCTGCTGCTTGGGAATCCAAGGAAGAAATTCCGTGGGCGAAAACCGAGTTGTTCTCCCATCGGCTGCATTTCTAAGGCACAGACGTAGGCAACGATTCTCCAGTTTGCAACACGGCGGTGGGGGTGGGGAGGGAGTGCGTTTTGGGAAACAGGAGAGCGGCCTCCCATCCCTGCCTACCAGGAGGTCACACACAACAGGGCTCTCTTCCTTCTTCCACGTCCTCGACCCTGACGCACCCCTGACCGTGACCTTCCCGTTTCTCTGCTCATTAAGTGCCTTGTTCCTTGGGGAGCAAGACCTGCCCACGCAAAGGTGCGCGTCCTTTCGGTCCCCGGAGCACAGAGCGGCTCCATTAGTTTTCAGAGGCTGACAGCGGGTCAGAGAGTCCCCGATTCAGTCCGAGGCCGAGGAGACCTCGCAGATGCCTCCGCCAGAGGTCGTGGCGGAATCACCGGCAGAGGAAAGACACCTCAATGTCGGGAAACCCGAGGGCGGACCTGAGACCGAGGGAACCGCGTCTCCCGGGAAACAACCCGTCCGCCACGGAGCACCGTGCCCTGCTTTCCTCGAGCTGACGCGGGACCTCGAGTCCTTTGCTTTTAAACGTCTATTTTTTTTTCCATGTCACAAATGGTTACAGATGCCAAAAAATTTTTACAAGTGTTCTGGCTGCCAGAGCCTGTACTTGCAAAAATGTCTCCGGGTTTGCATGTAGCTCAAGCGATTTACAAATGCCAATTAAGAAGAAGGTCTTGTACTTGTGATTATTTTAACGCATCTTTCTAAGGGAGCTTCGACATGTTAAAATCCTAGTTTCAAAGGGGCCTGCAGGCACATATAGAAGAATTGTTTCCTACCTCATCTTTTCGAACTTGTCATTCTTGACCTGGTTCTCTGGTTACCCAGTGCTCGCCATACCACTGTTTTCCTGCTGGGTCTGATGGGGCCACGGGACGGAACCAGTCACCAGGCTTACAGTCCAGCTGGTAGTAATGGTGTATTCTTGGGTTTAGCGGCTAGAACGACCCCCCAGCCCAAGACTATGAAGGAGTCCGTGTTGCCGGCCCTTGACTCCAAGAGGCAACATCTAGACAAACAGCCTGGTCGCACCAGCTGACGGGGAAAGACACCCTGAAGCCTAAAGGTACACACCAGCCCTGGCTGGGGTAGCTCAGTGGATTGAGCACGGGCTGAGAACCAGGCATCACAGGTTCGATTCCCAGTCAGGGCACATGCTTGGGCCATGGCCCCCAGCAACCGCACATTGATGTTTCTCTTCCCCTCTCTCTCTCTTTTTCCCTCTCGAAAAATAAATAAATGAAATCTTTTTTTAAAAAAGGCACACACCCAGTGAATGTACGGAAAAGCTCCAGACTCAGGAACTGCCCAGAGACCTGGCTCAAACGGTCCCCAATCAGAACCCAGCCTCCCGGGGAGTCTCCATCACGGAGCTGGTTATGGAAGTCGGGCTGGGCACCGTTGTGCCAGTGATGACGGTTCCTCTTTTCCGTGACAACAGCCTTTCGGTCCCTCTAGCAACCCACACCCTCCAGGCTGCCCCCCTGTGCTGCCTTTCCCCGGTTTAGAGAATGTTCCTGAACGATCATGTGCAGCTGGATTTTACACAAATACACCTTGGGAGGGGGGAGGAGAGAGGAGGAACATTGGGTGTGATATGACCCGTACACCGTCCCCATCGAGGGTGGCCCTGCCTGGTCCTCCAGGCTGGGGCTGCATGTGTCCCCTAAGGCCAGAGAGGGGCAAAGCCACTGGTTAGCTCCCTCAAGTGGGAATACGGAGGCTCTGGGAGGCACTCTGCGGCCCAGGGGCCTTTTCTATGATGCGTATGACCCGTTCTTTGTGATAATCAGACCGGTGAGTGTGGGTCTTTAAAACACCATCCGGCCACTCCTAAGGAATAAGCAAAGAAAAGGCAAAGCTATGTGGGTGGAGACAAGGACAATGAGGCCCCCGTCCTTGCCGAGCCCGCCTTACCCAGCTACAGCAGGACCCCCGCTTCGTCGGCCTGGTGAGAATCGCCCCTCTTGACATCAGACCACCTGGGCCCGCCTTCAGCAGGATCCTGTCAGTTTGGGGTAGCCAGAATCCCCCCACCCTTCATGTCTCCTCCTAGTCATTTCCCATCCGCCGGTCCCCTCCCCCTGTCTGATGGCTGTACACCCCCAGCCGTCTTCGCTGAGTCTGGAGTGGAGCCCCATCTCTCTCTCCCCTGGTGCAGGAGTTTGGCTCCGGCTGCAGCAGTCCTGAATAAAGCCTCCCTGACCCATGTAACAGGCGCCGGAACAGTGTTTGCACCGCAGGCGGGCCCTCCAGGGGGCCCACCAGAGCACGTGTCTATGGGATGTGCGCTTTTCTCTCATCCGCTGGGGATCCAGCCACTGTGAACAGCCGGGGGTCCGTGAAGCCACCCAGAGTCTGACCGTCTGGGCTGAAACGAAGTTCTGCCATTTGCTGTGTGGGCATGAGCAAGCCACTCGCTTTCTCGGGGCCTGTTTGCTCCCTCTGTAAAATGGAGATGATGCGAGCATCTCCCTCGACGTAACAGGGAGAAACGAGATATAGCACACGCGAAATGCTCGCCTGGCGATTGATGCTGTAAACCCCAGAATGAGTCACAGCCGCTATCACTAACGCTCATAAACTGCTAGTACTATTAGCGGGAGATAAAGTGCAAAGTGCGTGTGCCCCTTCTCACATCCAGCCTACTGTGGGGGTTCATCCCACCTACAGATGCTTTCACACGTGTGTACAAAAAACAGGCAGAGATCGTGGCATTGTCTGGACAGGACTACATTCCAAGGGCTCGATACAGGGTTGGTTAAAACCGTTCAGGAATTTCCATACTATGAATTATTGTGAGTGTCTACAAAGGACAGGACCGCATTACAGAGCCGAGATGGAACTCTCTCTGAGATGTGGTGGTAACCTTCTTTAAGCAAGGTGTAAAAGTAAGAAATATCGTATGCTATTCTTTCTGTAAGAGAGCGTATATAAATATACACGCACATCTATCAAAGACAATCTCTGGAAGGAGACAGAAGAATCTGGTCCTGGGGGCTGGCTCTGGGAATGGGGCGTCGGGGACTGGGGTAACGCCAGAGAAAGGGGACTTGCCTTTTATTACCACCATACACCGTTATATATACTACCGACTCACACGTGAAGTGCAACACGAACTAGGACATTTTAAAACAAAATTTAGAAGGAAATCATACATTACACAGCAAGCTTGAAACTGTATGGTAGGAGTACAAAACAGTGTTTTTAGAATCTAGCCATAAAGATGACGGGCAAGGAAGTTTCTGAGCTCCAAATTCTAGAAGCCCTGATTTTTCTGCCCCATGAGTCAGCCACTCATTTACAAATAGCTATGGAGCACTTACAGTGTGCTGGGCATTGTTCTGGGTATCTGGGAAGCAAAAAGGAGGAAAGCAGGAAAATGCAAACATCCCCTGAGCACAGCCCCAGGGCCAGATGCTCTTGCAAGGAGTGGGGGTGGGGAAGGCAAATGACCACAACACACTGTCCTACATAATACAGTGACTATATAATACAACACAGGCTCCAAGAGCCACCTCGCAAAGACTCAAGGGAAAATCAATGAGGGGAGAGAGGTTTCCTAAGTTCCGGCCAAAACGGTCCCAAAGGACCCCTGAAAAAAAGATCAGTAGTCTCCTTTATGTCCCACACCTGTCCAGGGTGAGGGAGTCCTGCCTGATCTTATTGCAACAACCCCCAGCTACAGCATCCCCTTACTGCTGGGCTGCTTCCTCCTGGTGGTTAGGACTATACCCTCCCTCTGCACGCCTGCCTTCCAGCCCACTCTGTACGCCTCCCTCCCACCCCACCCCCTATGAGCAGCCTGCTCCGTGGGGGAGGCCTGTGACAGCGCAGCCCTGCCATGGCCAGAGAAGCCTTTCTATTGCAGAGGGAACACACTTGGCCGTAGACCCAAAGCTGTGTGCTCCTACCAGTTGATTTCTTCTTTTTTTGTTTTAACAAGCGGGGTATTTTTATCTCCATCTCTGATTCCCACGCCTACCTCTCCGTGGGTACCAGACTCATCCGAGGAAGAGCGGTGTGATTTTTTTGGCCCCCTAAAACCTGAATGCAAGGTTTAATGAACGAGTAAGTTAATTACTGAGACGGAGTCCCAGGCTTCGAGGAATTCCCATTCCAATAAGGCAAGGAGAGCCAGGAGGGAGGTGGTTTAACTAGAGGTTGGCGTGAGCACTGGGGAATGACATGAACAATGTCTCTGAATCAAAGAAGTACGTGCGGTGCGCAGAAGACGTGAGTCAACGTGCCTGAAGGCAGTGGAGAGCAAACGTGGGAATATAAGGAGGGCAGAGCACAACTAACGAGAGGGAAGCCATTTCATTGCTTGGAAAAGAAAAAAAATGAATATTAAGGAGAAAATAGTGTGCGGACGAAATGAGGGTAAGGCTTTCAATACAGATGAGAAGGCTCACAGCCCCTCCGTGCACGGAGACTTCAGGACAGCGCCCCCACCGGCTGCCGAGGGCGCGGGAGGGCGGCGTCTCCCGGGCTGGGGCCAGCTCCGGCAGGCGGGTTCAGACCCATACCCGGAGCTGGAAAGGGGGCAGTGCGGGATGTGGGGGGGAGGGCTGGTCCACCAGACAGTACCCAGCACCCGAACCCAAAACCTGATTCACCACCGACTCTCCACCTACGAGTTCAAAGGCCTCTCTATGTCTTGATTTCCTCCTGGAATCATCAAAATACCTCTCAGGGTGGTTGCCAAGATCAGAAGACTTGGTGGGTAACGGGGCTGCATAGACCGTCAAAGGCTTCACAAACCCAAACAGAACAGGCAGAGCCGCTTCCCTGGGGACATGTCTGCGTGTCCACAGACTCGACTTTGAGAATAAGTCTGGTCTAGGACTGACTTCCAGGGAAGAGTCATCGCCATGCCAGTGGGTCATCACAGAGATGCCCCTTTGCCGGAGTAAGAGAGGGGAGGAGCTGGGACTCTTATTTTGCTAAAAATGCATCATTTAAGTCAACCGATATGCTCTTGGGGGAAAAAAATGACAAGATTTTCATGAGGTTAAACGAATTTCCATCTTCAAAATGAGCTTAGGACAGAGTGACTTTTAAATGTTCCTCATGTTTATTAAGGGTAATTTACACTGCGACCAGCTTCAGTGAGGACAGACTCAGGGTGACTTGTGAAATCCGGAGCCAGGGACCTATTCCCAGGAGTGAGAGTTGTTCCACGCCGGGCTGTGTTTATGGGCAAGGCTGCAGGGTCCCGCCTCTGGGATCAGGGTGAGGGGCTGCCTTCGAGCTCCCGGAGTTTGTCATTAACTAGTGAAAAGCCGAGAAAAGCCCACGTGGGTAAGCAGCCAGAACAGCATCCTCCGTCGTCAGGAGAGGCCAAACAGGAGGAACAAAAGAAGACACGCAGACCAACGAGCAGGCACGCAGGATGAATGAGGACATTCCGCAGCCCCACGGCGTGGCCCACGTGGAAGGGGGCAGCAGAAGGGAGACGGGCAACTGAGGGCCCAGGGGCAGCTGGCGCAGCGAACGAGCAGGTGGCTGTCGGCCAGGGTGCTCTGGACGCGGGCAAGTAGCTGTGCAGGTAAACACTCCGCAAGGCCCAGAGGAGACCACAGGCCAAGAGGGCCCGTTCCGCCATGTTGGAACTCAGGCCACACGTCCAGAGGCTCCTGCTTGGGTGGATTTGGCATAATCTACGGGACAAAGGGTCAAGTCCCTTCTTTCTCCTCCTCCGTGCATTTCGAGGGAAACCCAGGCCACCTATTTCCGCCTTGTCCACTCGGCAACCACAGCGTCGCTTTAGAAAGACACCATTGCCATCCAGATCATTGCATGAACATTTTCATGTGCCCATTTGAGAGTTTGGGGGTCTTTTTCCTTTCTTTGTTTTTACATTTTATTTATTTATTTTTTAGAGAGGGGAGAAGGGAGGGAGAAAGAGAGGGAGAGAAACATTGATCGGTTGCCTCTCACATGCCCCCAACTGGAGACCCGGCCCACAACCCAGGCATGTGCCCTGAGTGGGAATCGAACCAGGGACTCTTCAGTTCACAGGCCGGCACTCAATCCACTGAGCCACACCTGCCAGGGTATTTTTTTTTCCCTCTTTACACTAGAAAGTCTGGTTTCTCTGGAAGAAAACCGTCCAAGGAATCAGAGATAATAACCCGAATGGACTCCACGCCTGGCACAGGCCTCCTCTGGTCTGAGCTGCTCACATGGAGGAAATTGAGCGGAACCGGGCCGGAGTGCCAGTCAGTGCCTCAGCCACGTGCCACCATCTGTCCCCCTGAGCCGTACAGGTGGCGCCTGGCGGATGCGTCCTACATTCATTGTACTGACCATTTCATCTCTCTGGAAGCAGAAGCAGCAACCATGGGAACGAAGATCAAAAAGATACAGAACAGGCAAGTAGCAAGTAACTAGGAGGAAATAAACCGTACCACCTGAGAGTTCGAGCGGCCACAGACGATAAAGGCAGGCCTGCGTGTCCCTCCCCGGTGCCCACTAGCCCACGAGGCAGTAGCCAGTCCTGTTCACCGTTTCAGCCTGCACATAAGAAACATGAATGTAACACAGCAGATCAGGCCTCAGTTAGGAACACCTGAACCTACAGCTGGGTTCTCCATTCCACACTCCAACGGCCTACTCATCTAGCTAAGCTTAGTTCTTTGTCTGCAAGATGAAGACAATTCCATGACTACTGTAAAACTAGGGAATATTTGTTCAATGTGATCAGGGGCAAAATACAAAAGGGTAGCATGAACCTGTGAAAACTGGAACCCAGAATGACACATTTATAAAAATAGATATGGGGATTATATCATGACATGCTGATAAAATTCAAAGAGGAAATTCTCACTCTGGCTGGGTGGTTCAGTGGGTTGGAGCATCGTCTTGTACAACAAAAGGTTGTGGGTTCAATCCCCAGTCAGGCACACACAGGAGGCAACCAATCGGTGTTTCTCTCTCACATCAGTGTGTGTGTGTGTGTGTGTGTGTGTGTGTGTCTTGCTCTCTCCCCCTCCAACCCCACCTTCTTCTCTCTCTAAACATCAATAAATATATGTCCTCGGTTGATTCCAAGTTGGTGGTATCTTGGGGTACCCAGCAGAAATAAATGCCAATTCTCTCTTCAAGGATACACCCTCAACAGAGGCATCACAAAGACCCCACAACAGAGACACAGGCCAAAATGAACTCATGATCCCAAACTAAAAACCCCATGTAAACATGCCAGTGTGTTATTTTATAACACATTACACACATCACTGGAAGAGAAGGGTTCCTCTCCATCTGCTCACATTTCTTAAGGGGTTTCCACTCAAGAGCCCTCTCCCCGAGTGAAGGATGAGTAGAAGAAACAATCCCAGACCCCATCTCTATGGACCCACCTCCAGGAGAAGAAGAGTTATCGCCGGAACTGGTCAAGGCCTGACAAGCAATGGCCCCTGTTTTACCAGGACACATGTGAACGGTGCCTGGAAACTGGGAACAGGCTCCATCGCTGTCTTTCATTTCCGGTGGTCGGGGACCGTTCCTTCTCTATTTCCTGTCCCCCCGCAATGCGCACTCATGGGAACCCTACCCTCTTCTCTGCGGCCCTCGTCCATTCACTGGTCAGTTAGAGCATCTAGAATGATCCGCACAGCCCCAGTCCTCCTGGGTGGGAGCGGTCAGTCCCCACCACGACCTCACATCTAATTCACTGTCCCCAACTCAGCCTTTCAGAAGCATCGCCTGGGGGTTCCGCCCAGAGTAATACATCAGGACCTCATTTCTCAATTAGCCAATGTCGCCTGAAGGATTTCTCTAGATACCAAAGAAGGAGAGAGGAGTGGCAACTGAGTTCTCCCACACACAGCATTTCCCCCCACCGAATACCAATCTCTTCCAAAGCACAAAGCTTTGCTTGTGACGAAGATGTCACAGTTGCTGAAGGCAGGCACACCTTAGGCCTCTCTGAAACCCTCTAGCCTCCACCCCGGGGTCATGCAGGTACCGTATTTTGCTGTGTATAATGTGCACTTTTTGTCCAAAATTTTTAGGGGGAAATAAGGATGCACATTATATGTGGGTATAATGACTACATACCATGGGTATAATAATGGGTATGATAATCCCATTTGTATAATGCGCACGGAAATGTGGGTGCGCATTGTACACGGCAAAATACGGTAGTTGATATTTAATGAGTATTTTTTAACAGTATTGTCCACAAGCAAACCTAAGCTCATGAATCACCCGCCCTGCCCAGGTACCACCAGCTCCTCCAACCAAGCCTTGCTATCAAATAAGAGCATTGCAGTGGCTGAAGGAAAAAAAAAAAAAAAAAGACTTGAAAGTCCCATTTGAATTCCTGGTGTGTTTCCTTTGTTTTTCCCACTGGCACGGGCAAAGAGATTTCTCATCGCCTGTCTGTGGATCTCAGCACTTCAGAAGCAATATAGATCTTATCTCTGGTCCATTTAATTGGACATAAAACGCAAGGTCGCTGCGGCCATTTGGGCCTCGTGACTTGAGAACCACCGCAACGACGCAGGGAGATTACTTAGCTCCTCTGTCGCCTCCTGCTTAGGAGCAAAGCAAATGGCCTTAATTGGTCTTTAATCTTCTCATTAGGGCAGGCACGGGCGCTGGAGCTTGTGACAGTATTGTGATAAGTGTGAGAAAAATAAGTCTGTGTGTTTCTCTCAGACACGCCTTAAGACAGCAAGAGCATCACAAATGTTCTTTTCTTCCTCCCACGACGGACGCAGCTATTGTCAATGAAGGAGGGAAGAAAACTAGACATTCCGGTCATATTTGCTTGACTCTTTTTGCTTTGCAATAAGCCCATTTTTGTTCTCAACCAGGAAGAAAAACAGGAAGGAGAAAAATAAGACAACTTTAACCTATGACACAATGGACCAAGGTCAAATGCACTGCATTGCCCAGGTCTGCCCAGCGCACTTTTAACCTGACCTCACTTGTAGGCAGTTCTCACCTGAGAAGCCCGGCTGTCTAACAAACATGGGTAGCTCCCTGTGAACAGCCCCTGAGACGAAAATTTGAGCCAGCCAGTAAGATGCTCTGACCCACCTTCTTCCCTAACAATGGAGAGCATACACTAACTAGTTAGATAAGATAGTCAACTACTTTATTGAGTATCAATGCTCTGACTCACTCTCCCTCCTTAAGGTACCATCGAGGAAGCAGTGATGAAATAAAAAGTGTCCTCTTGACTTGGATGGTCTTAGATTCATCAGGGTCTCCAAAAAGGTCCCTAAAGCCAACACAATCAAACGTGTATGCCCATCCCCAGCCCTGCTGGTGTAGCTCAGTGGATTAGGGGCTGGCCTGTGAACCAAAGGGTCGCTGGTTCAATTCCCAATCAGGGCACATGCCTGGGTTGCTGGCCAGGTCCCCAGTAGGAGGTGCACAAGGAGCAATCACACATTGATGTCTCTCTCCCTCCCTTTCTCATTCCCTTCCCCTCTCCCTAAAAATACATACATAAAACATAAAATATTTTATATATTTTATAAATATTTTTTAAAATGTGTGTGCCCATCCCCAGCAGCCCCGGACTCCCCTGGGCAGGACCTCCCACACTGGAACCCCAAAACCAAGCTGATGACTGTCACTCATTAGCAGTTACTGAGCAGAACCTAAGATGGAACCATTCACTCAGACATCATCCAAGCCGTTCTGACGTCACAGGGGCGCCTGGCTCTCGAACCTCCACCCCCGAATCCAGCGCCCTGGGGTTCTCCGCACCGCACTCCAAATCAGCAGCAGTTTTGCAGACCTGCCACGGGCAGCAGCCGGGGGGTGCACACAAGCTCTGCTCAGCACCGAGATGCAAAGGCTTTTTTAAAGGGAACACGGCCTCTCATCTAAGCCTTGCATCTGCTCCGTGCAAGTCCCCCCGTTACCTCGATTTTGCTCGAAAGAAAATAGAAACTTAGAGTGCTCTGGGTGCTGCACGACAAGCCACCCCAGGACCTAAGGACTTAAAACAACGGGTTATCGCTATCTACCAGGGTTCTATGGGGGTGAGTGGACCGGGGCTCAGCCGGCCGGCTCTCTTTTGGAGTGTCTCGTGCAATTGCAGTCCGCTGTCAGCCGGGGCCGCCATTGAGCACAGCCCAACTGAGCCGGATGTCCAAGATGACTCCCTCACTCACACGTCCGGTGCTTCAGCATTCTGCCACGTGGCTGGTACCTCGAACTCAGACTTCCTATGTGGTAACTGAAGGCTTCAAAAGCCCGAGGCAAAGGCTGCGAATCCTTGGAAACCCAGTCCTGGCCCTGGCTTAGCCTCCTTCTGCGTGTGCTCCATTGGTCAAGGCCATGGCAGGCCAGCCCCGATTCAAGAGCAGATATAGTGCCCATTCTTTCATAGGAGAGTGTGAAAGAATCTGTGATCATCTCATCTGCCACAGAGAGGTTAAGCAACTTACCCAAGGTCACACAGCAAATAAGAGCCAGAGCTAGAGCTCAATCCAGTTCAGTCTGATTCCAAAGCCCACACTCTGACTCAGCCGCTCCACTCTCTTTGTAGTAAGACGGCACTTCCATCGATCTCCAAAGTGGGAGCAGAAGTAAGTCTCCCCGAGACTCTTCCCAGCACAAGGAGGAATATGAGGACACAGGACCCCTCAGGACCTTGGCCCCTTACTGCGTCCTAGTACAGCTGCTGGCCCCTGCCTGTGGGTGTGAGGACCAAAGGCCCCACCGCCGGGTCTCAGAACTCCTCGGACCCTGGCACAGGGACTTCTGGCCCTGTAAAGTGCACCCCAAAGTAACCCAGATTCCTTCTCTCTGTTCCTGACTGTGCCGGGGCGAGACAGATGGAGACTCAGAGGCCAACCAGGCTTGACTTCAGTTTATTATGGAAGCAGGTCGCAGGCCAGGCCAAGCACAGGAATCACCGGAGGGCCTTGCCTGAACTGTGTGGGGCAGGCGTGAGCAGAGTCGGGACCAGGGCTCCCTCGAGGGTGCCTGGGGAGCGTTCTGTCACCTGGACACCGGTCAGCAGCCATGATCACGCTGGCAGTTGTCCCAAGGTTTTGTTTTTGGGGGGTTATTTGGGTTGTTTGTTTGTTTGTTTGAGAATTGGGGAAATGAAGGAGGGGGTGTGTTGCAGGGAAATAGAGCCGAGAGTTTGTCACTGGAAGAAGAGCTGGTGGACAAGGGACACACAGGGCAGAGGGGCAAGGAGGTTGAGGGAAGGTGACACAGACCCCCGACCTGCCCCAAGAGTCGTGGTCAGGGTCTCCAAGAAGAGGCAGGGGGCAGGGGAGGATTCTAAGCCCCTCCTTCCGCCACTCCAGGGCCGACCCTCACCGTTCTCCCCTGAAATGATTCTAAGTCACTGGCATCGCCAAATTCCTTGGCATCTTGCCCATGAGTAGGACACACCTTTCCAGCACCTTCCCTGTCCTCCCCTCCAGCCCACACCCTTGTTCCCTGTATCTCTCTGGAACCAGCACCTCGGCCGCTCTGCTTTCCATTAATCCCTCGCCGGTCAGCCCCGGTCTGCGGAGGCCGCTGGCAAGGTCCCCTGGCGTAACCACTACGGCCACGCCATCTCCTCCCGTCGGAACACTGCCCATCCTTGGTCATTCCCAGAGGCGCACAAATTGCCACACGCATTTCCACTTGCTCCAAGTGGCTGCTTTTACGAGCGGCAGTGAAATCACACTTCCATGACGTCAAAGTTAACCCCTCTGCCGCACACCAACAGACGTTCCTGGGAGGCAGTGCCCTCACCGGGGCCAGGGACGCGTCCCCTGTTAGAGCCGCAGCTGCGACCCTCCATCTGGGGCGGCCTTGTCTGGATGAGGCCCCAAGTTGCAGCGCTGCCTACCCATGGATCTCGCACCCTTCAGCCACAGCGGAGGGCCCTTCGGCCTCCCCAGCCCGTGTGCTCCCGCCTCCATCGTGGCCACGGCAACGTGGCCTGGGGGACGGCTCACACAGAGCCCGTCAGCTCTGGGTGCCTTCCTCTCGCCTGTCAGTCTGGTCCCCCGGGAACTCGACGTGTGCAGGGACTTCTTCTCAGCTGCTTCCGGCAGGCGGAGGCCGATGGCAGGGCCCCCGGGGCAACCACTACAGCCACGAAGCCCGGAGGAGGGGAAGGCAGGTGTGGGTGCGCATCGGCTGGCACCTACCCAGGAGCCTTTGGGTTGCTCCCGTGGCCGTGCAGGTGTCCTGCAAGAGGCAGGGGCTGCTTTGGGGCCAGCACTGGGGACATCCTGACGGAGCACACACGGCCCTAGGGAACGAGCAGCCCCGGACTGCTCTGGAGTGCACACCTTCTAGGGGTGGTGGTCGGGGGCAGGGTGAGGGGACAGGGTGGGCTGGCGATGCTCTGGGACAAGGACAGGGAGGAGCAATTATCCTGTGGATGGAGTGAGGAGGGGCCGGCAGGGATGCTTTCCTAACGTTGTCATGCTGTCAGGGACTCTAAGAGAGCATCCCTCATCCCCCAGTAACCAGTTCCCCTGCAGGTGCCAGAACGTCTCCAATGAGGCAGGAGGTTGGTCTGTCCTCGGTTGGAACCAAGGCGCAAGGGCCGTGGTCCCGAAGTGACTGGGTAAAGGATGGGTGTGGGAGACGTTTCGGACAGACGGGAAAGGAGAGGGAGGTGTCGGTGGGCACCCGACGAGGCAGGACGAGGGTGACCACACAGGGGGACCCCAGAGGCCTCCTCTGCTGCACAGCCGGGGACAGCCGGGGCCGCAGGCTCCCTGGGGGCGGGGAGAGTGCAGAGAGCAAAGACCGAGGACCAAGTTCCAAGCGTCTCCCCCCTCCCCCGTCATTTTCCTCCACAAATTCATTTTAACAAAATAATTTGGACCTGACAATGACCATGCCTAACTCTCTTGCCACGGCTAAAGGAGAGTTCAATGTCACCAGTTTCTTGCACAGCTGAGTGCAGTGTGCTAATGAAATTTCTCAAGGGAGAATGGATGGCTTGGAAAGGCCCGAGAAAAAAAACCACAGTGAGGACAGGAAGGCTGCCTGCAGGTCCTGAGTGATCTCGGTCAGCTGCCGGCACGGGATGAAGTCATCTAGCTTCCACGCTAGTGTTTTCTTCATGAACTTGGGCCGGGCGGCCCTTCAGTAAAGACCTATGGCCTCTCCTTCTAGTGGGAGGGGGAGCTGAGAGCGAGAGGTTACCACGTGACCTTGGGTAGGGAAATCAGTCCTTTGTCCAGAGTCGGCGATCATCTGGGGGAGACTGAGCTCACCTGAAAACCACCACCCCTGCTGGCTGTCTGGGGTCATTCTTGCAACGTTAAAAAGGAATCGAATGACCAAAGGTAGCCTGAGGTCCAAAATCCAGCCACGAACAGAGTGTTTGCCAGAGGCTGTAGAATTCTAGAAGCCGTTCAGTTTCTTTGCGAGGTTAGGGCGTGAGGGGGACTCCCGTGCACTTCTCCCCCTTCCCCCTGGAACAGAGGGGAAGTGCCCAGCAGGAGCGACACCTCAGTGGAGCACAGAACCATCTCACACTAACTGCGAAAGCACCGGGAGGCACACCGTGCAGAACTTCGTGGGAGACGCGGCTCAGAACCGAAGACCCAAGTGGGACCGCCCACCTCCTCCCCGAGGATGGCGCGAGTCCCACCTGTGCAAGCCTGCACCCCAAGCGTGAGAAGTACGGAGGGACACGAGGTCTGGGGTCTACCTGAGAGGGGCCGGCCCGCCTGTGTCAGGGGCCCCAGTCAGTACCCCAGCGCACGGGCACACAGGACGCAGAGCTGGGAAGAGGATCAAGAGTGTGTTCTAGCCCTGGCTGGCGTAGCTCAGTGGATTGAATGCGGGCTGCAAACCAAAGCATTGCAGGTTCGATTCCCAATCAGGGCACATGCCTGGGTTGCAGGCCACGGCCCCCAGCAACTGCACATTGATGTTTCTCTCTCTCTCTCTCTCTCTCTTTCTTCCTCCCTTCCCTCTCTAAAAAATAAATAAATAAAATCTTTTTTAAAAGAAGAGTGTGTTCTAGCGCATGTTGGTCCTTCCCCTACAGAAGGAGAGGGCTGAGTTGGCCGCCTTCTGTTAAGAGATGTTGAAACATCAGGAGAAAACAATACAAGCACATAAATTTGCAAAAATACCTCTATCTCTGATAACTGCTTCCCCCAGAAGCTCCCTTCTGGGCACAGGTAGGAGGCCCGTGTGCCGGTGCGGGGTGAGGTGCCTCAACTCTACAGAGAACCACCTCGGCTCAAGGCAGGGTGAGAACCCACAGGTACAGGGGACACAGCGCAGCCGCCGGGGACTCCCTGCCACTGCGGGGCCTCTGCAGACTTTCCGGAAGTGCTGTGCTAAGCAGGGCAAGGCTGTGTCGAGCTCACTTAGCAGCGGGGCGCTAATCACCGGGACGTCAGCAGACCGTCCCAGAGGGCAGAGGGTGATGAGCAGAGGGTATGCGATGCACCCGTAGCCCACATGTAGTCGGAGAACCGTGGCCCGCGGCTCAGTGCTTTGCGCCACTGACTCAGCAGAAATGATGCCCAGAGAAGGTGCTGACTTGGCCAGAACAGGTTCAAGGGCTTGGCTCATTGACAGCTGCCCCAGAATGGGGGTGTGGGGCGTCCTTGGGCCGCGTGCAGTGCCCTCTGTGTGCTGGCCAGGACGGAAATAAACAACAGCTGAGGGACACAGAGCTGGGTATCCACCCCTTCTCTTCTCGTGCCTCTGTTGGCATGTCTGACAAAGGCAACCCCTCCACGTGCTGAGCAGCACATCGGAAACACGCCATGGGGACTTCAGGTGATGTTTTCAGGAGGACAGCTAAAGCGTAGACAGGTGACAACACTAGGGAGACAGAAAGGAAAGAGGGAGAGAATGGAGCCCTTGCACCGGAAGGCTCCACGCTCACCCCTCTGAGCGGTCAGCAGTGTCCACAGTCGAGGGGCAAGCGGAGACGGAGCAGGTAAGGTTCCACACCTGCTTCAATCACAGCCGTTCCCCTTAAGTCTGACATTCGGGGGTCTTACAACAAATTTCATTTGGCCAAAAGGGGATGTCTTCTTACAAAAAAGGGAGGAGGGAGGGAGGGAGAGAAGGAAGAGAGAGAGGAAGGAAGGAAGGGAGGGAGGGAGGGAAGGGAGGGGAGGGGAGGGGAGGGGAGGGAGGGGAGGGGAGGGGAGGGAGGGGAGGGAAGGGAGAAAGAAGGAAAGGAAAGGTTGAACGCCACTGTTCTAGAAAGGGCAGAGAACAGGAATTCTCAGTATAACAGGAAACAGCACATCGACTCCTGTTATTAACTGGAATTAAACTGCTGGCTTCTGCCCCAACCAGTGTGGCTCAGTTGGTTGGGTGTCAGACTGGAAAGTGAAAGGTCGCTGGTTGGCTTCCGGGTCAGGGCGCAGGCCTGGGCTGTGGGCTCAGTCCCAGACAGGGTGCAAGAAGCAACCGATCGATGATTCCTTCTCACATCGATGTTCCTCTCCCTCTCTCTCTCCCTTCCTTCCCCTCCCTCTAAAAATAAATAACTTCTCTTTAAAAAATGGCTAGCTTCTGTCTGATTGCCCTCCCCTCTCCTTGCATGGTTCAATAATCCCAAGGTCCTATGGTCCAAGGAAAGAGTCCTCATCTCAGAAATCCAAGTCACAGAGGAGAGGTCCGGTCCTCTTGCTCACCAAGGGCGTCGCCTGTGCACATCACCCCACCTCCGAGCCATAAGAGGACATTATGGTTCACACCCTCCCCGGCTCACAAGGTTGTAGAGATAATTTATGCAGAAGACCTCTGCCCTATGAGGGAGCCTTATGCAAACCTACGTCAGTTAGTGCCAAAGGTCTTGTAGCACCTGTGCATTTTTCTAGCACACGTTTCAGCCAGTGAACCACTTTTTCAGAGCAGCCAAAACCTCTGCTGCCTGCAGATACAGGCGTGGGAGGGTGAAGGATCTAGACCCCTAATTTTGGGAAGTAAGTTTCAGGGAAATCGTAGGATAGAGAGTTCGGGAAGTCCAGTGTGAACGCCATGGGCCAGTGCCAATATGCAATGCCTTCCACTGGCCCCATGAGAGATGTGAAGACCACGTCGGTCAGAAAGAGGAGTCCCCGGTACCCTCTCAAGGGACCCCTGCTTCTCCTTGTCACTCTGCTCCAGGTACATGCCCCAGGGTGCAGACCGAGGGGCGCAGCACCGGTTGCACCCTACCCGGCTAGCTCACCACCCCATGACTGACAGAAGAAAGAGCAGGTGGAAGGCAGGACAGTCCGAGGACTAGGATGAGCCCAATGGCCATGAGATTCCAGGAGAAAAAACCGAGTAGTGATTGTAGCCAGGATGAGAAAGGAGTGAGAGAAACCAGGGTCCCGTATTTTCACCAGGAGGGGAAATCCGTGATTCGTTCTCACAGGTGAACAGCCAGCCTGCAGTGGTCTTCTGGGTCAGCAGGCTGCAGCGGGGCCCCCTCCGGCCTCTCAACAATTCCTTAGGCACCAGAAACCCGGAATCGGGCTGCCAAACCCCCTCTTCATGAGCGTTCCATGGCAGCTGTGGATTTAACCGTGAAAGCGCCCCCAAACGCTGCAAACATATACACTGCTTTTAAACGGTAAATTGAACCCAGGCACAAACGCCAGGGGCCACCTCAAAGTGGAGGAGTAGGTGTGTCGGGCAACAGTGTATCTTATCGGGCATGTCCTCAGCTTAATTAATAACAATGAGGAGTAAAGGTGTTCGCAGAAAGACCCAACCTGGACACTGTAGAACCGGAAGCAGATCCCTGCGGAACAGGCCAGATCTCCGAGTCATCAGAGCAATCGGGCAGCATGAAAAGAGCTCTGTCGTCACCTGCATGAAAATCAGGGCTGACTGCAAAACGACGATGGGGAACCATGAAAATGTAACAGTGAATCGAAATTTATTCACGGTTGTACTTGACCTTTAGATACTGCCTCGCCACTTCCAAAGCTCTTTCACGTGAGCTATCCAAGTGGACGCTCCGGACCTTCGGAAATGAGGAGCACAGACCCTGCCCCCATGCGCCCGATGGGCAAGCCCAAGGTCAGAGTGGCCATGGGACTTGTCCAAGGTCACACACACACCTAGTACGTGACACAGTGGGGCCTTGCATCCAGATCTCCCAGCTTCGATCACAGCGCTTCCTGTCGTGTACAATCTGCTACGATGAGAGGCACGTAACAGCAAATACATATCTTCCAGGAAGTGTCAGGATGTCGAGCTTCTCAAAACGACACATGAAAACTAAACTGGCCCAGGTCCAGGGTCAAAAACGAGAGTGTCCTGATGCTAGGAGGTGTCCCCTTAGCGTCTCCGTGCTATAAATCCACCACGGGCCGTGTTCACATTCCCCTAGCTCTCCAGTAAACCTGCTGAGGCATGAAGACGCCGGCGGAGGGGCCCAGAATGAACTAAGAAAATTCCGAGGACTCCCCATGTCCTGTGTCAGCGCCAGCACCTAACGTGTGCCTACTAGACACCAGGGCCGTGGGGAGAAGGGGTCGGGGCACAGAATGCCCAGAAAACCCCGCCCAGCCCCGCAGCGGCTCTCCCAGCACGAACGGCGCTCGCTAACTGCATCGAGGTCACCCTCGAACCCAGATGTGCCGTGTCTCACTGGCCACTGCTCCGTATCTCATGAACCACAGCCTACTTGACAGTCCCGATGGAACCCACCTTGGAGTTTCTGCCGTGGACGAGAAAGACCCACTTTAAAAGCCTCTGCACCAGTGTTCAGAGTCACCAGCGGCCAAGTCCACACGGGCTACCTGCCGTCGTAGGCAGGCGTTCTGGGGTGTTGTGCTCTGTGCCTTTGCGGGGATGCACAGGGTCGTTACAATATCCACGCTCACAGCGGGCGACAGACCCCACCAGGCCCAAGCAGGAAGCACGGCCTCAGTCACTCAGGGCATCACGGAGAGCGCAGCGTGGCTCTGCAGGGGCCAGGCTCCTTGGCGAGGTGGGGTTTAGACCCCTCTAGACCCGGAGAAATAAGGAGTCAGCAAACGGCGCCAGTGGCTGTTCCGTCTGCTCAGAGGAGCACGGGCCTCCCCCTCCCGCCTCCTTTCCTGTTAGAATGTGAAGAACGCCTTCTTTTCCTACGCTCAAGAGATGCCACGCTGTGGTCTGTGAGGAAAGCAGACGGATGAAATAGAATGTGACGCTGGGGAGGGAACTCGGACCACCCAGCCCAGCACCGAGAGCCAGAGACGGTCCAGCCGGGCTGGGGGAAGACCCGGGGTCTCGTTCAGGGACAACGACATCGCAAGCCATCGCACGCAGTGCTCCAGCCAGGACCTCTCTCCCCCGAGGTAGGTCAAGGCTAATTAAGTTGCCAGATGGACTAACTATGTTGAACATTTTAGGAGACAGGTTTTCGCTCTCTGAGACAGGCTGCTCTGCACTGTGCCAGACACAGGCAAAAATAAGTAAAAATAAGATCTCACAAGCTTCCCTGGAGTGGTCGGCGGGCCCTGGAAGGAGGAGAGAGCGGTGGAGAGGGTGTTCAGAGCAGGGCGGCGTAGGGTTCTCTGGGGACTGGGTTTCTCAGTGGCGGCACTAGTGGCTCTTTGGACTGGACGGCTCCGCTGTGTGTGTACTGGTTTGCTAAGGCGGCCACCTCACACTACCACAAACTGCGTGGCTTACGAAAGCAGAAGTGGATTCTCTCAGAGTCCTGCAGGTCCAAGTCCAAAATCAGGGTGTCGGCCAGGTCAGGTCCTCCTAAGAGCTGTGAGGGAGAATCTGTCCCGTGACCCTCTCCTAGCACCTAACAGCAACTGCTAATCCTTGGTGTTCCTTGGCTTGGTGACACACGGGGACATGCGTCACTCTGCTCCCTGCTCCCATCTCCCCGGGGGTCTCTCTGTGTCTACGCGTGGCCACCTTCTCGTGAGGACACCGGTCGCATTGGGTTAGGGGTCCACGTCCTCCAGTACGGACACCTTAACATGCGACAGCCCTATTTCCAAGTCACGTCACACTCTGAGACGCCTCAGCCTGTCTTTTCGGAGAGACACAGTTCTGCTCAACAGGGCGTGTTCTGGGCATTGTAGGGTGTGCAGCCACACCCCAGCTTCTACCCCCTAGACGCCATTAGCACTCTCACAGCTTTGAGGGTGACAATCAAAACTGTCTCCAGATACTGTCAAATGCCCCCAGGGAGGGGGTGCATGGCCTCTGGCTGAGAAACACTGTCTTAAGGCTTCGGGGCGGAAAGATGCAAGTTGAAATTCCAGTTCTGTCTTAATCACTTGCACTGTCACCTTGGGTGATTTGGTTGAACGGTCTGGTTTTCACGTCACTCACCTCTCTGGTGGAGTCGCACTGGCACCGCGGTGCGTGCGAAGCATCTGCTGGACCGTGAGCCCCGACAGATGACAGCTCTCACCTTCCGTGAATCGGGGAAGGCTCCTTTACTCGACTCTCCACAGGTCTCCGGATCTCCTGCGCTGACCCGGACTCTGGCCTGTGTCCCTGAGACTTCCAGAAGGCAAAGGAGCCTTCCAGATCCGCCCTGCCTCCTCTTTTAGGGGCAGCGAGTGCCCTTACAGCCCAGCGGTGCCCTCCCCGCCTCTGTGGCTGCGTCACCAAAGCTGCAGAGGGCCGTGCATCACAGCCAGGGCAGGGCGAGCTCTGGGCATGACCGGAATGTTAATGCGGCTGCATTGCACCAGGCCGGCTGCCCACGTGGATGCTGTAGAATATCCACGGAGGACACAGAGGTGGGGAGGAGGAAGGAATCTGACCCTGAGATGCTCCTTATAGCTTAGTTTGCAAGGCCTCCCCCCGCCCTTGGCCGTGACTAGAAAACCCAAAACCCCACGCTAGGTGTCTGTTATCAAACACACAGCAATGAGCTGTGATTGGTAAGCGGCTAGTCTGAGGAGAAGAACTGTATCTAATTCCAGTGTCCATCACAATCCTCAAAAGGAGTGCCTGTTCCATGGTCAAAGGTCAATACAAGTCTGTGTTTGCTAAATGTGCCCCCTCCTTGTCCCCAAGCTGTCCAGTCTTCAAAGTGACATTTTTCTCTAAAGCTTTAGTGAAAAATAAATCCAAGCCTACATCCCATGAATCTTAGGAAACGCCTTCTTTTATATTTTAGATTTCCTCTCCTTAAGGAGCTTCTGGGTGTGCCCCAGGAAGGCTGACTTGCTCCACAAATCCATCCTCCAATTGCCTCTTTCCGTCCTTTAACTGGCCTGTGGTTGTTCATTCCGTGTCATTGCAACTTGATTGTGAACCCAACCCCAGCTGCCCAGAGCACTGCAGACTTCCGGCACATCACAGGCTCGTTACCAAAGACTGAGACCAAGCGGCCACGCATGTGGCATTGCTTCCATCTGCCGCCACCCGTGGGTGCTCTCAGGGCCCCTGGCCCATCTGTGACATCACATCCTGCCCATTTCCCCACGGGCTGCCATGCCATGAGCCGAGGTGCAGGGCTGCAGCTCTGTCTGCTCTGCACCAGTCAGCTCTAGGGTGCGCCGTGCACGCGGTGAGTCGTCCTTGATCTCCGTGTTTATTACAACAGCATGCTGGCGGGGCAATTACATGAAGGTTCAGTTTGAGCTGATGGTTAGTGGTGGTGCTGGTCCAGCCCCGGCCAATACCCTAAATCGTGAGCAAGTGGTACAAGGACCAGAGGTCAGAGAGGTTAGCTCTGCGGTAGCCAGAGAGTCGCACAGCCCGGCACCTACGTCCAGCTGCAGCGTCCTGTGGGGACAGTGTCCACCAGCAGCCGGATGTGGTGCTGGCAGCATCGCACTTCAGTGGCAGTGGCCACCCCGGGCCCGGATGCTCCTTCTGCTGAGCCTCCCTTGGTGACCGACCCTTGTCCCCACCTGGTTTTGCAGCCTCCCCAATGATTCGGCGAGTCCTCCCAGCCCTGCGCCTGCTTTGCACGGCTTGACCCAGCCAGGGAAAAACTCACCACCAGGCAGGCTGCCCGGTGATCACACAATGTCCCCTTAGTGAATCGCTTCCCCATGTTTCCAGGACACTCTGACACCTTGCTCTGTCCTCGGTAACTATTACCACCTTCACCAGCAGCCCCTGCTCAGAGTCCTGATGGAGCCCCGGGCTCCCGCAGGGCAAGACCAGGCAGTATTTCCCCGGACACCAGGGAGAGGCATCAATCTGTCCTCAGGAGAACAGACACTGATGTCGGAATGGGAATTTGTGTTCCCTGTATCTCCAACGGGATCCTACCAGGACGGCTATGACTGGACTTACTGCATGCCTGTAAACATATGACGTCCCCTAGTACATTTTCTAACCAAAGGGCTCACTCTATAGGAAAAGAACTAGGCAGTCTGGCGATGCCCATGGGGTTCAACAGCACTATAAGGCACCCCACCACCCAAAGGTGCTTACAGAACGGTGCAGGGGCCCATGGGACCCTCAGCGATGGTGCTAGCGTGGAGACAACACTGGGGCATTGGGTGCAGCCCCAGAGCAAGTGGCATGCGCTCTGCACCAGTGGTCAACACACAGGGATGGGCCAGAGTAGCTTTACAGTGGTAAGAACCCCAAACACAGAGTTTGCTATTCTCGTATTATCATTTATTCACTGATTTGTGTTCTTCCATCCGAATGACTGTAAACCTACTTTGGCCCGCCCTCTGCTATGTCTTCCCAACCCCGCCAAGCAATTAACTCAGTCCTGATACCACGTATACCCGGAGACAGCACCAGATCCCGCAGGTTGAGGACTCAGTCCTGCAAGACGACCCACCCCCCCAGATTCCGACTGAAAGCACACATCACCAGGCTGCAGACCCACCAGCGACAGAGTAGAGGCTCCCACAGCCTCCTCCTGGGGTCAGACTAACTCGCTGGGGCAGCTCACCAACTGCAGGAAAACACTGTATTACTTGTTCTCCAGTTTACTATTAAGGTCATACAACTCAGGGAGAGTCGGAGGGCAGAGATGCACAGTCAGGACCACGGCTTTTTATGGCATCCATGGTGTCCCTCTTACTGGGGTGTCTTCAATTCAGGGTGCGGATATCATTACTATCCAGGTGTGGTGAGGCCCACAGGTCAGGAGATGGCTGTCACTGAGAAAAACAATTGTCACTCACAGTGACCCAGAGGAGGGAGCACGCGCTGTCAGGCAGGGCTACTCAGGGAAGTGCCGGGGTCCATGGGAAGGCAGAGGAGAAAGGGAAGCAGGACACAGCAAGCAGACGTAGGACTGGCCACTGTGGGCGACTCTAGCAAACTCCTGGGGGGCGAGGGCGGGGGACCACTGCGTCCTGGAGCCTCAGCACCAGGCAGGGGGGGCGCTTTGGAGCCTGGACTCTGCGTCGGTCAGTTTGCGTGGGAGAGGCATGCTCCCCGGTGGGTCCTTGGCTATCTAAGAATTGGCTACTGCCAGGATGGGGAGTCTCTCCCCAGCGGTGAGATTCCAGATGCCAGGGCATCAAGAATACAGAAAATAAGAAAAGACTATCATACAGACGATGACATTGCAAGTTCCTGATGGGCCTTCTGAATCGTCTACTGGAGGCAAATCTTACTCATGGTCATTTTGGGGATACGTGCTGTGGTGGCTTTGGGGATTCTTTGAGTTATAAATGACAAAAAAAGAAAGGCACTCTGATTCAAACAGGGAAGGGGAATGGGTTGGCTCATGTATCTCAAAGTCCAAGGGCTTGTTTAATCCAAGTATCAAGGCTAGTTTTCATGCATCTCTTGACCTTGTGCTTTTTTTTTAGGCCCATCCTCACTGGGCTTCCCTCTCTATAGCTCAACCAAAGGGCACTGAACTTACCTCTCCTCTTTCCACCCCAGAATTCCGGGGAGGAAAGACAAGGTCACGATCTCAGAAGTGCCAGCAAATGTCATCTTGATTCTCATTGGCTGTGACTGGATTACATCACCATGCTTGAACCAATCACTGTGTCTGGGAGATGGCAAACTGCCTGCTGGTTTAAACCAATCAGAGTGCAGCCCTGGAGCCAGGCCTGGATCCATTCAAATGAAACCGCAGGGTTAGGAAAGGGTGAGGGGTGCTTTCCTAAAGAAAACGTGACCAGCATTTCCAGGAGGAGAGGGAACTGTCAATGAATCTCAAACATACAATGTCTGCCAAATACATGTATCTTTGTATTTAAAATGTCCAAATGTATATGAATCATATGCACATACAGTACTTTGTTTTTTGTGTTTTTTTTTAAAAAGAGCTCAAAGCCCAGTGCCCTGACTCACTTACTAAATTTTCGTTTTCAATAGGCTGTTTAATTTCAACAATAACTTTTCAGTAGTTAAAAAATAATACATGCTATCTACTAGAGATGATTCAAAATATACTAATTCCTTTCTTGATGCAAACTGATTTTTTTTATTATTTTCAATACAAGCAGAAAGGACTTACCAATGAGAAACTTCACACCTCACCCACACCTGTCCGAGGCACACCCTTTCCCCCAGCACTGACGACATCGATTGGTTCTCTTGCTGTATTTTAAGGGGAGAACTAAAGTATTTGTGGGAAGGAGCAATGAGGAGGAAGTCGAACAAATCTCCTGCCCTCCCCGCTACCCCCGCCAGAAGGGAGTCCCTGCCTCCAACCCGAAGACAGGGCAGGGAGTGTTTCTGGGCAAAGACACCTGCAGAGCCAGCTCTGACTGGCGCTGTCCTGCTTAC
The DNA here is from genome assembly GCF_004126475.2 of Phyllostomus discolor. NCBI lineage: Eukaryota > Metazoa > Chordata > Mammalia > Chiroptera > Phyllostomidae > Phyllostomus > Phyllostomus discolor. Next base: position 16,881,519 of record NC_040917.2, on the reverse strand, counting down.
CGAAAAACTGAGCTGCTTTTCAGAGACAACAGGCCAAAGGCACACGTCACACAGCCCAAGCATGCGCAGAGGGGAGAACTGTGACCCCCGGCTGCACCAGGAACCAAAGTCTCAGCCCTGCCTTCCATGGATATGACTGGACCTTGAACATGAAAACCCTTTCAGAGCCAAGGGTCCATCGTCCAGGAAGGTCAGGTGTTGATGCCCCTTCACCATAAGTGGCCAGAATCCTCCAGTTAAACTTGCCCCACCAGAGCTTCTGCACCCCCATGGGCCCCACCCCTCAAGACCTCAACCTAGTCCAGCAAGCAAGGTGGACATGAGGCACCCTTAGGTCCTCCACCTTCCTAGTTGGTACCTTCTTGCTCAATAAACCTCTCCTCACTCCAGACTCTGTGTTAAGTTTCGGCCTCTCGGCGTGTCGAACACTCAAACCCGAGTCCAGTGACAGAGACACCATTCAGCCACGTGACACGGGGCTTCCCCCGCCGCCTTCCTCAATGCGGGTCTCCCTCCCCTGGTCAAGGGGGCGCCGGGCCCCATCGAGGATGGGAGTGGGGGCCGGAGGGAGCAGTACATGAATAGAAGAAGAAACACCATTTCCTTTGGTATACAGAGTTGTTAAATTAATATAACAAGTTTAAGGTACAACTTCGCATTGCATGTCGTTGACCAGAAGAACGGTTAGGGAAAGAGGGCATCTCTCCATTGTTTAGGCTGCAGTCAACAAAAAGCTAAGACGGCTGGTTTTGAACCTGGGGCCTTGCGAGCTCAGAGTTACAATCAATATGGATGGGAAAGAAAATGAACTTGGTCAAATGATAAGACATTCTTCTCTTTGGGGTCAGCAAACTTTTGGGGCCGTATTCTAGTCTGGACCTGCCTGGCTCATTATTACAGTGACCCACAGGTCCCTAATGCCATCCGTTTAGAAGGGACTGTGGTCGGAAAAATCCACAGTTCGTCGGTGCAATGAACCCCCTCTTGCTGGGCTTGTGTCGCCTGAAAAGTAACCCCTCTTACGGGCGGTCACGCTGTTCCCCATTCCGAAAGGCTCCAAGGAAAAGAGCAAGAAATTTTACCAGCCGTGGGGGAATAAAAAGAAGTACGTTTTTGCATACACATATGGTTTCTATAATCATTTTTTAAAAATTGACTTTGACTTAGCTTTCTGATAGACACAGTGTGATTCAGGGTGACAGGCCCCGAGAACCCACCGCTGTCCCCAGACAGGGAAGGTCCGGGCTTGATTTGTGGCCCCGACCAGGGGTCCATGCTGTGTGGGGCAATTTTTACACAGTTCTGCCTTTCCGGCCCACCTCTCCCCCAAGCTGCCTGCACCACACGCCGACCGGCTTCATATGTTTTCAAAGTGGGTGGTGATCCGGAATCCATAAATAATGAGCTTGGGAAAAAGGACCGCCCTAGAGTAGACGCCAGAAATTTGTATCCACAAAACAGAGCTGCCCAGAGGCCTGTGGTATCCCCGCTAAAACAACATGGTGGCCCTGGGAACTGCCACAGCCACCAGGCCACACATCAGAAGAGTCAAGCATGCCCAGTACACGTGACACAATGCGACCTAGAGACACACACACACGGCTCAGGTTCAAAGCCTTGAGCTGATTCTTCCAGGAGTCTCCTGTGTCACCTCTCGTCCGGCCCATGAGCTCTCCTCCAGGCCACAGTTTGGGGGCATCCCTGTCCATCCCACCCCATGTGCCTCACAGCCCACACGGGCCTCTCTGTGCCGGTTTCCTCTGTCCCTGGAAAAGGAAGGAAGGACGTGGGCTACCAAGCCTCAAGTCCACCCACCTGGGCCTCCAGGTGGAAATCCCTATCACGGGCAGTGGCCCATCTGGCCTGCTTGGACAGAAGTCCCCACCTCTGGACACCCCTGGATCAGGCCTCCCGGCCTCTTCCCATCTCAGACTGCGGACCCTGCCTCCCCTCTGCTTTCTTTTTTTTTTAAGATTTTATTTATTTATTTATTTTTAGAGAGGGAAGGGAGGGAGAAAGAGAGAGAGAGAAACATCAATGTGCGGTTGCTGGGGTCCATGGCCTGCAACCTACGCATGTGCCCTGACTGGGAATCGAACCTGTGATGCCTGGTTCACAGCCCTAGCTCAATCCACTGAGCTACGCCAGCCAGGGCCCCTATGCTTTCTTAGTCTGCCTCTGAACCCACATTTCTCTTTAGTCAGAAACCCCAAAGTACCACCTTCTCCTTCCATCCTACAAGCCCTCTGTCCTTCTCTCCACTCTGCCTCTGCCTGACGCTCAGGCTAGCGGGGGTATCCCACGGATGGTCAGAAGGACAAAGATTCTTCTCAAACCATGCACATGAGTGGGGCCTCAATATCCCCTCCGGGCCTGACGACACGGCCAGCTCCGTGTTTTCTGTGGGGATTCCTGCGGTCCGTTTCTTTCATCATATTCATGTGGCGGGGGCTAAAACAAGGTTGAGGAACCCTCGGCAGATTTCAATCGCCCTCACTGTTTCTGCAGAATCAAGGGTGGTCCACGTTCATTAGAAGTCCTGTGGTCGATGAGAGACCCTGGTCCCCAGAGGCATCTTCATGCTAAGTAACTCGGTCCCCCAGCTGACCCCTACCACACCCACTTCCACTCCCGCCCACAAGACCCGGAGCCAATAAACTGGATCTCAGCCCAGTAACGTTTCCGTCTTCCCACATCTGGGCTCCGTTTGGGGCTGGTGAGTGAGTTCGTGGGTTGTTGTTGGAAGAATTTTGTTCTTATTCAAAACTTTGCAGGAGACTGTTGGGAGAGTTCAACCCGATTCAGAGTCTTCTCCGGGGTTCTCCTCTGATGGTTTCCTCCAGACGGGAGAGAGGAAACGCCACGTGGAGAAGACACGCCCCAGCGGCTGACTGGCCAGGGCAGGAGGGACCCTGCACCCAGGGAGGGCCAGAGTTCCCCCAAAAAGCAGCAGAAATCAGCCGGCACCAATCAGGGGCAAGGGCAGCTCATTCTTGGGAACGGAATCAGAACCACCCACAGTGGCATCACCTTCCTCTGCCTGTCAATCAAACTGGGATCGCTTCCTGCCCAGCACGCTCCTCCCCTCAGCTCAGTCCTTCTTCTCCCAGCCGTCTGACACCCACCCCCCACCCTTGCTTCCCTGAGCATGTCCTTCCCTCTTGTGGTCCTGACTCATCAGAAATTAAAAGGCCCTCAACACCATCATCGCCGGTGTCCTCTCTGCACACACACAGGCACACACACAGAGCACAGACCTCAGAGGCACACAGGCACACGTGCCCTCCCCCCACACAGAGCCAAGATTTACTGCTCTCTGGAAATGTTGCCTCTTTGACAGATTTATTCTTTGAAAAGTGAGATTCCCCTCCTGGGATGGAGCTGCAGGGGGTGCTGGGGGGAGGAAAGAAAGGCTTGCATATTTGGGCAGCCCACCCTGGCTCATGGCATCTGGTTGGGGGGGGAGGGGAGTTAAGGAAAGGGGGGTGAGTGCGCATAAATTACAAAGGTTGTAGGACTAGAAAGGCTACTTGTCCTTGGCCATAGCGCCGCAGCAAAGGTCCAGATGTGTCAGGGCTTTCTTTCTACACCTGGCCTGTCCACAGGTGGGTAAGCAGCCAGGCAGGAAAGCCTCGTTTCCAGAATGAGTCTCCAGGCAGGGGGCAAAGGCTCAGTAACTCACCAGGGAAGCCTGTACAAACCCTACATGCCCATCCCGTATCACACTGCGCGGCTCTAATAGCTCCCAGCGATTCCATTAATCCATCACTGTAGAGTCTTCCTGACACGGGTTTCAGCTCCACAACCTGGGCGGCCGCACACAGGTCCAGCAAGGGTGAGAGCCGGATCTGAAATGCACCATACCGGGTTGACATGGAACTTCAGCCACCTAGGCAAGGACCCTCGAAGGAGGAGGAACCCAAAGACCCCCGCAGACATCCGGGAAAGGATCAGGCCAGTATTTTGGCACAACCCCCAAGGACTCTAAATCTTCACTTAGAAGGGCAGCTTCTAACATCGCCATAAAAGGCAACACAACCTCGGAGAGCTTCTAGAAGGGAGGAGTGCATGGCCAAGTTCTGCTGCCCTTCGCTTTGGTGGACCACCCACGGGGGAGGCCATGCCCAGTGCTGGGCATCGCTTTGTGAGGGGGACGAGGAGGAGCTGGAGCTCACCCGGAGGACAGCAGTGAGCTCACTGCAGGGACCACGGGACCGGCACGCCAGCAAAAGGAAAAGGGTTCATTACCAAGGAAAGCCGAGGAAGCAGCCTGACAGCCTTCAGAGCTCGGAGGAGCTGAGCCAGGGAAAGAGGAGGCTGGCTGTGTGCCCACGAAGGGACAGGGAAAGGGGAAGAACGTGAGGGCACAGCCGTACGCATTTCACAAACGTCCCTCACTGCTCTGTCCTCGCCGCAACCCCACCAGGTAAGTGCTATCAAGCCCATTTTGCAGCCAGCAAACTGAGGCTTAAACAGTTAACTAATGTACCCAAGGCGGCCGGTTTCCAAGGGATGAGAGTGAGATTTCGGTCTACATCTATATGGTTCCCAGACCTGCTGTTTCTTTTACTCCTAAAGGAAAAACCTGACCTGGAAGCAAAAGAGAGAGAGGTGGGGGGAGGGAGAGAGAGAGAAGAAGAGGAGGAGGAGAAGAAGAAGAAGGAGGAGGAGGAGAAGAAAGTGATTCAACCTAAGGAAAAGTCGTGGTGGGTGAGGTCAGCACCCCACCCCAGCCCCTGACCCCACGGTCTTCCCTGGTTTTGTACTCATCTCTCCAGGGCTGAGAGTGTTGGCTGATAAACTCTACCTGCTTCCTTCCTGGGAGAATTGTCCTCTGTCACGCAAAAGACCAACCCTCTGCTCATCCCAAAGTACCCCCCACGCACATCTTACAGGAGCGGGCTCTGTCTCTGTCCTGATTGGATTCGTCCACGGAGACCCTCCCACCCGACGGGCTGGACCACATGCCTTCTTGACCCCCCAGCTACAGCCTTGCAAACAGAGGCTGCGTCTGCCCAGAGCCACTGCGTTTGTGCAAACAGTGAATTGTTGGGGCTCTAACGGGCCAGGCGAGGCACACCCAAGTCCCCGAGGGGCAAAGGCCATCACTCAGGACAGGAAGCCCCACTCGGGATCTCCTGAGCTGCACTCAGGAGACTCGCTCACCTTCAGGGCAGCTTTCCCTGCACTTCCTTAAGGGAAAGACGCATGATCAGTTCCTCGGTATAGGGAGGAGGTTCAGGCAGATGCTAAACTAATGCTTAAAAGGCTTGAGAGAGGACCCTCCAGAGGGTCCAGCTCTTAAGCTGATTTCCTGTAGCAACATTCAGGATATGGCGGTGAACTTCTCACCGTCTCCAGGTTTCGGTGCGGAGGGCGCTGCTCGCGGGCACCGAGAGCTCGTCCGCCCTGCCCTCCCGCCCTCCCGCGGCAGGACTCCCTCACAGGTCCAGAGCCACACAGAACTGCTGGCGTGTGCCAAGACTTCCAGCAAGGGAGAGGGGCCAAGAACACACCCATTGCCTCTGGGTCGCACCGCCCACCCCTCCCCCAGCGGCCATGGTGATCCAGAAGCCCAGCACGTCCACCTGCGAACCGCCTCCAGGGAAAGAGCAAACCGGGTGCTCGCCCACGAACTGGGGCCAGGGGAGAGGGTGAGGGCCTGTGTCCTCCCGCAGGCGGGGAGATGGGGATTCCTGGCTGCACCCGGTGCGGTTCAGCTCAAACAGGAGGATGTCCGCTCACGCTCTCCAGCCCTCCACCCCCTCTCCCCGAAAAACAGCTTTCATTCTGACCACAGACGAGCAAGGGGGCACGTGGATGAAGACTGACAGCTCCGAACAGCCAGCCAGGAGCCAGCTGCACGCAGAGCCCGGAGCACTGTGCCCAGCGCTAGACACCCCAGCGCTGGCGGCTCGTCCAGGGCTCCAACACGGTACCACGCTGGGCACAGCGCCTCTGCTTCCGGAACCTCCAAAACCAAACCCAATCTAAAGGTGGGGCGTGGGGAGGAGGGAGATCTTCAATGAGCATGGAGGACAGAGGGCAAGGCACCGTGTCTTCATCACCTGCATTAAGGACAAGCTCAGCATTAGAATGAAAAGGTGAAGTTTAGGAGGGGAAGCATCTTCACCACAGGGTGCCAGTGGTGGAGGCCATGCGACAGCAGAAACTCGGTGGGAAGGGAGGCTCTGGCTAAAAATACTCCTTTCAACAGCAACACTGTGAAGAGGACTAAGGCCACGCCCCTCTTCCAAAGCGTGGCGTAGGGATGGCTTGGCCACAGGCTGACTGAAAGCTGGACCTTTGTGTCCAGTAAAAGGAACGCCATCTTCCCCACTGTCACTCGGCCAACACCCAATCTTCTGATGCTCACACACACACGCACACACACGCACACACATGTTATAGTCAGAGATGTGGTGTAGAGACAGGGAGACAGCTCACTGGGAGGCCCCAGGCCTAGCCAACCCCATGTCCTAGGGTTTTCTCTCTTTATTTTGTTTTTTTTTTAGTTGATTGATGAGAGAGAGAAACATCAATGGGTTGTTCCACTTATTCGTGCCTTTATTGGTTGTTTTTTGTATGTGCCCTGACCAGGGAGCTAACCCGCAATCTCAGCCTATCAGGATGGTGCTCTAACCACCTGAGCTACCTGGCCAGGGCCTAGGGTGTTCTGATCTCTCTCCTTAGAAACCACAACCCTAGCACGTGGGACCACAGTTACATGCACAGACATGCACATGCCAGCATGTGCACCCTCCCCAGGCTCTTCCAACCCCCCTGCTGAGGTCAGAACCGACTCTCCCACTGGCCCAGCTCATCCCCACACACAGGTCCCTTGGGGACGGACTCAGAGGAAGCGAGTGCTGCCCGCTCCCTGTTCGGCCAACACCCCTCCAGGGAGAAGGGGCAGCACGTGTCCCGGCTGCTCAGAACAGAACCTCGGGTCAGATGGAGAGGGACTCACAGCTCAGCTCCCCACCCTCAGGCTGGCACACTGCTCCAGAGAGCGCCTCACACGGTCCCCTCCAGGGGACAGCACTCAGAGTCCACAGTGTGAGTGCTTCCCCCAAGGGGGTGGCAGGTGGCACACCACAGCCCTGGCCACCAACTAGCAGTGAACCAGTAGTGTTACCCGGGCAAGTGCTGACTCACCCTGATCCTTAGTTTCCTTCGTTTACGAAGTGACTCCTTAATGGCTGGGTCCAACTTGGTCTAAGGATTAGATCAGGTGTTGAGCACTCGGCACAGAGCCTGATGCACAGAAGGCAGCCAACCAGGAGTAAGACTTATGTAAGGTCACCTAACCTGGGATCGCGCCCCCACAAGGAGCATCAGGGGTGCTGGCTTGGAGGGCTTCACGCAAGAACGTCTACGAGCCAGAGGTTTCCCGTCCCGGCCCGCGAGCTCTGCTGGACTTGCCTGCCGATCTGGACCCCAGCTATTGTCACTGCCCAAGGTCTCCACGGAAAAAAGTGAAGTTAAGGAAAACAAAATGACTGTGAGATAGCTCATATTTTGATTGGAATGAGAAGGAGCAAAGAGGCCATATTTGCACCCCTCCCCTAACCCACCCCCATGACCTTGAGTCATACGACCTCCTTCGAATAGGCGGGCCATCAGACTCTCACCCCTGCTCTCCAGGAGAGGGATTTGGATACAGAATTGACAAGGGGAAGAGTTGGACACAAAGGAGAATGATGTCTTGCACGTTTATCACGTCGCATGTTTGTCATGCGGTGTGTGGGGTGGCCCTTGTCCGCTGGGGTTCCAGAAGAGAGGTGCTCTGAGGCTCAAGGGCAGACGCCTTCCTGCATGCACGCCGTGCCCGCCAAATGGACCTCTCTCCCACGCGGGGTGCTGACCACGGGCCGTCCCTCAGAGAAGTGAGAAAAGCCGCACTCGAATCATGTTCTCTGCTCCCCGGTTAGGATGGGGGCCGCAGGGGACAGCTCGGACAGGCATCACTACTCCCCAGTTGACAAGCAAGTACACCGAGTGTGGAGAGACCACCCACGGTGACGAGACGCGTGAGTGGCAGAGGTAGGACTCAGCCTACCAACTCCAAACCGAAAGTCCTCTTGTCACAAACAGCTGGGTCAAAGACATGTGTAAACTGAGCACCTGGGGTCCCCAATCCCAGGAGCAGGGTGTCAGCGATGCCCAAGGGGAAGAGAATATGCATGAAGTTCATCCACGGTGATGCGCCCATGTTACAGATGAGAAAACTCACTTGAGCGGGTACCCTCCTCCCTGGTAGGCGCTTCTCCCTAACGGGGCTGTGTCCACGTCCTAGTTAATCAGGGTGCCCAAGCTTTTGGCGTCTCTGGGCCACACTGGAAGGAGAAGAGTTGTCTCGGGCCACACATCAAATACACAAATACTAACGAAAGCTGATGAGCAAAAAAAAAAAAATGTTTTAAGTAAGTTTACAATTTTGTGTTGGGCTGCATTCATAGCCATCCTGGGCTGCACGCAGACCACGGGTTGTGGGTTGGACACCCTGCAAGTTAATAGCCCACACTAATAGAACTCTGCTAACGTGGACACAGTGGAGTCTGCCAAATCAAAAAGATGCAGTGGACAAACAGATTCAAAAGTCCCACCTTTTTAATGTCCTATGCATGTCCAGTGCCCTAGCTGGCCACCAGTTAGCAGTGTGATCTCAGGAAAACCACTTCAGCCTTTCTGGGCCGAAGTTCCCTCACTTGGATAACGAGGTGATTGGATTAGAGAATTTGTCTTCCGTTCAGACCGCTTACAGCCGTAAAATCCCTTCTCTGCAGAAGTACTGGGAGAGGTCGTGGTGGCCTCCGGGCCTGGGCCAGAAGCATCCCCGTAAGTTTGAACTGTCGTCTGCCAAGACCGGTTTTAGTTCCGGTTCATTCCTCTGTGCCTCTCTCCTTCTGCACACGGCTTTGGCAACGGCACTAATTTCAACATACGATTCAAGTTCAAGCAGAGGACACTCCAAACAGCCAGACCAGTGCTCAGACACTAAGAAGACAAGAGTTCCTCATTGTTCAGCCCCAAGGCCCCAGCCGTGTGCTGAAGGGGTGATGCCTACACCTGCCTGTGTGCACCCCCATCAGCGCGGCCCTCTTGCTCACACACCCAAGACTGACGCTCTCACCTGGGGCAGCCACCTGGAACGTGTAGGTAAAGAACCTGGAAAGGTCTGTTAGGTAAACCGGGCAAAAGAGAGGACCGGGTGTCCTTCCCATGAAAAGTTGAGGCTGTCTACAGGGATAAGCCCCCACACTCCGGGAAGGTTTTCTGATTCTGCAGGGGCATGCCTGTGGTTTTCCTGGACGGTTCGCTTCACAACTCTGCAAACTGTAGCACACTGAAAAACATAAAAATAGGTCTTGGCCTTAGACATGGAAACTAACTCCGTCCGTCGAGACACATCGATTTCCGCTCTTTAGAAAACACGATTCCAAACATGAGCTTCTGTTGCCCTAGAAGAGAACAAGTTGTGCCTCTGTGAGGAAATTCATTTCAGCCTTTATAATTACACACACTCACATATGTGATTATAAGTTAGGGTTTTTCCTTTTTGGAGATTCTCCTGTAATCATCTATTATATTTCCTTCTGTTCTTCTACAGAAGAGGAAATACTTCGTTCACATGTGTACGGTGACAGGAATGGAAGTTCAGTCACAGTGGTGTCACTCCCTGAAGGTCTGGGTTTTTCTGCCGAAACTCACAGTAATACGATAAAAATTCATTTGAGTGGTCTTGGAACTGAAAACTCAAGTTAGGTTTTCAGTTCTGAAGGCAAAGCATCAGACACCACCCAGCCTGCCCCGTCTTTAGCTACGCTGCCGGCAGGGTCCTCTGCTTTCTCAGAACCGGCACCGTGCAGCCCGGGTTTGAAGCGCTGAGGCCTGTTACCCCTGGGAACAGCATCAAGGGAAGACTCCAAATGAGTGACAGCTACTCCTTTACTTTGTGCAGTAGAGAGGGCCGTTGTAAGTACGAAGCGAGGAGAGAAGTGCTGTGGGCTTGTTTTAAGAGAAGGACATTTCAGGAGAGGATGTTTATGAGTCAAGGATGTCGATGATGATTCCCATCAAAGTTTTCTGGAAAGTCTTTGTGAGCCGCCATGAACACATACGAATGTGTCCAGTGTGAAGACCACTCACTCCCTCAGGTCACGCGGGAGAAAGCCCACCCCACGCAGAAGCAGGTGAGTTCAGCCAAACCAGTTGAGAGTCCTCAAAGCTTTGACTTTGTTTCTCCATTTCCAACCTTCGGCTCCTTTCTGACTTACTTCTAGCATCTAGCTTTCGGATTCCGGGCTCCTTCGAGCAATGTCCGTACAAGCCTCGGCCGCATCAGCCGGCCCTTCCAGACTGCGTCTCTGCACCACCTCCCGCCAGGTCAGGGCGTGTGGGGAGTGCTGGAGGACGGTGCGTCAGGATTCTCTCAGGACCTCCTTACCTTTCAGCAGGGAGTTCTGGTTCATTCGGGAGTACAAACCCTGTAACCCATGACACGACCCCGCAGCGGGCCGGCTCAGCAGAGAGCGGCCCTGGGAGAATGAATGACACACACGTCAGGTGAGCTGGGAAGCAGGTGGATGAGAAGCCTGGGACACACAAGCCACCCGCTCCAAAGGGACATCGGCGCAGAGTCCTGCAGAGCTCAGCGGGAGATACCCTGGGTGTCCCTGAGAGAGGAGGCACCAGGGAGCCATGGAGAGAAGAAAAGGCAGGGTGTGGGAGAGGCACACGGAGGATAAAGCTAGACTCTGTAAATTTGACCAGTACTCCAGCTGGACAATCTGCGAGCTGCAGTCAACAGTGCAGGGAGGAGGCAGGGCGAAGGCTCCTACTCAGACTTCCTAGCAGCGCAACTGGGAAGCCAGCCTCCCCTGACCTCCCAGCTCCCCTCTCGGGGGCTCCAGGATCAGCAGCGCCCTGCGCAAGGCTACCGCTTCAGGAGGCGGCGAGGGAAATCCTGGTTCTTCCTTACCGGGGAGGACAAAGTCACCCCCCGCTTTTCATCCCCGGCTCAGATAGAACCATATGTTCGCTGTTTTCACAGTTTCAGAGGGAGAAATAAAAACAGCCTATTATTTTCATACCTCATTTGCATCGTGGACAGGAGGCAGCGCACAGCCCTGCGGACAATGGGTGGGGCGGACACTGCTGCAGGCTCACCCACAGCGAGCGCCCAGACCTTGGTTTGCTTTGCTGAAAACATTCTGTGGTCCCCCATCAGCCTCTTAACCACGGGGCATCTCCGTGATAAAGCCCTAGGGTGAAATGAGCTGGTCGTCCACCAAAGCCAGCTTCTGCCATCGCCACGAGAGCTTCCCCGGAGGGTTCCTGTCCATTCCGCCTGGACCCCAGAATGAACAAGCACACAGCAGAGCTGCCCAGCCCGTCCACAGGCCTGAGGTCTGGCAGACCAGCAGGTACACCAGGGATAAATGCCTGCGGTTACACGCCAGCAACATTCGGGCCTGTTTGTTATGCAGCAATTAGCTGGCTCATACACCTGCTCTCCAGAGCCTCCCTAATCAAGCCCCCTGTCTACATTTCCAACCTCGTCTCCCACGTCTCCTCTTAGAGTCCAAGCAAAGGGACTCTTCGCTCTGCCTTTGGCCAACCCTCCGTCCCCACCTCCACGTCTTTGTCTGATTCAGATCTCATGATCGACATGATCTCTTCCTGTCGCCACCTATAAAATCCTATCCAGCCTTGTAACTGTCATGCCACGTGCAACCTTCCTCTCTAAAGCGTGTCCTAGCCCTCACTGGATACATATGGCCCACGGTAGCCTTGCTCGGCCCTGACTATCTCCTTGGCCCCAGCCTGAGATGCGCGTCTTACTTCCTGGCCAGGATGACCCGAGGGTCAGCTCACGTAGTTTCTACAATCACAATGCCCTCGCTGCCACCGCTGCGACCACAGACCAAGAGGCACCCATGGACACCAACTGACCATGTCTGCGCGCTGGACAGACTGGGCCCACGGAGCCCGTGGCCGTCCCAGCAGCCTCCCGGAGGGCGGGATAACACAACCCGCCATGGTGAGGGAGCTGGTGTTTATGGAACAGGCTTTGACTAACGAGGGAGGCGTGAGAGGCAAGAGCCAGCAAATGAATGGCTCCCTCTTCTATCTCGATGACGGACAGCTAAACCGTTCCTTGCATTGTCCCCGGAGATGGCCCACATGACTGAGCGGCCATCTGGTTTTCTGCAAAGCGGTAATCACCTTGGCAGCGCGCCCTCCTGCATTTGCTCTCGCTCCTGCCTCGCTTCCCTTTTCAGCCTCGCTCTTGCTTCCCCGGGGCTGCACCCCCAATCAAGTGTTACTATAAGAGATCTTGTTTCAGGCTCCTTTTTCACGGGAATCCAGCTAAAACACAAAACAAACATGATCTCTTCTTCCTCGGACCCCAAGCGGTACCTTTAACATCTCCTATTGACAGGAGTTATTTCGTGCTACTCTGTGTTAAAGCTACTTCTGACGGACCTGCCCACAGCGACTGCCGAGTGCTGTCTGTGCAGTAGGCGCTCAATAAATGCTCTAGTGGAATGGAACTGAATCCACCTCATTAGATTTCGGTTAATAAGTAAAAACAATCATCCCAGTGGATCAAAACAAACCTGCCCCAACAGCCCCATGAAATACAATATAGTACCTCCAAGACTCTACTCCAGTTTCTACTTCTCCCATAAACATTGACAGAAACCAACTTTTTGTCCCACTGTCCTCACTACAAATAAAAACATGAATTCTTACCACAGCTCCACAGGGATGCAGAGAGGCCGAGAAAACAGGTGGTTAATTAAGGATCGGGGGCGGGGGCAGTGAATATTCCCAGAGACTTAATAAAATAGATGAGTTACCACCCCCTTGCCACCATCATGACAACCGCCACCTCCCACCTCTGTGGGAAGGTGACTTCTAGGCCTTTCCAAACGCCGCAGGCCCTCACGCCTCACGGCAGCATCACCTGTATCTGCGGAGGCTCACCATGGCCCACGGCAACGATAACACCACAAAAACACGGCAGAGCCCAAGGCACCACTGACGCCCTCTGCTGTGCAGGCCCACTCAGTGGTGACACCCCCTCCCACTGGAAATGCAGGGAAGGACATCAGGCAAGAATGAAAGTGCTTCTGAAAAACCATACAAGTACATTGGGGGATTTTTCAGACTCAAATGCACGCCGTTCTGCTGTTGGGAAGCGGTGGCGGGCTTGCAGATGGATAAGCAAGTTCAAAAACAAGCAAACACATAAATAAATAAAAGCCTCCACATCAGGGCGCGGGCGGCCAGGAGCTCTGGCTCCTGCGGGAGCCTGTTGCATCCGTGCCTACAGCGAGTGCAGACAATGAATTCTTGGCACCTTTTGGGTTGCTTCTCCCAGCTTTGAAATGAACTTCTGTCTGCATTCCTTAAAAACCCGAGTGGCGAGGAAGAGTAATGTGCCCTACGATGAACGCAGGACAGGCAGACGCCGGGCTGCAGCCCAAGAGCGTGGGGAGGTCCTGGAGCCACACGGCTCTTCAGCAACCATCTGTCCCTGGGGGTCCCAGTGGGGGTGACGAAGGTCAGCAGGAAACAGGAAAACCAATGACCTCGATTTTACTCCATGGAGGGGCTGCTTTCGACCTGCAAGTAGGACACGCCCTGGGTGCACACGGAAAGTGGCACTCCAGTGGCCTCACCGTCATCGGTACTGACGACTCTACAGGGGACCAAAGGGCAGGGGTTGAGAACAGGGAGGGCAGAGGGGATGGACGGTCAGGGAATGCCCGCCTCTGGTGTGGGTTACTCTGCCCATAACGACGACAGGGAATGGGGCTCCCAACACCTAGCTGGCGGGGTCTTGCCAATAACGAGTCAAACCAGAGGGCTCTGTGCTGCGCTTCCACCCCACCCGTGTGTCCTGCAATAATCCCACTCTGCCACTAACCAGACCCCGCCGGTATCAGGGCTCTCAGCCCCCGCACCCTGCCGGACCACCCCTACTCTAGCTTCGTTCCAGGGTCCCCGGGCCACCCACACACCTGACCAGCTGGTTCCGAACCTGGGGGTTCCCTCGACTCCCTCAGGTTCAGTCATTCACGAGAAGGACTCACAGAGCTCGGGAGAGTGCTCATTTCCCATTGCAGTTTGTTATAAAGGACCCACAGGGACTGGATCTGGGAGGGGGTGCGGAGCAGTTGTGCCCTGCCCCGGTGGATTCGGGATGTCACCCTCCCCACACATCACGGTCTTCCGTGCACAGAGTTTCTTAGGTGCCTCGTTACGGAGGTGTGACTGATCAAATCACTCACGTTGTTTAATCAAACAATATTATAGGGAAGGGCGAGGGTAAACCCCAAGATCGGGGTACCACAAACCAACACCCAGTTCCCTCCTCATCTCTCACCCGAGGGCACGCTGGAATGCCAGCACCTTCCAGCACTGGCCTGAGAGGGCATCGGTCCACGCTCCAGCAGGTTCAGGACGCTGCGCAGGCAGCAGCCGCCTACCCACCCCTCAGGCTCCTCTCCTCCCATCGCCGCCCTGGTTCATTCTTCATTAGAGAGACCGGAGCGAAGAGAGGTGATCTCCCTCGGGTCTCTCATGCTATCCGTTCATTTATTTACACCCATCTCAGTGCCGATGCCTCCCCGTCCACCGCAGAACACGGGGCCCCCTTCCTCCCACTGGGAGTCGGCCTCCCACCTGGGCCCCTCTCCCTGGGCCCCGCCCCCTCCAGGACCCCTCCCCGCAAGTGACCCCGCCCTCTCCCTCTCCCGGGATGAACGTGGAAGAAACACGAGGTGGCGCCCCAGCCTTCAAACAATTTAAAATCTGCTTTGAGAGACCAGATTAGGGGACGGTAGGTCAAATAACACAGCAAGTGGATAGAACCCTCAGCCTCGCGGCGTCTCCTGAATCCGTCACCTCGTCTTAAAGACGCCGACACTGGCAGGGTGGACGAGGTCACGTGATACCCCCTCTGGTCCAGGCGGGCATCCAGCCCTGTGAACCCAGAAGCACAGGCGTCTCACCGCCCGTTAGGACCCTCCAGAGACAGAACTCCCAACAAGTTTCCGTCCCAAACAGGCAGTGGCGTTGCCCTTAGGAGCACCCAGGAGGGATCTATTTTGACGGCGAGCCAACCGATTGTCTTCTACCTCTCAAAAGGCCTCATTCAAAAAGACCGCAAGGCAATCAACGAGAATCACTTTCCCGAAACGCACGATGTGAGACTCGGAGAAAGAGCAGTCAGCGCCGGGACTGCCGGAGTGACAGCAGATCCGTTTCCTCTCGGAGGACTCGGTGGCCTTTGGGAGATCGCCCGAAAGGGGAGGGTGACCGTCCTGGCTGGTGTGGCTTAGCGAACTGAGCTCTGGCCTGCGAACCAAAGGGCTGCCAGTTCCATTCCCAGTCAGGGCACGTGCCTGGGTGGCAGGCTGGGTCCCCAGTGCAGGGGGCACGCAAGACGCAACACACAAAGATGTTTCTCTCCCTCTCTTGAAAAAAGAGAGAGAGAGAAGGGTAGGGTGACCTTGGCTTGGTAGCCGAAGACAACCTACTCTGGAGAGTGAGTCTCTCTCTCTCTCTCTCTCTCTCTCTCTCTCTCACACACACACACACACACACACACACACGCTCACTGCCCCATCCAGACTCTCTGAGGTCCCGCCCTCCCTCTGCTTTCTCATTTCTCCTTGGGAGGCTCCATCCGAAGCCTTGAAATTTGCTTAGCCCGCTGGGTCAGAGGCATCCAACCTTGTCCGGGGACTGACAGAGGCTTTGCAACAAGGTCACTCACTCTGGACAGCCAGCCAAACCCTGTGCAGGGACGACTGGGCTCGTGCTCACTGTGGGCCGGGCAGCATCTCCACGGTAGCGTCGCAGGGAGCCCTGGCAGAGCCCCGGGGCCTAAGAGTGAGGACCACCGCCCGGGGCAGCCACAACCCCCTCGGGGACGGTCCTGCCGACGGATATGAGGCCTTCTGCAGTCGTCACCAGCAGAGTAAAGCCATGCTCTAAAGGCCCTGCTTATACCTATCTCTCCGTGACACAGCCAAATGTGGTATGCAGCCCCCAGATTTTCCGCTCATAAAGCAGTTTCGCTTCTTGGGAGGACGGGCGTGAGGAAGGCTTGACGGTACGGGAAACAGGGTGGTGGAGTGTTTTAAAGAACGGGGAGCCAGATTGGGGGCAGGACTGAGAACCCAGACCCGTCTCCTCTGCAAATGGCCCAGCCGTGACCAAATCGGGGTCCCCTGTGCCCATCACCACAACACAGGGAAAAACTAGAGAACCAGGAACACAGCGCTGGCGGTTGGAAGTAAAGATAATGGACATATTTATGACATTGTTGCTGTTGCACATGTATACAATGAACTTCACTTTTAATGAAAAGCACTAAATAATCTAATGACAATTCACTCCTTTCAAACCATCGGCTCCTCCCATGAGCTTCGAGAGACATCATGGCATGAAAGGGCAGGGCACCTTCTGGGGAGCCGCTGCCCCTCGTTTCACCCGAGAGGAGTCCGGGGCCCAGAGACGCCACGTGACACATCCAAGATCTCACAGCTCTGAAGCGGCCGAGTCCAAATTCCAGCCCAGACCTTCTGAATCCAAGTGTCTCACTCTCTATAAAAAGAAGATGCCACACGTTCTACAAACTCACCAGTGGGACTAGCCAGTCAACGCCCCTCCCGGAATACTCTTCTAAGTTACAATCTCACGTGCCTCTCATTGACTCCGCTGGTGGCTCAGTATCCTATTAGAAACGCGTGTTTTGCATGAGCTCCGACTGCTTCGGTGTGGTCTTCCAGGGACATGGTCACCCTTCCAGACAGTAATGGTTAGACAGAGTTCTCCACGGAAAGAATGTCAAATACTCTTACACAGACATAGGTCACCAATTTATTAAGGTTTGCATGAATTCCTTTGAAATATAATTACCTATTTAAATTTCTCTAAAAAAGTAAACTCTTAATTTAAAAATATAAAAGCATAACAGTCCTTTTTCCCCCCTGGTGGATTTTTGTCCCATGGTTCTGTCGTAGAAGAACATTCTCCATGCCCTGCTGTAACCAACATGAGAGATGTCCACTTGCAAATCCCCTCACCCGAGGGCCACATCCCATGAGGAGCTAGTGTCCTTCACTCTGGCCGATTCTCACACTAACACATGCAACAGAGACCCTGCCATGATGAGCTCGAGGCTCAGCTGCAGAGTTCCAAAAGGAATACATCAGCAGCCACTGGTGATTTAGAAAAAAAAGTCGGCTGGATGGAACGAAGGTCTAAGAAGAGAAAGGGGGGAAAGGGAAGACGGACAGTGGACATACGGATAAAGTACAATGGCTGAAAATGGGTGGTGAGACGTGGAACGGATCTGCGGTCTGCCGTGTGCAGTTCATTGTAGCTCTTGGCTGCTTACCAGCCTTCTTCCAGGGGTGGGAATGGCAGGATGGAGGGAGGGGGGAGGGAAGAGAAGAGAAGGGGAGGGAGGAAGGGAAGGGGACAGCAGGGGAGGGGAGGGAAGCTAGTATTTATACAAATAAAAACATTTGAGCTATGTAATATATACTGATCAGAACACCCACTATCACAAAGAGCATTACCACTGTCACTTGGGGTCCCATGACCCATGCAGTCCAGCGTCTCCCTTTCATAGTGTCACTGAGGGCCTTTGAAATTCCTCTGCGATGTCAATCCTTGATGACAATGTGATTGTGCCCCAAATAGCCCTTGAGTCCTTTAATAGCCCATTATGAGTCCAAGGTCTCGAACTGTTCTGTAATCTCAGTCTATGCTACATTTTAGAGGATAAAATTTCCATAAAATAGACTCTACGAAGGCTTTCCTTGTGTTTGTCCTTAACCTTTCTATTTCAGGCTCTCGGGCTGCCTCTAGATTGTGTTACAGTGGGGGTTTGTCATCCAGTCCGTGTTGGCGCCGTGTCTAGTCCCTTCACAATTCCCTTCACTTTTAGGGCGTGTAGGGCGGCCAGAAAGCCAGACAAACTGGCTGTTCCTACTGTTTCTGCCTGAAAGGTTTTCACAGGGGATGATCTTCTACTCAGAAATACTCTATGCTCCTTAGCCTCACCCTGAGTCCCCACTTCAGGTCCAGGCATAAGGTCCACATGGAACTTCCCAAGAAAGAGTCTAAAAAGACGAGCCAAAGCAATCTTGGTAAAGAAGAGCAAAGCTGGAGGCATTCAAGTCCTGATTTCAAGTAGTATTACAAAGCCTATTCATCATCAAAACAGTTTGGTACCTGGCATTAAACAGACCCACAGAACAGAGGAACCAGGAAATAAGCCCGTGCATAGATGATCCAATAACTCCACTGACAAGGAGCCGAGAGTATACAATCAGGGAAAAGAACAGTTCTCTTCGATAAATGGTTGCCGGGGAAAGTGGCCAGCCGCGTGCAAAAGAATGCAATGGACCCCTGTCTTACACTCCACACAAAAACCAACTCAAAGTGGCTTCAAAATATGAACCGAAGTCCTGAAACCAGGAAGCTCCTTCGCATCAGTCTCGGCAGTGATTTTTTGGATTTGACACCACAAGCAAAGGCTTCCAAAGCAAAAAGTAAACTATTGAGGCTGCATCAAACTGAAAAGCTTCTGCACAGCAAGGGAACCACGGACAAAAACGAAAAGCCAGCCTACCGCAGGAGACAAAGCATCTGCAGGTCATGACATCTTATCAGCAAGGGGTCGCATCCTAAACACAACAATGAACTCACTCGTACAACTCCGGTAACAAAAAAACAGACGCACAAACACTCGAATTTTAAAAACGGCGTAGGATCTGAATAGACGCTTTTCCAAGAGGACAGACAGATGGCCCGCAAAGATGCATGAAAAGATGCTCAGTATCACTAATCACCAGGGAACATGCAAACCAAAACCACAATGCGAAGAGTATCACCTCACCTGTGAGAATCACTACTCATCAGTAAGTCAGTAAGCAACTGTTGGTGAGGAGGTGGAGGACATGGGCCCTCTGCATTTGTCAGCGGGGATGTAAATTGGTACAGCCACTGTGGAGAACAGGACTGAGTCTCCTCAAGAAATGAAAAACAGGATTGCCTTATAACCCAGTGATTCCACTTCTGGGTCTTTATCTGTTCAGAACAGAATCAATATCTCAAAAAGATATCTGCACCCCATGTTTATGGCAGTGTTATTTCACAACAGCCAAGACACTGAGGCAACCTAAGTGCCCATCAGTGGCTGAAAGAATATCTTTAATGGGATATATAAATCTCACGTGTGTGGTGTATCTCTACACATCCATACAAACACACGATGGAATCTTACTCAGCCATGAAAAATAATTTGTGAAAACACAAATGGACCTCGAGGGTAGTAGGCTAAATGAAGTAAGTCAGACCAAAAAAGCAAAATACCATACAATCTCACTTACACACGGAATCCAGAAAAGGAAAACTGGGCCCACAGATACAAAGGCAGACGGGTGACTGCCAAAGTTGGGGGAGGGGAGGGGGAGGAGACTGGGTGAAAGGTCAGAAGGTGCGACTTCCCCATTATGAGCTAAGTCGCCCTGGGGTGTCCTGCACAGGCGGGTGCCTGTAGATAAGGCCGCTGTGTTGTATGTTTGAATGCTGCTAAGAGAGTAGATCCTCAAAGTTCTCGTCACAAGAAAAATAAAGTTCTGTACCTAGGTGAGGTGACACGTGTTAACTGGACTCACTGTGGTGGTCGTTTCACAATGTATATAAATATCAAACCACTGGGTTGTACACCTGAAACTGGCATGGTGTCACAGGTCAGTTATCTCAGCTAAAAACAACGACAACAATAAAATACTCTCAGTAGCAGAGCGGTACCAAGAAACACAGCGTGCTGGTTGGTGCCTCCGTGTCCCAAACAACGCATCGCTTCCCAGACGCCCAGCACCAACCACCTACCTTTGGCTGCGGCGTCAGGTGGGGTGCCACTTCTTCACGATGCCTCTCGAGTCTCCAAGCACAGGGTGCATGCTCCCACGGGCCCCCGTCCCCTCTGACTCGAGTCTTCATCGCACCACGTAACTGCCCTTTATTCACCGGCATTGAGTCCCCAACTGGACCATAGTAACTCCCATGGCCGTCTTGCTCTCGGACCTCTGCCCGGGACTGAGCACGGCCCCAGGACAGTGCAATGGGTCCATGAGGGGTGATGGGTGGGCCCCTTCAGCACACACCACAAACTGCACTGATGTAACAAAACTGTCAAATGTGCGTCCCCAATGGTTTCATAGGCCGTAGGTGACTGGGACGCTTATGAAGCCATTGTATAGGCCACTGCCCCTGCAGCAGGGGCTCAGCACCTGAATACACCCCAGAAATTGATCCAACAGCAATGCCTTAACAAAAAGGAATATTTTTGCAAGATTTCATGGAAAGGCCTCGAAGAAGGTTTCCTTCCTCAAAACCACAAACAAAATTTTCTTTAAAAGTCCTTGTGTCCCTTCCTGTTCCTCCCCATGAAATTCTCCCAGCGAGCCCCTGCAGCCCCCGGCCACCCTCTGCCTCTCTCCACACCCAGGTTTGGGGAGGAAAGAGCCACTTGGACTTGCATCGCCCAGCCCAACAAACCACTGCTCCACCCAGAGACCCGCCCTCCTCAGAAAGCTGCACTACACACCACAAACAAGTTCTCACTGAAATACAGAATCTCCAGGTTGCACGTTTACGGCGATCATGTGCACTTGACCAGCAGACCAAGTCCACATCCAGTCCCCCTTCCGGGCCTCTGCTCCTCACAGACTGACAGAAACACCCTTCCTTTCCACTGGAGGGTGCAGTGCCAACCACTCTCCACTCAGAAGTGGGGCAGGGCAGGGGCTCGAGGGAAACTGCTTTTAAATACGTCCCAAGCACCTTGAAATACGCCCTGCCACCTGGACAGGAAGTACTACGAACACAAACTGTCTCCATCAAGGTTCAACCCGAGAAGCAGAACCAGTAGGAGCTACATAGATTAAGAGACATTGTCAAGGAATTACCCATGCAAAAAAATACAATAAAG